>NC_133129.1:31740505-32990505 GCF_048418815.1 Hemitrygon akajei
AGATTTGAAAAGATTATCTGAATAATCTAATCAACCGATTGTTTCCTTTAACTCCACAATTATTTCTTTTCAAACACAAACTGAATTCACTTTCTGAAGTTACTATTGATCCATCTTACACCAGTCACTAAGATAGTGCATAACTGTCTGCATTAAGCAGATTTTGTTCTTCTTCCCTGGATGCTTCTGCTATTTACTGTAGGTTGCTGTTACCTGGTTACCAGGTCTCACACCATTGAAATCTCCTTTACGGAATCAACAGTCTTCATAATTTTCAAAACTTTTTTTTATCTCCCACTTCAACATTTCTGTTCTGAAGGAAACAATCCCAGATTTTCCATGGTGATCAGTACACCTTCCAAAATCTTCCAATGTTGATTTGCACCATGCAGTATGTATTATCAAGAACAAAGCACCACAGTTATTCATCAACAGCTAGTCCAGCGGTGTTTCCTAAATGTGCAGCCTCCACCATCCATTTGGACATTGGGAGCAAATGCTGGGGAACACCATTTTCTGCAACGAGAGAAAATCTGCCGATACTGGAAATCCAAGCAACATACACAAAATGCTGGAGGAACTTAGTCAGGCCCGGCAGCATCTATGGAAAAGAGAAAAGTTGATGTTTCAGTCTGAGACCCTTCAGCAGGACTGGAGAAAAAGATTTGTGAGGTCAGATTTAGAAGGTGGGGGAGGTGACTCCTCATTTCATTTTCTCCAGTCCTGCCTAAGGGTCTTGGTCCGAAACATTGACTGTACTCTTTTCCATAGATGCTGCCCGGCCTGCTGAGTTCCTCCAGAATTTTGTCTGTATTACCGTCCTCTGCAAGTTCCCTTCCAAATTACACTGCATCTTGGAGACAGTTCACTGTTCCTTCAATATTATTTATATATCCTTATACTTCCTCATATGATAGCACTGAGGGATGCCGTCACCAGTGATTTAATAGAGGCTGAAGGGCTAATAGAAATATAGAAACATAGAAAACAGTACAATACAGGCCCTTTGACCCACAAAGCTGTGCTGAACATTTCCTTACTTTAGAAACTACCTAGGGTTACACATAGCCCTCTATTTTTCTAAGCTCCATTAATGTATCCAGGAGTCTCTTAAAAGACCCTATCGTATCCTGGTCCACCACCATTACCGGCAGCCCATTCCACACACTCACCACTCTCTGTGTAAAAAACTTACTCCTGACATCTCCTCTGTATATACTTCCAAGAACCTGCAAACTGTGCCCTCTCGTGTGAGCCATTTCAGGCCTGGGAAAAAGCCTTTGACTATCCACATGATCAATGCCTCTCATCAACTTATACACTTATACTTATTTACCAGGTCGCGTCTCATCCTCCGTCGCTCCAAGGAGAAAAGGCCAAGTTCACTCAACCTGTTTTCATAAGGCATGCTCCCCAATCCAGGCGACATTCTTGTAAATCTCCTCTTCACCCTTTTTATGGTTTCCACATCCTTCCTGTAGTGAGGTGACCAGAACTGAGCACAGTAATCCAAGTGGGGTCTGAACAGGGTCCTGTATAACTGCAACATTACCTCTCTGCTCCTAAACTCAATCCCACGATCAATGAAGGCCAATGCACCATATGCCTTCTTAACCACAGAGTCAACTTGCGCAGCAGCTTTGAGTGTCCTATGGACTCGGACCCCAAGATCCCTCTGCTCCTCCACACTGCCAAGAGTCTTACCATTAATATTTTATTCTGCCATCATATTTGACCTACTAAAATGAACCACCTCACACTTACCTAGGTTAAAATCCATCTGCCAATTCACAGCCCGGTTTTGCATCCTATCAAAGTCCCGCTGTAACCTCTGACAGCCCTCCACACTATCCACAACACCCCAACCTTTGTGTCATCAGCAGATTTACTAACCCACCCCTCACTTCCTCATCCAGGTTATTTATAAAAATCACGAAGTAGGGGTTCTAGAACAGATCCGAGGCACACCAGTGGTCACTGACCTCCATGCAGAATATGACCGGTCTACAACCACTCTTTGCCTTCCGTGGGCAAGCTAATTCTGGATCCACAAAGCAATGTTCCCTTGGATCTCATGCTTCCTTACTTTCTCAATAGGCCTTGCATGGGGTATCTTGTCAAATGTCTTGCTGAAATCCATATGCGCTATATATACTGCTCTTCCTTCATCAATGTGTATAGTCACATGCTCAAAAAATTCAATCAGGCTCGTAAGGCACGACCTGCCTTTGACAAAGCCATGCTGACTATTCCTAATCATATTATGCCTCTCCAAATGTTCATAAATCCTGCCTCTCAGGATCTACTCCATCAACTTACCAACCACTGAAGACTCACTATCTTCTCAATTCGTCCAAGACAGGCAACAAATGCTCCCCTTGCTAGCAGCATAGGCGTCTCAAAAAATCAATAATAAGAAAGATCACTCAGTAGTTAGAGTCATGCAGCACAAAACTATGCCCTTTGATCATTAATCTCATGTTGACCAAATTGATCCATTTACACTAAACCTCTTTTGTTCTCCCCATATTCCCATTAATTCTTCCTGAATTCCACTATCACATACACAACAGGGGCAATTTATGGTGGCCACTTATACATCATGCCATTGGAATGTGGGAAGAAATCAGAGCTTCCAAAGGAATGTAATAACAGGGAGAACCTGCAATCCCCACATAGACAGCAACAGAGGTCAGGATACAACCCAGGTCATTGTGTGGTAACAATTCGACTTATTGCACCACTGTGCCACCAAGTAGTTTAACATTATCCTATCTGATATGTTTGTCATGTGTTTGAAGGCCATTGATACATTCTACTTGACGAAATTCACTTTTTTTTCTGAAGTCCTTTTCCCACATTGTCTCCTGAGAAAAAAGGGATGGTTGTGTGACTATTGCTGATATGTTCAATTTCAAAGTACAGTAAGTAACTGGAGATATGTTTCAGCCATGAATCAAAATAATTTCAAACAATTGCTGAATCTCTTGTCATCAATTGCAGTCAATATTTGCATAACGCAAACAAGTGTTGGGAATATATCAAGGAATCTGCTATGGGTTCAATTTATTTTTCCAGTACCATAAAAATGAAGATTGATTAAATAGCATCTTTGGCAGTATCTGACTGCTTTTCCTTAGCACAGTGGTAGTTAATTCATGTTCCGAACACTACCCCACTAATGACGCAACTGTCATTTGCTGCATTCAGTGTCCAATGCCAAATGTTTCCTGGTGCACCTGGTCTCCAAGCATAGCCAGCAAGCTGTGCTGACATCCTTACCACTAACACCTCTCAATTTATCGACTGACTGCATCCTAATCCTTTGGCAGAATAGATGATGATTAAGAAGCTATGGGATTTTGGAGCATCTGTGTTATGTAGAAAGTGTGATGTAAACCAATCTAGCATCCTGCCTCTTTTTTAATCAACATTTGAAAAGTGTTCCTGAATGGCCATTATGGCTGAATAGATTCATCAGCTACATGGTTTGAGATAATTGTCTCTTACTTAGATTTACATGATTTCCATTTGCTACATGCTATTTATCCTAATAATAAGAATGACAGGACTATTTCCTGTTCCTTTCTCTCTGTACGGCATTGAATTAATGCCTACTTTCTTCACATCCAAGGTAGTGAAATATTCAATAGAGCACCTTTCCAATCTTCAGTTCCTGGGAGATGCTGCCCTATAATTTTTCTTCAATCTGAAAAACAACAATTCACTACAATTATCTGCTTTCTGTCCCAAAACCAATTTTGTTTCAACATGATCGCTGTCATTTTAATGAAATAGACACATTTTCCTAACAAGTTTATCATGAGGCATTCTCATCGGATGCATAGGGAAGGTGCATAGACACTCAGTGACCTCCTATGCCTAATATAGTGGCCACTAAGTGTACTTTCATGGTATTTTGGCTGCTGTAGCCCATCCAGTTCAAGATTTGACATGTTGGACATTCAGTTATGCTCTTCTGCACACCACAGTCGTAATACATGATTGCAGTATTTGAGTTACTGTTGCCTTGCTATCAGCTTAAACCCAGTTTGGCAGTTCTCCTCTGACCTCTCCCATTAACAAGGTGTATTCACCCACAGAACTGCGGCTCACTGGATTTTTTTCTGCTTTTCTCACCATTCTCTGTAAACCCTTGAGATTACTGTATGTGAAACTCCCAGGAGATCAGCAGTTTCTGAGCTCTGGTAGTAGAAATGAAAGGAATTCACCTCTTTAAGTTAGGGCCCACAATGAACTTGAATGTATCAACAATCATCTTGTATGTTACAATGAAGATGAAGATTTGAAGAATGCAATCATCGATAGCATTGTATTAAGTCAGTCCATTATCTGGACTCGGTGTCTACGCTGATTTGTTCATTGCGTACTCTGGATAAATTCCTCCATCAGTAACTATTAGGAACTAATACACAGACTTATAGTACTGCAATACCATTGATAGTGTTCAAGTTTGTTTGGGATTTCATTTAAATACATAATTTGTTTCTCTGAATTTTTAAAATCTTTTTAATTATTTCCATTAAACTCTGGCTAATTGGAGCAGCCGTATGATTTGGGCAAAATATATTTGTCTCAATGTGTCCCTACTAACTGGCATCTGGTGTATATATATATACATATATACACACACACATATTTATATGCTTTATTTTTGTTTAACATGCCATTCTCTGTAATCTCCAGAGACTGTTGAGTGTGAAAATCCCAAGAGATCAGCAGTATCTGAGATACTTGAACTACCCCTTCTGGCAACAAAAACCACTCCACGAGTAAAGTCTCTTAGATCACATTTCTTCCCCATTCTGATGTTTGGTCTGAACAACAATTGAGCCTCGAAATCATGTCTTTTATGCATTGAGTTGCTGCCACATGATTGGCTGATTAGATTAGGTATAACTTTTATACCTGCAGGTGTAAAAGTGTACCTAATAAAGTGGCCACTGAGTGTAGTCTGTAAAATTTTCTGTGGGATTATTGCTAGCTTCCTACTTCAGCTGTCGCCAATCGGTGTTAACATAATTAAAATCTATCTTTAAATCTGAAGTCCTTTTGCTCCTTTGCTAAATCCCATTCCGTTGCTTACAGATTAGTTAAAACATTCAGAAATGGAGATCAATGTCTAATCTACTCTGGATAGAATCAAACAGCATGTGGGCAAAAGGTAAGCTAATTCCATTCTGAAAAGATTAAATTCCATTCATTGCTGTAATTGAAGGAAGCAAAGTAGCTCTCCATTTCACTGCAGACCAGGAGGCACATTGAGAAAGCAAAACAACGTTATAGAAATAGATAAGTCCACATTAAAAACATAACTGTCTTAGTTGTTCTAATGCATAGCATCATATCGAGCCGTTTATACCAGATTGTCAACCACGTTATAGGAGAGACTGGTTAGGCTGTGGTTGTTTTCCAAGAATGTTGAAGGAGAACCTGACAGAGGTATCTGAAATTATAATGGGCTCATCAGTAGCAGAGTTGTCTAAATCTGGCATCAGAACTTTAGCATAAGGGGAAAAAAGTTTAAAGGGGAATGAGAAGAATTTCTTTCCAGGGGATGTGCAGAGTTTGGAATGCATGGTCGGAGTTCAAGACTCGTAAGGTATGTTAAAGCTGTATAAGACCTTAGTTAGACGGCACTTGGAATACTGTGCTCAGTTCGGGTCACCTCACTACAGGAGGGATGTGGATACTATAGAGAGAGCGCGGAGGAGATTTACAAGGATTTTGCCTGGATTGGAGAGCATGCCTTATGAGAATAGTTTGAGTGCGCTTGGCCTGTTCTCCTCGGAGTGACGGAGGATAAGAGGTGACCTGATAGAGGTGTATAAGATGATGAGAGGTATTGATCATGTGGATAGCTAGGGGCTTTTTCCCAGGGCTGAAATGGCTAAAATGAGGGGGCATAATTTTAAGGTGCTTAGAAGTTGGTACAAGCCGGATACCAGAGGTAAATTTTTCACAGAGAGTAGTGGATGCGTGGAATGCAATGCCAGCGATGGTGGTAGAGGTGGATAAAATAGGGTCTTTAAAGAGACTCTTAGATAAGAACATGGAGCTCAGAAAAATAGAGGGCTTTGCATTAGTGAAATTCCAGGCAGCATCTACAGTAGGTTTCATGGTCGGCACAACATTGTGGGCCAAAGGACCTGTAATGTGCTGTTGAGTTTCTGTGTTCTATGTTCTATGAATAGGTGTGGGGGCAGATACTGTCAAAGTATTTAAAAAGCACCCAAATAAACATTTGAATCCCCAAGGCATAAGAGGTTATAGACTAAGTATTGGTGAGGTCGAGGCATGTTCCAGAAGTGGTCAGAGCAAGGCTGAGACATATTCAAACTGGAGTTGGGGTGAGCCAATTGGAAAGGAGTCGGAGTGTAGGAATTTCGAAGCGAGGTTGGATTGATCGAAGCACCGAGCCAATTTGGAAAGTTCAAGTATGAGCAGGCCCAGTGAATATCGCTGCAGTGGGGCCTGGGTCCTAGTGCGGGGTACAATACAGTGTTTGGACAATTTAAACGCCGGCTCTGATAGACGAATAAGGCAGGGTGTAGGCAGTGGAGGCGAGGGTTGGACCGATTCTGCTTGACCTTCTGCAGCGTTTACTCCTCGTTGCATGATGCTGAGGCTGTGAGACTGCTCCAAGCTTCGTATCTGTGAGCTTCGGAACAATTTGTGATGAACTGAGACTGAAGCTACGGACCTTCTCCGGCTGTTCCAGGCTCCGGGTCTGTGGACTCAATTTGATTCTCTCTTTTATTGTTTGCATGATCTGTGTTTTCTGTCTCTCCTCTATTTGCATTGTTCGTTGGTCTCTTTTTCTATATTGGGTTCGTTCAGGTTTCTTACTTTGTGGCTGCCTGTAAGCAGATGAAGCAAGTTGCATAATTTATACATACTTTGAAAATGATTGTACTTTGAACTTTGAAATTTTGAAACTTTGAAAGGCACTACTTGATGGTCACCATAGACATGATGTGTCAAAGGGCATGCTCCCATCCTGCATGAATCCATGTCTCTATGGCACAAGGCTTATCTCATGTTACTTTAGTAGTGTTGACAATACTGACAGCCTCTGACAAGTTCAGCTCTTGGCCTACATGTGTGGTTTGGCTACAAAGCCTGGCGTAATCATTTCTACTGACAGGAAATGGGGTAAGGGAAGTTTACTAGTACCTTAAAACTATGCGCTTTGGGCAGATGGGAATTGTCAGCCATGGTTGGCGGCTCATCTGGGAGGAGGAAAGCTCTGATCTTCAACCTCTACTGCCTTGAGTCTATACTTATTCTTGGGAGAGGCTTCGGGAGTAAACTTGGAAGGCAATATTCAGCCCTGGAGTCCCTAAGCAGTCCTACATTGAGTTCAAAGCTGACTGGCAACTCAAGTGACACTCTGGTGCCAAACTGTATCAGACTCTACTGTCCCTTTGCGTTCATTGTCGTCATCATCATGGCTATCCCTTGAGGTCGAGGATGATGGTCTTTGTTCCGTTGATCTATAACAGAGTGAAGATGCCTGTGCGTATATTTGTTTAATGTGTACTTGATGTTGCACTCCAAGAAGCACACGATACTTCACAAATCACCCATATGATCCCAATGGCATGGAAACCAGGACGATCGGAGCTGATGGATTTGTTGCAGCCTTCATTCGCCTTCACAGCCATTGAGTTCAAAGTAACTTCATCCGCCTGTTCCACCGTTGAGGTCTTGGTTGGATTGTTCTTTGTCAGGGACCTCACCCTCGACCTTACTGCCATAGGTGACCCTACCAGGAGCATAGCTCCAGACGGCATCACTCTCAAGATCTCTGGACCACACAAGCTTCTCCACCACAACAAGGTGACAATCCACAGAGAAGCTTTGGGTTCATCAGTTGCATGGAGAGAGAGCAAGCCTGCTATATGGGTAAAAACTTGCTCTCCATCTAATATTGCCCTGGCTTTGTGTACTGGCTTGTGCATTCAGTAGGCAGCTAGGGTGAAATAACCACGGTTGACTCAGACCAACGAGGACCCCATTGACGATGCCATTCTTCTTTATAGCCTAAGCTACCATAGTTTATACTGTAGCTCCTAAATAAACTCATGTCCTATTCCCAGTTTCTGTTTCACTAACATCAAATTTAGTGGCAACATGTCACCGAAAAATGATGTTCCATTATTCCAAGTGATTGAGTGAGGCCACGATTTCCTGAAAGCTATGCAGAATGTTAATGTGGCTAGGAAGAATTTCCCTAAGATTGAAGAATTTCCCTAATTGGTTGGAGAAAGGAAGGATGTTTGTTGCTCTGCTCATCAGATTTCTTGAATCTCTTCAAAAGCAGAGGTGATATGGTAATTTATATGTGGCTTGTTATTGATACACTGAGTGGCCACGTGCTCCTGAATGAAGATATCTAATCAGCCAATCATGTAGCAGCAACTTAATCCATAAAAGCATGGAGACATGGTCAAGAGGTTCCGTTGTTGCTCAAACCAAACATCAGAATGGGAAAGAAATGTGATCTAAGTGACTTTGACCGTGGAATGACTGTTGTTGCCAAACGGGATGGTTTGACTATCTCAGAAACTGCTGATCTCCTGGAATTTACATGTATGCCAGTCTCGAGAGCCTGCAGAGAATGGTGCAAAAAAAAACCCAAAAGTAAAATCTAGTGAGTGGCAGTTCTGTGGGAAAAAAAATGCCTTGTTAATGAGAGAGGTTAGGGGGAAACAGCAAGACTGGTTCAAACTGACAGGAAGGCGACAGTAACTAGCAGTGGTTTGCAGAACAACATCTCTCAATGCAAAACACATTGAACTTTGAAGAGGATGGGCTACAGCAGCAGAAGACCAAGAACCTGCCCTCAGTGGTACAGGAGGTTACTGAGATCTGGCCCATTATGCTGGTGATCTGCAGCTTTATTACAAGAGCTGAATCTGGCCACACAGTTATGAGCATATAAGTAATAAAGTACGCTGCTGAAGATTAGTAAGATCAAGTACTTAGCATAATTCTTCAAAAGAAACTATGGCTGTAATGAGAGAGAAAGGAGATGATTTTGTTTAAGATAACATGGAAAATGAAAAAACATAGAAAAACCTACAGCACAATACAGGCCCTTCGGCCCACAATACTGTGTCAAACATGTACTTACTTTAGAAATTACTTCAGGTTACCCACAGCCCTCTATTTCTCTAAGCTCCATGTACCTATCCAGGATTCTCTTAAATACATCTCACAATGCTCTGAACACATCATCACTGATGCAACCTGGGGTCATCGGGTGTTTTGGGTCTTTCCGACACCCCCACCCAGGTGACCCAGCTTTGGTTGATCAAGCCATGATTTGTGTTCAGATAGCATGTGCTGCAGATCCCCATGGACTTGCTCTCTTCATCCAGAGCCATCTTGAGGCGATTAGTCAAAATAACATGTCTTAACTTTCATATCAATCACTGTGCCTCACCTCCTTCAATATTCATAGAGCAATATTTACAATCAAAATAATCTCACAAATAGTTGCAGCAGGAAGACCTCAAACAAGAAAAGGTATGTAGGTTTGGATTTACTCACCTCCTTGCAGTTTGGTCCCTTTATTTTCAGTGCTTGTTAACTGAAGAATGAAAGTTGAAGTGAGGATTATAGGAAATAAAATTGTCCTTATAATATTTCATGCTTCAAAAAGCAAGATGTTACAGGTAGTTCCTGTAGCTGTTCTGCAATTCTCTTGAAATCTGGATTGGCTGGTGCATAGTCATCATAGAACTGGTTATGTTGAAATCTATATTCTGAAAATAGCATTTCAACATGAAAATTATAGGTTTGGACATTAACCAAAATGTCCCCTTTCAGAACTGCATATTTTAGATTTGTACAGTTGTCCTTGGTAACAGAATGGAAGAGTGAAATATATTCAGAAGGGTACTTGGAAATGCATTGACAGTTAACATTTATGAATTCTGGCATCTTTATTATTACAGGGGATGGGGTTACAGATATTCTTGTTTATGTTGCTTACATTCTTATGTTTAGTAAATCCAAACCTACATATCTTTTCTTGTTTGAGGTCTCCCTGCTGCAATTATTTATGAGATTATTTTGATTGTAAATATTGCTCTATGAATACTGAAGGAGATGAGGCACAGTGATTTAGAAATTCATCTTCGGTTGCCTACTTTGAATGTGTGTGAGAATTCTGATCACTGATTGTTTTCAGCATCCCACAGATTTGTTCCATTAACTTGAGAATGCAGGTACACAAGAACTGAAATCCTGCAGCAGTGCCATTAGGTTGCTATGTATCTCTAATAGGGAAACAGATCTTTCACTGTTTTCATCAGGGTACAGGCCAGAGCTTTGGAGGAATTAAGTTGGAGGCTTAGCCTTTCAGAGCATTGAAAGAAATATAAACTGTGGCCACTTTATTAGGTATACCTGTACACCTGTTCATTGATGCAAAAATCTGATCAGCTAATCATGTGGCATCAACTTAATGCTTAAAAGTGTGCTAACATGGTCAAGATGTTCAGTTGTTGTTCAGCCTAAACGTCAGAATGGGTGGGAAATGTGATCTAAGTGACTTTGACCTTGGAATGATTTTTGGTGCCAGATGGGGGCTGTTTGAGAATCTCAGAAACTGCTGATCTCCTGGGATTTTCATGTAGGACAGTATCTACAGAGAATTGTGTAAAAAAAACTATAAAAAGGTTGATTGAGTGGCAGTTCTGTGAGCAAAAATGGCTTGTTCATGAAAGAGATATGAGGAGAATGGCCAGACTGGTTCAAGCTGACAGGAAGGCGACAGTAACTCAAATAAAAACATGTTACAGTAGTGGTATGCTGAAGACTGTCTCTGAACACACAGGTCAAAACTTGAAGTGGATTAACGACAGCAGCAGAAGACCGTGAATGTACACTCAGGAGGTACCTAATAAAGTGGCCATTGCATATAGGTGCTGTGAATTTGACCTGTGTTCGAACATAGAACATAGTACTGTACACCACAGGAATTGGCACTACAGCCTACAATGTTGTGCCGAACTAATTAAACATGTAATTAACTGCCTAATGAAATCAGTCTCTGCTGCTTACACAAGGTCCACATCTCTCCATTCTCTGCATATTTATGTGCCTATCTGAGAGACTCTTAAACACCTCTATCACATCTGCTTCCACTGCCATCCCGAACAGCTTATTCCAGGCAACCATCATAATCCATGTAAAGAGAATGCTGTGCTGTATATCATCTTTGAACTTAACCCCTCTCACCTTCAATGCATGCCCTTGAATATTAGACACCTGCGTCTAATGCTAGAGGTTATACCCGTGCTTGCAAATACACAGCATCGCTTTGAGTTTCTGAGTTTCATCTAGTAAATGGACTCCTAGCCTTCAGCTGCGAAGGAGGAGAGGTGAGTCTAAACTAGGGGTTCCCAACCTTTCTAATGCCATGGACCAATACCATTAAGCAAAGGGGCTGTGGATCCCAGGGTGGGAAATCCTGGTCTAAACATAAGCAAACAGATTTAAAAGCGTCTTATCAAAGTCTTGTATCATAAAACATCGAGGATTCCAGGGACTGGTCTATAAAGCAATTGACACAATGCTGAACAATCAGAAGTCTCATTCTTGGTCTCAGTCACTGAACCATATTAAATCTATTGGTCCCTTCCTTTGAACTATTTTCTGATGATTGTCTCAAACAAGAAAATGGTGTAGGCATATAGTTTCACTGTCCCCAGTAGGACCTGACTAATTTTCTCTTGAATAAAAACAGTTTTTCACACAAAGGTCTGCATTCCATGTCTTTAACTTAAGAATGGAGGTGACGGTTGCTAGGAGTGCTGTCAGGGTTACATGTAGAACACACTCTGAACCAAACACTTAATTCTGAGCTCTGTCATGCAAAAAAAAATCCCAGGCGGCCGAGGAAATGTTTCTTGGATCTATTCAAAGTCTCCTTGAAGAAAAGTGATATTCTCACTGACTCCTGGGAACCTCTGGCTGATGACTGCTCAGAGTGGAGCAGCAGCAGGCAGGATGGCTTTGAGAATCTCAGATGTATGTGTCAAGAGCATATGGAAGTATTGTTTGAACAGTTTAAACCTTGCACTACTTAAGCAACTGACTCACCGACTCCCTCAACCAGCTTCTGTAGCCTCTGTGGAAGAGTAAGAACTTCCTGTAGCTACCATCAGACAGGAGGTACAAAAGCCTGAGTCCCACACCACCAGGGTCAAGAACAGCTACTTCCCTTCAATCTTTCGATTCTTGGACCATGCTGCACAATGCGTATCACTAACTCAGCACAACAGAACTATGACGACTTTGACAACTTTGCACTACAATAGACTTTTTTTTTGTTCTAGAAACATAGAAAACCTGCAGCACAATACAGGCCCTTCGGCCCACAAGGTTGTGCCGAACATGTCCCTACCCTAGAAGTTACTAGGCTTGCTTATAGCCCTCTATTTTACTAAGCTCCATGTACCTATCCAAAAGTCTCTTAAAGGACCCTATCGTATCCGCCTCCACCACATTTGCCAGCAGCCCATTCCACGCACTCACCACTCTCTGAGTAAAAAACTTACACCTGACATCTCCTCTGTACCTACTCCCCAGCACCTTAAACCTGTGTCCTCTTGTGGCAACCATTTCAGCCCTGGGAAAAAGCCTCTGACTATCCACACAGTCAATGCCTCTCATCATCTTATACACCTCTATCAGATCACTTCTCATCCTCCATCGCACCAAGGAGAAAAGGCCAAATTCACGCAACCTATTCTCATAAAGGATGCTCCCCAATCCAAGTAATATCCTTGTAAATCTCCTCTGCACCCTTTCTATGGCTTCCACATCCTTCCTGCAGTGAGGCGACCAGAACTGAGCACAGTACTCCAAGTGGGGTCCTATATAGCTGTAACATTACCTCTCGACTCCTAAATTCAATTCCACGATTGTTAAAGGCCAATACACCATACACCTTCTTAAACACTGAGTTAACCTATGCAGCTGCTTTGAGCATCCTATGGACTCGGACTCCAAGATCCCTCTATTCCTCCACACTGCCAAGAGTCTTACCATTAATACTGTATTCTGCCATCATATTTGACCTACCAAAATGAACCACTTCACACTTACCTGGGTTGAACTCCATCTGCCACTTCTCAGCCCAGTTTTGCATCCTATCAATGTCCCACTGTAACCTATGACAGCCCTCCACACTATCCACAACAGCCCCAACCTTTGTGTCATCAGCAAACTTACTAACCCATCCCTCCACTTCCTCATCCAGGTCATTGTGATCTTGGTATATTTTTCTATAATTTATGATGTAAATATGTGTTTTTTTCTTGTGAAAGTAGTGCATCTGATGCAATGAACCCGTAATGCTGCTGCAAGTTTTTCATTGCACCTGCACATGCATGTAGTTGTGGATATAACAATAAGCTTGACTTTGAACTTTCACATTGGCTTTATTTGAGTCCTGCGAATTCAGATTACCAAATTAGAAGTAAGCCATCCTTAATCCCCAGGGGCTTATTTAGATGAAGAAGGAATATAAGGGGTATTCTGGACATGTTGTAGATCAGTCTTGGTCTAACTGACTGGTAGAGTATTGTGGTGAACTACATATACCTGTCTGGACACGCCCCCTGATGACTGCTCCTGTGGCTCCTCCCACAGACCCCTGTATAAAGGTGATGGAGGTCTGAGCCCAGCCTCTCTGTTTCCAGGATGTAGTATGGTGGTCACTCACTGCTCGTTCCTTCTTCCAGTCAATAAAAGCCGATACCTCGCTTTTACGTCTCAGAGTGAGTTATTGATGGTGCATCAAGTATACTGTGGGGCAGAATGGTCCCTACCTGTTCCTGTGACAGGGGTTGTCTTAAAAGTCACTTCAGTCCTTCAGCCATATTGCTCATTTTTTCTTTCCTCTACACTGGCAGACAAGAAGTGTGGTAATGTACTGCTGCAGATAGAGCGGAAACAGATTTGCCATTACACTGTGATAGCTGTGCTGTCAAATACTTCAAGGAATCATTGTAAAATAAATGACCCATTACGTCTTTAATGGTGACATTTCTCAAATGAAACTGACAAGCCATAATGTATTTTTAGAAGGCTGTAGTGCAGTTTGGGGAGATGTCCGCAGAATGCAAGGTCTAACTAGAGAGCTTGCTAGAGCTTCAGCAAATGGCAGAATAATTTGCCCGCGTCAAAAGATAGCATGCAAATGGCAGACATCGATTAGATACCCAGGTTTAAAATCACTCTGTCAGCTAGGTAATAGGCACAAAAGCACAATCCTGCCAGTGTCAGAGCCCATTCTACAGCAGACACACTCCATGCTGCTCTGCAGGTTTTGGCACATCTCCCTCTTTTATCCTGAGGTTGTTGTGCACTAATGACACCAAGCCAAAGATGGAGTCAAAATGAACTCAGCCCAGCAGGGTAGATCTGTGTACCTGCATGGACATCTCCTGAGAAAAACGCTGGAACAATCTGCAGCCTCACGGAAGGGCGGCTTACACTGTGGAAGTTGGTGGGACGTCTGGTGTTTACGGGAGCTGAACAGAAGGGCTCTGGCACCTCTACAACTCTTCTTCATGCATCCAGATGGTATCAAGGAACTCAATTCCTGGAAAACATCTGAACAGCTCCTTGATATGCACTTGAATGAGGGTCATGTCTTGGAATCTTCAGTGCTCTGTATCACAAATAGATCATAAGCTGTGGGAGACACCATTGCAGAGAAATTGAGTTTGGAACTTAGTTGGAATACAAACTGATCTGTTCAAGGAGGTGAGCTGAGGAATATCCTTTTGAAAGTTTGTTTAAAAGGTGGTTGATGTTACTGCCTCACTCGATGTCAATGTCAAAATTTTACAAAGACTGGCATGGATAGATATATTTGACATTGTTCATCAACACTCATAGTTTGAACAGTGTGGTTTTCAAGACAACATTAGCAATTAGAGTAGCATATGAAAAATGCTGGAGAAACTCAGCGGGGTAGGCAACGTCATTGGAAAGGAATAAACAGTCAATGTTTCGGGCCGAGACCCTTCATCAGGACTGGAAAGGAAGGGGGAAGAAGCCAGAATATAAAGGTGGGGGGAGGGAAATGAGTACAAGCTAGAAGGTGATGTCTGAAGCCGGGTGGGTGGGAGAGGGGGAATAAAGTGAGAAACTGGGAGGTAATAGGTGGCTGTAGAAGGAGGAATCTGATAGGAAAGGAGAGTGGAGAAACAAATGGAGGAAGGGTACAAAGGGTTAGTGATAGGCAGGTGAGGAGAAGAGAGGAGATAAGTGGGGAGGAGAGTGGGGAATGGAAGAAAAGGAAAGTGGGAAAGGGAGGAGGTAATATAACTAGAAGATAGAGAAATTGATGTTCATTCCACTGTTAGTACATAGACATCATTTTGACCTGGTAAAGGTTTGCATTGTGAGCTCTGCTAGCTCACTGTAATGATGGGATGTTGGGTTTTCCAGACTGCTGGCAATAAAGGGCCCAGCTTAAGAACACTGATGATCATTGCTTGTCCTTACATCCTATTGCACTGACTATTGGAGTTGTACAGTTCAGTGTGTAACACCCTCCCTTGTCAGACATTGATCATTGCTCGGCATGGATTTTTGTCTGCTGCAGAGATTTTAACTGCAATCGAGTTCAAGTCCAGGTGAAACCCAGAGGGAAAGATTCTCTGAACTGTGAAAAAGGTCAAACTCATGACTCAAAGATCTAAATAATTGCATAAAATGATGGTAAAGAGAATTTATTTGAGCATCTTTGTCATATGCCAATTACGCATTGATCTTTGAACTATAGAGTGTGGTGCATTTCAACTGATAGTGAGAAATTCTTCTCAAACTGGAGAAGGGGGAACACAAAATGAAATGGAATACTCCCCAAACAGATACTGTATATCAGAAAACTTCTTGATTAAAGATTTGCAGAAGCCTGGGTGACATTGCTCTTTTCAGTAGCATTGCCAGGTTTGTTGATGAATGCTGTCTTTCCTTCTATGATTATGACATGAGGAGATACTGCTAACAGGGTCTAGTTGTCCACATAATCCACCATTAGCATTCCTGTGTAGCCACGACTTGAATGACACAACTGTCCAGACACCTTATGTACAAAGGCATCATTTTCACTGCCAAGCTTTGTACAGATCACAGAATGATGCAGCCCCAGAGGACACCATTTGTCCTATCATTCTTTGCCAGCACTCCGAAAGAGCTGTCCAATTAACCCCAACACCCTATCCTTCCCCCATTGCTCTAACACTTTCAATGCCGAATTAAGCACAGCTTCTCTGAAGGAACACCTGCTGATATTAAAAATTGTGGGTGAAGGGTGTACCATTTGCAATTTTTGTTTTAATTAATTCAGTGACAAATCTCCTTCATCCAAACATGTCACTTCAGAGTTGATGCGCTCCTTGCTTGATATAAGGCTGCCTGAACCAGAATCTGCAAAAAAGAGAGAACAGAGTTCTCATTCCATCTTCCTCATCATCGCTATTATCATCCAATGCCTTTAATCTCCAACCAGACAGGCTACTGCATCAACCAGTCTGCTGGAGTATCCAGATGAGTCCAGCAGCATCAGCGGGGGAAAGGAGCTGTCAACACTTTAGCTTGAAATCTTGCATCTGACTTCGGTTACTGGGGATGTCGAGTGATGATTAGTAAGATTACACAAAATCTTTTACGGATTTATCTCCTGCAAAAGAAGCTGTTGCTCAAGTGTACTTCAGAATTAGACCTTGACATTAGCTAATATTCTAAATGGGGGGGAAAGTGAGATCACAGACTAGAAACAGTTCCTCTCTGCTAGTATAATTGTTACATCCTTTGCATCTGGAGACATGAATTTGAATACCTCAATTGAAGCTGGAAATTTTAAATTCAAGCCAGTAAATCATTCTGTAGTAAAACTCTAATGTCAGTAATAGTGTCCATAAAACCAGTGATTGTCTTAAAACCTGAGTAGTTTGGGGAATGATTTTTGTTATCTTTATGTGATTCTGTAATATAGCTGTCACTTAACTGTCTCCTCCATTTGTAGAGAAGAACAAATTAGTAAAGGCAGATTCTCGCTTTCATTCTTTCACTGCTTATCATCTAGCTTTAAGATGATACCTATTATCTAGGATAGTGGTGAATACTGACAGTTTGGTTTGAGGCATTTGAAGTTGTGGTCTTTGCCGAGCTTGGCAACTGCTAATTGCCAAGCTCAATGAACACCACAGCATTAATACCTGTTACAATTCTGAGGCCCGGCAAGTCCATTTTTTCTTTTTATTTCATGTCTTAAATTGCAGAAATGTTTAACCAACAAAAGACTTCATTGTCAAAGTTATCATCAAAATTTTCTTCATGATTTGCATATTTCATGCTTTGACTAGGCTTTAAACTGAGCACATGGTGGCATGGTTCAAAAGCAAAGAAGGACCTGAGGTTTGACTGATTTAAGCACCAGGCCAGATTGAAAAGGTCAGGGTGTCAGGGCCAGAGGCGAGTGATGGACCAGTTCAATTGCTGCTCCGCGAGTTTTATTCGATTTTGCACTGAACTTCAGCCATTGCTATATGAGGAACTGTGACTGTCGCCCGCAACGACAACAGTGCGAACTCTCTTTTGTGAACTTCAGTTCTGAATGTTATTTGCTTACTTTTATCATTTGCACGGTTTTTTCCTGCACGTTGGGTGTTTGATGGTCTTTTGTTTTAATGGGGTCTATTGTGTTTCTTTGTTTTGCAGCTGCCTGCAAGGAGACAAAACTCAGGGTTGTATAAAATATACATATTATGATAATCAATGTACTTTGAACTTCAAAGTCTGGTTGGAAACAATTGTCTGAATGGCTTCATTTCAAATTAATTTAATTCAACTATTAATTCTTTAAATACAACATCTTTAAAGTTAAAATAATTTTCAATGTTACATGCAAGGCTCAAGAAACAAGGTATATTTATTATCAAAGTATGTATGCTTTGATACATCTTAGAAGAGATTCATCTTCTTCAGACAGCCATGGAACTAGGAAAACCATGGAAGTTGTTCAAGTAAAAACATCAATCCTCCCACGCACAAAAAAAAATTCATGCAAACGAACAAATCATGCAAACAACAAGAACATTAAACCCCCCCATGTACAAAAAAAATTGCACAAACAAGAACAACACCCCCCACCCATGCATAAAAAACAATTTGCGCAAAAAACAAGAAAGAATGAGTGAAAACACATAAAAACATAAAATTGAAAGAATCCTTGTCAAATTACAGTCCAATCCATAAATCAAATTCCAATGCACACTAAAAAGATCCTTTTACTTGTGATTCAGATTCTGATGTCTATTTCACTAATGCTATTGTATTCAATATATTAACTGCAATTAAATATATTTAACATTTAACTTTAATTGATAACAAATGTTGCCTCCAAGATATGTGCTTTTCTCTGTACAAGAGGCAGTAGAAAAAAATGCCTTCAAATAAATTTAATTCATTTTATTTGAAAAGAAACACTTACAAAGTTCAATGAATATTAAACAAAACTAAAAATCTCCAAGGAACCCATTGAACAGGTAAAGGGCAAAGCATTTTCCATAATTTCCCACACTATGTTTCACCTTCACATTGTCATTCAGATTTTTTCATTATTATAAGAAGTACCCCATTACTGCAATGCTTATTTTCACAAAAAAGTCTTCAATAAAATACTTGAACTATTAATTTTTTGCTGTGAAATATTCACTTAAGTTATTTAAAAAGAAGCTTTAGATATTAAGTCATTCCTTCACATCATGTGTTCTGAACTGAATTGCTAATGAAACATTAATCAACACTATCTGACTAATGAGTCTTCTAATGAATGCAAATTAAGGTGATTTAGGATGTACCATCAAACCCTTTAAACTGAAACAGGCTGACTGTGGATTAATCGGAACAAGACTGTCCACTTGCAGCAGTTATCTAACAATTCTCAATAGGTAGTAAATTGGAAGACAGCATTTTTAACACAGTCACTTCAGCATTCCTGCTGGAGGGTGGAACTCATCTCACCTAGGATGCCAGGTGCCGATGGTACTTCAGATTAAAAAGTCTTGTACTTATGCAATGACTTCTCGTCCCTCAGAAAGACATACAGTGCTTTGTTATCAAGAAAATTCACTTTAAAATGGGTCTCTGCATTAAATAGATCAAAGACAAGGCACTTATCTTTGCAACTCTAGCCATTTTCAGCTGGTATTATCATTGATGATCCATCTCAGCTTCCTCTTGAGGTCTGCGCCATTACACACACACCAGTTTGATTCACTCCATGTGACATCAAAGAATAGCTGAAAGCACAGATGCAACAAAGGCCCTGTGGCAGAATGTACTCCAGCTGTGGCACTGAAGCCTTGTGCTGCAAAACAGGCCAAGCGTTATGATGGTGGTAATGACACATTACTGACAATGTGTAAAGTTGTGCAATCATGACTTTTTTTTTACAAATACGAGGCTTGTCTTTTTTAAAAATATCTACCCCCTTATCTTAAGACCATCTCCACTATTAGCAACATCCTTGCTCCATCTAATTTGTGGTCTCTGAAGATGAGTGACTCACTCCAGGTTCTCAGTCTTGAGTAATATTTTAGTTGCAATGGATGTACAGATAGTTCAGAATTTCAATTCCAATATGGATAATGGCATGCTGGCTTTTATAATAAGAGGAATCGAGTATAGGTGTAAAGAGGTCCTTCTGCAGCTGTACTGGGCCCTGGTGAGACCCCACCTGGAGTATTGTGTGCAGTTTTGGTCTCCAAATTTGAGGAAGAACATTCTTGCTATTGAGGGAGTGCAGCGTAGGTTCACAAGGTTAATTCCTGGAATGGCGGGACTGTCATATGTTGAAAGATTGGAGCGACTGGGCTTGTATACACTGGAATGTAGAAGGATGAGAGGGGATCTGATTGAAACATATAAGATTATTAAGGGATTGGACACACTGGAGGCAGGAAGCATGTTCCCGCTGATTGGTGAGTCCAGAACTAGAGGCCACAGTTTAAGAATAAGGGGTCGGCCATTTAGAATGGAGATGTGGAAAAACTATTTCACTCAGAGAGTGGGGGATATGTGGAATGCTCTGCCCCAGAAGGCAATGGAGGCCAAGTCTGTGGATGCATTCAAGAGAGAGTTAGATAGAGCTCTTACAGATAGCAGGGTCAAGGGATATGGGGAGAGGGCAGGAACGGGGCACTGATTGTGTATGATCAGCCATGATCACAGTGAATGGCGGTGCTGGCTAGAAGGGCCGAATGGCCTATTCCTGCACCTACTGTCTATAACTCAAAAACATAAAACTAATTGGAAGAAAAACAAGGAAGTCTGGAAGCAGGTCAAACTTAGCAGAGGCTTTCTTACTCTGGTGGGACAATGTCTTTCTGAACAAGGGGGATCATTCTGCTTAGGAGCTGAAACGTGTGCCTGTGAAACAATCCCAAGTTCTGGGTCCTCCTTTGTGGTGGCTATAGGAGTTTGCTCTGGGACTGCAGGAATTGGTTCCCACTGCTCTAGATGCCCTTCTTCTTGATGTGTTCGCATCCTGAACAGTGCGTGGCAAGGTTGACACTATTGCAGGGGATGTGGCATGCAAATTGTGGATGGATTTCCAATCAAGCCATAGTTGTCTCATCCAATAACACCCTCACAATACTGGCCCTCTTGCTTATACCACATGCAAGCTCAATGCAGCTTGTTGGTTGTTCTATTTCATTGGTATAAATGTCATTCCCATAAGAATTCTCTTTTCTCCTGTGTAAGTTCTGAGTTGAATATCTGCAAGCTTCTGTTCAGTATCTTTGAAATACCATTGAACTCATTTGGTGGTATGACTGAAACAGCCAAATCAGCGTACAATTAATTAATTTGCTCTTTACTTCTGGACTAGGTTTCACAATGTAAATCTGAGGGCTATCCAGTCCTGTGTCACACGTCATTCTCATTATCAGATTTCTCATCAACGGCATGCAGATTCGTGCTCTTTCTGAAACTGAAATTTGACATTTTATCTTTTTTTCTTCTCTGTGCAGTCCATTTAGTTTTGTCTGCCAGGCATGCACTTTTCATCTATTCTACTTGTTTTTATTTTCTGCAAGTTTTGCCTTTAAACCTGCATTGGTCTGGTGTATGTGAGACTCTGCTCCGATGCTAACAGAATTTGTTTGGCCATGCAGGTTTCTCTTTAGACATTGCTGTGCTATTCACACTCAATTTCATTCATGACTGCAACTCAGTTGTGTCTCTGTCTGCTGGTAACAAAGTTACTGCGATTTCAACCATTCTTTTAAACATACCACAAGACTGTAAGATATAGGAGCAAAAGTAAGCCAATGGCCCATCAAGTCTGCTCATCATTCAATCATGGGCTGATCCAATTCTTCCCGTCATCCCCACTCCCCTGCTTTCACCCCATATCCTTTGATGCCCTGGCTAATCAAGAAAATACCTTTCTCTGCCATAAATACACCCAGTGACTCAGACTTCACAGCTGCTCGTGGCAACAAATTCCACGGATTCACCACCCCCTGACTAAAGTGATTTCTCCGTACCTCAGTTCTAAAAGGACGTCCTTCAATAATGACGTCATGCCCTCTTGTCCTAGAATCCCCTACAATGGGAAATAACTGCCATATCTAATCTGTTCAGGCCTTTTAACATTCAGAATGTTTCTATGAGATCCCCTCTCATTTTCCTGAGCTCCAGGGAATACAGCCCAAAAACTGCGAGACATTCCTTATACGGTAACCCTTTCATTCCTGGAATCATTCTCGTGAATCTTCTCTGAACCCTCTCCAATGTTAGTACATCCTTTCTAAAATAAGGAGCCCAAAACTGCGCACAATACTCCAAGTGTGGTTTCACGAGTGCCTTATAGAGCCTCAACATCACATCCCTGCTCTTATATTCTATACCTCTAGAAATGAATGCCAACATTGCATTCGCCTTCTTCATAACCAACTCAACCTAAAGGTTAACCTTTAGGGTACCTTGCATAAGGACTCACAAGTCCCTTTGCATCTCTGCATTTTGAATTCTCTCCCCATCTAAATAATAGTCTGCCTGTTTATTTCATCCACTAAAGTGCATGACCATATACTTTCCAACATTGTATTTCATTTTCCACTTATTTGCCCATTCCCCTAAACTATCTAAATCTCTCTGCAGGCTCTCTGTTTCCTCAACACTACCAACTCCTCCACCTATCTCTGTATCATCGGCAAATTTAGCCACAAATCCATTAATACGATAGTCCAAATCTTTGACATACACCGTAAAAAGCTGCGGTTCCAACACCAAACCCTATGGAAATCCACTGGTAACTGGCAGCCAGCCAGAATAGGATCCCTTTATTCCATCTCTCTGTTTTCTGCTGACCAGGCAATGCTCCACCCACACTCGTAACCCCCCTGTAATTCCATGGGCTCTTATCCTGCAAAGCAGTCTCGTGTACAGCACCTTGTCAAAGGCCTTCTGAAAATCCAAGTATACCATGTCTACTGCATCTCCTTTGTCTACCCTGCTTGTAATTTCCTCAAAAAATTGGAATAGGTTTGTCAGGCAGGATTTTCCTTTCAGGAAACCATGCTGGTTTTGGCCTATCTTGTCATGTGCCTCCAAGTACTCTGCAATCTCAACCTTGGCAATCAATTCCAACAACTTCCCAACCACTGATGTCAGGCTAACAGGTCTATAGTTTCCTTTCTGTTGCCTCCCATCCTTCTTAGATAGTAGAGTAACATTTGAAATTTTCCAGTCATCTGGTACAATGCCAGAATCTATCAATTCTTGAGAGGTCATTGTTAATGTCTCTACAATCACTCCAGCTACTTCCTTCAGAACCCGGGTGCATCCCATCAGGTCCAGGAGATTTATCCACCCTCAGACCATTAAGCTTCCTGAGCACCTTCTCAGTCGTAATTTTCACTGCACAAACTTCACTTTCCGGACACTCTTGAATGTCCGGTATACTGCGATGTCTTCCACTGTGAAGACTGATGCAAAATATGCATTCAGTTCCTCTGCCATATCTGTATCTCTCATTACAATATCCACAGCATCATTTTGTATTGGTCCTATATCTGCCCTCGACTCTCTTTTACCCTTTATATACTTAACAAAGCTTTTTGTATCTTCTTTGATATTAGTCACCAGCTTCCTCTGTTTTCCTTCCGATTGACCTTCTTAGTTTCCTTCTGCAAGATTTTAAAAGCTCCCCAAATCCTCTATCTACCCACTAATTCTGAGTTCCCTGTATGCCCTCTCTTTTGCTTTTACTTTGGCTCTGACTTCACTTGTCAGCCACGGTAGTGTCCTTCTTCCCTTTGAAAATTTCTTCTTATTTGGAATATTTCTGTCTTGCACTTCCCTCATTTTTTGCAGAAACTCCAGCCATTGCTGATCTGCTGTCTTTCCTGCAAAAGTCCCTTTCCAGTCATCTTCTGCCATTTCCCCTCTCATGCCATTGTAATTTCCTTTATTCCATTGAAATGCCGACACATTGGAATTTATTTTTTCCCTCTCCAATTTCAATGTGAACTTGATCATACTGTGATCACTGTTCCCTAAGGGTTCCTCTACCTTAGCTCTCTTATCACCTCCGGATCATTGCACAACACCCAATCCAGCAGAGCCCATCCCTGAATAGGCTCAACAACAAGCTGTTCTAAAAAGCCATCCCATAGACATTCTACAATTTCTCTCTCTTGATGTCCAGTACTGACCTGGTATTCTCAATCCACTTTCATTTTAAAATCCCCAATGATAATCATGACATTGCCTTTCTAACATGCCTTTTCTATCTCTCGTTGTAATTTGTAATCCACAATCCACATCCCGGCTGCTACTTGGAGGCCTATAAAAGTATTCAACCCCACCCCCTGGAAGTTTTCATGTTTTATTGTTTTACAACATTGATTAACAGTGGATTTAGCTTGATACTGGTCAACAGAAAAACACTCTTTGGTGTCAACATGAAAACAGATACCTAAATAATCTAAATTAATTACAGATATAAATCACAAAGTACTTGATTGCAGAAGAATTCACCCCCTTCAATATACCACATCATATCATCACTGTTGCAGCCAATTGGTTTCAGAAATCACAAACTGGGTTAAATGGAGATCCCCTGTTTGCAGTCATGATGTCACAGTTGATTGCAGTAAAAAATGTACCTGTATGCAGAAGGTCCAACTGTTGGTGAGAGAATATTCTGGTAAAAACTACACAAAGGAGGAAAAAGAACATTCTAAGCAATTCTGTGAAAAGTACAAGTCAGGAGATAGATGAAAGAAAATGAATACAGTAAAGTACAGAGAAATTCTGGATGAAACCTGATGCAATCTGCAAGAGAACCAGGACTTGGAAGAAAATTTCTTTTTCAGAAAGACAATGACCCAAAGCCAAAGCTACACAGGAATGGGTTAAAAACAACAAAGTTCATGTCCTGGAGTAGTCAAATCAGAGCCCAGATCTACATCCAATTGCGAATCTGTGGCTGAACTTGAGAGGGGCAACATGTTCACCCACGATCCCTGTGTAATCTGACAGAGCATAAGCAGTTTTGTAAGGAAGAATGGGGGGAAAGTTGTAGTATCCTGATGTGCAAAGCTGATAGAGACCTATCCAAGCAGACTCAAGGCTGTAATTGCTGCCAAAGTGCATATACTAAATACTGACTTGAAGATGGTGAGTAATTATGCAGTCAGTTATTTTGTATTGAATAATTTGAATAAATTTAGACTAATTTGTTGAAATTTGTTTTCACTTTGATATGAAAGACTCTTTTCTGTTGACTGGTGTCAAAAAAATTATTTTCTGTTGTGATTCAGTGTTGTAAAACAATGAATCATGAAATTTTCTGAGGGGGTTGAATACTTTTTATAGACTCTAAATTGTATTTCAGTTAGGAGCTTTTTTTTTTAAATGCTTTCTTTGTAAGATTCCACAAACTAAATGATCTCTGTATTATGAACCCCCCTTAACAAATTACAGTACACAGACATTTGTTTCAATTCAGCAATGTGTTGAAACAAATACATTTGGTTTAATTCCACTTATGAAATATGAAGTGTCTGCATTCAACAATAGTTCAAATTCTAAATGTTTCTCCACTACTTTCACAATATCAGCAAAGCTAATTTTGGCTGGTTTGGTTGAAGAAGTCAAACTTTTAAGCCAACTGTATGCCTTTAAATCCAATGCATTCTGCAAAATCGGCACTCATTTCTCATTGGCTATTTCATCTACTTTAAAATACAGCCATTACTTTTTTCATTTATGATTATTATCACCTGGTAGTCACTGTTTACAAACCCATGAATACACCCATTTTTTCTTTGCCTTTTTAACTCTACCACTCTCCCTACCAAGGAGATATGTGCTGCAATTTCCCTCCCAACCCCCCCACAAACTTAATTGTCTCGCTACACTTCAAGTAAAAAGTTATCTTGGATTTGTGTAAAGCTTCCTTGTCACTAATCGATGCACTCTGAGACGTAAAAGCGAGGTATCGGCTTTTATTGACTGGAAGAAGGAACGAGCAGTAAGTGACCACCATACTACATCCTGGAAACTGAGAGGCCAGGCTCAGACCTCCATCACCTTTATATAGGGGTCTGTGGGAGGAGCCACAGGAGCAGTCATCAGGGGGCGTGTCCAGACAGGTATATGTAGTTCACCACACTAATATTAAGTTTTATAACTCCAAAACATAAAACTAACTGGATGAAAAACGGTAGAGTCAAGAATGCGAGTCTAACTTCATTTCTACTTCAAGGCAAGGTGTGTACGTATGACATGGTGGTGAGATGAAATATGTCATGTGTGTAAATTTACATATAAATCAGAATGAGTATTTAAATTAACATGAATGCCTAATCAAACAATCTCTTTACAATATTACTTGATAATTACTGAAATATTAAATACACAACAGATAGTGGTCGCCTTTTCAATCTGCATTCTGTCATTAGGAAAATAAAGGATGGTAGTGCTGATAGTGCCAAGAAACTGCACTTAGTAACTGATAGCCCAAAGTAGGGATCCTCATGGAGGATTGTAAATATTGCATTCAATTCCATTAGAAATCGTGCCACAAATGGAACAGTTCATGACTCCATGAAGTAAGACTTAGACAATGTTAATGTATGAGCTGATAAATGCAAAGTACCAAGTGGCTAGAATTGTCCTCAACAAGAAACATGATAATCAATGACTCTATCCAAGTGCAAGGTATGAGGAGTTTATTTCAGAAGTAAGGATGTGGAACAATTTGGAAGGGAATTCCTGAACTTGTGTAGGTGCTAAGGCTATTTAAAAGACCAACAAAAGCTGAAGCAGTAGTTAGGGTTGCTTAAGATGCCAAAGCAGAGAGAACTCATCAAACTGTTTGCATTCTCCTGATTGGCATCAAGCTTCTGGAGTCAAGTTGAATCTATACTTATCCAAGTAAATGGAGACTGTTCCACAAAACTCCTTGGTCATGCCTTGTAGGTGATGGAGCTGCCTGATTGTCCCTACCATCTCATCTAGAAAATCTGTGCGACCCCTCTAATCATTTAACCCTATCCTCCCCACCACAAATAAGAGAAAATCTGCAGATGCTGGAAGTCTGAGCAACACATACAAAATGCTGGAGGAACTCAGCAAGCCAGGCAGCATCTATTGGGGGTGGGGGGGAAGTATAGTCGATGTTTCCATAAGACATAGGAGCAGAATTATGCCAGCTGGCCCATCGAGTCTGCTCTGCCATTCAATCATGGCTGATTCTTTTTTCTTCCTCCTCAACCCCAGTTCCCAGCTTTCTCCCCGTAAACTTTGATGCCATGTCCTATCAAGAGCCAATCAATCTCTGTCTGAAGTACATTCAATGACCTGGCCTCCACAGCTGCATGTGGAAACAAATTCCACAGATTCCCCATTATTTGGCTAAAGAAATTTCTCCGTATCTCCATTTTGAAAGGGTTCCTCTCTATCCTGAGGCTGTGCCCTCTTGTCCTAGACTCTCCCACCATGGGAAACATCCTTTCCACATCTACTCTATCTAGGCCTATCAACATTTGAAAGGTTTCCATGAGATCCCCCCCTCCCCCTCATCCATCTATATTCCAGTGAGTACAAACCCACTCGTATGATAACCCTTACATTCCTGGAATCATCCTTTTGAACCTCCTCTGGATGCTGTCCAATGCCAGCACACCTCTTCTAAAATGAGGGGCCCAAAAATCTTCACAATACTCAACCTGAGGCCTCACCAGTGCCTTATAAAACCTCAGAGTCACATCCCTGTTCTTGACTCTAACACTTTCCGAACCATTGAGGTTAGGCTAACTGGTCTATAATTTCCTTTCTGCTCCCTTCCTCATTTCTTAAAGAGTGGAGTGACATTTGAATTTTCCAGTCCTCTGGCACCATGCTGGAGTCCAATGATTTATGAAAGATCATTTCTAATTCCACCACAATCTCTAATGCTAATTCTTTCAGTACCCTAGATGCAGTTCATCTAGTTTAGGTGACTTGTGTATCCTTAGGTCTTTCAACTTTCTGAGAGCCTTCTCTATTGTAATAGTAACTGCAACTACTTCTCTTCCTTCACACACTACAACATCAGGCACACTGTGAGTGCCCCCACAGCAAAGACTGATGCAAAATACTCACTTAGTTCATCAGCCATATCCTTGTCCCCCTTTATTATTTCTCCTGCCTCATTTTCTAGCGGTCCTATATCCACTCTCATTTCTCTTTTATTTTTAACATACTTTAAAAAAAATTTGACTATCCACTTTGATATTATTTGCTAGCTTGATTTTATATTTCATCTTTTCCCTTCTGATGTTTTTTTTTTCAAGTTGCTCTCTGTAGGTTTTTAAAAACTTACCAATCCTCTATCTTCCCACTAATTTTTGCTTTGTTGCATGTCCTTTCTTTTGCTTTTACAATGGCTTTAACTTCCCTTGTCAGCTGTGGTTGTACTATTTTACCATTTGAGTATTTCTTCATTTTTGGAATACATATGTCCTGCACCACCTTCATTTTTGAGAACTGCACGCCATTGCTGTTCTGCTGACATCCCTACCAGCAACTCCTTCCAATTTACTTTCGCCAATTCCTTTTTCATACCACTGTAACTTCCCTTACTCCACTGAAATACTACTATCTCAGAATTTACTTTCTCCCCCTCAAATTTCAAGTTGAACATGATCCTATTGTGATCACTGGTTCCTAAAGGTTCCTTTACCTTAAGTTCCCTAATCGCCTCTAGTTCATTATTTAACACCCAGTCTGGTATAGTTGATTTATAGCTTTGGGCTGAGACCTGTCCTGCCAAAGGGTCTCAACCAGAAATATTAACTGTACATAGATGCTACCTAGCCTTCAGAGTTCCTCCAGCAATTTGTGTGCGTTCCTCCACCACCATCTCACTTCCTATGAATTAGGAGTAGCTGTAGGTCTTCTGAGGCTTTGGGCCTATTGCACCATTCATTAAAAATTTCCAACGCAACCCCATTCGCCTCAGTCCACTTCCAGGTGGAAGGTGTGGCAGCAGAAATGCCAATCATGATGTCTCCCAGCTTGGGAAAGCTACTTGTGTTTGTGGAAATTGGACTATGAGTGAGCTATGGAGAGAGGGACTGATTAGAGAACACTAATTCAGCATTTGCATTGCAGTGAAGCTGATACATGGGCATCATTGTCTCTGTGCTGGGAACATTGGCTTCAGTGAAGAAGCCTGAGGATTCCTGCTGATATGATAAACAACCTGACAGCTTCATTGGAAAATAGAACAAAAAGAACAGCCTTCTGCTTGAAGCAGAATTTTACACAATAGAACTGAAGTAGTGTAGACCAGGAGGTCAGTGAAAATATATTTTCACTATCCAACCTGTCTGTGCTTTAATTTTCCCACTTGCACATTAGCAGATCACATCCTCTGAACTGGAGTGGGCAGGTATCATCACTAGCACTGTTCCATGAGCTGAAGCATGCTGTATCTTTGCATTTTCTATACCCCCTTAAAATCAGTTTGAGTGGGTATTTTAGATACATCAACAACATTTCATTCTTCAAACAAAAGTTTGAAAACAACAGTAGATCAGATGACAAAGACAATATTAAACATAGCTAGGCTGTTTAAATGTGTGACAGACTGTTGAAATGTAGAGTTCTTTTTCATTGGTGGAGTACAGTGGACTGAAGCCAAATAATTAGCCATGTTCGGGATCTGGCAGCATTAACCAGTCTAAGCAAAAACAGAAGCTGCGATCTGACTATTTAATCTAAAGCTTAGCGTTGTTTAATGATAAAACAATCACACAGATTTAATTTTGTGAGAGCTTTGCTGAATAATTTGGCATTCTGCTTTCATATATGTACATCAGATTACTGCTTGAAACTAATTAATTGGTTGTAACCCAATGCCACAAGTTCGTAAAAGGCAGTAAATAATTCAGTGGGTTAGAATTGAGGTTGAGGAATATGATTGCTAGCTTTATGTAAATACCTAACATTCTTGCTTTTCAATTTATTATGACATCAAGTTAAGATACAGAAACACTATGTGAGGGATTGCAGCATAGAGAGTTAGAGTTATAGAGCACTACAGCACAGAAACAGGCCTTTCAGCCCATCTAGTTCATGCCAAACTGTTGTTCTGCCTGGTAGAAAGCTTCATAGAGCTTCTCAGAGATATTTAGTGAGACAAGCTGACCTGCGGTTCAAAGGTTCAGTCATAATCAAAATACACAACTATGAAATTCTTCAATTCTCCAGGTAGCCGTGAAACTAAGAAAGAAGGCAGCACGAACATCAACCCCAAATCCCACTTCCCCACCAAAAAAAAGAATAAAAACGGACCACCAGGCACATCAACCCCAAATCCCTCCTCGCGCACAAAAAAACCCAGCAGAACGGAACAGGCACATCGTCACTTTAATCAGCGAACAATCAAAGCTATTAATTGGTGAAATGGGGTCAAACATCAGCTCGCGTGCCGTCCTGCGTCCTTCTTGCCATGAGGTTCTCTCACATTGCCTCAGCCTCCCGAAATCCTCTCAGAGACGGCAGAGCACTGAAGCGCCCAACTGATCTCCGAACAGCAAAACACAACCTTCGACAGTCCCAAAATCATGTTCAAAATGAGAAACGAATGTAAAAGACACAAAAATGAGTGGGAAAAAATTAGTTTCATGATCTATTCAGAGATGTCATCCAAAGGAGCATTGTATGTAGGCACCATCTTGACTGGAAGTCATTCAACTGCATAATTTACTGCAGGTCGTGCAGTTGCCTGTGTTCCAGTGACCTGGGTTCAGTTCTGACTTCTGGTGCTGTCTATGGCCACTGTTGTTAAATAGATACAAAAGCAAAACTGGTTTATTATCATCAAATGTACAATGAAAGGCTTTGTTTTGCATGCCAACCATGCAGATCATTTCATTACATTAATACACAGAGATAGTACATGGGAAAACAATAACAAAATGCTGAATAGTATTACAGAAACTGATTGGAAAGCTGAGCCTTTTGGGCCTGAACACCTCGCTCTGCAACTGGATCCTAGACTTCCTGACTGGGAGACCTCAGTCAGTCCGGATCGGGAGCAGCATCTCCAACACCATCACACTGAACACGGGGGCTCCCCAGGGTTGCGTGCTCAGTCCACTGCTGTTCACTCTGCTGACCCACGACTGTGCTGCAACACACAGCTCGAACCAAATCATCAAGTTCGCCGATGACACCACCGTGGTGGGTCTCATCAGCAAGAACGATGAGTCAGCTTACAGAGAGGAGGTGCAGCGGCTAACAGACTGGTGCAAAGCCAATAACCTGTCTCTTAATGTGAACAAAACAAAAGAGATGGTTGTTGACTTCAGGAGGGCATAGAGTGACAACTCTCTGCTGAACGTCGTTGGCTCCTTGGTAGAGATCGTAAAGAGCACCAAATTTCTTGGTGTTCACCTGGCGGAAAATCTCACCTGGTCCCTCAACACCAGTTCCACAGCAAAGAAAGCCCAGCAATGTCTTTAATTTTTGCGAAGGCTGAGGAAAGTCCATCTCCCACCCCACATCCTCATCACATTCTACAGGGGTTGTATTGAGAGCATCCTGAGCAGCTGCATCACTGCCTGGTTCGGAAATTGCACAAACTCAGATCGCTGACCCTACAGCGGATAGTGAGGTCAGCTGAGAAGATCATCGGGGTCTCTCTTCCCGCCATCACGGAGATTTACACTACACACTGCATCCGCAAAGGAAACAGCATTATGAAGGACCCCATGCACCCGTCATACAATCTCCTCCCTCCTGCCATCTGGAAAAAGGCTCCAAAGCATTCGGGTTCTCACGACCAGACTATATAACAGTTTCTTCCCCCAAGCTATCAGACTCCTCAATACCCAAAGCCTGGACTGACACCTTGCCCTATTGTCCTGTTTATCATTTATTGTAATGCCTGCACTGTTTTTGTGCACTTTATGCAGTCCAGTGTAGGTCTGTAGTCTAGTATAGCTTTCTCTGTCTTTTTATATTATGTAGTTCAGTATAGTTTTTGTACTGTGTCATGTAAACCCTGGTCCTGAAAAACGTTGTCTCATTTTTACTATGCACTGTACCAGCAGTTATGGTCGAAATGACAATAAAAGTTGACTTGACTTGAGTTAAAGGAAGTACAGTGCAGTGGATAGTAAGATGCAAAGTTATAACACAGTCTAAGGGACCATACTGCAGATTTTATAATTACAGGATTACATCATTGAGCCTAGAAATATATTGAAAATTTACAATCATCTCTCTACATTTGGATTCATTCTATAGGAAAGAAGAGCACAATTAGGCTATTTAGTCCATCGAGTCTGCATCAACCTCTGCTTTAAATATACACAATAACTTGGGCTGTATTCCAGAGATTCACCACCCTCAATCTAAATAATTTCCATTTTGTGTTCTAAAGGGACAGCCTTCTATTCTGAAGTTGTCCTAGGCTCTCTCACTATAGGAAGAATCCTCCACACTTCAACTCTTTCTAGGCCTTTCAATATTTGATAGGTTTAATTGAGATCCTCCCTCAATCTTCTAAACTTTAGTGAGTATAGACCCAGTGCTATTGAACACTGCCTATACTTTAATTCTGTCATTCCTTGGATCATTTTTATGAAACTCCTCTGGACACTCTCCAATGCCAGCACATTCTTGCTTCGATAAGGGGCCCAAAACTGATCACAGTATTCCAAGTGCAATTTTGCCATTGCCCTATAAACACGCAGAATTACATCCTTGCTTTTATATTCTGGTCCTCTTGAACTGAATGCTAACATTGCATTCTCCTTCCTTATGACAGACTCGACCTGCAAGTTAACCTTTAGGGAATCCTACATCAGGTCTCCCAAGTCCATTTGCACCTCCAATTTCTGAATTTTCTCCCTATTTAGAAAATGGGCTATGAGTGTATTCCCATGTGCCTGTCTAGTGCTTACTGGTGGAGAAGTACACCCACCCCAAGCAAACAGTCTCTCAGACCAGAGAGAGCAGTGAACGAAGTGGAGTGTGGAATGGAGAGGCAAGTCCAATGGTTGAACAATTATCCTGCAGTGTAATTTAGCAACGCTGCAGGCCATGCTGTTGCCTCTGGGTTCCATTGACCTGGGTTCAGTTCTGACTTCTGATGCTGTCTGCCTGGACTCTGCACATTCTCCTTGTGACTTTGTGGGTTTCTCCAAAGTACTCTGGTTTCCTCTTGCATCCCAATCGCAGGATGGTAGATGAAATTACCTCTGTAAATGACCTTCAATGTCAGTGGGTGATGAGAGGATCAAAGGGAGTTGATGGGCTTGTGTGAGAGAATAGATTACAGGAAGGTAGGTGCAGTGAACTCAAATTCAGCTAGCTCCATTATAAGCACAAGCCTCCCCAGCATCAAGGACATCTTCAAAAGGTGATGCCTCAAAAAGGCAGCATCCATCGTTTTGGACTCCTATCACCCAGAACATGTTCTCTTCTCTTTGATAACATCAGGGAGAAGGTAAAGGAGCCTGAAGACGCACACTCAATGATTTAGGAAAAGCTTCTTCCACTCCAGCATCACATGTCTGAACAGAAAAGAAACAATTCAAGAAGACAACTATTATTCGAACACGAGGAAATCTGCAGATGCTGGAAATTCAAGCAACACACACAAGATGCTGGTGGAACGCAGCAGGCCAGGCAGCATCTATAGGGAGAAGCACTGTCGACGTTTCGGGCCGAGACCCTTCGTCAGGACTAACTGAAAAGGGTCTCGGCGAAGGGGTCTCGGCGAGACGAAGGGTCTCGGCCCGAAACGTCGACGGTGCTTCTCCCTATAGATGCTGCCTGGCCTGCTGCGTTCCACCAGCATCTGGTGTGTGTTGCTTGACTACTATTATTGCCCTTGTTCACACTCATTAAATTACATGTATGTATTACTTTTTGTAATTTATAGTATTATACATTATATTGTACTGCTGCCAGAAAACAAATGATTCACAACAGATGTCAATGATATTAAACTTGATTCAGATTCTCAATGGGAATGATGAGGTTGATCTGAAAGCTGACATTGACTTGATGGGCCAAATGTCCTCCAATATCATGGGGGGGGGGGGAGAATATGAAAACAAAAAAAAGATAGAAAAGTACAGGGAATGGGGAGGTTAGCCCAATGAAGGTCAGCCTAATAAGGGGAGTGGAGAAGTTAGTATGACAGGATAAGAGAGGGGAAAATTGGATTTGGGGGGTGGGAAGAGCAATCCAATAGTGAGAGTGGAGATAAGTTCAACAGAGGTGGGTAGAGGAGTCAATCTGACAATTGAGCAGTGGGGAGATTGGTCTGATCGGAGAGCAGGAAGGGAAGTCTGACAGGAGACTGGGGTGATTAGACCGACAGTGGAATGGGAAAAGTCCAACCATGGGGCAGAGAGCAAAGAATCCCCTGACAGGGAAATGGGGGGGATTAGTCTGATGAAGGAGTGGGAAGGGAATGCTGATGTGTGTGGGGGGAGGGGGAAATCTGTCCAAAAGTAGACTGGGGAGGAAAGTCAATCAGTGGGGAAGGAAGTCTGACAGGGAAGTGGGAAAAGGGTGGGGAGGGATGTCCAAAAGCAGGGTAGCAATCTGACAAGGGAGAAGGGAGAGAAGTCAGAAGTGACCTGGGATGAACAATTCTGAGTGTGGAGATGGGAGACAAACGTTTGACATCTGAGGCAATGTGCGGACCCATTGTGATCCTGGCTGATATCATGATGTATGATTTGGGAAGTTATTAATAGATAGACATTATATATCTGCCATACCATCACCACACCAATCCTGTCTTTCTGGCCCTTCAAAATATTCTCTAAAATTTGACTTGTACACCGTATTTTTACAATACTTAGATTGCTGTCTTAACCTTCCCCCACAAGTTGGAACTGAAACAGATAGTATTCGGCTATATTTAGAAACCAATTCAAATTTTTGCACATCAGTTTTTCATTAATTTTTTCTATTGGTTCTTTTAAATTATCTGATATTATAAAATTAAGAAATTTGTTTTGGAAATAGCTCATTTTTAGCACTAGAACTTTCTATACTTTTTGACATGACTGGATTTAATAATGATACCAATATCAATTTTGCTTCATCTCTGCAAACATTACTGTATTCTGATACTGATTGGAAGTGAAAATTAGCTTGATCTTAAAAGGTTATTCTTGGGATTAATGCACCACTCTGCTCTGCTTGGTAAATTGAGTAATGATTAGGCTCTAATTAACAATCATGCACAGAATAATATCAAAATGATTGTCGCCACTCACAAGTAAAATTGATGTGGTCCAAGAATTCAGTACAAATGGTCTGTAGAAGATTTTAATTAGTTTTAATGACTTTCAGTTTCTGCGACAAGTACTTCACCTGAAGCAATATCAAAAACACATTCAGAGCCGAATGGATTATCCATCTTCATTGTCTTCCATCTGCTTGTCATTTTTGCTTATTATTTCTATCACATGAAACCTGGGATTGATTAGAATACATTAGTCTCAGGTTTATACCATTTCATGCTAATTCTTACAAATAGAGCTCAGCTGAAAAAAAGATGTAAAGCTTAATAAATGGCTAAGGCTGCTTTGTACTGGGAAGCTTTACTGACTGAAACATGGGGTGATTTTTTTTTTGACAAGAGATGTGCCAAGCTATCTCAGAACCACAAGCTCTTGTGATTTTAAAAACCTCCAAGCTTTTCCACAAGAAATCTTCAGGGCATTCTGGGATGATTGCTAGCAATGAGGCAGGCAATTATAATATTGTGGATTCTGAAGTGTAGAACAGCATTTAAGGTAAGGGTAATGGTTTTGAAGTGGTTTGCTTCACCCTACTGGATACAGTGTCATTGATGGCTATTGTCGAATCATATTATTTCAAGTTTTTTTTCTTTTTGCTAAAAATGTTTCCTTTTATTTCCCTTTAGTTTCTCTTCATGTAATTGATTTTATCTTTTGTGTCTGAGTGATTGCTGGAACATTTTGTTCATCACTATTACATTCCCTCACCACCCCCCTTTCAACTGCAATTCTAACTGTTACGTTGGGTAGTTGAGAGTTGACTTGAAAAGAATGGCAGATTTTCTTTCATGGTGCAGATCAACAAACATCTGTTTGTTTGATAATTGCCATTACACGTATTAGATTTTTTTTATTAGCTTGTGGATTTATTTCGTAACCTGTATTTTCCAATGGGGAGACTACATCTCTAATTTGATGATCCAAGCTTCTGGATAATTTGGTAATTTTGCCACAGAATTACTGCGTCTTGTGGATGAATGTGGAGTATAGATTCAAAAGTTGTTCACTCAGCAAACAGAAAAGACAGCTGGAAAACTGAATATTTAAGATCTAATTGGTCCTGAGACTAGTCAAAGTAAGATGGCAATGGTAGGCCAAGTCTTGTTACATCCTCTGCTTGTTTATACCATTGGTATAGGGATGTCTCAGATGTATTTACAAACTGATTTGAATCTCAAAAGTCAGTCTTCACTTGATTTATTTACTAAACCAGCCATTAAGTAAGATGATTGTAAAATATTGAATTATTCACAGCTTATCTATTCTGCTTCAGAATATGAAACCTGTTGTTTTCTGCTGGGCCTCCATAAGGTTCCACACATTAAGTACAGTGAATTCTCTCAAGTTTTAACTGTAGTCACCTTTGGCAAACCACATTTGGAACACAATAGATTGTGGTTAATTGGGGCAGCTGCTTATTTGAGACGGCTTTTAAAGAGCAAAAGCTAATTGAGAAAATGACCATGATTCCCTTCATTTATTTGAATAAGGGACTTTATGTCACTTAATTGGGAGAGGAGATTGCTGATGAACAGCTTCTAACTGGGGTCAGTTATATGAACTTGTGTGCCTATTAGATAGTACGCAGTGCTTAGAGCGAACAGTTTTTAAATAGCATCAGTTGTGTGTGTTTGTTTTCAAAAAACAGTGAATTTTGTCAGTGATATTTGGTGAGAGATAAGTAGTAAGACCATTTAGAATTGGATTTCTGACTGCAGTTTTAAGCATTAGGGCTTGGAGATGGCAAAAATGGCTAGGAGTGAAAATGAAACTATTTCATTACTTCAAGTTAGGATCTACAATGAATTGAAGGTATGAACAATCATCTTGAATGTTACAATGGAAAGGAAGATCTGGAGAATGTGTTTGAAAGCATTGTGTGCAGGCTATCCATTCTCTATACTAGGTATCTGTGCTAGTTTTGTCATTTTCATGCCACCAAAAGTACACAGCAACATGCTGGTTGTCCACTACATCCATCAATGACAGTGAAACCTGTGCAGGGGAGTTTTGAAAGTGGAAAAGCCATTGCACTGGGACAGCTCCACACTCTTAACATTGGATTTCCAGGTCCTGTGGTATGAATAGCCATCACAATCTGGCATCTTCCTTGGTCACAGTGGATAACCATGACTTTTGTACATTATCATACCCTTTGTACTCCAAGAAACATCACAGAGCCATCTTCTAGGCTTTTGGATTTCATGGTTGATCTCATCTGCCCAGTCTCCTAGAGCTGAATTCACATGTTAGGACAAGCATGTCCCTATTTCACCGGAGTATAGGGCCCACTAGCTACCCTCACCTGGTTTAGCCTGGCTGTCAAAGCAGTGTACCGGGGTATGGCCGCTGTGGCATGCAAAGAGCTATTTAGAACCACATATCTGGTGAGCCCAAAAGTAAGTGAGCTGCCCCAAAACAGACATGGCAAGCCCCTTCACCAGAGCTGCTAACCCTCCCTTGACACCCAGTACATGCCAGCATACGCTGGATGAATTCCTCTGTTAATAACTATTGGTATTAATTCCTAATAGCTTCATAGTACTGCAGTGACATCAGTAGTGTTCTAATTTGTCATGGATTTTATTTAAATATATAATTTGTTACTTACAAATGTTTGTAGTTAAACGGTAGTTATTTTTTTCTTAATTCCTTTGACTACTTCCATGAAATTTCAGCTAACTGGGCCTGAATGTATTGGTCCTGATGTGTTCTTTAACCAGAATTCACTGCATTGTGTGTGGTTCTAGCCGTGCACTAAAGGAAGAATGAAGAGGTTTTGGAGAGGGCATGGAAGAGGTTGTCCAGGATGATGCAGATTGGAGTGCATTGGCCATAAGGAGAGATTGGACTAACTTGCATTGTTTTCTCTGAGGGGGTGTGGTTACATCAAAGAGCCTATACAATGAGAGGTGTACATAGTCGAAGTCTTTAAACTGAGGATGGAAATGTCAAAAGCTAGAGAGCGTGGCTATAAGGTAAGAAAGGGAAATGTTTTGAAGAGGGGTGAGATTGATTTTTTTTTATATAGCAGTAGATGCCTGGAGTATGCTGCTAGAACCAAATACAACAGCAACATTTAAGATGCATTTTGACATACAATCAAGTAAGAAGGGAATAGAAGGATTTGGACTATGTGCAGGCAGGTAGAATTAGTTTAGATTGGCATCATCAGTCCAGACCTTGTGGGCTGAAGTATTTGTGCCCATGCTATCTTGGATTCTGTTCTGTAGTGGTCTAGTGCCAACTCATATCTTTGAAGTTTGCATCTCAAATTCTTTGGGTATAAAGTGCATGGTCGTGTGGATATTAAAGATTGTTATCCTGTTTCAGCAAAACATTGTACTATCTCTAAAATTCACTCAAGTCAATTGATTTCAAACTTGACTTGATGTGCCTGTAGTGTGTTTACTGCTTACTGTGAGACAGGATGAATTTCTTGATAGCAGTAGTGCAATGGAAAAAAAATCAAGAGCGATAATGGAATTCGTTTTGTATATCGGAGTCTTGGGAGAACTGTTGCACTCACATTTAGTTGAACAATAAATGGCTTTGGAGGTTTTTGATTTATAACTGCTTGAAGTGGCAGTGTTAATGTAATTTGTGTTTTCACTAAAGAGGCCCAGTTTCTTCAACTGTATTGCTGCTTGTGACTGTGGGGGGGTCACAGATTAATGTCAAGAAGTTACTATTTGTGCTTTGTGGCTTTAATCACAAGGGCCAGACTCAGCCTTGGAAAAGTAATTGATAATGGCTATCTATCACTTGGTTATTATGGAAATTAAGTCAAAATTTGGTCATCACTGACATTGGACACTGTTCAGTCCATTAAATTCATGCCAGGTACCAGATTCCTTTCTCTTTCCTTGCATGTAACTTTTACAAGTCCTCAATTTCCCTTTGATTTTTCAGCCACTTGTCTTGACTAAGGTGTAATTTACAGTGAGCACTTAACCTGCTGCCACATCTTTGCAATGTGTCAAGAAAGAAAGAAAATTATGCAAACTCCTCAAACATAGCTTGAGGGCAGGATTGAGCTGGGGTTGCTGAACGAGGAGGCTGCAGCATTAACTGTTAACACAAGAAACTCCAGAGATGCTGGAAATTGAGTAACGCACAAAAAGAATGCTGGAGAAACTCAAAAGGTCAGGCAGAATTAATGGAGGCAAATAAACAGTCAACATTTTAGGCCAGGACTAGAAAGGAAGGTCGAAGAAGTCGGAATAGATGGGGGTGGGGATGGAAGAAGTATAAACTAGAAGGGGATGGGTGAAACTAGAGGGGCAGAGGATGAAGTGAGAGACTGGGAGATGATAGGTGGTAAAGGGCTGAAGAAGGAGGAATTTGATGGGAGGAGAATGGACAGTGGAGAAAAGTGAGGAGGAGGGGCACCAGAGAGAGGTGATAGGCAGATGAGGGCTAAAATGGCGAATGGTGAAATAGGAGGGAATGTTAAAGAAATTGATGTTCCTGCCATCAGGGTGGAGGTAACCTCAATGGAATATGAGGTTTTTTATCCAACCTTGAAAGTGGGCTCACTGTGGCATAAGAGGGAGCTATGACTGACAGACAGAGGGAATTTATTGATCCGGAGGGAAATTGGGTTTTGTTACGGTCATACCAACCAAGAATAGTGTAGAAATATAGCAATATAAAACCATAAATAATTAAATAATAATAAGTTAATCATGCCAAGTGGAAATAAGTCCAGGACCAGCCTATTGGCTCAGGGTGTCTGACACTCCGAGGGAGGAGTTATGAAGTTTGATGGCCACAGGCAGGAATGACTTCCTATGACGCTCAGTGTTACATATCGGTGGAATGAGTGTCTGGCTGAATGTACTCCTGTGCCTAACCAGTACATTATGGAGTGGATAGGAGTCATTGTCCAAAATGGCATGCAACTTGGACAGCATCCTCTTTTCAGACACCACCGTCAGAGAGTCCAGTTCCACCCCAACAACATCACTGGCCTTACGAATGAGTTTGTTGATTCTGTTGGTGTCTGCTACCCTCAGCCTGCTGCCCCAGCACACAACAGCAAACATGATAGCACTGGCCACCACAGATTCGTAGAACATCCTCAGCATCGTCCGGCAGATGTTAAAGGACCTCAGTCTCCTCAGGAAGTAGAGACGGCTCTGACCCTTCTTGTAGACAGCCCCAGTGTTCTTTGACCAGTCCAGTTTATTGTCAATTTGTATCCCCAGGTATTTGTAATCCTCCACCATGTCCACACTGACCCCTTGGATGGAAACAGGGGTCACTGGTGCCTTAGCCCTCCTCAGGTCCACCACCAGCTCCTTAGTCTTTTTCACATTAAGCTGCAGATGATTCTGCTCGCACCATGTGACAAAGTTTCCCACCATAGCCCTGTACTCAGCCTCATCTCCCTTGCTGATGCATCCAACTATGGTAGAGTCATCAGAAAAGTTCTGAAGATGGCAAGACTCTGTGCAGTAGTTGAAGTCCGAGGTGTAGATGGTGAAGAGAAAGGGAGACAGGACAGTCCTCTGTGGAGCCCCAGTGCTGCTGACCACTCTGTCTGACACACAGTGTTGCAAGCGCACATACTGTGGTCTGCCAGTCAGGTAATCAATAATCCATGACACCAGGGTAGCATCCACTTGCATCACTGTCAGCTTCTCACCCAGCAGAGCAGGGCGGATGGTGTTGAAAGCACTGGAGAAGTCAAAAAACATGACCCTCACAGTGCTCACTGGCTTGTCCAGATGGGCGTAGACACGGTTCAGCAGGTAGACGATGGCAACCTCAACTCCTAATCGGGGCTGATAGGCAAACTGGAGGGGGTCTAAGTGTGGCCTAACCATAGGCCGGAGCTGCTCTCGAACAAGTCTCTCCAGGGTCTTCATGATGTGGGAGGTCAATGCCACCGGCCTGTTGTTATTGGAGCCACTGGGGCACGGGGTCTTCGGTGCCGGAACGAGGCAGGATGTCTTCCACAGCACAGGAACCCTCTGCAGACTCAGGCTCAGGTTGAAGACATGGTGAAGTACTCCACATAGCTGGGGGGCCCAGGCTTTCAGCACCCTGGGGCTGAAACATTCTGGGCCTGCAGCCTTGCTTGGGTGGAGAAGTTTCAGCTGTCTTCTCACCTGTTCAGCTGTGAAGCCCATCGTGGTGGTTTCAGGTGTGGGAGGGGTGTAGTCACGAGAGCAGGGTGAGGGGCTGTGAGGATGAGTATGAGTGGAGTATGTGTTGGTTGGGGGCCGACAACAGATGAATCATGTGGGGGATGGGCAGGGGCCACAGTGTCAAATCTGTTGAAGAACAGGTTAAATTTATTGGCCCTGTCCACACTGCCTTCAGCTCCTTTGTTGCTAGTTTGCCGGAACCCAGTGATGGTCCTCATCCCACTCCAGACCTCTCTCATGTTGTTCTGCTGGAGTTTCCACTCAAGCTTCCTCCTATACCTGTCTATAGCCTCCCTGATCTTGGCTTTCAGGTCCCTCTGTATTGTCCTCAGCTCCTCCCTATTTCCATCTCTAAACGCCCTCTTTTTAGTGTTCAGGATGGCCTTAATGTCCTTTGTTACCCATGGCTTGTTATTTGAATAACAAAGGACAGTTCTTGCCGGAACATTACAGTCCACACAGAAGTTGATGTAACCAGTGATGCACTCAGGGAGCCCATCAATATCCTCTCCATGTGGCTCACAGAGGGCCTGCCAGTCTGTCGCCTCAAAACAATCCTGGAGTGCCTCATAAGCCTCCCCCAACCATTTCCTCACTGACCTTGAGGTTGCAGGTTTACTCTTCACCAGAGGCACGTAGCAGGGTTTGAGATGCACCAGGTTGTGATCTGACCTTCCCAATGGGGGTGGGGGGGGGAAGGGAGAGGAGCTGTAAGCATCCTTAATGTTAGCATACATCAAGTCCAGGGTCCTCTCCCCTCTGGTTGAACAGCTCACATACTGTGTGAAGTTGGACAGTGTTCTAGCCATGGTAACATGGTTGAAGTCACCCGAGATGACTATGGACTGATATAGGAATGGGGATTAGAATTAAACTGGTTGGCCACTGGGAATTCCTGCTTGTTGCAGACAGGTTAATTGTGACACTAATTGTTGCTGCCTTACTACCTGATGGAAATGTAAAGAGCAAAAAGTGAAGATGCATTAAATTGAGGAGTTTTGCCATTGTTCTTCTCCTGGAAGTGTGAATGCAGCAGGATTTGAATAATGGCCCTTGGAGCATTACTGGATCTACTGTGATAATTTCTGACTGTTGCATTTGCTTGTTGATGCTCTCAAGGCAAGTAACTGGTTTGCATTTCTTTGTTGTGGTTTTCCTTTCAGAGCCAAAGGGCTAGAAGTTGCCCTTGGCAGAGAGGAGCAATGCTCTCTTAATGTACCATTGAACCAAACTTGTTTTGTGCAAATTCATTGCCTTTAGAATGTCAGTGGGCAATTAGAGAATGCTTTTCCCTTTGAAAATAGAAGCTTGTGTTGTATTATCTCTTGTATGATATTGTAATCTATTTTGTGTGTGTATACTAGCAGAATAAAACATCGTGCAAATGGAAAAATATCGAGCAGTTGCCATAAACTATGTGGGCTGGGATTCATTCAGCTGAAAATATTCTTTCAACAATATTGCACAAAACTGTGTCCAATTAAGAATTGTGGGGAAGTAATTTCATATACTGAAGGAATCATATAAATCTCATCGGCCTATATCATGTTTATTCTAAGGTGAATAGTTGGAAGTTAAACTATTGTTTTTCACTTGGTCCTCTGCCCCAATCAATTCTCACAGGTGATGGCATTGTGCTTATATTATTGGATAAGAACTTAAACTATCACCATTAGTTTATTTTCCTTGCCTTTGAAAAGGGAAATTACAATGGTCTCTTCCTTTCCAAACCTGCTGTCAACTGCCCATTATTTGAAGAGAATTTTCCATGTCCTAAATTCCAAGTGTCATAACACCCCTTTTGGACAAGCTGTAACATCATATATTGTACCCACCTCAGCCACTTGAGGTCAAGACGTAGGGTGAAGTTAGAAATTTGGCCAGAAAGTTTCCCAGTTTCCCCGATGACGCTCTTATTAGGATTTCAAGTCACTTGCATGAATCATTACAATTGTTCTTGGCACAAGATTATCTTAACTCACGAATGCCAACCCAATACTAAGTAATGTGATTCTGTAATAACTGCAGCAATTAATGTTATTAACTACAGCATTCCTTATAACAAGTCTCCTGTAGGGCAAACAGATCTCCCTATTCAGGAGACTATCTTGAACACTATGACCAGGATGAAAATGATAGTACAGGTTAGACAATCACTGATTGTCCATCTCTGCTTGCCTATAGTCTGAGAACAAAAAATACCTGTAATTGTGTCGGTCCTTCATTTCCTAAGTAAACCACCCGTTGGTGAGAAGCAAGACAAACACCATGCATGACAATTGAAATAAAATTGACATCTGGTTAAGCTGTACCCCCAACTTTGGTGGCAGTCAAAGCTTTCAGAAATGTTCAATGTTTCTGAATATCTCTGATATTCCACCACTATTGCTTAGTATTTATACTACCAATGTTAAAGTGCAATAGACTCAGGAAAAAAAGTTTGAACACCTCACTGAAGCTAACCATGTCTCTAAAGTCCATTCTCTTCAAGCAAATGAATGTATATGTTGATGTTTTCCCTTCGTCTAAATTGTTTGGGTAGAATTTCCTGTAGAAATACTGGGGAGTGTCTGCAACTTTTCACTCTGGCCCTTGTCTTTGATCAGTCTTGGAGGTGGGGTGAGTGATGAAGCAGGGATCGGAAAGCGGAGGTAGTGTGAATGTTGGGAAGTCGAGGGCCTCAGCACTTGCAGAAATGTCATGTTGATATGCAGATAAGACTTGTTTCCTTTAATTACCAAAATTTGGATATTTAAATTTGCAGTAACTATTGGTGGCTATATGAATCAGTGCTTGCACATTAAATATTTATACTTGTTGCTACCATACCCAATAATGAATCGTATTCAAGTTTGCCGATAACATGAAGACTAGCATATTTTAAAAACGGGGCAGCACAAGTTTCGCAGCTGAGACAACTCTTTACAGCACCAGTGATCAGTATTGAATTCCCATCACTGTCTCTATAAGGGGTTTGTAAGTTCTTCCCATGACCACATGAGTTTTCTCCAGGTGCTTGGGTTTCCTCCCGCGTTCCAAAGGCGTAAGGTTGGTAAGTTGTGGCACTGGAAGCACGGTGACGCTTGCAAGCTGCCCCAGCATAACACTGAACTCGCCATGATCATTGCTGTAAATAATATGTTCACTGCATGTCTTAATGTACATCTAACAAAACAAATCTTTAACGTGAGTTAGGTATAAATATGGAAATATTGATGGAGTAAATAAGTGAGAAAACAGTTGAAAAAATGTATGGAGGAGGACATTTTACAATACAGTGAGGTCCCGCTCCAAAGATTGTGTCCTACCTTTTTTTTGAGATTTGAGGTTTGAGATTTACATGGATTGATGAAGGACAAAAAGTTGAAATACTAGTTTTTACCACCAGAGGGCTTTAAAATGTAAAAGGGAGGGGAACTTTTACCACAAAAGCTTGGTTAAACCATATCTCGTCAGTCTCCTGAAACTGTACTGTAGTCTCAGCAGTACAGCATTTCCTAAGTACTACACGTGCTGTCAGGCTAGCTTTTCAGCCCCAGTGCTCCAGGAAGCGTCCTGAGCTTACAACTTTCTGACTTGGTTGTAGGAGTGCTTCAGCAGAATAATAGCTGACACTTTGTCTGTAAGATGTACCTTTTTCTTAAAGGTGCAAGATGATAGCTTTGGTGCCTGGCAAATCTGAAGAATAGTCTATGTGGCTGCATGCTGGTGGATCAGGATGACAAATATGTAACGTGGGAGGATATTCCTGTCACTTTCATTTTAATTATGTCACTGCCACCTAAACCCATTGAGCTGGTTACGCATTCCCCTTACCACACACATCTTGCACTTGATTGATTGCTGTGGCTGAGGGATTGGTTCACAAATTTCTGTGACTTTAATCATTGAAATGAAGAATGGCATCTCCCCTGACTGATCCCCTGTTTCTTCTTTGGCTGCAAATTAAGGAAGCATGTTGTTCTGTGTTTTCTGTCAACATTGAAGTTCTCTGTTTGAGTAGTTGCTGTACTTGCTTATGTCGTTTGCTTGTGAGCATATTGACAGTATCAAAGCAATGTGCAAAGGAAACAGCAGAAAAAGTAGTTGTTGAAATGCGGAAGAACAGTCTGCAGAGGTGCGTCTTTTAGTTCTGTACAGTAAAGCAATCCAAGTAATGAATCTGTAACCTTTTATATACCATTGTTTCTTTAGGTTGAGTCAAGGCCTCATACATCCGGTGTATACATAGACATGAGCAAATTGACTGCTCTTCCTACAGTTGAAGACAGAAGTTTACATACACTTGGGTTGAAGTCATTAAAACTCATTGTTTAACCACTCCACAGATTTCACATTAGCAAACTATAGTTTTGGCAAGACATTGAAGACATCTACTTTGGGCATGACATGAGTAATTTTTCCAACAATTGTTTATAGACAGATTATTCCACTTTTAATTGACTATATCAGAAATCCAGTGGGTCAGAAGTTTACAAATAAAATCAAAAGAAATCAGCCAAGACTTCGGGGGGAAAAGAAAATTGTGGACCTCCACAAGACTGGTTCATCCTTGGGAACAATTTCCAAATGCCTGAAGGTACCACGTTCATCTGTACAAACAATAGTACGCAAGTATAAACACCATGGGACCACGCAGCCGTCATACCGCTCAGGAAGGAGACGCATTCTGTCTCCTAGAGATGAACGTACTTTGGCGCGAAAAGTGCAAATCAATCCCAGAACAACAGCAAAGGACCTTGTGAAGATGCTGGAGGAAACAGGTAGACAAGTATCTGTATCCACAGTAAAAGAACCATATAACAATTACAGCATGGAAACGGGCCATCACAGCCCTTCTAGTCCGTGCTGATGCTTACACTCACCTAGTCCCACTGGCCCGCACTCAGCCCATAACCCTCCATTCCTTTCCTGTCCATATACTTATCCAATTTTACTTTAAATGACAATACCAAACCTGCATCTACTACTTCTACTGGAAGCTCATTCCACACAGCTACCACTCTCTGAGTAAATAAATTCCCCCTGCTGTTACCCTTAAACTTTTGCCCCCTAAATCTCAAATCAGGTCCTCTTGTTTGAATCTCCCCTACTCTCAATGGAAAAAGCCTATCCACATCAACTCTATCCCCCTCATGATTTTAAATACCTCTATCAAGTCCCCCCTCAACTTTCTACGCTCCAAAGAATAAAGACCTAACTTGTTCAGCCTTTCCCTATAACTTAGGTGCTGAAACCCAGGTAACATTCTAGTAAATCTTCTCTCTCTATTTTGTTGAAATCTTTCCTATAATTCGGTGACCAGAACTGTACACAATACTTCAAGTTTGGCCTTACCAATGCCTTGTACAATTTTAACATTACATCCCAACTCCTATACTCAATGCTCTGATTTATAAAGGCCAGCATACCAAAAGCTTTCTTCACCACCCTATCCACATGAGATTCCACCTTTAGGGAACTATGCACCATTATTCCTAGATCACTCTGTTCTACTGCGTTCTTCAATGCCCTACTATTTACAATGTATGTCCTATTTGGATTATTCCTACCAAAATGTAGCACCTCACACTTATCAGCATTAAACTCCATCTGCCATTGTTCAGCCCACTCTTCTAACTGGCCTAAATCTCTCTGCAAGCTTTGAAAACCTACTTCATTATCCACAACGCCACCTACCTTAGTATTATCTGCATACTTACTAATCCACTTTACCACTGCATCATCCAGATCATTAATGTATATGACAAACGACATTGGACCCAATACAGATCCCTGAGGCACGCCACTAGTCACCAGTCTCCAACCTGACAAACAGTTATCCACCACTACTCTCTGGCATCTCCCATCTAGCCACTGTTGAATCCATTTTACTACTTCAATATTAATACCCAATAATTGAACCTTCCAAACTAACCTTCCATGTGGAACCTTGTCAAAGGCCTTACTGAAATCCATATAGGCAACATCCACTGCTTTACCCTCGTCAACTTTCCTCGTAACCTCTTCAAAAAAATTCAATAAGATTTGTCCAATATGACCTTCCACACACACATCCATGTTGACTGTTCCTAATCAGACCCTGTCTATCCAGATAATTATATATACCATTTCTAAGAATACTTTCCATTCAATTACCCACCATTGACATCAAACTGACAGGCCTATAATTGCTAGGTTTACTCTTAGAACCCTTTTTTAAACAATGGAACCACATGAGCAATACGCCAATCCTCCGGCACCATTCCTGTTTCTAATGACATTTGAAATATTTCTGTCAGAGCCCCTGCTATTTCTACATCAACTTCCCTCAAGGTCTTGGGGAATATCCTGTCAGGACCTAGAGATGTATCCACTTTTATATTCCTTAAAAGCACCAGTACTTCCTCCTCTTTAATCGTCATAGTTTCCATAACTTCCCTACTTGTTTCCCTTACCTTACACAATTCAATATCCTTCTCCTTAGTGAATACTGAAGAAAAGAAATTGTTCAAAATCTCCCCTATCTCTTTCGGCTCCACACATAGCTGTCCACTCTGATTCTCTAAGTGACCAATTTTATCCCTCACTGTCCTTTTGCTATTAATATAACTGTAGAAACCCTTTGGATTTATTTTCACCTTACTTACCAAAGCAACCTCATATCTTTTAGCTTTTCTAATTTCTTTCTTAAGATTCTTCTTACATTCTTTCTATTCCTCGAGCACTTCATTTACTCCATGCTGCCTATATTTATTGTAGATCTCCCTCTTTTTCCAAACCAAGTTTCCAATATTCCTTGAAAACCATGGTTCTCTCAAACTTTTAACCTTTCCTTTCAACCTAACAGGAACATAAAAATTCTGTACTCTCAAAATTTCACCTTTAAATGACCTCCATTTCTCTACTACATCCTTTCCCATAAAACAAATTGTCCCAATCCACTCCTTCTAAGTCCTTTCGCATCTCTTCAAAGTTTGCCTTTCTCCAATCAAAAATCTCAACCCTGGGTCCAGTCCTTCTCCATAATTATATTGAAACTAATGGCATTGTGATCACTGGGCCTAAAGTGCTCCCTAACACATACGTCCGTCACCTGACCTATCTCATTCCCTAACAGGAGATCCAACACTGCCCCTCCTCTAGTCGGTACCTCTATGTATTGCTGCAAAAAACTATCCCGCACACATTTTACAAACTCTAAACCATCCAGCCCTTTTACAGAATGGGCTTCCCAGTCTATGTGTGGGAAAATTAGAATCTCCCCCAATCACAACCCTATGCTTACTACAAATATCTGCTATCTCCTTGCAAATTTGCTCCTCTAATTCTCGCTCCCCATTAGGTGATCTATAATACACCCCTATAAGTGTTACTACACCTTTCCCATTCCTCAATTCCACCCAAATAGTCTCCCTAGATGAGCCCTCTATCCTGCCAAAGCACTGCTGTAATATTTTCTCAGACAAACAATTGCAACACTTCCTGCTACTCTTGTCCCTCTGATTCTATCACACCTGAAGCAGTGAAATCCAGGATTGCCAGTCACCCTCCTCCTACAACCATGTTTCACTAATAGCTACAACATCATATTTCCAGGTATCAATCCATGCTCTAAGCTCATCCACCTTTCTTACAATGCTCCTCGCATTAAAATAGATGCATTTAAGAAACTCTCCACCTCTTCCTCTCTGTTTATCCCTAACGATGCGATCAACTTTATTATCTTTTTCTTCCTTCTCACCTACATCTTCGGTCTGAGCTTCCCTATCACCTGCCTTTCCTCCCTCACACACTGTCTACTAGCTTTCTCTATTTGTGAACTAACCTCCACTCCCCTAGTCTGTTCAAATGGATTCCCACCCCCCAACCATTCTAGTTTAAAGTTTCCCCAGTAGCCTTAGCTACTGGGGAAATGAGTCCTATATCGACATAACCTGAAAGGCTGCTCAGCAAGGAAGAAGCCATTGCTCCAAAATGGTCATAAAAAAACCAGGCTACAGTTTGCAAGTGCACATGGGGACAAAGATCTTACTTTTTTGGAGAAAGGTCCTTTGGTTTGCTGAAACAAAAATTGAACTGTTTGGCCATAATGACTATCATTATGTTTGGAGGAAAAAGGGTGAGGCTTGCAAGCCAAAGAGCACCATCCCAACCATGAAGCATAGGAGTGGCAGCGTTATGTTGTGGGGGTGCTTTGCTGCAGGAGGGACTGGTGCACTTCACAAAATAGATGGCATCATGAGGAAGGAAAATTTTGTTGATATATTGAAGCAACATTTCAAGACATCAGCCAGGAAGTTAAAGCTCGGTCGCAAATTAGTCTTCCAAATGGACAATGACCCCAAGCATACCTCCAAAGTTGAGGCAACTTTTGCTTAAGGACAACAAAGTCAAAGTATTGGAGTGACCATCACAAAGCCCTGACCTCAATCCGATAGAAAATTTGTGGGCAGAACTGAAAAAACGTGAGCAAGCAAGGAGGCCTACAAACCTGACCCAGTTACACCAGTTCTGTCTGGAGGAATGGAACAAAATTCCAACAACTTATTGTGAGAAGTTTGTGGAAGGCTACTCAAAACGTTTGACCGAAGTTAAACAATTTAAAGGCAATGCTACCAAATATTAACAAAGTGTATGTAAACTTCTAACCCACTGGGAATGTGATGAAATAAATAAAAGCTGAAATAAATCATTCTCTCTACTATTATTCTGACATTTCACATTCTTAAAATAAAGTAGTTATCCTAACTGATCTAAGACAGGGAATGTTTTCTAGGATTAAATGTCAGGAATTGTGGAAAAACTGAGTTTAAATATATTTGGCTGAGGTGTATGAAAACTTCTGACTTCAACTGTATGTTTAGGGTGTAGCTTTGGGGTATAGCTCTAGCACGTTGAATGATCCTGGCAGGTTGAATCATGAGTCGATACAGCAGTGCTGATACAGGAATGCAGAGAGCAGTGTACCAGCCCTCCCCAAAACTGACAGGATCCAACCGAGGTTCTACCACAAGAAGGCAGCAGCTATCAAGAATCTACAACATATCCTCTTTTCTCCACCTTCATTGGGAATATAGAAGTCTGAAGTCCCACACCAAAGTTCAAGATCAGTAGCTTTCCCATATGCATCAGATTCTTGAACTGACCTATATAATCCTAATTTTACCTCGGCGACAGAAAACTATGAACCACTTTTGCACTACCTTGGACTTGTCTCAAGACTTCGTTTTGCAGTAATGTCATTGCAGATTTTTCTTTGAATCATTGATTCTGATGTCTGAACTGATTGTTCCGACAAAGCGGTAGGTTTTTCATTGTACCTGCACTTCATTATCTTGGTTGTGTATCAATAAAAGTCAATGACATAACACTTCTGAATTGTGTTAATGGAATTTTTTTCTGCAACTGGTAAGATGGCATCTTTTGTTTAACATCTCAGTCAAAAATTGGTACATGTGACAGTGCAGTGTTTGACTGTTATGATGTGCTGTGTTTAAACAACTTCATTAGCTGTAAATATCTTCTTTATGGAAGAGAATCCATCACTTGCAGTAGATATTGAAAGGTAGACCTCACTGATGAGACTAGTAGAGAAGTAAGCTAGTCCTTGCTGTGTAGGTGGATATAGTAAAACCTCCTTATACTGAAGGTACCTGTAGATATCTATAGCAGATAGAGCTTTGCTGTCAGGGCACCCAATTCCACTGCAGAGCAAGATTCCACTCTCCTTGTAAGGGGATTCTACCCACCCCAGATCTCTAGCATGGAGGCTAATTTTAGTACTAATGTTACTACCTTGGCTGATATTGTAGAGAAAAGTGATTGCATCTGCTCTGCTCAGATCTTTGCTAATTAAACTTCTGAAGGCGCTGGGGAGCACAGCTACCTGAAATTACATGACATTTACAAATGAGAAACTGATAATTCAATCCAACTGTTTTGTGTTGTTTATTTGCCACATGGATTTTCTCAGCTAGAATTTGTTTCTGCACCCTGTATTCCTCTAATCCCCCTTGTGTTTGTACCAAGCTTCCATTAAAGCAATGCCATCTGCTTCTATTGCTCCTTGTAGCTATGAACTTCACAATCTTCATTACTTGCTCTAGAAGTAACTTATCCTCAGCTTTTTTATGCTCTGTATTGGATCCCATACAATGTGGAAAAATGGGTGCTGAACACTCATTGGGTCTGGCAACACCGTGATGTTAAGTTGAGTTATTGTGTTTCAATTTATCCAATTTGTGTTGCTTTTTGGACTTCAGAGGAACAACTAACAAATTCTCCCTATTAGCCCAAATGTTTTAATCCTCTGTCTCAAGGAAATAAATGTACAGTAGGAATTAAAATGGGCAATGAGTTGGGTTTCCAAACAGGAAAAAAGGGGGGGGGGTGGAAAATCAAACTTTCTATTAATGGCACTGAAGGCATTGGCCATTGAGTCTATGATGGTTTCCTGTAGGGTGTCTCGTTCTCCTTTCCTTCACTTGTAACTATCCCCCTCATATGTTACCCTAGCAAATGGCATGACGCTAATACAGTTCAGAGTATTTCAGTATTCAATTCTGGCATCGGCTATACTGGGTTTGTATGTTCTCCCTGTGACTGTGTGGGTTTCTGTTGGGGCTCCAGTTTCCTCTCACATTCCAAAGACCTGCTGATTAGTAGGCCTCTTGGTCATTGTAAATTATCCAGTGGTTAAGTTAGTGTTAAATAGTTGGATTGCTGAGTGGTGTAGCTCGTTGGGCCAAAAAGGCCTGTTCTGTGTTGTATCTCTAAATAAAATCTTCATCCTCTTCTTTGAATCCCTTTTCCACTTACACCAGAGATGAATTACAGTACACAGCCAACATCCCACATCTTTGGGATATGGGAGTAAACCAGAGTATCCAGGAGAGCCCAAGTGGACACAACAAAATCCTCCCATAGAACACCAAGAAGTTGGGATTGAGCCCAGCCAAGAGGCAATAAAATGTATGAATCACTGGCACAAGCTGTCACAATGAGCAATGGTATCATTGCTAAAGTTTGGCTTTGGATGAGCAAGATGGGGAACAAATTATTTCAGATCATTGAGTTTCAGTTGGGAGGAAAAAGTAGGGTGATGCTAGTAAAAGATTAAAACAGTGCTGGGGTCAAGGATCTTTGTTCAATACAGTGGTACAGAATTAGAATTTGAGGATCAGGTTTATAATCACTGGCATGTGTTGTGAAATTTGTTAGTAGCAGTACAATGCAATATGTGATAATATAGATAGAGAACAATAAATAACTGAATCAATTACAGTATGTATGTATATTAAATATATACAAAATGGTAAATATAATATATATTTTTAAAAAGTGGTGTTCATGGGTTCCATAGCCATTTATAAATAGCATGACAGAGGGGAAGAAGCTGTTCCTGAATCACTGAATATGTGCCTTTATGCTTCTGTACCTCCCTATAGGTAACAATGAGAGGGGGCATGCCCTTGGTGATGGGGTCCTTAATGATGGAAGCTGCTTTTCTCAGACATCACTCCTTGATATCTTGGATATTATGGAGGTTCAGTATGCAAAATGGAGCTGACCAAGTTCAACTCATTGCAGCTTCTTTCGGTCCTGTGCAGTAGCTCCTCCGAACTAGACAGTGATGCAGCCTGTCAGAATGCTCTCCATGGTACATCTATAGAAGCTTCTGAGTGTTTTAGGTGACAATGCAAGTTTCTTCAAAATCCTATTGAAATATAGCCACTGTCTTGCACCTTTATAACTGCATCAATATGTTGGGACTAAGTTAGATCCTCAGAGATCTTGACACCCAGGAACTTGAAATTGCTTGTACTCTTCACTTTTGATCCCTCTGAGGATTTGTTGATGTTCCCTCATCTTGCCCTTCCTGAAGTCCACAATCAGCTCTTTCATCTGACAGATGTTAAGTGCAAAGTTGTTGCGACACCACTCAACTAGCTGGTATATCACCCTCCTGTATGCCTTCTCGACTCCATCTGAGATTCTACCAAAAATGGTTGTATCATCAGCAGATTTATCAATGGCATTTGAGCTATACCTAGCCACACAGACAGGAGTATAGCGGGAGTAGAGCAGTGAGCAAAGCACGCTCCTGAGATGTGCCAATTTTGATTGTCAGTGAGGCGGAGATATTATTAACAATCTACACAGATTGTGGTCTTGTGTTAGAAAGTTGAGGATCCATTTGTGGAGGTAGGTACAGAGACCCCGGTTCTGTAGTTTAGTGATCAGGGCTGTGGAAATGATGGTGTTAAACTCTATTGTGGTGATAGGCATATTGTAGTGGGTCCAGGTCCTTGCTGAGGCACAAATTGATTCTGGCAATGATCAACCTCTCAAAGCATTTCATTATCGTAGATGTGAATGCTACTGGGCGATAGTCATTAAGGCAGCTCGCACTACTCTTTGGCACTGGTATAATTGTTCCTCTGGTATAATCCTGTTCCAGAAGCAGCAGGAGGTAAGAAAATATTCGTTGTAGTTTTATTCAAATGCCACTGAGAAGTATTGAAGTAGGGCATTATATAAACAAAGAAATTAGAGAGGAGTGTAACAAACCTAAAAAAAAAAATCATTAGTTTTAACGCACATGGACTGACATATCAGATTAGCATTGTTACAATTGTTAAGGGGGTTCCTCATGCCAAGGGTGAAGAAAGGCTTCCTGTATGGGTCAGATTTTGATATTTTCTGCCCCAGAGAGGCTGTGGTGTCACTGAAATTTCAAGGAGGAGTTTCTTAGGCATTCGGTCTACAAGACAGTAGAGGGAAAATAATTAATTAATAAATTACCATAAGATAAAGCAACAGAATTGGGGTATTTGGCCCATCAAGTCACCTGTGCCATTTCATTATGGCTGATCCAATTTTCCTTTCAGCACCAGTCTCCTGCCATCTCCCAGTACCCTTCATACCCAGACCATTCATGAATCGATCAACCTCTGCAACACACACAAAATGCAAGGATCTGCCAAAGGGTCTCGGCCTGAAATGTCCACTGTACTCTTTGTCCATAGATGGGGTGTGTGTGTGTGTGTTGCTTGGATTTCCAGCATCTGCAGAATTTCTCTTTATGATTCTATCAATTTCTGCCTTAAATGTACATAAAGACTTTGCCTCCACAGCTGCCTGGGGCAAAGAATTCCACAGATTCACCACTTTCTGGCTGAAGAAATTCTACCTCCTCTCTGTTCTGAAAGAACACCCTTGTATTCTGAGGATGTCTCCTAGCCTAAACTTTCCCACCATAGGAAACATCCTCTCCACATCCACTCTGTCAAGGTGTTTCACTATTTGATGGGTTTCATTGAGGTCACCCCTGATTATTTTGAATTCCAGTGAATATAGGCCCAAAGCCAGCAAACACACTTCGTATGACAAGCCTTTCAATCTTGGAGTCATTTTTGGTGAACATCCATTTGAACATTCTTCAGTTTCAGCACATTGTTTCTAAGGTAAGGGGCCCAAAACTGCTCACAGCACTATGAGTGAGGCCTCACCAGTGCTTTATAAAGTCTCAACATTGCATCCTTTTTATATTCTAGTCCTCTTGAAATGAATACTAATATTGCATTTGCCTTTGTCACCAGACTCAACCTGCATATTGACCTTCAGGGAATCCTGCACAAAACTCCCAAGTCCCTTTGCACCTCCATTTTTTTGTAAATTCTTTCCATTTAAAAAAAAAACAGGCAACTTCTCATTTCTCCTACCAAAGTGCAAGACCATACACTTCCCTATATTATATTCCATCTCCCATTTCTTTGCCCATTCTCCTAATCTAAGTCCTACTGTAGCACCTCTACTTCATCAAAACTACCTGCCTCTCCACCTATCTTCATATCATCTGCAAACTTTGCAACAAAGCCTTCAATTTGATCATCCATATCATTGACATATAATGTAAAAAGAATCAGTCCCAACACAGACCCTTGTGGAACACTAGTAGTCACTAGCAGCCAGCCAGAAAAGGCTCCCTTTATTTTCACTCTTTGCCTACTGCCAATCAGTTGTTGCTTTATCTATGCTAGAATCTTGCCTGTAATACCATGGGCTCATAGCTTGCTAAGCAGCCTTGTGTGGCACCTTGGCAAAGGCCTTCTGAAAATCCAAGTACACAACATCCACCAATTCTCCTTTGACTATCCTGCTTGTTATTTCTTCAAAGAATTCCAGTATATTTGTAAGCCAAGATTATCCCTTGAGTAAACCTTGCTATGGCCTACTTCACCAGGTGCTTCCAATTACCCTGAGACCTCATACCTAATAATTGACTCCAACATCTTCCCAACCACGGAGGTCAGACCAACAAGCCTATTGTTTTCTTTCTTCTGCCTCTGTTCCCTTCTTGAAGAGTGGAATGATATTTGCAGCATTCCAGTCTTCTGGGCCCATTCCAGAGTCTAGTGATTCTTGAAAGATCATTACTAATGCCTCCACAATCACTTCAACCACCTCTTTCAGAACCCTGGAATGCATACCCTTTGGTCCAGATGACTTTTCTACCTTTTGGCCTTTCAGCTTCCCAAGAGGCTTCTCTCTCGTTATATTAACTTCACACAATTCATGCCCCTGACACCTTGAACTTCCACCATACTGCTAGTATCTTCCACAGTAAATACTAATGCAAAATACTTATTCAGTTCATCTGCCATTTCATTGTCCCCTATTATTAACTCTGCTGCATCATTTTCCAGAGGTCTGATATCCACTCTCACCCCTTTTTCACTTTGTATCAGAAGAAACTTCTGGTATCTTTAATATTACTTTCATATTCCTTTGTAATGACTATTTTAGTTGCCTTCTGTTGGTATTTTTAAAAGCTTCCTGATTCTCTAACTTCCCTCTAATTTTTGCTCTATTGTATGCCCTCTATTTGACATTTTTGTTGGCTTTGACTTCTCTTGTTAGCGATGGTTGTGTCATCTTTCCTTCGGAAAATTCCTTCCTCTTTAGGATTTGTATATCTATCCTGCGGCTTTTGAATTGCTTCCAGAAATTCTAGATGCTCTGCCACCACCCCTGCCAGTGTTCTTTTCCAATCATTACTGCCCAACTCCTCTTGCATACCTCTGTAGTTCCATTTACTCCACTGTAATACTGATATACCTGACATTAGCTTCTCCTTCTCAAATCTCAGGGTGAATTTGATCATAATATGATCACTTTCCCCTAAAGGTTCTCTTATCTTCAGCTCTCTCTAATCATGGGTAGCAATCCTGAGATCGCAACCTTGGAGGTCCTGCCCTTTAACTTAGCACCTAACTCCCTGTACCCCCTGTGTAGACTTGTCCTACCCATATGTTTAGTACCCACATGGATCATGTCTTCAAACTGTCCACGCTCACACTTAAGAACTGAGGTATCGCAGGCCGTGGTACCTGCGAGGCAACATGCCATCAGGAATCTCGTTCTCAACCACAGAACCTCCTGCCTTTTCCTCTAACTAATGAATCCCCCATCACTATGGTGTGCCTTTTCTTCTCTCTCCCCCAACAACCCCCCCCCCCCCCCACCCTTCCCACCCTGCCCAGCTTCCTGAGTCACAGAGGCAGACTCTGTGCCAGAGACCTGACCACTGTGACTTTTCTCTGTTAGGTCATTCCACCCCCTCCTGACAGTATCCACAGTGATATACCTGTTGTTAAGGTGGATTGCCTCTTGGGTACTCTGCACTGGCTCCTTAACCCCTTTCCTCTTCCTGATTGTCACCAATTTCTTGGGTGTAACTTCCTCTCTATACATCCTATCTATCATCCCTGTAACCTCCTGAATGATCTGGAGGTCATCTAGTTCCAGCTCCAATATCTTATTATGATCTGTTAGAAGCTTCAGTTGGATGCACTTCTTGCAGTTGTAGTCATCAGGGGCACTGGATGTCTCCCTGCCTTCCAATATTGTGCAAGAGGAGAATTTCACTGTCCTGTCTGTTATCTCTACTGTCCTAGTTCAGCAGATATAAAGAAGGGATGGGGAAAAAACTTAACCTTGAGCTTTTCGTTCCTTTGCCTTCTCTGACTGAAGCCTCACTTCACAGAAGTCTTGAGGAGCTAAAGGTTCAAGTTCAGCACTCTGACCATGTCCACTCTGACCATAGCCGCTGCACTTGCCCCTGCCTTCCTTTTTGATTTGCTCTTGCTAATCAATCACAAGCATTGATAGGCACTTTTTTTTTGCTGTGTTGACGCTCTGTTGCCTTTTGTACACTGGCAGTGGACCTGATTAAAGTCCCCTTATCACAAAACTTCCAAAGTCCAGATTGGTCACTGGTCAAAGCTCTTTTTAACCTTTATATCTCTTAGTAATGGGAGAAGTTATGAAAGATAATGAAACTACCAAAGCAATTAAAGTTTAATATTCAATATGTTTGCTGGTGATTCCACTGTTTTTAGCTGAAATAAATGTTGTGATAAATCGGTATCTATGAGGGAGATTGGAAATCTGGCTGAATGGTGGTTGCAACAGCTACTTCTCAGTCAACGTCAGCAAAAGCAAATAGCTGATCATTGACTAAAGGATGAGTAATCTGAAAGTCCATGAGCCAGTCTTCATCAGGGGATCAGAGGTGGAGAGGGTCAGCAACCTTAAATTTCTCTGTGTTATCATGTCAGAATCTGTCTTGGGACCTGCCTGGTAATGCTACCACAAAGAAGGCATGTCAGGGTCTCTTTTTTTTTTTAGAAGTTTGAGTAGACTTGGAAATTTACCATAATCTTCAAACATCAATAGATGTACAGTGAAGAGTATCTTGGTTGCATCATGACAAGGTAAAGAAGCAGCAATGCACATGAATGGAGAAGCCTACAAAAAGTAATGAATACCATCCAGGCCATGCTTTCTTCTCACTGCTGCCACCAGAGAGGAGGTACAGGAGCCTAACGTCTCTCTCCCCAGGTTCAGGAACAGTTATTACCATTCAACCATCAGGCCCCTGAACCAGCATAGATAACTTCACTCACCCCAACACTGAATGAATCATAGAACAAAACCAATGTATTCACTTTCAATGACCCTACAACTCATTCTCTATTTTTGATTATTTGTTTTCTGTAATTGCACAATTTATCTTGTGAATTTTGGCTGTTTGTCAGTTTTTGAGTGTAGTTTCCCATTCATTCTATTGTTTCCTTGTTTATACTGTGAATACCAGCAAGAAGTCAAGTCAACTTTTATCATCATTTTGACCATAACGGCTGGTACAGTGCATAGTAAAAATGAGACAACATTTTTCAGGACCATGGTGTTACATGACACAGTACAAAAACTAGACTGAACTATGTAATTAAAAAAAAAACAGAGAAAGCTACACAGGACTGCATAAAGTGCACAGAAACAGTGCAGGCATTACAATAAATAATAAACAGGACAGTAGGGCAAGGTGTCAGTCTAGGATTTGGGTACTGAGGAGTCTGATAGCTTGGGGGCAGAAACTGTTACATAGTCTGGTCAAGAAAATGAATGTCTTGGTAATATACATTGACATTTACATTTGAACTTTTAACTTTATTATCAAAGTATGTATGTCACCATATACTTGAGCTTCATTTTCTTGAAGACATTTACAGCAAATAAAGAAATACAATTGAATTTATGGAAAACTATATAATAAAGTCTGACAGACAATGTACAAAGGAAGACAAATTATGTAAATAAATAAATAATACTGTGAATATGAATTGTAGAGTCCTTGAAAGTGAGTCTATAGGTCGTGGAGTCAGTTCAGCATCGAGGTGAATGAAGTTATCCATAGCAGTTCAGGAGTCTGCTGGCTGTAAGGTGCTAACTTTTCCTGAACCTGGTGGTGTGGGACCTAAGGCTCCTGTGGTAGTGAGAATAGACTGTGTTGCCTAAATGATGGGATTCTTGATGGATGCTGCATTTTGCTCAGTGATGGGGTGGGCTTTTTCTGTGATTGGACTAGGTTGTATCTACAAAATGTAGATTTTTCTATTCCTAGGCATTGATTTTCTTTTTCATTAATTTGGCTGACTTTGTGGAAGAAGATAAAGAAAGTCCCCACATATACTGGGGAATGTCAAATCAAATGCAAGCAAGAGTGAAAATGTTGATGTTAGTAAAAAGAATGCAACAGGAAGTTAATGTGTATATAAAACTGAACATCTCAAGTTTGTGATGATCTATATCCCAGAATTCTGGAAAGGTAATTGTAGAGATGATGAAGGTTCCAGTTATCTTTGACCAGCAGCCTAAGTAAGGTGATCTCCCTTTGAGATGAGGCATTTCCTCATCTAGAGGGTAGTGAATTTGTGTAAGTCATAGTCTCAAGTCCCCTGGGACAAAGTCATTGGGTGTATTGAAAGTAGAGATTGGTAAATGCTTGATTGGTTTGGGGGTTACAGGGAGATGGTAGGATAATGTGACTAAAGAAAGATTGGCCATGATTTTACATTTTATTGGAGATTATTTCTAGGGGTTAACAGAAAATAAATCTGTAAATTTAATGCATTTGGAATCATCCCGTTGAAGTACGCTTTTTGCACTCCACTATTAATACTTTTGTGGTGAAATTCAACTTACGGACTTTAGACCAGGGGTTCCCAACCTTAATACATTGGACCCCAACCATTAACTGAGGGATCTGTAGATCCCAGGTTGGATACACCATCTCTAAGATAAACTAACTTCTTACATTTATGTAAGAATTATTAATTATTGCTAATGCAATAATAGCAATAAATAGTCATTGTTCTGTTACCATTTTGATCTCGCAATGATGTAAATCTCAAACATCTTCCCAAATTCATTCAGAACCCTTTCTCTAATCTCATACAGCCCATTGTAAAAAAATTTAATTATAATATTTTCTCATTAAACAAGCTAACACTTCAATCAAATCTGAAGAAGTTCTACATCTTGGAATTAACTCCTTTTAAGCATCTCTCTTCATCTTTCCTGTCCTATCATCCACCACAAAGTCTGCAGAAGTTAACTTGATGTTTTTGTTTTTTTTTTAACAAATGCAAATGTCAGCATTTTTCATGAAGTTTTGAATTGGAAGTCCTTTAAGAATGATTGGGTATACACTAGGACCTAACTGCTTACAAGCATAAAAGTAATGCTATTTTCTGATGAACTAGTTTGATCACCTCTCATCATGTTCTTTGAATTGTAGTGGAGAGTGTAGTGATGTGGGGAAAGATGGCTTATGCAAATTGTACTTCTCCAAGTCAAGGTGTTCTTAGATTTGGGAAAAATAAATACAAATACTTTATTGTCGTCAAACAATTGATGTTAGACCGTACAATCATCACAGTGATATTTGTTTCTGTGCTTCACACTCGCTGAATTGTATTCAACATAATCAAAGGTCTAGTTTCTATATAGTCTGTATTGTATAGTTGTTGAATCTTCAAGAGAGTGATTTTTCATCTAATCCATGGGTTCCCAAGCTGGACCCCTTAATGGTATTGGCCAATGGCAAGAAAAGAAGTTGGGAACCCCTCATCTAATCCAACAACAAAAGCATAATCAATCAGTTAGTTTGCAACGTTTATTAGAATTACAGCTACTGAAAATGAGGTGTACTTGAAACTATACTGCACAAACAAATTCACTGCAATAACTCTATAAAGGCTACATGTCTAAGCTTTGCCTCATTAGAATAAGGATATTAAAATAGATATTAAGAATAGAAGGTTTTTGGGGTGGGAAATGGTGGAGAAACAGATGGACATTGAGAAAAGTTGAAAGGTGACTTAGGGCATCAAACACTACAATGGGCAAACTCAGCAGGTCTGTGGGAGGAAAGACATTTGTTTTGGGTCAAAAGCCTGCATCGGGATAAGATATTCTCATTCATGAATATGACCTGCTGAGTTCCTCGAGCTCATTGCTTCCGATTCTGTCATATGCTGTCTCTTGTTGCTAAGACTTGAATGTGGCTGGTAGTGATTAGCAGTATGTTCATATCATCTATTGTTGTGCATCACAAGTTGTTATTTTATATACATTGTTAAGATGAGTTGGAATTGGATTTTTTTCCTGAGAGGTTAAGGGAGACGTTTATGTGGTTTGAAGCAATTGTATTGACATGCTGTAAGTCACATAATTATATCATGAAATTTAAAAAAAAAAAAAAACAACTGCTTTGGTAGTACGAGACAACTGTTAAATTGTGCATTTTGCCATCAATAAACAGGTTTTCTCACCCAATAAATATGTCTTGCAGATCATTCCAGCCCTTGCTCTTCGATCATGGGATAATCAAGAGGAAGTGATTGGGACCAAAGTGATTGACCAGTTATAGATGAGGTATAGAAGACAAATATTGTGCCACATGGTTAGCCAAATAGACTGCTTGATAGATTGAATATGGAAAAATGAACAAATCAGTCTGCTCAGGGTTCCCAACCTTTTTAATGCCATTGAGCCTTACCATTGACCAAGGGGTTGGTGGACCCCAGGCAGGAAACCCTTGGTCAAGAGGTGATAGTGGTTGATTTTAGAAAGAAAAGTTGAAGTCACTTGAGAAGATTTATGTGGGAAGTGGAGGGATGGAAAGAGAATTAAAATTAGTGGGTTCAACATGAGCAACTTACCTGAGCAGAAATCCATATTACCAATTCAATAATCGTTTAAATAACATCAGGGCAACTTAAAAATTGGATTAACAGAAATTTGGAGATTTAAAATATCAAGCTTCCCTGTCATTAAAAATTGCAACTGGCTTTCTAATGTACTTGCAAAAAAATTATTATACACGTGCTTGTATTGTGCAAACTGTTCAGAAGTTGGGGTGAATGCATATGTGAAATGTTATTTCTGTTCTAGTGAAGAACCATGCTGTTTCCTTGATAAACAGTTGATAGAACATAACATGACTGGACTAGCAGTTTTTCTCATCAAAAGCTGGTTGTAATACTATTCAGTCTTTTTTCCCCAACTTGTAAATTAACTTCATCTATGATGTCCAGTATACTCTCTTTAACCAGAAGATATTATCAACAGAATTAGCCTTGGCAATGATATTTTGGTATATCAGTGGACTTTACAAAGCTGTCCAAATTTGATCAGTACTTGCTGAATTAGATAGATAGATAGATAGATACTTTATTCATCCCCATGGGGAAATTCAACATTTTTTCCAATGTCCCATACACTTGTTGTAGCAAAAACTCATTACATACAATACTTAACTCAGTAATAATATGATATGCATCTAAATCACTAACTCAAAAAGCATTAATAATAGCTTTAAAAAAAAAGTTCTTAAGTCCTGGCAGTTGAATTGTAAAGCCTAATGGCATTGGGGAGTATTGACCTCTTCATCCTGTCTGAGGAGCATTGCATCGACAGTAACCTGTCGCTGAAACTGCTTCTCTGTCTCTGGATGGTGCTATGTGGTGCTATGGAATTATCTCATTAATATCCCTTCTCTCTTGGCAGAGTTCAGAAAAGACAGCAATAGTAATGCTGGGCAACACTCTTCCCTGACAATAAGTTGTTTTGTTTTTCTTATTAATGTTGATGTCATCTACTTTCAATTCAGCAAGGCAATTGTATTTTGTTCTAAGCAGTGGAATCAAAACGTTCATGTTGGTCACAACTGTCTGGAATTTGAGGCTATGTTTTGTAAACTTTTTGTAAACTGATATATTTCAGATCACAGATTGAAAATTTAATCTGCCTTCAAAGTTTAGTTCACTCTCTGGTCTCTATTTGAAGCCTAAAATAAACCTGCACCCATACCTCTTTGAAGATCTGTTTGCTCAGAGTAGCACCTTAAGCTTAAATAGTGCTGCATCAGGGATGTTTTGAAATTACATAATGTCAGCTTCCATTAACATAGGGAAAATGCAGAGTGGCAGGGCTTGTTCAATGTCAAGCCAATTTATTGCTAAGTTTAATGGAGTGTGCAAATTGATGGTTGTATTTCATATTGTTTTTAGATGCTGTAGCATAATTTCTCTTGGCAGTTCACATCTGACTGCTAATACAAGCCTAGAGTTTCATTACTTGTATGAATCAGTCTCCTTTACTAATAGTATCAACATTCCAGCCAAACACTCTTTATTGACAGAGTTCCATCCACAGGATTTAATTTGTAATTAACATGGCACAAGCCCTTCTCTTTGTAGTTGTATTTGACCACCAAACCAATATAACAAAGCTTTTACATGTCTCCCATATTAAATAGGCTTCACAGAACACTTCTGAAGACCAAAGGATCTTCTTGAATCCAAGTGCATTTTTATCTTTTAGGTCAGGGGTGCCCAACCTTTTTATCCCATGGACCAATACAATGAAACAAGGGATCTGAGGATTCCAGGTTGGGAACCCTTGTTTTAGATCAACATAATCAGAAGAATAATTTAGTTATTGCTCCACATGATTTGCAGAAGCTTGCTGGGTGAAAATTAGTGTTGTAATTTCAAATTACAATTTTCTGAAATTACATTTCAGAAAGTACTTAATTGTTAAGAAACCAGATATTCTGAACAAGAAAGGCAATGAATTATGCTTTTTCTCTTTATCTTTCTTCATGCTTTGTAGATCCAGAACTGGCTTGCCCACAGAAGGCAAAGACTGGTTGTAGACAGATTGGTCACCAGTGGAGTGCCTCAGGGATCTGTGCTGGGACGCTTACTCTTGGTGATTTTTCTAAATGACCTGGATGAGGAAGTGGAGGGATTGGTTAGTAAGTTTGCTGATGACACAAAGTTTGGGGGTGTTGTGGATAGTGTAGAGGGCTGTCAGAGGTTACAGCGGGATATTGATAGGATACAAAACTGGGCTGAGAAGTGGCAGATGGAGTTCAACCCAGATAATTGTGAAGTGGTTCATTTTGGTTGGTCAAATATGATGGTAGAATATAGTATTAATGGTCAGACTCTTGGCAGTGTGGAGGGTCAGAGGGATCTTGGGGTCCAAGTCCATTGGATGCTCAAAGCAGCTGCATAGTTTGACTCTGGTTAAGAAGGCATATGGTGTATTGGCCTTCATCAATTGTGGAATTGAATTTAGGCGGCAAGAGGTAATGTTGCAGCTATATAGGACCCTGGTCACTCCCCACTTGGAGTACTGTGTTCAGTTCTGATCGCCTCGCTACAGGAAGGGTGTGGAAGCCATAGAAAGGGTGCAGAGGAGATTTACAAGGATGTTGCCTGGATTGGGGAGCATGCCTTATGAGGATAGGTTGAGTGAACTCGGCCTTTTCTGCTTGGAGCGACGGAGGATGAGAGGTGACCTGATAGAAGTGTACAAGTTGATGAGAGGCATTGATCGTGTGGATAGTCAGAGGCTTTTTCCCCAGGGCTGAACTGGTTGCCACAAGAGGACACAGGTTTAAGGTGCTGGGGAGTAGGTACAGAGGAGATGTCAGGGGTACGTTTTTTACTCGGAGAGTGGTGAGTGCTGGAATGGGCTGCCAGCAATGGTGGTGGAGGCGGATACGATAGGGTCTTTTAAGAGACTTTTGGATAGATACATGGAGCTTAGTAAAATAGAGGGCTATAGGTAAGCTTAGTCATTTCTAAGGTAGGGATATATTCAGCACAACTTTGTGGGCCAAAGGGCCCATATTGTACTGTAGATTTTCTATGTTTCTATAACACCAAAGGGATAAATTAATTTGTTATAGTATTAGATTCCAACTTGCTATGCAGTTTGTTTGATACCCTAGTTTGTTACTTGTCTATGCTGTTCTTTCAAGCTGTAGAACTTGCATACTACTCTAATCACCCCTTGCCAATTCAATTGGCCATAATAAGTATCACAGCTTGTAGAAGTGATTAGAAGCAAAGAAACACTTGTAAACAAGAGAATACACATCTCCTGATCAGTGAAATGAAAAATTTATGCAATGATTAATTTATGCAAATACAGCTGCAAATTTGCCATAACTGTACTGGGTAAATGATGAGATGTATTTAGTTTTGGAACTATTAGTCATTGGGATTGATTTGGTAAGCAGATTTGATTTCCTTTTGCTCATTATAAAACTTGAGCAAAGACTTAGAATGACTTGATAAAATGAGCATCAGAGCTAAACACAAATTTAATATATTGTCCAGAATACTTGAAGTTTCAGTGCATTCCAACCTGTGCTCAGGCTCTGAGGAGACATCTTATTCTCCATTACTCAGGACAAGTAAAGTTCTGGGAAAGCTGCTAAACTGGCAACTTCCTTGGTGGAATGTTGCTGACTTCTATCAGAATGTTTTCGTTGCTTTAATTTGGGATGTTCTAAAGTAATTTGTAATCTTTGTTCAAAAGTCTTGGTAGTGTAGCCTTTCCCAGTGTAGAGTGCCCTCCTGCTTCAAAACATCCACCATTGTTCCTGAACCCAAAAAAATTGAGGTAACATGTCTGAACGACTGGCATCCTGTCACACTTACCTCAATAATAAGCAAATGGGTTGAGAGGCTGGTCAAGGACTACATCTGCAACATGCTGTCACCCACACTGGACCCCCTACAATTTGCCTACCTGACACAACTGATTGACATAAGACACAACAACCACAGGTTTACACACTGTCCTTACACATCTGGAGAACAAGGATGCTTATGTGAGAATGCTGTTCTTAGACTACAGTTCAACATTCAATATCATAATTCTCTGTAGGCTCGACAAGAAGCTCAGAGACCTCAGCCTTCACCCTGCCTTGTGTAGCTGGATTCTAGACTTCCTGTCAAGTTGCCTGCAGGTGATAAGAGTGGGCTCCCTCACCTCTGCCACTCTGACCCTCAACATAGGTGCCCCTCAGGGCTGTGTATTAAGCACCTACTTCACTCTCTGTATATCTATGACTGTGTCATCAACCACAGCTCCAATCTGCTAATTAAATTTGCTGACAACACTACACTGATTTGCCTAATCTCAAATAATAATGAGGCAGCCTACAGAGGAAAAAGTCATCACCCTGACATGGTGTCAAGAAAACAACCTCTCCCTCAATGTCGCAAAACAAAGGAGCTGGTTGTGGACTACAGGAGGAATGTAGCAGGCTAACCCCTATCGAGATCAATGGATCTGCGGTTGAGAGGGTGAACAGATTTAAGTTCCTTGGCATAAACATCACTGAGGACCTCACATGCTCTGCACATAACAGCTGTGTGGTGAAAAAGGCACAACTGCACCTCACTGCTACGGGCAGAAGTTCCCAATTGCTTCAAAAAGGCAACAATTATACCAGTGCCAAAGAAGAATAATGTGCGCTGCCTTAATGACTATCACCTGGTAGCACTCACATCCACAGTGATGAAATGCTTTGAGAGGTTGGTTATGACTAGACGGAACTCCTGCCTCAGCAAGGACCTGGACCCATTACAATTTGCCAATCATCACAATAGGTCAACAGCAGACGCAATCTCAATGGCTCACCACACGACTTTAGACCACCTGGACAACAGCTACGTCAGGATGCTGATCATCGACTATAGCTCAGCATTGAGTGCTATCATTCCCACAATCCTGATTGAGAAGTTGCAGAACCTGGGCCTTTGTACCTCCCTCTGCAGTTGGATCCTAGACTTTCTAACTGGAAGACCACAGTCTGTGTGGATTGGTGATAACATATCCTCTTTGCTGATGATCAACACTGGTGCACCTCAGGTATATGCTTAGCCCACTGCTCTTCTCTCTGTATACACGTGACTGTGTGGCTAGGCATAGCTCAAATACCATCTACAAATTTGCTGACAATACAACCATTGTTGGTAGAAACTCGGGTGGTGACAAGAGGGCGTACAGGAGTGAGATAAGCCAACTGGGGGAGTGGTGCCACAGCAACATCCTGGCACTCAATGTCAGTAAGATGAAAGAGCTGATTGTGGACTTCAGGAAGGATAATACGAAGGAACTCTTACCAGTCCTCAGAGGGATCAGAAGTGGCGAGAGTGAGCAGCTTCAAGTACCTGGGTGTCAAGAACTCTGAGGATCTTACCTGGTCCCAACATATTGATGTAGTCAAAAAGAAGCTAAGACAGTGGTTATACAGGAGTTTGAAGCAATTTGGCATGTCAACAAATACACTTAAAAACTTCTATAGATGTAGTGTGGAGAGCATTCTGACAGGCTACATCATTGGTATGGAGGGGCTACTGCACAGGACTGAAAGAAGCTGCAGAAGGTTGTAAATCTAGTCAGTTCCATCTTGGGTACTAGCCTACAAAGTACCCAGGACATCTTTTAGGGAGCTGTGCCTCAAAAAGGTAGCGTCCATTGTTAAAGACCTCCAGCACCAGGGCATGCCCTTTTCTCACTGTTACCATCAGGTAGGAGGTACAGAAGCCTGAAGGCACATACTCAGTGAACAGGAACAGCTTCTGCCCCTTTGCCATCTGATTCTTAAGTGGACTTTGAAGCTTTGGACATTAGCACACTTTTTAAAATATACAGTATTTCTGTTTTTGCACATTTTTAATAATCTATTCAATATATGTAATTGTTTATTATTATGTTTTATTTTTTTCTCTCTCTGCTAGATTATGTATTGCATTGAACTGCTGTTGCTAAGTTAACAAATTTCACGTCACATGCTGATGATAATAAATCTGATTCTTTCACCTCAGATGGTTGAAGAAGTTTAGTATGGGTCCCCAGGTTCTAGGAACTTTCTACAGGGGCTCAATTGAGAGCATCCTGACTAGCTCTATCACTGCCTGGTATGAGATGCTGGTCATTTACTCCTCTGTTAGAAGCTTCGTACTTTAACTGCTATCAAGTTTTTCCAAGCAACCTGACTTTGTGTTATAAATGCTGCTTTTTCTTTTCACTATTACCCATCGGGGTAACTGCAGGCTTCTTTGACTGTTTCAACAATATCTTCACAACAGTGTAGTGAATGCCTACAGGGCTCCACTCTGTATCACTTCTCAGACTGTTGGGTGTGCAGAGACCTCATCACCTGAGAACCTTCTCAGTACCTTCTAGAATTTTCCAGTTACATCAGCTGAAAAATAATTGGCTTTCAGATAAGGGGTGATCAACTTGTAATACAGAAGGAGATTTTTAAAAAAAGTAGTGTGCATATGTTCATTATCCACTCAGAAATCTGATGGTGGAGGAGAAGAAGCTGTTCCTGAAACATTGAGTGTATGGCTTCAAGTTCCTAACAGTGAGCATCTCCCGGGTGATGGGATCCTTAATGATGGATGCCGCCTTTTTAAAGATGTCCTGGGGAGGTTGGTGTCCATGTTGGAGCCTGCTAAGTTTTCAACCCTCTGCAGTTTTTTCTGTGATCCAGTGCAGTGGCCCCTTCAAGCCAGATGGTGATGCAACCAATTAGAATGTTCCCCATGGTGCACCTGTAGTAATTTGATAGTCTTCAGTGACATGCCAATTCTCCTTAAATCTCTGAAATACAGCTGCTATCATGCAGCCTTCACATCAATATGCTGATATCGGACAGATCTTCAGAGATGTCCTACGGTCCATCTGCCAGAAGGAATGGGATCTCCCAGTGACCATCCATTTTAATGCCAGTTCCAATTCCCATTCTGATACCAATCCATGGCTTCCTCTACTGTCGCAAAGAGGCCATACTCAAGTTAGAGGAACAACACCCTGTACTCCTTCTGGATAGCCTCCAACCTGATGGCATGAACATAGATTTCTCGAACTTTTGGTAATTTGCCCCCCCCTCCCACCCTTCACCATTCCCCAACAGCCTTTTGCCTCTCTCATCTTATCTCCTTTCCTGCCCATTACCTCCCTCTGGTGTTCCTCTCCCCTTTCCTTTCTTCCATGCCCTTCTGTTCACTCCTATTAGATTCTCCCTTCTCCAGCTCTGCATCTCTTTCACCAATCAACTTCCAAGCTCATTACTTCACCCCTCTCCCTGCACCCGGTTTCACCTATCATCTTGCTTCTCCCTGCCCTTCGCCCAGCTTTTTAAATTGATAACTCATCATTTTTTTTCAAGTTCTGCTGAAAGGTTACAGCCCAAAACGTCAATTGTGCTCTTTTCCATAAATGTTGCCTGGCCTGCAGAATTCCTCCAGCATTTTGTGTATGTTGCATCTTTCCTACTTTTGCCTAGCCATCCTGAGGTCTTTCATTATCCTGTTCATTCCTTAGCTCCTGTGCCCACCATTGCTTCTCAGCCAAGTTGAGACATTTGCCATCCTTCTGTCCTCTGGTACCACTCCAGGTTCCAAAGGCTTTTCTGTGTTTGATTTATCTCTGCGTATTTGGTGTCATGTGGCTCAGCAGGTTTTGGACTGTTCTCACTGAAGAATCACAGGTCTAAAATACTTTCGTTTAAAGTTTGATTACTTCTGAGTTTGAAAAATCAATATGCTCTTTGCAAATGTCCTCCAAGCAACAGTGCTTTGAAATTACTAACACATGCTGACCATGAAGTTTTATTGTTGATATACTTCCTATCTTAAACACACATTTCTTAATCTAATTGAGCACTCCAGAATCAAATGGTACTTTTATTTATGTGCCCTGTTTTATGATGTGGGCAATTATGGTCTTTTCAGGACAATGATTATTCTGCAAATTTTTCTACAGAAGTGGTTTGCTATTGTCTTATGGCCAGTATCTTTACAAGACTGGTAGAGATTATCAATACCAGCCATTATCAATACTCTTCAGAGATTGTTTGCCTGGCACCAGTGGTTGCATAACCAGGACTTCTGATATGCACCAACTTCTCATGTGACCATCCACCACCTCGCCCATGGCTTCATGTGACCCTGATAGGGGTGGGAGGAAGGGCTAGGCAGGTGCTACACCTTGTCCAATGTGACCTGTAGGCTAGCAGAGGGAAGGAGTGCTTAACACCTCCTTTGGAATAGATGTATCTCTACCCTGCAACCCAAAATGTTACTCAACTTATTAGAGTCAGGGGGAGATAATGAGCTTTTATATCCTGAATGGAAGCAATAATAGCTCTTAAATGTCCAGTAGTAAAACTGTGCGCAATATTTTAGGAAATTAACTTGTATAGCAAGTTGTTGTTATTGTGTTGTGTAATCAGTGACATGGGCAGGCAGTACAATACACCTGTACAGCAGCATGAGATGACTGTTCCTATCAAATGCTAAATATTAATCAAAAAGATTGGTCTTAAGTTCAGAACTACTTTCACAGGTATTGACATGGCAATGATTCAACTACATTGGGGTGGGGGGGGTGGGGGGGGGGGGACCGCTTGTGTTCATGACCACCACTAAAGTGCATCTTGTGGTTGATCAAATCCCTTTTTGCTTTTTTTGCTGTGGGATATTTTCACTATTTCAAAATATTGAAGTATTAAGGATGATAAAAATAATTCTGTTTTACTTCGATTGCAAAGATAAATAGCATCTTGTATTCAATTGTGGTTTTTATGTGAAGCTTTTGCTACTAGACGCTTCTGTTTACTGTTGGACATCATTGCTGTCAACAGGATGTTTTTATCATTCATCACAGGCCATCAGTTATGTCTGTATCATTTCAGTAAGTGTGCTTTCCAGTGGAAAAGTGTATTAGTGTTGGGATTATTAATTTTAGATGATCCATTTCCTTGATTTATCCCTTGAGTTGATTCACTAAATAGTTCTGTGGCTACCTTTTGAGTAGAGCTAATTCGGATATTTACACTTTGAAGTTGTTGCCCCAGAAGATACTTTGTCAAGCAAGGTATCTGGCTTGTCTTTAGCATTTTCAGCTTATTTGACCTAGGAGTGCATGGATTTCAGTTCAAGTCATTTGGAGAGAGGAACCTATTCTCTGCGAGTAGGAAGTAGAATGCCCTGTAATCATTCAGTCTGAATCTTTAGCAATTGATGATTGTGAATGGTGGGGTAGATGTTTGAGATTTTAATTTTCATTGGCCTTGTGGCTTGAGCAAAATAGTTTGAGGAACGCCAGATCCCAGGGATAATTTTTTTTCCTTTTGGCCGGTTGCAGTTGCCTCCATGTACAATATCTAATAAGCAGTGTATGTGTCTGAAGCCTCTGATATAGGCCACTCCCTGGGGGGAAATAAGTCAGGTATTTAACATGCATTACTAGAGAATATTTCAAGCATATTAATGCTTGTAAAACAATTAATATTAAATAAACTCTGCCTTTGGTCAGTCTGAGACAATGATAAAAGTGTGGAGGTGCATGAGATTTTAATGAATATACAAAAGCTGTTATTTAATCCTTAGTGTTTTTTTTAAGAAACAGGTCAGAAGGAGAAACAACACATTTCACTTAAAAATGCAATGATCTTCAATATGTAAACTATTTGATACTAGGTGTACAAACATTATGGCTGGCCAAACTTGTAAACTAAAACTGGCATAATTATTCATCTTCAATATGAAAGATTCATAATGTTTTTTTCATGGAATGAAACTGGATATTAAATTTCAGTGAGATACATTAGAATAATTGTTTAAATTGGTAAGTACTGAAACCACTTTTTTTTCCCCTCTTGTTTCCACCCCTCCCACCCACAGGCACTATGTGCTCTTTTATGACCTTACTGAGGACTTTTGATGCTGGTCATTTCAAAGACCTGTGGAACACAACCACAGATTTTACTTTGCATTTACTGTAAGTCACAATGCTAACAGTGGATCTATAGCAGCAAATGTCAAAGTGTCTAGCAAGGTTGCCATTGCCCTAAGATTTCAAAATACAGCAGTATACATTCAAAAAATGTTCCATGGGAGTCCCATCAGGACTACCAGGGAAGTGTCTAACCTGATAACAATTGCATGGTGAGATCAAATCTGGTAGTTGAGTTGCAGCATACAGATAATGCTGGTGTTTACACAGGTTTTGAGATCAAGCCATAGTCTTATTTACTGTAGTACGATGGGATGGATGTTGCACAACATCTGTAAGATAAAGACAGATCCTCTACCGCACTTGACAGCCTCTACCAAGCAAAGTTCATAATTAAAACCACTGTGATCACAACCTCAGAGCACCTCCAGGAAGAACAAACACCTGTGCTGAAATTCACCATTACCTTTTAAAGCACTATTAATGGAGGTTGTTAAAAAGTCATTGGTGTTTTATTTTTTTTAGAAAACCTGAATGAAACTTCAAATGTCACACAGCTCTCAGTGTGGGTCATTTCTATTCTGTTTCTGAGACTTGGACTATGACTGCATGCATGTCAGGGCAACATCTTCCATTTACTGAGAAGATGAAGTCTGTCTCCTTCCCCAGCATTGAAGGCAGAGTTATTATGTTTGGCCAGCCATAATGTTTGTACACCTAGTACCAAATTAGGTAAGAGGGGTTTCTCTTCCAAGCTTCTACAGAAAGATTACCAAGTGGGCAGAGGAAAATGTTTGAACTCGACACTTCGGGGATAATGCAAGATTCCTACTGACTTTGAGTGATCAAGGATTTGAGACTGAAAGTGGAGAAGGAACTTTAAGGTGCAGTGTGACAATCCCTATGTATTTGATGAAAGGAGCTCAAATTATAATTGGCTCAAATTAAGGTGTCTCAAAACACACATTCAATCATCGGGTACCTTCTGCCCAATCTGTAGCAGAGCCTGATTGTCCTATTTTAGCCTCATAAACCACTATATGGGGAATTTTGGTCTGAAGCCAAAGTAAGATTGTGAAACTGGTGCCTGATGGACTACCTGAGGAAGTATTTGAAAATTAGGGTGCTAAAGTTTGACTTGATTATTGCCCTTGACTAAAGCATATCTAGTGTGAGTTAGCCCCTAACTTGAAATTCCCTGGGAACAAATCTGGCACTTGCTTTCTTGAAATTGCATCTGAGATTTCCTAAAAATGGGTTGATTGTTTTTTAAAAAATATATATATTTTTTTGCCTGTTTAATTTAACTATTATTTCTGATGGATTCATTTTTGGCAAGATCTGATTTGCTGAAAGAAGTGTGTGGTTAAATAATATTGATAATTGAAATTATTGACACTTGTTATTGTGAATTGCCTTCCAAGAGAGCAAATGACATAAATTATTTAATTAATACCTAGAATCTGCCTGAAGAAAGAAAACACGGACTTTGAGTATCCTGATTGAACTGAGTGACCTTTAGAAATGAAACGATCCATGAGACCCTCAGCAGATCATACAGCATCTGTGGAAAGAGTTAAAATTTCAGATCTAAAACCTTTTGCTAATACCTTTTGATTAAAGATCTTGTATTTGAGATGTCAACTATTTCTTTGTCCACAGACACTGAGTGACCTCTGACTGTCTCCAGCATTCTGATTTTCACTTTTATTGCAATGGTATTGACTCTTGACCACACCCTTAAGCAACCATCAAGTGGTCCAAGTTTATATAATTTTACTGAGATAGTGTGGAATGGGCCCATCGAGTCACACTGTCCTGCAATCCCCTGATTTAATTCTAGCCAATTCACGGAACAATTTATAATGGCCAATTAACCCACCTACCAGTACAACTTTGGACTGTAGGATGAAACTAGAGCACTGGAGAAAACCCATTGTAGTCATGGGGAGAATGTACAAACTCCTTACAGGCAGTGGTGGGAGTTGAACCCAGGTCACCGGTACTGTAAAGCATGGTGCGCTACTGTGCTGCCCATTCAATCACCTTAATATCTTTCGGTGTTTATATTATATAGAGACTACAAATAGCAGGGCACTGGTTCCAGGCTTGGATCTATTTCATATATGAAAATTCCTATTGAATTTGATCAACAAGTTACCCTGATTAAATGACTGGAGTTTACCCTTCTCAACCAAAGGCTTTTATGTGAAAAGTTCAATGATTAATTAGAATAACCTTTCTGTTTTGAGCCAGAAATAAAGCAATCTTATTTTATAACAGCTTATTGCAAATTTTTAAGTCACAAACACCACCTAATCAAATGCAAGAAAGGGAGAAAATGATTTGAAGTGAAAGAATTTCACAGTCACTCATTTCAACCAAAAATGAAACCAGGTACTATATTGATATTGCTAATAAAGATCAATAATATAGAAAGAAAGATTTGCTAAATATCAGTAAATTGTTTTCGCTCCAAAACCAAAACCTTCCACATTGGCAAACACAATCAAAGCTTTGCCCCTCCTACTAAAGGGCACATCAAGGAGTTTCAATTGTTGACTTGATTGCTGGTCTAGAGTGGCTTGCCCGATACCACTTATTGCTAGGTACAGTGTGCATTCATGTGCTATTCAGATGTGATTGTCTGACTCTATTAACATTGATATGCTTGCTAATATACATTTTGCTGCATTTCATGGTGATGACACTCTCTGTACATAACACAACAGTGTACCCTCTCATTGTGAAACGAGTGTATCCAGTCCTCCTCAGAATTGAGGTCAAGCAGGGAACAGCCAACCACATTGTTATAAAACAGAATTGACTTCCAATTGCCATCAACTTAGAATCTCATCAATATTAATGAAAATCTTTTAGAAATCCATGTTGGTCTTACTGCATTGTCACACTCAATTCTTCATCACTGTACCCTCAATCTGGCTGCTTACGTTTTCTGTTCCTGAAAAGCACTTTGCAAAGGAGTTCTCAATGCAGTGTTTGTAAAAGAGATTGGATTAGATTGTAATATTATTGTGATATGCTGCTGTCAGAATGGATATACTTGAAGACGTGCTAAAGTGAAGACAACAAAAAGATGATTTTGCAGCCAAAAAGAACCGATGAGGTGGGATGTGTCTTGTAAGTGATATGAAGGGCAAACTTGCATCACTTTTGTGTAGCATGGGGAGGAGAGTGGATCTGCTGTTCATTAGGCACCAAAACACTGCTTCCTAGAGGGTTCCATGGTGGTTGCCTCTCCAGAGATTCATTAATGCCCTGGATTGCCCATTAGGTATAAGCCCAGGAAGATGATTCCAGACTACTTCAGAATAAAAGGGTCCCATGAGCTCTGATAGAACTGGATTAGGTAGGCCAACTTTATCTTGTGGGGGGGGGGGGGGGAATGTCTTGGTGGTAATCAACATGTATCCAATTATATCAGGTATATCTGATTTAGGCTTGGTATATATCTTTTATTGCCTTTGAATTTAAAAGAATGCAGAAATTATTTTGCAGCTAAGTGTACTTTAATTTTAAATGCATTTTACAAGAAAACTCACAGGGAAGATATTTGCCTAATCAATGTTTGTTCTTAAACACATATGATGGCTTGTTGTGAGTAATGCATCTTGCCTCCAGGTACAACCCTTTGCTCCAGATTTATGTAAATTAAAAGCAATGAGTACTTGGGATAAATTTAGTGTCTGAAGAATTGTTCTTTAACAGTAAACATTGCAAAGACACTTCCATACTTTGCATTTATATTAGGCTTGTGCTATGCTTGGTCCATTTCAAAGCAAAGGTGGTGAGGAAGCAATTAATATTGATCAATAAATAACAGAAACTTTGTACATGAGTTGGAAAGTAACATTAAAAATATGGGAGGATTTTAGTGACAGCAGGAGTAGTAGTGACTCATCTGGACTGAATTTCCAGAGACTGGGTAAAATTAACACCGTCTTAAAATATTGGGCTGCCTCCTGTCCATGACTAGCACACCTGAGAAAAGTTGAATGAAGTCATCAGATCAGCCTGCAACTATGGAAAGGAAAAGAGTTGCCATTTTGAGTCTAGACCCTTCAACAGGACTGGGCTGAAGGAGGGTCTCTGTCTGAAACATTGACTTTTTTATTCTTTTCCTTAGATGCTGTATGAATTCCTGAGTTCCTTCAGCATTTTGTGAGTATTAATCTGGATTTCAGCATCTGCAGAATGTCTTGTATTCATGTACTTAGTTATTGGTTTGCGAAGTATGAGTTGCCTTTCAAATGAGCTGAAGATTAATTTCACTGCAGAAAGTACCACCGCAACTTGCCATAACTGATTATCCCCTATTACACTCAACTTCAAGTTGTACTGCTGAACATGCAGTACTATAATGCTGAAGCCTCCAAACAAACCATTAAAGTCAATGCAGTGTATTTCAGAAGCAAAATTGCTTTATTTTTGGTTGGTAAAAACAGCAAGGTCATGCAAGTACTATCTCCATTTCACCGTCCTAATTTGAAAATAAATCATTGTTGCTGGAACTTGACACTGAATAGTCAGCTGGCAAAATCTTCACTCATAATTCAGTGATTTATGAAAACCCACCTTTAGTTTTATGACCAATCCCAAATGACAAAAGGTAAGAACAATGTTCTCTCACATGGTGGATTGGATAGTGGACTACTTGACAGATAGACCTCAGTATGTGCGGTTGGGAGACTGTAGGTCTGACACGGTGGTAAGCAGCACAGGGGCGCCGCAGGGAACCGTACTCTCTCCGGTCCTGTTCACCCTGTACACATCAGACTTCCAATATAACTCGGAGTCCTGCCATGTGCAAAAGTTCGCTGATGACACGGCCATAGTGGGGTGTGTCAGGAATGGACAGGAGGAGGAGTATAGGAAACTGATACAGGACTTTGTGATATGGTGCAACTCAAACTACCTGCGTCTCAATATCACCAAGACCAAGGAGATGGTGGTGGACTTTAGGAGATCTAGGCCTCATATGGAGCCAGTGATCATTAATGGAGAATGTGTGGAGCAGGTTAAGACCTACAAGTATCTGGGAGTACAGTTAGACGAGAAGCTAGACTGGACTGCCAACACAGATGCCTTGTGCAGGAAGGCACAGAGTCGACTGTACTTCCTAAGAAGGTTGGCGTCATTCAATGTCTGTAGTGAGATGCTGAAGATGTTCTATAGGTCAGTTGTGGAGAGCGCCCTCTTCTTTGTGGTGGCGTGTTGGGGAGGAAGCATTAAGAAGAGGGACGCCTCACGTCTTAATAAGCTGGTAAGGAAGGCGGGCTCTGTCGTGGGCAAAGTACTGGAGAGTTTAACATCGGTAGCTGAGCGAAGGGCGCTGAGTAGGCTACGGTCAATTATGGAAAACTCTGAACATCCTCTACATAGCACCATCCAGAGACAGAGAAGCAGTTTCAGCGACAGGTTACTATCGATGCAATGCTCCTCAGACAGGATGAAGAGGTCAATACTCCCCAATGCCATTAGGCTTTACAATTCTACCGCCAGGACTTAAGAACTTTTTAAAAGCTATTATTAATGCTTTTTGAGATAGTGATTTAGATGCATATCATATTTTTTTACTGAGTTAAGTATTGTATGTAATTAGTTTTGCTACAACAAGTGTATGGGACATTGGAAAAAAGTTGAATTTCCCCATGGGGATGAATAAAGTATCTATCTATCTATCTATCTATCTATCTATCTATCAATAGGAAATGAATGCTCAGTGTCTAGGAAGGTCTTTCCGAAGCATCATTCAAACCAATTTGGGAAATAAAACCAGAAAATTCTGTAGACTGTCACAAAATGGACATTGAAAAACAATGGTTTGGATTGTGGAAGTTTTAGATCTAAGAAAAGTGGTGGAAAAGTTTAAGCTGCAAAGTTGCAGGAGAAATGGGTAGGATAAAAGGAATATCCATGGTAAGATTTTGATTACAATGTTAATATTCCATGCATAGAAATTCAAATGAATGTTTCCATTTTAATCAATGCAGGCAAAAAAGGAAGATGGTAGGAGAATTGTGTATGCAGTGGGCCGTCTCTCTGAAGTAGGCCTTGAATGCCAGCCTAACATGGGAAGCTGGGATTGTCTGAGATCAGTGACACACTGATTGTACTTCCTGGAATATCATATTAGTCACTTTGGCACTTTTTTAACCAATATAACATACTACAGGAGTAATTTACACTTCAATTCCACAAAACCCACTGTTTTTCCTACATCCATGTGCTCATTAAATGACCCCATTGTGTGGGCCTTTGCCATCAGCCCCAGCAGTGTTTTTCAGGCACTTAACACTGCTTATAACACAAAACCTATCAAGGTCATCTCAACTTTCTTCCACTCACCCTAAACTTGCATCATCTGTCACTTATCTATTTATTTATTTATTTATTTAGCCATAACTCTCCTGTGGCAAAAGTTATTGACGCGAAGAGTTAACTGTTTATGCCTGCACAGACAGAAGGAGTCGTATACACAAAGTATACGACAGATGCTGTGGTCAAATCATCACGTACAAACAAGCTGGAGGAAATCAGCAGGTCGGGCAGCATCCGTTGAAACAAGCAGACAAGGTCAGACCCTTTGTCAGGATCTCGGCCCGAAGCATTGACTGCTCGTTTCAACAGATGCTGCCCGAGCTGCTGAGTTCCTCCAGCTTGTTTGTATGTGTTGAGAAGGAGTAGTATGGTAGCATAGTGGTTAGTGCAACGTTATCACTGTGACAGTGGTCTGGGCTCCATTCCTGCTGCTGGCTATAAAGAGTTTGAGCGTTCTCCCCGTGATTGCAAGTGTTTCCTCTGGGTGCTCCAGTTTCTTCTCATTTTCCAAAGACACATGTGCTGGTAGTTTAATTGAGTGACATGGGCTCAATGAGCTGGAAGGACCTGTTACCATGATGTATCTCTAAATGAATTTTAACAAAGTGTGTATGTGTCTATATGTATGCGTGCATGCACTCACATACATGCACAGACTTTTTTTTTGGGGGGGGGGGACAACTCTTAAGAACAAAACCTAATTGAGAAAATAGCTGGGATTCCGTTTGTGTATTTGGGACACTATGCTGCGTAACTGGAGCAAGAGACTATTGCCAGTTTCCAACTGACTTCAGACATGGGCATCTCTGTGGCCATTAGACGTTACTCTGTGCTTGAGCAAACAGTTTTTAAATGGCATCAGTTGCGAACACGTGTTCAAAAATAGCAGTAATTTTTTTTTGGTCTCTGGTAGTTAGCAAGAAATAAGTAGTAGGACAATTCGTAACTGTTTTGCTCACTGCAGTTTCAAGAATTCAGGCTTGGAGATGCCATAAATGGCTGGAGATGAAATAATTTCTCTACTCCAACTTGGGAACCACAAAGAACTTGAAGGAATACTGTATGTGGAAGTGGGGGGAGGGGGGCGGGTTCAAGATTACTATCTTCAATGTTTCCTTGGATCTAGGATTATGCACTGCATCATTGATGTCTGCCTTTACTAAAATAGGTTTCCTGAGGTATTAGAAATGACCCATGGTTTTCGCTTCCCTCCTAGCTCAACACAAGATGGCCACAATGGTAATAACACTTCAAATACCCCACTATTTCTGTCTGATCTAAATAAAGTACCAGTTTTGATTAGGGAATGCATGGCCTGCTGTATTATTGCTAGTTTTGGGATTTTCAGTTGAAATATTTGGCCGTGACTGTTAGCCTGCATTCATTGATTCTCACACAGGACAATGTAAACAGCTTTCTTTACCTGAAGGACTTGGAATGTTTCAAACTCCGATAGTTTCATGCTTAGCATTCCAGACACTAACCTATTAATTCAAGTATGCTTAATTACTTGAATGTAAATATTGAAGTGGAATTTGAATCTGTCTCCAATTTGAACTTGAATCTCTGCATCAATAGTCCAGGCTTTTGTTTACTAATCTAGTAACTCTGACTGTTGCCATGCCCAAGAGCAATTTATTTCAAAGGAGAGCATGCATAGTGAGTTCCTCCTGACTGAAGCTTGGGTTGCTGTTTCTCATGACACATCAGGCTGAGCATTGATCAGAACTGACTGAACTTGAATTGTGGCTGTTAGATGGTTCACGGGAAAACATCGAAGAATAACACTTCCAGAACTCAGGATTTAGAGGTTGAGGGATATTAGGCTGAATGCATTATTGACATTCATGCATCAAAAGTTCAAGGTACATTTATTTTCTAAGTACGTAGACTGCATACAAGCTTGAGATTGGTCATCTTGCAGGCAACCACTAAACAAAAACACAATAGAACCCATTTAAAAAGGATATCCACACAACGAAGACCGTTGAACACCCAAGGTGTGTGGGGAGAAAAAGAACAAATTTTGCAAACCATTTTTTAAAAAAAGTTAAAGAAATAACATACAGAACATGAATTGCAGAGTCTCTGAAATTGAGTCCACAGCCATGGAGTCAGTTCAGTGCTAAGGTGAGTAAACACTGCAGAATAGTGAGCTGAACACCCATTTGTCCTTCACCCTAGGACTTAATACTCTGATCTTCCTAGTCTGGTTCTGCGCTTAAATTGGCCATTGGTTCACTTTTTGCTCTTGAGCCCAGGCCCCACCATTTTGATCTGGAACCAAGTCCACTCCAGCAATAACTACAATGGCTGGACCTGCATTCTTGAGAGTCCACTTGATTGAATCCTTCAGGATACTGCAAAAACACCAGGTTGTGCAAATAGTTCAAAAGCTCTGTTCCCAAAGGGAAATTACAGGCTGTGGATTGAAGTGATTGTAGTCCAGAAAAGAATATAATTAATAAGAAAGTTGGTAGTTTTCTATACTACTAGTAAAGTTTTTTTTTGTCATGTCTTGTCGGCACCATCTTTAACATTTAATATCTGTCTAGTCATTTTTCCCCTGTCACTGAAACAACCTCAGATTCTGCCACTTTGCAAACTTTTCCATGACAGAAAGTGCTAGAGCTGTGACTGAATGCAATTGAGGGAATTTCTGTTTGTCTATGGGCTCATTGATTTTTGCCCATTGTCAATGGTTGCAAGTTCCTAACCAAGGGAAGGGAATGCAAAATTAATGAAGTTATTTTGTCAATAAATTAGTAATTTTTAATAGCATATTATTGACAAAAAATATTCAGTGATCTAGGAGACCACTAAAGAAAGGACTACAGTGATGGCACACCACATCAAAGCAGCATTTTAAAACCAGTGGTGGGGAGAGGGGAATACATATCAAGATGAATAACAATTGCCCTAACCCTGGCAGCAAAGCAGAAAGCTTTCTGGTTTCCTTTTGAATAGCTACTTCTGCTCCTATATCTCATGGTCTTATGAATACTAGCATTGACATTATTACTTCTGCAAAGAAGATATTAAATTTAGTCACACAAGTATTCAACAATTTACATACTCTGTTGTGCTGGAATCGCAGAGGAGTCTTGTGCTAGTTTTCAGGCCTCATCTGAGAAGAGTGGTGAAAGAGCATTTGGTCAAATAATGTCAGCCCCACTTCAAAGTTTTATAGAAACATAGAAACATAGACAATAGGTGCAGGAGTAGGTCATTCCGCCCTTCGAGCCTGCACCGCCATTCAGTATGATCATGGCTGATCATCCAACTCAGAACCCTGTACCTGCTTTCTCTCCATACCCCATACCCCCCGATCCCTTTAGCCACAAGGGCCATATCTAACTTCTTAAATATAGCCAATGAACCGGCCTCAACTGTTTCCTGTGGCAGAGAATTCCACAGATTCACCACTCTCTGTGTGAAGAAGTTTTTCCTCATCTCGGTCCTAAAAGGCTTCCCCTTTATCCTCAAACTGTGACCCCTCATTCTGGACTTCCCCAACATTGGAAACAATCTTCCTGCATCTAGCCTGTCCAATCCCTTTAGAATTTTATACGTTTCAATAAGATCCCCCCTCAATCTTCTAAATTCCAGTGAGTATAAGCCTAGTCAATCCAGTCTTTCTTCATATGAAAGTCCTGCCATCCCAGGAATCAATCTGGTGAACCTTCTCTGTACTCCTTCTATGGCGAGAATGTCTTTCCTCAGATTAGGGGACCAAAACTGCACACAATATTCTAGGTGCGGTCTCACCAAGGCCTTGTACAGCTGCAGTAGAACCTCCCTGCTCTTCTACTCAAATCCTTTTGTTATGAATGCCAACATACCATTTGCCTTTTTCACCGCCTGCTGTACCTGCATGCCCACCTTCAATGACTGGTGTACAATAACACCCAGGTCTTGTTGCATCTCCCCTTTTCCTAATCGGCCACCGTTCAGACAATAATCTGTTTTCCTGTTCTTGCAACCAAAGTGGATAATCTCACATTTATCCACATTAAATTGCATCTGCCATGAATTTGCCCACTCACCTAACCTATCCAAGTCACCCTGCATCCTCTTAGCATCCTCCTCACAGCTAACACCACCGCCCAGCTTTGTGTCATCCGCAAACTTGGAGATACTGCATTTAATTCCCTCGTCTAAATCATTAATATATATTGTAAACAACTGGGGTCCCAGCACTGAGCCTTGCGGTACCCCACTAGTCACTGCCTGCCATTCTGAAAAGGTCCCGTTTACTCCCACTCTTTGCTTCCTGTCTGCCAACCAATTCTCTATCCACATCAATACCATACCCCCAATACCGTGTGCTTTAAGTTTGCACACTAATCTCCTGTGTGGGACCTTGTCAAAAGCCTTTTGAAAATCTAAATAGACCACATCCACTGGCTCTCCCCATCCACTCTACTAGTTACATCCTCAAAAAATTCTATAAGATTCGTCAGACATGATTTTCCTTTCACAAATCCATGCTGACTTTGTCCGATGATTTCACCTCTTTCCAAATGTGCTGTTATCACATCTTTGATAACCGACACTAACATTTTCCCCACCACCAATGTCAAACTAACCGGTCTATAATTCCCCGGTTTCTCTCTCCCTCCTTTTTTAAAAAGTGGGGTTACATTAGCCACCCTCCAATCCTCAGGAACTAATCCAGAATCTAAGGAGTTTTGAAAAATTATCACTAATGCATCCACTATTTCTTGGGTTACTTGCTTAAGCACTCTGGGATGCAGACCATCTGGCCCTAGGGATTTATCTGCCTTTAATCCCTTCAATTTACCTAACACCACTTCCCTACTAACATGTATTTCCCTCAGTTCCTCCATCTCACTAGACCCTCGGTCCCTTACTATTTCCAGAAGATTATTTATGTCCTCCTTAGTGAAGACAGAACCAAAGTAGTTATTCAATTGGTCTGCCATGTCTTTGTTCCCTATGATCAATTCACCTGTTTCTGACTGTAAAGGACCTACATTTGTCTTGACCAATCTTTTACTTTTCACGTATCTATAAAAGCTTTTACAGTCAGTTTTTATGTTCCCTGCCAGCTTTCTCTCATAATCTTTTTTCCCTTTCCTAATTAAGCCCTTTGTCTTCCTCTGCTGGTCTCTGAATTTCTCCCAGTCCTCAGGTGTGCTGCTTTTTTTTTTGCTAATTTATATGTTTCTTCTTTGGACTTGATACTATCCCTAACTTCCCTTGTCAGCCATGGGTGCACTACCTTCCCTGGTTTATTCTTTATCCAAACTGGGATGAACAATTGTTGTAGTTCATCCATGCGATCTTTAAATGCTTGCCATTGCATATCCACCGTCAACCCTTTAAGATAGATAGATAGATACTTTATTCATCCCCATGGGGAAATTCAACTTTTTTCCAATGTCCCATACACTTGTTGTAGTAAAACTAATTACATACAATACTTAACTCAGTAAAAAATATGATATGCATCTAAATCACTATCTCAAAAAGCATTAATAATAGCTTTTAAAAAGTTCTTAAGTCCTGGCGGTTGAATTGTAAAGCCTAATGGCATTGGGGAGTATTGACCTCTTCATCCTGTCTGAGGAGCATTGCATCGATAGTAACCTGTCGCTGAAACTGCTTCTCTGTCTCTGGATGGTGCTATGTAGAGGATGTTCAGAGTTTTCCATAATTGACCGTAGCCTACTCAGCGCACTTCGCTCAGCTACCGATGTTAAACTCTCCAGTACTTTGCCCACGACAGAGCCCGCCTTCCTTACCAGCTTATTAAGACGTGAGGCGTCCCTCTTCTTAATGCTTCCTCTCCAACACGCCACCGGTTTCTTCGGTACCGGGACAATACAGGATGTTTTCCACTGTCTGGGTACTCTTCTCTGCTCCAGGCTCATGTTGAAGATGCGCTGTAGTGGTTCTCCCAGCTCAGTTGCACAGGCCCTCAGTAATCGTGGGGAAACTCCATCCGGTCCAGCCGCCTTGCTGGTACAGGTCTTCCTCAGTTGACCTTCCACCTGTTCAGCCGTAATCCTGGGCGTGGGCAAGGTCTCCTGTGAGTGGTTATTTTCCTGTGAGGGAAGTAAGCCTGGTGTGGATTTCTGCGGTGAGATTGTGCTGTCGAACCTGTTGAAGAAGTTGTTCAGCTGGTTCGCTTTCTCCACAACTCCACTTATGTTTGCCCCCCGCTTTGCACCGCATCCGGTGATGAATTTGCCAGTCTATCTTAGCTAATTCAATAGGTTAAGTGATCCTAGAAGTTCATGTCTGGAACTTTTTCACACATTATTGCCTCTGATTTTGTGAATACCCAGGATTTCATTTTCAGAGAAAGCCTTGAAATATTTTGTGTGGATACTCCTGCTGTTTCCCACCTAAGCAGCAGTTTAGAATAAGGATGTTTGACAAGTTTCTTGTTCCAAAAATTGGAAGACTTATTGAATAATATGTTTAAAATGCAATCAACCATTTAACCACGTCATTCATTTCCTTTTGCTTGTGTATTCTCACCTCTTTCCTTAAAAATAAGTCCCCAATGTTTTGATAATCACCGGTTGCCTGGTTTTTAGCTCAAGCTAAAACTCTGTAGATAGGAGCATCCGCAATGCAAGTTTGGATTCAGAACTGGCTTGCCCATAGAAGGCAGAGGTAGGTATTGGAAGGCTGTTATTCTGGCTGGAGGTCTATGAACATTGGAGTTCCACAAGGATCAATGCCAGAATATTTGGTATATTAATGACTGGGTTGAAAATGTAGATGGGTAGTTTAATATGTTTCAAAGTTTAAATTTATTATCGAAGTACCAACGTCAGCATAAAACCTTGAGATTCTTTTTCTTATGGGCATACTCAATAAACCTATAAAAGAATGATAACCATCATAGAATCAATGAAAGACTGTGCCCACTTGAGTGATGATTGTGGATGACACCAAGACTGGAGTTATGACAGGGTAAATGACTGTCTTATGAGTAAAGGTTGAGTGAACTATGATGTATAAGGTTGAGACGCATAGTCTAGACAGCCAACCATTTTCCCCCCAGAGCCAAATTGGCCAATATCTGAGGATGTCTATTTAAGGTAAGTGAAGGAAAGTTTTAAGGGAGATATCAGAGAATGGTTTCTTAAGAGTGCTAAGTGCCTGGAATAGGAAGAGACAGAGGCCGGAAGGTGGTAAGTGGAATCAGGTGGAGTGAAAGTGATGTAGATGAAGTACAAAGATTGTATTGAGATGCGTTGGTAGGAGATGGGTGGAATCAAATGATAGGTAGGTGGGGCTGTGTGGGTAATGGGAAAATGGAACCAGATGTGTATTGATACCAAAAAAAATGCGGTTGGAGAATTTTGTAGGTTCAGTTAATTAGTATTGAACATTTGTTTCATTAGGGTCTTAACCCCACCAGTGCAGAGGGAAAAGAGGAGAATAAAATAAAATAACTTGGAAATACAGGAAGTGCTCAGCACTAAGTTCAAAGGTTCAATTTATTATCTAACTAAATGTATTTCATCATATGCAACACAGATTAATCTTCTTGTGGGCATACTCATAAATCTATAGAATCAATGAAAGACCGCACAACTAGGGTGTTCAACCAGAGTGCAGAGGACAACAAAGTGTGCAAATAGGAAATAATAATAAGTAAGCAATAAATAACGAGTTGAGTCATTGAAAGTGAATCTGTTGGTTGTGGGAATATTTCAGTGAAGGGGCAAATGAAGTTGAATGAATTTATCCCCTCTGGCTCAAGAACCAGATGGTTGAGGGTAGTAACTGTTCCTGAACCTGGTGGTGAGAGTCCTGAGGTTCCTGTATCTTCCTGATGACTACAACAACCAGAGAGAGCAGCCTGGGTGGTGGGGGGGGGGGGGGTCCCTGATGATGGACACTACTTTCCTGTGACAGTATTTCATGTAACTGTGCTCAGTGGTTGTGAAGGCTTTGCCTGTGATCAGCTGGGCTGTATCCACTACCGTTTTGGGGATCAAGGACATTAGACAAAATTTGTGAAAGGAAAGAGAAACAGAAGTAATTTTGAAGACCAAAACCACTTTATTGGAACCAGCCTTAACAAAGGAAAACACCCTAGCCCAGAATATTAACCGGTTCTTATTGCCAATGCTGCCTGACGTTTTGAATCTTGGTAGCATTTTTTTTGAGTAGATTTGACCATCCTCAAGTCACTTGTGGATCTATGACTAATCTCCCTAAAGACCTTGTTTCAGAGTGATAGAAGGACGTTTTTGTTTTTTTTTGTTCTTGTGTTTGGAGTTCTTGTTGCTGACATACTGTGTAGCTTTAACAGCCTCCACTTTATAAACTGTCAAGCAGGTTGTCTGTTTTCAAATTCTGTTTGTGCCACAACTTGTCTTGTCCTGTTCCGATTCACCACAATATTCCAGTTTTATCCTCGTGAGACTTCACTTTTCCAACTACTCCACCATTGTCAATCATGTTTGCAACCGCCTGTCCCCCGAAGTGTGGTTATGTTTAAATTTTTTCCACCTGTCTCTCTTGTAGCAGGAGATCCTACCCACAGCATGTCAAGCTTTTGATGTACTCTTATGGTATCTCTTGTGCTATGTGTCAAATATCAACTCTAAGGACCTGTTAAATGATTTGTATTTCACATCATCCAATGTATTTATAATTGCAAGTTAAGTGTCTGTATGTATTGAGTCCTTATTTTAATAATTCGCAGCAGCTCTTCAAGGAAAAAAAATCTCCCTGGCGTTTCACATCAGGGCATGAGAAGCTTAAAAGGTGGCAAAATGTAAATCCACTTTCTTGCAAATGTTTTGATTGTTATATTCTAAGCTTCTCATTCCCCAGTGAGAATCTCAAAAAAATGAAGAGGGCAGGTATCACAAGAAATTTATAGGTTGGGCGTGATTTAAATTGATAAAGGTTGAACATCTAATGATTTGAACACATTTGGAAAAAATAAATCTATTGCATTCAGTAAAGGAATAAGTATCTGCTCTGTATGCTAAATGTACCTCACTATCTCAAACTCAAATTCACAAGTGAAGTGCCAATGATTTTCAGACTTTTAGAATTCTAATCATGTACTGTACTTAAGCTCAATGTATTTTTTGCACTTTGAATTAAGAAATTTACATTAAACTTTACAATTCAACATCTGTTGGGGGGTGTAATTTTAGCTAAAGTAGTTCCATACTAATGTTACCAAAGTTAACCTGTGCCTGCCTTCTGTTGGTCATAAACATGAGAAAATCTGCAGATGTGGGAAATACAAAGCAAAATCAATTTCAATTCTACTTCCCATTCCCATTCCCATCCCTCTACTGCCAGGATGAGGCCGCACTCCAGTTGCAGGAGCAATTCCTTATTCCGTCTGGGTAGCCTCCAACCTGATGGCATAAACTTCGATTTCTCAAACTGCTGGTAATGGCACTCCCCCTCCTCTTTTTCGCCATTCCTCAGTCCTGTTTCCCTCTCACCTGTTCAACACCTCCCTCTCGTACTCCTTCGTCTTCCCTTTCTTCCATAGTCCTCTGTCGTCTCCTAATATATTCCCCCTTCTCCCCCTTTTCTCTTTCTCCAATCAACTTTGCAGCTCTTGACTTCACCGTAATCCCCTCTCCTGGTTTCACCTATCACCTACCACCTTGTACTACCTCCTCTCTTCTTCCCATCCCCAGCACCATACTCTGACTTCTCCCTTCCTTTCCAGTCCTGACACAGCCTGAAAAGTCAACTGTTCACTCCTTTCCATAGATGCTACCTGACCTGCTGATTTCCTCCAGCATTTTGTGCTTGTTGCTTCTGTTTGACATGTTAGTCAAAGTATTGTCATATACATTTATGCAGAGGTGCATAGAAAAACTGAGTTACGGCAGCATCACTGGCATGTAACAGAAAAGCAGCATTCTCAAGAAAAATATGAATCATAAATTATAGATTTTACAAGAAAACACAAAAGTCTATTTTAGTGCAAGGTGGTCATAATTTTTCTAAACTGCAGTGCCTAGTGATTTGACAGATATTGCAAGAACCAGATGTTTGAACGGAAATAGCTGTGCTTGAACCTGGTGGTGTGGCACTTGAGGCTTCTTTACTTTCTGCCTGATGGTTGCTGCAAGAGGATAGCATGGCCCAGATGCTGGGATCTTGGCCTTGAAGCAGCACCGCATGTAGGTACTACCAATGGTGGGGCAGGATGTGCTCCTGATCGATTGGGCAGATTCCACTGAGCTTTGCAGCTCATGTTCTTGCACATTCAAATGTCCATATGAGACCATAATGTAACAAGTCAGGATACTTTCAACAGCATTTATCAGTGTTCTAAGATGAGCCAAATCTCCTCAGAGTGAGGTGTTGGTACACTCCTTTGATTGCATCTATATATGGGGACCAGGATAGGTAATCCGATATGTTAACATCCTGGAATTTAAAGACATTGCCCCTCCCTATCAGCCATTAACATAGGCTGCTGGATGTTCACCCTCCTTCCCCTTATTGAAGTCAACAAAGAGCTCTTTAGTTTTGCTGATGGTGAGTGAGATGTTAGTCAGAAATCACTGAACTAGGTGTCCTATCTTGTTCTGGTATGCCGACTCATTTCCATCTATGATTTGGCCAATGCCAGCAGTGTCTTCAGTTTATTTGAAGAAGGCATTGGAGCAGTGCACAACCATACAGTCATGTGTACAGGAAGTAGTAGCAGTGTTTTCATACTGTCACTACTTGGGCATGTGTTCCCCTTTGCAATGAGAGAACATAATAGCATCTGGATTCTGTTGCCATAGCAGCAGGGATCAGTAGATTCCCATCAGCATGTCAAGTGCTACAGTAAGAGATCATGACTCTTGCCAACATAACTTTCTAGATCATGTCTTGTAGATTTTAAAGCACTTTTCAGTTCTCCCTTAAATGAATTATTTTTCTTTGAATGAGTCTCGGAAATGTGAACACTAGCATCCATTAATTTCATGTTGTTATTCCCACTCAAACTCTACTGCAGTTGAAGTGCCAAGAATAAACTCTATTCCACACATTGTGTCACAAACAGGGTTTACTCCCATGACTTGCCAATAACTAGTAAGATTCCAGGCTTATTGTGGGACACCTCAGCTTGCACCTAAACCCCCATGTTCTCAGATTCCTTTGCAGTTATCTTTTCATTATGCCATAACCAACCATTCAAAAGGGAACACTTGGACCAGGACCGGAGCCACATCTGAGAAATGCACAGGAATCCAGAACTGAAATCAGGGCCTTGGCCCAGAAGTTGACCTTAACATAAGGCCTTGATGTGTTGAATGAGAAATTTGGGTTTGTAGTTGGGAAATGAGGAAGTGAGATTGTTTGCTTTGAGGCAACAAATGAATTTGGTGGGTGAAGATGTCTTGGACTAGGTTAATAGTGTGAGAGGCAAGTAAAAAAACCTTGAGAGGTGATCCTTCTAAGATCATGGTTGACTACAACCTTTTTAACTCCTTATTCTCTTCTAAGCAAGGATGTCAAGTGATGCAGGGCTAATGTGAGCAAATGGGATTAGTGTAGATGTACATCAGTAGGCATGGAGGGAGTGGGCCAAAAAAGGCGGCTTCTTTGTATGTTTATATAATGCTATAAAATATTTAATAATTCTGTGCACTATAGTGTAAGCGTTGTGACTTGGTTTCTGAAAGAGAAATCTACCTTGCGAGAAATGTGCTTTTTATTCACTTTTAGCTTAACTGCATGCAGAGCAGATTGATGAGCCAAATTATATAATTCCGCTATGTCTTATGGTCTCTCATTTCATCTCAATTTTGGCTCCATGTGTTAAGTTGAGCAAAGTCCAATTAATTCCCACTGTTCTGACATCAGCATGGAGTATTGCAATGGAAGAAGGCAGTTTGAAAATATTAAGGCAGGGCACACACATTGATAATAGGCACTACTGCTTACTGCCTATCCCAGTTGATTGATTACATTCAGAAGTTTACTTGCTGTAGGGAAATGGGGATTCAGCAGATCAAAACAACATGGCATTATGGTTAACATTGCGCTATTAAAGCTCAGTGTTGTAGTTCAGAGTTCAATTCCAGTGTCTTCTCAGAAAGTTTGTATGTTCTTCCCGTGAGTGTGTTGGCTTCTTTCAGGTGCTCTGGTTTCTTCAACACAGTTCTAAGATGTGATGGTTAGTATTTTAATGAGTCATTGTCCTGTGATTAGGTAAGGGTTAAATAGGTGAGTTGTTTTGTGGTTTGGCTCATTGGGCTGGAAGAGCCTGTTTTGCACTGCATCACTAAATAATTGTGTAAATAACTTGATGCAGAAGACACTATTAATCTCTTGTGTGGGATCAAGCTGAGGAGATGTAGCATGCTTGTGCTTCGTGCTCCCCCCTCATTGCCAAATTATTTACAGAATGAACCATAAATGATTGAATTGTGAGGTATTTTGGTTTCATCTGTCTGTTTCCTTTAGCTATATGTACACTGCTGGCGTAGTAGCATCAGTGCTGGACTTCGGGATGAGAGGTCCCAAGTTTGAATCTAACTAGCTCCCTTGCATGCTCTCCATCCGTGCTGGGTTGAGAGCCGGTAATCTCTTTAAAAAAGAAACTCACCCAGCAGAAGGCAAAGGCGAACCACTGCTGTAACTTGCCACGTTAATGATTTCCCAATATGACAGAAGCGGCGTGGAGGGAAATCGTCCGCCAGCTAGAAATTCCAGATGCGACCTACCGACGATGACGATATGCACATTGTCAGATTGCACCTACTCGTTCTCTGTACTCTGAATGTCCACAGTTTAGGATGCTGTCCACTTTTGATGCACGCCTCCATATGTTTTAATGTGAAATCAAGTTGAGCTGTTACTGACCGTGAAGTTAAATCAACTCCATATTGTTATTTATAAATAACTGATGCAGTTCATTCCCCTCAAGAATTGAATTCTGTACCCCCAATTAATGAAAATGATGAATTGACAATGATTTCAAAGAATCAAACTGCAGAAGCAAAATGCCAACCACTAACATAAGACTTAACAGATAAGAGCCAAATTTTAATAAGGTGCAACTTCCATAGTTTGATAACTTCCCCTCCTCCTTTTGTCCAAAACCATCTGAAGTGAGCCCATAATCATTTCATAGCTCTTAATAACGGCATCAGCATTTGGCTTTGATTTCTTACTATGCTGGCTTTCTGAATGAAGCAAGAAGTGTTTCTTTTCCTTGGTTCTGTTGAGGTTTTAAAATAGCATTATTCTCAATGGGAATAAGCTGCGAGTATCCCTAATGAAAATGTAAATATTGTTAAATGGGATTTTTGCAAAAATAATCTGTGGTATATCTGTAAAGTTCTTTAAAGATATTGTATGATATTGATCCATGAGCCATCAGTCACAGCTACTCAATCACTCGTTGAAGCTGTCCAAGTCTGCAGCAGGTAAAGTGCATTAGCACACTTGTGGTTTGCTTCTGGTTTCACACTTCTTGTATGCTATGCAGGTCATGTGAGTACTTCAGCTCTCAAGGGGAGAGTGAAGAACATTAAACCTTTAGCAAGGGGTGGGGAGGTGGGGATTGTTGTAGATAGTGGCAGAAAGGCATCCATATTTGTTTTCAGTGTCAGAGACTTGTTACAGCTTGTCTGTTTGTAAACCTGAAGAAACATTCTGCGAGGTAGGACTCGGTGTCAGGAATCGGTTGGCTGACAAGAACTCTTAAAGTAATTGAAACAGATTTGCATGTAAGTTCAGTCACAGTTTCTAGAATGGTGTAAATGGTCTGTTAGCAGTAATTTTTAAAACACTAACAATTGAGTTAGCATCATAGCCAGACTAATAGTATCTGATGAAGCCTTTGCTTGTTAAATACAGTTTTATGCTTTAGATGTGCAATCCTAAGATTTGAAATAGAACATGAGCATTGTTGTTGAAAATTGCTGCTTCTGTATTGGGTCATGTGATTTTAAAAAAATTGTGGCTTTGTTCAGATTGGAATAACCAAGAATATTTTAAAGCAGATACAGTTATGTTTTTAATGAAAATAGTGCCAAGGAGGAGATGTGTTTAGGTGGGAGATACTACGAATGAGATATGGGGAGAGTTGGAAGTAGCAATAAGTCTCTATGTAGTTACATTGTGGTTATAGTAGTACCCGAGCTAACAATAGACTTGATCTTGTTGGTTCTTCCTTTACATTGTGCCAAGTTAGGTAAATTCCCCAAATGATGCCATTCAAGTTTATGTAACTATATTTAATTTTTTTTAAAGTTGACAAATATGGTTTCTATTCAGCATTATAAGATTACTACCCCAAGTAAAATTTTATTTAAATGTTACTAGTAATTGAGTTCAACCAAGGCCTTTAAATGTAAAGAAAGCAAACTACTGAGGTGTGAATTGACTAGTAGATTAGGAAATTATAAAGTATGACAGAACTGTTTTTGAAGAATGAATACAATGAATCTGGCATATGATGGGCAACAGGCTTGATAGGTGCTGCTCAATTTATCATGCTGGTTAACCTGACAAGCAGTACTCTCGTTACAGACATAATACTGGCCCAGAGCCTCCCTCGATGTTGGCTCTGGACTGTCAGTTACTGAAGCAGGCTGATTAATGAAGTGCCAGAAAGCTGAGTTCTGAATTCCAATCATCATGGGTGGGTGAAAAATAAGGTTTCCCTCAACACCTTAACTCCTGCCTTACAACCATATCCTCTGGCTTTGTGTATCTTTGGTTTCAGGGGAAAAGGTTTCTCACTATCTTGTTGAGTCACTATCTTGACCTCCAAGAAGTCTTCCTTCAGCTTTGTTTTTTTTTTTGAATGACAACAGCCTATCCCATGTAACTTTTCACCCCATATTAGACCATCTCCTCTGCACCCTCTCCTGTGCAATCACATCAATCCTACCGGCGCCACAGTAGCATAGTGATCAGCATGACACTACCACAGCTCAGGGCATCAGAATTCAATCCTGATGCTGTCTGTAAGGAGTTTCTGTATGTCCTCCCCATGAAATGTGTAGGATTTCTCTGGTTTCTCCTCACAGTCGAAAGGTTAATTGGTCATTGTAAATTGACCCTAACTATGTTGGGGTTAAATTGAGGTTGTCAAGGTTGCTGGGTAGGTATGAGACAACAAATCCCATCAGGAAAATAAATCCAGCTATAGATAAAAAATTTAAACTAGCATTATATCGGTTGGGGGGGGGGGGATATATGATATCACTTTTACTTAAAGAAAGTGCAGTAACCAGAAAATTAGGAAGAATGTGACAGGAGGACCATGAGGAAGGAAATGTAAAACTAATATAATAAAGATGAAAACCAACTCCTAAAAGCTAAAATTAAAATGTATCTCCTATTGACCAAGACGGGTCACATTATGTTCAGGGAGAGAAATGAGGAAAAGGTAGAGTTATTATACAAATGTGTCTGTTTCATGGAAGAAAACAATGATTCTCTACTGAATGTGAAGCTGAAACATTTAAATCAGTTAAAAGAAAGGAGGACTTAGACTAAATCTCCAAAGCCTGATAATCCTGTGCCAAGGTTTTGAAAAGGATGGTTGTGCTGATGGAGGATGTACTTGCTGACAACTTAGAATTTCAAGAATTCTTCACTGAATGTAAATGCAGAAAACTGTAGATGATGGAAATATAAAATAAAACAGGGAAATATTCGATTAAGCAAAGTTTATATTTCAGGTGAAAGTCACTTCATCAAAACTGGCAGAGTGGAAAGTTTGTATGGAGGATGGGGGAGGGATGGAAAGGACAAATTTAGCGCAGGGTCAGGCCTGCTGTAGTAAACTATTGATGAAGCCATATGGTTACCAGATTAATGATGGCAGCTGGAATAAGAAAAGTTAAAGGAACTTGTAAACAGAAATGCTGGTCAGAGCTTCCAGAAATGTCCTGTAAATCAGCAGCATGATTGAAAACATGGAAAATGATGATAAAGCACATAGAACCTAACTGTCTGTGATTATGGTCATAGACATGGGAGTTTTAGTTCACTTCATACATGAATTCTCAAACACCTACTTTGCACTAATCCCATTTTTATTCTCCCTCACATTCCCATCTGTCCAGAATCTACCTCTTGCCTATTGAGGGCAATTTTGTGCAGCTTGTGAACCTGTCAACTTGCATGTCATTAGATGTGGAAAGTAACCAGCACTGAATGAAATTGATGTGGTCGCAGGGACAAACTACACTGGAGATCAAAGTAGAAACCAAGTAGCGAGATCTATAAGGCAGCAATTGTACTAGCTGCTGTTCAATGCGATCTCATGGAAAAATATATCCATCCTTACAGGTTTTGACAGGATGGCAGTTGGTTTTCCCTGGGTAGGGTCTCTTGAAACAGGGTCAAGGATTTGAAATAAGTGTTTATTCAGGTCAGAGATGAGATGTTTCTTCGGTTTGTGTTCCTTTGCTTTCCTCAGTGGAGAGCTCCAATAGAGATAAACAGAATTTTAGACATTAAAACTGATAGAGATGGGAGTGGTGCAGAAATGTGACACTGCGCAAAATGGCCACAGTCATATGTAATTGTGGAAAACGTGGAGCTGAATAACTTTAAACTTTCATGTTCTTGCAAGGAAGATGCAATTTATTTTTTAAATGTCAGGTTTGATCTTCTGTTTTCAGTCTTGGCCTGTTACATGAAGGATGTGCTTGAATACCTTGGGTCTTTTCTCAAGTCACATTTTGACTTGTAGCGATGACTTGGCTTTGTTTGCAGTGCTGGCATTGCCTCATTTCCCCTTCTGCGGAGCTGACAGAGCTATTGACTGAACCAAGATGTCACAGAGCCATTCAGAACAGGTGAATTACTTTCATCATAAATTAACCCTCATCTTTGAGGTGTAAACTACTGTGGAACTTGATGTCCATTGAACTCCAGAGCTTTATTTTTAGATCCATGCTATTTCTGCATTTGGCTTAAGCAGAACAAATTAAAATCCCAATGCCTGCATTTGACATCCTGATTTTATTTCTTACTATCTGTCCTTTGGGTAAAACAGATTATGAAATTTGAGTGTCAATTAAAGAAAGACAATACTACTGTGATGCCAAAAAAGGGCTATATGTAGCTTTCCCTCGATCATTCTTTCTTTGCCAGTCTGATGAGACAAAAACTTTTGTTAAATTTGTTTCCTGTATGCTCCTGTTTCAGTGCAACTAAACTCACTGTCTTCAAATGTAATTCTATCTTCATGAGAGGAAGTGATAGCAGAATTAGGCCATTCAACCCATCAGGTCCGTACAAATAATTTCATCACGGCTGATTCAATTTCCCTCTCAACCCCATTCTCCTGCCTTGACCACATAACCTTGCACACTCAGTCTAATCAAGAACCTATCAACTTCCACCTGAACTAAAGCTAATACTCTGTGCTCCACAACCTCCTGTGGCAAAGGAAATTCCTCCTCATCTCCATTCTAAATGGATGTTCGTCAATTCTGAGGCTCTGCCCTCTGGTCCTAGACTCCCCCCACTATAGAACACATCCTCTCCACATCCACTCTCTATCTGGGCCTTTCACTGCTCTGTAGATTTCAATGAGATCTTCCCTCCCCCGTTCTTCTAAATTTGTGATTACTGGCCCAGTGTTAGCAATTGCTTCTGGTATAACACTTTAATTTCTGGAATTATTTTTGTGAGCCTCTTGTGAACCCTCTACAATGACAGCACATCCTTTCTTAAAATAATGGACCCAATACAGTTCACGATACTCCAAGTGAGGCCTCACCAGAGCTTGATAAAGCCTCATACTACATCCTTTCATATTCTAATCCTCTCGAAATGAACGCTAACATTGAGTTTGTCTTCCTCTCCACAGACCCGAAAGTTAACCTTCAGGAAGTCCTACCTGAGGACTCCCAAGTCCCTTTGCACCTCAGAATTTTAAATGTTCTGCCCATATAGAAAGTATGCTTTTATTCCTTCTAACAAAGAGCGTGACCGTACACTTCCCGACATTGCGCTCCATCTGCCACTTGTTTGCCCGTTCTCCTAATCTAAGTATTTATGTAGCCTCCCTGCTTCCTCAAAACTAACTGTCATTCCACGTTGTTGTGCAGTCCACAAACCCATCAACCGCATCATCTAAATCATTGAAATATAACATGAAAAGAAGTGGTCCCAACACCGACCCCTGCGGATCACCACTAGTCACTGGCAGCCAACCAGAAAAGACTCCCTTTATTCATTTTATTTACCTTCTGTTTATCCTCTATCCATGCTGTTATCTTTCCAGTAATTCTACAAGCTCTTAACTTATGAAATAGCCTCATGTGTGGTGCCTTGTCAATGGTTTTCTGAAAATTCAAGTACACAACATCCATTGGTTCTCATTTGTCTATCCTGCTGCTTATTTCCTGGAGTTCAAACAGATCTGGCGGGCAAGATTTTTCCTTAAAGAAACCATACTGACCTTGGCCTATTTTATCATGTATCTCCAATTATCCTGAGACCTCATCCTTAACATCCCTCCAACATTTGCCTAACTGCTGAGGTCCAGCGAAGTGGCCTATAATTTACTTTCTTCTGCCTCCCTTCTTGAAGAGTGGAGTGACGTTTGCAATTTTCCAGTCCTCTGGAACCATGCCAGAATCTAGTGATTCTTGAAATGTCGTGACTACTGCTTGCAGAAATGCTTCAGCTACTTCTTCCAGAATCCTGGGATGTAGTCCATCTGGTCCAGGAGACTTGTCTACTTTCAAATATTTCAGCATCCCAAGCACCTTAAGCCAAAGATGAGTTAGTTTCTTATTTTCTACATGGGCAGAATGGCACGTGATTCCTTGTGCTAAAGCAGGATTTCTCAACCTGGGGTCCATGGGCCCCTTGCTTAATGGAATTGGTTCATGGCGTAAAGGTTGGGAACCCCTGTGCTAAAGGGAAAGGTATTGGGATTCATTTCGGTTGGCATTTTTTCTACAATTGGTCAGAATCTGTGAATAAATCAAACATCATGGAAGTCCAGAGGCTGTCATGTGCTTCACTTCAGCATTAAAAGAATGATGCTAGTAAAAAAAATAACCTTCCTCCTAAAATTGCCTATGTTTTGTAACTTCAGAACATTAAACTAATTCAGAAGAAGACCTGGGAGTCCAGGAATGTGGGTCTAACCTTGAATTTACTTTAAGCAAGGTGTACACATATTGGGTGGTAGCATGATACCATCTGCTATTTGTGTATTTATGAATATAACTCGATTCATTATTTTAAATGAGCAATGCTTAATCAACATATTTAGAGGATTATTCAGATATTAAGGAAATGTTAAATACATTACACCCTCCCATTTATATTAGTTAAATTAATGCAATGAACCTGTTGGCGAACTTGATTACCATTTCAACACATGTAACATAGCACATTACAGGCCCTTTGGCCCACAATAATGTGCTAACCATGTTATGTACTCTAGAAGCTGCCTAAAATTTCCCTAGTGCATAGCCCTCTAATTTTTCTCAGCTCCATGTACCTATCTAAGATTCTTAAAAGACCCTATTCTATCTGCTTCCACTACTGCCACTAGCAGTTCATTCCATGCACCCACCACTTTCTGTGTGAAAAAACCTACCCCTGACATCCCCTGGGTACTTATTTCCAAGCACCTTAAAACTATGCTTCCTCGTGTTAGCCATTTCAGCCCTGGGAAACCTCCTCTGGCTATCCACACAATCACCTCTCAGGTCACCTCTCATCCATTGTTGCTCCAAGGAGAAAAGGCCAAGTTCACTCAACCTATTCTCAAAAGGTACACCCTCCATTGCAGTCAACATCCTTGTAAATCTCCTCTGCACTCTCCCTATAGTATCCACATTCTTTCTGTTGTGAGGTAAGCAGAACTGAACATAGTACTCCAAGTGGGGTCTGACCAAAGTGTAACATTACCTCATGGCCCTTGAACTTACTCCCACGGATGATGAAGGCCAACACACCATATGCCTTCTTAGCACTGTCAACCTGTGCAGCAGATTTGAGTGTCCCATGAACACGGACCCAAAGATTTCTCAAATCCTCCATGCTGCTAAGCGTCTTAGCATTAATATTACATTCTGTCTACAAATTTGACCTACCAAAATGAACCACTTCACGTTTGTCTGCATTGAAGTCCATCTGCTACTTCTCAGCACAGTTCTGCATCCTCTCTATGGAGGGTTATCAGAGGTTACAGCACGACAGACTATCCACAACACCCCAAATCTTTGTGTCATCAGCAAACTTACTAACCCACCCTTCTACTTCTTCATCCAGGTTATTTATAAAAATCACTAAGTGGAGGGGGCCCTGAACAGATCACTGTGGAACACCACTGGTCACCGACCTCCATGTAGAATATGAACCATCTATAACTACCCTTTGCCTTCTGTGAACAAGTCAATTCTGGATCCACAAAGCAAGGTCTGCTTGGATCCCATGCCTCCTGACTTTATCAATCAGCCTTGCATGGAGAACCTTTATCAAATGACTTGCTGAAATCTATATACACTACATCTATTGCTCCAACTACCTATCTACCTACTTTATTTTAGGCCCAAACACAGCAAGAAAAATGATTTTAAAAACAAGAAAAAAAACTCACATACTACCTGTTAACAAATCATGGTTCTGTAGTGTTTTGCATGAATTTTGCTCCCCACATATACCAAACTGTGACCATTGACACAAAACAATGCATTTCACTGTGTTTGAATGTGCATGTGAGAAAGTGAATACAAATTGTTTTTTTCCCGGGTGGGAGTACTACATTTTTTACTTTAAAACTGCTTTGTTTTAACATCTCGGCTTTGGAGACCAATGTTGGTCCTGCCCTCCGCTGTTGTTTGTCTGGAGTTTGAATGTTCTTCTTTTTAATACGAGTCCTCTGGTTTCCTCCCATCTCTGAAGGTTGATGAGCTGATAGGTTAATGGCTACTTAAATTGTCCATTTATATAGAACAGTGACAAAAGAATTAACAAAGCTACAAAACTTTTGGGAGAATTGCAACCATACAGGAAAACAAGGAGACAGTTCATTGAACTGGTGAGACAGGTCATCTTGGAGACTGCATGGATCCAATTGGTCAAAGAAGCTCTTGCAGTAAGCATTGCAATTACATTGCAGTACTGAGAATAACACAGGAGAAAGAGCTATTTTTAGCTGTATTGATCAAGTTGCAACAGTTTACAAAGTTTTAAATGTATTAATGGGATTTCAAACTGCTGTCTGATTGTACAAGTTCAGGGAAGATTCTGTTGATCTGCAAGTAAATTGGAGCAACTTTTTGAGCCATAAAATCAATTCAGAAAATGAACCCAATATTAAATAAAGTTTACTCTTGGATTTTCAATAGTTTAGACTCTCCAAATTATGTCCCATTACAGCTCAAGCAATTTAGCTATTCAATAATTAAATCTAAAGTTTGAAGAAGATGGCATCAGTCATGGTGATGAACAAAATTCCATCCAGCTTATTGAGGTGCTCCACAGAAGGAAATATGTCATAAGACCTGCCAAAGTCGCTGCCTCTTCATTGCTCCTTCAGATCAAGGCTGATGGTGGTAATACATTGTGGCCACTTCATCAGGTGCTGGAGTGGAACTCAGTGTGGTCTCTGCTGCTGCAGCACATCCAATTCAGGGTTAGACATGTCGTGCATTTAGAGATGCTCTTTGAGTTGCTGTCTCCTTCCTATCAACTTGAAGCAGTCTGGCCATTTCCCTCTGAACTCTCTCATTAACAGTTTTTTTCAGAATCAGGTTTATTATCACCGGCATGTGACGTGAAATTTGTTAACTTAGCAGCAGCAGTTCAATGAAATACATAATATAGAAAAGAAGAAAAAATCAATTACAGTACACGTGTATTGAATAGATTTTAAAAATGTGCAGAAAACAAACTGTATTTTTTAAAAGTGAGGTAGTGTACAAGGGTTCAAAGTTCATTTAGGAATCTGTTGGCAGAGAGCAAGAAGCTGTTGCTGAATTGCTGAGTGTGTGCCTTCGGGCTTCTGTACGTCCTACCTGACAGTAACAGTGAGAAAAGGACATGCCCTGGGTGATGGTGGTCCTTAATAATGGACACTGCCTTTATGAGACACCGCTCCCTGAACATGTCCTGGGTACTTTGTATCCAAGATGGAGCTGACTAGATTTACAACCTTCAGCATTTTTTTGGTCCTGTGTAGTAGCCCCTCCCCCCCTCCCCCACCAAGCAGTGATGCAGCCTGTCAGAATGCTCTCCACGGGACATCTATAGAGGTTTTTGAGTGTACTTGTTGACATGCCAAACTCTTAATGAAGTATAGCTGCTGTTTTGCCTTCTTTATAACTACATCAATGTGTTGGGACCAGGTTAGATCCTCAGAGATCATGACACCCAGGAACTTAAAACTGCTCACTCTCTTCACTTCTGGTCCCTGTATGAGGATTGATATGTGTTCCTTTGTCTTACCCTTCCTGAAGTCCACAATCAGCTCTTTCGTCTTACTGACATTGAGTGCCAGGTTGTTGCTGTGACATCATTCCACCAGTTGGCATATCTCACTCCTGTATGCCCTCTCGTCACCTCCTGAGACTCTACCAACAATGGTTGTATCATCAGCAAATTTATAGATGGTATTTGAGCTATGCCTAACCACACAGTCACATGTATATAGAGAGTAGAGCAGTGAGCTAAGCACACACCCCTGAGGTGTGCCAGTGTTGATAGTCAGCAAGGAGGATATGTTATCACCAATCCGCACAGGCTGTGGGTTTCCAGTTAGGAAACCGAGGATCCAATTGTAGAGGGATGTACAGAGGCTGAGGTTGTACACAGAACCTCTGCTTGCTGGATGTAATTTTGTTTTTCACATTATTCTCAGTAAACCGCAGAAGCTATGTGAAAATCCCAGGAGAAGAGCTTCTTAGAAATTCAAAACACACCATCTGGCACTAACATTTATTCTATGGTCAAAATCACTCAGATAAAATTTCATCCTCCATTCTAATGTTTGCCTTGAACAGCAACTGAACAACTTGACCATGTCTGTATGCTTTTATGCATTCAGTTGATGCCACATGATTGGCTGATTAGCTATTTGCATTAATGAGCAGATGTACCTAATAAAGTGGCTGCTGGGTGTACGTTGGTATAGATTGGCAACTGGCTGATTGAAATTTGGGAGAATTGGGTCATCCTGGCAATGACAATCAGTTTCTAATTGGGAGCCGCAGGGATTAGTGAGGGACTCGGTATGTATAAGCTACATCAATATAAGTGAAGGAACTATATTCACTGTCATCTAATTGCTGCCGATGCAAAGATGGCTTATCAAGTGAGCAGGATGAAAGAAATGGTCTGCAGAGAGATGTAAATAGCTTAAAGTGAGCAGATGAGAACTTTGCAGGTGAAGTAAAATGTGAAGAAAATGTAAGATTATTGATTTAAGAAGGATATTTTAAATAGAGTCTATGAAATCTGGTGATGCAACTGGACCTGGAGATACTAGTATGAGAAGATAACCTTTTACTGCGTTTGTTTCTGATATTCTGTCTACATTATCCTGTGGTATGTTGACAGCACAACGTCTGTGTCGTTTAACAGCATTGCCTTTAGACTGCTGTCTGTCTTTCAGAGCGTAGTACTGTGCTTAAAATGGAAGCCAAAAGAACATGGCTTACAAATTCCAACAGCTTAGTAGCCCATTGCCAGGGAGTTTTTATGGCAGCAGCAGCCTTTCGGATCTGGTGCTACTTTAGTTTACTTTAATTTAGTTTTTTAATTTAGTTTTAAGGCACAACTAGGGTTTAGGGCAATGGATAACAGAGTGACTATCTACCGTTGCCAGATACTGCTACAATAGATATCACCCAAAAACAAACCTTGATGAAAATCTGGTTAGATTGTGTGACCTCGGCTTGCTGAGGGAATTGGGCCTGCAGTCCTCGAAGTCGCCTGATGCTGGTGGCCGGAGTTGGGGACGTCGTAGGCGGTGTGCGAGGAAGCGGAAGTGAGGCGAGTGGGCAGCAGCCCATGCCAGAAGAAAAGTAAGCCCTAGCCGGCCAGCTCTTCTGTCCATTCTGCTCTCCAATGGACATTAAATTGGACTAAATCTGTGGCAATGAAGTACTTGGCGGGAGTACAGAAACGGACGGAATACCGTTTATTTCAGCTGTTTATTTATGTAATAGATTTTCCCCCAAGCCATCGGACTACAAACCTACTGCCCTCGGCTGTGCCTATTGTCTTGTTTATTATTTATTGTAATGCCTGCACTGTTTTGTGCACTTTATGCAGTCCTGGGTAGGTCTGTAGTCTAGTGTAAGTTTTTGTGTTGGTTTACATAGTTCAGTGTAGTTTTTGTATTGTTCATGTGGCACCATGGTCCTGAAAAACTTTGTCTCATTTTTACTGTGCACTGTACCAGCAGTTATGGTTGAAATGACAATTTTAAAAAGTGACTTGAACTGAACCAAACTCCCAATATACATGTCTTGCATCATGCAAATGATGTACATGTGCATGAACTTTGCACAGTGATAGAAAGCACTCTGAAAAACATGCACTACTTGGCAGTGATCTTGTCTGGGTCATTGCATCTATCTTCTAGTTGAAGGTAGAAGAAAAAAAAATGGATAGGTATATGGACAGGAAAGGAATGGAGGGTTATGGGCTGAGGGCAGGTAGGCGGGACTAGGTCAGAGTAAGCATTCGGCACAGACTAGAAGGGCCAGAAATGGCCTGTTTCTGCGCTATAATTGTTATATGGTTATATAAGGGAAACTTCAAAGATTGAAACACAGACAGAATCACCTCTTGCCCACCACCAGCACCACTGCCCATCACCAATTATTCTCTTATCATATCTTTGTGAGATACACAGTAACTATAGCACCCAAAGAAAAGCTGGTCACAGCAGGAATATGCCAACTTCACTTGGACAAAACCTGGCCCTCTTTGGGAGATGGACATTTGGAGGAACCGATGTCATATTTGCCATTTTAAGGACTTGCAGATTTCTTTTGTGTATTTTTTTTCCTAATGAATAATTCACAGACATTCACTCACAGGACAGAAATTCTATCGTAAATTCTAGTTGTAAAAATTAATTGAGGTATTTCGCAATGAATTTGTGAAGATTTGCGACCACATTTCAGCAATGTAACATTCTAACATAGCGCTTCATCAATAGCTAATGTGTGACTTTGTATTTCTCCTAATTAGCAATCTTGCATGTATAGGGAAGAACACCTGGGGATGGAGGGGTGGTGGTACAGTGAGACTGATTAATGCACCTCCTTATTGCAGAAATCTTGGAATGGGAAAGCAACATGACTGGAAATATTGATAATCTGCAATAAGATTAAAAATATGAGAAAATTAGCAGATTGGCTAATAACTTTGGAGAGAGAAACTTTCAGGTAAATGACTTTTCATCAAAAGAGCCTTTGATGAAAGAGCAAACACGAGGAAATCTGCAGATGCTGAAAATTCAAACAACACACACAAAATGCTGGTGGAACACAGCAGGCCAGGCAGCATCTATAAGGAGAAGCACTGTCGACGTTTTGGGCTGAGACCCTTCGTCAGGACTAACTGAAAGGAAAGATACTAAGAGATTTGAAAGTAGTGGGGGGAGGGGGAAATGCGAAATGATAGAAGAAGACCGGAGGGGGTGGGATGAAGCTAAGAGCTGGAAAGGTGATTGGCGAAAGTGATACCGAGCTGGAGAAGGGAAAGGATCATAGGACGGGAGGCCTCAGGAGAAAGAAAAAAAGTGGGGGGGGGGAAGCACCAGAGGGAGATGGAGAACAGGCAAACAACTAAATATGTCAGGGATGGGGTAAGAAGGGGAGAAGGGGCATTAACGGAAGTTAGAGAAGTCAATGTTCATGCCATCAGGTTGGAGGCTACCCAGCCGGTATATAAGGTGTTGTTCTTCCAACCTGAGTTTGGATTCATTTTGACAGTAGAGGAGGCCATGGATAGACATATCAGAATGGGAATGGAACGTGGAATTAAAATGTGTGGCCACTGGGTGATCCTGCTTTCTCTGGCGGACAGTGTGTAAGTGTTCAGCGAAACGGTCTTCCAGTCTGCGTCGGGTCTCACCAATATATAAAAGGCCCCACCGGGAGCACCGGACGCAGTATACCACACCAGCCGACTCACCTGGAAGGACTGTCTGGGGCCCTGAATGATGGTGAGGGAGGAAGTGTAAGGGCAGGTGTAGCACTTGTTCCGCTTACAAGGATAAGTGCCAGGAAGGAGATCAGTGGGAAGGGATTGGGGGGGGGGGGGGGGGGGCCAGTGGACAAGGGAGTCGTGTAGGGAGCGATCCCTGCGGAAATCAGAAGGGGGGGAGGGAAAGATGTGCTTGGTAGTGGGATCCTGTTGGAGGTGGCAGAAGTTACGGAGAATTATACGTTGGACCTGGAGGCTGGTGGGGTGGTAGGTGAGGGCAAGGGGAACCTTATCCCGAGTGGGGTGGCGGGCGGCTGGGATGAGGGCAGATGTGCGGGAAATGGGAGAGATGCGTTTGAGAGCAGAGTTGATGATGGAAGAAGGGAAGCCCCTTTGTTTAAAAAAGGACATCTCCTTCATCCTGGAATGAAAAGCCTCATCCTGAGAGCTTTAATGAAAGACATTGGCTAATATTTCAGGTTGGTGACCCTATAGGGTCACAGAAATGGGAGACTGCAAATGCTGGAAACTGGTGCAAAAAAAAACTACTGACGTAGTATCTGTGATGGAAGAATTATTAACATTTCAGAGCCAGTGGAGGGGGCAAACAAAGGCAGATGAAGCCTGATGAGTGGAGGGTGAGGGTAGGGACAGAAGCTGGAAGGTGGCAAATGGGAACAATGGCTACAAGTGTTGGAATCTTAAAAGGGATTATAGGAAGCAGTAGTGATGAAGTGGTGCTGCTTGTCTTGTGAACTACTTGGAGTAGCTTTGTTTTGTATATCTTTTTCTTGCAAAGAGAAAACTGGATAGTACTCCAGGTTTTTGTGATTTTAAAATATGCAAGAGTCATTTTACATGCTTGACCGAAGCCACAGACCATTACTTCCATTACAAACCAAAAGCAATAATCTTACACTGACGTCATTAGCTCAGACACTAACGCTGAAAGTGAACACAACCCAATGATGGTGTATGTGAAGTATGTACATCATAATTTACTATAATTGTCTATTATGAACAATGTGTCAATGGTCACCCATTACATACCCTACATGTCTGTTTCTAACAAATACAATGGTGGAAAGCAAACTTTGATTCCACATTGACATTTGCTTATAAAGCAAGAAAGGATTTTCTTCACTTAAACTATGGCTATACTGAGTTGCAGGCTTTTTAAAAAAATTTAGGATCAAATATTTTTTCCTTCATGTACAGAGAATAAAACCTATCAAATCCCTTACACTTCCTCCCTCACCACCATTCAGGGCCCCAGACAGTCCTTCCAGGTGAGACGACACTTCACCTGTGAGTCGACTGGGTCCAGTGCTCCCGGTGCGGCCTTTTATATATTGGTGAGACCCGACTCAGACTGGGAGACTGTTTTGCTGAACACCTATGCTCTGTCCACCAGAGAAAGCAGGATTTCCCAGTGGCCACACATTTTAATTCCATGTCCCATTCCCACTCTGAAATGTCTATCCATGGCCTCCTCTACTGTCAAGATGAAGCCACACTTAGGTTGGAGGAACAACACCTTGTATACCATTTGGGTAGCCTCCAAACTGTTGGTATGAACATTGACTTCTCTAACTTATGTTAATGCCCCTCCTCCCCTTCTTACCCCATCCCTGATTTATTTATATATCCCCCTTTTTTCTTCTCTCTCTGCCCATTACTTCTTGCATGTTCTCCATCTCCCTCTGGTGCTCCCCTCCCCACTTTCTTTCTCCTGAGGCCTCCCGTACCATGATCCTTTCCCTTCTCCAGCTCTGTATCGTTTTTGCCAATCACCTTTCCAGCCCTTAGCTTCACCCTACCCCCTCCGGTCTTCTATCATTTAGCATTTCCCCCTCCCCCCCCACTTTCAAATCTCTTACTATCTTTCCTTTCAGTTAGTCCTGACGAAAGGTCTCAGCCCAAAACGTCGACAGTGCTTCTTCCTATAGATGCTGCCCGGCCTGCTGCATTCCACCAACATTTTGTGTGTGTTGTCTGAATTTCCAGCATCTGCAGATTTCCTCGTGATTGCAAATCCATTTCTTGCATTTATCCAAAGACCCAACATTTACAACACAGGACATTCTAAATACCCATTTCAAAATGAATCTTATCTTTGATGTATTTAAAAGAAAATGCATTCTGGCAGATAAAACGGGGGAGAAAATGAATGGATGGAGCCAATGATGTGGTAAGGGGTGGCACTAATTAGTTTGCTCTGTGAAGGAGGTCGAGCAATTTAAGTGGGCTGAATGCATCTTAATGACGTGCTCATCTAGGAAGTGACGTGGAGTTAAGGAAGTCTTGGTAAATTTTGAGTTTATTCTTGGTTAAGTTAGTTCAAGTGCTCTCCTGTGGCTATAGCTTTTATTTATAGGTTTAAACTGGATAAGTTTTAGAGCATTTCTGCCTCACAACAGGTCATTTTATGTGGAAAATGAGCATAATCTCAAGTTGTGATACCTACATGTAAAGATTAAAAATTGAATGGATTTTGAGAGGATTAGAGGAAACATTGATTTGTGAAAGATTTGGATGTGTTCCATATGGAAGTAATTTTATTGACTTCTGCTTGGAATTAGGAATTCTGCTTGGAATGGAATTAGGCCTGCATACTTAAGAGTTTGTGCATACAGCTGCTCGTATTTTCCATGTAGAACAGGTAGATTAGCCTTTAATAACAATTGTGAAAGCAGACTGTTTGTATAGATTAACATCACCAGAAATTGTGAACTTATAAAAACAGTAATTCAACAGCACAGGGTGAAAGTTGAATGGGCTATAATATCCTCTGACTGCAATCTTAGCTTCACAATGCAAAAAGAAAAGTTCATAAACTATAAATCTACCACTCTTGAAGCATTGTGAAATTGACAATGCTGACATTTTTACATTAACAAGCATACTTGACCTATGTTCAAAGTAAATTTATTATATATAAATAAAATGAATGAAACATCATACCCATCTGGATGGAAAATCAACCGTGACAGATCCTCTGAGATGTTAATTCTATGGAATTTAAAACTGTTGATCTCCACTTCTGATCTCCCAATGAGCACTGGCTCATGGACATCCAGTTTCCTCCCTCTGAAATCAATAATCAGCTCCTTGGTCTTGTTGACATGGAGTGAGAGGTTGCTATTGTGGTGTCACTCAGCCTGATTTTCAATGTCTCCTTTATTCTGATCATCAGCACCTTTTGTTCTGGCATCAGCAAACTTAAGTATGACATCGGAGCTGCGCTGATCCTTACTCATAAGTATAAAGTGAGTAGAGCAGGGGGCTGAGCACACAACCTTGTGGTGCACCTGTGCAGATGGAGGTGTTGCCAATGTGCAGATGGAGATGTGGAGGAGATGTTGCCAATCTGAACGGACTGAGGTCTGCAAGTGAGGAAATTGAGGATTCAATTGCACAAAGGGTATTGACCTTATTAATTAGTTTTGAGGAGATGCCAGTATTGGATACTGAACTGTAGTCAATGAAGAGCATCAGATATATGCATCTTTGCTGTCCTGATGTTCCAGGGTCGAGTGATGAGCCAATGAGATGGCATCTACTGTGTACTTACTGTACTAATAGGCAAACTGGATCAAATGAAAGTTGCTTCTCAGGCAAGAATTGATATGTTTCAGTCATCTCAAAATAATTCATGACAGTGGATGTGATCTCCACTGGACAGTAGTCATTGAAGCAGATTACCACATTTTTCTTGGGCACTGGTATAACTGAAATCCGCTTGAAGCAGGCATGTTACTCAGACTTCCAAAGCAAGATGTTAGATATCGGTGAATGCTCCATCTAGCTGATCGGCACATGTCTATGTTATTTGTCCAGGTACCAAATCTGGGCTGGATGCATTCTGTGGCTTCACCCTCCTTAGGAATGCTTGGCTTAGAGACTGAAATCACAGGGTCATTGAGGATTGTGAAGGTTCCTCCATGTTTTGATGGTCAAAGCGAACATAGAAGGTGTTGAGCTCATCTGGAAGCAAAGCTTTGTTGTCTCCTTTCTTACACTTTGTAAGAGGTAATAGCATTCAAGGCCTGCCACCAGTATCAATCATCCTTTAATGATTGAAGTTTGGTCTGGAATTACAACTTCGTACATGAGATGGCTTTCTGGAGATCAAAGCTGAACCTCTTGTATCTTACTTGGTTGCCTGACCTTAATGGCACTGACTGGCCCTTGATAGATAGCAGATCTCCTGGTTCATCAAGGACTTCTGGTTAGGGAAGACTCTGAATGATTTTGTGGGCACACACTCATCTTAAGTTCTATGTACAGATCTTAAGATCAGTGAGGTGAATGCATTCATTTTTTACCTTGCGAACAATGGCAATTAGCTTCATACAGCAGTCTTTGTCTTGATTACTTTCAATGCACAGGAACAGACTAGCATCTGCATACTGATTGTTAGTGATTCAGATTGGTCACTAAAATAGCTTCTTGCTGCAGCTCTCCTGAGCAATAGATCAAAGTAAAAGATAATGTTATAAATCTCTTTGGTTTTCACGAGTACTCGGGGCAATTGATTTTCACTTGTGCAGATCTGCTGGTGCCTTCGATGAATGAATATTGCACCGTGCAACAGGAAAAGTAGACTCTAAGCATGCAGTAATTTACAGTAATCGTATGCATTTGGTTGTTTCTCGAAATCTCGCCTGAGGCCTCATTCTCATTCAATCTGAAGCTTGCCTTTAAATCCATCCCAAGTTGGCAAGAACGATGACTGTGGAATGGAAACATGACTTTCTCTATTTCCACATTGATAAGTTCTTTGAAGTCAAGAGTAACAAAATGAATGAGATGAGAGCTGGGCTGAGAAGTGGCAGACAGAGATCTATCCAGAGAAGTGTGAAGTGATGCACTTTGGAAGGTTGAACCTGGAGGTGGAATACAAGGTCAATGCCAGGATTCTTAGCAGTGTGGAAGAACAGGTTGCTTGGGGTTCATGTCTATAGATCCCTGGAAGTTGCCACGCAAGTTGATAGTGTAGCACCTGTGTAGTGCTCGTCTTATCTCGTGAGACTGGTCGCCACATTCTTCATGAGAAAATCAAAATGCAGAGTACTATACTAGATGCTAGTAGGCATCTTTATTAATGACCTTCAGTACCCAGGGCATGCCTTTTCTCGCTGTTACTCTCAGGTAGGAGGTACAGAATCCTGAAGGCACATACTCAACCATTCAGGAACAGCTTCTTCCCCTCTGCCATCCAATTCCTAAATGGACATTGAAGCCATGAACACGACCTCACACTTTTTTTTAATATCTATCTGTTTTTGCATGATTTTTAATCTATTCAATATACATATACTGTAATTGATTTACTTTTTAATTTTTTTCCTCTTCTATATTATGTATTGCTTGAACTGCTGCTGCTACGTTAATAAATTTCACAGCAGATGCTGGTAATAATAAACCGGATTCTGATTCTGAGAAGCTGTAGTTAGCAGAAGGAAGTAATGAATAGAAAACACACACTTCTGGAGGTAAGTTTTTTAACAAAGTAATATTTACACATGTAAGAACAACTCAAAATTCAGACATTTTGTCTTGGGTTTCAAATCTCAGATATCAAACAAACACCAAATTTCTCTTTAGTTAGAATCATTGAGATTCCTTAGAATAGCCTTTGCTACTCCAATTCCTCTGACTAATTATATCTAGTGTTATTCCCTATTTAACGGTTTACAGACTTACAACCACCTATCTATTCATCACTAGTTTGTTACAAAACTAATGGAATTCCTATTTTTAAGTATTATGGTTACCTTCTGTTTCAGTTCAGGTCAGTATGTCTACAAATTCAAATTCAATCCCAAAAATGTATATATACTGCTTAACTGCTTTCACAAGAAATTCTCCAACATCACAACTTTTAAACAAAGTAAATCTCATTTAGTAACTTATCACATTCTTTGCAATAATAATCAGTTCTTCCAGAAAATCAAATTCAGATACTTTGAATGAAAAATAAACTTCTTCATCCATCCATATTAAATCGTCTCTGTCATTAAATTTTGTTCCTGCACTGGTTCTTTGATCTTGAATGGCTTGCCAAGATCTGCCACAAGTTTCTGGGACTTTCACATCTGAGAAAGATCCATTTAAAGTAGTTGACTTCTATTGAGCACTCGCACCTGGCAACTTCGCTCCAGCCGCAACAAGCAGGATTTCTCTGTGGCCAACCATTTTAACTCCAATACCCATTCCCATTCTGACATGCTGTATCAGTCCACTGCTTCCTTTACTGCCATGATGTGGCCATTCTTAGATTCAAAAGTTCAAAGTAAATTTGTTATTAATGTACGTGTTTATCACTGTATACGACCTGGAGTTTAATTTTCTTGCGGGTACTCACAGTAAATCAAAAGAAACATAATGTAATCAGTGAAAAGCTGCACACAAGATGGACCAATAACCAATGTACAAAAGGCAACAAACTGTGCAAAGACAAAATGGAAAAAATAATAAATTAGCAATAAATATCAAAGACATGAGGGGAAGAGTCCTTCAAAGTGAATCCATTGGATGTGAGAACATTTCACTGCTGGGGTTAGTGAAGTTGAGAGATGTTTGACCATAAAAATATAAGGCATACTGTTGGAGCAGAATGTGGCCACTTGGCCATTGAGTTGTTTTGCCATTCCATCATGGCTGATGTATTATCCCTCTCAACTCCATCCTCCTGCCTTCTCCCTGTAGCCTTTGACAGCCTGACTAACAAACAACCAATAACCATCAACATTAAATGTTGATGGCAATGAATTCCACAGATTCACCACCCTCCAGCTAAATAAAACTCCTCCTCATCTCTGTTCTAAATGAATGTCTCTCTATTCTGAGGCTGTGTCCTCTGTTTGTAGGATCCCCCTCTATAGGAAACATCCTCTCCACATCTACTCTGTCTAGGTATTTATCCACTTTTGTTCAAGAAACTGATGAGTGTGGGGTAATAACTGTTGCTGAACCTGGTGCTGTGGACCCTGAGGCTCCTGTACCACCACCTGATTGGCAGCAGTGGGAAAAGAGCATGGCCTGGATGGTGAAGGTCTTTGATAGATGCTGCATTCCTGCAGCAGTGCTCCTTGTAGATGTACTCAATCATGGGGAGGGCTTTACCCATGATGGGTTGAGCTGAATTCACTACTTTTTGTAGATTTGTCGTTAAAGGGCATTGGTTATTCTATTCTAGGCTGTAATGCAAAGGGTCTCAGCCCGAAACGTCGGCTGTGCATCTCCTTATAGATGCTGCCTGGCCTGCTGTGTTCCACCAGCATTTTGTGTGTGTTGTTTGAATTTCCAGCATCTGCAGATTTCCTCGTGTTTGCTCTTTAAAAAGAATCCTCTTCACCACAGTTTTGTCAAAATTTTAGATGTCTTGTCGAATCTACTCAAAATTCTAAGAAAGTGCCAATACTGACATGCTTTCCTCATAACGGCAGTTAGTGGTCAGCCCAGGACAGATGCTCTGAAGTGATAATGCTGAAGAATTATGTTGCTGAACATTTCCACCTCTGAACTCCTGATGAAGACTGTTTTATGAACCTCCAGGTCCCTCCTCCTATAGTCAAAAATCAGATCTTTCATTTTGCTAAAATTGAGCAAGAGGTTGTCTGGCACAATTTGGCCAGATTTTCAATCTCTGTCCTATGTGCTGATCCCCCACTGTCTTTGATTCGGCCTATGACTCTGGTGTTGTGGCTGTGGACTTTGGCCAAACTTAAGTCTGGCGTTAGAGCAGTGCTTAGCCTCAAAGTGATGAGTATAAAACGACTGGAGGAGGGGGCTAAGCATTGTGGTGCACGTGTGCTGATGGAGATTGCAGAGGAAATGTTGTTGCCAATCTAAACTGGCTGGGGTGTGCAAGTGAATAAATTGAGGATCCAGTTGCTAGAGGAGGTAGTTAGGCCTAGGTCTTGGGAGTTTTATTGATTTGTTTTTGAAAGTATTGAATGCCAAGCTGTGGTAAATGAAGAACATCCTTATGCATTGCATTTTCACTGGCCAAATTTTCCAGGGCTGAGTGAAGAGTCAATGAAATAGTATCTGCTGCTGTCTTGTTGTGACAGTAGGCAAATTGGAGTGGATCCAAGTCAGGCCGAAGTTGAAGTGCTTCATCAGCAACCTCTCAAATCATTTCATTACAGTGGATGTAAGTGCCACTGGAGGATAGTCATTAAGGCAGTTTACCAAGTTCTCTTTGGGCACTGGGATAATTGAAGCCTACTTGAGAGGATGGGTATCTCAGACTGCTGAAGCAAAAGTTAAGATCTCAGTGAACACTACAGCTAGTTGATCAGTGCAGGTCTTCAGTACTCAGCCAGTACTGACTGCGACTGGGCTCTATACTTTCTGTGGGTTCATCCTCTAGAAGGATGCTCTCACATCAGCCTTAAAGACTGAAATGACGTGTTTGTTGGGGGCTGTGTGATTAAGTGCAGGTACCTCCATGTTTTCTTGGTCAAAGCAACTAAAAGAAGTCATAAAGAAGGAAAAGATGGAATACGAAAGTAAGCTAGCCAATAAAAGGATAACAAAAGCTTGTTCCGAGATATAAAGAGAAAAGAGAGCAGAGAATAGATATTGGACTGTTGGAAAATGATGCTGGAGAGATAGCAATAGCGGACACAGAAATGGCAGAAGAACAGAATAAGTATTTTTCATCAGTCTTCACTGTGTCTTCACAAGACATGAGCAGAATGCTGCAAGTTCAAGAGTGTGAGGGGACAGAAGTGTATGAAGTTACCATTACTAGGGAGAAGGTTCTTTGTAAACTGAATAGTCTGAAGGTAGTTAAGTCATCTGGACCAGATGGTCTACACCACAGGGGTCTGAAAAAGGTGGCAGTAGAGACTGTCGAGGCATTAGTAATGATCTTTAAAGAATCACTAGATTCTGGAAAGGTTTGGGAAGACTGGAAAGTTGCAAATGCCATTCCACTCTTCAAGAAGGAAGAGAAGCAGAAGGGAAACTGTGGGCTAGTTCGTCTGACCTCAGTGGTTGGGAAGCTGTTGGAGTCCATTGTAAAGATGTAGTTTTGGAGTACTTGGACATACATGAGAAAATAGGCTGCAGTTAGCATGGTTTCCTTAAGGAAATTGTACCTGATAACTCTGCTGGAATTCTTTGAAGAAGTAACAAGCAGAATAGACAAAGGAGAATCAGTGGATGTTGCGTACTTGGATTTTCAGAAGGTCTTTGACAACATACCACACATGAGGCTGCTTAACAAGTTAAAAGCTCATGGTATTACAGGTAAAATAATGCCATGGCTGATTGGCAGGAGGGAAAGAGTGGAAATACAGGGAGCCTTTCTGGCTGGCTGCCAGTGACCAGTGGTGTTCCACAGGGGTCTGTGTTAGGTCTGTTTTTCATGTTATATGTCAATGATTTGGATGATGGAATTGATTGATTTGTTGCCAAGTTTGCAGACAATAAAAAGGTGGAGGGACAAGTAATTTTGCGGAAGTAGAGAGGCTACAGAAGGACTTGGACAGATTAGGGGAATGGGTAAAGAAGTAGCAGATGAGATACGGTGTCAGGAAGTGTATGTTCGTGCACCTTGGTAGAAGAGATAAAAACATACACTATTCTCTAAATGGAGGGAGAATTCATAAATTTGAGGTGCAAAGCGATTTTGGGAGTCCTTGTGCAGAATTCCCTAAGGGTTCATGTGCAAGTGGATTTGATGGTGAGGAAGGCAAATATGATGTTAGCAGTCATTTCAAGATGACTAGAATATAAAAGCACGGATGTAATTTTGAGGCTTCATAAAGCACTGGTGAGGCTTGTCTTGGAGTATTGTGAATAGTTTTGGGTCTGTAAGGAAGGATGTGTTGACATTGGAGAGGATTCCAAGCCGGTTCCCTAAAATGATTTTGGGATTGAAAGACTCATTATATGAGGATCATTCGATGTGCTGGCCTTCTACTTGCAATTCAGAAGAATGAGGGATGACCTCATTGGAACCAATCGAATGTTGAAAGTGCTCGATAGAATGGAAGTGGAGAAAATGTTTCCTGTGTGGAGGAGTCAAAGACCAGAAGGCACAGCCTCAGAATAGAGGAGCATCATTTTAGAATAGAGAGGGGTTGGAATTTCTTTAGACAGAGAACAGTGCATCTGTGGAATTCATTGCCACAGGTGGCTGTGGAGGCCAAGTCATTGGGTACATTTAAAGCAGAAGTTGAATGATTCTTAAAATCAATAAGATGAAGGGATATGGGGAGAAGGCAGGTGATTGGGGCTGCAAGGGAAAATGGGTCAGCCATGTTGAAGTGGCTGTACAGACTGGATGGGCCAAGTGGCTTAAGTCTGCTTCTATATCTTGTGGTCTAAAGCGAGTATAAAATGCATTAAGCTCATCTGGGAGTGAGTCTTTGTCACATATGCTGCTTGGTTTCATTTTGTTGGAGGTGATGGCATTCAAACCCTGCCACATGCTGTTGAACATCTTTCAATGATTCCAGTTTTGTGTGGAATCACTACTTTGCACGTGAGATAGCTTTCTGGAGGTGGTACCTGGACCTTTTATTTTAACTTGGTTGCCATATCTGAACACCACTGATCTGGCCATTGGGAGATTACAGATCTCTTGGTACATCCAGGGCTTTTGGGAAATGCACAGCATGTTTGAGGAATTCAGCTAGTCAGGCTCTATCAATGACCTAGTTCTGATGAATGGTCTGGTCTTAATACTGAATCTTTATTCCTTTTTCATAGATGCTGCCTGACCTGCTGAATTCTTCCAGTGTGTTACTCTGGATTTTCAGCATCTGCAGTTTTGGAAATCTATTGCTTTATTTTGTAGAATAACAGCTACAATCTTTGCAATGTTTGACTCTGACAGCCAATTCCTGCCTCTGATTTTTTTTTTTTTTTTGCCAGTTATTTATTCAGAATAATGTGTGTGTAAAGAGTAGAGGTCAGGGTTGTGTGCACACTAATTGCACAGCACCTGATCTCAAATCCCTGCCTGGAAAATGAAATGTTTGAGATGGGTTGTGTTTGAATGCGATGTCTATTGAGTCAGCTTAAGACCTTTGCACAGCAACGATTTAATTACAGACTGTGCCACCTTTCATTTATTCTGAGACGGGGAGATTGTGACTAAAGTGCTGATTACGAGACAAATAGGGTTCAAGGTCATTGTAGATGGTTTCAGAACTTAGTATTTTAAATGTGGGCTCCATTTAGATCACTGCTAGATTAACCCAGTCACTCAACATTTAGACTATGTTTGAAATGCCAGCGATTGAGTGCTTGCCCATTTTGGATAGCATTTCTCCATCTTGTTGATTTAATAGAAAATGCCTTCAATGAGTGTTCACCTTATTACGAACTCAAGGCACTAATTTTATACATTGTTTGAAGTGCTGGAAGTTAATTCAGCTTAATAATAGAGAGTAAATGTGTCACAATATAATCATTGTGGTAAGCTCAATAGAAATACTGCATATTGTCTTCTCCAACTATCAAATGCTGGAAATGGATAGCTGTAGTCTGCAAATTAAGGTACAACAGTAGTCTTACTCATACTTCCATGATCATTGCTTATAATATAGTATAAAAGTAACCATGACAAGGTAACCCAAATTCTAAACCTCATTTTTTGGATGTACAATAAAACGCTTCTGGATATGACCATAGAATCATATAAACCCAGAAACAGGCCCTTCAGCTCAATAGGTCCATGTTGACCAAGATACTCCATTCAAACTAGATCCATTTGCCAGTGTTTGGACAACCTTTCTAAATCTTTCCAGTCCAGGTACCTGTCCAACTGCCATTCAAAAATTTGGAATTGTACCTACCTCAACCACATCATCTAGCAGCTCATTCCACATATATATCACCCTTTAATTTTGTTTTTAAAAAACAGTTTCCATTTACATTCTCATTAAATGTTTCCATTCTCATCTTAAACCTTTACCCTCTAGTTCTTGATTAGCCCCAACCCTGGGAAAAAGACTGAGTGTATTCACCCAATTTATGCTCTTCATGATAATATGCACCTCTATAAGATCACCCCTCAGTCTCTGTGTTCCAAGGAATAAAGTCCTAGCCTCTCCAATCTTCTCTATAACTTAGTCCTTCGAGTCCTAGCAACATTCTTATAAATCTTCTCTGTGCTTGCCAGCTAAGATGGTACAGGGAAAGTGATTTGAATATAAACAAAGAGTAGTTTTGTATTTTCAGTCAAAAGTAAAATGGCAAACAAGGACATGGCTTTAAGGTAAGGGGTGTGAAGTTCAAGGGGGATATTAGAGGAAGGTTTTTCACTCAGAGTGGTTGGTGTGTGGAATGCACTGCCTGAGTCAATGGTGGAGGCAGATACACTAGTGAAGTTTTAAGAGACTACTGGAGGAATTTAAGGTGGGGGGTTATATGGGAGGCAGGGTTTGAGGGTCGGCACAACATTGTGGGCCAAAGGGCCTGTAATGTGCTGCACTATTCTATGTTCTAAACCCTTTTCTAAAACAGAAGTAATTTTTGAGCACTTTGACAAAAAACAAAAAAGCTGTTCATTGCTTCTACTGTGATTTGCATAGTACACAAAATTTGGCTTGGTGTACTGCATTACTTTTATTTTCAAGACTGGGAATTAATAAACTTCTGTGCAATGTGTTATAAGTTGGATTTTTACCATTTTACTCATTTAGTAAAATACAAATACATAATGATTAATTCTTCGTATCCCTCACCATCTCCTCCATGGAGCTATCAATGTGCACATGACCAAAAGCCATTTCTCACCAGAATGTTTTTCCAAAACATTGCTAGAAATTGTGCCTATGCCACTTTGTCTGGAATTCTCACCACAGATCTCTTTGCCTCTTTCTCTCATTTCTTGTTTCACCTTGTTTTGAAGTCCTATGGCATATTTTACAACATCAGAAAGGAATGAATGGTGTTACTTGAAGTTGCTGAGCCTGCACTCCCAATGTAAGTACTCTGATTCAGAAAGATGCTTCAGAAAATTGCTGTCCTAGTTTCAAAGCCTAGTTTCCCCAGCTTTCATTCTAATTAACTGCAGTTAACACCCATAATACTGGATGGATGGAAACTTCCACACAGTGAGAATTACCACAGGGATCAACAAATGGAGCAAAATATTTTTAGATGAAAAACCTCAAAATTAGAATTGTGTTTAATGTACCAGCATATGTCATGAAGTTTGTTAACTTTACGGAAGCAGTACAATGACATACTTGATAAATATAGGGAAAAAACAGGATTACATTAAGTAAATGTCTGTTAAGTAGTTAATTTAAAATCTGTAGTGCAAAAAAAAACAGAAATAAAAAGTAGTGAGGTAGTGTTCATGGGTTCAATGTCCATTTAGAAATCAGATGGCAGAAGGGAAGAAGCTGTTCCTGTATCACTGAATGTGTGCCTTCGGGTGTCTGTGCCTCCATCCCAATGGTAACAATGAGAAGCGAGCATATCATATGCGGTGGAGGTCCTTAATGATGGACGACGCCTTCCCAAGGCTCCACTCCTTGAAGATGTCTTGGATACTATGGAGGCTAGTACCCGTGATGGAGCTCACTAACTTTACAACTTTCTGCAACTTCAGTCTTGTGCAGTAGCATCCCCCAAATTCATGCTATTCACACATGAACTCTTTCTAACTTGCCTTTGGAATTTCTCCTGGCAGCAGAGATAGAAATCAGTCATCTTAATTTGTCACCATTGTAGCTCTGCCTTCCATACTCAGAGAAAGAAATTGATCGCAATATGGCTACTCCTGATGAAACCCCTTGGTGTACAATGAGCTATCAATTTACAATTTTATTCTTAAATTTTAAAATGCAAAATTGCAAGGTCTGGAAAATTTTGATCAGGCTAAATTTCAGCATCAGCCATGTACAAGTAGCTTGGGACGGGATTACAATGATACCTTTACTTGATCAGAATTGCAACCAAATCAGAACCAGGTTTATGATCACCGGCATGTGACGTGAAATTTGTTAACTTAGCAACAACAGTTCAATGCAATACATAGAAGAGAAAAAAATTAATAAATAAGTAAATCATTTACAATATCTGTATATTGAATAGTTTAAAAATGTGCAATAAACAAATACTTCATATTTTAAAAAGTGAGGTAGTGTCAAGGGTTCAACGTCCATTTAGGAATCAGATGGCAGAGGGGAAGAAGCTGTTCCTAAGTCACTGAGTGTGTGCCTTCAGGCTTTTGTACCTCCTACCTGATGGTAACAATAAATAAAAGACATGCCTTGGGTAATGGAAGTCCTTCATGATGGATACTGCCTTTCTGAGACAACGCTCCCCAAAGATGTACTTGGGTACTTTGTAGGCTAGTACCCAAGATGGAGATAAGTAGATTTACAACCCTCTACAGTTTATTTCAGTCCGGTGCAGAATTAACATACATTCTGACAAAGCAGTAAATTAGCAATGAGTTAGAAAACTTGAATTCAAATCCTTGATCTTTCTTTGGAAAGTAATATTTTTATCATTTTGTTCAATGTGTAATGATAATTTAAAATGCATATTTAAGGGGAAATTCCTCAAATTATATCACATTGATTTATTAACTTGCTCCCATTCCTAGTTTTTCATTCTCTCCATCTTCAACCTTGCAGTAAATTCTCACCTTAGATTTTTATCTTTTTTAACATAAAAAAGTAGACCACAAAGTACTTGGTTCTATCCTGATGTTCAACTAGATGATAAAATAATCTGAGCTTGCATTCTACCTTTCATGGTTTTGGGAATCGCAAAGGGCTCATCACTGCTGAGGCATTTTGGAAAATAGTATTACTGCTACAATGTAAGATGCCACATTATGCCACAAGATGCTACTGTAAGAATGACTAGTTTATAGTAATGAGGAATAATTGGTGTTGAAAATAAAGACATTTGAATGGTGCCTTGCGATCTTGCATCTTGAGCACTATTGCCCATAGTATTGTGGAATCCATGCATCCATTGAATCAGTTCTGTTCAAATATTGGGTTCGTCCTCATCTGCATTTCCTTCCCTGAATACCTTCCCTTGTCTATTTTTGCAGTGTTTTATAAGAATTGATAAAGATCAATCCTTGACTATTTTATTCAATGTACCTTTGTATCTCACTTTCGCAACATAGTCACAAAGCAGTGCAAAACAGAAAAAGATCCATCTCGTCCATGCCAAACTGTTATTCTGCCTTGCCCCATTGACTTATGCCTGGGCCATTGCCCATCATACCCCTCTGTGCATGTAATTATTCAAACTTCTCTTAATGTTATCATCAAACCAGTATCCCAAATGTATATCTTTGTACTCCCAAGGAAGCTCCTGTTCTTTGTACGTTAAAGTTCCCACATAAAAATACTCATCGCGACAAACATCATTGATTGGAACTTTTCTACTATTCAGTTACCTGTAGCATTATAAGGGAAACATCAGTTCCCTCAAAGGAACAGTTTTGATGCAATTCCACTAAGTAACATTGACAGAACAGATAAGGTCCTAAGGATGCACATGGTGACTATTTGTCCACATTTCTCCAACATCTGCAGTATCCAACTTTAATCAATCAGAAAATCACATTGGAGTCTACTTAAATTTTTTCTTCAGTGGTTTGGTTGCGGCAAGACTGTGCAGGTGCGGGGACATCAGCAAGTTAGGCTAGCGGGAAGAATTTAAAAGGAGAGGACTTTTTCTTCAGGGGTTTGGTCGAGACACGACTGCGCAGGCATGTGGATGTTAGCAGGTTAAACCTGTGAGAAGAATTTGAAAAGAAGACAGCTTTATAAAGCGGGCGCTGGAGTAGAGGGAGTCAGAGTAGGAGGAGTTTGGCTCAACGGGGCTTTGGCAATAACAGGTCGAGGCGAGTAAGTTACTTGCGAAGAATAGGAAGTATGTGTGCAAGGCTGGTATTCTGTACCGGGTGTTAGATGTGGAATGTACGGGAGACTCCCAGCCTCCCGGACAGACACATCTGCACTAGGTGCATCAAGCTGCAGCTCCTTAGGGACTGGGTTAGGGAACTGGAGATGCAGCTCGATGACATTTGTTTGGTCAGGGTAAGTGAGGAGGTGACAGGACCTATAGGCACGTAGTCACACTGCAGCCTCGGGAGACAGATAAGTGGGTAACAGTCAGGAGAGGGAAGGGTAAGAGTCAGATACTAGAGAGTACCACAGTGGCTACCCCCTTAACAATAAGTACTCCTGTTTGAGTACAGCTGGGGGGATGACCTATCTGGAGGAAGTAACAGTGGCCGTGCCTCTGGCACAGAGTCTGGCCCTGTGGCTCAGAATGGTAGAGAAAGGAAGAGGAAGGCAGCAGTGTAGTGTGCTCTATAGTTAGGAGGCAGACAAGCAATTCTGTGGATGCAGGAAAGAAACATGGATGGTAGTTTGCCTCCCAGGTGCCAGGGTCTGGGATGTTTCTGATCGCATCCACATTATCCTGAAGTGGGAAGGTGAGCAGCTAGAGGTTGTGGTACATATTGGTACTAATGACATAGGTAGGAAAAGGGAGGAGGTCCTGAAAACAGACTACAGGGAGTTAGGGAAGAAGTTAGGAAAGGGTCTCAAAGGTATTAATCTTGGGATTACTGCCTGTACCACACGACAGTGAGTATAGGAGTATAGTGAGGTGGAGGATAAATCTGTGGCTGAGGGATTGGAGCAGGGGACAGGGATACAGATATGTACAATAATGATGGGTTGCTCTTGAATCGAAGGGGGACCAATATCTTGGCAGGGAGGTTTAGTAATGTTATTGGAGAGAATTTAAACTAGAATTGCTGGGAGGTGGGAACTGAACTGAAGAGATGGAGGAAGGGGCGGTTGGCTCACAAATATAGAAAGCTTGTAGGCAGTGTTGAAGGGAAGATAGGCAGGTAATAGAGAAGGAATGCACTCAGACTGATGGCTTGAGATGTGTCTATTTTAATGCAAGGAGCATCACGAACAAAGCGGATGAGCTTAGAGTATGGATCGGTACTTGGAGCTATGATGTTGTGGCCATTACAGAGATTTGGATGGTTCAGGGGCAGAAATGATTACTTGGATGCCAGGCTATAGATGTTTCAGAAAGGACAGGGAGGGGGGGCAAAAGAGGTGAGGGCACGGCACTGTTGATCAGAGATAGTGTCATGGCTGCAGAAAAGGAGGAAGTCATGGAAGCATTGTCTACTGAGTCTCTCTGGGTGGAAGTTAGAAACAGGAAGGGGTCAATTACTCCACTGGGTTTTTTTTTTATATAGACCACCCAATAGTAACAGGGACATCGAGGAGCAGTTAGGGAGACAGATTCAGGAAAGGTGCAATAATAACAGGGTTGTCGTGATGGGAGATTTTAATATCCCCAATATTTATTGGCATCTCCCTAGAGCAAAGGATTTAGATGGGGTGGAGTTTAAGTTTGTTCAGGAAAGTTTTCTGACACAAAGCACAAGAGGGAGAGGCTGTACTTGATCTGGTATTGGGAAATAACTTGGTCTGGTGTCAGGTCTCTCAATGGGAAAGCATTTTGGAGATAGTGATCATACTTATCTCTTTTTGCCATAGCACTGGAGAGGAATAGGAACAGACAAGTTAGGAAAGTGTTTAATTGGAATAAGGGGAAATGTGAAGCTGTCAGGCAGGAACTTGGAAGCATAAATTGGGAGCAGATGTTCTCAGGGAAATGTACAGCAGAAATGTGGCAAATGTTCAGGGGATATTTGTGTGGCGTTTTGTATAGGTACATTCCAATGAGACGGACTGGATGGTAGGGTACAGGAGCTGTAGTGTACATAGGCTAATGAAAACCTAGTCAAGAAGGAAAGAGAAGCTTATGAAATGTTTTTTAAAAACTCAGGAATGATAGAGATCTAGAAAATTATAAGGCCAGCAGGAAGGGGCTTGATAATGAAATTAGGAGAGCCAGAAAGGGCCATGAGAAGGCCTTGGCAAGCAGGATTAAGGAAAACCCCAAGGCATTCTACAAGTATGTGAAGAGCAAGAGGATAAGAAAGAGAGAATAGGACCAATCAAGTATGACAGTGGAAAAGTGTGTACGGAACCGGAGGAGGTAGCGGAGGTACTTAATGAATACTTTGCTTCAGTACACATTACATAAAAGAACCTTGATGATTGTAGGGATGACTTAGAGCAGACTGAAATACTTGAGCATATAGACAGTAAGATAAAGGATGTGCTGGAGCTTTAGGAAAGCATCAAGTTGGATAAGTCAATGGGGACCGGATGAGAAGTACCCCAGGCTACTGAGAGAGGAGATTGTTGAGCCTCTGGCAATGATCTTTGGATCATCAATGGGGACAGTAGAGGTTTTGGAGGGTTGCAGATGTTGTTCCCTAATTCAATAAAGTGAGTGAAGATAGCCCAGGAAATTATAGACCAGTGAGTCTTCCCTCAGTGGTTGGTAAGTTGATGGAGAAGATCTTGAGAAGCAGGATTTATGAACATTTGGAGAGGCAAAATATGATTAGAAGTAGTTGGCATAGTTTTGTCAAAGGTAGTTCGTGCCTTACGAGCCTGATTGAATTTTTTTGAGGGTGTGACTAAACACATTGATAAAGATAGAGCAGTACATGTAGTGTATATGGATTTCAGCAAGACATTTGATAAGGTAATCCGTGCAAGGCTTATTAGGAAAGTAAGGAGGCATGGGATCTAAGAGGATCTTGCTTTGTGGATCCAGAATTGGCTTGCCCACAGAGGCAAAGAGTGGTTGTAGAAGGGTCATATTCAGGTCGGTGACCAGTGCTGTGCCTCAGGGATCTGTTCTGGGACCCTAACCCTTCGTGATTTTTATAAATGACCTAAATGAGGAAGTGGAAGGATTGGTTAGTAAATTTGCTGATGACACAAAGGTTGGGGGTGTTGTGAATAGTGTGCTGGGCTATCAGAGGTTAGAACGGGATATGGATAAGATGCAAACTGGGCTGAGCAGTGGCAGATGGAGCTTAATCCATTTAAGTGTGAGGTTGTTCATTTTGGTAGGTCAAATATGATGGCAGAATATTGTATTTAATGGTAAGTCTCTTGGCAGTATGGAGGATCAGAGGGATCTTGGGGTCTGAATTCATAGGACACTCAAAGCTGCTATGCAGGGTTGACTGGTTAAGAAGGCATATGATGTATTGGCCTTCATCAAGAGTCGGATTGAGTTCAAGAGCCGAGAGGTAATGTCACAACTATATAGGACCCTGGTCAGACCTCACTTGGAGTACTGTACTTGGTTATGGTCACCTCACTGCAGGAATGATGTGGAAACTGTAGAAAAGGTGCAGAGGAGATTTTAAAGGATGTTGCCTGGATTGGGGAGCATGCCTTAAGAGAATAGGTTGAGTGAACTCGGCCTTTCTCCTTGGAGTGACGGAGGATGACAGGTGACTTGATCGAGGTGTATAAGATGATGCAAGGCATTGATTGTATGGATAATCAGAGGCTTTTTCCCAGGGCTGAAGTGGCTAACACGAGAGTGCAGTTTTAAGATGCTTGGAAGGAGGTACAGAGGAGATGTCAGGTTTAAGTTTTTTACTCAGAGTGGTGAAGGCATGGAATGGGCTGCCAGTGACGGTGGTGGAGGTGGATACAATAGGGTCTTTTAAGTAACTCCTGCATTGGTACATGGAGCTGAGAAAGATAGAGGGTTAAAGGGTTAATAGAGGGTTTCTAAAGTAAATACATTTTTGGCACAGCATGGTGGGCCGAAGGTCCCATATTGTGGTGTAGGTTTTCTATTTTCTATATGTGGATTCTACAAGATGATCAATGCAGAGATCTTGTGCAGAAAAGTCAGTTTTTATAATATAAAAAGGCAAAGGGTTATTTGGAGAAAATATTCTACGTGAGTGAATTGAGGTCCTTCAAATGTCAACATGCAGTCCAGTTCAGTTGAATCTTAACCGAAAATATCAACTATCCATTTTACTCCAGATACTAACTGACCCATTCAGTTGCTCAGATTTCAGCATCTATGTCTCTGTCCAGCATGGATAATTTCTCTTACCTCACACTGTGATGATTCCATAACATATGGGTTCACTTTCAAGAACTTGTTCTCAGTATTATTGGGGGTTTTTTTGCACAGTTTGTCTTTCAGCTATTGGTTGTTCATTAATCTGTGTGTAGTTCTTCATTGATTCTATTGTATTTCTTCTAGTGAGAATGGCTACAAGGAAATAAATCTGAGGAGAATATGTGGTGAGATCTAAAGTGCGTACTTGTCACAGATAAAGGGAGGAATTCCGTTCAAGAGATTAAGATGCTGGAATCCAACACAACAATCTTCTGGAGAAACTCAGTGGGTTGAGGATGCTGCTCAACCCATTGTGTTCTTCCAGAAGCTTGTTTTATTGCAAAGTACCTCAGCTGCGTTGATTCATCCATCCATAGGACCTCTAAATGTATCGAATGAAGGACGCATAAGCTTGTTGAACTGGGCTTAAACAAACTTGTGGAACAAACTTCAACCAAAAGTGAGGTTGAAGCAATTATTTCCAAAAAAGGCAACGTCTAAGTATGTGTAGGATTGGGTTTACCAATGAATAATTATTTGATTTTACAAACTAATAACTTGTGTCCAATGTTTCCTGTATACTTAATGCACCTTTCTTAATGTATTTCTCTTGGAACTGAATTCCGTTCCAGCAATGTGATTAAAATCATTGAATGATGCAGGATAGTAGGAGTCCATTTAGTTTATCTTTTATATTAGTCATTGAATTAGTCGCATTCAATTGTTCTTTCACTATAAATGAGCAATTTTTTCATTACATTATAAAACTAACCTTTAAAAATTGCTTTTGAATCTGTCTTCACCTTCTCAGAGAACGTGTTTCTGATTTGGCCATCCTATTGCAGGCAAAATGTTTATGCATGTTATTTAATTTTTCTTTCTCCAGTTTTAATTCTGAAACATTCAGTGACCCCGTTGCATGAGAGTGTTATTTATTCTGTTAAAACTATTATCAAATGATTTCTAATAATCTTAATTGACATGCTCCAGAAACATTCTTCATAACTGTAGTAACCAAAATCTATCCTCGGGCTTTATTTTCTCAGATCTCTTCATCACCAGCTTGAAGGTTTGAACATCATTTGTAATTTCTAGCATTTAGAACTGGCAATAATATAGCTGGAGCCAAACCAGTAACTTATAAGCATTTAACACAACATCCTTACTTTCGTAATTTATTTAAGAAGCCAACATTTCCATATGCTTTTATAACAGCCTTCCCTAATTTCACCTGCAAATATTTGTATACATTGCTCTCCAGCTCTCTTTTACACCTGTTTTAAAATGTAATTATTGTATTTATGTTACCAAAAAATAGATGCTTGTATGGCTGAAGGAAATTAGATTGAAATAATTTCCCTTTGAATGGAATGGATGGGTGTATCCATAATTGGGCACAAAGAAGAACAAATTTGCTTCTAGTAGTCATTAAATATGCACAGGAGTATTGACAGCTATTTGAACTCATCCCCAACATTTGCTTCTATTTTGCAACACACATTGGAGAAAGATGAAAACAATTGGTAGTTTTAGTTCTGTGCATTGTACCCAGCAAGTAAAACATTTTTTTTTCTCTTTCCTACGCTCTATGGAAAGTGTACATTTTGAAAGGAATTTGAGGGGCCAGTTTTCAGTACTAAGTGTATAGAATGAGCTGTCCGAGGAAGTGATAGAGGTAGATAAAGGTATATGGAATAGGAAATAACAGGATGTGTGCCAGATGGGGAAGATGGGACTAGATGAGCAGACATCTTAATCAACATGGGCAAGTTAGGCCAAAGGGGATGTCTTTGAGCTGTATAACTCTACATAATTTGAGACAATGTAAAATAGCAAGAGTTGAATGTATAAATTGCAATGGAAGGCAAAAATTAAAACTTCAGTTCTTGCTTCTTGATCAGCATGGGGTTTAATGCTTAAAATTCTAATGCAACTATCAAACTGAGAGCAAATCACTCCATGAAAGTGGTTGCACAGTTTGGTAGGCCAGTAGCGAAGATGTATGTTATGCTTGAGTTTGAGATCAAGGAAATGATATTGTCACTTAATAAAACTTTGTATAGGCTCTCTGTGGGGAAAATTGCATTCATTTCTGGCTGCCCCATTATGGGAATGAGGTGGATACTATGGAGAGGATGCAGAGGAGTTTGATCAAATGGTGCCTGATTTAGAGGGCAAATGCCCTCTCATCCAGGAGAGCCTGCACAAACTTGAATTGTTGTCTCTGGAGTGGAGGTGGCTGAAGGGAGAGCTGAGAGTAGTAGCATTTAATACTGGCGGGCATACATTTAAGATGAGAAAGGATAATTCTAAGGGGATTTGTGGGGCAATTTTTCTTTTACCGAATGATGAGTGTCAAATATGTTGCCAATAATGGTTATGGACATAATTGCACTTGAGGTATTTAAGATGCTCTTAAGCAGGCACATGAAAATGCAAAGAATGAAGCAATATAGACATTGAATAGGCAGAAGGTATTCATATAATTAGGCATTCAGTTGCTAGTTTAATTAGTTCAGCATAAACATCATGGGCTGAAGGGCCTGTTCCTGTGCTGTGCTGTACTGTTCTTTATCAATGAAAGGGGAATTTGACAGATACGACAGATGCTTCTCCTGGAGTGAAATGAAACATCGGTTTGGATTCTTGGTCAATGGTGAAATTATAACTGCCAGGTGGAAGCCCACAAAGGTTCCGCGATTTTAGTGCCATTTCCTTCAGCTTTCCTCATGTCAATAACAGCTGTAATGTCAATGAATCTACCGAGCGGCTGTAAAATTTCATGTGAATTGGAATGCCAAAAGCTGACATCTTAAGTTCAACACACAAGATACCAGAGAGTTTAATGGGTCAAGCAGCATCAAATGGAGAAATGTGGGCAGTGGCATTTCAGGTTGATACCCTTCATCTTGCAAAACAACCAAAGATGTTGAATGTCTAATTTTCACCATTGATGCTGCCTATCCCTCAAAGTTCCTCCAGCATCTTGAATGTCGCATCAGATCCCGATATCTGCAGTTTGTCTTGAAGTGTTATGTTAATATTTTAAACATTTTACCTGTGTACCACTTGGTAGTTAAATCTGGATAATAGAGTTGGCACACATGATGGGTTTGGAATAGTGAACTTCTATTCTAATACCTGTGAGTCTGACAGGATGAGCATTTAAATTTATAAACTCGTAATTTATCTGCTGCAAATGCTGATCACATGATACAGGGCCCGGTTCTGCAAGATAGGTTCACTGAATATTTATAATAGCATCATGCAAATTTTTCTGACTTCAGTGATCTCACACAGACGTGAAGCTCTTGGCAAAACGGAAAAGACGGCAATTTTCCAAAATCATGAATGATAGAAAGTATTGGACTACATATCAGACAGACTTGGGTAAAGAAGAACAGCTAATGGTCCAGATCAAGCATTCAGCATCTGGTGGCTGAATTGAATTGAAGGCTGCTGTGCAAATGTGCAAATTTCATGACATTGTTTCTTGGTTTTCAGTTTTTTCCAATTTCCGTCACCATTACTGGAATGAAACACCCAAGCTTTGACTTGGAGCTGTTGCTGCTGGTTGTGAATTCAGTCATTGGCTGCATATCTGTTAACATGGGTTACAGTGAAATAAAAGGTGGAATTCAACCATGGAATTGCTAAACTGACATGTATTCAATGAGCTGAATAGTCTCCAGTGTTGTGATGTGTAAACAGATTTTCCTGTGAAAGGTTGTGTCATGAGGGGAATATGACTATATTGACCACAACCCTTCCCTAATTAATCTTTTAGTCAGCTAGTCACAACACTTGGTCGGGGCCTGTTTTTATTGCTATCCATCTTTACACAACCAATTTGGGAAGCATGGTGGCATGATAGAATTGCTGCCTTGGAGTTCCAATAACTCTATCAATTGTGATATCCAGTGCTGTCTATGGCAAAATTGCACAGTCTCCCTATGACTGCATGGGTATTCCCTTCCCCTGCCCTATTTTCTCCATTTTCATCCAAAGGTTTGTGGATTGGTGAGTGAATTAGATGCTAATTATTGCTTCTGTGTAGGCAGGTGGTGGAATCTGGAGGAAAATTGAAAACACAATGGATTACAAACAATATTGGGGATTGCTCTGTTGAACAGCATAGACTTGATCAACTGAAATGATCTGTATGGTATCTCATCTATGACCCAGGCAGGTTGCGGGATCAGTAACCATAACCGTAATCTGTATTTGTTGGAACTGGGTATGCCAATAAAGGCACGGATGAATAAAACAAAGATGTATATGGTGGGAGGTTGCGAATGATCAATAATAGACTTATTGTCATGGGTAGGAGTTGAGGCCAGAAGTGGAGCTACAGTTGGGATACAGAACTTATTACCTGAAAAGATGATAGAATTAGATATATTCATTGTGCTTAAAAGCATTGTGCACTTCATGTGTTGTGTTTGGTAAGGTTGCAGGCCAAAATTTGGAAACTTCCATAGCTCGGATATAGTAGGCCAAACAGCCACCCCATGGTTGTAAATTCCCATTATTCCATCTTTCTATGAGTGATTACTTATGACTACCATCAAGGAGGAGGTACAGGAGCCTGATGACCCACACTCCATGTGTTAAGAACAGCTTCTTCTACTCTGCCAACAGATTTATGAATTGTCCATGAACACAGCTCCCTATTGTGCTATTTTTGCTCTATTGATTTATTTTCTTATCGTAACTTAAAGCAGCTTGTATATTGCACTGTACTGCTGCTGCTACAAAAAAGAAAGTTAATGACATATATCAGTGATAATAAATCTACTTCTAAATGGATTGGGGCCCATAGGACTCTTTGCTAAATGGTATTGGTCCATGGCATAAAAAAAGCTGAGTGCCCCTTTATTACAGATACTGCAGTAATGTTGTTTAGATGGTGAATAAGTACAGATTGGAGTTGTGGGTTTGCTCACTGGGATCAGTGAAAGATTGGAGAGAGAGTGGTGGGGTATAGTTAACAGGCATGGGGGCTCAAAGCTGGAAGTGGTCAGAGAAAGCAAGGCTGGTCAGTTTCAGAGCTAAAGGTAGCACTCATTCCTGAAATACAACAAATTTGGAAGGACACCTGCTTCCTTCATGTAACTTTCCTGAAACCCCTTTTACCAAGGCCAGTTTAATTCTTTTATTTAGCTTAGGAACTCTTAAGAGATTACTGTTTTCCTCCAATTATCATTAAACCAAAAGTGGGTGGACATGAGGAAATCTGCAGATGCTGGAAATTCAAGCCACACACACAAAATGCTGGTGGAATGCAGCAGACCAGGCAGCATCTATAGGGAAAAGCACTGTCGACATTTCGGGCCAAGACCCTTCGTCAGGACTAACTGAAAGGAAAGATAGTAAGAGATTTGGAAGTAGGAGGGGAAGGGGAAAATCCAAAATGATAGTAGAAGACCAGAGGGGGTGGCGTGAAGCTAAGAGCTGGAAAGGTGATTGGCAAAAGGGATACAAGGCTGGAGAAGGGAAAGGATCATGGGATGGAAGGCCTAGGGAGAAAGAATGGGGGAGGGGAGCACCAGAGGGAGATGGAGAACATGCAAAAAGTAATGGGCAGAGAGAGAGGAAAAGGGGGGATATAAATAAATCAGGGATGGGGTAAGAAGGGGAGGAGGGGCATTAACGGAAGTTAGAGAAGTCAATGTTCATCCCATCAGGTTGGAGACTACCCAGACGGTACATAAGGTAATGTTCCTCCAACCTGAGTGTGGCTTCATCTTGGCAGTAGAGGAGGCCATGGATAGACATATCAGAGTGGGAATGGGACGTGGAATTAAAATGTGTGGCCACTAGGAGATCCTGCTTTCTCTGGTGGACAGAGCGTAGGTGTTCAGCAAAACGGTCTCCTAGTCTGCGTCGGGTCTCACCAATATATAAAAGGCCACACCGGGAGCACCGGACACAGTATACCGCACCAGCCGACTCACGTGTGTAGTGTTGCCTCACCTGGAAGGAGTGTCTGGGGCCCTGAATGGTGGTGAGGGAGGAAGTGTAAGGGCAGGTGTAGCACTTGTTCCGCTTACAAGGATAAGTGCCAGGAGGCAGATCAGTGGGAAGGGATGGGGGGAGATGAATGGACAAGAGAGTCGTGTAGGGAGCGATCCCTGCAAAAAGTAGAAAGGAGGGGAGGAGGGAAAGATGTGCTTGGTAGTCGGATCCCGTTGGAGGTGGTGGTTACGGAGAATTATACATTGGACCCCGAGGTTGGTGGGGTGGTAGATGAGGACAAGGGGAACCCTATCCTGAGTGGGGTGGCGGGCGGATATGGTGAGGGCTGATGTGCAGGAAATGGGACAGATGCGTTTGAGAGCAGAGTTGATGGTGGAGGAAGGGAAGCCCCTTTATTTAAAAGGAAAAGACATCTCCTTCGTCCTAGAATGAAAAGCCTCATCCTGAGAGCAGATGCAGCGGAGACGGAGGAATTGTGAGAAGGGGATAGCATTTTTGCAAGAGACAGGGTGCGAAGAGGAATAGTCCAGGTAGCTGTGAGAATCTGTAGGCTTATAGTAGATATCAGTAGATAAGCCATCTCCAGAGATGGAGACAGAAAGATCAAGAAAGGGAAGGGAGGTGTCGGAAATGGACCAGGTAAATTTGAGGGCAGGGTGAAAGTTGGAGGCAAAGTTAATGAAGTCAACGAGCTCAGCATGCGTGCAGGAGGCAGCGCCAATGCAGTCGTCGATGTAGCAAAGGAAAAGAGGGGGACGGATACCCGTATACGCTTGGAACATGGACTGTTCCACAAAGCCAACAAAAAGGCAGGCATAACTGGGACCCATGCGGGTGCCCATGGCTACACCTTTGGTTTGGAGGAAGTGGGAGGAGCCAAAGGAGAAATTGTTGAGAGTAAGAACTAATTCCGCTAGACGGAGGAGAGTGGTGGTAGAGGGGAATTGGTTAGGTCTGGAATCCAAAAAGAAGCGAAGAGCTTTGAGACTGTCTGCGTGGGGGATGGAGGTATATAGGGACTGGACGTCCATGGTGAAAATAAGGCGGTGGGGGCCAGGGAACTTAAAATCATTGGAAAAATTCAAAGCATGAGAAGTGTCACGAACATAGGTGGGAACAGATTGAACAAGGGGGGATAAAACAGTGTCAAGGTATGCAGAAATGAGTTTAGTGGGGCAGGAGCATGCTTAGACAATGGGTCTACCAGGACAGGCAGGTTTGTGGATCTTGGGTAGGAGGTAGAAACGGGAAGTGCGGGGTGTGGGAACTATGAGGTTGGTGGCAGTGAATGGGAGATCCCCAGAGCTGATAAGGTTGGTGATGGTGTTGGAGACAGTGGCCTGGTGCTCCTTAGTGGGGTCATGATCGATAGGTAGATAAGAGGAGGTATCAGCGAGTTGCCGCTGTGCCTCGGCAAGGTAGAGGTCAGTACGCCAGACTGCAATAGGGCCCCCCCTTATCAGCGGGTTTTATAGTAAGGTTGGGATTGGTGCGGAGGGAGTGGAGAGCAGAGCATTCGGAAGGAGTGAGGTTGGAATTGGAACAGGGTGTTGTGAAGTCAAGACGGTCGATGTCCTGTTGGCAATTAGCAATAAAGAGATCCAGAGCAAGCAGAAGACCAGAGTGGGGTATCCATGAAGAGGCGGAGGGTTGAAGACGGGAGAAGGGGTCATTGGTGGGGGTGGTAGAGTCCTTGCCAAAGAAGTAAGCTCAGAGACGGAGCTGGTGGAAAAAGAGGGTGGAATTGGTTTTACCATTTTAACATTGTATTCAATCTTGTTTCACAGATTTATGGGCAAAAGAGCTTCTTTTCAGGAAGCAGTTACAAATTTATACCTTCCTTTCTTATTGGAAGACACCTTGCACAATGGAATCAGCACAACTGGGCCTAATTAATTCTATCCATGAATACTGCTATTTTGGAACACAGAACATTGCATCACACAGACACAGAAGGTCATTTAAAAATAAACATCTCCAAAATAAACTTGAATTCTCATGATTACGTATTAGTCCCACCTAAACGATAATGAGCGCATTATGATGCTTAGCAGAAAAGGTCAAGAAAATGTGGGAGGAGGTTACAATGGCATCAGAAGGTCTTTGTAAATCAACAGATGGCTGACGATCATTAGTCAACTACTTCTATATTTTAGCCGTCATTCTGACTTTAAACAACAGCATATGTGAGTTCTTCTGACATTTAGAAAGTAATTGAACAGATTTTACCACTGTTAACAAACTGTCTGCATTTAAATCTTGCTGCTTTTTCTTTCCCAGACAATTAGAGTACTGTACTCCTGGCCATTATTTTTGTCAGTGCCACATGAACTGAAATACTCCATTATTTTCTGTCACGACTGACCTGTGCAGTAAACAATTGTGCATCTGCACAATAGAAATTAGGAGTGTGAATCAATCTCCTTATGACATTTGCCGGAGATGAAAGTGATGTGAAACACATTAAAGAAGTATGTGGGAATCTGAAACAATATAAATATAGATTACATTTTTTCATCAAAATGTTTTAACTATGCCACTGCAAGTGAATGAATCTAAAGCAATCAACATTTGTGATATTTAACAGTTCAAAGGTTCATTTTGGTGTCAAAGTATGCATGTACCAGTTAGCCATGAGGTTAAAAAAAACCATGAGGGCATCAAAAGAAAAGACATCTACCTCCCCCCAACCCCGAAAAGGAAAAAAAAACTTGCAAACCCCAAATCCCCACCCCGTCTCGTGGACAAAAGACTAACCTGTTCTATTTATTCTAAATTGTTCTTTAAGTTTGCTAAGCGCAAAATCAATTTGATGATCAAGAAGGATGTTTGTTTCTCTGAGGAGTAGGAAATGCAACTGGAAATGATGGCATTGTTTAACTGAGACTAATCATTAGTAGGAAAAGGTTTGTAGTTTCACTCGGATCCACTAACTGACATGCCTCTATTGCCTTCACTGTTTTCCACTCAGCACATCAAACTGCAAATCCACAGCTCAGAAACAAATGATCTTTTTTTTTACTTGATTCCAATCTCAGGACACAGGACCTGCAGAATGAGAAATCAATTTCTACCGTTGCTCTCCAGTACACAGTAGTTGGATTGATGAAAATTGAGAGATTTGACAATAGCATCATTGTTGTATCCACATCTGTGGTAAAGCTGCTAATCAAAGTCCATGAAAAGCTAACAGTACATAGAGAATGATATTCTCTGAACAAATGGTCTAGAATTCCCCAGTTCTCCTACTCCATAATGACAAGCCTGGTACTTTTATAGTGAGGTACAGATGCTGGTAAACTGTTCAGTTTACAGGAAAGACTAATTTTGCACAGCAGCATGGAACGTGTCAGATAAAAATGCCAAACAATTTTTTCACTTCATTTAATTATATGAATTATGCTATTCTTATTACATTTCATCAATCTTGACAAATCATGAAGACTGAGCAGTCTGCTTCATTGGAATTTCTGTCCTGCTGTTCCCACTTTAGCCACTGGGGGATGCTATGACTATGCATGTGGTTTTCCTCTTTCCCTTTGCCCATCTCCTGCGCTTTCTGCCCGTTACAAAAAAGATAGACAACTTGTCATCCAGATAAAGCCCAAGGGCAAACATAAGTAGAGATTGCATTTCAAACTCTGGTCTCTCATTAATAAACTACAAACTAAATTATGAGGGCAGCTTGCATAAACTTGGTTTGTATTCTCTTGTGATGCAGAAGGTTAAAAGGGTGATCTCATCAAGGTCTTTTAAAATGATGAAGGAATTCTCTACATGCAGAAATAATACTTCCTGTTTGGGAGGCAAGAAGATAATAGTGGGGAGGAGATAATTTTAGGGCTTTACAGTGCAATCATGTTTTCATGTAAAAGAGTTGCATTTGCATGGTGATTCTGATCAGTAGACTTATTTCAAAAGCAGACTATTGCTGGATTTTGACCGATGGAAAAAATATTCCCCTGTTGTGTCCACAGACTATCAGCTAAATTGTGAGTTATAATGACTGACAGGGCTAATCAATCCACTCCCAATAACCATGTAATAACTTCATTTTGAACAAACATAATTTACTAAAGAGGTATGTAAAAACTTGTTATTGTACTACTTAGTCTTCTTGTAGTATTACTTTAAGTAATAACTATCTGTTTAGTCCTGCCTGGCTGCATTGTCAAATAGCCTGCTGTAGTGGGAACAACCCAAGCACGTTTATTTTTAATGTGTACTAATTATATGCTTGGCCCATCAATTCTTGCTATCCAGGTATTTTTGTGATTTCTTTGAAGTTCTCGCATTTCAAATCACAACCATACAGAGCTGAGCCCATATTTCATCAACATCACATCATCATCCCACATGTCGAACCTTCCATGATACCCTGTTTGGAGCTTGATTTTTTTTTCTCTCTCTCTGTTTTCACTTTTTCTGTACAATATGTCTATCATCTCTCTGCTGTAGTGCTGATAAATTCACTATTCAAAGTAACTAAAACCTTCTTGATGGTCCACTGATGTTGCTCTTCAGCATTATTAATGCTACTGTGACAATTATAGCTGCATCCAGAAATGCAACTTGAAACTGTATTATGCAAGGAGGAAGCCATACATCAATTCTATGCAGAAACGCTGGCGAGTTCTCTGGGCCCGAGCTCATCTCAGATGGACCGAAAGACTGTGGAACCATGTGCTGTGGTCAGATGAGTCCACATTTCAGCTAGTTTTCGGAAAAAACAGGCGTCGAGTTCTCAGTGCCAAAAATGAAAACGACCATCCTGATTGTTACCAGCGAAAGGTGCAAAAGCCAGCATCAGTGATGGTATGGGGGTGCATCAGTGCCCACGGCATGGGTGAGTTGCATGTATGTGAAGGTACCATTGACTCTGAGGCCTATATTAGGACTTTAGAGAGACTATGTTGCCATCCAGGCGACGTCTCTTCCCGGGACGTTCATGCTTATTTCAGTAGGACAATGCCAGACCACATTCTGCATGGGCTACAACAGCGTGGCTTTGTAGACACAGAGTGCATGTGCTTGACTGGCCTGCTGCCAGTCCAGATCTATCTACTATTGAAAATGTATGGCGCATCATGAACAGGAGAATCAGACAACGGAGACCATGGACAGTTGAGCAGCTGAAGTCTTATATCAAGCAAGAATGGACAAAATTTCCAGTTGCAAATCTACTACAATTAGTATCCTCAGTTCCAAAACGATTAAAAAGTGTTATTAAAAAGAAAGGTGATGTAACACAATGGTAAACATGCCTCTGTCCCAACTTTTGAGTGTGTCGCAGCCATCAAATTCTAAATTTGAGTATATTTACAAAATACAATTAAGTTGGTCAGTAAAACTATTGAAAACCTTTTCTTTGTACTTTTGTCAGTTAAATAAAGGTTCATGTGAATTAACGTATCACAGATTTTTGTTTTTATTGCATTTTGGAAAATATCCCAACTTTTCTGGAAATGGGGTTTGTAGTTGCTGAAAGAGCCATGAGTTACAACAGTTGTGTGTAGAAGAATGGCCCTGAATTCACAAAACACTGAAGCTTGAAGTGGATGGGCTACAGCAGAAGACCACAAATATACACTCAGTGACCACTTAATTAGATGTAATTTGGCAAGACCATCACGTGTTAAATGACACTGAGTTGAAGTGAATCCAATATTTAATTGAATCCAATAACACAGCTATAACCTCACATGTAGCTTGAAACCACAGACTGGGTCATCAGGAAGAAACCACTTGAAAGCATTTTTCCTGATTATTCACTCATGTGTTTTTCTCACTGTGGGTGAGCTACTGCCCTGAATGTCTGTAGTTCCTCTATTAAAGGAACACTCACAGTCACTTGACTCCCACTGTGCCACTGGAAAGGGACTCCAGGATCTGGTTCCAACTGTAAGAAAGGCCCTGCTACATTAACACACGATTCTGTAGATGCTGAAAATCTAGAGCAGCAAGCAAAATGTTGGCGGTTAGGCAGCATCTATGGAGAGGAATGGACAGTCAATGCATTGGGCCAAGGTCCTTCAGTATTATATGACCAAGTTGTGTGTTTGCAAGATGCTGTTGAAGGAGCCTAGATGAGTAACTGCAGTCTATTTTCTGAAAGGCATGAACTGAAGCCACTGCGCACTGGTGTTGGTTGACCTACTGGTCAAGTGAACTTGTTTATCCTGGGTGATGTTGCATCATTTGAATGTTGTTGGAACCGCGCTCATTCAGAACTGAATGCATAGAACTGAACTGAGCCTGCCAAAGAGAGGAAAGGCTCTGGAGTGTGTTGCTCACCTCGGGCTACTTAGCCTTTGATTTGTTTTTGTATCCATGGAGTCTTAAGGGGCAGGTCCCATTTGGTTTTGGCTCAAGGAAATACAGGATGTTGAAGCTTGAGAGCAAACAGCAGTAGTGAATATCAGATCATGAAGTACAACAGCACAGTGGTACTGGTCCTTTGGCCCATCTAGTCCATGCCAACCTGATCAATCTAATCCCATCTACCTGCAGCCAGACTATATTCTTCCAAACCTTCTTATTGATATACCTATCCAAACATCTCTTAAATGTTATAATTGATTCAAAGTCCATTTACTGTCAAAGTATACAACCCTGAGATTCACCTTCCTGCAGGCAGCCATGGAAAAAACAACATGGAACTCATTCAAAGAAAACAAAGGAATAACAGATCATGAAACAGTGTAGGAGAGTTCAGTTCAATTTAATGCTGTGCTGTTCGTTGACTGCAGGCTGCACACCCAGTCGTGTCGAAGTGTCCGGATCAAAATTGCGCAGACTAGCAATAAGTGTAACCAGAAGCACAAATAGTGTGAACTGCAGAGTCCTGTAAAATGATTCCAATCCACAAACTGTGCTGAACAAACCTTGCCCAAGACACAAGACTCCTGCACCTTCCTCCAGTAACAGCGAGTAAGAAGGAAACTAGTCAAATGCAGGCAGATGATGCTGAAAAGCCACTTGCCTTCCACTCTATTCCTCATTGATTTCACTTTTGCTTGAGACTTTAATTGGTGAGCAATGGAGCTAATCATGGGTTTGCACCCCACCATTAGGCCACATACTACGTTCTCAACCTTGCTCTCAACCACACTGAGTTCCCTCGGAGACAGCAAAAATGGCAGTTTGCTCAGCTGGCCCCAAAACACATCATCAATATGTAAATTATGGGTTTCAGTCACACACAGATTAGTAGCAGAAGTAAATTTAAAAGAAGAAGGAGGACCTATGTTTTCACTTCTGGCAACACATTGCAACTTTACACCACACTTCAAATGATAGGTGTCAGTCATTAGTACTTTCCTATAGTTGATGGGCATTTCTGGCACTGTGGCACAATGATGACTTCTCACATCGGTCCTGGCCTGAGTGATGTCAGTCAAGGGCCAATATTGTAATTGTTGAAACAGCTTGGATAGAGCGTGATATATCCATAGCCCGGGTTCTCCATGCTATCATCAGAGATGTTTGCACGTCCCTTAAGTATTATTGTATCTAATATGCTCAATCACTATTTTGTCAGGTGTTATGAATATCGGAAGACTGCTCTCTGCTAATAAGAAATAGGAACAAGAGTAGGCTATCTGGCCCATTAGGCCTGCTGCTCCATTTTACTAGGCTCCTAGCTGATCGTTACCATCTTTTTCCTGTCCTGTCCCCTGATTTCCAGTTACCTGTTGCTCTGAATGGAATTGAATGACTAAGCTCAAACTATTCTCTAGGGTAGACAATTCCAAAGCCTTTCCATCTTCTCAGTGAAAGAATTTCCCTTCTTCTCTGTTCTCTGTAACTGGGTCCTTTGGCTCCAGACTTCTAGGCCAAGAGAAATGCTCTCTTTTTATCTCACTAAGTCCTGTTATAAAGTTGTCAGTTTTTCATTCTTGTAAATTCTTAAGCCAAATTGCTGTATGGCAATATCCATTATCCTGAGTTTAGCAAGTCCTTGCTGTGCATCTTGGGTAAGGCAAATAAAATTGTACACAATACTGCAGGAAATGTCTCTACACACATACAAAAGCACTGTTTTACTCCTTCGTTCATATTGTCATGTAATAGAAGCTAATAAACCTTTTAGTTTCAGAATAATTTGCATATTGGTATGTTAGATTTCAGTGGAGTTGTTTATTAGGATCCTCCTGATGCACGGTTTGTCATGGAAAGTTGACAGTTTTTTTAATCCCCCTCCACAGATGTGTTTGACTTGCTGAGGCCCTCCAACAGATTGTTCATGAAGGCAATTGGTTCTGTTTTGAACATCACCACCACCCAGTCTCCAGTCAATTAAAATGTACTCTGGTTTTGTGTAAATGTTCTCCACATATTATTTTTCTGGCATTCTTGCTATCTCATTCAGCTTGTCAAATTCCATGAAAGCCTCTTTAGTTTTGTACTACAGGCAACTTGGTACCCTCAGCCAGATTTTTACTACAGATCATGAACTGCACATTTATGCTGTGGTTGATGGTTCATGTCAAGATGCCCAGTTTTGAGCTATATAATCTGTTGGAGTGCATTGCATTTAATGTGTTTGTGGTGCCACAAACCACAATGCAGGGACTCGGGCTGTGTAAATAAGACTGCTTCCATGAAGACTACTCTGGTGACTTCTGCTGATGTTATCGTGAGTTTTTCGAGGATGTAACCAGGAAGTTAGACAAGGGAGATCCAGTGGATGTAGTGTACCTCGATATTCAGAAGGCATTTGATAAGGTCCCACATAGGAGATTGGTGGGTAATATCAAAGCTCATGGCATTGGGGGGAAGACATTGACATGGATAGAAAACTGGTTGGCAGATAGAAAGCAAAGGGTAGTGGTGAATGGTTTTTTCTCGGAATGGCAGGTGGTGACTAGTGGGGTGCCACAGGGCTCGGTATTGGGACCACAGCTGTTTACGATTTACGTCAACGATTTAGATGAAGGCATTGAGAATAACATCAGCAAGTTTGCTGATGATACTAAGCTGCGTGGCAGTGTGACATGTGATGAGAATGTTAGGAGAATTCAGGGTGACTTGGATAGGCTGGGTGAGTGGGCAGATACTTGGCAGATTACGTTTAATGTGAGTAAGTGTGAGGTTATCCACTTTGGGAGTAAGAACAGGAAGACAGATTATTATCTGAATGGTGTAAAGTTAGGTAAGGGAGAAATACAAAGAGATCTAGGAGTCTTTGTTCATCAGTCACTGAAGGTGAATGAGCAAGTGCAGCAGGCAGTGAAGAAGGCTAATGTTGGCCTTTATTACAAAGGGAATTGAGTACAAGAGCAAGGAAATCCTCTTGCATTTGTACAGGGCCCTGGTGAGACCACACCTAGAGTATTGTGTACAGTTTTGGTCTCCAGGCTTAAGGAAGGACATCCTGGCTGTAGAGGAACTGCAGCGTAGATTCACAAGGTTAATTCCTGGGATGTCAGGACTGTGTTACGCAGAGAGGTTAGAGAGACTGGGCTTGTACACGCTGGAATTAAGGAGATTGCGAGGGGATTTGATTGCAACATATAAGATTATTAAGGGATTGGACAAGATAGAGGCAGGAAATATGTTCCAGATGCTGGGAGAGTCCAGTACCAGCGGGCATGGTTTGAGAATAAGGGGTAGGTCATTTAGGACAGAGTTAAGGGAAAACTTCTTCTCCCAGAGAGTTGTGGGGGTCTGGAATGCACTGCCTCGGAAGGCAGTGGAGGCCAATTCTCTGGATGCTTTCAAGAAGGAGCTAGATAGGTATCTTATGGATGGGGGAATCAAGGGATATGGGGACAAGGCAAGAACCGGGTATTGATAGTAGATGATCAGCCATGATCTCAAAATGGCGGTGCAGGCTCGAAGGGCCAAATGGTCTACTTCTGCACCTATTGTCTATGTCTATTATTGTCATCCTGGCCTGGAATGGGAACTGTACTACCCTCAGTTCTGAGGCACTGCTGAGAGTAGTGTGGACAGCCTAGTGCATCTGTGGTTGTGAACTTTCCTCTATTCAGGGCATTTGCAGCAGCAGGTGCGTAAAAAGAGCTCAGAGGATCATCAGGGACTCCAGCTACCCCAATCACAAACTGATTTATCCTGATACATTGATCTGATTGCATATCTGACTCAATTTCATCTGACTGTACTTAAATGTAAACAAAACAGTTGTGTATACAATCTTGGTGTTTGGGCAATATGCTCCCACATTTCCCCTCTTTTTTTGCTTGTGCATTGCAACTGAAGTGCAACATAAAGATTGTTACTTCCTTGGATATAAGAAATAAGTAGGCAGACCAATCCACAGGCATCAAGAGTATGAGGTCAAATAGCTTGATCAGTCATGTGCATCCATTCACTGCATGCTGCATAACCAAGATGGCCACTGTTCTTCAGGACTCAGCTACGTCTATTGGTTGTAGTGATACCAATCCCATCTTGGGGCTGATGTGAATTCTCCCAACTAGACTACGTTCTGTGCTCTTGTTATTTTCAGTGATCCTGACTTTTTTTTAATGGTGAAGCACTGATTTATCAACTGAAGCAGAGTAGTATGTGGTATTTGAGAGGCTTTCTTGCTCATGTTTGAGCTGGTGCCATGGAGCTTTAAGGGTATAGAGCCAATATTTAGGAATCCCAAGGCTACTCCCTTCTGCCAGTATAGCACAGTCCTGTCAGTGCTGATAAGTCAGTTTTGCTGGCTGTACCCGAGAATGGTGATGGAGTGTAGTGTCTTGTCCCCAGGAAAGGCTGGTGTGCCAACTGAGGTACCAGTCTCCGCTTGGCTTGTAGTGACTTTGTGCGATTCAGATTCGGTGCTGAGTTCAGTCCTGCAGTCTGTCAGTCATATTCTATTTCAATGCAGCCAATGTGCTACATTGAATGTCCAAGGCCATTTCAGAGATGATCACATTGCTGTGTCTGGAGTTGCATCTCAGCCATATAAGGTAAGTAAGGATGGCATTTTACTTCTCCCTTGAAATACATCAGTAAGCTTGAAGGATTTTAATAACAAACCAGCAGCTTTGTTATCTTTAATACTAATGACTAATTTATTTGTTATGTAAAGAAACTAATTTGTTGCCACTCACAATGTTAGCTACTGTTATTGAAAGAGATTACATTTCCCACAATGGTTCTGATATGAAATAAGTCATTAATATTCAGGAAATACTAAAATCCAATAATATAGAAGGATAGGATAATGTGGAAAAGGTAGCACCAAAGAATGCTTCAAGAGAACATAAGCAAATTAGTAAATTATATGCTTCGATTCCCATGAAAAGCAATGTGAAATAGCCTTTAACAGAAATTTAGCATAATGCCTTTTATCAAGTGCACACTCTGTAATTTGAAGGCTAAATTCATGTGTGTTTTTTATTAAATGCTATTCGTTGTAAATGAGGTTTTGGTGCAAAAGAACAGAGAAAAATAATAGTTTGCTTGTCAAAGTAGTGTAGGACAGCTAAAATGCTGTAAGTTAAGCTGAATATCTGATGGTAATGTACACCTGTACAAATCCTGGTGTATGGTTTAGGGGAAGTGTAAAGATACTGTCTTTCATCACACCTCCAGTCCCAGTTATCTGACAGGCATCAATCAAAAGGTGGGGGGGGGAGGGTGTAGGTGTTACGTAAGCAATGTGCAGTGGATAAATGTTTTGGAAAGAGCTGATTGACGGGAACAAATAATGAGTTTAGAACAACTAAAATGTGCTACATGTTGCTGCACGTCTTGGCATGTAAATCATTTAATTCTCAAAGGTGAAATGTGTAATTGATTGGCATAAATAAGATTGATAGCAAGAATTTGGTTCCCATGCTTTCTAAAAGTAGAAGGCATGGATTTAAGTGGGGGGGGGGGGAGGTTGTATAAAGGGGGTGATTTTTTTTTCCAACATGGGTAATGTACTTGGGATTTGGAATGAGCTGAGCTAGAGGAGGTGGTGGGGACAGGAATAGTAACAACACAGCTGTACAGTTAATTGGATGAGTAGGGTAAAGAGGGATATGGAATTAATGCAAACTGATGTTGAGTTTAGATAGACTTGTCATAGTGCATTTAAGGGCCAGTTTTTATGATATAGAAATCTGACTTGATTCACAATAGGATAAATGGTGAAAATTATTTCTCTTTACCAGTTGTCAATGACCAAAAGACACTAGTGTTGAATATGGAACAGGATATCTGCGGGAGAATTATTTTCATCCAGGGGATGGTGAGTGTAGCATACAAAGGCATTCTCATGAGATTTAATTATTTCAATGGGCGCTTGGAATGCAATGGCATTTCAGGCTCTGGTCTGAATACCAGAAATTAGAACCATACAGTCCTTGATGGCATGGACAAGATGGACGGAAGGGCCCATTTCCATTCTATTTGACTCATTGATTTCATTGGCAAACACGTCTATCTTCGACCCAAACATTACAATGATAGATTAGGTGGTGACTTGGTTATGCTATACTCAACACCTGGTATACCCAAGGATTTTTGCAAGCTAGCTATTATGGTAAGCTGTGTCATGTGATTACTCAGCAACATTTATGTATCTCGGATCGAGTTCTCAGTATTTTCAAGAGGGAGGGTGAGCAGCCAGATGTCGTGGTCCATGTAGGGACCAATGACGTGGATAGGAAGAAGGAGGAGGTCCTGCAAAGAGAGTTTAGGGAGTTGGGTGCAAAGTTGAAGGACAGAACCTCCAGGGTTGCAGTCTCAGGATTGCTACCAGTGCCATGTGCAAGTGAGGCTACAAACAGGAAGATAATGCAGCTAAATAAGTGGCTAAGGAGTTGGTGCAGGAGGGAGGGCTTCATGTTTCTGGACAATTGGGCCTTGTTCCAGGGAAGGTGTGATTTTTTCTGACGGGATGGGTTGCACCTGAACAGGAGGGGGACTAATATCCTTGCGGGAAGGTTTGCTAGTGCTGCTCTGGGGGTGCTGGGGGTGTTAAACTACGTAGATTTTCAGGGGGAGGGGAACCAGATTGTTAGAGCAGATAGTGAGGTGGAGGTGGATAAAGGTCATGCGAGAATTGCAAGTATAATGCATGGAGTAAAGCCAGATCTAGCATGTAAAGAGACTTTGAGTAAAGAGAAACAGAATAAAGGGTGTAAAGGTAGTAAGGTAGAAGGGCTAAAGTGTGTGTACTTCAATGCAAGAAGCATCAGGAACAAAGGTGATGAACTGAGAGTTTGGATACATACATGGAATTATGATGTAGTGGCCATTACAGAGACTTGGCTGGCACCAAGGCAGGAATGGATTCTCAATATTCCTGGATTTCAGTGTTTTAAAAGGGATAGAGAGGAGTGGAAAGGGGAGAAGGGGTGGCATTACTGGTCAGGGATACTATTACAGCTACAGAAAGGGTGGGTAATGTAGCAGGATCCTGTTTTGAGTCAGTATGGGTGGAAGTCAGGAACAGGAAGGGAGCAAGTAACACGAGCTGGGAGGTGTATGTGAACTATCTAATTATGTGATAGGAGAAAATGATTTTGGATCCATTTAACAGTGTCACATATGTTATATTCACCTTTGCAAAAAAATACATAGTTTTTCTGGGTAGCTGTCTAACAAAATTTTCACATGAATCTAGGAAATGGTTTTCTTGTATACATGTACGTATACCAGCAAGACGAATTTTGCCAAGTACCTCTGCTGGGCAGGCTCATCTTTACAAAGAATTCAAGTTATAGTAGATTCTCTTGAAAGATGCACTGAGGAAACTTATACAAAGCATTGGGTAATCTTCAGTGGATATTTAAAAAAATTTCAACTAATGAGGTGAAACTAAATGATGTACACCATTGCTATGAATGGTTGAAGGCTGCTAGCATCTCTAAAACAGTCGGTGGTACACTTTAAAGGGAAAGGAAAAGAATTTTCATCCAGTTTAAATTATGCATATTAACTACACATTCTCTGTTTATACCTTCAAAATACTTTCCTAAATGTGACTGTGAATCCTTTATGTACATTACAGTTAAGTATGTAATTTCTATTACCCGCTTTTGAATGGAATTCATCCTATTTTGTTTATATTTGTGCCTTCAGCAAAAGCAGATGCATTGCCATTAGCAATCATAATTTCCCCTCACAGTATCTAGGTACACCCTCTTATCCAATGAAAAAGATAATTAGGCACACTGAAGAGCTGAGCAATTATTTTTAATCGACTTGGGCTTCACAGTATGAAAGCTGAAAACTGCCATACTACTTAATTATTACCCCACCCCCTCCACCTACTCCTGAGATAATGTATCTCCTGGTGTCAGGGCAGATGAGAGATGGGCAATGCCTGTTTGTAATATTAGACTCAGAGTGGTAATGGAGCTGCTGCAACAGAGGTGCTAGCCCATTTCGAACTAGAAGAGATGCAAATAGAAGGATGTTACAAGTTAGTTTTTGTTCCAGCAGCTAACAATCATTCATAGGAAAGCAGCAGTCAATTGACATGGAGCTTTAAACCATGGGTCCCAACCAGATAAAAGTTCAATCATGATGCGGGCTGCATAAGGAGTTCTGAGGATGGGGAGGTGTCAGCCAATAGACCCAGTGTTTGCCTCCAGGTTCTCAGCTCTCTGGAATTGCAATTTCATTTACAAACTATATCACTCCTTGATCATCAATTGAGTTTTTGTTCAAGGGATGTCACAAGGCCAGAGTTTATTGTCCATAATCAATTGGGCACTGTAATGACTTGCTTACGAACCTACTTCAATAGACAAGAAAAATCCTTCGATATGTTTGGCTTCAAAGTAATTTTTTTTTAATGTGTTACCATATGCTACCCTGAGACTTATTTCCTTGCAAGCACTTGTAGAAGACTAGAGAAATTGAATAGAATAAGTGGAAAAACTACTCACAAAGACTAACAAACAACCAATGCATAAAAGGAGACAAACAGTCAAAATAAAAAATAAATAAATACTGAGAGCATGAGTCCTTGAAAGTGAGCCTGTGGGTTATGAGGTCAGGTTTCAGATAAACTGAGTTCCTTTCCTTTTTAAATGAAGGCTAATCCAAAATGGCCTTGTGATGGGGCAGAATGGAGTTCTACATACTTAATTCAAAGCTTCCAGAAAAAATAGTTAGAAGTATAAGTGAGGGGGGAAACAGGAGTATTGAACAAGAATATTGGTGTTTGACTGAAAATATGAAGATATTAAAAACAAAATTTGCTTAGAGTTAATGAAGGTGTGATTAAATTAATTCTATTTAACAGAACCTTCTTCATATCTTCTGTGAGCTTGAGTTGTTTTCAGGGAAATCAGAAATGTTGGAAAAGATATAGGCTAGTATTAATAGGAATATTATGATGCACCAGAGAAGGTGCTATGGTCATGTAATGGCGAACACACTGCTTTACAAAGCAAGATGTGAGATCTAGGGGTTTGATTCCTGCTTCTGTGTGTAAGGAGTTTGTATATTCTCCCCATGACCAAGTGGGTTTCTTCTGGGTGCTCCAATTTTCTTCTGTATTCCAAAGATGCACAGGTCGGCATTGGTGAGTTTTGGGCATGCGATGTCAATCTAATCTTTAGACAATGAGCATTTGGCTCTTCCCTGCTCGTGTTAGAGATATATCAGTGGTCCTAGTAACTTAATCTCACTCATGTGCGTGGATTTCTATTTGATTCCTTTGTCGTTTATCTACAGTAAATAATTTGCCAATTAATATACCAACATACTTTGGGGATTGGAGACGAAGCTAGAACACCCAGTGAAAATTTTCAAGTTGATGAGGAGAAAAGTCAAACTCCAAACAGATAGTAACCAAGGTCAGAATTAAATGTGGGACCCTGGAGTAGGATTTGTTTCTGGGAAATGAGTCTGCCCAAGTGGAAGTAGTTTTGATGAGGAAATATTAAGGAAGATATTGAAGAAACTTCAGAATAAAGTTCAATGTAAGTCTGTGATCAAAGTATGTATATGTCACCATGTACTACCCTAAGATTCCCATTGGTGAAGGATTTTAGCTGTGTAGTTAAACTGAATCTGTGGTTCTTAGAAGGGGAGTAATTAAAATTATGAAGAGTTCATGCAGAATCGGGTATCAGAGAAATGATTCCTATTAGCAGGACGGTCAAGCTTGAATATATGGAATGAAGGTGATTACCAAAAGAACAAAAATATCTAGAAAAAAAGTCTTTTTTACATTGATCTTTACAAAGACATGGACATCAATGTACACATTCAGTTGGAGTGGTCAAAATGGAGGTGGATAAATATCTGAAGTTGGAGGTGGTCAGGGAAATAGAATTGGATCTTGTATAGACCTTGTAAAAACATGAAGGGCTGACTGGACTCTTCCTGTACTGTAATGATTCAGTGAAATCCACATTTATGGGTAGCCACCTCCAGGGGACAATGACAACAGCTGCCCCTGTGGGCACCTGGGTTTTCTTCTACAGAGATCCTTAAGCTGCTAAGAGTCCTGATGCTGTAAGAGTCTTGGCCTGAAACATTGACCATTTATTCCTCTTTATAGATGCTACCTGACCTGCTGAATTCCTCCAGCATTTTGTGTGTGTTACAAGCTCAGATTTACTGTTGATCATTTGGTGAATCCTACTATTGGTGGCTTATAGATTTGTCCCCAGTGTCAGATGAAGCAGTTTAGCAGAATCATATCCAGCTGGGAAATATGAAATGTACTGTTACAATTTTTTTGCTGAATAGAAACATTTTCCATTAGTCTAAATGGCCTGTATCATTTATCAGGTCCTTTGGGTGGATAGGCAAATCTAAACAAGAGTATCTCTGCAATAATACTTACTATGTTGACATGTGGGAAAACTGACAGTAGTAATAGGACCATATTCTAACATGCACGGTATTGTAGCTCACGGGTAGAACTGATAAATCTTGTTGGTCTTTGAGCTTAACATTTGATAGATTTGATTTTCATATTTGCTTTAACAAAAAGTATTAAGAAGGAACATCTTACTTGAGCACTAAGTGTGTTTCAAAATGATGGTTTGGACTCCAGTACAGGTTTTGAAATAGCAGAAAATGCTGAAGACAGTTTCTCACCTCTGCCTAGGCAATAATTAAAATAAAACTATTTTGTGGTGTCATTCATCATTAATATCTCTTTTATATCTGTCCTCTAAATCAGAGCAGATGGTTTCCACACACCACAAAATTTTATGCAGGCAGCAGCTCTAAAATTCTCTATGACAGCTGTGGAAGTTCAGTTGCTCAATATATTCAAAACGGTTTTTTTAGATATTAAAGGGGTGAAGGGATAGTTAAAGCGGGAAAATGAAAGCAGTCAAAATCTTAGAGAAACATGAAGCATGCACAACGCTTACTCCCACTTGTATTTCTTATGGCAATACATGTTGTAGACTGTGGTGAATGGCAATGTTCCAACATTGTCATTAGACAGCTAAAGGAAGGAAATTCCTGTTCATCTTGCTGATTAAAACAGTGGAACTGTGAACATTTGGGCATGATAGACATGCTATTGCTTTGAGATTTCTTGGAAAAAGGAGGCAGTCAGGTAGAGGAATGATTTCCAGAGAGAAAAATATTGGCAATAATTGTTCTTTATGTTTGCTGAGGACGTATTTGAACTGTTTGAAACAATGGAGAGTTTCAAAGAAAGAATAAATTACCATAATTACCAGTTGAAATGGATTTACAAAGAATTGATATAAACTATTCTGGAACAATTATGAATATTTGTCACGGAATTTAGTTTGTAAAGAATGCTGAGTTTAGGTTGAGTTCATGAAGAATACTAATTGTTTTACAAGCTTGGTAAAGCAATAGCTTTTTTACAGAACATTAAATTCTTCTTGCCAATTAATTGTGTTTGTATTTTATTCATTAGTTTTTTAAGATCTGGGCTAATTAACAATAAACGACTAATATCTAATTTATACTATTAGGTAAAATCAAGCATTGCTTGTAAGACTAACATTTAGCAGTTCAATGAAAATTGGGTTTAATATCACTCAATTGAAATTTGTTGTTTTGTAGCATATTTTGAATTTTGGTTCTAAGTTTCAGCTAAAATTTTGGTAGTTCTGTACAAAGTCCCTGACATTTACGAGGGGTGATTGATAAGTTTGTGGCCTAAGGTAGAAGGAGATGAGTTATACAGCTCTCGTTACATGCACGTGCAGGTCAACTCTTTGAATGATTATGCAGAAAGTTTGAAGTTAATAACTCATCTCCTTCTACCTTAGGCCACAAACTTATCAATCACCCCAATGAGTTATTAACTTAGTCTTTGTGTGTCTCTGTGGGTGTGTGTGTGTGTGTGTGTATATAGGTTGATAAAGCATTCTTGTTTGTTTAAATAGTTCATTATGTGTATGTGTAAACACAAGAATTGCATACATCATCAGGCTGTCATGTGATGCATGAGCACCTTGCTTGAAGTAAATGAAAAGTTAGGCCTGTGTTTTGACTCCAATGTCTTCCTTTTGAATTAGCATTTTTTTTGAACTTGTAAGACATAAGATGGCACCTTGTATAGTATTCAGCTTTGGTCAGTTCAGCCTGAGCAACTTGGCATTTCTAACCAACTCCATGTGATCACTGGAACCTGGCATCCTTGAACAAGTTGACTCTGGACAAGACTAATCGTAGTTGCTGTGGTGGTGAGGGCTTTGGGGGGGTGGGAGAAGGTGCTGGTTTTATCAGCTGATGGAGACTCCCTCAAGATTAAGTTTCAGAAAAAAGAAGTAGTGAGCTTGAGTTACAAGCCGGTCCAAGATACGTTTGCATGTTTAAGTAATATCAGTCTATTCATTTGTTTTATTTAGAAAGAAAGATCGGTCTCAAAATAAATAAGTTCAAGTACGGTTCAGAACAGAATTGATAGTTTCCTTTTCCCAGGCAACTTGCAGCTGTCACTATGACTTAAATATAATAGGCTTGGTTATCAATTTGCTACTTAAAATGCAACCAGGGAAATGTTGCTATATTAATTAGTTTGCCTCTGATTCTGATGTTTTGTCTCATCATTCTGAGGAGGACAACCACCATCTGTTCGTGTCGGTCTGTTCAAGGGATCAATGTCTGCTCCTTTTCATGACTCGGGAATCAAAAGGCTTGTAAAGGCAAATGTTTCAAACCAAAAACTGTGAGCAGTCATGGGTCCAGTAAATTAATTTCACTATTGTCATTTGTATAAATAGACTTGTCTGAACAGAGGGGTCAATTTGATTGATGACTTAGTTCAATGCGTTACTCAAAAGAACCACAGCTTGCTTCAACTAATGAAACTGTGGTCATTTTGCAGAGATGACACTCCGTCACTATTGAATTATTTGCAAAACCCAAATACTTATGAGGAAATATCCATCTCTTTTGGAAGTGTTATCGTTCTTAGTATTTAATATTTGGGTAAGAGCTGCAAGAAGATTCCATGATAATAAACATAACCCCTGCCTTGAAACAATTGAAGATAATGTCATCCTTTTGTGTGTTTTTTACAGTTTCAGTTCTCTTTTATTTGCAAAATACTTATAAAGTGATCATAAAGTGGGCGCCACAGTAGCACAGTGGTTAGTGCAATGCTATTACAGTTTTGGGGGGGTGAGGGTTGGAGTTTGGACTTCAATTCCAGTGTCCTCTGTAAGGAATCTGTATGTCCTCCCCATGGAATCCATGGGTTTTCTCCAAGTGCTCTGGTTTCCTCCCACAGTCCAACGACATACCAGTTAGTAGGATAATTGGACATTCTAAACTGTCCTGTGATTAGGTTAGCATAAATCGGGGTTTGTTGGGGGGCACAGCTTGAAGGACCAGGAGAGCCTATTCCTTTCTGTATCTCCAAATAAAATAAAGCTAACTGTCTTTGATTCAATTGAATGACAAAAGGTGGTTTTCGCCAACGATTTTAAATCTAATTTTTACGTGTTAGCAAACCTTCATTTATTAACAAGACATTTTCTCTGAATTTAGACTTTTGCAATGCTTTCATGCTCTTTATATAATGTCATTATTTTTCTCAATGCTGAAAATCAAAGAAGACTTACTTCCACTTCAGTCTTGATCGCAAATGGATTTGGAGATGGCCTGATTGAGGGAGGTCGAATGTGAGGTGATGCACTCCTTACATTACTTACACTGGACTTGTGTATGCTCTCAGTTCATGGATTTGTGCTACTTAAAGGAATGCTTCTTCTCCGCTTGGATATAGGCCAGAAATTCCCAAGAAGTATTCTGCACATTTGTAGAATTTGAATACACCTTTGAGACTTGATCTCTATCCCTCAATAATTTCATCCCTTGCCAACATTCAAAAGACAACCAAAAATGGTGGAAGAACTTGGCCAGCCAAGTACTATCTTCGGAAGGAGAAACTAGTTACTGTATTGGGTCAATGACCCTTCTTCAGAATTGGGGGTCAAACAGAGTGTTTACAGTTTCCATAACACAGCTGAGGGAGGAGTGAGGTATAGAACTGAAGGATTACATACATAGCAATTGATTACGGTCAGGCAATAACTGACAGGGGCACTTTAACGAAAGGGGCTCCAGCCTGAGATTGGGGATATGATGTGAGGGAAGTTTACCTGAAGTAGTGAAATTCAAGGTTCATTCCAGAAGGTTGTAAAGTGACCAGATGGAAAATAGTACTGTTTATCAAAATAGCCTGTTTCTGGAGCTTGTAATTGGATATGGAAATGACCAGCAAAATATTTTAGATTTCCTGCAGTTGTGCGATGCATTCTGTATAATCTCTCATCAATGGCAGAGAAGCCATTGCCGCAAATGCTCAGGGAACTGAGAGCTTTCTGGAGGCGGTGCGCTACAGAGCTATGATAGTAGCCATCTGGCGTGCTCAATGGTACTTTGTAACACTTTTGTAAAAACTAAAAAGGTTCGGTGACAAATTACGATGGCTTGTTTTAAGAACCATTTTATTGGCGTTCGTTGTAAAAGTAAAGTGAGGAAGGGCAGCCAGTGGCACACTGCCTGGAGGGAAGAAGTGATCCTGAGTTCATGTTCTGCATTACCTTCACTCAACGTAGTGGTGCAGAGGGCAGAAAGGATGATGCGGAGTCCTAAAATCAAGGTTAGTTGGCCCATCATAGCTGTATGAATGTGTATCTGCACACGCACATGAGTAGCTAACTCTGACTGTAGCGGGGGAACAAAAATGCGTCTGCAATTTTTACTTGCACATTTAGCTTGTTCATTCTTAACTGTTAAACTTTCGAGGATGCTGAGGGTGATGTTAAAATATAAAACCCCAATGCTTGTAGGTGAACCAAAAATTCAGCAATGTGATGCCAATTCATTTAACAGTTTATACTGTACGTTTCCCTTATTTGAAAATAAAGAGCATGGCAAAACCTGTTTGTTGCATTAGTGTTGTATTCAAGTGCAGTAGTTTGGGTCGACTGCACTTAGCAATGGAATTAAGCTGCCTGAAATCCATCTGAGTCCATGGAAACAAAGCCACCGAGATGCAGGAACAAAGTATTATTGGAATATATTTTACATAATTTAGGGAACCCGGTACCATGCCACTAATTCAAGAGCCTGGCTTTTGACTTAGCTTCTTATAATTTAATCTTTAAAAGTAATTTGAGAATGCACAGAACCAAGTCGACTGTTATAAAATCAATCAATCTTTGAGCCAAGCATGGATGGAGGATAAATAGATAAAGGGCAGGACTAGCTGAGTGATTTTCTTAATAGCAAGAAGTTTGGAATCCTCTCCCTAGAGGACATAATGGGACTTTAAAGAAATAATCAATATCTATTGGTAAGGAGAAAGGTGGGTATATGAAGGCAATGTACAGATTAAACATTATCTAATTATAAGAGAAAACTTCTTGCAGTGTCATAGCAATGTTTAATGCAAGAAAACACTCATCCATACATGTCTGCACTTTTGAGAACTGTCAGGCTTGATCCTGCAGTCTGTAAATTCTTCATTCACAAATCCCTGTTTTAACTCCCTTTTTAAAATTTCTTGTAGAATTGGTTCAGCCCATTCTTACATCTTAAATCCGAGAAGCCAGAGTAGAAGATCTTTCTCACCACTCCTGTTACCATTGACTTTAATGTTTGTGTATTGAACGACTTGGCAGAAAGAATATTTCCATCTTTCTCCAATCTATTAAGAGGTCTCATCTTAAATGTTTACAAGTCATTTTCTCTCTACTGGGGTGGGGGGAGAAAAAGCCACAAAAAAAACTATCCTCTACTCAAAGCTGAAGCTCCCTATTAGCTTGGGTACTTCAGGACCAGGCAGCTTGCTCTGTAAAGGAAAACCTCAAAGCTCAGCATAGAGAGGTATGAGGTGAGCTAAGTCGTGTATAGAAGTTGAAAGGAAGTTTTATTTTTTATTTATTGAGCATGGAACAGGCCTTTCCAGTCCTTTGAGGTGTGTTGCCCAGCAACTCCTGATTTAACCCTAGCCTAATCATGGAACAATTTACAATGATCAATTAACCTACCAACCGAAATGTCTTTGGACTGTGCAAGGAAACCAGAGTGCCTGGAGAAACCCCACACAGTCACAGGGAGAATGTACAAACTCCTTACAGACAGTGATGAGTTTGCTGGTACTGTAAAGCATTGTGCTGACCACTATTCTATCATGATGCCCCAATGAGACAGGATTGTAGGTGATGGGTGGAACAGGGTGAATGAAGGGCGATGGGCCTGTGGAATTTAGTGGGTGGGGGAGGATAAGGTCTATATAATAGTGAGGGGGGAGGGGTAATTAGAGAAGGATTTGAAAAGATGAACAATAGAAGAGAGATCTTGGCTGTACTAGTGCGAGTGGGGAAAGGAAGATGAGTGGCTACCTATAATTTGGAAAAATCATTTTTCGTACCACAGATCTGCAGGCTACCCGAGTGGAGCATTTTAGTGTTCTGATTTGTAACTGACATCACTGCTGAAGTGGAAAAGACTAACAGTGAGGACAGACACATGACTGTGGAATGAGGAGGAAGCTGAAATAACATGCCACCAAAAGCTCAAGATGGTTGTTGTAGAGAGGGCAAAGATATCCTGCAAAATAGTTACCCAGTCCATGCTTGGCCTTGCTAATGCAGAGGGGGATTCATCATGAGTACCAACTGCAATAGATCAACTTGGAGGAAGCCTGGGTGAATATCTGTCTCTGCATTTTCTAATGCGCGCATTCTAAGTGCATATAAGAAAAGCATATTCCACTTGAATTTCTGACGGCATGATAGTATGAGCATAGAATTTTACAATTTCAGGCAGTTCACCTCCACCCCTCATGTTCCTTCATGTCTTCCACCAATACACCTGAAGATCTCTTATCTGTTTCTACTATTATCTGCCTATCCTTGACCTGCTTTCATCTGACTATCATTTTCTGCTTCATCTGGTTCCACTTGCTATCTGCCAACCTTTCTCTCTCACCCCCGAAATACTGGCTCTCTTCCCTGTCCACTCTGTCTGAATGCAGTGCTTGATTCAAAACATTGACCATACCATCGCCTCACCATCGCTCCATGAACTACTGCCACTTTCGAGCAATTTAGTTTTTAGCTTTCCTTTTTCAGAATCTGCAATCTCAAGTCTCTAAACTTCAAAGCTTGCCTGTTGAGAATGAAAATATAAGAGTGAAAATGCCGATAAACTGTAATGGGTGAAGTGCCAAATATCTGTATCTTATTGGATTGAGTTCTAGGTTTGACAATTTAACATAGGGTGTTCAGCACTGCATCAGCCCTTTGTAAACAGAACAGCTCCCATTAATTGATCAGGTCATTTGTTCATACTGTTTTGTATGGAAGGAGGTATGTATTCTGCAAATGGAAGTTGTGTATAAAGCTGGGCTGTATGGGATGAATACCAGCAAACAGGTCTGGATTTAGTGAATATGTAGGCTGATTCAGTCTTCTGGAATCCTGTACAGGAACCAGAAAATAGTTTACTCTGGATGCTGATTTAAAGAAAAAATTGCTTGTTAAATGTTGCAGAGAAGACTCTCAACAAAACGTTTTCCCACTTTCCTTTGAGGTTCAATTTGTTAGAAGTTCTAATGAACTAGTCAGATGCAGAATTTATGCTTATTTATTTCAAAAATTGTTATTTTAAAACAAAGCCACTGTCTTGCAAAAATTAGTGCTATGTTTCAAGCAATGTTTCTTCAAATCTCAAACCGGATAATACTGGAAATATTTTGAAGCCATCAGTATTTATGTAGTGAAAAGCAGAGTTAATTTTCAGGTTTATTGCCTTTTTTTTAAGAAGTCTATAATTTTCAAAATCTTCAGCAAGAGATCCTAATATATAAACTTGTGCTTTTTTATCTCAAATTTCTGAAGATTTTAATCATTTCTTTCAGTTGTCTCTCTCATCTCAGCCATCATATTTGTCCCAAATTTATTCTGCCTCTTTTGAAGGTCTCAGGCATTCTTTAATTGATCTGTATTACTTCCTGCCCTCTTCAATCACAATATCTGAAGGGGAATTCCTTCCCTTCCTAATCCTCTTTGAAATTACTTTTTTCTGACCTAAGTACATTTATGATCAAAGCATGGTTGGAGTTTAAAACCCTGAGATTCGTCTTCCTGCAGCCAGGCATGAAACAAAGAAAACGTGGAACCCATTGAAAGGTAAGCATCAAACACCCAACACGCAGAGAAAATTGAAATTGCACCAACAGACAAAAAAAAGAGTGAAAAGCATTGTTTTCCCTTTCCTGACTTCCTCTCTCTCTCCATGTAACTGGAGTTGTGTAAAGCACTTTATCCTTAATGCGCATTAATGATCACAGCAGAACTGGTGTTCCACCAGCATTTTGTGTGTGTTGTTTGAATTTCCAGCATCTACAAATTTCCTCATGTTTACGCATTAATGATACTTTGATTGCTGCAAGGACCAAGTGGAACAATACAATCTTTTTCTAACTTCAGTGAAGTTAGGAGTTTTAAACTTTGAAGTTGTTTTTCAGTAAACTTGAAATTGTTGCATTGAATAATTGTTGGTCGTTAACTTGATTTTTATGGAATTTAATTCCGTTTGTACAAGCAGAATCTGGACTGACTGAATTTATTCCTATTAGAACATGGAGCCAATGTATTTTACCTTGGATGTATATTCCTAGAAGAATTTATAATCTTAAAGTTTCTGTGATTTGAGTTGTGTGCTTTAGTCATAAAATGTTGCACATTGAATGAACCAGAAAATGGAACAATTCCACTGAGGAATGCGACTGCAAGAAGTAATCTTGTTCTAAATGTACTGTAACATGCTTCTTTCTGCGTGTTTTATAGAATGTGTACATTTCCAGGATTTTATCAATTGGTTATTCAACTATTGTTGGAAAAAGTGGGTAAATATAATGGTGGTTTAATATTTCACAGAGGGTTGATCTGCTGGACTCTGGTTTGTTCATTACTTTATAATCCTACTCTTGGATAAGAGAAAACCAGTCTTCAGAGGAAGCATCTTCTAAGCACACAATGTCCATAACCCAGGAAAGGTGAGGGCAGCAGGCATATAGAGCATCAATTCCCCTCATGTTACACGCCATACTGAACTAGAAATATAGAATGGTCAACTTTGCATAGATTCTTCCATCAACAGTCTCTTTCGGCTGGATTTAGATGGCCTTGGCCTCTTCGGGTCGGCTTGTTTTGATGATAATAGTATTCCAAAAATGAATAAAAAGGGCATTGGGATAATTTAATGTGAGGACATTTTGCTATTTTAGGATCCATTGCCTTTGGAGCCATATTCAGAATTGAGTTTATTATCACTGAATTATGTCACAATTTTGTTTGTGGCAGCTGTACAGTGCAAGACTTAAATTACTATGCTACAATAAAAAATAGTGCAAATGAGGAATAGTAAGGTAATGTTTATGGCTTCATGAACTATTCAGAAATCTGATAGTGGGAAGGGAAGAAATTGTTCCTAAAATGTTGAGTGTGGATCTTCAGGTTTCTGTGCCAACTCCCCGATGGTAGTAATGAGAAGAGGGCATATCTTGGATGGTGAGAATTCTTAATTTTGGATGTTGCCATGTTGAGACACTACATTTTGAAAATGTCTTTGATGGTGGGGAGACTTGTGCCCATGATGGAACTGACTGTGTCTATAACTTTCTGCAGCCTCTTTTAATCCTGTACATGAGCGCCTGCATACCAAATGGTGATGTAACCAGTCAGAATGCTCCCCATGGTTTATCTGTAGAAATTTGCTAATGTCTTTGGAGTCATACCAAATTTCATCAAACATTTAATGAAGATACAGCTACTGCATGCTACCTTTGTGACTGTATCAATACGTTGGGCCCAATGTAGTTCCATTGTGATGTTGGCACTCTGGAACTTGAAGCTCCTGACCCTCAATGAGGAATGGTGTGTGTTCTCCTGAAATCCTTTTTCTGAAGTCCACAGTTAATTCCTTTGTCTTGCTGATGTTGAGTGCAAGGTTGTTGCAACTCTCTCTGTAGCTCTGCTCATGTCCATGCCTCCATGGAGGAGATGATTACCTGTCTTGGGATGATTACCTGTTCTTGGAATCTGTCTTTATGCCATATTTTGTACAAGAGAATTGGATTTTGGCAGTGCATTGTAATATGTTATGATTACCTTACAATGTGATTGCCTCCTGGAGCCTTGTTCACTTAATATGGCCATGCTGTTGCTGAATATTGGTTACAGCTTGGTCAACTTATTATCAGACAAAAAAAATGAAACATTAACTTGTCCAAGGATAATAATCAAAACTTAATTTAATACTTTAAAATAAAACATGTAAAAACATTCTTAAGGCACCTTGCAAAGATATTATTGAAAAAAAAATTGACATAGATGTTTTAAACTGATAACAAAAAACTTGGTCCATTTTAGGAAAATGTCGAGATGGGATTCTAAATCTTAAGGAGACTTTAATGTGGTGGAGCAAACAAAAGCAGCTTTGAAGTAGTGTAGAAATATACAAGAGTTGAAGAGCTGGAGGGGCAAACCATGAATGGACAATTGGAAATAGATGTTGTGACTTATTTAAATATTGAAATAATACATTTACAATATCACTGTAAGCTGTTTGCTTTTGTTAAAGATGTCCTTTTAGGCTCTAAGTAGCATGATATTGGCAGGAGGGTGCTCAACTTCAAGCACTCTTCAGTGAATCTTGATATGCAATGGTAGCCCTAACGATCTATTCACTCTATACTTAAGACTCTGAGGCTAAGTCCAGCTCCAGTGCCATATTCAAGTTTGCTGATGACACCACTATTGTTGGCCAATATAGTGATGAATTGGCATAGAGGAGGGAGATTCAAAATCTGGTTGAACGGTGACACAAAAACAGAGATGAATATTGATAACAAGAGGAAGAAACCAAAGGTCCATGAGTCATTTCTTATTAGGGGATTGGAGGTGGAGGATTTTGAGTAACTTCAAACTCCTTGGCATTATCATTTCCAAGGATCAGTTCTGGGACCAACACGTAAATGCCATTACAAAGATAAGTGCTTCTACTTTCTTGGACATTTTGCACAGATTCAGCATGTCAAGAAAGCAGCATCCATCATCAAAGACCCCCGCCATCCAGGCTATGCTCTCTTATCACTGCTGCTGTCAGGAAGCAGATACAGGAGCATTAGTCCCACACCACCCAGATCAGGAACAATTAATACCCTTCAACCATCAGTCTCCTCAACCAGTTTGGAGAACTTCCCACCCCTCAACAACCCACTGATTTCTAACCTATGGAATCGCTTTCATGTTCGCTACAGCTCTTATTCAGTATATTATTTATTAACATATATTTTTAGGGAATATATCTTTTTTCACATTGTTTCTTTGACTTTGTGTATAAATTTTCTCTGGTTCTTTTGTGTTTCTTTGTACTGTATCTACTGGGAATTGCCCACAAGAAAATGAATCTCAGGGAGGTATGTGGTGACATACGCATACTTTGATAATAAATGTCTCTGGGCTTCTAGAACACATAAACAGCCTGTTTTCTCAGTCAATCTGGTTGAAAGCTGCAAATCCTATTATCCAAATAACAAAACTAGTTAAATTTCATTTTTGGAAGGAAAATATTACTAACCAATCAATGTGCTGGAGGAACTCAATGGGTAGAGCAGAAACTGAAAGGAAGGAATTACCGGTGTTTCACACTGAAATTTTGCATCAGGAATGGAAATGCTACAGCAACAATGAATACTTGAACCAAAATGTTAAATATTGCTTTAATCCTACAGCAGCTGTTCGACTGCTGAGTTCGTTTTGAAGATTGTTGCTCAATATTCCAGTATCTGCAGTCTCTTGTCCCCAAAATTACATGCCGTGTCCAGCACTAAAGTTGCGCAAGGTGCAATTGTCAAAAGTTCTGCCTCAGATATCCTGTACTGTAATTTGATGTTGCATTAATATTGTACAAACTCCTGGCTGTACTACCATTCTCCCATACTCCTATGCCCCATCATGAAAATCTATGATTAGGAAGGATTGAATCAAACCTGGGGAGTGGAGGTGGGGGTGTGGTGAACTACATATACCTGTCTGGACACGCCCCCCTGCTGACTGCTCCTGTGGCTCCTCCCACAAACCCCTGTATAAAGGCGATTGGAGGCACTGCTCCTCCCTCAGTCTCCAGGATGTTGTGTGATGGTCTCTTGCTGCTGACAGTGCTTTCTTCCAGCTAATAAAAGCCTATCCCTCACCTCACGTCTCCAAGAGTTATTGATGGTGCATCGGGGGATAAGGTAAAGATATGCTTGGTGGTCGGATCGGGTTGAAAATGATGGAAGTAGAAGAGAATGATGTGTTGGATGCAGAAGCTTAAAACTTCAGAATGCTTCCAAAAAGAAACTGCAGGATTCTCCAAAGGTTAATTTGTAGATTGAATCAGTGACTGAACAAGAATATAAGCTGAGGTGCAATTCTGAAGTTTTAAAATGCATTGGTCAGATTGCATTTGGAGTATCATAAACAGTTTTGGCTCTCTTGTCAAAGAAAGTATGTAATAGCATTGGAGAGGGTCCAGAGTAGGTTCATGAAAATGATCCTGGGAGTGAAAGGAACATTTGAATCTTCTAGACCTGTACTCACTCGAGTATAGAAGAATGGGGGGTGGGGGATCTCATTGAAACCTATAAAATATTGAAACACCAAGGAAGATTGGACAAGGAGAGTAGGTTTCCAATAGTGAGAGAGTCTGCGACTAGAGAGAACAGGCTCGTTATAGAAAAATGTCTCTTTAGAACAAAGATGAGGAGAAATTTCTTTAGCCAGAAGGTAGGAAATCTGTGGAATAAATTCCCACAGGTGCCTGTGGTGGCCAAGTCATTTAGTTGATTCAATAAAGAAGTTCTCGATCAGTACGGCCATCAACTGTTAGTGGCAGAAGGCAACAGAGTTGGTTTGAGAGGGATAAAAATCAGCCTTGATTGGATGGCAGAGCAGACTTAATATGTTGAATGGCCAAACTCTGCTCCTAAGTCTTCTGGAAATAAATTACATTAAGATTCTAATTCCTATCTTCAATAGGAATTGCTTTGCTCTGATAACTTTTCCTTTTCCCATCTTTGTCTATTACCTACTTAACCTTCCTCAACATGTTACTGTTGCTATTTTGACCCATGGCCTCACAACACCAGCAACCCAAGTTAAATCCTTTCCTCCAGTGCTGTCAGTGTGGCGTCTGTCCATTCTTTCCATGAGTGTGTGGATGTACTCCACCTGCTCTAGGAGTGGATATGGCCAGGTCTATCACAGGTAAAGCTCTGGCCATCTTTGAGCACATCCATATGAAGTGTGTAACACTTACCCAACAGGCTGGTATATGTCTAGGGGAAAAGGAGATCCAGCCACACACCGACCCCACCTCCCGTACACGCAGGTGCTGTGAGAATCAAGTTTATGCCTCGCGCCCGCACACAGTATCAAATTCACACCAGATACCGTTATGAAATACACTTTAAAGAGTTTACTAAAACTAAAAGAGTACTAGGCAATACAATATATATGAAAGGAAAGAAAAAAAACAAAAGGCGCCAACTTATCAAAGTTCAGTCAGTTTAGTGCACATCGTTGGAGCTCAACCATCGAACCATTCGACCCCTCGTCGCTTGCCTCCGACCTCCACGTCTTCACACCTGGGACCACCCCCGGTGGTCAACCAAGCAGTGCAGCGCACGTCCACCTTCCTCGGCGTCTTCCTCTCGACTCTCCTCAAAAGACCGCGAAACCCCCCCCCCCCCCCAAGTTCCCAGCCTCACAAGACAAAATAACATTCCCCATTGGTTAACAAATGAATACAATCCCCATATCAGCAAGTCTAAAGCTAAACAACTGCGAGAGAAACACTTATCAGACAAAGAAGCATTCCTCCTCTTAACAAACCAAAGAAGCCATTTTGAGTAACATACACAGGACATTGTACAAGTGTTATTGCAGGAAGGCAGCCTCTGTCTCAGCACCCAGAAAATGCTCTCTTCTCGCTGCCATCAGGAAGAGGTTCAATTGCCCCATCGTGGAAATGTTCCCACAACCTATGGACTCACCTTCCTATGGGGGGGAAAATGAAAATCATACAAACAATTGAAGTGAACAAAATGCCTGTTACCATCTTTCTATGAAGCTAACTGTGCAAGGTTGCTCCAAACTTAATCATCTGACTATTCGTTTCTTTACTTGTCCCAGTCTTTGACTTGGTTAAATTTCAGGTCATTATATTTCATTGTGAAGTAATTTGTTTTACAATGTTAACAGTGGTCTGTATATGCAACTCACAGTTGTTTTGTTACTTTTACAAATCTGTGGACTAAATGATTCTGAGTTCAGGAACAGAAGTCAGATCAGAGTCATTGAGTAATATAACCTGCATGGAACAGCTGAACCAAAGTGTAGATGGTCTGAGCAATCATAAGCCACAAATCAAATATTCCCTTCCTCCCATTAAATGTCTAGATCTGGCAACATTCTTGCAAGTATATCTCTTGTCACTAGGTGGGCCTGCTTTATCATTTTCCTGCAAACCAAGCCCACGAAGATGTGATGAGCAGCTCCGGAGGTCACTTTGACTATAATGGAAATCTATAGAACCACAAATGCGTTATGAAATGATCTATTGATATTGCTATCAATCAAACTCTCTGACAGCACCCTAACCACATGCACTGCAAAGATCCAAGAAAGAAGCTTGTCACAAGGACAGTTCAAAATGGGCATTAAGTCCTGGCCCTGTCACTTGAAACTTGTATCTAACAACTGAATAAATGTATAAACCCTTGCCTTTTGACATGCATATCCCACATCTGAAGAAAAATATAAACGTTGTAGAACAATAGAGAAACATAGGATGTTCTCTATTCTTCAGTGTCGGGGCAGCCATTGTCAGGAGTAGGCCAATGGCGAAAGTAGAAGCGACAGGCTTTTGCTCATACAGACTTCGATGAGGTAAGTGGACTTCATTTTTGGTTTTCTTCTGCATTTATTTATTTATTGATTTATTTTTGAGGTATAGCGAGCATGTTGGTAGGGTTGGTATTTTACTCTGGGTGTCAGATGTGGGAATCTTCCAGTCTCTCAGATGGCCACATCTGCGCCAGGCGCACCGAGATGCAGCTCCTGAGAGACTGTGTTAGGGATCTGGAGCTGCGGCTCGATGACCTACAGCTTATTAGGGAGAGTGAACAGAAGATACAGGGAGTTAGTCAGGCAGGGTAGACAAAGGAGATGCAGTTAGACGTGGTGTATTTGGATTTTCAGAGGACCTTTGACAAGGTGCCGCACATGAGGCTGCTTAGCAAGGTATGAGCCCATGGAATTACAGGAAAGTTACTAGCATAGCTGGGGCAATGGCTGGTTGTCAGAAGACAGAGAATGGGAATAAAGGGATCCTATTCTGACTGGCTGCCAGTTACCAATGGAGTTCCACAGGGGTCAGTGTTGGGTCCGCTGCTTTTTATGATGCATGTCAATGATTGGTCTACGGTATTAATGGATTTGTGGCTAAATCTGCCAATTATACAAAGATAGGTGGAGGAGCGGGTAGTGCTGAGGAAATAGAGAACCTGCAGAGGGAATTAGATAGTTTAGGAGAATGGGCAAAGAAGTGGCAAATGAAATACAATGTTGGAAAGTGTATGGTCATGCACTTTAGTGGATGAAATAAACAGGCAGAGTATTGTTTAGATTGGGAGAGAATTCAAAATGCAGAGATGCAAAGGGGCTTGGGAGTCCTTGTGTAGGATACCCTAAAGGTTAACCTCCAAGTTGAGTTGGTTGTGAAGAAGGCGAATGCAATGTTGGCATTTGTTTCTAGAGTTATAGAATAAAAGAGCAAGGATGTGATATTGAGGCTCTATAGGGCACTTGTGAGACCACACTTAAAGTACTGTGTGCAGGTTTGGGCTCCTTATTTTAGAATGAATATACTGATGTTGGAGAAGGTTCAGAGAAGATTCACAAGAATGATCCCAGGAATGAAAGGGTTACCATATGAGGAATGTCTGGCAGCTCTTGGGCTGTATTCTCTAGAGTTCAGGAGAATGAGAGGGGATCTCATAGAAACATTCTGAATGTTAAAAGACCTGAATAGATTAGATATGAAATGTTATTTCTCATGGTAGGGGATTCTAGGACAAGAGGGCATGACTTCAGGATTGAAGGACGTCCTTTTAGTAAATCTGTGGAATTTGTTGCCATGATCATCTGTGGAGGCTGAATCTCTCTATTCAATCTACACAAGTTCAAAGTTTAAAATAAATTTATTATCAAACTCTGTATATGTCACCATATACTACCCTGAAATTAATTTTCTTTCAGGCATTCACAGTAGAAGAAAGACATAGAATTGAGTCGATGAAAAACTACATATAAAGATTAGCAAATAACCAAAATAAGGGGAAAAAGGGCAACCTATGCAAATCAAAATAAACACGAATAATGAAATAAATATAAGCAAATAAATAATACTGAGAACATGTGTTAGAGTCATAGAAAGTCAGTCCATAGGTTATACTCAGTGTTGAGGTGAATGAAGTTATCCATGCAGGTTCAGGAGCTTGATTCTTGAAGGGTAGTAACTCTTACTGAACCTAGTATTGTAGGACCTGAGACTCTTCCCAATGAAAGCTGTGAGAGGAGAACATGGCCTTAAATAGTTGGGCTCCTTGACGATGGATGCTGCTTTCTTGTGACTGTGCTCCATGGTGGAAAAGGCTTTTCCTGTCATGAACTAGGCTGTATCCATCAAGTTTTGTAGGCTTATCCATTCTTGGGTATTGGTCCTGATTTACCAAGTTATCCTGAGCTACCAGGTGCTTGTTAATTTAGTTCTCCAACCTACTTGTACCCTGACCACTTTTGACCTTTACAAAGCACCTCACTTTCCTACTAGACTTCCCCATCGGGTATGTCACAATCTTCGAAATACAATTAAATTAACGGTTTCAGATAATCACCCATTTGCATTTTGTTTCTCACATTTTCAGCATTTTTCCCTTTATAGGTGATATCATATTTCTTTTATCTCTTTATAGTTTTACAACTCCTTTAAACATACCTTCTGTTATTTATTAGCTATTTCCACCCAGCACCATCATACACATTGGTGAATCTCTCCTGGTCACTTCAAGGTCCTTCCTTTGTTCTCTCTGCACCTTCCCCCTCCACTGACTTCCCTCCAAAGAACACCTTTTTACCAGAGGTGCAAAGAAATAATTAACATCAACCAAGAACTTTGTTTTTTTCTGCATTGATATCACCAGACTTAATGAATATTTCCACCTTGAGATACAATCTTTTATTGGGAACTTCACCATTTCTAAGGCTTTTATAATTAATTTATTAACGAATTTGAATTAGTGATAATTCTGTCTGCCCCTCCTCACTCCTTCCAGATTCTGAAGAGTAATCCCTGTGACTTGGACACAGTACAGCATGAGGATTGCATTGTTCATGAAGTCATCTTTTAATTGAGAAATAAAATTCAAGTTTTCTCCTGATGATCTGAGAGATTACCCATCACTCATATAATAGCTTCCTCATATCTTGCTAGCTATATACACGACTGTGCAAAAATCTTAAGCACATGTATATAGCAAAAGTGCCTAAGACTCTGCACATTACTATAGCAATTATATGTATTGCACTGAAAAAAAAACAAATTTCATACATATGTGAGTGATGATAAACCTGATTTTGATATGAGTCTCTATTGTGGACTGAGAATGGAAAGGGTGGCAGTGAGGGGGGAAATCGTGGTTGGGAAAAGGAGAAGGAAGAGGAAAAGTAGTAGGAAGCACCAGTGAGAGATTCGGTAATGATCAGTAAACCAATTGTTCAGCATCAAATGACCTTGCCTGGTGTCCCAAGGATTGGTGTGTCTGCACCTGTGCTACCCCTACCCAGGCACTCCTCTGCTACCTGTCCCACAACCCTCCCACAATGCTTCACTCTCAACATTCCTAACATTCTTTGCTCCGGCCAGATTTACAGATTCACCCTCTGCTCCACATTGACAAGTACAGAATTCTCCAAAAGCCTCTGGCACCCTAGCTATATATACTGTATGTGCTTAAGTCTTTTGAACAGTACTGCACCTTCATACTTATGATCTCAAATGTGGCCATTTGGTCTTTGAATCTCTGGCAATTCACAGAAAAATCCCATTCTCCCACTAATTTTTTCTGCAACCTACCCTGCCCATGATGCCATGAGGGTAAATATATGATGACCAATTACGCCATGAACACTCACACTTTTGGAAATTAGCAGGCAACATGGTGACCGGATTGAGGTGAAGTCTCCCTGTAGACAACACAGGAGGCTTGGACTGAAGTGGGTTGTTAAAGCTATGAGACAGTGACTTTAATAGTTGGACCACTGGACCACCATCTCATAACACTGTAGAGATTGTCTCATTGTTGATTAGAGATGGTTTTGTGTACAAATTGATTGGTATATTTGCCTACAGGAAGTCAATGTATATGGAACTATAGAAATAATTGATTGGATGTGAGTTGCTTTGGGACATCCTGAAAATGGACAGTAATCCATTTTCTCTCAAATTGAATTGTTGAAGAGATGGAGGTTGTCACTTGGTCATCAGAAACCATTCATTTTTCTGCCAACCTTTTTAGAATTTGCCTTCTCTACTGTTTATTTTTCTCCAGTAACGACCCCAGGGAGGTATTTATTAAAGAGCTCTGTCATTTTTCTGTATTATCTTTCATAAATTTAAAATTCTGCTCCCCTCAGGAATGCAGCCTCGTTGTTATCAATTCTTTCACTGGTATACTTGTAAATTGCATTTAAAGTTCCAATTTGATATTTGAAACACTGATGCTTCTTATTAGCCTTTCCTATTCTGTCTCTTAATCTTGTTTCCTACGTTTTAATCCCTTTATATTTGTGTTACTTGCTATTGTTATGTTCTTCTATTTCAAGTTTATTTGCCAACTTTATTTTTCAAGTGAACTAAAACTCCTCCTAATTACTTTATTTTTAATGGATTATTCTCGTTATTCATTCAGCAGATTCTAACTTGGCCCTCTCTCAAAATATTCCATGTTCTATGATCACCTTTCGTAAAGGACATTTTTTCGTAACCTTGCTTCCAACTTGCTAACCATTTTAAGCTAATGACCTCCCTGGGCTAACTCAAAGGAACGGTCTTTCCCTTAGGTATTGCAATAAAATGATTCATTGTTTTAAAACAACCTCTATCAAATCTTGACTTTGTGTGTTCCAGTGAAGACAGTGACAAAATCTCAATTCTTTTCATAAATACTGCATTATCTTTATTCCCGGTAAGATGTCCTGCTTAATTTTTCTCCCCTTAATATCATTAAAATGATAGTGTTCATCAAGATTTGGGTTTCATTTTTATTGTCTAATCATTTAATGTACTAAGTAGTTATTGGTTTTAGTCAATTCATTTTAAATTAATGCTTCAGGGAAATGTGTTGAGGTGTGGTTAAGTGGTGAATAGCCATTTGCTTTTTCTAAGTAATATTCAGAGTACAAGAAAACTTCTGGACTGGAAACAGGGATAAACCATTAGCCCTTTAAGGCTCTGTTGCCATTTAATAAGATCATAGTTCTTGTAAACTCAACCCTGCTTTCCTGTATACGTCAATCTTAAAATTATCCTTTTTTGAATTGTTACTACTTGCTTTACATTGCAAGAAGAAACATTCTCACCACAACCTCCTTTGTCACGATCCTTTGATCTCCTATCTCGATCAAGTCCCCTTTGACTCATCTAAGCTAAGTTTATATAACCTATTGTCATAAGACAACCTATCCATTCCAGCAGTGGTAATGAATGTTATGAGTTAGAGAACCCAAAAATAAAAGGCACAAAATATGAAGCTCCAATTTTTTGATAGTGGTAAAAGTACATTATGTGCCATGTCATATGATGTGAGCAATCATGGTCCTGTTCTGCCAGAAAAGTCCACCACCCCTTATGCTGCTGTTCCCATACCTTTCTCTATCCATGACCATGAGTATTCTTGCCATTGCCTTAATCTGGGGAGTGTCTTTGCAAGCCAGGTGACCCCAGTCATTATCAATACCCATTAGAGATTGTCTGCCTGGTGTTAGTGGTCTCATAACCAAGACTTGTGATACACACCAGCTGCTTGCATGGCTGCACATGACCCTGACTGTGGAACTAAGCAGGTGCTACACCTTGTCCAAGCGTGACCTGCAGGCCAGTGGGTGGAATGAGCACCTTCATATACTAAGCTAAATCTTCAATATTTTTTTATCATTCATTGATGTCGAAGAGAAATATGTGCAGCAGATTTTGAGCTCTTTTAATGTATAGTTTGAGAATGTAATACTCCTGTCACTCCAGATGCTCTCTCTGAAGCCTTGTAGCACTAAGTGTGAAGCCTGCATTCCTGACTGGGCACTCTCTTCCTACTGATCTCTGGCAAGAGAAAACAAAATATTGTTCTCTATGAATGCAGAGACTCAGTAAACTCCTTCACACTGCACTGGACAGCAAACAGTGACATACTAATACCTTCAGCTTCAATCTAGGCACAAGTCAGCCATAAAGTACTCATTGTAGCAGTCACCTTGACAACCACTGGGAGAGGATGCCTAGCCTGCTGAGATTGGAGTTTTGGCTGCTGCAGTTGGTAGATTTAAATGAGTTTTCCTTTACGTGAGTACAGCCAAGTCTTTTGGCCTATTATATCCATGCCATTTTATAATGATCCAATTTGCCTGTATCAGAATTGCATCCTTCTATGCCTTACCTTGTTTTTCTCCAAATGCCTCTTAAATGTACTGATTTAAGTGGTTGGTAAGTTGATGGAAAAGATCCTGAGAGGCAGGATTTATGATGATTTGGAGAGGTATAATATGATTAGGAATAGTCAGCATGACTTTGTCAAGGGCAGGTTGTTCCTTACGAGCCTGATTGAATTTTTTGAGAATGTGACTAAACACATTGATGAAGGAAGAGCAGTAGATGTAGTGTATATGGATTTCAGCAAGGTATTTGATAAGGTACCCCATGCAAGGCTTATTGAGAAAGTAAGGGGGCATGGGATCCAAGGGGAATTTGCTTTGTGGATCCAGAACTGGCTTACCCACAGAAGGCAAAGAATGGTTGTAGATGGGCCATATTCTACATGGAGGTCAGTGACCAGTGGTGTGCCTCAGGGATCGGTTCTGGGACCCTTACTCTTCATGATTTTTATAAATGAACGGGATGAGGAAGTGCAGGGATGGGTTAGAAAGTTTGCTGATGACACAAAGGTTGGAGGTGTTGTGGATAGTGTGGGGGGCTGTTCGAGGTTACAGCGAGGCATTGATGGGATGCAAAACTGGGCTGAGAAGTGGCAGATGGAGTTCAACCCAGATAAGTGTGAAGTGGTTCATTTTGGTAGGTCAAATATGATGGAAGAATATAGTACTAATGGTAAGACACTTGGCAGTGTGGAGGATCAGAGGGATCTTGGGGTCAAAGTCCATAAGATGCTCAAAGCGGCTGCACAGGTTAACTCTGTGGTTAAGAAGGCATACGGTATATTGGCCTTCATTAATCGTGGAATTGAATTTAGTAGCTGAGAGTTAATGTTGCAGCTGTACAGGACCCTGGTCAGACCTCACTTGGAGTACTGTGCTCAGTTCTGGTCACTTCACTACGGGAAGGATATGGAAGCCTTAGAAAGGGTACAGAGGAGATTTACAAGGATGTTGCTTGGATTGGGGAGCATGCCTTATGAAAACAGGTTGAGTGAACTCGGCCTTTTCTTCTTGAAACAACGGAGGATAAGAGGTGACCTGATAGAAGTATACAAGATGATGAGAGGCATTGATCATGTGGATAGTCAGAGGCTTTTTCCCAGGGCTGAAATGGTTGCCACGTGAGGACACAGGTTTAAGGTGCTGGAGAGTAGGTACAGAGGAGATGTCAGGGGTAAATTTTTTACTGAGAGTGGTGAATGTGTGGAATGGGCTGCCAGCAACGGTGGTGGAGTTGGATACGATAGGGTCTTTTAAGAGACTTTTGGATAGGTACATGGAGCTTAGAAAAATAGAAGGCTTTGTGTAAGCCTAGTAATTTCTAAGGTAGGGACATGTTTGGCACAACTTTGTGGGCCAAAGTGCTGATATTGTGCTGTAGGTTTTCTATGTTTCTATGTTTATCTGATTTCACTATCACCTCTACCAACTCCTTCCATATCTTCTTTAAAATTCCTTTGCTTCACCTTACTCTAATGCTGCCTGAATTTTGATACCTCTACCCCTTGGGGGAGGTGGTGGAGGGGTGGGAATGGGCTATCTATGCTGCTCAAAGTAAATTTATTTTCGAAATATGTATATGTCACGATATACTGTCATGTGATTCATTTTCTTGTGGGCCTTCACATTAAATACAAAGGAATACAGAAAAGAAAAGAAACATCAATGGAGAAGCAAAAGATAAAGTGCAGAAGCTGGAATTCCAGAGCTGGAGGATCTCAGCAAATCAGGCAGCATCAATGGAAAAACTGTATTTGTCTACCAACACAACTGATCAACGGATGACACAATAGCCACAGCTCTACACACTGTCCTTACACATCTGGAGAAGAAGGATGCTTATGTGAGAATGCTGTCCTTGGACTGCAGTTCAGCATTAAACACCATAATTCCCTCCGGGCTGGAAAAAAGCTCAGAGACCTGAGCCTTCACCCTGCCTTGTGTAGCTAGATCCTGGATTTCCTGTCAGATTGCCAGCAGGTAGTAAGAGTGGGTCCCTCACCTCTGCCCCTCGACAGGGGTCCTCCTCAGGGCTGTATCCTAAGCCCACTCCTTTACTCTCTGTATACCCATGACTGTGTCACCACCCATATCTCCAATCAGCTAATTAAATTTGCTGATGGCACTACACTGATTGGACTAATCTCAAATAATAATGAGGCAGCCTACAAAGAAGTTGTCATCACCCTGACACAGTGGTGATCAGAAAACAACCTCTCCCTCAGTCGCAAAAACAAAGGAGCTGGTTGTGGACTGCAGGAGGAATGGAGACAGGCTAACCCCTATTGTCATCAATAGATCTAAGGTTGAGAGGGTAAACAGCTTTAAGTTCCTTGGCTTGCACATCACCGAAGATCTCGCGTGATCTGTACATACTGGCTGTGTGGCGAAAGAAAGGTCCCCAATCAGTGCCTTTCTCACCTCAAATGGTTGAAGAAGTTTGGTACGGGTCCCCAAATTCTAAGGACTTTCTGCAGGAACACAATTGAGAGCATCCTGACTGATTGCATCACTGCCTGGTATGGGAACTGTCCTTCCCTCAATCACAGGACTCTGCAGAGAATGGTGTGGAAAGCTCAGCGCATCTGTAGAAGTAAACTTCCCACAATTCAGGACATTAACAAAGAAAGGTGTGTAAAAAGGGCCAGGAGGATAATTGGGGACCCGAGTCACCCCAACAACAAACTGTTCCAGCTGCTACCATATGGGAAATGGTACTGCAGCAGAAAAGCCAGGACCACCGGTCTCCGGGGCAGGTTCTTCCACCAGGCCATCAGACTGATTAATTCACACTGATAGTTGTATTTCTATGTTATATTGACTGTCCTGTTGTGCATACTATTTATTGCTAATAACTATACACTGCACATCTCGATGGAGACGTAATGTAAAGATTTTTATTCATGTATGAGAAGGATGTAAGAAATAAAATCAATTCAATTCATTTCAATTCAATTCACACAAAGACAATCAAATAGCCCATGTGCACCACAGCAATTTGTGCCAATACAAAATAGAAAGTAAACAAAATAATAATATAAATAAATATGGAGAAAATGAGTTGTCAGGCCTTTGGAAGTAAGTCTCATAGGTTGTGGAATCAGTTCATTGTTTCAGTGAGTGAAGTTATCCACTCTGGCTCAGGACCCTGATGGTCGAAGCATCTCATAATCTTGTGTACTTCTGTCAAACTCACCTCAGTAAGTATCACCTGACTATCCATCCTGAACATCCTGATATCTTTTGTTCTATTTCTCTCTCTATCCTTGTTTTCCCAGCTGGCTTGCTTTGCTTTAGATGCGCTTGTCTTGTAGATCTGGCCATGTTGTATTCCAGTGAGATTTCCTCCTAACAGCCCATCGGAACAACAGGGCATTGAAATCCTCAAAGCTCCTTCAGCATTTGACATAAAAAAAAATTCTGGAAGCATTCATCTGAATGAACAGTTTCTGCCGACTGAGAAATAATTCATATTTTAGGCCTGGGACCGTACATCGGAACTTCATGTAAATTCAAAGCATATTCATGTTCTGGTGAAGGGTCTCAGCCTAAAACTTTAACTGTTTATTAACTTCTGTAGATGCTACTTGATCTGTTGAGATCTCCGGCATCTTGTGTCTGTTGCTTTGGATTTGCAGCATCTGCAGAATTTCTTGTGTTTACAAAGTCAGCATGGTTTCCTTAAGGGGAAATCACGGCTGACAAGCCTGTTGGATTTCTTTGGAGAAATATAGGCAGGATTGACAAAGGAGAGTTGGTGGATGTTGTGGTTGTGCGAATGTATTGTTTTCTTTACCCTTTTATTTAAAATTGAACCAAGTTTCAGTAGTTCTTTGAAGAAAGATCTCAAATGAGTGCTGATTATATGGAAGATGAGTCAAGGATTAGGAATGGGAATAAAGCAGATGACCAACATTATTGATGTGTTTAACAATAAGTTGTAAATCCAATATTTGTATGCCAGGAGGATCTTGGGGTAAATTACAATCACTGGGGAAGAGAAAGTGAGCAAATTATCAGGACTCCTCGCTGCTGAGCCCTTCAAAGTTCAAAAGCTCAAAGTAGGTTTATTAAAGAACTTGGATGTCACCATGTGCTACCTTGAGATTTGCTTTTTTGCATTTAAAAGAAAACAGATATAATAAATTACATTAATGTAAAAAGAGCTTCGTTCAGTGGCCAATCCAGACATCAGAAGATTTGAGAGGAGGGGACTTAAATCAGGTGCACAGCCCAAGTGCAAAAGGCAGCAGTGGGTCGCAACAGCGATGAAGAGCTTCGAGCAGCAACCATTCAGCATTTCTGATTGATTAGCAAAAGCAAATTATAGGTAGGCAGGGGCAAGTGCAGAGGTGATCATCTGGGTGGACAGGATCAGCATGGTTCTCCTAGGACTTTAGATCTTTGAGGCTTCAGCAATGAGAGGCTTCAGTCAGAGAAAGCAAAGGAAAGGAAGCTCAAGGTTAAGTTTGTTTTTTTTTCCCTTCCTTTCTTTACACCTGCTCAGCTAGGACAGTAGAGATGCCAAGCAGGATATGGAATGCTCCTCCTACGGGATGTAGGAAGCCAGGGAGCCCTCCGATGGTCCCTGACCACTACAACTGCCAGAAGTGCATCCAGCTGCAGCTTCTTGCAATCCACATTAAGGAGTTGGAGTTGAAACTGGATGAACTTCCAGACATTTCGGGAGGCTGAAGGGTGATAGATAAGACATTTAGGGAAGTAGTTACACAGAGGTGCAGGACACAGGAAACTGGGTGACAGTCAGGAAGAGGAAAGGGGCAGGGGAGCCAGTGCAGACTGCCCCGTGGCTGTCCCCTCAACAACAGTTATATCACTTTGGATACTGTCAGGGGAATTGACCTGACAGAGGAAAGTCACAGTGATTGGGCCTCTGGCATTGCCTCTGACTCAGAAGGTAGGGTGGGGGGGAGAAGACGCATGCTGTAGTGATAGGGAACTCATTAATTAGGTGAATAGACTGGTTGTTCTATGAGATTTCCACATGGTATGTTGCCTCTCAGGTGATGGGTCTGGGATATCTCAGATCAAGTCCTCAGCATTCTTAAGTGTGAGGGTGAACAGCCAGAAGTCACGGTCCATGTAGGTACCATGCAGAGACCTTTTTTAGGGAACTGGAGTTGCAGCTCGACGACCTTCTGCTTATCAGGGAAAGTGAAGCAGTGATAGACAGGAGCTACAGGGAGGCAGTCACCCCAAGGCTACAGGAGACAGATAAATGGGTGACTGTCAGGAGTGGAAAGGGAGAACGTTAGATAGTGGAGAGCACCCCTGTGGCTGTTCCCCTCAACAATAAGTATTCCATTTAGAGTACTGTGGATTGCCTGACGGGTGGTGGGGGGGGGGTGGTGTTTACCTGGGGGAAACAACAGCAGCTGTGCCTCTGGCACTGAGTTTGGCTCTGTGGCGCTGAAGGGTAGGGAACTGAAGAGGTCGGCAGCAGTGACAGGGGACTCTATATTCACAGAAACAATAAGGCAATTCTGTGGACATAAAAATAAAACATAGATGGTAGTTTGCCTCCCAGGTGCCAGGGTCCAAGATGTTTCTGGACGTATTCATGACATCCTGTAAAGGGAGGGTGAGCAGCCAGAAGTCATGGTACATATTGGTATCAATGACAAAGGAAGAAAAGGGAAGCGCTCGGGGGAAAAAAAAAGAAAACGGAGTTAGGAAGGAAGCTGAGAGGTAGTAATCTTGGGATTGCTGCCTGTGCCATGCAAGTGAATATAGGAGTAGAATGAGGTGGGGGATAAATGTATGGCTGAAGAATTGGAGCAGAGGTAGGGATTCAGATTTGTGGATAACTGGGATCTCTTCTGGAGCATCTGGGAACTGTACAAAAGGGATGGATTGCGCTTGAATCCGAGGGGGGCCAGGTTTACTAGAGCTGTTGGGAGTGGTTTAAACTAATATGGCAGGGGGAATAGGAACCAGTACAATTGAGCTGAGGATGAGCCTGCAAGTTTACAAGTAAATGATGGATGTAATGTAAATGAAAGTAAGGACAAGTCAATGGCTGGGTAGAAATGCAGACAGCACAAAGAGTTAAATTGTACCATGGAGGCAAAGTTCAAAAGAGTAAAGAATGCAGGACTGAAGGTGCTGTATTTAAATTCATGTAGCATTCTGAATAAGGTGGCTGAACTCATGGCGCAATTACAGATCGGTGGGTATGGCGTTGTGACCATCAGTGAGTCGTGACTGAAAGAAGGCCATAGTTAACATCAAAGGATATACTTCGCTTGAAAGGGCGGGCAGGAAAGCATAGCAGTGGTGTGGCTCTGTTGGTAAGAACTGGAATTACATCTTTAGAAAGAGGTGACATCGGATCAGAAAAAGTTGAATCTTAGTGCGAGGAGTTAAGAAATTGGCAAGGGTAAAAAAAATTATGGGAATCAAATATATGCCTCCAAATAGCAGCTATGATGTGGAGTTGAGATTGCAAAGGGAGCTGAAAAAGACATGTAATAAGAATAATGACACAAATGTAATGGGGGATTTCAATATGCAAGTGGATTGGGAAAATCAGTTTGGTGTCAGATTACAAGAGAGGGAATTTATTGAATGCCTATGAGATGGCTTTTTAGGCCACCTTGTGCTTGAGCTTACTTTGGGAAAGGTATCTTAGATTGAGTGTTGTGTGATAACCAAGATGTTAATAGGAAGCTTAATGTAAAGGAATCCTTAAGGGGCAGTGATCATAATATGATTGAATTCAGACTGCACATTGAGAGGGAGAAGCATAAGTCACAGGTTTCTGTATCACAGTGGAATTGAGGGAATTACAGAGGCATGAGAGAGGAGCTTGTCCAGGTGGATTGGAGGAGGGTACTGGCAGGGATAATGGCAAAGAATGGAAGTTTCAGGGAATAGTTCACAAGGCACAGGAACTGTCCCTCAGAGGAAGAAGTTCTCAAATGGCTGGGGTAGGCAACTGTGGCTAAAAAAGGAAGTTAAAGCCAAGGAAAGGGAAAATAAGGCAGCAAAAAGTGAGTGGGAAGTTGGATAATTGGGGCGCTATTAAAATCCAACAAAAGGCAACTAAAAAGGCAATAAGGGAAAAATGAAATATGAAGGAAAACTAATAATGTAGAGCAGGATACCAGAAGTTTTTTTCAGTTATATAAAGAGTAAAAGGAAGATGAGAGTTGTTACTGGACCACTGGAAAATGATGCTGGTGAGGTAGTAATGGGGGACAAAGAAATGGCAGATGAGCATAATGGGTACTTTGCATCTGTCTTTTCTGTAGAAGACAGAAACAACATGCCAGAGGTTTTTGAGTGTCAGGGAGCAGGAGTGCCATTGCTATTACAAAGGAAAAAATGTTCAGCAGATTCAAAGATCTTAAGACCAATAAGTCACCTGAGCTAGATGGACTACATCCCAGAATCCTGAGAGAGGTTGCAGAAGAGATAACGGATGCATTGATCATGATCTTGCAAGAATCAGTTGATTCTGGCGTGGTCCCAGAGGACTGGGAGATTCATGTCACACCACTCTTTAAGAAAGGAAGAAGGCAAAAGAAAGGAAATTATAAGCCTCAGTGTCTGAGAAAGTGCTGGAGTCTGTTGTTAAGAATGACATTCCGAGGTACTTGGAGACCAATAATAAGTCAAATGAGTAAATCTGTGGAATTCTCTGCCACAGACTGGTGGAGGCCAAATCCATGCGTAAGCATGTATTTAAGGTGGAAGTTGATCGTTTCCTGATTGGTCAGGGCATCAAAGGATCTGGTGAGCAGGCAGGTGTATGGCATTAATTGGGATCCAGGATCAGCCATGGTGGAATGGCGGAACAGACTCAATGGGCTGAATGGCCTAATTCTGCTCCTATGTCTTATAGTCTTACCAGTATTGTGGATAGAATAAGTGACAAGGTTCTGCATAGTGATTTCAGGGAGTTAAGTTCCAGGTTTAATGGCAGGACCTCCAGGGTTGTGATCTCAGGAAAGCTACCTGTGCCACATGAATGTAAGGCCAGATCAAGGAAGGTTCTGCATTTTAAAACATGGCTATGGAGTTGGTACAGGAAGGAAGGCATAAGCGTTTTGGATCATTTGCTCTCTTCCAGGGAAGGTGTTACCTGCTTAGAATTGATGGTTTGCACCTGAATTGGAGGGAGAGTAATAACCTCACGGGAAAGTTTGTGAATGCCGCACAGTGTGGTTTAAACTACACTTGCAGGCTGGGGTGGGGAGGGTGGTTGGTACCAAAGTGACAGAACAGTTAGTGAAGTGTTTCTGGAGGCAGGTGTTGATAAGACCTCAGATAAAATAAGGAATCAATAAGTTGAGCAGTTTGCTATGAGTGTCCTGAGCTGCATGCGATATATTTCAATGAAAGAAGTATCGTAGGAATGGCAAACGATGGTGCTGAAAATGATGGAGCTGGTTTACACACAGAGGCAGTGTGTAGTGAGGAGAGGCTGTTGATTGGGGAAAAATTGCAATCAACAAGATGAGTTGCAAAGTAAAAGGCAGACAAATTCAGAACGGGTGAATACAGGACTGAAAGTGTTGTGTTTGTTTGCACACAGTATACGGAATAAGGTAAATGAACTTGCAGCACAGTAGCAGATTGGCAGGTATGTTGTTGTAGGCATCACTGAATCATGGCTGGAAGATTATAGCTATGAGCTTAATGTCCAGGAATACACACTGAATTAAAAGAACAGGCAGGAAGGCAGAGGGGGTGGCATTGCTCTGTTGATGAAAATGAAATGAAATCATTAGAAATTAGTGAAATAGAGTCAGAAGGTGCTGAATTATTGAGGATGGAGCTAAGGAACTGCAAGAGTAAAAAGTTCCTGGAGGGAATTTTATGCAGGTCCCCAAACAGTAGTAAGGATGTAGCCTACAAATTTCAATGGGAGATAGAAAATGCATGCCAAAAAGGTAGTGTTACAATAGACCGGGGTGGGGGGGGGGGGGGTGGAACTTCAACATGCAGGTAAATTGGTAAACTCAGATTATTCCCAGAAGAGGGAATCTATGGAGTGCCTATGAGATGGCTTTTTAGAGCAGCTGATGCTTCAGCCCAATATTGGATCAGCTATTCTGGATTGGGTGTTGTGCATTGAACCAGAATTGATTATAGAGCTGAAGGTAAAATGTTCATAATGTGATCAAATTCAACCTAAACCTGAAGAAAGAGAAGCTAATTTCAGAGGTATCAGTATTACAGTGGAGTGAGAGGAATTGGCTAGAATTGATTGAAAAAGAATGCTGGCAGAGAAGACAGCAAAGGCTGGAATTTCTGAAAGCAATTCGGAAGGCAACAGGATGTATACATCACAAAGGGGAAGTAGTCATCTAAAGGAAAGATGGGGCAAACATGGCTAACAAGAGAAGTCAAAGCCAAGATGAAGGCTAATGTGAGGACATATATTAGAGCAAAACTTAGTAGCGAGTTATAGGATTGTAAAGCTTAAAAAAACAAACAAGACAACTAAAATAATCATTCTGAAGATAAAGATGGAACACCAAAAGTGAGCTAGCCAATAACATTAAAGAAGATGCCAAAAGTTTCTTCAGCTACATAAATGTGTAAAAGGGAGGAGGGAGAGGATATTGGACCACTGGGGGAAGAAATGCTGAAGAACTAGTAAGGGGGACAATGAAATGGCGAATGAACTGAGTAAATATTTTGGAACTTTCAGGTGTTAGGGGTCATGAAGTGTGTGAAGTTACCATAACAAAAGAGAAGGTTTGTGGGAATCTGGAAGGTCTGAAGGTAGATAAGTCAACTGGAACAGATGCTGTACACCCCAGAGTTCTGAAAGAGTTGGCTGAAGAAATTATGGCAGCATTAGTAATGAATTCAAGAATTACTAGATTCTAAGATGGTTCTGGAAGATTGGAAAATTGCCAATGTCACTCCACTCTTCAAGAAGGGAGAGAGGCAGAAGAATGCAATCCATAGGCAAGTTAGTCTGACCTCAGTGGCTGGGGATATGTTGGAGTCAATTATTAATGATGAGGTCTCAGGGTACTTGGAGGCATGTGATAAAATAGGCTGCAGTCAGCATGGTTTCTTCAAGGGAAAATCCAGTCTGACAAATCTGTTGGAGTTCTTTGAAGAAATAACAAGCAGAATAGACAATAGAGAATTGCTTGATGTTGTGTACTTGGATTTTCAGATGGCCTTTTGACAAGGTGCCATACGTGAATCTGCTTAACAAGCTACGTGGTGTTATAGGAAAGATGTGTCTAGCATGGATAAAGCAATGGCTGATTGGCAGGAGGCAAAGAGTGGGAATAAAGAAAGCTCTTTCTGGTTGACTGCCAGTGACCAGTCGTGTTCTACAGGCGTCTCTGCAAAGGGACTGACTCTTTTTAAGTTATATGTCAATTTGGATGATGAAATTGATGGCTTTGTTGCAAAGTCTGCACACAATAAGAAGATAGGTGGAGGGTTAGGCAGTTTTGAGGAAGTAAAGAGGCTACAGAAGGACTTGGGAGAATGGGCAAAGAAATGGCAGATGGAATACAATGTTGGGAAGTGTATGGTTATGCACTTTGGTAGGAGAAATGAAAGAGTTAACTGTTTCTTAACTGAAAAGAAAATACAAATCACTGAGGCACAAAGGGACTTGGGAGTCCTTGTTCAGGATTCCTTGAAGCTGATTTGCAGGTTGAGTCTATACTGAAACTGGAGAGGATTCAAAGGAGGTTCATAAAAATAATTCCAGGATTGAACAGCTTGTCATGTAAGAAGTGTTTGATACTCTGGAATTCAGAAGAATGAGGAGTGACCTCACTGAAACTTACTGAATTTTGAAAGGTTTTGATTGAGTAGCCTTGATAGATAGGATGCTTTCTTATGGTAAGAGAGTTGAAGACCAGAGGACGCAGCCTCACAATAGAGGGCTGTCCTTTTAGAATGGAGATGGGGAAGAATTTCTTTAATTAGAGAATGATGAGCCTGCAGAATTCGGTGCCACAGGCAGCTGTATATGCCAAGCCTTTATGCATATTTAAGGCTTTGGTTGATAGATTCTTGATTGGTCAGGGCATGAAGGGATATGGGGAGAAGGCAGGAGACTGGGGCTGAGAGGAAAATCAGATCAGCCATGATGAAATGGTGGAGCAGATTTGATGAGCCAAATGGCCCAATTCTTCTCCTATATCTTATGACATTATGGTTTATAATTTATGAAAAAAAAATCAAAGTCTGCAATCAACCAGTGTGCAAAAGAAAACAAATTATGCAAATAAGAAAAAAGGTAATAAATAATGCTATGTTGTAGAGTCCTAGAAAATGAGTCCATGGGTTGTGGAGTCAGTTCAACGTTGAGGTGAGTTAAGTTATTTATGCCATTGCATGAGCCTGATGTTTGTCAGGTAATATTCTTGAGCTTGACAACCGGAACCTGGTGGTTCCCAGTAAATTGCTTTGAATTCTTACAAACTCTTCAGTCTAAAAGGCTGGTGCGGAACCTCGATCTGAAACATCGATACTTCACTTTGGCTTTCATAGCTGCAGCTTAGCCATTGAATTCATCTAGTAGTTTATTGTATCTTGCTTATGACAGCTGATGCATTGGTTTTTAATTTTCCAGAATTCATTAGATTTGGGCAAGGCCCTGCTTGATAAATAATAGTAATAGTGACTTTTCTATTCTAAGAAAGCAAGACTGATAGAAGAAAACAATATATATGTTTTTTAGAATGTAAGGACTTCAAGTTACATAGATCAAAGTTATTGAGTCAGAGTCAACTTGTTATTGTTTTGAAAATATCCTATTTGACTAATTTGGTCTTCTTCCAGTGTATATTTTAGCATGGACAAAGGGAAACTAATGGATTTCCCGAAGGGGTATTTTAAGATGCTATATCAAAGAGAGCTATGGAAGATAAGTGTGTGTGTGTGTGCATGCGTGTGCGTCTGTCTGGGGAGGGGGGGGGGTGTAAACTCTTGTTGTGGATAGAAGGTTAGTTTGCAAACAAGAAAAAAATGTTGGCATAACTTGATCTTTTTCTAAATAAGCTGTTACCATGGAGATTGGTTCTGGTATCTCAACTTCTTAAAATCTATATGACTGACTTGAATGAAAAGCGAAAATGGGGGTCGCTGATTTTGCTGATAGTATAAATAAAGTTTGGATGTAAAAGAGGAATAATAGTGATAGAAAGGGTTCTAGAAAGGTTAATTGAATGGGCAGATAATCTGGTAAGAAGATTATAATGTGGGAAAAATATGAAATCATCCATTATGGCAGGGGAATAAAATTCAGACTTTTATCTAAATTAAAGATTTCAGAGCTGTAAGATGTAAAGGGATTTGGGTGTTCTAGCAAATGATTTGTGAAGTTCTATTCATGTAGAGCAAGTAATTAAGAAAGCGAACAGCATGTTATTGTCTATAGCCAGGGAATATAATACAATCATAGGGAATTTGTGCTTAAGTAATACAGGGAATGGTGAAACCACATCTGGAGTACTATGTACAGTATTACCCTTGTATAAGAAAGAGTGTTAACACATTGAAAGCATTTCTGAGATGGTTTGTGGCTGGTATACAGAATGAATGGGATGCCTCCAGAGAAAATGTTGGGTGTTATGCATGTATCATCTGGAGGTTTGAAGAGAGGGGGGAATTCATTCAAATATGTAATATCTTGAGGATTCTTGTCAGGATAAGTGAAGAAATAACTTCTCATGGATGAACTTAGAACTTGGTATCTTTATAAAAATAAGGAGCTACCCCATTGAACACAAAGACAGAATGAGGTGCATTTTTTTTCCAACGTTGGCAGCAGTCATCCTCAAAGGCCTTTGAATTTTAAGTAGATTGATGATTAGAAAGGGAGCATAAGTTTATTATAAGCTGGAGATGCAATGTTGAGGTTACTTTCAAAATCAGCCATGATTTAATTGAATGGTTGCATAGTTTCAAGGGGTTGAGAAGCCAAATTCTCTACTGCATGTCATTAGGTACTTTTCTCCATTCCTTACAAAAGACCCCAAACCACTGTCTTTCTGACATCCGATCCCACCCAGCTGTCTTGATTGTTCCATAGCAAATGCCATAACAATAATTGATGAAGCTTACTAACTGGATACACAGTGTTTGCAGAAAACTGCTAAAATAAAAATACCTCACAGCATAGCAGTAGAAATCTTAACCATAGCATTACACTACTGTGGCCAGGTGCTTGAACTATTGAACATTTATGTGGAAGTCTCTTATCTCTCCAACTTCCAACCCCCATGACACCAAGGACCCAAAGCACTTGGGAACTTGGACTCTCTCAAACTGTATAATTCTTCATCAAAACAAAAATCAGATTCATTTCCCCAGAGGCTACTGGTACCAGTCCAGCCAGGATACACTTTGTTCTCAGGATATACAGATATCTTTACTTCGAGCTAGTGCATGGTATTTTTGGGCTCTTGGCTGAGTGGTAAAGATGATGCTGACTGTATGCAGAATGACTGTAATGATCAGACAGCGATACTTTAATCTGCTACCTGCATCATAACAATTATCATGCAAGTGTTAATGACACATTCAGTCCATCTATATGTGCTTAGGGACTATCCATTTAGTTAGTTTGGATTTATTTTCAACAATATTCCAAATGCAGTTGCTTAGGGGTTCATCCCTTGTCAGCAACACCGAAGGTACAGAATTAGGGAACGTTGCTACATCAATGCATTTGCAGTTCAGTTCCATATACTTCAAAGGAACTAGGGCAAAGTAAAATGAATTGTTCTTACTTCTTGCATTTAGCATTCAGAGCTTGGAGGATTTTGAAGGCAACTGTCACTTCTGTAATCTTAATTTAGGCTTCTGTGTGATATAAAATGCACCTTCATTGTTCATTATCTAGTTAAACAATAGCATCATCCAGGGCCTTAACACAGAGCCCTTAGTTTGTTTACTAACTATAGAAAATCTTGCCCAGAAGTCTGAGGACCATTCAAATGGGACAAAGCCAATTGTAAATCCAAAAACTGGTTCATTTAATTGGTGATGCATCAATGAGCAGAAAGAAGTATTATACTGAAGGAAAGCAATTTTAGGTTGCAACGAAAAGGATGAAATGTGCAAGTTTAGCCCTGTTAAATATCTGGGAACATTTTACAAGTCATTACCCTCAAGAATGTTTGGCAGTTAGTTCAGAGAGAGTGACCTCTGAATGTTTCACTTGACTGTTTGATTCAGAATTATTCTGAAGTTTCATAACTAATTTATGGTTACACAAAGGAGGCCATTTGGCCATCAGATCTTTGACAGCTCACAGTAGTGCAAATCAGTCAGTTATCATTTATTGGACTGTAGCCATGCAATTTATTTTCTCAAATTTCAAGTAAACTTATTACCAAAGTACATATATTTCACCATATACAAGCCTGAGATTCACTTACTTGCAAGCATTCACAACAAATACAAATAAACAGAGTAGAATTAATGAATAACTGGGCATAATAAGATGTACAAACAACCAATGTACAAAAGATGAACTACCAAAAAATAATAATTAATAAGCAACAAATATCAAGAGCATGACATGAAGAGTCATTAAAAGTGAGTCCATTGGTTGTGGAAACAGTTTAGTTTTGGGATGTGAAGTTGAGTGAAGTTATTCCCTCTGGCTCAAGATCCTGAGGCTCGTGTACCTCCTTCCTGATAGCAACAGTGAGAAGAGAGCATGGCCTGGATGATGGTGGTCCTTGATGATGTATGCTGCTTTCCTGCGATAGCGCTTCATGTAGATATGCACAGTGGTGCAGCAGGGTTTACTTGTGATGGATTTGGCTGTATCCACTACTTTATGTAGGCGTTTCTGTCCCTGGGCATTGGTGTTTCCATACCAGCTGTGATGCAACCAGTCAATATACTCTCCACCGCACATCAATAGAAGTTTATCAAAATCTTAGAAAACATTTCATATCTACGCAAACTTCTAAGAAAATAGAAGTGCTGCCGTGCTTTCTTTGTAATAGCACTTATGTGTTGGATCCAGGACAATGATAACACAAAGGAATTTAAAGTTGCTGACCCTCTCCACCTCTGATTCCCCCAAAAGGACTGGCTCATGGACCTCCAGTTTCCACCTCATAGAGTCTATAATCAACTCCTTGGTCTTGCTGACATTGAGCGAGAGGTTCTCATTGTGGCTGATGTTGAATCTCCCTCCTAAATGCTGATTGGTTGCCTCCTTTGATTTGACCAACAGCAGCAGTGTCATCAGGAAACTTAGGTATTGCATTGAAGTTGTGCTTAGCCTCATAGTCATAAGTATAAAGAGAGTAGCACAGGGGGCTAAACACACAGCTTTGTTTTGCACCAATGCTGATGGAGATTGCAGTGGAGACATTTTTGCCAATCCAAACTGACTGGGGTCTGCAAGTGTGGAAATCGAGGAATTGGTTGAACAAGGAGGTTTTGACACTGAGGTCTTGGAGCTAATTGATTAGTTTTGAGGGGATGATGGTATTGAATGTAAAGCTGTGGTCAATGAAGAGCATCCTGATGTATGTATCTTCACTGTCCAGACGTTCAAGCGTTGAGTGAAGAGCCACTGAAATGGAATTTGCTGTTGACCTCTTGCGACAGTGGGTAAATAGGAGCGGATCCAAGTTGCTTCACAGGCTGAAGTTGATATGTTTCTTCACCAGCTTCTCAAAGCACTTCAGCACAGTGGATGTAATTGTTACTGGATGATAGACATTGAGGCAGGTTACCGCATTCTCCTTATAATTGATTCAGATGGGTACCTCAACTGCTGAAGCAAGAGTTTAAAGATATCAGTGAACACTCCAACCAGTTGGTCAGCACAGTTCTTTAGTACTCAGCCAGGTAATCCATCCAGGCTAAATGTTGTTCATGGATTCATCCTCTCTCACATCAGCCTCAGAGTCTGAAAGCACAGGGTGAGTGCTTATTTGATGGATAAAATGAGCATAAAAGGTATTCAGTTCATCTGGAACAAAATCTTGTTGTGACCTATGCCACTTGGTTTCAAACCCTCCCTGAGCTGTTGAGCATCCTTCATGTTTATTTCAGAATTGCCAATTCACATTGAGGTGGTTTTCCGGAGGTTGTACCTGGACCTCTTGTATTTCATTTGGTCGCCAGACTTGAACACCACTGATCTGGCCGTCAGCTGTTTGTGAATCTAATGGTTCATCCAAGTCTTTTGGTTAGGGAACTCTGATTTTATGGAGACAAACTCAACTATGACTTTTTTTTAAAAGTCCTTGACAACTGTGATGTATTCATTCTGATCTTCTGAGCCCTTGAACACTGCCCAGTCCAGTGACTCAAAGCAATCCTGCAGCACCACTCTGCCTCCTGCAACCTCCTCTTTGTTGTTCTTGCCTCTGGAGTTCTGCTGTTTAGCCTCTGCCTGTATGCAGAGAGGAGGATGATAGCCAGATGATCAGATTTCCTAAAATGAAGTCTAAGGATCAAATCTTAATCATAGTATAACAGCCGTCAAGTGTGTTAGGACCCCTAGTGCTGCAGGTGACAGGTTGATGATAATTTGGCAGAGATTTCTTCAAGCAAGCTTGATTGACAGTAGGTGCAGGAGTAGGCCATTCATCCCTTCGAGCCAGCACCACCATTCAATGTGATCATGGCTGATCATCCACAACCAGTACTCTGTTCCTGCCTTCTCCCCATATCCCTTGACTCCGCTATCTTTAAGAGCTCTATCTAACTCTTTCTTGAGAGCATCCAGAGAATTGGCCTCCACTGCCTTCCGAGGCAGAGCATTCCATAGATCCACAACTCTCTGAGTGAAAAAGATTTTCCCTTAACTCTGTTTCAAATGGCCTACTGCTTATTCTTAAACTGTGGCCTCTGCTTCTGGACTCCCCTAACATTGGGAACATGTTTCCTGCCTTTAGCATGTCCAAACCCTTAATAATCTTATATGTTTCAATCAGATCCCCACTCATTCTTCTAAATTCCAGTGTATACAAGCCCAGTCGCTCCAATCTTTCAACAAATGACAGTCCTGCCATCGTGGAAATTAACCTCGTGAACCTATGCTGCACTCCCTCAATAGCAAGAATGTCGTTCCTCAAGTTTGGAGACCAAAACTGTACACAAACTGAAGTCCCTGGCATAATCTGAATGTATTAGGATAGGCGTTTTTTTTTCTTTTTGTTTGCTGATCACTGCACTCAATACCTCAGGTGTCTGCTGAACATCAACCTTTGGCAGTACATAAACTGCAGTCCTGATCATGGAGGAGAACTCCCTTGGTAAATAGAATGGTTGGCACCTGATCATTAGATGTTCCAAGTCAGGGGAACAGGAGTGCAACAAGACCGCTTTGTCCAAGCATCATGACAATTTAAACAGGAAACACAAACCACCTGATCTTTCTCCTTTTCTGAACCAGCAGTCTGGCCCACCCAATACATCAAAAAGCCGTGGATCTTACCAATTTATCCAGTGTCTGAGCTCAGCCATGTCTCTGTGAAACACAGAACACTCACAGAAATGCAATCAACAGAAGCTTGCATTTATGGAAAGAATGCAAAACTCCTCCACACAAGAAGCAACAGAGGTCAAGGTTATATCAGGGTTCATAGGAGTTGTAAGGTAATGGCTCAGCAGCTGCGTTATCTTTCTACCCACTCTGATGGGGAAAAATGCAATTCCTCCACTCCGTCATTGTTTCAAGGGTTAACTGTCTAAAACTTCCTTCAAAAAATGTTGCACCAAAGGGGAAAACATTGCAGGGCTAGTGTGTCATTGATTCCCAATTAAACTTGTAACCGTTGCTCCCATAATGAAAACCATCTGGCATGAATTTTCTCCTGTCGATTGCAACTGAAAAGTTATTTTTGTGTAACAAGCAGTTCCATGGATGCTATTAGATGACATTCAGAATTCTACCATTTCTATTGCTGTTTGATTAATAATGGAGTCAATTGTGGTCTCTGTATGAGGGAAGTTTAAGATTGGCATTGCCTATTTTTCATGTTACAGGAAATATTAATTTGTTTCAGGATTTATAATGGTTTCATGCTCTCGATCGTGCTTCTAAGAAGCATATGTGTGAAAGGGTAAAGATTCAAGATTATTTAATGTCATTTCCACTACACAAGTGTAAAAGAACAAAGTAATCGTTATTCCTGATCTGATGCAGCACAAAAAAAATCAGAATAAGATAAACACAATAAAAAGCACGATAAATATAAGTACATAACATAGCTCATATACATTGATAGCATGTACATAAAGTGACAATAGGTAGAAGAGTGTCTGTACATAAGAGGACTTTGACAGGAAATGATAAAGTAGTGGTAATGAGGGGGTGTGGAGGGGTTGGTTAGTGGGTGGGGGTGTTGATCAACCTTTCTGCTTGGGAAAGTAACTGTTTTTGAGTCTGTTTTCCTGGCATGGATGCTACGTAGCCTCCTCCCTGATAGGAGTAGAACAAACAGTTCATGAGCAGGGTGCGTGGGATCCTGCATGATGTTATCTACCTTTATCCAGCACATTTGTGTTTTTATTTATTTATTTATTTATTTATAATGTCTATCTCTCCTAAACAAACACTGAAATTACAAGTTCATATTGGTACCATTTAGATTGCTACTTTGTCAATAACTGTTTTACAAGTTAGCCAGTTAGTTGGGGGAGTTAAAACCGCAAAGCTGAATGTCAAATTTCAATTTGTAGCTTCATTTTGTAACCTTTCTGAAGTATTTATTCCAAATGATCATCCCCTGCTGAGCATCTGCGGGGATATTCCTTATCTGCATCAAATGATTTCTTTACAAATTGCTCTTGCTACATTTGTTTTTGATTTAGGTCCTGTACCATTTGAAAAACAAGAGCTAATAATGACATCTAACAATAGGTTGTCAACATATTGCACATGGAGAGAAATACTGTTTAGTGCATTTTCTTTACCAAGACTATCAGCTTTCATGGATAATTTAGAACAGCTTCAAGTAAGTCAATTATTTCCCCTTTAATGAATGAGATGTAATCTCATGAAAGCGTAATGTGGCCTTTTTTTTCCACAAAGCTTTCAAGATGCAAAGAAATTAAAACTTGAATGGAGTTTGACGAGTACTCAAAAACAAGGCTGGTGAATTTATCACAGTCAACTCCTTTCATTTCTGCCAAGAGATTTGAGAAAGCTGATGTCAACTACCATTGTTTTCTTAACAAGATGTCGATACAGCAAACCAGATTGCCTCAGATTGTTTCAAGCAATGTTCCCCAGACAACAAGCTATGGCAGAAATCACATTATATTTCTGTATTTAGGATATCCTAGCTACTGAGGTTACTCCCCCAGGGAATGAATACCTGAGGAACAGTATATGTGCTAAGCATTTAAATACAAAACCACCTTCATACTTTTGGAAGTTATGTTGAATGTGAATTGACTTCTGACTCACTTTTTATTTAGCTTTTCATTGGGTTTCTGTGTTTACGTATAGAAGTTGGGAGTCTTGCTGTACTTGTATAGGGCATTTCTGGAGCTGTTCTTGTGGTATTGTTTAGTTTTGTGTGCCCTTCATTGGGGAAGATGCTATTAAACTGGAAAAAGCATGGAAAAAGTTTACAAGGAAGTTGATAAGTCTTGAGGGCCTGGTTTATAGAGAGAGGTTCAACAGGCTTAAGAATTTATTCCATAGAATGGAGAAGGTTTTGAACTGATTATATTGAGGTATAATATCATAAGGAATAAATAAAATGAATGTACTTTATTCCCCAGAGCTGGGGCAGAAGAATGAAAGGGCACAGGCTTAAGGTGAGAGAGGAGAAATTTAACAGGAACTTGAGGGGCAATTTTTTACACAGTAAGTGGAACACACATGGAATGAGTTACCAGAAGAAGTGGTTGATGCATTAATAATAACTTTCAAAAGACAAACTCTTCACAGTACTCTGCCTCTCATTCCCATTTGGATATGTCCATACACAGCCTCCTCTAATGCCATGATGAGGCAAAACTCAGGTTGGAGGAGCAACACTTCATCTACCGTCTGGGTAGCCTCCAGTCTGGTGGTATGAACATTGAATTCTCCAATTTCTGGTAATTCCCTCCCCCCCCCCCCCCCACCCCCCCCCCCCCCATCCCAGGTCCCTCTCTGCCTCTCTCTCCTTTCAACTTTCTGCTTCTTTATCTCTACAGTTCTTTCATGCTTATCCCCTCCCCCTACCCCCTTTATCTTTCCTCTGATTGGTTTTCCACCTGGCACCTCTAGGCCCTACCCCCTCCCCTATCTCTATTACTGGGCTTCGGTCCTCTCTTCCCCCCCATTCCTGATGAAGGGTCTCGGCCCGAAACGTTGGCTACTCTTTTCTCACGGATGCTGAGTTCTTCCAGCATTGTGTTCGTATTCTTCACAGGTATTGATTTTAACCAACATTTTGATTACAAATTCTGCTATGGATATTTAAATCAATACCTGTACCCGGCTGGAAGCCTAAGAAGAGTTTATTCATCACATACTCCAAGAAAACACGAGATCCTTTTTCAAAAAAACAGTCCAGCGAGGTACAGGGATTGAAATTTTGAAGGTTATGGACCAATTATGACTGGCAAATATGACTAACTTGGATAGGGCATTTTGGATGGCATAAATCAGTTTGGCCAAACTCTAGTGTGAGGAAATATTGATAAGGTTTTGGTTAATTTTGTTGGAATTGTGGGGGGGGGGGGGGGGGGGTGGCTATATTGGAGGTGTAAAACTATACACCAGTCCAAGATGGTGTGAATAAAAATGATCCAGTTCTCTTAATGATGAGGGCAATGAGAAGGGAACATGGATTGCTGGAAAATTAAGAGAAGATTTGACAGTTTTCAAACCTAAAAGACAGTGTCAGCATGTAATTGGGATATGGTAGTGTAGTGTTTAGGTTACTGAACAAACATCAGAGTTTTGGAGCATTGATTCAGGAGCATAAGATTTGAGTTGCTCCAATGCAGCTGCATAATTTTAAGTTCAAGAAATTTAAATCAAACTGTAATGTGAATAATTAAGGTATGGACAAAATTGTGGAATAAGTGGACATTTAAAAAAAAAAACACTTTTTGTTCATACATCTGCAGTATTTGCCCATTCTGGCATACATGCATACTCTTGTAGTTGTCTCTTAACTATCTCCACAATTTACAGTAATTTGGAATGCTCAGTAAATGCTGGAAGTTGATTAAAAGGACAAATACATGACCAAGATAATGTTTGAATCAGAAACTTCAATCACTCAGTAGAAAAGCTCCAACAAACATACTCCTGGAGGAATTCAACAGATCAAGCAGCATCGTTAGGTAATGAAGGAAATGTCAAAACCCTGCTTCAGGACCGAGAGTGGAGAGGCCAGATGGCCAGAATAGAGAGGTGGAGTGGTATGGAAGGAGACCAAAATGACAGGCAGATTGAGCCTGGTATGTGAAGAGAGCAGGATGGAATAGGAAGACTGTAGAGAACAGAATGGAAGTGGATAAAGGATTGCTTTAATTAAATATCTAAAAATATTTGGACAAGCCCTGTAAGTGCAGTGATACAGAGTGGAGAGGAGGGACTCGGTTGGGTAAGTTCTTTACAACCTGTTTGAGAAGTTGGGCAAAATATTCTTCAATACTATGAACTTTAATGATGGTATTATTCATCCGATTGCATCAGGTTCCAGTTATTGAGCCTTTACCTCTGTTAAATCAGCACTAACAGTTTCAAATTAGAAAAAAAAATTATATATTATTAAATACCATAATAGTATTGCTTCAACATACCTGTTGAAGGTGACACTAGATGTGTCGCCTCAGCTTAGTCTTTTGTAAACTGATGGAACTGTGGCACATTTCCACTATTATTTTAAATTAATTTTGAAATGAAAGAGCTTTATTTAAAAATTTTAAAAGCAGGAATAATATCATGGGATTCAAGCTCTTCTGAATATGATTAACGAAAAACAAAAGGCTTTGCTTCAGTAAGTCCCTCAGTAAACACAATGATATACACAGATGTATTCTTGCCTGCTTTAACAAAATACAAGGTAATGCTTGTTCAAAGCTTTCAAAACATTTTTTGTTAAAGATTTTTTTGACCGCATAAAAATAACAGAGTTCTTCTACTTCAAAGTCGTATTGCAATGAAATGCCAGAAAATTAAATTTATTCCAATTTTGGAACTTTAACTTAATCTAATTTTGCTTCAAAACTAATTTTCTACCACTTTCTGTTGAGATGGCTTTTATGACAATGCACTGCTGGCAGAGTTCCACACACACCGATAGTTTGCTTGGGAGACTGTGAGAAAGCTCCAAAAAATTATTTTGCTCATTAATGAGAGCTCATGGGATATGTGGAAATAATTTTCTGATCAGTGAGTCTCCAGGAACTTGCATTTGGAGAGGCAAATGGAGAAAATAGTATTAAAAGCAACAAACGAGCTTAGAAAATCTTCATTTGGTCTAAATACAGTTGATTCTGGTTAATTGGGACATGTCTGGACAAGTACACTTCAGCCCAATCAAGTTTCATAAAAATAGTTAAAAAGGTCTAAAACAAAACAAACTGAGTAATAAATTATGAATTTAAATGAAATCCAGAACAAATTAGAACACTACCAATACTACTACAGTACCATAAAACTATATTAGTTCCTAATAGTCATAGATGAAGGAATTCATCTCGTGTACGCAATGAACAAAATCAGTGTAGATAATGCATTGGTTTCATAAACAGAGCCTATAAAGGATATTCACCCTCCACCCTACCCCTGGAAGTTTTCATGTTTTATTGTTTTACAACATTGAATCACAGTGGATTTAATTTGACACTGATCCACAGAAAAAGACTTTTGTGTCAAAATGAAAACAGATCTCTACAAAGTAATCTAAATTAATTACAAATACAAAATTCTAAATTGATTGAATAAGTATTTATCCTCTTTAATATGTCACACCAAATCATCACTGGTGCACACAAAATTGTTTTAGAAGTCACATGATTAGTTAAATAGAGATCACCGTGCACAGTCAAGGTGTTTCAAATGATTGTAGTAAAAATACGCGGGTATCTGGCAGGTCCAACTGCTGATGAGACAGTGTCCTGGCAAAAACTATACCATGAAGACAAAATAACACTCCAAGCAACTCTGTGGAAAAAGTTATTGAAAAGCACAAGTCAGGAGATGGATAGAAGAAAATTTCCAAGTCACAGACTATCCCTTAGAGTTACAGGTAAGTCAATCATCAAGAAATGGAAAGAATATGGCATAGCCGAGAGCAGACCATACTCAAAAACTGAGTGACTGTGCAAGAAAGGGACTAGTGAGGGAGGCCACCAAGAGACCTGTGACATCTCTGGAGGAGTTACATCAGTGCATCAGTGCTACGATGAGAGAAACTGTGCATACAACTGTTGCCTAGGTGCTTCACCTGTCACAGAATTCTGCAGAGTGGCAAAGAGGCAAGCCACTATTGAAAAGAGCTCAAACAAAATCTCAATTAGAGCTTGCCAGAAGACGTGGGAGACTCTGAAGTCAGCTGGAAGAATGTTCAATGGTCTGATGAAAACAAAATTGAGCTTTTTGGCAATGAGACGAAACGCTATGTTTGGCGTAAGTCAAACACCATACAGCATCAAAAACACACCATCCCTACCATGAAGTTTGGTGGCTATTTGATGCTGTGGGGATGCATCACTGCAGCAGGCCCTGGAAGGCTTGTGAAGGTAGAAAGTAAAATGAATGCAGCAAAATACAGGGAACTCCTGGAGGAAAACCTGATGCAGACTGCATCAGAACTGTGACTTGGGAGAAGATTTGTTTTTCAGCAAAACAATGACCCAAGCATAAAGCCAAAGCTACACAGCAATGGATTAAAAACAACAAAATTAATCTCCTGAAATGGCCAAATCAGAGTCGAAATCTCAATCCAACTGAGAATTTGTGGCTAGACTTGAAAAAGGCTGTTCATTCAGGATTCCAATGCAATCTGATGGAGCTTGAACCGTTTTGTAAAGAAGAATGGGGAAAAATTGCAGTGTTCAAATGTACAAAACTAAGAGGTCTATCCACCCATACTCAATGCTGTAGTTGTGCATCCACTAAACACTAAATTGAAGGGGGTAAGTACTTGTGCAGTCAATTATTTAGTGTTTTTTATTTGTAATTAATTTAGATCACTTTGTAGAGACCTATTTTCACTTTGACATGAAAGAGTCTTTTTTGCCATTGATCTGTGTCAAAAAAAAAACAAATTAAACCCACTGTGATTCAATGTTGTAGAACAGTAAAACATGAAAACTTCCAAGGAGGTTAAATACTTCTTATAGGCACTGCATGCTATCAATGACCATATCCTCCAAATCTTCATTTTCATTGTAGCATTCAATATGATTGTTGATACCTTCAAATTCTCTGTAGTCCCTAAATTGTTGAAGTAATGAAATTGATTCTTTTCTACTTCTGGCTGTTTCAGGCATCTCCAAGGCTCAAAGCTTCAAACCACTGTGAACAAAACATGTACAGAATTGACTTATTGCTTATTTCCCACCAATTATCAGTGACAAAAATCAATGCTTTTTGAACACAAATGCATGCAACTGACTCTATTTAAAACTGTTCACTCTAAGCATGGTGTTGCGTCTAACAGCCGCACAAGTTCTAACCAGTTGCGCACCTGTTGGGCAACAGTCTCCTGCCCCAATTAAGCAGTATACTGTCCCAAGTAAATGAAGGGACTGCTGGAAATTTTCTCAATTAGTTTTTGTTCTTTAAGAATTGTCCCAAGTAAGTGGCTCCCTGATTAACCAATGGCCCAATTAACCAGAATCCACTGTACTTTGAAACTGGAAAACGTCTGTTAGTTCTGAATGACTTGTGTTGAAGCTCTGGTCTTTTTTATAAAGGTATTAATCTATTTGAAATTATTTTAGGTCATGCATGTAGAGAAAAATATTTCCTCAAGTGGGAAAATTGAATGAGATTTTGTCTTACAATTAGATTTTAGAATCGTATTACAGTAGTGATGTGGGCTATTTAGTACCTTAAGTCTTTGCTCCTTGGAGAGTAATCCACCCAATACCATCTCCCTTCTCTTCTCCCTCCCAAACCACAGCCCTGCAAATGTCTTTTATGTTCAGATATACAATATGTGCATACACCACACATGACGGTGCATTGCAGAACATAATCGGTGGGTGTTACAATTTTTGTTCTTACCCCATTACCATTCAATCCATAAGTTTATTGTAAAATACATTCAAAATCTGTGATCCCTGCTCTCTGACCTGTACTGAATACGTTTTGTTGGAAGAAATAAACAGATAGACTATTAATTAGATGGGAGAGAATTTAAAATGCAGAGATGCAAAGGGACTTGGGAGTCCTTGTGCAAGATGCCCTAAAGGTTAACCTCCAGGTTGAGTTGGTTGCGAAGAAGCCGAATGCAATGTTGGTATTCACTTCTAGATGTATAGAATATAAGAGCAGGGATGTGATTTGAGGCTGTATAAGGCACTCGTGAAACCACACTTGGAGTATTGTGTGCAGTTTTGGGCTCCTTATTTTAGAAATGATATACTGACATTGGAGAGGGTTTAGAGAAGATTCACAGTAATGATTCCAAGAATGAAAGGTTTACTGTATGAGGAACGTCTGGCAGCTCTTGGGCTGTATTCCCTGGAGTTCAGGAGAATGAGGGAGATCTCATAGAAATATTTCAAATGTTAAAAGGCCTGAACGTATTAAATATGGCGAAGTTATTTCCTATGGTAGGGGATTGTAGGACAACAGGGCACAACTTCAGTTTTGAAGGATGTCCTTTTAGAACTGAGATGTGGAGAAATTACTTTAGTCAGAGGGTGGTAAATGTGTGGAATCTGTTGCCACGAGTGGCTGTGGAAGCCAAGTCATTGGGTGTATTTATGGCAGAGATAGATAGGTGTTTGATTAGCCAGGGCATCAAAGAGTATGGGGTGAAAGCAGGGGAGTGGGGATGACTGGAAGAATTGGATCCGCCCATGATTGAATGATGGAGCAGACTCAGTGGGCCGAATGGCCTACTTCTGCTCCTATTTCTTATGGTCTTATGGTTTCTCACTGTTGCTCATCCCGAGCAGTTATGAAATTGTACACTTGTAACAAATCTCTCCTCAATATTTTCTGCGCTTCTGGACTAAACATAACTAAACCATTCTCAGAACCTTTGAGAGAGACATCAGGGAAAATGGATGCCTTGTTCCATTGAATGCATGCTGACCATAAACCAGTCAATTATGTTTATGCTACATCAATCCCATTCTCCCTGTACTTTATCATTCCTTTTAGATCCTACCATTCACATAGACACCAATGAGCCGACTCAGATGCACGACGTGTTTGGTTTGCGGGAGAAACCAAAGCACCAAGACGAATTGCACATTGACACAGGAAGAGTGTGCAAACACTACACAGCATCCAATGTGAGGAATGGACTCAGGTCTCTTGCACTGTGAAGAAGTTACACTCTTGACACAACTAGCCAAGGATCTGTGCTACCTAAGCTAATAAATCAGAGATAAGCTATACAAGAATACAATCGGGAAGCAGTTTTTTTTAAAACAAGGATTATGACAAGCAGGAACTTAAATTACTAAAATAGGAGGCACAGCTGGAGAGCTTCTGCCTCTTGGCTCCAGTGACTTCAGTTGAATCCTGATCTCTGATGCTGCTTGTGCAGACATTGCATGTTCTCTCTTCAACAGCAAGTGTACGCCCTGAGTACGTAGCACAAAGATGATTGGGTTGGTTGGTTAATTGACCACTCTAAATTGCCCCCAGTGTGTAGCTGAGTGATAAGATGTGGGGAAAATGGGATTGCTGAAGGCTTATTGTAACTGAATGCTTAAGGTCAGAGGGGAATCTATTTGGTTGATGGCCCTGTTTTTGTGCACTATGGTTTTGTGAGATGATATCCTTGGGACATGTAGCAAAGGAGCGCAAATAGAATTGAGGTGTGGATCAACCATCAACTAACGGAAGGTAAAAGTGGCCTTCAGGGCATAATGGTGGACTCTTAATTCCTCTGCTTCAATTAAGAGCCAGCAGGGGAATATAAAGTACATGTTAAATGTTCATTTACTACAATTAGCAGTGATACTTTCTAGACTTCAAACTTTCACTTAAGAATAGATTTTCCACTGAAAGCTCATGATCGGCATGGTCTGTGGTTAGCCTCATTAACTATGCATAGATCCTGCATTAGGCTTGTCTGGAATGGGTGGGTAGTAATGCACAGTTGCAGCCCTTAAAGACTGAATTTTCTATTTCAAAGTTTGAAGTAAATTTACTTTCAAAATATGTATATGTCATCATATATTATCCTGAGATTAATTTTCTTACAAACATTCTCAGTAGAACAAAGCAATACAATTGAATCGATGGAAAAACTGCACACAAAAACCGACAAACAACTGATATGTAAATGAAGACTAAATATGCAAATATAAAAAAACAAATAATCATAAAAATGTAAATAAATAAAACTTAGAACATGAGTTGTAGAGTCCTTGAAAGTGAGTTCAAAGGTTGCAGAATCATATCAGATCTGAGGGGAATGAAATCTGGATCACCATGGTTGAAGGGTGATAGCTGTTTCTGAACTTGGGAGTGTGAGATTTTAAGCTCCTATGCTTCCTTCCTGATGGCAGCAGTGAGAGCAGAGCATGACCTGGACGGTAGAGTTTCTTGAAGGTGAATGCTGCTTTCTTGTGGTAGCGCACTTTGTAAATATGCTCAGAGGAGCAAATGGCTTTCTTTAATGAACTGGATATTCTTGGAGGTAACCATAGCCTAAAATGACTTGGCTGAGGGTGGTTTGATTTTGATGGAATAGTTCAAGTTCAACTTCAAGTTCAAGTTTATTGTCAGTCAATTGTACACATGTATCCCACCAAACAAGACAATTTTCCTCCGGACCAAGGTGCAAAACACAGTACATATAACTCACACACATAGCACAAAGTAATATTACTATAAATAAATTAACAAATAATAAGGTGCATATATGAGACAAGTTAAACAGTAAATAGTATAATGCTTCTGGTAGTTCATACATTATGTGTGAGACCTGGATTGTGACAGGGAGTTCAGTCGTCTGATGGCCTGGGGGAAGAAACTGGTTCTCATCCTGACGATTCTTGTCCTAATGCCTTGTCCAACCGACAACGCTACAGGCCTTATGTACACAGTGATCCTGATAAATATCATTAATGGGTGGAAGAGAGACATCAATGATTTTCTCAGAAGTCCTAGCAATCCTTTGTAGGAGCCTGTAGTCAGATGACTTGTAATTTCCATAACAGACAGTGCTGCAGCTGATCAGGACACTCTCGATGGTACTCCTGTAAAAGAGGAGTTGGATGGAGGGGAGGGGGCGCTTACTCACCTCAATCGCCTCGGGAAGTGGAGATGCTTTTTTGACCAAAAAGATGGTGTTCAAGGGTCAGGTGAGATTGTCCAGTTTCTGCACTCCCAGAAACTTGGTGCTCTTAACTCTCTCCAGAAACAACCCATGTATGTGCAGTGAGGAGTTGTCATCCTGCCCCTTCCTAAAGTCTATAATCATTATGGACTCCAGTTGTTGTGTTTGTACCTATCTATGAACCACTGTGCCTCCTGTCTGTACACCATCTCAGCGTTATTGATGAGGCCAATCCCTGTTGTGTCATCAATGAATTTGATGATTCCGTTTGAACTGGATCTAGCAATGCAGACATGTGTCAGCAGTGAGCTGAGCGCACAGCCCGAGGGTGTGCGGGTGCTCCGTGTGATGCAGCTAGAGAGGCATCTGCCAACATTGGCTGCCTGTGACATTTCTGTCAAGAATTTCGAGATCCCGTTATAGAGAGAGGCGTTGAGACCCAATGATGGCAGTTTGCCTATCAGCTTCTGAGGAATGATCATGTTAAATACTGAGCTGAAGTCACTAAACAGCATCCTGCCTTATGGGGCACCATTATAGGTGGGACAGAATGGAATAGAGCGCCAATGCTATGGCACCAGTGGACCTATTTGAGCAATACGCCAACTGGAAAGGGTCTGACGTGGCAGGAAGATGGTATTTAATGTGATCCATAATCTGCCGCTCAAAGAACTTTATTATTGTTGAGATCAGTGCCACTGGACTTTATATTTGGTTTATACTTACGACTGTGTGGCTAAGCACAGCTCCCATGCTTTATTTAAGTTTGGTGAGGACACCTCTGATGTTGGCCGAATTAAAGGTGGTGATGAATCAGCATATGGGTGGGAGTTTGAAGATCTGGCTGAGGGCTGCTGCAACAACAAGTTCTCTCTCAATGTTTGCAAGAAGATGATTATTGACTTCAGGAGGATGAAACTGGAGGTCCATTAGCCAGTCCTCATTGGGGTATCAAAGGGAGAAAGAGTCGGCAATGTTAAATTCCACAATGTTATCATTTCAGAGGACCTGTCCTGGGCCCAGCACTTAAGGATAATAATGAAAAAAGCACAGCAATGCCTCTACTTCCTAAGATGTTTATGAATATTTGGCATGACATCTAACACTTTGACAAACTTCTCCACATGTGTAGTAGAGTATATTGACTGGTATGGAAACAACAATGGAAAATCTTTCAAAATATAGTGGATGCAGCCCAGTCCACCACAGGTAAATCCCACCCCTATATTGAGCCCTGTTGCAGGAAAACAGCATCCATCATCAAGGACCCCCACCAGCCAGGCCAGGCTCACTAACTGCTACGCTGCCATGACTGAAGAGCTTGACTTGGAAGAAGGGGCTGGATAAACTGGGACTTTCATTCCTAGAACACTGGAGGCTGAGGGTGACTTTATAGAGGTTTGTTAAGTCTTGGAGAACGTTGAGTAGCCACAGTCCTTTCCCCAGGCATGGGGAGTCCAAAACTGGAAGGCACAAGTTTAAAGTGAGAGGGAAAGTATTTAAAAGGACCTGTGGGACAACTTTTTGTACATGGAGGGTAGCCTGTATATGGAATGAGGAAAATAAGAGTAGCTCAGGAAAGCAATATGATGGGCATGGATGAGTTCAGCTGAAGCTCATGTTTGCCTGCTCCAGAGCTCCATGAACCTGAGTGGGTTGATCGATCCAGTGTCCTGCTCTACTGTTAACATCATGATTGGGCCCAAGAATCAATAGAAGAATCTTCAGCTGGCGGGCCAGGTGCACTTTGCATCCAGCACTACTTCTCTGCTCTGGAAGTCACAGGCCCAATGACGATGGGTCCACTGGAGGTGGCCTGTCCTGTGGTAGGAGGACTGTCTGTGCGAGTGGGAGAGACAAAACGGGGCTTATTTTGCTGTTGTTGTTGTCATTCTGTAGAACATTGTGGGCATGCAATGTTGGCGCTGGAATGTGTACGGACACCTGCAGACTGCCCCCAGCACGCCCTTAGGTTGTGTTGGTCTTTTACACAAATGACACACTTTACTGTGTTTTGAAGTACCTGTGATTAATAAATGAATCTGAGAGTGTGACTCCAGAAAGCTCCAGGTAATCATAAATATGGAAGTCTGTAGGTGCTGGAAATACAAAGCAACACACACAAGATGCTGGTCAGGCAGTTTTGATGGAAATTAATGAACAATTAACATTTTGGGCCAAGGCCCTTCTTCAGAACTGAAGAAACAGCGACAACTTATTCATTTTCATAGATAATGGCTGACAGCTCCAGTGATTCAGATTCAATATGGCGGCCCCAGTATTTTAGGTGTAGTGCTTGTACATTTTCTTTGTGACCATGTAAGTTTCCACCTGTTCTCCGGTTTCCTCCCACATCCCAGAGATGTTCTGCTTGTTGGGCTAGCTGGCTGCTGTGAATCACCTCGAGTGTAAATGGGTGACTGAAGAATCAAACGGATATTGTGAGCATCTGAAAGAAAATAAATTATAGAGAAGTAAGTGGGGAAAGGGACTAATGGGGCCCCTGTGAGAATTGGCGTAGATTTGAAGTGCAGGACAGACTCCTTCTATGTAACAGGAAACTAAAGTAATTGAATTGGGCTGCCAAGTTGATGCTTTGCTGATCTCAGTTATAAAATTAAATGCAAGGAAGTGGTTTGTATGCTTTTCTCTACGTTATTTTATCTCATTTAATTAGTTTCTGGTAGTTTAATATTTCTATTTAATTACATTTGTTTGAACTGTCAAATATCTCTCAAAGTAATTTAAACATGAGTGTCAAGGAAAGTGTCAGAAGCAGTCCTTCAGAAGGCTGACAGGGTCTTTTGGTGGGGGGGAGGAAGCTTGGTAAGTTCCCTCACCACTCATAGCCCCGTGCCCTCTTTGCAACTGGGCCCATCAACTGATTGAGTTAACAAAGCCACAAAAGGTACATGCAGCCGCAGGGAAAAACAGAGGACATGATTACAGCTGGCAGACTGAATTGAAATGCTTTTCCTTTTGCGGGCAATTTGAGATCCTGAAGTGCATTTCTCAAAAAAAAAATGGACAGTTGGATTCTATCTTTATTTTGATATCATCTCCATTCAATTTTGTTCTGAAATGAACCTGTATCTCGACTGAAAGGTGTGTTGAGCAGAAAGGGCAGAAACTTGATAAGGGCAATCTGAGCTCAATTTCCAGGTTCTTGGTTGTTTGTCACAGCTGCTGCTGCAAATCCAGTGGAATAGATTAGCTATCTATATGTGGTTTACAGCCATTTTATCTTTGCGTGAAAAGAACAGAGGGTCTGAAGACTGGAAGTACAGATTTCCCTGAAAGTGTTATTGCAGTAAGCCAGAGTGGTCATGGCAATGGCACATTGCACTTCATCAGCCAGTGCATTGAACGTAGAAGTTGAGATAGTAATTTGCAGTGTTTGTTCATTCGCTCATTATGTGCCACGTTGTATGATACGGGTGATCCATGACCATGATTGTTCTTGGCAATTTTTTCCCAAAGGAGTAGTTTGCCATTGCCGCCTTATGACCAGTGTCTTTACAAGATGGGTGACCCCAGCCATTATCAATTGTCTGCCTGGCTTCAGTGGCTGCATAGCCAGAATTTGTGACATGCACCAGCTGCTCATACGACCATCTTCCACCTGCTCCCACGTGACGTTGATTGGGGGTGGGGGGGGTTAGGGCTAGCAGGTGCTACACCTTGCCCAAGTGTGACCTGCAGGCTAGCAGAAGGAAGGAGCGCCTTCTACTCCATTAGCAGAGAAGTATCTCCACCCCGCAACCCACACTTGCATATAAAGGATTTTAATGAGGCCACGTTTGGAATATTGTGTTCAGTCTTTCCTAATGCTATAGCAATGATGCTATTTAGTTGGAAGAAGTGTAGAAAATATTTATGAGGTTTTTTTTGGCCCTCGGGACTAAATTACAGATGTTGAGCAGGTTGAGACCTTTACATTGCAGTGTGCAAACTGAGAGGAAAACTTGCACAGGCTAATGAAATTGAGGGACACAAATAAGGTGAATGCACACATTGGCAAACCAAGAATTAGAATACAAGTTCAAGCTGAGAATAGAGATTTTATAAGAATCTGAGGGTATCAGCTTTTTCATCTAGAGTGTAGTCAGTATATGGAATGAGCTGCCATTGGAAGTGGTTGAGGCAGGTATATTAACTAAGTCCTTACTCATATACCTGCCCAGTTACATGGGCAGGTACATGGATAAGGAAAGGGTAGAGGGTTATGTGTCAAACAAAGGAAAATGGAACTAACTCTGGGAATTTTGGTTGGCATGGGTTGATGGACCTCTTGCCATGCTGCATGATAGATCTTTACTTTAAGACTTGGGAGAGATTCATAAAGCATACAGGTTCCTGTAGCAAGAAATACAAAAGTTTGGAGCCTTTTATGAAGGAACCATTGTCAAATTCTAGCTTGGGTCAAAACAGAAGAATTTGACTCCAATTATGACTACATCATTTTAGGAAGGATGTGCAGGTCCTAAAGTGCTTATAGCTGAGATTGATCTGAATGATTTCAGGGAAAAGGAATTTTAGCTATCCCAGGTCCCTGAGGAGGATTGAAGATTTTGGGGTGATTTGCAAGATGTATTGAAGATTGCTATTGGTTCAACAGCTAAATAAGAGTTATTTGTTTCTATCAGTATACCCTGATGGAATAAGGGGAGGGGAAGGGGAGGTATTTAAAGTACTGGCAAAAGATACATTGGGGTTAAACAGGAGGAAATTTTAACCTATGATTTGGAACTTGCTATATGTACAGGTAGTGGAAACAAAATTGTATTGACAATTGAGGGTAAATAAAAGGGGAAATACCTCATGAATAGGGCAAACTGGATTGCTACAAAAAGTAGGAATGGACTGAATGGCCTCTAACCCATAATAATTCTATAATTCCATGGTTCATTTTAATTAAACAAATGTTGAGAAAACAGAGAAAATAACCCAGTATCTGTGGACAATGGGAGGGGGTGGGGGGGGGGGAACTGATCCTTGGTATCAGTGTATGGTGTGCCAGAATATGGAAAAATAAGACTTTGGTGAATTTCAAGATTTTTATTGGCATGTTTTTTTTAATGTATTTACATCTTAAAGCTCCTTTTGGTGAAGATTATGCGCAGATTTCAAATGTCAGGGGAAAAATTATATCAAAATCAATGTAGAAAGTATTCTTCCATTTTCTCCTGAGTATAATGGAGCTTTCTGAACAATTTAATTCAAAGATTTTTTCTCCCCAGTATCCCATCTGAATTATAACTTGTTTTAGTTTGACTGAGATTTAAATGTTTGCTCATCCAAATCAATTGCATCTTTGGTACTTGGTCCCATTTCAATAAATGGCTCCCAAGGACAACATCAGTGTCTGCTGTTAACGATTTCCATTATTGATGATGTCTCTCAGTTGTACCTAAATCAGGACTCTACTCTAATCAGTTTCTTGCGATTTATTGTGAGAAGTGGCCCTTGATATGCACTAACATTAAATCTGTTGTTGAGCGATGTTTGAACCTGCAGTAAGTCTCCTTGATGTTTATTTAGTTTATGCATAGTTAGGATGTGGATATTGCTGGCAAGGCTGACATACATTACTCATCCTTAATTTCCCCTGAAATGTGGAGGTAGTCAAGTCAACTACATTGTTGGATCTGGAATTGTAAATCATTCAGTGCAGGTAAAGATAGCAATTTTTCTTCCCTTGGGAGATGAATGTTTTAAGCAACATATCATTGCTAACATGGTAGCTTATTTTTAATTCCAGATTTGTTCAATTATTTCAATTTAAACTCTCCACCTGCCATAATGGGATTTCAGTCCCTTTATGCAAGTCAATAGCCTTGGCGTATGGGTACTAGTTGAAAAACGTAACCACTGTTTCACCATGCTTGTTGTATTCTTCCTGTCACAATGTGCAAATGTGATGAAGATTAGCTACTCCAGAATCTACTGGCCAATCCACAAGGGTTAAAATGCCAGTTATCAGTCAGCTGCAAGTACTCTAAAGAGTTCAGGTACCACTCCAAAAATTAAGGCTGGGTCTTCAGCTTAGTATAGGACGTGCACCTTGCTGTTTGGTGGAACTGTCTTTCCTTTGATAGGTTACACACAGGTCCTGTCTCAGGACAATGTGGAGGTATCTCAATAAAGAGAAAATGTTGTTCTAGCCAATATGTATCCATCAACTAATATCATGGATTTCTGTGGGATTGAAATAGGCCCCTTGGCTCAGTAAATCTATATTAATTCCATCCATAACCAATCTCCTGCCTAATAGAGATTTTTAAAAAATCTGATTATATAGATTTGTAATGGCACAATAGTGTTACAGTTTGCGTATTGCTACGACAGCACCTGGGTTTCCTCCAGGTACTCTGGGTTTCCTCCAACATTTTAAAGACAGAAGGGTTCATGGGTTAATTTGGTATCTCAAAATAAAATAAAGATTTTCTGGCCATGTGGAATTCTTCTCCCAACAAGCTGTCTACTCTTTCGTATGTTTTAGCTGCAAGCACCTCACTTCCTCCTCCTTTTGCCTTTTGATTCCCCTTTTGATCTTTATCCCCACTATACACAGGCATTTCCCACCCGCCAAATCTTGGGAACTTGCTCTCTTCCAGAGTTGACTGACATTCCTCCATCTCCCCTCCTTCCCCATTGCTGTTAACTCTCATGAGGGACATTCCTAATTCCCAGTCACCCTTCTTCCCCAGTCATTGGCACACTTGGATAATTTACTCTCCATTTGGAATCTCAAAGCAATGGAGAGAAACGACTAGCACCTTGACTGCTTGACCAGGCCAAGCTGATCAAGTGGTTGAACTGGACTCCTGAAGCAAGACATCCATTTCTCACAACACAAAAAATGCTGGAGAAACTTAACTGGTCTGCAGCATCCATGAAGGAAAATGGACAGTCAACGTTTCTGGTCAAGACCTTCATTCCAAAATGTTAACTGCCCATTTTTCTTCATCCATTGAGTTCCTCCAGCATCTTGCAGTTTGTAGTTTCTAGCATTTGTATCTCCATTCCCAGTTTTTACTCCCAAAACTACCATGATAAAAATGTAACATCCTGAATGATCATTTTGTGGGGAACGAACTAAACAAGTGGCATTAAGGACCTTGTGTCCATTTGTCAAGACCGTACCCAACACTACATCATTTGTGGAGAAGGTTACATCTCTGGCTATCCATCACCAGCTCCATCGAACATCCAGCCCACCTGGGGTGAGTCTATAATTTCCATAAGGGCTTCATTAGCCATCCTCAGAAATGAAATTGAAGCAAGACATTCCTGGCTCCGCGGGACTGGCTTAGAAAAAGAAAAGTGACTACTCTTCACCAAAACACATTGAAACTCCTTGAAAGATTTGTGAAAGACATGACATAAACACAAGTCTTTATTTCAGGTCCCTACTTTAAGTTTCTTAGACCCTCACTTATCTTGTTCTTTGCAGTGTTTTCACTTTCTCCCTCTTTCTGCACAATACTGTGGTAGACAAATATTTTAACACCAATTGTTGTTAACCTTCATAAATTATTAAATGTAAAAATCTACATTACAATAATCATAGCATGTGCCCCAAAGCAGAGTTTGGCAAGGATTTCCAGAAAATAATCTGACAAGATTTCAAAGAAAATGCCTTATCAGTATTAAATAATTAAGAGTATATGTATTGGCGCAGTCAAGCATTACAGTTAAGGCAAAGAGTAAAGCTCAAAATAATTTGAGACTATATGCAGTCTAGGCAAAAGGAGTTTAAAAGTTTCATTAAGTAATTACAGTCCATAGAGCAATAGTGATGACTAAATTCCAGGGTGACTGGTATAGTGACTGGAATATCAACCCAAGTATATTATCTCTACTTCTTCTGTGGTAGTTGTGGAATTTAATAGCATCGTAAATTACAGCAAATTTAAGCCATTTCGACCTCTCTTGCTACTCTGCCTTTTGAACGAACATAGCTGATCTACCACCTTCTTAAACTAATTATGTATCTCTTGATTCTCCAAATTTAAAGCAATCTTAGTCAATGAGCTAAATGCTTCCAGTACAAACCCTAGTTAGTCCTGTCCCACTTGCAAGAAGACCCAACAGAGAGGGAAAGTAATCCTGAGTTTCTTTGCTATTGGTCTATGTGATTAAATATGGATTAAAAAAAACATCTTTTATCATCACTGCCCTCCCTCAGATATGACTCCGAGCTCCTTCATATCAGAGAATACTTGGAAGAATTGATACTAATACCAGGGATGCACTTGCTGTTGCCTAAAATGCCCATCTATAAGTAGAGCTGGTGGCAGTACCACTCCCGGCAGGGCCCTGGTGCACAAGGGGAACGGCCCAGTTGATCTGTGAAACACATTGGTGGTTAACAGGGTGGGGAAAAGGTTGTCTGTAGATCAACTGCAAAAATTGGCAAGGGACTGGCAGATAGAATTTAGTTCAGAAAAACATGACTCTAAGCATTTTGGGAAGTTAAACGAGGGCCAATTTTCTGTCAAATTGAGGTTCCATTTAATTGAGAGTGGCACCAGGAAGCTCCGGTAAAATGGTTAGAATTATATTCAGCCCAAAAGATGGTTGTTATTTGAAGTTAATTATCCTGGCCCTAAAATATCACTGCAGGCAATCCTCAGGGCAAAGGCTCACGTTCAGCTATCTTCAGCTGCCTCATCAATGATGCTCCATCTGTCACAAGATCATCAGTGGGAATGTTCTTTGATTGATTAGTCTCCAATGCATCTGCATAACCTCAGTGAGGATGGAGGTGCCAGCATGGCGTGACATTTGCATGACAAAAGTGCCAGCTAAATACTATCTCTACCCAGAGAATTTCTGACCAATACCCTTTGAGAATTCACAATATCACTGCCACAAAGTTCACACACCAATGGTGAGAAATTCAGCCAGAACAGCCACATAAGAACAGCTCAGAAAAATGTATCTTGCAGAAGGTGACTTTCCACCTTGTGGTAGACACCTGGTGTTTGGAAAAACACTCAAGTTGACGCTTAGAGTCATAGAGCACTGCAGCACAGAGAAAGGCCCTTTGGTCTGTTGGGTCTCACCTGTGAGGAACTATTACTCTGCCCACTATCTGTCTTGATTGGTACCCTGTCAACAATCTTGAAACTCTGAACTACCATGAGCAACGTAGGGGCAGGCAATTTTTGCAAACACCAAATCTGCAGTCTCCTATCTAATTGATATTTCATCATGACTTGAAATTATATCTTTGGTCCTTCATCACTGGACCTTCACCCTGCCTGACAATGCTGTCACCAGACGGCCTGCAGTGTTTGAAGACCTACTGTATGTCTGGCGCAATGAGGGATGTGCAATAATGCTGATAGAAACATAGAAAACCTACAGCACAATACAGGCTCTTCGGCCCACAAAGTTGTGCCGAACATGTCCCTACCTTAGAAATTACTAGGCTTACCTATAGCCTATTTTTCTAAGCTCCATGTACCTATCCAAAAGTCTCTTAAAAGATCCTATCATATCCACCTCCACCACCGTTGCTGGCCGCCCATTCCATGCACTTACCACTCTCTGAGTGGAAAAACCTACCCCTCTGACCATCTCCTCTGTACCTACTCCCCAGCACCTTAAACCTGTGTCATCTTGTGGCAACCATTTCAGCCCTGGGAAAAAGCCTCTAACTATCCACACGATCAATGCCTCTCATCATCTTACCTGAGAACATCTGTTTCCAATTTAAGCATCCAATTTCCTGCCTGATAGCCTCATAGTTTCCCTTACTCCAATTAAACACTTTTCTAACTTGTCTGTTCCTATCTCTCTCCAATGCTATTGTAAAGGAGATAGAATTATGATCTCCAAAATGCTCTCCCACTGAGAGATCTGACACCTGACCAGGTTCATTTCCCAATACTAAATCAAGTACAGCCTCTCCTCTTGTAGGCTTATCTACATATTGTGTTAAGAAACCTTCTTGAACACAACAAACTCCACCCCACCTAAACCCTTTGCTCTAGGGAGATGCAAATCGATCTTGCCAGTAATTTGAAAAAAGCAGAACAAAATAAAAGAGGAGAGAGAATTTTTTTATCTGAAGGACAGCATCTTAATATTACCTTACTAACAACATACTACACAGAAAAGGTTGGAAGAACTCAGCAGGTCAGGTAGCATCGATAGAAAGAAAGAGTCAATGTCTCAGGCTGAGACCCTTCATCAGGATATTTCAGAACTCAGCCCAAAGCATCGACTCTTTATTCTTCTCCATAGATGTTGACTGACCTGCTGAGTTCCTTCATAATTTTGTGTGTGTAGCTCCAGATTTCCAGCATCTGCAGAACCCTTGGGGTTAGCAATGTATTACCTTAAGTTTTGTGCCAAACAGCATAACTTTTAAATATGTTCTGGACATTGGCTTACAAATTGGGAGGCAAGATAACATTGCTATCAGTGAATACGTGATGAAGTGTCACAGGTTTAAACACTGAGCAATTCAATACATCCTTCTGTCATGAATAATATCCTTTCTACCTCAACCCCAGCCTCAAAGTTAGTCAAAACCAGACATGCTACAATTTCATTGAAGAGATTAGTCTGTAGCATTTAGCATGAATAATTGAACATGCTTCCAAGGAGCTTACAAAGCTAGGAGTAGGCAGTATGATCCCTCAAACCTGCTTTGCTTTCTGGTATGACGATGGCTTATTTTACTTTCACTCTCATCAATCCCATAAAATTTGATTGCCTAATAGATTGAAAGGTCTTGACTAAGCAATGACTTATAATCTACATCTCCCTCAGAAATTCTTCCTATCTCAAAAAAAATAGACATCACGTTCTCCTGAGATAATGTGTATTTATTAGGGGAAAGATTTCAATAGTGGCACCTAACCATCAGTCCCCCTTGAACATTTGAAATCTATCCTTCCTTCACAACGACCAGTTATATTGGTGAAGGAGGCACTTCCAGAGCAGCGCTGGAATTGAACTCCGAATTCTGGAACGCCCTGAACTGTCATCGTGTCACACCACGTGCTATGCTACTGTGGCACCCACTCTACCTCAAGTGCACTGATGTAATAAAATGATCTGCATGGAAGGCATGTAATGTAAGTTTTTCACTGCACCTTGGTTCATATGACAATAATAAAACAGAATTCTTTACTGATGCAGATAATTTTGTACTGATAATTCTTTATTAAATGGAAAAGACTACAGAAAGTGTTTGATACAGTGCAGTGCACAGGCAAAGCCCTCCCTACCATTAAACATATTTGCAAGGATCCACAAGAAAGCAGTATCCATCACCAATGGCTCAATCATCCAGGCCATATACAATTCTCACTACTACCTTCAGGCAGGAGATCCTCAAGTCTTTTGTCCCACACTACCAGGTTCAGGCACAGTTATTACCCTACAACCTGAACGGGTGTGGGTTAATTTACTCATCACAACTCTGAACTAATTCTCCAACCTACAGACTCACTTTCAAGGACTCTTCACAAATCATGTTCTCAATACTATTTACTTTATTTGTACAGTTTATCTTTTGCACATTCATTTGTCAGTCTTTGTTTATGTACAGTTGTGCATAAATTGTATTGTATTTCTTTCCTTTTCTAGTAAATGCCTCGAAATAAATTGATCTCAAGATAACATACATGTACTTTGATAATATAGTTTACTTTGAACTTTGACTGAATTTTATTTCAGCCAGGCACACACTCCCGCTCTTAATCCATTCTTTTATTCAGCTCATTTTGAATGTTATAATATAATTTGCCAAGTGTTCTATCCCAGCAATGCATTCTACACTATAATTATACCTTTATAAAAAAAACCTTTGCTGATGTACAACAAATTAATTCAGAACAAAATAGCTTCCGTTCATATTTGAATCAAAGCACCATCTTAGAACAGCACTTGAGTGCAGATGATCAAGTGTTAATCAGACCCTGCTTATAAGGTACAGCTTCACAGGGATGTCACAGTTTTCTGTGGTTTGAATTCAGTATTTATTGCTGACATCCCTCTATCCTCTATCGTGGACTAATTAGTGCCTTCAGCTGAATGTGGGATGAATGGTGAGATTGCATCTTCTGTTTCTTCATTTCAGCAACTCCTGAAGTATTCCAATTATCACAAACGCCTTTGGAATGAAATCAGCCCATAAGGAAAATTGTGCTATTTTGTTACTTTAATGCTTAGCTCAAAGTAGTGATAATGGCTTCCATTAGGAAAATGCTATTTTACAGCAATTGAATCAATGCGAATGTTGTACATTAAGCTTCTCACCTTTTAGTAATGTTCCTGCGGACTCCCTTTAACCTTGTGCAGAAATGAATTTTCCAAATAGTTAAAATTCACATTGAATGTCTTGCTGAGACTATCTGCACAACCAGACTGTTCCACTGATGAATTACATGTTTATGAAAGTTCATGGCAAAAGTATTCCTCTTTAAATGCATTTGAATAAATGGATCCCACTAGGCCTCTGTTTCCATATTTAATCCTATACTGATAAGTTGTAGTGCTTGTGTTGCAGATAAAGAGATTCGGGATCTTACTGAGATTCAGTGTTTGTCGTTAGCACAGATACCCTGTGATATAGAGATGTGCTGTCTCATCAGAAGTTGTCTCTGGGAAAGCCGCTGGAGGCCTAGCCTCACTTTTCCTTTCCTCATCATCGCTTGGACACTGATGTGATGTGGCTGTCACTTGTTGACAGTTCTGAGCTGCCATCATCCTGTCATATTCACAGTTTGACAGACTAGCAGCTGGGAACGGATCCAATAGCTTCAGGCATCTGCAATGCAGAAATTAGCCTGATTCAAGAATTATTCATGAAGAAATTGTGCCTATGAATTCTTCTGCCTCAATTTCTGCATGCCTTGTACCCCATGCCATTAAGAATAACCTCCACTTGTTCCAGTTGTTTGGATTTGTCTCCTCGCTAAGGGAAGAATAAAGTCAGTGCTAATGGCTAAATGACTAAAGGACAAGGACACAAAGAAGCTAAATTTGTTCACATTTTAACCCACAAAGCCGAGCTGTCTGCTTCAATTACAGTGATGAATATCACCTTGATATGTGTGTCACTCGAATATAACCTCCTGTTGATACCTCTCATTGATTACATTTGTAAATTTAGAAATGTCTGTGATTAGCAGAAATCCATCTAACCATCTCCGGTACAGATTGGACAACCTGACAGACACAAGCAGCTTTATTTTTCTCTCAAATGGAGCATACCCCAAGGATCGTAGGTTTTTTTTTCTAAATTTAAGTGCCAATGGAAATGGAAAAAAAATAGAACCTTGGATTAATGTATTAAAATATTAAACTTAAAATAAACTTTAAACTTAAAATAATACACTGGGTAGCCACTTTATTAGGCACACCTGTACACCAACTTGTAAATGCAAACATCTAATCAGCCAATCATGTGGCAGCAATTCAGTACATAAAAGCATGCAGACATGGTCAAGTTGTTCAGGCCAAATATCAGAATGGGGACAAAATCTGGGTTAAGGGACTTTGACCATGGAATGACTGTTGTCATCTTTGTTCTAGCATTCAAGATGATTCTCAGTACCTTCAAATTTTTGTTGGTTCCAAACTGGAAGTTGTGAAATTAGATTTATTTTCACTCCCAGCCATTTCTGGAATCTCCAATCCTGAATGTTTGAAACCGCAGTGAGCAAAACCATTTGGAATGGTGTTACTGCTTATTTCTCAACAACTATCAGTGACAAAAATCATTGCCTATTGAATATAAACAGACACATCTGATGCTAATTAAAAACTGTTTGCTCCAAGCGCTGTCTGAAGGCAACACAAGAGCGGGCAACTGATGCTAGTTAGAACCTGTTCGCCAACAGTCTCCTGCCCCAATTAAGTGGTATAATATCTCAGATCAACAAAGGGAATCCCGGCAATTTTCTCAATTAATTTTTGCTTTTTAAGAGTTGTCTTAAATAAGCAACTGTCCCGATTAACCGATCGCCCAATTAACTGGAAAAAAATATATATCTTTGTGTATGTACACGTGTATATATGTATAGGATGAGGAAGTGGAGGGATGGGTTAGTAAGTTTGCTGATGACACAAAGGTTGGGGCTGTGTGGAGAGAGTGGAGGGCAGTCAGAGGTTACAGCGGGACATTGATAGGATGCAAAACTGGGCTGAGAAGTGACAGATGGAGTTCAACCCAGATAAGTGTGAAGTGGTTCATTTTGGTAGGTCAAATATGATGGCAGAATATAGTATTAATGGTAAGACTCTTGGCAGTGTGGAGGATCAGAGGGATCTTGGGGTCTGAGTCCATAGGTCGCTCAAAGCAGCTGCGCAGATAGACTCTGTGGTTAAGAAGGCATACGGTGTATTGGCCTTCATCAACTGTGGCATTGAAATTAGGAGCTGAGAGGTGATGTTGCAGCCAAATAGGACCCTAGTCAGACCTCACTTGGAGTACTGTGCTCAGTTCTGGTTGCCTCACTACAGGAAGGATATGGCAACCAAAGAAAAGATGCAGAGGAGATTTACAAGGATGTTGCCTGGATTGGGGAGCATGCCTTATGAAAACAGGTTGAGTGAACTTGGCTTTTTCTCCTTGAAGTGGTGAAGGATGAGAGTTGACCTGATAGAGGTGTTTAAGATGATGAGAGACATTGATCGTGTGGACGGTCAGAGGCTTTTTCCCAGGGCTGAAATGGATGCCACAAGAGGGCACAGGTTTAAGGTGCCTGGGTGTAAGTACAGAGGAGATGTTGGGGTAAGTTTTTTTACGCAGAGTGGTGAGTGTGTGGAATGGGCTGCCGGCCACAGTGGTGGAGGTGGATAGGATAGGGTCTTTAAAGAGACTTTTGGATAGGTACTTGGAGCTTAGAAAAATAGAGGGCTATGGGTAACTCTGGTAATTTCTAAGGTAGGGACATGTTCAGCACAACTTTGTGGGCTGAAGCGCCTGTATTGTGCTGTAGGTTTTCTATGTTTCTATAATACATAACTACTTATAGAGATCTTTTCATACTGGTAGTTCAAAGTGCTTTGCAATGGGATAAAAGTATAAACATGCAAATAAAATAAAAATATAAATATTACTTTTTGAGAGAGGTTGTGTAAAATTAAGAGACTGGCAGAAAAACATTTGAGAGCTTGAGCAGGATTATAAAGCGAAGGTGATTCTGTGATGTACTCCAGTCCCAGACCATTAAGAGCTTTTAAAAACAAGTAAGAGAACTGTAAAATCAATTCTAAATTATATAGGAAGCAAATGCAGTGGTTTTGGTTAAATGTGTAGCAGTGATGTTCTGAATAAGTTGAAGTTTCTTTCTTTGGAAGGCCAGTGTGAGGTTGTGAATTAGCTTTTCAGCATTATTACATGACTGAAATGGATACCACCCAGACCTGAAGAGAAATCTCAGCCTGAAACATGAACAGTTTTCATAGATGCTGCCTGACCTGCTGAGTTCCTCCAGCATTTTGTGTGTGTTACCCAAGTTAGTTAGTTCTGATTTTACAAGGGGAGCAAGCTTACCTCTTTTGGCTTTGGGACCAACCAAAAGTATTTCAGTTTTGTTTTCATTAACTTTTAGAATTATTACTCATCCATTTGTTATTGCAACCATGCCAGAAGTCAGAAAAGATAGTGTGTTATCATCATTCGACTCAACCAAGGTATCAATTGTGTGTGTGGTGAACTACATATACCTGTCTGGACACGCCCCTCTGCTGACTGCTCCTGTGGCTCCTCCCACAGACCCCTGTATAAAGGCGATTGGAGGCACTGCTCCTCCCTCAATTTCCAGGATGTTGTGTGGTGGTCTCTTGCTGCTAATAAAAGCCTATTGTTCGCCTCCCATCTCCGAGAGTTATTGATGGTGCATTAGAGTGTCATAGGCATAACAGTGGAAATCAAATTTATGCTATTTAATGATAGGAGACCATGCATGAGGAGAAGGTTAGGGAGCCAAGACAGCTTTCCTGATCAACATGATAAGTTACATTGTATCTCTTAGAAAATAGATCTTCAAGACAGACAAAAATTTTATCTTTAAGATGTACAAATGAAACCAATTATGGACACTCCCAGAGAGGAGAACCCAGTTCTCAAGGCAGTCTAGGAGAATGTTATGGTCAATTGTGTGGAAGGCAGCACCTTAGATCTAGAAGAATTGGAACTGAGATTTTATTGGCATTAGTGGTGAGCCTAAGATTGCTGATGAATTTGGTAAGGGCCACCCCAGTGCTGAGGTTTGCTTTAAAATCTGAATACTGTTCTTTTTCAGAAAGTTGTTGAGTTGGTTGAAATTTACTTTCTCACGAATCTTGCCCAGGATAGGAAGTTTGATATAGGCCTGCAGTTAGCTAGTACAGTATCTCATCATCAAGGTTTGGCTTTTTAAGTATGGGTTTGATTCCCATGGTTTTGAAGGCATCTAGGAAAATTCCCTTGGTTATTTATGTCCTTCTGTCATCCACCTATTAAAGAAATGTCCTTTCACCCTTTCACTTTATCCTTTCTTTCTTCATATTTTCTTCATCTATAATTGATTATAGTGTCAACAAAAATATATTTGAAACTGAAATTCAAGTTCCATCCCTCTCTGGTACAGATGTGACCTGACCTCCAGTGCTTTTTGTCTTCATTGAAGCTAGAAATCTGAAATAATATAAATCTTGACAATATTCAACAGGTCTGGTGGTATCTGTAAAGGGAGAAATAGTTAACATTTGAGATTAATGACCTTTCATCAAAACCACTGATAAACTATCAGTTCTGACCCTTCAGCAGATCACTGACATGCAGCAGAAACCTTTCCTTATCTACAGTACATGATTGCTGTTGAACACTTCCAGCACTTCTTTTTATTATAATTTGTCCACTGTGAGTACTGTATTTTAATTGGCTCTTTGGGAGGAGTGTCTACTTTATAGAGATCGGCAATTTTAAAATTTTAGCATCTTTTCTGAGGAAACGTGTCTTTTCTTTGGCATTTCAATTAACCCCACAGAGTGGAAACCAGGAGAAAGTAAATTAGAATCAAGAATCCATTGTAAAATCACATGGGAGCTGGAAATAGAGGACCAAAAATAGTAGGTAATAGTAGATGTTAAAGAAAATACTTTAATTTTCAACAATAAATTTATGAAGAAAAGATCACATTTGTGTTGTTAATATTTGGGAAGCTGTTACGAACCAAATATTATCAAACAAATGCATAAAAACTGCTGAATAAATTGAAAATTCACATCACTTCAAGGCAGTGTCTCTTGATGGGGAAATAGCTGCATACCACATCCTTTTGGATAGCATGAGTTCCTGAGGTTTTATTTTAACCAAGCATGTGCTACTCCCATTGATGGCTGCATGATGTACTAAATTATAACTATACATGCTTTTGGCCTCCACATGATTCTTACTGTAAAATCTTGTCTTGTAGAATCATAGAACACTATAGCACAGAAACATGTCCTTCTCGTCCATACTGAACTGCTGATCTGCTTAGTCCCATCAATATACATCTGGACCAAGCCCTCCACAATCCTCCCATCCATGTACCTGTTGAAATTTCTCTTAAATGTTAAAATCAAACCGGCATCCACCATTTCCACTGGCGGCTTGAGCCACATTCTCAGCACCCTCCTTTATGTTTTCTTTCAACATTTCACCCTTCACTCTTAACCCTTGACCTCTAGCTGTAGTTCTACCCAACCTCTGTGGGGGGTGGGGGAAGCCTGTCTGCATTTACCCATACATGCTAAAATTAGTTATAATTTATACTTAGCAATTTAAGTGGAAAAACGCATTCATGTTAGATTTCAAGTTTTATTCAGAAATAAAATACGTTGTCACACTTCATGGAGAGCCTGTGATTGACAATATGCATCCATATATTTCTGCTCAGCTTAATGTGCTGTGAGTAAAGACTGAAGTAATAAATCAATACTTGTCATTGTTTTTCCTCATAAAGCAGCATGAAACTTGAGCTCAGATAATTTCTTCTTCTGAAATATTTGAAACTGATTTTTTTCATTATTTACATTTTAGATGCAGATATCATTGGTATGACATCAATTGCTGACCTTGAGAGGGTAGCTGTAAGCTATGTTTCTTAGTGTAAAGTCAGAGGCCCTTCTGGCACATCAAATCTCTGCTGACTCACAGAGCAGTCCTAATCATACACTTATTTCCCTTGTATCCTAATCTTCACAATTCTTAAAGCTTTCTCTGTCCACTTCCCAAGATCAAGTTCAAGTTTATTGTCATCTGACAATACTTTTATGTAACCAAACTAGGCAAGGTTTCCGGACCACGGTGCACCCACGAAACATATATCGCACACAGCACATAAAGCAAAATATTTCCACAAATACGTTAATAAAATATAATTCAAAAATTCATGTAGTGTGCAGCACAGGTAAACAGTAAACAGCTCTCTGTAAACAGTAAACGAGACCCCTGTGGTCACAACGTATTCATTAGTCTCATAGCCTGGGGGAAGAAGCTGTTACCAGGACAGCAGACCTCGGCCCAATGCTCCTATACCTCCTTCCTGATCTTAGTGGGTCAATGAGATTGTGGGATGGGTGGTAGAGATCCCCAGCAATGCTTTGGTCCCTTTGTATATAATTCTCCTGGTAGATGTCACAAAGAGTGGGAAGAAAGACCCCAATGATTCTCTCACAAACAAGAGAAAATCTGCAGATGCTGGAAATCCAAGCGACACACACAAAATGCTGAAGGAACTCAGCAGGCCAGACAGCATCTATGGAAAAGAGTACAGTGGAAGTTTTGGGCTGAGACCCTTCATCAGGACTGGAGAAAAAAAGCTGAGGAGTTGATCTAAAACGGTGGGGGAAGGGAAACCTGAAGGGGGAGGGATGAATGAGAAGTGGAATTAAAATGGATGGCCACCGAGAGATCCCACTTTTTCTGGCAGACGGAGTGTAGGGCTTTCCCTTCCTCTACCGTCAAAGCTGTCTGACTGCTCCTGTGGCTCCTCCCACAGACCCTGCTGACTGCTCCTGTGGCTCCTCCCTCAGACCCCTGTATAAAGGCGACTGTGGGCTGCTGCTCTCCCTCATTTTCCCCAGGATGTAGTGCTGTTTATTCTTCCAGTCAATAAAAGCCGATATCTCGCTTCCTAAGTCTCAGCGTGAGTTATTGATGGTGCATCACTGCCCTCAACTGCATCATTTCCATTTCACTCACATCTACTCTCACCCCATCCTCCAGCCACCTACCAGGGATAGGGTTCCTCTTGTCCTCACCTACCACCCCACCAGCCTCTGCGTCCAACACATAATTCTCTGAAAATGTTGCCATCTCCAGTGGGATATCATCCACCACCAAGCACCTTCCCTTCCCCCACTTTCTGCTTTCCGCAGGATCGGCCCCCTACATGGCTCCCTTGTCCATCTGTCCCTCCCCACTGATCTCCCTCCTGGCACTTATCCTTGCAAGCAGAACAAGTGCTACACCTGCCCCTACACCTCCTCCCTCACTACCATTCAGGGCCCCAAGCTGCCCTTCCCGGTGAGGCAACACTTCACCTGTGAGTCTGTTGGGGTCATTTACTGTGTCTGGTGCTCCTGTATATCGGTGAGACCCGACATAGATTGGGAGACCGCTTCACCGAGCATCTACGCTCCGTCCACAAGGGTATTTGGGATTTGCTAGTGGCCACCCATTTTAATTCCACTTCTCACTCCCATTCTGATATTTCTATCCATGGTCTCTTCCACTGTCGCAATGAGTCCAGACTCAGATTCAAGGAACAACACCTTGTATCGTGTCTGGGTAGCCTCCAACCTGATGGCATGAACATCGATTTCCTGCACTTCCAGTAGTGCCCCCCCATCTCCTCCACCATTCCCCACCCCCCTTTTCCTTTTCTCACCTTATCTCATTGCCTGCCCATCGCCTCCCTCTGGTGTTCCTCGCCCCGCCGTCCTTTTCAATCAGACTCCTCCTCCTCCAGGCTTGCATCTCTTTCACCAATCAACTCTCCAACTCTTTACTTCATCACCCCCCCCCCTTCAGGTTTCAACCTGTCACCTTGTGTTCCCCACACCTTTTAACGCTACTCCTCAGCTTTCTTTTCCTCCAGTCCTGCCGAAGGGTCTTGGCCCGAAACGTCAAGTGTACTCTTTTCCACAGATGCTGCCTGGCCTGCTGAGTTTCTCCAGCATTTCGCGTGTGTTGTCTGGTGATCCTCCAGTGTTTATCACTGTCCTTTGTAGGGTCTTGTGATCTGATGCCTCGTAGCTTCGTACCACATAGCGATGTAGCCAGACAGGACACTCTCATTGGTGCTCCTGTAGAAAGTTGTTGGCATCAGGTGGAGAACCATGCAGGCCTCAATTTCAGTCTCAGTAAGAGATATTAACACTGATCTAGATACTAGGGATATTTTACAGTAGACGATTAATATACCAGCCCTAATTCCTGGGATGACACGAGAGCACCTGGGGGGGACGCATACCAAACTCCACAGAGATGACACCCAAGGTCAGGATTGAACCTGTGTTGTGGAGATATGAGGCAGCAGCTGTGCATTGTGTCGTTGAGCTGCCGCTATTCCTGTTGTAAAGTTGCTTTCACAGCGCTGTTGGAAAATAGCTTCAAAATATTCACCGAGTGATATTAAAGAAACAGTGACATATTAGTCAGGATAACTTGTGACTCAGATTTTTTTTAAAAATTCTCTTCCTCAACACCTTGTCCCCTTGTTGTTCGAAGTGGTTTTGGTTTCTGATTTAATTTTCATCCTCAAGTGGTCTTTACCTGATTAAATATGGGGAGCATTATTCCTTTTTTTGATGGAAAACCTAGAATTAGTGGTTACCGTATAGAATGTGCAGTTCACCCTATTGTGACAAACAGATAAATATCAGAATCTCGTGTGTCTTTGGGAGTTGTTTCCTCAAAGGGCAGTGAAAGCAGACACTTTGAAAGATATTGATAATAAAATAGAGGATATCATAGGCAGTGAAGGAAGTTATTATGAAATTGTTGAGTGATCTTGATATGCAGAGGATTGGGGAATGAAGTTTATTTCTGGTAAGAGAGAAGTGTTGCGTTTTGGGAAGGCACAGTAGCGCAGTGGTTAGCACAAACCCTTTACAGTACCGGCATGCGGCTTCAATTCCCGCTGCTGCCTGTAAGCAGTTTGTACGTTCTCCCCGCGACCATGTGGGTTTTCTACAGGTGCTCTGGTTACCTCCCACGGTCCAAAGACATTACAGTTGGTAAGTTAATTTGTTACTGTAAACTGTCCCGTGATTCGACTAGGTTAAATCGGGAGTTGCAGGGTGGCGCGATTCAAAAGGCCTACTCCATGCAGTATCTCAACAAATAACTAAGGGTGATACTTGTACAGTGAATGGTGGGGTCCTGAGGAGTGTTGTGAAACCAAGGTATCATCGAATGCAAGTACTTAGTGGTGTGTATGTGGAATGAGAAAGCAACTGAAGAAGGTACGGTTATATTTAAAAGATATTTGGATAAGATTATAGGTAGGAAAGTTTTAGAGGAATATGAGCCAATCACAGGCAAATAGGACTAGCTGAGCTGGGCACCTTGATTGACATGAGGGAGTTGAGAGGAAGAGTCTTTTTCCATGACACATACTGACTCTGAGAGGCAAGACTGGAAACAGTTTAAGTTCTGTCCACATTTCTGATGTCCACAGTACAGACGGAATGTGCTAGTACAAAGAACCACGATGAAATTCACAGGGAATATTATTGGGGATGGATAAATTAGTATGTCACCTTGACAGTTATTTTCAAAAACTCTGTCAACATTTTCCCTTTTAAAATAAAACTACATAGTGGTAGAAAATTTAAGATGTGGGTGGGAAATGGTTGGAAGTAAAATTTCAAAAAGACAAGTGGGATTGAAGTTGCAAATCACAGTTTTGCATTGTCAAGTGACATATTTTTCACCCTTTTTTGATAAGTGTCTCTCTTCCTTAACCCCAGTAAGGTGAGTTACAACTCTCTCATCCTCAATGTTGCATTACATGTTCATCATAAAGGAGAACAATCATTTTGTTCTTCTTCACGTTATTGTACTGAAGAATGACAATAGACAATCTTGAATCAGTCCATAAAAGAACACTTAAAACCAGTAAAGGCAGATCAATGTGTTGGTGTTACAAACTTCTTTCAACAAGCCATTAGGCTTTTAAATTCACATGTCTGTACATTGCAATGGAGTCATAACACGAAGAGTTTTACTCCCTCACGTTGTGCGACAGATGTAAAATTTCAAATAAATTCTATTCTTTTCTAACTTTTAAATACAGGTATCTGTTTGTACCATATTGATGCTATCAGTGAGAAATTAAATTGTGTTCATGGCCCAGACTGAATAGTCAGAGGCCTGCTTGCTCACATCAAAATTTGTCAAGTCTTGAAACTGAAACAAAATGTTGTAAGCTATATCAATCTAAAAGTTTCCAATAATCTTGCAAGTACAGATAATTAGAGTCTGATGTTATATAAGAAAGAGATTTGCTGGAACTTTTGAAGACCATTAGGATAGCCAAGTCCTTGGTGCCAGATGGGACATATACCAGATTGTTATGGGAAGTGATGGAAAAGACTGTAACCCTTTGGCAATGATCTTTGCATCCTCTCTGGCTGCAGATGTCGTACTGGATGATCGGAAGGTGGCAATATTATTCCTTTGTTCAAGAAAGTTAATATGAATAACACTGGGAATTATAGCCCAGTGAGCATTAAATAGGTGCTGGGCAAACTCTTGGAGACTGATTTTATGAACATTTGGAGAAGCATAGTCTGATGAGGGATAGTCCCCATGGCTTTATGAGGAGTAGGTTGTACCTCACAAGCATAATCAATTTCTTCGAGGAAGGAGCAAAATAAATTGATGAAGGTAAAGTGGTGGATGTGGAAGATATGGATTTTAATAAGGCATTTGACAGGGTTCCTCATGGTAGTCAGGAGGCATGGGGTTGCATTGCCAGGTGTGGTGGAAGAGGCAGATGCATTAGGGACATTTGAGAGACGCTTAGAGAGGCCCATGGATAAATGGAAAATGGAAGACAATGTGGGAGGAACGAGTTGGATTGATTTTGGAGTTGGTTAAAAGCTCAGCACAATACAGTAGGCAGAACGCCCTGTACTGTTCGAAGTTCTATTTCAATGTGTTGCCTGCACTCACTGCTACAGTGTACAATGCAGCCATCATTAATCAGAATTATTACCAGCTGAGGCAAAGCATCCCCTCGCTGATCACTTAAAGTTTCTGCAGTGCTACCTTAGAAACCACATTTTATTTCCCTTAATATTCTTTTATGATGTTGTAATGAAATGACCTTTTCCTTGAGACTTCTGTCATAAAACTGGCAATCACTGTGAAACTACAGGGCTCTCTAGAAACCCATTGAACTTTTTACTTTAGTTCTACAAATGGATTTAGAAGCAATTCAACCTTTTGCTAAATGCATTTACTTCTGCCTGCAAATATTAACTTTTTATAAATATAATTATCAGGGCATGCAATAAGAATTAATAGCCTGGTATATAAATCAATCAATCTGAGTGGTGTCTTATTCTTGCAGTGGTTACTAATTACTGTTGGCTCTGGAGTAGGTAGGTTGGCGTCATAGACAATTAATTGTCCAAGTCTTTGAATGAAGAAAGATAGTTGGCAGTTGTCAGAAGATTATTATATGTCTGTGACCCCCACCCCAACTTCGACCTTAATAGTGCATAATTGAAGTACATTTTTATTTAATTTAACATAATTCTATACAACCATTTGTGGTGGTATTGGTTGCCAGATGACTTGGTGCATGCGTTTGCTAGATTATTTTTGGAATCCAAACTAAAAGTTAGCCGTACAGAACAGATGGTGCCTGAAGAGCATAAAAATACTGGATAAGCATCTTGTATTAAATTATGTTTAGATAATTGCATAAAGAATTAAGGGTAACTCCAGTTGAAAGCTTGAAGTTATTCCATGACACCTGCTTTTCTTTATTATAATTGTGTAGCAATAAATGTTATTTTTAAACGTTGTCCTTCTTAACACTTCTGATATAATTATTGCAAATTTATTCAGCAACAATCATCTGTTGATTATAAGGACATACAGTCAATAACCATCATTGCAAAGTAATTGGGATACATATTCCCTTTGAAATGCACATCTGATGTACGGTATATGCCTGATAGGAATTCATACAAGTATCAATGTTTTACAGCAGGCCGTGATGTGCTGTCAGGACGATGATGAATAGCTGTTCGATTTGGAGTGGATATAGCCACCTCGAGGAGATGCACTGATATTTTAAATGGAAAGGATCTTCAGGAATCTTCAAATATCAAAAGTTAATAAGCACTATAATATTTGGTCACACCAGCTGGTCTCTGAGATTGTGGTATTTCCCATATGCACAACATTGGCTGAAAATAGTTACAAAATAATAAAGCCATTTTAATGCTCTAAGGTGAAAATTCTAACTACCCTGATTTGGACCATTGTGTTTTGTTCTTGGCTTAATTTTAGAGATACAGAATCATGAAGTACTACAGCACAGAAACAGGCCTTTTGGCCCATCTACTCCATTTCAAACTATTATTCTGCCCAGCCCTAGTGACCTACACCTGGACTGTAGATCTCCATATTCCTCCCAGCCCTGTACAGTACTTATCCATATTTCTCTTAAATGTTGAAATTGAACCAACATCCACAGGTTCTGCTGGCGGCTCGTTCCACACTCTCTGCAGCCTCACTGCATTTAAGCATCTGAGCCAAGAGCTAGTTCATTGCACTTCAGGGACTTGTATTCAAAATCCAGGGTTATGCTGTTGAAAGAGCTTTTGTTTTCATGAGATGTTAGCTATTTTTTGAATAATTCATTCATGACACCTGCGCTTCTCTGACTGGGCCAACGTCTCTTCCTAATTGTTCCGTTGCTGAGGAAATAATTAAGTGTTCTGGAGTTTCATGCTGTCAGCTAAAGTACAGATTTCCTTTTCTTTCTGAAGAAAAGAGAACAAGGTGTGCTTTAAATGTCTATCTAGAAATTTTGTGTTCTATTTCACTAACTTGATATTCCTAAATTATTTAATAAATTGTATTAAATTCCACGTACATAATCCAAAAAACAGGAATAATTTTACTTTTCCAGATAAATAGCATTAGTATTTGAAAATTTGGTTCAACATCTTAGTATTAGTCCACTATGTTTAGAAGTTGCTCCTGTCACATTTCTGGCATTGCAACCATATTGTAGTCGCCCTGTTTGCAAACTTAGTAAGAGAATGCAAACCCCAACCATAAGGTTCATTGCATAGAGTGGCCAGTTTTTCCTGTGCAACGCTCTGCCGAAAATGACATTGTAGATTTCAAACCAAAGTCCTTATAGATGTGCTAAGGGTTCTTTTAATTGCTGCATGTGATACTGTAGGTGTGATGTTCACAATTGTCTTGTAGATGCACTGTATATACCACTATTCAAGTAGCTCTCTTTCAAACACTGAATAAATGAATATTTTTAATGAATGAAAGAGGTGGGGCAAATGCTCTTAGTTATTAAAGGCAAACATGCTGGCAGGAGGTGTATATTTTTGTGTATCGTTATCGGGGAGACCAGTCAGGACTACGTTTGGTTTAAAAAGGTTGACACAATATTGTGGGCCAAAGGACCTGTACTGTTCTATATTGATTTTCTTTCACTGGAAAAATAGACAGCGTGCATTCACCTTACCTATATCCCTCGTGATTCTATACACCTCTGTAAAGTCACTCTCACTTTCCTATGTCCCAAGGAATATAGCCCAAGCCTGCTCAACCTTGTCTCCATAGCACTCTTTTGTGTCCAAGCAACATGCTTGTTAATCTCATCTGCATTCATTCCAGCTTTATAACATTTTTCTTATAACAGGGAAACCAAAACTGTACACTATTCTTGAAGCGCAGTCTCCAAGTGCAATTACAACCTGAGTATAGGAGTTGGGATTGACTAATGAAAGAATGCCAACTGTTACCTTCGCCACCCTTTCTACATGTGATACTTCCAGTGAACTGAGTACAAAATATTGAAAGCTGAAATGCCGATATAAGTGAGCTGGGGAAGAAGGCCAAAGAATAGAAGCTAGAATTTAACTGGACAAGTCCAGTTCTGGTTGCCTCACTATAGGAAGGATGTGGAAGCATTGGAAAGGGTACAGAGGAGATTTACCGGGATGCTGCCTGGTTCAGAGAGTATGGATTATGATCAGAGATTAAGGGAGCTAGGGCTTTACTCTTTGGAGAGGAGGATGATGAGAGGAGACATGATAGAGGTGTACAAGATATTAAGAGGAATAGACAGAGTGGACAGCCAGTGCCTCTTCCCCAGGGCACCACTGCTCAGTACAAGAGGACATGGCTTTAAGGTAAGGGGAGGGAAGTTCAAGGGGGATATTAGTTTTTTCACTCAGAGAGTGGTTGGTGCATGGAATGCACTGCCTGAGTCAGTGATGGAGGCAGATACACTATTAAATTTAAGGGACCACTCGACAGCTATATGGAGGAATTTAAGGTGGGGGGTTATATGGGAGGCAGGGTTTGAGGGTTGTCACAGCATTGTGGGCCGAAGGGCTTGTACTGTGCTGTATTGTTCTATGTTCCAAGTGTGGGATATTGCACTTTGGTAAGTTAGACATGTGCAGAACTTGCATTAGTAAACTGTACGGTCCTGAAGAGTGAGACTGTGGGGTACAGATACGTAGTTCCCTGAGGGTGGAAACACAAGTAGATATGGCAGTAAAGAAATCATTTTGCACACTTAACTTCTTCAGTCAGGGCAATGAGTACAGGAGTTGGGGCATTATGTTACAACTGCACAAGTCAGTGCTGAGAGTATGGTTAGAGCATGGTATGTAGTTTTGATTGCCTAACTATAGGAAGCATATTATTATGTTGGAAAGGGTGCAGAAAAGAGTCACAAAGATATTACTGGGATTGGGTTATTTAAAAAAAGGACTGTATAGGCTGGAACTTTTTTCCTGCAGCAGAACAGGCTTAGGGATGACCTCAGAGATGCATAGATATAGTGATTGGTCATATTCTTTTCCCTGGGTAGTTAATAAGTCACTGTAACTTGCCTGCCCTCAAGTATGTATTGTAGACAAGTGATATGTCAGGGGAAAATGAATAAAATATAAGGAGAATAAAAATAAATGGGATTAAAGCAGGATTAGTACAAATGTGTAGTTTCTCTTCCCATGTCAGCAACTGATCTGTATCCAACTGATCATGTCCATTCATTCAAATCAATGATCTGTAGCAGTGGGTCTAGATTTTAGGGGCTTGATAACCAACACTGACCAGGGTTCTTGCTCTCTTTATCTTCAGACACATAAGGAGAACTTATTTTCTTCCAAACACAAGGCACTTCTGTACTCTGAACTTCCTCCCCAATGGCTATCAGAGCAACATTTGCAAGTTTGTAGCTTACAAATTTGGTTTCCTATGTTGTGGTGGTTTGCACTGCTTAGCATCAAATTCCTTTTCCAAATCAATGCCAACGAAAACTCCAGCCTCAGTGAAACTCCCCTTTGAGTGGCCCCTGCTGTAGCATGCCACCATTTGTCAACCCCGTGAACAATGACTAAATGAAGAATCTAAAGCAGTGAGTGAGCATGTTGATTGTACTGGGTTCTATTTACTCATTGCAACTTGCAGACCTTCTGTGGGTTGTCTATTGACATTTCTAAGAGAACTGCTCACGAAATAATGCAGGTGATGTGTGTAAGAGCTATCTGCAGTGATCGCATCAATCTTCTTCCTTTACTGAGGATAAATCTTTCTTAAGTGCTATGCAAGCAGATTCCCGGACGAGAGGAAGGATAGCTACATATAGAGAAGATGCTTACATTAACTGCTTGGGGCAACATGGATTGAATCAAGCTTTCGCAGGCTTTTAGAGGTGATCATGACATTAGCCCCTAAGGTTTGAAGCTCATAACGTTCCTCGTACTACTATCTCATGCTATTTTCTTGTGCTGCGTTGGGTGGCTGGAGATACCATTTTAGCCACCGTTGGGTGCCTCTGTTGTCATTGATAATCCACTCGTTAAGGGTATGAATATAATTATCTTGACCTTGTGACATTTTGTTGAGGTTCCATTTCTATGGAATTCAAAGGAATAATTTCAGAAGCAGAGTAATATCACCACCGAGCAAGGATGAATTTCCTGGAAATATCCTTAATTATTTTATTCTGACGCTATGAGGCTGATCAACACCTCCACCCACTAACCCACCCCTCTACAACTCCCAATGCCACTACTTTATCGTTTCCTGTCAGAGTCACCTTATGTATGGACACTCCTGTGCCTAGCATCACTATATAGACATACAATCAATCCATGTATTTATATTTATTCTGTTTTTACTACTGTGTTCTTTATCTTATTGTGTTTCTCATTGTGCAGCACCAGATCCGGATTTACAATTATTTTGTTCTCTTTTACTCTTGTGAATTGCAAATTCCTTCAAAGTCACATCTTGAACTTACATTTTTTTAAATATATTTGATATGTTGATCTAAATTTTCATGCTAGATGTTTTCAGTTTCTCTGTTTAGAATTTTTTGAACTCTAGATAATTTAAGGAAGTTATTTGTTATAATGTTTTGAAGCATTCACGTTTTTTTCTCAGGGTAGGAAATGACCTGTCATTTATAGCCTTGTCTTGTTTTTTTTAAACAGGTGAATAGCAGGGGAAGTCTGAAAAGTGAAGAGTGGTAAGTCACAATTTACTAATCTACATTGTCATTGTTTTTACCTTTAGTAGCTTTAGAAATTTTATTTTAAAGTGAAGTTTTCTGAATGGAATAGGAATGGAATCTGAGGGAAGATTTGTGGAGATATTCTCCATGTGCACTCTACCACAGTTCAATTTCAAGACCACTGGCCCTGTGGCATGTACATCATAACTATGAGGCTGTGGTAAGGTGCTCTCAATTTACAGCCTCTGTGACTTCCCACACCCAATGGATGATCTCCTTGTCTGCATTCCCAATAAATTCATGAAGTGTGAGGTGAATTTTCGATCACTCTGTATAACTTCCTTTGTAATTTTGGAAACGAACAAAGGAGGAGTCAATGCAAATGCAGTCTTGCCTTGTGTGGGATCAATGAAGTGCGAAGTATGGTGCTTTACTATGTAAAACAGTAAAGTGGCAAAGTGCAAATGGAATCAGACAGAGAAACAAGTAACTCCTTGACGAATGGTAGCTATTCTGCGTACTTGATCAACAGTATTCCAAAGAATTTGAATGTACTCATCAAACTCAAATGTACTCAATATAATAATTCCACATTCAGGAGATGGAGTTAACATACATATTCTGTGCTTAGATTGACCAGTGACCAAAGGTTGAAAGTTGTGCTATAGATGCATAATGTGACACATTTTTCTGAGATTTTGTTATGTAGTTTTGCTGAAGTTTTCTTTGCACAAGCGATCTGCTAGAAGTTTTGAAGCTGATGTTCGATTTGATCAGATTATCAGAGGTAGTTAAAACCAATGTTGTCAGTCTGGACACTTAGCATGCATAATGCCAGGTTTTATCAGATGCATTTATTTCAACTAAAAGAAACACTTGTATGTCTTAGAATGGTTGAGGATCGAGATTGATAGTGTAAAGAAAAGAATAATTTCTTTCTTCGAATTCTTGGTACCATAGTTATTATTTAAAGAGAATCTAACTCAAAGCACATGCAGAGATTCAAGAGAGGAAATGCTGTCGGGATGAAGTATGAAAGTCTGGCAAGATTATCCATTGAAGTAGGAAAAATATAATATGTTAACTCATCTATATTAATATACAGTTTTAAGTAGAAAAGTTAGTGAATTCAGTTGTAACTGTGGAGTTCACATGTGTCATGCAAAATAATGTAGGATAAAAATTGTGAATGACCTTTGAAGAAATGTACATGCAACAGGCATCCATGTCTGATCCTGGTAACAGAGGGATGCTGCAATTATGTTCCTTGGCAATACATTTGTACAGTTGGGCACAGGCCAATATGAGTCAACTCCTATAAAAGCTCATAAGTTTAACATTCAAAGTAAATTTATTATCAAAGTATGCATATGTCACCATATGCTACCCTGAGATTAATTTTCGTGCAGGCATTTACAGGAAAATAATGAGATATTACAGAAATCTATAAATAACAAAGACTGGCAAATAACCAATGTGCAAAAAGGACAAATCATGTAAATAATAATAAAGTAAATAAATAATACTGAGGACAAGAGTTAAGGAGTCCCTGAATGAGTTCAATGTTGTGTTCAGTGAAAATATTTACACTGGTTCATGAGCCTGATGGCTGTAGTGCAATAACTTCCTGAGTGTGATGATGTGGGACCTAAAGCTCCTGCACCTCCTACCTGATGACAGTTATGAGAAGAGTGCATAGCCTGAGTGATGGGAGTCCTTGATGACGAATGCAACTTTTTTGTAGCAGCATTATTTTTATGGAGAGACTAATAGCTCTGAGCCCATGATAGTTCATGTATATTTTATACTGGTGTAATGAGTTGTGTGCTTCATTTTTTCTTGGATCCATCTTTTTTCAGTATAATGGCTTGTTGATAGTTCAATTAAATGATTTTTATTTTCAAAAAAGCCTCTGCAGAAGTAGAAAATTTATTTAGCATATCTAATAGCTTAAGTTTTTCATCTTAGCTTAAATTTGTGGCCATGCATCTGCAGAGGGAAAAAAACTCTTAAAAATGCAAAAAAAAACCTTAAAAAAAGATTCTATTCAAGTTCAAGCAGTCACCTGTAATATACTTAGAAGGTGAAACATAAATAAAACAAGGCTGGTGGGTGCAGCTTTAATGTCAAGAGGTGATTGATTTAACTGAAATATTCCCATTGCAACAATGATGGACAATGATAGGAAATAGATAGATAGATAGATAGATAGATAGATAGATACTTTATTCATCCCCATGGGGAAATTCAACATTTTTTCCAATGTCCCATACACTTGTTGTAGCAAAAACTCATTACATACAATACTTAACTCAGTAATAATATGATATGCATCTAAATCACTAACTCAAAAAGCATTAATAATAGCTTTAAAAAAAGTTCTTAAGTCCTGGCAGTTGAATTGTAAAGCCTAATGGCATTGGGGAGTATTGACCTCTTCATCCTGTCTGAGGAGCATTGCATCGACAGTAACCTGTCGCTGAAACTGCTTCTCTGTCTCTGGATGGTGCTATGTAGAGGATGTTCAGGGTTTTCCATAATTGACCATAAATGTACATTATTCCATAAATGTAATAATTTGGAAAAATAAATGTGATAACTTGGAGAAAATTAGTTCAAGAAAGTACATTCCATTTATTACCAAGCTTAAAGAGGTCCACTTATGGTTTGGGCTGGAAATAGAATGGAGAAGATGTTTGTATATGATAAATAGAAGAAGACAGTGAACAAAGCAGGTACTTGAAATGAAGTAAGTCATCAGTGTATTTATGCAACAGCTATCATCCCTTGTTATGGAATGAAGCAGTACATCATGCCACCCAGAACTGACAGATCACGGCTTCTCAAAATGAGAGATGAGCCCACGTCTCAAAGGAAGAACTTATCTCAGTTCTGGTGGTGGAGCAGGGTCATTGCTGAGGAAGTGTGTGTACTTCGAGCTTTGATGGGAACAAAATTTAGAACCATACAGCAGTTCTTTATTTTCACTGAGTTTTGAATGAATCAAGCTTTTGAAGTTTTTTGTTGAAATGTTACTGCAAAAGTTGGACAAGATGCAAGTTATCCAGAAGTGAATCTGGAAGCTGTGTTAGAATGAAACTTCAGGACTGAAGTATTAGTGATCTGGGTGAATTGCTTTTACTCAGTCAGTAGTTAGGTGGAGCTAACTCATGTTACTTGCCATACAAGATGCTGTGTTGATGTGAAAAACTTCACTATTATCTTTCTCTTGATATATAGGCTGAGTTAGCAAGGTTGATTAAATAAATATAGGATATAATTTATGTAGGCATGGTGTTCAAATACCAGTCAATGCAATGACCAGACTATACTAAACACTTCATTCACCAGCAGTCTAAACTTGCCCATTTTGGATCTTTGACTGTAGGCACTTTCCTATCCTCACCTAGTATCATTATCATAAGCAACCATCCTTTGCTCCATTCGCTGATAACACTGCAGATGTCAAAGCAATTCTGCGCCTTATTTTTACCAAGTCACAGCAATATTAACAGTTATTTGTTATTTGCACAATGTTTTAAAGGTTTATTGATGTCTACTTAATCAAATTATTTCTTTTTATAAGTTCTACCTCCAGTGTAGCCCAGTCTGTGTCTAAATTATTATGTGCAGTGGTTCCAAAATCAGTCCTTCTGGGATGTCATTTCATATCTTTCTCCATGTTGGGTAGGTAATCTTTCTGTTTCCTGTTTGGTTGAAAACATTGTCCATGCTCCACTCTTACTCAATATGCCTTGGCCTTCATCGTGTGATGAGCATCATGTACCTCATTAAAGGGTTTTTTAATGTTCAAAATTCAAAGTAACTATTATTAAAGTACATGTATGTTACCTTATACAACCCTGAGATTCATGTGTAAACATATAGGACCCTTCTTAAGATTGGTCATGTACGTCCATTGATTTTGAGATCAAAACAAATATGTATTTGGAGCAGCATACATCACCAGGAACCCCACCACGCAGAACGTGCTCTCTTCTCACTGCTGGCATCAGAAAGAAGGTACTGGAGTCTCAGAACTCCACCAGATTTAGGAACAGCTTTATCCCTCAACAATCAGGCTGTTAAACCAATTGGGATAACTCCAATCAACTTCACTTGCCGCATCATTGAAATGTTCACACAATCTATGAACTCAATTTCAAGGACTCTTCATTTCATGTTTTCAATATTTATTGCTTATTTATTATTATTATTATTATTATTATTGTTTCTTTTTTTCTATTTGCATAGTTTGTTGTCTTTTGCACACCAGTTGAACACCCTAGTTGGTGTGGTCTTTCATTGATACTATTATGGCAATTATTCTATGGATTTATTGAGTTTGCACACAAGAAAATAACTCTCAGGATTATATATGTACTTTGATAATAAATTTACTTGAACTTGAAATATATGGATGCTAATTCTGCTTTATTAGTATCATAGGTCATTGGACTAGATTGAGGTACAGTGTGTCAATGATTGCAGGTGAAATCACCACCATACATTAACCAGCACATCATTGTTTTCTGTGGCACAGCAATGTGGGCATTGTAAATATGCTGAGATCCCAATACTGTTCTGCTGACCTCTTGCTCAATTACTGGACTTACCATGGAGTCCAATGGTCCGTGCAAGCATTGAAACCAACTTTTACTTTTCCATCCACTTGACAAGCAAAGTGTCAATTGACCGAATAACCACTTTGTTTGTCAAATGAGTCAATTCAAAGTATTCTCACCATATACTACCCTGAGATTAATTTTCTTGCAGGCATTCACAGTTAAACAAAAAATACAATAATAAAAAAGTACAAAGACTGATGGAAAAAAACAATGTGCAAAAGTACATACACACACACAAATGCAGTTAACATCAGTTGTAGAGCCCTTGAAAGTGAGTCTATATGTTCTGGAGTCAATTCAGAGTTGAGGTGAGTGAAATTATTCATGCTGCTTCAGGTGCCTGATGGTTGAAGGGTGATCTTTTTCTCTGAACCTGGTGGTATTGAAAATGGTGGGAGAAGACTACTGGACTCTTAATCTTTTTTACATTAAGGAGTAACATCATCGGACCATTAATGCTCAACTACAACCCAAAGCAAAAGCAAAACATTATGGAAGCAGTACAGCAGGCCAGAAAAATCTGCAGAGAAAGGAACATTTAAACCTTCATTTCAAAGGTCCCTGATCAAAACTGGAGATGTGAGAAAGCATGTGTGTTCTTAGTTAGAGAAAAGGGGAGAGGTGGAGAGAATAAAAAGGATATCTGTGATAAGGCAGAGACCAAAGTAGTCCAGATGGAACATTGCATTTAGAACCATCTGGTTAATAGATGAGTGAGTACAGCTGGAGAGAGAATAAAATTAAAAGGATCTACTGGGATTGTGAGAGGCAGAATTAAGCAGTTAATGATGACCTGAATTGCACCCACCCCCCCACCTTCTCAGTGTTTCCAGTCATCAGAGTTTTGAATAATTTTAAGTGCTATGAAATGTCTGCAGTGCAATAATAAACAAGATATAATCAGATGGGCAAATAATAGTTCAGAACTTAAATTGCTTGCAGTATGCCAGGAATAGTATACAAAGTGCATTTTAAATCTGTTATTATTGAAAGGGCACGAGAGAGTGTGTGTAAAGGGACAGAACAATGGGTGCCAGTTTCAATCTGAAATTGTATTTGAAAATTTAATGCAATTTGTGCAACCAATAAGCCTTTTAGCTATGTTCCTAACAGAGCTTTAAATGACTTTGTGGAAGTTCATTAGTGACCTGCATTTCTAGCAGAATGCTTGAACAAATTCACATTCAATGTTTCTACAGCTAAGAATTATATTACTATCGCGTGGAACACACATCACATTAAAACATATGGTTCTGAAAATATAGACTGATTCCTCAACATGAAAACATGTATTGATAGCCTTGTCTACTCTCTGGTCCATTGGTCTGGTTGCCATGGAGAAGACTCCTCAACCTCTAGAAATTATCACTGGTTTAATAATAAAGCAAACATTCTCAGTTATATCTGGCAGGTGCCTGACTTGTATTGAAGATGGAACTGCTTAGAAATTGGATTGTGTAATGTCAGGATGTTGTACTGGAAGATTTGATCTCTATGTAAGTTAAGGTATGATTGAAGATCTGGGTCTTACTTCGCAGGCTGAAGAGTCCAGAGCACCTGTGAAATATATCCCAAATAGTAGCATGTAGGGCAAATAGTAGGGTCGGCATCAGACAAAGTCCTAATTCTCCAGATATTCTCTCCTCTCTCCCCTCCCACCAGGCAAAAGTAAAAAAGCCTGAAGTCATGTATCACCAAGCTCAAAGATAGTTTCTATCCTGCTGTTGTAAGCCTATTGGATGGTCTTCTGGTATGGAAAGGATTGCTCTTTCCTTCACATGCACTTTATTATCTGCCTGTACTGCACTTCCTTTATAATTGTAACACTTCATTCATTTTATTGCAATAGAAAGATTTGTGTGCATGGCTTGCAAGATCAGTTTTTTTTTCCCCACTCTACTTTGGTACATTTGACAACAATAAACTAATTTACTTGATGGCTGGCATTGAACTAGAGAGCTGAGTGGCCTTTTTCTGTGCTGTATGATTGAGTGCTCTTGACATTCACATTAGCATGTGATATATGCTAAGTTACCACATCTGTAACTTTCAGTGTCAAATGAGTTGCTCTCCTACACTGATGTTATGTACAGCAAGTCTTTCATGGCCCATGGCAATCCTGCTCCAGCAAAACTTAAATGGAGGTCGCTGGATGGTGCTTGGAGATTGTCCCAGGTTGGTCCAGTTAATGTCCCTGTGTAGTCGTCTTTCTGGTCTAACCTTAGCTCTGTGACAATGAATCCTATGCTCCACCTCCTCCTCAACAAAGTTAGCAGTGTTTGTCCAACCTGATGAGCTAACTCTCCAGTTCACAGTGCGGCTCCTCCAAAACTGGTTCCAACTCCCCAAAATAGTGATTCTGCTCTTACTTCAACTGCTTTCACCACCTGACTATCCCTTCTTAAATAATCCTCCCACAAAATTTTGTAACCAAGACTGTGCACTGTACTCTATTAATGCTCTTGCCAATACTCTGTGTAACTGCAACTATAGGAAAACATAGTTGTTATTATGCATATATTGGGAAGTGTATATTATCAAACTACTTATTGTTAAATACCAACCCAATCACAGTGGAGGACAATACACAATTTCTCTTCTGAACTTCCCACTGCAGCTACCTGCTAATTCTTGCAATTCATGTATAAGAACACTAAATTCCTCTATACTTCACTAATTTCCAAGCTCTTTCCAATTGGAGATTTTTGACCCCATCACTCAAGTGCATGATCTCCCTCACACATTCCCACATTAAGCACCATTTGCCATGCTTTCACCCATTCCCCCATCCTATCCATATCCTGCTTCAGAGTCCAAATATCTTCCCAGTTACTTCTGCATCATTGGCAAACTTAGTAAACCTTGTGGATATCCAGTTGTCACCTAACTAAGATTCCTGCAAATAATTCATTTATGATTTCAGCCATCACAGTGGTAAACTATATAAATATTTTCCCTATATCCTTGTCTGTCATTTTTCTCTTATCTAGTTGGTACATGACACAGGGGTGGCACTGCAATGTAGTGGTTTGTTGTAATGCTTTACAATGCCAGCCATTCCCACTGCTGTCTGTAAGGAATTTCTGTGACTGTGTGGGTTTCTGGGTGCTCCAGTTTCCTCCCACATTCCTGAAGATATGAGGTTGGGCTGTATTAGCACCAGAAGCTTGGTGATATATTTGTGGGCTAGGTTGTTGATACAAATGACACTATTCACTGTGTGTATCAATGTACATGTGATACATAAAACTAATCTTTAAGAACGTGGAATATATTAGAGTGATTTTTAGGTTCAGCATTTGACTTCCACTACCAGCCTTCACATCTGAAAATGTATTGTGGATTTAATTTGGAGTTCAGCTCTGAACAATGTGTTCCTAAAAGCTGTGACTGCCAGTCCAGACAATGGTGATTTAAATTCATTTGGATGTCTGGTGTGGATGCAAATCAGGAGGTGTGAATGTTGTACAGTTGGCCCTCCTTATCCGCGAGGGATTGGTTCCGGCAACCCCCGCGGATACCATAAAACGCGGATGCTCAAGTCCCTTATATAAAGTGGCATAGTATTTACATGTAACCTACGCACATCCTCCCAAATACTTCAAATCATCTCCAGATTACTTATAATACCTAATACAATGTAAATGCTATGTAAATAGTTGTTATACCGTATTGTTTAGGGAATAATGACAAAAAAAAGTCTGTACATATTCAGTACAGGCGCAACCATCGTAGCTCTTCTGGGAACTCTGATGCCGCCGATCCCGATTCTCCCGTGATCTTTAAGTTCTTGAGGCTGTAGCGCTTTAAATTGCTAGCCAACCATCCCTTACTAGCCCTAAACTACTTCCTCTCGCTCATAACACAAGTAGCAAACATACGAGATGTGAGATCTACGATTTCTACTTTCTCGGCAAGAGATAGCACTTTACCTTTGAGGAATTGCTTTGACCACTTAATTGCTTTTTAGGAGCCATTTTTTCACAGAAACTAAGTAGCGACCGAACTGGATGCGAGGTGAACAATGCTCAAACAACAAGTGCTGGAAAGAGAACTTCCAGGTTTTCCCGATCCGCGGTTGGTTGAATCCGCGCATGCGGAACCCGCGGGTAAGCGGGGCTGACTGTATGTGGTTTTAAAGAAAGCATTGTCCATTGCTGTTTGGCACATAAAATATCAAGCCCCGTGTTGGGCCAGTGAGACACTTCAACCGAAAGCGTCTCCACACGATGCCTGCTGTACCTTGTTTCATCGAATAAAGAAGCTGCTTTGTAATTACCAGTAATTTTCTCCAGTGACTTCATTCACGTGACAACAGAATAATGGAGATAGGAGCCTGAAAATTGCTTTGTTAGCTTTTAATAGAATTGGTATTGCATTACTGGTCATTCTAAAACTGATTGTGGAAGAGCCATAAAGATCAAAATCTTTAGTTCACAGAATGGGTTTCCCAGCCTAACACTACACTGCTAGTTTCAGCATGACATATTCCATTGGTCAATTGCAAGGTATCACTGATGTTGGCATGTTGCCATTTTACAGCAACCTAGACTTTCAGCTCTTAAAAGGGACGTACAACAATGCAAATAACAATGAGAGATCGCAGCAGCAGAAAGAATGGATGCTGAAATGATTTAAATTGGTAAAGGACATGAGAACAAACTACAATTCGAAGTATCTCTAATACAGGCAGATTCCTGTAGTCACACTGTCTGCGTCTTTGAGTTAAAAGACAATTAGATGAAATCTTTGCATATAGACCACAAACAAGAGAAAATCTGCAGATGCTGGAAATCCCAGCAGGACACACAAAATGCTGGAGGAACTCAGCAGGCCAGGCTGCATCACGTCAACTGTACTTTCTTCCATAGATGCTGCCTGGCCTGCTGAGTTCCTCCAGAATTTTGTGTATCTTAGACTATAGAGTTTAGGAGGCCTGAATGCTGCAGTGAGACAATGCAGGCATGAGTTGCAGCAGCATGCAATGCAATAGGATGTCAAAAAGTGATTGACCTTAAAACCATAAGATTAAGGAATAGAATGAGGCCATTCAGGATAGTGATGCACCATCAATAACTCACACTGAGACTTAGGAAGTGAGATATCGGCTTTTATTGACTGAAAAACAACACTACATCCTGGGAAAATGAGGGAGAGCAGCAGACCACAGTCGCCTTTATACAGGGGTCTGTGGGAGGAGCCACAGGAGCAGTCAGCAGGGTCTGTGGGAGGAGCCACAGGAGCAGTCAGACAGGTATATCTAGTTCACCACAGATAGCAAGTCTGCTCCACAATTTCATGATAGCTGATCCATTTCCCTCTCAATCCCATTCTCCTGCCTTTGCCCTGTCACCTTTCACACACTGACTAATCAAGCATTAAATACCACCATAAACAATGCACACAAGTCTTACAGTCGTGAAAGTTGCGACCACGGGATGTCATATGTCTCAGAAAAGGGCAGTCAATGCTGCTTGAGCGACTTCCTCTTAAATAGCATCCTTCAGAATTGGGGTTAGCAAAAGTTGATTGGTCCATGAGATTTTATTTATTGGACTATTACTATAAATGATAATGCTGGAGAGAAATTCTGCAAGTGGCACCATTGCTGGGCTAATTTATGGAACATCTAATGCCTATTCTGACCTGGTTAAGTTTTATTGCAGAAGGAATATGTTGGGACAAATGAAAATGCTGCCTAAATGTCGGGAGTTCAATCACCAACCAAGTGATAGGACACCCAGAAATGAGCAAGATACCAATCTACTTCCGGTTAAGCTTACTTTTGACAGAGTAGACAGTAAGTTGTGTGGAGGAATTCCCAAACTATCAGTCCCAAACTGACTGTACAAAATGTACATCAAAAACTAAGCATCCTTCTTTGAAATATAAGAATAAACAACAGATATTCCAATGGGATTCCATGACTGTGAATGAATATATTAAAAATTGCATCAAGTAATTTTAGATGTCCTGTGGCAGGTAAAGAAAGAAAAGATCCAGAATATTTGCCATCATGGCATAAGACTTGATTTAGAGACCCAAGTGCAATTCAGTAATTGAAGATAATGGGATCAGAAAGTGCATTAATAAAAGCAATGCCTTGGAGAGAAGATAAAGTTCTAAGCCGAGGTATAATGGAGTATTTTTTAAAGCATCCAGATTTACTGTCAGGTGAGAGGGGACTAATGGAGGTTGTCAATGGCTCTATAGCACCATTTGCAAAAGAGGCGGAAACAGTTTGTGGCCAGTAATGACAGGTATAGCTAATGAGAGCAACAATCTTCACAGCAAGGTGTCCAAACTGATGAATTGTGGTTAAGCACAACCATTTCTAAACCCCAATAACCCTATCTTTGACTGCCACAGTATTTGGACTTCGGGGCAATACATGTTAAGGATAGGAAACAGCCCTTAAAGAGTCTCTCCTGATAGGTCGATTGCCCAGTTACTTTGCATTGCAGTTCAAACAACAGATTCCTTCATGACCTTTATTTGAGAGCCTAGCATTTGACATTATCCATCAAGGTTTATGATAATTTCAAAGAAGATTATAGTTACCAAATGGAATCTAGATGTTTCGGTTATATAAATAATCACTAACAACAGTATTGTTGATAGTTCACAATAACTTGATGGGTGCATCCTCTCCTTCCTCACCTGGTTCCAACCACCACCTGCCCCTTCTTCAAACCCCAATCCCACCTATTGTGTTGGACATCTCTATATTCTCAGTCCTGATGCAATGTCTTGACTTGAAACATTGACCATCCCTCAGCTTCTACAGGTGCTGCTTGGTCCATCAAGTTTCTCCTGTACTTTTTGCTGTGTTTTAATGTATTTAATAGTCGAGTCTCCACAACTCTTAGATTTCCAAAGATTTACCATCCTCTGGGTAAAGAAATGTCATTTCATCTTGGTCAATTTAGGTTGGAAAAATATCTGTGAAAAGCCTAATTAGTTTAATCTATTCACAACTTTAATGTATCAAATTCAAATACCCACCCAATTCCTCTTCCTTTTGGACCATTACTCATACAAACTCACACTGAAATAGGGAGTTTCCTGTTGGCCAGATAACATCTCCATCTTCTCCTTGCCCAGGCACAGAGTTGATTGCTGGTCTCCCCAAAATTCTTCCCCAAATGTCTTCTGAGTTCAATGGTTCCACTTAATATCAGAGAATGTATCCTGCATCCAACCTGAAATTCTTATTTTCCACAGACATCCACGAAATAGAAGAAAAACACCAAAGGATGAATGACGGAAACGTTAGAACCTGAAAGCATCCTCCTCCCTGCCTTGCGTAACCAGCAGTGAAGCATCAAGCCTCCTCCTCTCCTTCCCCACACTTGCTCCAGCAAAAGTTTCAGCCCCTAATTTTCCAGGATGCATCAGTAGCAAAGCCCCCTAAGAGGCCATGATCTAGAGTCCATCAGAAACTGCCATTCACCCAACAGTTTGAGATGCCACAGGTGCTCTCGCTCTCAGTAACGAGGGAGAGAAAACTATCATTCTTGCCACAGTGAGAGGGGAGACCAACAGCTCGCTGTTTCCATGCTACAGTCTGCAGCGTCGCTTTTATTTTGAGGTCCCTGACTCAAGAATCAGTGCCAAACACTCTCTCACCATCAAGAGACAGAGAGAGTGCACAATCGCTCGAATGCAGAGGCCTCCGACAGCTGTACCCGCTGTCTTGATGTTCTGATCTCCCACGGTGCTTCAGTTGGTAACACTAGCAAGGAATCAGGTCATTCACAGAGCTACACAAGGCCGTGCTCCAAAGGCACACATCTTCCAGGCTGCTCCTGGAGATATCAATAACGGCTGCTTGTCGAGCTCAAAACCGTTATCCACCATGTTGAAGAACTGCAGTTTGAGTACAGCTGTAGATCATAGACTCTGACAGGACCCCGGCCACCTTGAAAAGGAAAGAAGATACATTAGAGAGAGGAATTTCAACTGTTTCACAGATGGAGTGGGAGAAGTCACTCTCTGTTACCATCTTCCATCTTTCCCCTTGTTCATCTCTTGAAGTCCCTGCTCTATCTCTGAAAACTTTTTCCTTATCTGTTCTGTATTACTACACTTTAATTCCTTTGGCTCTGATTCATCAGACGATTCTATGTTCATGTTCAAGTTAAAAACCCTTCATTGAAACTTAATACGAACCAGAAAGGTTGATTAGCTTAAATGTTGAATTTGTTGTAGAACCCTGATGAATTCATGTGCCTAACAAAAAAAAAATCTGCAGATGCTGGAAATCCAAGCAACACATGCAAAATGCTGGAGGAACTCAGCAGGCCAGGCAGCATCCATGGTAAACAATGTACAGTTGACATTTCGAACAGGGGAAAAAAGCTAAAGAATAGATTTGTAAGGTGGGGGAGGGGAGAGAGAAAAACAAAGTGATGGGTGAAACCTCGACGAGGAGGGATGAAGTAAAGAGCTGGGAAGTTGATCGGTGAAAGAGACAGAAGGCCATGGAATAAAGAAAAAGGGGGGGTGGAGCACCAGAGGGAGGCAATGGGTGGGCAAGGAGATAGAGAGAAAAGGGGATGGGAAATGTTAAAGGAGTTGGGGGTGGGGGGGATTACTGGAAGTTTGAGAAATCCATTTTCATGCCATTAGGTTGGAGGCTACCAAAATAGAATAGAAGGTGTTGTTCCTCCAACCTAAGTGTGGCCTCATCAGAACAGTGGAGGAGGCCATGGATGAACATATCAGAATGGGAATGGGAATGGGAAGTAGAATTAAAATGGGTGGCCACTGGGAGATCCTGAATGTTCTAGCAGATGGAGTGTACATGCTCAGTGAAGCAGTCTTCCAATCTACGATGGAGCGTAGATGCTCGGCGATCCTCAACTGCATCTCTTCCATTTACATGCTTGCTCTTACCCATCCTCTCACTACCCTACCAGGGATAGGGTTCCTCGAGTCCTCACCTACCACCTGACCAACCTCCACATCCAGCACATAATTCTTCGAAACTTCTGCCACCTCCAACGGGATCCCACCACCAAGCACATCTTTCCCTCCCCCTTCCCCCCCCCCACAGGAATCTCTCACTATGTGACTCCCTTGTTAATTCATCCCTCCCCACTGATCTCCCTCCTGGCACATCCATGAAGAGAAACAAGTGCTAAACCTGCCCTTACACCTCCTCCCTCACTACAATTCAGGGCCCCAAATAGTCCTTCCAGGTGAGGTGACACTTCACACGTGAGTCTGTTAGGGTCATTACTGTGTTCAGTGCTCCAGGTGTGGCCTCGTGTGCATTGGTAAAACCCGACGTAGATTGGGAGACCGCTTCGCTGAGCATCTACGCTCCATCCACTAGGATATTTGGGATCTGCCAGTAGCCACCCATTTTAATTCTATTTCCCATTCCCATTCTGAAATGTCAACTGTCATAATGAGGCCATAATTAGGTTGGAAGAACAATACCTTATATTCCATTTGAGTAACCTCTAACCTGATGGCCTGAACATCGATTTTTCAAACTTCCGGTAATGTCCCCCCCCCCCGTTCACCCTTTCTCATCCCCTTTTCCCCTTCTCACCTTATCTCCATGCCCACCCATCTTTTCCTCTGCTGCTCCTCCTCTCCCCGCCCCCTCCGCTTTTTTTTTCTTCCATGACCACCTTCTCTTTCACCAATCAACTTCCCAGCTCTTTACGTCAACCCTCCCTCTCTAGGTTTCACCAAACACTTGGTGTTTCTCTCTCCCCTCCCCCACCTTTTAAATCTACTCCTCAGTTATTTACTCCAGTCCTGCCAAAGGGTTTTGGCCCAAAACGTTGATTGTACTTTTTCCCATTGATGCTGCTTGACCTGCTGAGTTCCCATTAATTTAATGTGCTTAATCCAATTTAGCAGATCTTCGCAAAACTCTGTTTTTGGAGAGAGTATCCATTAGGTACAGGTACAATAATTGATCAAAGATCTTCTCCTGGTACAAGCAGCTAGTCTAATATATATATATATATATATATATATATATATATATATATATATCTATATATATATAGATATATATATTAACCTTATAACCATATAACAATTACAGCATGGAATCAGGCCATTTCGGCCCTTCTAGTCCATGCCGAACATTTACTCTCACCTAGTCCCACTGGCCCACACTCAGCCCATAACCCTCCATTCCTTTTCTGTCCATATACCTATCCAATTTTACTTTAAATTACAATACCGAACCTGCCTCTACCACTTCTACTGGAAGCTCGTTCCACACAGCTACCACTCTCTGAGTAAAGAAATTCCCCCTCATGTTACCCTTAAACTTTTGCCCCCTAACTCTCAATTCATGTCCTCTTGTTTGAATCTCCCCCACCCTCAATGGAAAAAGCCTATCCACGTCAACTCAATCTATCCCCCTCATTATTTTAAATACCTCTATCAAGTCCCCCCTTCAAACTTCTACGCTCCAAAGAATAAAGACCTAACTTGTTCAACCTTTCCCTGTAACTTAGGTGCTGAAACCCAGGTAACATTCTAGTAAATCTTCTCTGTACTCTCTCTATTTTGTTGACATCTTTCCTATAATTCGGTGACCAGAACTGTACACAATACTCCAAATTCGGCCTTACCAATGCCTTGTACAATTTTAACATTACATCCCAACTCCTTTACTTAATGCTCTGATTTATAAAGGCCAGCATACCAAAAGCTTTCTTCATCACCCTATCCAGATGAGATTCCACCTTCAAGGAACTATGCACCATTATTCCTAGATCACTCTGTTCTACTGCATTCTTCAATGCCCTACCATTTACCATGCATGTCCGATTCGGATTATTCCTACCAAAATGTATCAACTCACACTTATCAGCATTAAACTCCATCTGCCATCGTTCAGCCTATTCTTCTAACTGGCCTAAATGTCTCTGCAAACTTTGAAAACCTACTTCATTATCCACAACACCACCTACCTTAGTATCATCTGCATACTTACTAATCCAATTTACCACCTCATCATCCAGATCATTAATGTATATGACAAAACAACATTGGACCCAGTATCGATCCCTGAGGCACACCACTAATCACCGGCCTCCAACCTGACAAACAGTTATCCACCGCTACTCTCTGACATCTCCCATCTAGCCACTGTTGAATCCATTTTACTACTTCAATATTAATACCTAACGATTGAACCTTCCTATCTAACTTTCCGTATGGAACCTTGTCAAAGGCCTTACTGAAGTCCATATAGACAACATCCACTGCTTTACCCTCGTCAACTTTCCTCATAACCTCTTCAAAAAATTCAATAAGATTTGTCAAACATAACCTTCCATGCACAAATCCATGCTGACTATTCCTTATCAGACCCTGTCTATCCAAATAATTATATATATAATCTCTAAGAATACTTTCCATTAATTTACCCACCACGGACGTCAAATGGACAGGCCTATAATTGCTAGGTTTACTCTTAGAACCCTTTTTAAACAATGGAACCACATGAGCAATACACCTATCCTCCGGCACCATCCCCGTTTCTAATGACATTTGAAATATTTCTGTCAGAGGCCCTGCTATTTCTGCACCAACTTCCCTCAAGGTCCTAGGGAATATCCTGTCAGGACCCGGAGATGTATCCACTTTTATATTCCTTAAAAGCGCCAGTACTTCCTCCTCTTTAATCATCATAGTTTCCATAACTTCCCTACTTGTTTCCCTTACCTTACACAATTCAATATCCTTCTCCTTAGTGAATACTGAAGAAAAGAAATTGTTCAAAATCTCCCCCATCTCTTTTGGCTCCACACATAGCTGTCCACTCTGATTCTCTAAGGGACCAATTTTATCCCTCATTATCCTTTTGCTATTAATATAACTGTAGAAACCCTTCAGATTTATTTTCACCTTACTTGCCAAAGCAACCTCGTATCTTCTTTTAGCTTTTCTAATTTCTTTCTTAAGATTCTTCTTACATTCTTTCTATTCCTCTAGCACCTCATTTACTCCATGCTGCCTATATTTATTGTAGATATCTCTCTTTTTCCTAACTACGCTTCCAATATCCCTTGAAAACCATGGCTCTCTCAAACTTTTAACCTTTCCTTTCAACCCAACAGGAACATAATGATTCTGTACCCTCAAAATTTCACCTTTAAATGACCTCCATTTCTCTATTACATCCTTCCCATAAAACAAATTGTCCCAATCCACTCCTTCTAAGTCCTTTCGCATCTGCTCAAAGTTAGCCTTTCTCCAATCAAAAATTTCAACCCTGGGTCCAGTCCTATCCTTCTCCATAATTATATTGCAACTAATGGCATTGTGATCACTGGACCTGAAGTGCTTCCCAACACATACCTCCGTCACCTGACCTATTTCATTTCCTAACAGAAGATCCAACACTGCCCCTTCTCTAGTCGGTACCTCTATGTATTGCTGCAAAAAACTATCCTGCACACATTTTACAAACTCCAAACCATCCATCCCTTTTACAGTATGGGCTTCCCAGTCTATGTGTGGAAAATTAAAATCTCCCACAATCACAATCCTGTGCTTACTACAAATATCTGCTATCTCCTTGCAAATTTGCTCCTCCAATTCTCGCTCACCATTAGGTGGTCTATAATACACCCCTGTAAGTGTTACTACACCTTTCCCATTCCTCAATTCCACCCAAATAGTCTCCCTAGATGAGCCCTCTAATCTATCCTGCCAGAGCACCGCTGTAATATTTTCTCTGACAAGCAACACAACACCTCCCCCTCTTGTCCCTCCGATTCTATCACACCTGAAGCAACGAATCCAGGAATATTTAGTTGCCAATCACACCCCTCCTGCAACCATGTTTCACTAATAGCTACAACATCATATTTCCAGGTATCAATCCATGCTCTAAACACATCCACCTTTCTTATGATGCTCCTAGCATTAAAATAAATGCATTTAAGAAATTCTCCACCTCTTCCTCTCTGTTTATCTCTAACAGTACAAAGAACTTTACTGTCTTTTTCTTCCTTCTCCCATACATCTGTTCCTACACTCTGGTTTCCCTCCCCACTTGTATCTAGTTTAAATCCACTGGAGCCCTCTCTAACAAACCTACCTGCAAGAATATTTGTCCCCCTCCAGTTCAGATGTAAACCGTCCCGCCGGAACAGGTCCCACCTTCCCTGGAAAACTGCCCAAATCTGAATCTACAAATCTGAAGCCCTCCCTCCTGCACCATGTCTTCAGCCACGTGTTGATCTGCACGATCTTACTATTTCTAAACCCACCTGCACGTGGCACTGGTAGCAATCCTGAGATTGCTATCCTGAAGGTCCTGTCCTTTAACTTGGCACCTATCTCCCTAAACTCACCTTTCAGGACCTCCTCACTCTTCCTACCCACGTCATTTGTCCCTACATGGACCAGGACATCCAGCTGCTCACCCTCCCTCTTGAGAATACTGAGAACTCGATCTGAGATATCGCAGACCCTGGCACCAGGGAGGCAACAGACCATCTGGGATTCTTGATCTCTTCCACAGAACCTCCTATCTGTCCCACTAACTATCGAATCCCCTATCACTACTGCTCTCCTCTTTTCCCTCCTTCCCTTCTGAGCTGAGGGTCTAGTCTCAGTGCCAGAGACACAACCACTGCAACTTGTTCCTGGCAGGTCGTTCCCACCAACTGTATCCAAAACGGTATACTTATTGTTGATGGGAACGGCCACAGGGGTGCTCTGCTCTTCCTGTCTATTCCCCTTCCCTCTCCTGACTCTTAGGGGAGACTATCTCCCTGAAACTCCTGTCTATTTCTGCCTCTGGCTCCCGAATGATCCGAAGTTCACCCAGCTCCCGTTCCCTAACATGGTTTGTCAGGAGCTGCAGCTGGATGCACCTTTTGCAGGTGTAGTCATCAGGGACAGCTGTGCTCGCCCTGACTTCCCACATACTGCAAACGGAGCACTCAACTGCCCTAACTGCTGCCTCCATTACCTGCTCCTAAGCTAATTACATTAAGTAAAGGAGCTTACCCTGCCTTATCTCACCTGGAGTGAAGCTCGACCTCAGCCTCTGCTCGCTTTTTAAATTCCCCCTCTGATCTCGGAGGCCATCTTTCACGTGCTTGCACAGTCGTGCCCCATTCAACCTTGCCTCTGCTTGTTTCTCGCCGAAGCCTGATTGAGTCAAAACTATCCCACTCTGTCTCAGTCCACTCCGACGATGGCCGCTGTATATGGCGGTCTTTCTTTTAAACCTTCTTGTCACATACATCCTTGGAGTGCAAGGCTGTCAGATATGCCTAAGTAACACACACAAAATGCTGGAGGAACTCAGCAAGTCAGGCAGCAACGATTGAAATGAATAAATAGTTGACAGTTCGGGCCAAGACCCTTCTTCAGGAGTGGAAAAGAAGGGGGAAGATGGCAGAACAAGAAGGAGGGGGAAGAGGAAGGAGGATAGCTAAAAGGTGATAGGTGAAGCCAGGTGTTTGGGAAAGGTAAAGGGCTGGCGAGGAAGGAATCTGATGGAAGAGAAGAGTAGGCCATAGGTAAAAGGGAAGTTGGAGGGTCTCAGAGATCTACTTGCCTGGTGTGGCATGGTTTTCATCATGTGAATCTATTGGCTTGATCCAATGAGTCTTGATCTTGGATGGAAGTATTCACAATGAAGCAAGAACAAGCACTTGGAGAATAATAGTAATGCTATAATAGTGCTTGAAGGCAGGCCCACTTGGACTAACGAGTTAAAGGAAGAACATCGTTGGAAGTGACCTAACATCTAGTGAAACTTATGGAGTGATTTGAATGCTGTAAATGTGAAAGTAATATTATTTTTGAAATAGGCAGGCCCCATTTAACTCCTAGCAGATTGCAGGCCAAAGTTTAAGGATATTATTTGTTGTGGAAATCAGAGCATGTGTTTATTTCAGTTTGGATGACTGTTGTGAATGTGTCGTGTTAGCAGTCTTGTCTCTAAATTAGAAGACTATGGTTTCAAGTCCCATGCCACGGATCTGAATGTAAAATTATTGGATGACACATAAATCAACATTGCTAGTTTGTTAAATTAAAATGATACTTTAAACCAAAGTCATGACAGATGAATGTAGATTATTCCCAATCAGTTTTACTAAAACAAACTAGTTACCTTGCTTATTCGATCTTGCTGTGCAAACATAACCTTTTACCAACTTCTGCATTATTATAGTGGCTGACCTCAAAGTACTTTATTTGATGCATTTTAACCTTGGGGCATCCAAGGCATGTTAGGGAGCAAATCTTCTACTTTTCCCTCCTTTGACTCACTCTCTAGCTGTGGTGAACTAGATATACCTGTCTGACTGCTCCTGTGGCTCCTCCCACAGACCCTGCTGACTGCTCCTGTGGCTCCTCCCACAGACCCCTGTATAAAGGCGACTGTGGGCTGCTGCTCTTCCTCATTCCCCAGGATGTAGTGTTGTTTATTCTTCCAGTCAATAAAAGCCGATATCTCGCTTCCTACGTCTCAGCGTGAGTTATTGATGGTGCATCACTAGCTCACGTGTTATTTAACCCCTCTGTCTCTCCTCAGCAGCAAGCATCTCTATTGACCTTCAAAACACGTATGGAGGATTACAAAAGAGAAAAGGAGTGGAAATGATTCCTAGGCCCTAATTACTTTGGAATTATGGGAAGTTATGAGAAAATATATATGAACAATAATTAAGAGATGAGATGAGTTAAAAAATAAAAGTGCTTTTGTACTAGTCGACTTTCCGTAGTCTTGAATGGGATTTAGTCATTCTGGATGGCCACTTCAAATTTTCATCATTTGTGTTGAATTCTTATGATACTGGAATGACTACAGACCACAGACATGACAAGTATCTTTAAGAATGAAACCTTAGGCTTCCTTGAAAGTGTATCCATCGCTGCTCATGCTGATGAATAATGTACTCTTGGGCAGGGCTTGTGGCTGTTTTTATCTCCTGGCTGCTCTTAAATACTGGCTGCAGATCACGTAATATGTTGAAGAAAATCTTGGCTTTGCTGTGTACATTCATTAAGGAAGATTGGCCAGTTGGGAATGGTGTCAGAATAGGGGGAGGAGAGAGGTTCCTGCATGGAGCTGCCCTATGATGACAAGTAATGCAAGCTAAAATAAAAATATAAGCTGCTGTTGAGAAAATAAACTACATTTTAAAAATTAAAAACAATGTGATACCCCTTTTCCCCCACTCTCACTCTGTGTTTTAATCATTCTAGTTCTGATTTGGATTCAAGAGCATGAATTATGGATTAACCAAATTTATCTTAATGATTCTATCTTTCTTTGAAAACCCATATTCCAAATTAACCCAGCTCTTCTCCCAAGTCAGAGCTTATTCTTAATGAGCACCAAGAATTTTATTTAGCTTGCTCCCTTAATCTTGGTTTTATGATTAATCCAGTTACATAGAACATGTTAAATCAGAGTACAGAATAAATACTTCACAATGCTGAGGTATTCTTTTTTGAAAATTCTAGTCAGCAAGAAGATAGAGTGTAATGTACGTACGTGATTAAAATCGATAGCCTAAAAGGTATAAACATCTTAGATTAGATGTTGCATGGTGGTACTAAATCTGATATGCCTATTGGGTATTTTGTTTGGTTGAAGGCGTGGTTAAGAGCAAATTAACTTGCCTTTCAAAGATGTTGTTAAATCCTCGTCACACCTGATTGCTCTGTTCCCAATAAATACAGCAATCTGACTCAATGCCAAATACAAAAACATTGTTAAGGTGCCAATTGTTTCATTATGAGAGGACACCTAATGCATATTGCTTGCTGTTAATCTTTCTGTTCTTAATGGATTATAGTAATTGAGAAACCATGTATTAACCTTTTGACCAGATGGTGGAGAACTATGGAGCTGCTCTTGTTCAGCTAAGGAATTGTTGGCTGATGGATTGTGGAAAACTGACAGATTAAGAAAATGAAGATTAGAGTCATAGAATCAAACAGTACAGAAACAGGCCCTTTGGCCTGTCATGTCCCTGCCAACAATTTTATACATCTGCTCTAATTAAAATTAACCAAAGAACTAATTGACTCTATTAAAAGAAGTTTGGATAAGTCCATGTATGGGAGGAAGATTGTGGCCTATAGTCCAGGTGCAGGTTGATGGGACGAAGCAGAATAATAGTTTGTCGTAGACTAGATGTGTTGAAGAGACTGTTACTGTGCTGCAGTGTTCTTTGTACAACTCTAATTCTATTTGCCTACATTAAAAACATATTCTTCTGTGCTTATGCAAATATCTCAATGTGGTAATTTAATCTGACTCCACCTCCTCTTTGACAACACTTTCCAGATATCAACCATACTCTGAATGGAGGAAAAAAGCTTTTTCCTCAGATTCTCTTTAAACTCTTTTCCCTCATCTTGAAGGAAAAGGATTTTAACTATCTATGACTCTCATGATTTTACATAATTTTAGTAGGTCATCCCTCAGCCTTTTTAACTCTGGGATTTAATTGAGCAAATCATCAGAAGGTGAACTAAATAAATCTTGAGTCAAAATCTGGAATGAAAGATATAAGAATTGAGACTTTACATCTACATTCATGAAGAAAACTTCATAAGGGAGTTATTCTGAAGTACTGTGTTGTTCATTAGTGAATTCAGATGTTGACTTTAGCAAGCATTTAGTCATCACACAAACAGAGGCTGGAAAATTCATTCTCTCTTCCAAAAAAATGGTTTTCAGGCTATTATTCAAATAGGTTCACTATAAATTCTATAGATTTTGGGACAAGAAGATTGAACTTGTGGAAGAAAATCAATTGTATGAAATGGTACCGCATCAAATCTGGAGAATGAAAGTATTTGAGAGATTCAGCATATAATCATGAATTAAAGGTTTAAATAGTTCATAAACTTCAATTCATTCATATACAATTCATTGTCTAAATTCTACAGATAAATATTGAGTCATTTATAACTTTACTATTGCGTTGATTTTATTTAGTGTTCTTAATTGCTCAGCTGTATTTCACACTGCAATAACTTAGTTTAAATTGTGTAATAAAAACTTAATTTTAAATTCAATTGCTTCATTTACCTGATTGAATGAGTTGGCAAGAATTAAGTGCAACCTTTGCTGTGTGGCAGTCATCACCATGAATAATAAGCAAGAGGTTGAGCTCCTCTCATGGCAGCTTTCTACTGGAGGCAGTGTTAATAAGGCTATGTATACGTAGCATACTCCTCGGCTTAGTGATGTCAATAAGGTGGTGCTTGGAGGGCAGCATCAGACGGTTGGCAAAAGATGTCCTGAGGAATGGCACATGCATATCCATCCACTGCTATCAGTGCATTGGCTAGTTATTGGCACTTTTAAAATATGCATAAAGAAAATGAAAATGAAAACAAAATTAGTTTTGACAAAATCTAAATGTGGTAATTGTATCTGACCATTTTACCCATTTCAAAACATAGATTTCTTGACATTCCACTCTTCAAAGAGATGCACTGTTTCATCTCCAAAATTATTTGAACAGAAATCCAAAACTTGGTTAAATGCATACTTAAATTCTTAATCAAGTAAAAGCGAGACAGGAAACTTAACATCAATTACACCAAGAGGATTAATTACACTTCTTATAATGTAAATATATATGTATGCTGGTATTTTTTATTCATGTACATTTTATTCCATATCCATCCTTTATCCTCTAACTTTATTCGCATTTTATATATAATTCTATATATAATTATTTACTTTTTATATATTTCTTTATTTTTTCTAATTGTTGAATGTTGTTTTTGTTGCATGTTGTGCCCTGACCAACACAATACAACAGACTTCTAATACCTTTATATTATATCATAATAATATCTTATTTCTAGAGCACATTTCATACAGATGACATAGTTCAAAGTGTTTTACAATAGGATAAAGTGAAAACATGAAAATAAAATGAACATGAAATATAAGACAAAAATATGTTAGTTAAAAGCAAGGAAAACTAAATAGGTTCTGAGCTGCCATTTAGGGCCTGCGTCCCTTAGAGTTTTATATAATGAATTCCACAGTTTAGCAGCGTAGATCAAAAAAGCTGAATTGCCAATTATCTTTTGAGCAAGATTGTTTAAATTCATATGACAGGCAGAGGAAGACCTGAGAGGTCAAGCAGGATTATAAAGCACAAATGTTTCTGTAATGTATTCCAGTCCAAGACCATTAAGAGATTTAAAAATAAGTAAGATAATTGGGATAAGTAAGGTAACCAAATGGTCTGAAGGTAGATCAGTCACCTGGACCAGATGGTGTACACCGCAGGGTTCTGAAAGAGGTGGCTGGATGGATTATGAAGGCATTAGTAATGATCTTTCAAGAATCACTAGATTCTGGAATGGTTCTGGAAGAGTGGAAAATTGAAAATATTCAAGAAGGGAGAGAGGCAGAAGAATGTAAATTATAGGCCAGTTAGTCTGACTTTAGTGATTGGGAAGATGCTGGAGTTAAGGATGTGCTTTCAGGGTACTTGGAGGCACATAATAAAATAGGGCATAATCTGGAGTTGTTTCTCCAAGGGAACATCTTACCTACAATCTGTTGCATTTCTTTGAAGAAATAACATGCAGATTAGATAAAGGAGAATTGCTTGATGTTGTGTACTTGCATTTTCAGAAGGCCTTTGACAAGGTGCCACACATGAGACTGCTTAACAAACTACAAGCCCATGATACTACAGGAAAGATTCTAGCCTGGATAAATCAGTGGCTGATTGTCTGGAGGCAAAGAATGGGAATAAAAGAAGCCTTTACTGGTTGGCTGCTGTTGGCTTGAAGTTTTCCACAGGGGTTTCTGTTGGAACTGTTCTTTGTTACGTTATATATCAATGATTTTGATGATGGAATTGAAGGCTTGCTGCGAAGTTTGCAGAAGATATGAGTACAAGTTAAAGGTCAGTTTTTTGGAAGTAGAGAGGCTAAACAAGACTTAGACAGATTAGGAGAATGGGCAAAGAAATTGAAGATGGAATACAGTGTCGGGAAGTGTATGGTCATGCACTTTGCTAGAAGAAATGAAAGGTTTGAATATTTTCTTAATGGAGAGAAAATACAGAAACTAGAGGTGCAAAGGGATTTGGGAGTCCTTGTGCAAGATTTGCTAAAGGCTAATTTGCAGGTTGAGCCTGGGTTGTGGAAGGCAAATGCAGCTGGCATTCATTTCAAGAGGACTAGAATTTAAAAGCAAGGATGTAATGTTGAGCTTTATAAAGCACTGGTGAGGCCTCACCTGGAGTATTGAGAGCCGTTCTGTGCCCCTTATCTTGCAAAGGATGTGCTGAAACTGGAAAGAGCCCAAAGGGGGTACACCAAAATGATCCCAGGATTAAACGACATGTCATATGAAGAGCATTTGTTGGCTCTGGGCCCGTATTAACTGGAATTCAGGATTCAGAGTGGTGACCTAATTGAAACCTATTAAATGGTGAAAGGCCTTGATAGAGTGGATATGCAGGTGATGTATCCTTTCATGGGAGAGTCGAAGACCAGAGGACACAGCTTCTGAATAAAGGGGAGTCCTTTGAGAACGGAGGTGCGGAGGAATTTCTTTAAGCAGGGAATGGTGAATCTGAGGATTTCTTTGTCACGCACAGCTGTGGAGGTCAGGTCTTTATGCAAATTTAAGATTTAATAGATTCTTGGTTGGTCAGGGCAGGGAGGGATATGGAGGGAGGGCAAGAGATTGGGGCTGAGAAGAAAAATGGATTAGCCATCATGAAATGGTGGAACATGCTATATGGGCCAAATTGATAATTCTGATCCTATATCTCCTGAACTTATGGTCTCATATCTTTAAAATCAATTCTGAAAGATACAGGAATCAAATGCAGTAGAGCTGGGATGGGAATGATATATTCCCTCATCCTGGTTTTGGTTAAAGACTAGTAGAGTCAATCTGAATGAGTTGAAGATTTTCACCAAGATGTATAAAGATGAATAAGTTCTAGAATTTCAAACAATTTGAGCTCTCAGCCAATAACCAGATTGTGTAGTGTGAATGACACATCAGTCTCATCATTCTTCGTATCAAAGGAACAACCGTGCATTGCCTTTTCACGTTCTAGGTCAAAGATGGTCACGTTTTGAAGATTAAGTCACTATAACTATTTCAAGCATAGCAAGGATACCAAGATAACTAAAGAATGATGTCCAATTAATAAACCTGGTATTTAGAAATAGCAAGATTTAAAGGTCAGAAATAGGAGAAAAATACACCAGATGTCATGGAAATTTAGCTGATAGACCTAATATGAATTCACACATTCAATTAGCATCTGCCAGGAAGAATCATTCATCATTACAAAAGCAATATTTCTTCCAAAGAAGATTTATTTATTTATTTATTAAATTTTAGAAAATTACAAAGAATAAATGTTATGATAAAATAGTGAGAAAAATAATATTAACCCTCCCCCTCCCCTTAACCCTTATCTAAAGAAAGAAAAATGAGAGAGAAAGATTGCCTGGATATCGGAGGATCCCCACATGCTCCATGGAGTTCAAATTAATTTTAATATTTATTTTTACTTTCCCCAATTGCTTTATAATTTTATCTTCAAAGGACCTATGTATTTAATCCTATCTTTTGTAGGTATGGGAGCCAAATTTTCAAAAATATATCATATTCATTTCTTAGATTGTATGTAATTTTTTCAAGTGGAATACAACTATGTATTTCATTATTCCAATGATCCATAGTTAAATATAAATCAGATTTCCAAGTAACTGCGATAACTTTTTTGATAAATCAAATTGATAAATCAATGCAATTTTTATAAATTTTTTCTGATACTTATTCAATTTAAGTTTCGGTATTGTCCCTTCAGTGTCTCCTAATAAAAATAATACTGGACTATGTGGGAGTTGTACTCCAGTAATTTGTTCCAATAAAAGTCTTAGATTTATCCAAAATGGTTGAATTTTAAAACAAGACCAAGTAGAATGTAAAAAAGTACCAATTTCTTGATTGCATCGAAAACATTTGTCAGACATATTTGAATTTAATCTATTTATTTTCTGTGGTGTTATATATAATTGATGTAAAAAATTATATTGTATTAATCTAAGTCGAACATTTATTGTGTTTCTCATACTATCAGAACATAATCTTGACCAGTTTTTTCCATCAATTTTAACATTCAAATCAGATTCCCATTTTTGTCTTGATTTATGAATTCCTGATTTAATTGTCTGTTTTTGAATCAAATTATACATACAAGATGTAAATTTTTAAATTTTTCCAAAGAAGATTCTTGTGAAGGGATCAACTCATGTTGATGGTATGGGAAATAAATTTGGAATGGTATGATCCAAATTATCCTATAAAGAGAAAAAAATTGAGCTTCAAGGTGCAAATCACAATGGAAATTACTTGGCAGGCTTGTGGAGAGAGAACAGTAAACTTTCAAATTTCTGATCTCTTATTATAATAGTACAAAGGATATTCTCTGATTATGTACTTTGAATCAGAATCAGATTTAATATCACTGGCATGTGTTACAAAATTTGTTGTACTGTGACAGCAGTACATTGCAATATATAATAAAAACTATAAATTAGCATAAGTACATATAAAAACTAAATTAAATAAGTGCAAAAGAGCAGAAAAATATTGAGGTAAGAAAGGCAATGTCCATTTTCCTTATCTGTCACAGCTGGATATTTCATAGCTAAAACACTGTTTAATTAGTATTAATTAATATGCGCTGATTCTCTTCTGAAGTCCATCAGCAACTGTTTTGTTTTGCTTAGCTTGATGGAATGGTGGTTGTCATGACACCATGGCATTAGGGTTTGTATCTTCTTCCTGTACTGCAATGCATTCTTATTTGACAGGCAGCCCACTATAGTGATATCATCTACAAACATGACAATGGAGTTTGACCAAAACCTGGCCATGCATTTGTGTGTACAGGTCATAGGAAAGGGCTTTGGGGATGCAGCACTGTGGACACCAATGTTAATGATGATTTTGCTGCCTATTCTAACGATTACAGTCTGCTGTTCAGGAAGTCAAAATCTACAAATTACAATATTAAATAAACAGTACAAAAAAAGGAATATTGAGGTAACGTTCATTGACTTTTCAGAAATCTGATCGTGGTCAGTAAGCCACTTGCAAACAAAGAAGTTGAGTCCCAGTTCTAGGAGTTTGTAAATGTATTGGGTTAGAATTATTGTATCGCAGGCAGAGCTGTGGTTAACAAACAGTAGTAAACGTAGATGCCTTTACTTCCAGGTGCTGCTGAGATGAGTGCAGGCCAGGGAGATGTCATTTGCCATAGACCTGTTTTGCACGTAGATACAGTACCTATAAAAAGTATTCACCACCCCTTGGAAATTTTCATCTTTAATTGTTTTTCCAACATTGATTAACAGTGTTTTAATTTGGCCTTTTCGACAGTGACAAACAGAAAAAAGGCTCTTTCTTTTCAAAGTGAACACATATGTCCAAAAAATGATGTAAATTAATTACAAATAAAAAAAGTAATTGATTGCAAACCCCTCCCCCTTTAATATGACACCCAAATTATCACTGATGCAGCCTATTGGTTTTAGAAGTTTCATAATTAGTTAAATGGAGATCACCGTGTGCAGTCAAGATGTCTCAGTTGATTGTAAAAATATACCTGTATATGGAAGTTCTAACTGCTAGTGAGTCAGTATCCTTGCAAAAACTACACCATGAAGGCAAAAGAACATTCCAAGCAACTCCCTGAAAAGGTTAGTATAAAGCACAAGCCAGAAGTTGGATGCAAGGAAATTTCCAAATCATTGAATAACCCTTAGAATACAGCAGTCAATCATCAAGAAATGGAAAAAATATGGCACAGCTGTAAATCTGCCGGGAGCAGGCCATCCTGCAAAACTGATTGGCCATGCAAGAAGGGGACTAGTGAGGGAGACCACCAAGAGACCTATGACAACTCTGGAGGAGTTACAAACTTCAGTGGCTGAGTTGGGAGAGACTGTGCATACAACTGTTGCCCGGGTGCTTCACTAGTCATAGCTTTCTGGGAGGGGGGCAAAGAGAGAGCCACTTTTGAAAAGAACTCACATAAAATCTCAGCTAGAGTTTGCCAGAAGGCATGCGGGAGACTCTGAAGTCAGCTGAAAGAAGATTCTATGGTCTGATAAAACCAAAATTGAGCTTTTTGGCCATCAGACTAAGTGCTATGTTTGGCATAAGCCAAACACTGCGCATCATGAAAAACTCACCAATCCCTACCATGAAGCATGGTGGTGGATACATCACGCTGTGGGATGAATGCAGCAAAATCCAGTGAAATCCTGGAGGAAAACCTGATGCAGTCTGCAAGAGAACTGCGACTTGGGAGAAGATTTGTTTTCCAGCAAGACAATGACCCCAAGTATAAAGCCAATGCTACACAGGAATGGCTTAAAAACAGTAAAGTTAATATCCTTGAGTGGCCAAGTCATAGTCCAGACCTCAATCGAATTGAAAATTTGTGGCTGGACCTGAAAATGGCTGTTTATTCACAATCCCCATGCAATCAGACTGAGCTTGAGCAGTTTTGTAAAGAAGAATAGGGAAAAATCGCAGTGTCCAGATGTGCAAAGCTGCAAAAGACCTATCCACACAGACTCAAGACTGTAATTGCTACCAAAGGTGTATCTACTAAATCCTGACTTGAAGCGGGTGAATGCTTATGCAATCAACTATTTTGTGTTATATATTTGAAATTATTTTAGATCACTTTGAAGAGATCTGTTTTCACTTTGATACAAAAGTATTTTTCTGTTGATCAGTATATAAAAAAAAACAAATTAAATGCACTGTGATTTAATGTTGTAAAACAATAAAACATGAAAACTTCCAAGGTGGGGTGAATACTTTTTATAAGCACTATAAATTGCAGTGGGTTAAGATTGTCCAGGAGGCTGGTGTTAATGTGTGACATGACCAGTCTTTTGAAGTATATCATGATGATTGTCAGAGCCACTGGATGGTAGTCTTTTACGAACTTTACCTCATTTTTCTTAAGTACAGTACTGGGATAATAGTGGTTTTCTTAAAGCATTTGGGAAACTAGGAATAATGCAGGGAGGGGTTAAAATGTTGCAAATATCTGTCAGCTGATTTGCACAGGACTTAATAAGATGGCCAATGACAGTACCTGGGCCAGATGTTTTCTGTGGGTTATCTCCAGAACACTGATCTTTTATCCAATATGTTGACTGTAAAAGATCGAATTCATTCACCCAATCAATGCTCCAGTTTTCAGGTTCCTGCTTCTTCATTTATTCACCAGCTTCCAAAATTCTGTCCGTTTCGGCCTAGAATGTATTCAATATCTCAGCCTGTGAAGCTCTCTCTGGTAGAAAATTCCAGAGATTTACAATCCATCATGAGAAGAAATGTCAAAAATGGCAAATTATGCAGATGCTGGAAATCCAAGCAATACACACAAAATGCTGGACGAACTCAGATGGCTAGGCAACATCTACGGAAAAAATTACAGTCACTGTTTCGTGCCGAGATCCTTCAGCAGGACTGGACAAAAAAAAGATGAGAAGTAGATTTAAATGGTGGGGAGAGTGGAGAGAGATACAAAGTGATAGGTAAAACAGGGAGGAGGAGGGGTGAAGTAAAAAGCTGGGAAGTTGATTGGTGAAAGAGATGCAGAGCTAGAGAAGGGGGAATCTAATAGGAGAGGACCTAAGGCCATGGAAAAGAGAAAAGTTGGGAGGATAACCAGAGGGTGGCTTTGGGCAGGTAAGGAGATAAGGTGAGGAGAAATTTCCCTTTATCACTGTACCAAGGGAGGCCCTCTTTTTTTCCCCCAAAAAGTTGGCTTGTGGATCTATTTTAATCAGGATCAAACAATCTCTACTGCACCGATCTACTCAGAATTCGATATTTATCAGATCTGATGATGAAGTTTCCAATTTACCATAAGACAAACCCCCCTCACCCAGGAATCTTTTTCTAAATTGCTGCTAATTCAGCTATGTCCATCAATTTGACAGAGATCAAAACTCTACTTGCTAGTCCCTTTTTAAATAACGTCGTTCTTTATCATACTTGTATAAAAAGTGGAAAGTCTCCCCATTTTGCTTCATTCAATAGTTTTTTTGCCAAATCTCTTAACCTTTTTCAATCCCTTGAGAAACCCATTTTGCCTTCCTTTGAATTTTGTTTCCCACTTATCTTCATTCTGGTCATTTGTACAGATTGTCAATAATTGAGGCTCAAAAGTCAACCCAGCAGCCGTACAGCCTGCCAACCTGAAAATAACTCTGTACACGAAGTGTTTGCTTCCTGGTGGTTAGGCCCCACCCCTCCATCCACATGCCAAGATACTACACCGATTCCACAAACTTCTTGTTCTGCTAAATTTAAGTGTATTTATTCTTCAGCCTCCTTTAATCAATGTAGAGGATTACGAATCATAGCCTGAAGTGTCGACTGTACTCTTTTCCGTAGATGCTGCCTGGCCCGCTGAGCTCCCCCAGCATTTTGTGTATGTTGCCCAGAGAATTACTATGAGGTGGACATTTGAGCTGTTGGGCAGATTATAAATATCTTGCTGAATGCAGGGATGATTCTAATATTATCGCCACACTGCCCTTGCACTCTTCAATGAATGACAATTAGCAATGCTGGATATGTCATAGTGACAATCTGATGGTGTACGATTAAAGCTGTGAACATGTCTCGTTGTAAATACCAAGCTGCTTGACATTTGTAGTGGTGTTCAGATATGCAGAGTCTTTTGCTCTCTGCCAGTAGAAGCTGAGGTGTCATATCTATAAATAATCACTGGGTGAATTAACTTCTGTTCAACTGTGTTGTTTCTGTAATTTAACCGTAAGCAAACAGACCATTAGGCACCAATAAATTGAACTGTAGCCATCTGGAGTGTGGTAATTTTGCTGTCCTCTTTCTCTCAGATGTCTCTAACTAATATGCCAGCTGCACTATAAAAAATTATTTTTGAGGAAAAAGACACCTGTAAGCAAATGTATTGTACGTGTATTAATAATATTTGACAAGATTAGGGCATGTGCTATAGTCTAATTTAAATAACTTTAGTCATAAAAAGCTGATTGGCCCTCACAGTATTATTCTTTACTTGTAATCATAGAAAACTTTTGATCTTGAAATACTGGAACATTGCTTGGTAACATTGACTGAAAGAGAGAGGGGAACTTTGCTTTAGAAGCAGAAACTGGAAAGGAAAGGTCAAATAATACATTTCTAAAATTTATCCAGAGAATTAAAGAAAAGTGAGTTTATTTTCCTTAAATGCAAATAAGTTTTTAAAATCCTATATAAGAGATATCAAAATACATGGGGGTGGGGAGTAGCACAAATTAAATTACCAGTCTTCATACTGAGAGTATGTGGATAATCTGTAAAGCTGAATTTCTTGGAAGGATTAGAATTTGATGGGTCTTTATGGATAAGAACCCATGTGATGTATAGTGTTTGCAGAAAATGCAATTCCTTCTTCAGCCATTATTAAACAGGACGGGTGACTTCCTTTTCTGACCTGCCGCAGTGCAATCTGAAGATAGTTTTATAAGGAACCTGTTAGTGATTTTGCTTCACCTGATCTCCAGGCAAGTTCATGTCACCCAGGTGACTGTTATGGTCCACAGACTTCTTTAATTCTAAGATAATAGAAGTGCAATGATGAAAGTGAAATCATTTTAGATTTCCATGACAGCATTTAAATCAAGTTTTGCACGGATCAAACAAGACAACCATTGCAGAGGTTGTATGAATTTTACACTTTTCCATCCTGTGAGATTGCATCTGTGGAAATGGTTTCAACCATGTGACACCCCAAGTGCAATTAGACCTTCACAATACTGATGGTTAATGTTGAGGTTAGAACTGAGAGTGATAACTTGTCAGTTTTGAAGGCAACTTGCCTGTATATCAGCTCAATAGATTTTTTGCAGGCTTAGTAATCACCATTACTGGCAGGCATTAATACAAAGTGGAAAGTGAAAATTACCGGTAAACTAGTCAGCATAATTTTTCATTGACTGCTAAACTAGTACAGCAAGCAAATGTATTCATACTGCAAATTGTTTCTGTAACAAGTATTACAATATTTAATTTTATATTACACATTCTCAACCTCCAAAATGAATGCTTGCTGTAAAATTTAGAAGTATTTACTTAGAAACATAGAAAACCTACAGCACAATATAGGCCCTTTGGCCCATAATGCTGTGCCGAACATGTACTTACTTAAAAATTACCTAAGGTTACCCATAGCCCTCTATTTTTCTAAGCTTCATGTAGCTATCCAGGAGTCTCTTAAAAGGTCCTATCGTATCCGTCTCCACCACCACTGTCGGCAGCTCATTCCATGCTCTCACCACTCTCTGTGTAAAAAATACCTTACCCCTGACATCTCCTCTAAACCTACTTACAAGAACCTCAAAACTGTGCCATCTTGTGTTAGCCATTTCAGTTCTGGGAAAAAGCCTCTGACTATATATGTGATCAATGCCTTTCATCATCTTATACACCTCTATCAGGTCACTTCTCACCCTCCTCCACTCCAAGGAGAAAAGGTCAAGTTCACTCAACCTATTCTCATAAGATATCCTCCACAATCCAGGCAACATCCTCGTAAATCTTCTCTGCACCCTTCCTATGGTTTCCACATCTTTCCTGTAGTGAGTTGACCAGGACTGAGCACAGTACTCCAAGTGGGATTTGACCAGGGTCCTATAGAGCTGCAACATTACCTCTCAGCTCTTGAACTCAGTCGCACTGTTGATGAAGGCCAATGTACTGTATGCCTTCTTAACTACACAGTGAAACAGCTTTGAGGGTCCTATGGACTTGGACACCAAAATTCCTCTTATCCTCCACACTACCAGGAGTCATTAATACTATATTCTGCCATCATATTTGACCTACCAAAAGGAACTTCATCTGCCACTTCTCAGCCCAGTTTTGCATCCTATCAATGTCCCGCTGTAACCTCTGACAGCCCTCCACACTATTCACAACACCCCCAACCTTTGTGTCATCAGCAAATTTACTAACCCATCCCTCCACTTACTCATCCAGGCCATTTATAAATATCATGAAGAGAAGAGGTCCCAGAACAGATCCCTGAGGCACACCACTGGTCACTGACCTCCATGCAGAATATGACCCGTCTACAACCACTCTTTGCCTTCTGTGAGCAAGCCAATTCTGGATCCACAAAGCAAGGTCCTCTTGGATCCCATGCCTCCTTACTTTCTCAAAAAGCCTTGCATGGGGTACCTTTTCAAATACCTTGCGGAAATCCATATACACTACATCCACTGCTCTAACTTCATCAATGTGTTTAGTCACATCCTCAAAAAATTCAATCAGGCTCGTAAGGCATGACCTACCTTTGACAAATCCATGCTGACTACGTATTCCTAATCATATTATGCCTCTCCAAATGTTCATAAGTTTTCCCTCTCAGGATCTTTTCCATCAACTTAACAATCACTGAAGTAAGACTCACTGGTGTATAATTTCCTGGACTATCTCTACTCCCTTTCTTGAATAACGGAACAACATCTGCACCCCTCCAATCCTCACAAACCCCTCTTGTCCCCACTGATGATGCAAAGATCATTACCAGAGGCTCAGCAATCTCCTCCCTCACCTTCCACAGTAGTCTGGGGTACATCTCATCCAGTCCCCCAGAGACTTATCCAACTTGATGCTTTCCAAAATCTCCAGCAGATCCTCTTTCTTAATGTCTATATGCTCAATCTTTTCAATCCGTTGTAAGTCATCCTACATTCACCAAGATCTTCTACCATAGTGAATACTGAAACACAGTATTCATTAAATATCTCTGCCATCTCCTCTGATTCCATACATACTTTTCCACTGTCACACTTGATTGGTCCTGTTCTCTCATATCTTATCCTCTTGCTCTTCACATACGTGTGGAATGCCTTGACGTTTTCTTTAATCCCACTCGCCAATACCTTCTTATTGGCCCCTTCTGGCTCTATTAACTTCATTTTTAAGCTCCTTCCTATTAGCCTTATAATCTTCTATATCTCTATCATTGCCTAGTTTTTTTAACCTTTCATAAGCTTTTCTTTTCTCCTCAACTAGATTTTCAACAGCCTTTGTACACCACGGTTCCTGTACCCTACCATCCTTTCCCTGTCTCATTGGAACATACCTATACAGAACACCAGCAAATATCCCCTGAATATTTACCACATTTCAGCTGTTCATTTCCCTGAGAACATCTGTTCCCAATTTATGCTTCCAAGTTCCTGCCTGATAGCTTCATATTTCCCCTTACTCCAATTAAACATTTTCCTAACTTGTCTGTTCCTATCTCCAATGCTATGGTAAAGGAGATAGAATTGTGATCATTATCTCCAAACTGCTCTCCCACTGAGAGACCTGATACCCGACCAGGTTTACTTCCCAATACTAGATCAAGTACAACCTCTCCTCTTGTGGGCTTATCTACATATTGTGTCAAGAAACCTTCCTGAACACACCTAACAAACTGCACCCCATCTAAACCGCTTACTCTAGGGAGATGTCAAACAATATTTGGGAAATTAACTCTCCTACCACAACAACCCTGTTATTATTACACCTTTCCAGAATCTGTTTCCCTATCTGCTCCTTGATGTCCCTGTTACTATTGGGTGCTCCATAAAAAATACCCAGTAGAGTTACTGACCCCTTCCTGTTTCTAACTTCCACCCACAGAGACTCAGTAGACAATCCCTCCATGTCTTCCTCCTTTTCTGCAGCCGTGACACTATCTCTGATCAACAGTGCCATGCTCCCACCTCTTTTGCCTCCCTCCCTGTCCTTTCTGAAACATCTATAGCCAGGCATCTAAGTAACCATTTCTATCCCTGAACCATCCAAGTCTCTGTAATAGCCACAACATCATTGCTCCAAGTACTGATCCACACTCTAAGCTCATCTGTTTTGTTCATGATAGTTCTTGCATTAAAATAGACACATCTCAAGCCATCTGTCTGAGCGCATCCCTTTTCTATCACCTGCTTATCCTTACTTTTGCACCGTCTCCAAATTTTCTCTATTTGTGAGCCAACAGCCTCTTCCTCTGTCTCTTCAGTTTGGTTCCTACCACCCAGCAATTCTCATTTAAACTCTCCCCAATAGCGTTAGCAAACCTTCCTGTTAGGATATTGGTTACCCTTGGATTCAAGTGCGACCTGCCCTTTTTGTGCAGGTCACGCCTGCCCCAAACGTGGTCCCAGTGATCCAGAAATCTGGATCTCTGCCCCTGCTCCAATCCCTCAGCCACGCATTCATCTTCCACCTCACTCTATTCCTGTACTCACTGTCACGTGGCACAGGGACAAAACCCCGAGATTACTACCTTTTGAGGTCCTACTTCTCAACTTCCTTCCTAACTCCCTGTAGTCTGTTTTCAGGATCTCCTCTCTTTTCCTACCTATGTTGTTGGTACCAATATGTACCATGACCTCTGGCTGTTCACGTTCCCACTTCAGAATATCGTGGAAGTGATTAGAAACATCCTGGACCCTGGCACCATGGAGGCAAACTACCATCCGCATCACCTGTCTGATATTCTAACTATATAGTCCCCCTATTACTGCTGCCTTCTTCCTTTCTCTACCGTTCTGACCCATAGGGTCAGCCTCTGTGCTTCCTCCAGGTAGGCCACCCCCCACCCCCCCCACCTCCCAACAGTACTGAAACAGGAGTACTTACTGTTAAGGAGGACAGCCACAAGGGTACCCTCTAGAATAACTTGTTAGAGGTTTTTGTTTGGTTTAATTGCAGAAGGGGTTGCTGTTATTTGCATTTATGGAGGCTATCCAACACCACCTCTCGAAACTATGACTTCCAAAATGACTTAGTCTCTACCTGTCGCAGTTTAGAAGAAACAGAATCACAGGAAACAAAAAATTGCACACGTACATTTGCAATAAAAATGATAAATAATTTGATGAGGATATGGCATAAGGAGAATAACTTTCCACCTATGGTTCTGAGGGCTATTTGCTTAATATAATGTTTAATTCTGTTCTCTTTAATAAGGATTGATTGCAATGTTTCATTCACATTATATTCATATTGAGTCAAACACAACAAATTTGTTGCAACAAACAATGATTCTCCTTGCAATATCTGAAAATATAATATTACTTTTTAAGTGTAGTGTAAGTACTGTTTTAATGTACTGTACATATTCTATAAAATGATTAATATTACCTTGGACACCAGGAAAGTTCCCCTAATTTTCAGAACAACGATGTGCACTCTTCTACATCTAACTGAATGAGCGGATGAAGCCAGATGCACGATAACAAAAAAACACCTGTTAACATTTTTATCTGAGATTTGTTAACATTTTATACAAATATCATCTATTCAGCAGAATAGTACTCCCTCAGTAACACTATCATTCAACCAAGGTTTTTGTGCTCAGACCTATGTCACGGTGAAGGAAAGAAAAGAATCCCAACAAATGAGCCACGGCTGGCATGACTGTACAGTTTGGCTGAGTTTGCTAATCTCTGATCACATGACTATGCAGTTGGTCTTATTAACTTAGTATTTCCAGGTTGTGCAGAAAAATCTTAAATTAGACTCATTACCAGTGAACCTAATCATTTTTGTCATTGTGTGTTTGGCTTGGTAAATCTCATGATACAGAAAACTGCTACCACTTAACTCTAGGTTGCAATACACACAAAATGCTGGAGGAACTCAGTAGGCCAGGAAGCATCTACGGAAAAAAAGTACAGTTTGCAATGTTGGAGTTGAGAAAATTACCTTCATTTCGCTAATGGAAGATATCTGTTAATGCTGGTGCTGAAAGATCTGTGCAATGGAGAAATACAAGGGAAAATGCTGAAAATGCTCAGCGAGTCCAGCAGCATTAATTATCAACCTGAAATTCTTGACTTACAGAATATTTCTAGTATTTCATCTTTTTAATTTCAAATTTCTGCCTTCTGCATTATTTTGCTTTCTTAAAATAATGGTGCATCTCCAGAGATATTATCTTTTGGCAGCTCCATCTGTGAATGGAAAAGATTTCATACCATCATATAAGGGAACAATATTTATTCCTCAACTAATATCATTGAATGAAAAGGTTTGGATCATCCCAACAGGAAATTCCTGGTTAGAATGTAACTGGATGGGGGAAATTATTTGCTGTTTTGCTCTTTGGGGAGGCATCTGACTCTGGACTGCCTGCTAGCAGTCTATTACCATGCTGCTAAGAGATTGAATCTCCTGTCTTAATTGTACTACCTAAATAGGATGTTCCTGTCATCAAATGAACAGCATTATTTAGGTGCATTGGAACTACTGTGTGATGAGAGGTCTTCAAATAAGTGGAGTGGCCTCGGCCAACTACTCACCTTACAGTTTTAACTTGATGGAGATATGTCCTGACTGAGTTTGGAAGAATGACTTATTTGCACAAGATATTTCTGTCCTGGATTGTACGGACAGACACTGTTTACAAAATTCAGTTTGCAACTACCATCTTGAGTGCCCGAGAGCCAAAGACTCTAGGGATAACTAGGAAATCAGTCTGCCCGCAGCCTCCAGACATGTCAGATTAAGACTTCCATCTCTTAAATGTAGATCTCTCTTCACTCTGATAGAAACGTATCTTTCAGCGGATGGATGCTGGATCACATAATCCATTGCTTTATCTAAATCTTTATCTAAAGCTCCTTTACAGAAACCGTCTATTGTATTTCTTCCCCACTGTTGCCCGTAAGGAGTTTGTAAGTTCTCTCCTTGACCTTGTGGGTTTCCTCTGGGTGTTCTGGTTTCTTCCCGCAGTCCAATGACATACCAGCTGGTAGGTCAATTGGTCATTGTAAGTTGTCCTGTGATTGGGCATGGATAATCAGGGGTCTGCAGTGCAGCTGGGCTTGAAGGGGCAGGGTGTGTATCTCAATAAATAAATAAATAAATATGATGGCTGTCATGCTTTAGGTGTATCAACAACAGTGTCCTGTAAATTTAAGTTCCTGTTTATCTTGATTCATTCTGGGTGGAACACTGAGTGGGGGCAAATCTGTCCATCAAATTCTATACTTAAGCTATTGTTCTGAATAAATGGCATTAATGGCATTAGTCCATGGCATAAGAAAAGGCTGGGAGCCCAGCTGTACAGTGTGCCAGCTGTAAGATCGAGGTTTGGTTCCTGCCATCACCAGTAAGGAGTTTGTACATTCTCCCCGAGACCACATGGGTTCCTCCAGGTTCTCCGGTTTCCTCCCACATTCCAAAGACGTACAGAATCAGAATCAGGTTTATTATCACTGACATGTGTCATGAAATTTGTTAACTTAGCAGCAGCAGATCGACGTAATACCTAAAATAGATGAAAAATAAATAAATAAATCAGTACACTGTATGTATATTAAATTGAGTCAACATCATGCAAAAACAGAAAAAATATATATTTAAAAAATGAGGTAGTGTTCATGGGTTCAATGTCCATTTAGCAATCGGATGGCAGAGGGGAAGAAGCTGTTTCTGAATCACCAAATATGTTCCTTCAGGCTTCTGTACCTTCTACCTGATGGGAACAATGAGAACAGGGCATGCCCTGAGTGCGGGGAGTCCTTAATAATAAACACAGCCTTTCTGAGACACCGCTCCCGAAAGATGTCCTTGGTACTTTGTAGTCTAGTGCCCAAGATGGAACTGACTAAATTTACAACCCTCTGCAGTTGTTTTCAGTCCTGTGCAGTAGCTCCCCCCCCCCCCCACCCCATACCAAACAGTGATGCAGCCTGTCAGAATGCTCTCCATGGTACATCTACAGAAGTTTGAGTTTTTTCTGTTATCATACCAAATGTCTTCAAACTTCTAATGAAGTAGTGAGATACAAACATGCTATATTGGTGTGGAAGTGTAGCGACACTTGTTGGCTGCCCAATGCAAACTTTGTTGATTTGATTTGATTCAAATTACACATTTCACTGTATGTTTTAATGTACATGTGACAAATAAAGCTAATCTTTATCCTTAGGAATTGTCATCCTCAGAGAACTCTGTGATCAAAGACGTCACAAGATTGTCACCTTTTCTCAGTTATTGCTCATCTCCAGCTATCTTTGTAATGCTGATGATGTATCATTTTCTTGTAACTCTCAGTTTAGCATTCCTGACCATGGATGAATTTGTAGAATGCATGGATTGGACTGGCTGGATAATCATTAAATACCCTTTATGCTTTTAAGCCTACATTCATAATGAAACACTTGGACTTTGAAATGACGCATAGGTCACCTCGATACAAATGTTATAGCATTCATTTGAAACTTCCTTAATTAATTGAGGCACAGGCGCATTTAAATTAATATGCATCATTGTGTAATGTCAAGGCGTCTGACAATATGATAGAAAAATGGAATGCTATGTGGGAGGGAAGGGTTAGATTGACTTCAGAGTAGGTTAAAAGATCCACACATCATAGGCCAAAGGCCCTCTACTGTGCTGTAATGTTCTACAAATTTCTGTTTCATTTAGAAGAGACATCACATATATTTCAACTTGGAATATTTCTACTTTCTGATTGATATTGAAGCCAATGTTAAAACCACAATGTTCAGCATTACACTATTTAACTATGTAGAATAAATCTGATCAACCTCAAATGATTTTCTGGATGCTGACATTTCACATAAATAATAGTATTTAAAACTGTTAGCCATAGTGGCTATTTGTGTATTGTATCAGGTGCTTGACTCACGAGTAATAGACAATACTCAATATCATAAGCAGAGGTTCTTCAACTTCAGTGGCTTGGGATTTTTTTTTTTGATAGAGTATTTTTAAGCATCATCGCGGCCAAACTATTTTATCGTGGAAATATATTGTAATTAAAGTTGTTAGAAATTCAGTTGGTAGAATACAGTAACTGTGCCAGACTGTATCATGAGACAAGAACTGGGCAAGATGAGCCATCACACTGTGGCATGGGTGACAATTTAATGCAGGATGATTCTGCCAAGTTCCCTTGCTGTACATCTGTATTAACATTGCATGAAAACATCCCTGAGGCAAATACTTTACTGCTGGCACCAAATCATAGTACATAAATTGGTTCAGATATACCACATTTCAGAAGTTTCCTTTCAGCCAGATCTGTTCTCTGATGGCCAGGATAGCATACAGGCAGTGTTTGACTGGGCCCAGCTTATGCCACCATTTAGTGAAAGCTTATTTATTTTCAATCGGTTTGCAGTGATGATTCTTCGCATACTTTCCCAGTTGTATGTTTAATATTTGATATTCCATGCACTATTCCTGCACAAATACTCAGATGGATCTATGACAATTAGCATAATTTCAAATGAACCTATTTTTTAAAAAGCCTTCAAATGTGGTAATTAATTCAAAGAGCACACATTCTTGTTGAATGCTATGGTTCTATTGCCTGGGGACCAAAACCTTCTTCGTATCAATGGATACCAGAGGTGCTTATAACAAACAAATGTCAGTGAAAATGAACTTTATTCCCCTTGCTTTCGGAAGGCATCCAATGTCAAATCTACAGCTGCAATTAATTTTGCTAATTGTTGCCACTTAAATTCTGATGTCATAAATGCATCATGTAAACAGCATGATTTTCAGAAGTGTTAATTTATCTTACTTTCTCACAAGCCAACTGCATCACTCAGATTCCTTGGATTGACATTTGCAGGCCCAAACCACAGAGCATTTTAATTTTGTTCTCCTTGTCTTTTTTTTTAATGTAATTTTGTTGTCAATTGAGAGGCTTTTGGAGAAAACACTCAATTTGCCCAAAAAGACATTTAATTTTTGGACTCCATTATGCACTCCATTGCTTTTGGGAGCTGGTGCAATAACTTATTAACAGAGTGGTAAATATACAGTAATTGCAGATTGCTTTGGTACACAGATTGCCTTCATGTCACAATCAAACTAAGTGAGTCAAGATGTCCAGAGAGAGTTTCCTCTGTGCTTCATCCGTACCAAAGCCATGAATTGTTGTTGTTGTTGTGTGTGTGTGTGTGTGTGTGTGTGTGTGTGTGTGTGTGTGTGTGTGTGTGTGTGTGTGTGTGTGTGTGTGTGTGTGTGTGTGTGTGTGTGCAGGAATTAGCCAAATTAATTATTTTTCAGCATACTTTGTTCCTTTGCTAATGCAATGTATTTTTTCTGTCTCAAAGGTATCCTGTAAATGTAGATTGTTGTTTGTGATAGATTAATACAGAAAAATGAAGATGTAAAAATTTCTAGTGAGCTGTAGCCAATCTGTGTTTGAGGCAAAAAGAAACAGAAAAACATAAAAAATACTGAAACATTGAAAGGTGCAGCACAAGAACAGGTGCTTCACCCACATTGTCTATGATGACCATGTTGCTAAAGCAAATACCATCTGCTTAAAGCTTGTCCATATCACAATTCCCTGTCTATTCTCTGAATGCCTCTTAATTGTGTTTGCTTGTGCTGCTTTCCCTGACAGTATGCTTCAGCCACCTACTAGTCTCTGCATAAAACAAAATACCTGCCACATACAGTATTGTACAAAATCTTGAGGGTGTGTATCTATGTATGTGTGTGTGTATATATATATATATAAATAAATTAAGGGATTTTCATGGTACTGTATTTGTTAACATGGAGCAGAAAGAGAGTTGGTAAATTTGGTGGGAGCAAAGGATATTGAGAATAGTAAGGGTGGAATGCCATAGGGGGAATGTGGGATAGGTGCTAGAGAAGGAATGCTGGGGCTGGGGTGTGGCACATGTGCAGTCACACTTAGCTGTGAGACACCAGGCAAGGTCATATGATTCCGAACAGCTGGCTTACTGATTATTACAGATGATCTTCCTGCTCTCTCCCCTCTCCCTTCCCCTTTTACAAACCATGATGCCCCTCCCCCTTCCCACCCTCAGTTGATAATAGAGACCCATATCAGAATAAAATTTATCATCACTCATATCCATCATGAAATTAGTTTCTTGTCTGTGGCAGCAGTAAAGTGCAATGCATAAAGTTCCTACGGTACTATATAAGAGTCTTAGGCACCCCAGCTATATAGACTTTTGTACAGTACTGTAAGTCTCCTTTAACCTCTCCCCCTCTCATGTTTAAACCTAGCACCCCAGTATGTGACTTTTCCACTTTATTTAAGAGATTGAATATCTGAAAATCTACCCTATCTATGCTTCCGGTAAAGAGAAACAGAGATATTTCTAAACTTCTATCAAGTCACCCCTCAGCCTCTATTGCTCCAGGGAAAACAGTTTTCCAACTTCTCATTGTGGATAACAACCACCAATCCAGGTGATGGAATGGGGAAACTCTCCTGCACCCTTTCTAGAACCTCCACATCCTTCCTCTAATGTGGAGACCAGAACTGCACACAATACTTTAAATGTGGCCTTACCTAAGTTAAATACAGCTGCAACAAGACTTTCAAGCTTTATACTCAATTCCGCAACTGAAGAAGGCAAGCCATTCACATTCTTTACCAACCTATGAATTTGTGTTCCCACTTTCAGGGAGCTATTGACTTGCACCTCAGGATCTCACTATATATCAGTGCTTCAAAGGGTCCTGTCAATACGTAACAAGAGAAAATCTGCAGATGCTGGAAATCCAAGCAACACACACAAAGTGTCTGGAGGAACTCAGCAGGCCAGGCAGCATCGTGTCTAATTTTCTTCTTGTATTTGACCTCCCTGTGCAACAGCTCATATTTATCTGGACTGAACTCCATCTGTCATTTGTCTGCCCATATTTCTAACTGATGTATGCCCTCTTTTTCCTTTGACTACCTTCCTCTCTATCTACAGTTCTACCTCTTTTCATGTCATCTGCAACCTTACTAATCAGATCACTTATGTGTTCATCCAGATCACTAATAATCTATTACAAACAATAGAAGTCCCTTGAGGTACTCCTCTGGTCAAGAACCCAGTCTATCCAGTGCAACATGCACAAAATGCTGGAGGAATTCAGCAAGTCAGACAACATCGATGGAGGGGGATACACAGTTGATGTTTTGGGCTGGGACCCTTGATTAGGTCTAGAAAGGAAGGTGGCAGAAGGCAGAATAAGATGGAGGGAGGTGGGAAAGGGTACGTTAGCAGGTGAGACCAGAGGAAGGGGAAGGAGTGTGGGCAAGGGAGGGGGAATGAAATAAGAAGCTGGGCAGAGATAGTTGGAAGAGGAAAGTGCTGAGGAAAGAGGAACCTAATGGGACAGGACCATGGATGATGGAATAAAGGGAAGGAGGAGGTGAACCAGAGGGAGGTAATGGGCAAGTGAGGAGAAGGGGAGGGTTGAGAGGGAACAGAATGTGGTATGGAAAAAGAGAAGGGGGAGGGGGGCTGAAATTACCGCAAGTTAGAGAAATCATTGTTCATGCCATCAGGGTTGAGGCTACCCAAATAGAATATGATGTGTTGCTTGTCCAACCCTGAGTTTGGCCTCAACGTGGCAGTACAGGAGATCATGGACGGTCATGTCAGTATGGGAATAAGAAGTCGAATTGAAATGGGTAGCCACCGAGAAATCCCAGCTTTTAGTGACAAAGCGACAACATTACTAATTCACTACTGCTTACTGAGACTTTGACCTAAAGAACAGAGCCACTTATGGTGCCATTGAATTGACTGTTGCAGTTATTGTCCATTGAAAGGCTCCTTGAACAGTATCCAAATGGCATATCTGTTTGGAGAGTGGGATAACCATAGGGACCATCTGCACTACCTCCCTATCCTTCTTGACTGTTCCCCATCTATGCAGCTGAACCTGCAACTACATTCATGTCCATAGGGATGTTCTATATCCATGAATCCCCTTATCTATGGTATTATATGCCTTCTGTATGTTCCTCGGGAAATCTAACTGTTTTTGTGCAATCTAAGATGAACTGCACTAACGGAAAAAGATAATACTGTAGGCTATTTCCAGAAAGTCTGTTTCTGTGTGGTAACAATGCCCTTAAGTATTGGGGATTTCCAAAATATTATCCCTAAGCAATGAAGAAATAATGAGAAATAGCTAAATTCTGGAAGTAAATTCTTATCTGTCTTTCCTTTGAACATTACTTTTAATATGCATTTGGTATAAGTAATGGTCAAAAAATTTCCCTCTTACACTTTTTGACCTTCTGCAAGTCACCTAGATTTTGACCCATCTGCCAACATGAACCATTTTTCCCCAACAATTTGTCAATACCATTCAATATTTTTATTCCTCCTATCAGATCTCCTTGAACTCTCCTTTGTACAAACCCCAGCTTCTTCTGTTTATGTAACTGATGTTCCTCACTGTTGGATGTTCAAGAAAGCATGGATGCACATTGTGCTGCCTCCAGCTTATACCTTCCAAACATTTTTTTGAAAAATCGAGTTTTTGCACATTTTAACAGATTGCACTTTATTTTGAATATAGACTAGAGAAGCTGGAGATAATTCTGCTTGGAATGGAGAAGGATTGAGAAGGGATCTGATAAAGCAGTAGAGCACAAAATTTTACTTGATGGGCCAGATTGAAAATCCAAGTCACTTCAGAAGACCAGTCATGAGAAACATGTTTTAATTTAACTGGACATTGGTAATTTTAGTCACGTTCATAACACTAGTGCTGGAATTTATCAGCAGATTATGTTTGGATTTAGACTGCTGCTAAACAGCGGACAGCCGGGATACTTTCTTTGTGTAGAATGTAGGGAAGTATCAGTTGTAGCTTTATGGATTTAAGAATCTGAGACTCAACAGCAGAACAATGCTCCATTATGTATTTTTCAACATTTACAACTCAGTGAATTAAATGAAACAATAATTATAATTATTACAACTATCTTTCACCTCAACAAATTCATACCCCATGAGAATTTATTTTCCTTCGTGTGTTTGGATGATCAGCTCAGCCCAAATCAGTCTGCTGAGAAGTTAGAACTCTTGAAACTCCCAACCTGGTAACTTCATGAACAACCTTCAGCTCCAGGAATTCTATGCTATCCATCCCTCCCCGTTGTCTTTGCATCTTAAAAGAAACATGAGTTTTTTTCCCCTCTTTCTCTATTTTGATGAAATATTAATTTCTTTTCCCGTAGATACTCGCCAGAGAGTTTCCAGGATTTTTTTTTGCCTCATAGACTAGAAACATCATCCCTTTTTTGCTTTAATTTTAATCTGATTGTGTCACTACAAACGGCACTGCTTTTTATATTAAAACAAACTTTATTCATAATAAAAATATATACGAGAATAAACTGTTCCATCCCTTTCATTCTTATATTCATGTTAAATGCTTTACGTATCTTTTTATTATATTCCTTAAAAACAACAGATTGTTGCCCCTCATGTGGCTTCCTAGGTGGAAAATAATTGAGGGGTTTCCTCAGTCAACCTAGCCCCTCACTCTCCAGGAGCAGAAGTACCATATACTGTGGTCCTCCCCCACCGAGCACATGCAGTGGCTGCACCAAACATCAGTGCATCCTGCAAGTAGTCCTGCAGCCTGGAATGTGCCATTTGGCAGCGTTCCTCCACAGACAAGCTCTGTTGACAATTCCTTAACACCCAGTGCCTCTCCTCTTGCCTCCATATTTTCAACTAAATATGTATGCAGTACTGTGCAAAGATCTTAGGCACATATATATATAGCTAGATTGCTTAAGATTTTTGCACAGTACTGCAGTAATTTTATGTATTGTACTGTACTGCTGCCGCAGAACAAAACAAATTTCACGACATATTTGAGTGATGATGAACCTGATTCTTATATGGGCCTCGATTGTGGACTGAGAGTGGGAAGGGAGCAGGGAGAGGGAAATCTTGTTTGGGAAAAGGAGAAGGGAGAGGAAGAGGAGTGGGAAGCTCCAGAGTGACATTCTGTAATGATCAATAAATCAATTGCTTGGAATCAAATGACGTTGCCTGGTTTGTCAGGGATGTGTTTGTCTTCACCTGTGTATGGCCCATCTCTGCACTCCTTCCCTGCCCCACACCCCTCACATAGCACTCCACCCTCATGATTCCCTACATCGTTTGCTCCCACGAAATGTACAAACTCACTCTCTGCTCCACATTGACAAATAAAAGTCCAAGGCACCTGAGCAATATATATGCCTAAGATTTTTGCACAGTTGTGTACATCCGCCAAATACCACAGAGAAGCCATAATGCGAGTGCAAATCCAGTTCAGTGAGCACAGTGCTTGTGGGTGAACAGAGCAACAATACAGATGACATTCAGCATCAGTTAGGTAGAATCAGTGAGGCTGGTCAGACATGGGATGGAAAAGCCAAGTCTGGAGGTAATGCAGAGATAGAGTAAGATTTCAGCAGCAGGTAAACTGTGGCAAGATCGCAATTGGGTAAAATCATCAGAATCAGGTTTATTATCACCAGAATGTGACGTGAAATTTGTTAACGTAGCAGCAGCAGTTCAATGCAATACATAATGTAGAATAAAAAATTTAATAATAATAAATAAAATTTAAAAAATAATAATAAATAAACAAGTAAATCAATTACAGTATACGTATACTGAATAGATTTTTAAAAAAAACATGCACAACACAGAAATACTGTATATTAAAAAAGTGGGGTAGTGTCCAAGGATTCAATGTCCATTTCGGAATCGGATGGCGGAGGTGAAGCCGTTCTTGAATCGCTGAGTGTGTGTCCTCAGGCTTCTGTCCCTCCTACCTAATGATAACAGTGAAAAAAGGGCATGCCTTCAGTGCTGAAGGTTCTTAATAATGAAGGCTGCCTTTCTGAGACACCGCTCCTTGAAGACATCCTGGGTACTTTGTAGGTAGTACACAAGATGGAGCCAACTAAACTTACAACCCTCTGCAGCTTCTTTTGGTCCTGTGCAGTAGTCCCTCTGTACCAGACAGTGATGCAGCCTGTCAGAATGCTCTCCACAATACAATTATAGAAGTGTTTGAGTGTACTTGTTGACATGCCAAATCGCTTCAAACTCCTAATAAAGTATAGCTGCTGTCTTGCCTTCTTTATAACTACATCAATATGTTGGGACCAGGTTAGATCCTCAGAGATCCTGACATCCAGGAACTTAAGACTGCTCATTCTCTCCACTTCTGATCCCTCTATGAGGATTGGTATGTGTTCCTTCATCTTACCGTTCCTGAAGACCACAATCAGCTCTTTTGTCTTAACAGACATTAAGTGCCAGGTTGTTGCTGTGGCACCACTCCACTAGTTGGCATATCTCACTCCTGTACGCCGTCTCGTCACCACCTGAGATTCTTCCAACGATGGTTGTATCGTCAGCCAATTTGTAGATGGTATTTGAGCTATGCCTAGCCACACAGTCATGTGTATATAGAGAATAGAGCAGTGGGCTAAGCACACACCCCTGGGGTGTACCGGTGTTGATCGTCAGCGAGGAGGCCACATAGATTGTGATCTTCCAATTAGGAAGTTGAGGATCCTATTACAGAGGAAGGTACAGAGGCCTAGGTTCTGCAACTTTTCAATCAGGATTGTGGGAATGATGGTATTAAATGCTGAGCTATAGTCAATGAACAGCATCCTGACGTAAGTGTTTGTGTTGTCCAGGTGGTCTAAAGCCATTGTGCACAGCCATTGAGATTGCATCTGCTATTGACCTATTGTGGCGATAGGCAAATTGTGATGGGTCCAGGTCCTTGCTGAGACAGGAGTTCAGTCTAGTCATAGCCAACCTCTCAAAGCATTTCATCACTGTCAATATGAGTGCTACCGGGCAATAATCATTAAGGCAGCTCACATTATCATAATGGTGGAAATGCATATTCTCTCATTGAGAACATACATATTCTGTTGTATTAGACTCCCTATCCTTGGTAAAAAAAAAACTATCTTCTCTATCTATGCTGCTTTTTTATATAGCTTATAATTCTTTAAAATCCTCAGTTTCCTGGTCTATAGTGGGGGGAAAACCTTAGCGCATCCAATTACTCCTTGTAGCTAAATCTCTTCTGTACTGCTTTAAGGAAGTTCCTTCCTTACAAATTGTGTTGTGTGACTGATTATACTCTGGGCTACAATGAGGTTCATAGAAATTTCCAAAGTGATATGAACAGAAATATTACAAATTAAATGTTGAGCTCTTTGTGTCATGTTAGAATTTTTCTGTCTAGTCTGAAAGTGGAGTTTGGAGGTTAGACATTATGCAGAACTTTCAATCTTCTCCACCAACAAAGGAGACAACCTTCCTTAGAGCCTGAAAGAAACAATACAACTCGATCTAACCAGGCTACAAAAGAGTGAAATACGGTAAGCAAACATCAAGGTCATAAACATCTTATAAACTCAAATAGTTTATATTCAATAGACTGACAGCACAAGGGCTCTACTGAGTTGAAGCAATCAAAAGTAATTTCGGTCAGTATTAAAATTATTTTTTTTGTACCAGGGTTTGGTTCAGTGATTGAAATAAAAAGCGTAGAATACTAAAGTGTCCCTTCGGCATGTATTAGTGTGATTTTGCTACAGTTACAACTAATGAAAAATAAATCAGAGTCATTAGGAAAGATCAGTGGGTTAATATAAAATTGTTAAAATCCTGGAATTTTATACTAGTCTTGTCAGTATTCCCCTGAAAGATTTAGTTTTGAGTTGTAAGTTAGTCTGTGGAAAGTTTACTATCTCCTTTTTTATTTTGATGTTTAATACAGTGAGTATTAACAAAGACTATTTTTTATATTGACAGTATTGTTCAGAATCATCTACAATGCTTCTGCAGAATTTGGGCGAAATAAGTTCATTTGTATAGCATTGTTAGGGCCACAAAGTACACTAAAACGCTTGCAGATTTAATTTTAATCAAAAGCATTTGATAGTCATTGAGCAGTACAGCACACTGACAGGCCCTTCAGACCATCTAGTCCATGCAAAACTATTATTCTCGCTAATCCCATCAACGTGCACCTGGACCATAGTCCTGCATACCCTTCCCATCCATGTGCTTACCTAAATGTATTTTAAAATGTTGAAATTAAGCACTCATCTGCCACTTGTGCTGGCAGCTCATTCCACACTCTCACCACCCCATGGTCTCGCCCTCATGGTCCCTTAAACATTTCACCTTTCACCCTTAACCCATAACCTCTAGTTCCAGTCTCACCCAACCTCAGTGGAAAAAGCCTGCTTGTATTTACCCTATCTATGTTTGGTGCTGAGTTGTGCAAGGACAGGAACATAGGATGGAACTTGAGCACTGAGTGACTTGCAACCTGACACAACAAAACCCTCGCCGACAATGTTGTTAAGTACATGAAAAATTACTTCCTATTTTTCAGGAAAAGAGAAGACAAGACTAAAAGACTAACCTGTAGATTATGATCAGTAACATCTCTATCCTTCTGTCAGCGTTATGACAGGTGGGTAATCTTAGTTGAGTGACTACTAGGTTGCACCCTAGTGATAACCTGAAGAACATTCAAGAAGCTCAGTAGCATCCAGTGTGATGTAATTCACCCAGTCCATCACCATTAACCTCATCCATCCAATCCTCCACCATAGTGTTTGCTAGTTCCTCTCCTCAGTCACAACCCATCCTGACCAGGAAGTACATCAATGTCCCTCCACTGCATTTGAATTCTGGACCTTGCTACCCAACAGAACTGTGAATGTACACGTGCGGGATTTAGCAACAGGGTTTAGCCACATGGCCTCTCAGATCTGCTGAGCCATTTAATAAGATCATGCCCATAATGTACTGTGAGTACATTCTGTCAGAAGGAGCACAGCAATTCAAAGCAGGGCTCACCAATCATCTTCAGAACATTTAGGGAAAGCTTTTAAAAGTAGTCATACCAGTGATGTCCAAAACATGTGAATACTTCTCACAGAGTCCTCTGTTACTTCAGCACTTGTGCAGAACGAATCTACATTATTGAGTCAGTACAAGTGAAACCCAGGAATAGGCTTCAGATGTACAGATTTCTGCCTCGGGTGAGAGTTTGATTCTTGAGCTGAAGGGACTACAAATGGAGATTCGAGGTGAAAAAACAAGGTAAATCTGAAAACAGTATGGAATGTGTTTGCAGTGTTTGTGCAACTGCTCTTTGCATAATCCAAAAAAATGTCTATGGTTTTGCACAAGCATCTGATGTGATGCAATTGCCTGCACAATTTAAACTTTGAATGTCTTTAAAGTAAATGTGTTTAACAACTGAGGGGAAAATGATCAGTTCTTTTCAGATTAGTAACGGTAATATTGGTGATATTACTCTGTCAGGTAATGAGGTAGATTATCTGAAACTCTTTCTAGTCAGGCTTCCAGGTGAGAAGACAGTTGACAACTAACTTGCAAAGTAAGATGAGCAGCATATCTATCCTTTCATCAGCATTAGGAGAATGAGGAGGGGTGAGATGAGGTAGATAGTGATTAGGATAACACACCTGGTTGTACCCTAACAATGTAGTGTTAATGATGAACTGTGCAGTCCTGCTCCGAAAACAGTGAGTATTGATGGCAGCATGCTTGCTTGACTGAGATGGATGGAGATGGCCACTGGCTCCACTAGGAGAACAACTGATGGTGAGCGTCTCATGGTAAATTGCAGATGAGCATCTACTTATTTTCGGTTCATTCTGTTTGATTGATAGAGTGTGACTGTTTTGACACCTGCCATTTAATATGATTCACATCCAACAACCTGAGCGTCTTCAAAGCACAAGCCTCGTGTGGCAAGATGGGAATGCAGATGTGATGAATTGTATTTCAGATTGGTAACTAAAATGCAATCATCTTATCCTAAAACTTTTGTCTGCACTATTTATACATGTATACAAAGCCTTTGATGTACTTGTCCATTTGCAAAGTGTATGTTTTTATTTTCTCATTAAGTTCCTTTGCTGGCTATTGACAGAATGTAAGTTGGTAAAGTACCCATATGTGGGAAATACTGAAACACATTTTTCTGCTTAGGTTTTTGTTTAAACAGTGTTTGTAGTAGTCAGCAATTTGCAATGCATGACTGTGCTCTTACAGAAATGGTCACACCATTCTGAAATCAAAATCATTCCCTTTAATATTTAGGAATCATTTAATCTTTGTTGTTGATTTGCTCACAAATCAAACCTACGCAGCCTTCCTGGATGGAGAACCCCAAAGATTTGCTATCTGCTGAATGTAGAATTTTCTTATCACTAAACTGAGTGGGTGACCTTTTATTTTGAAACTCCGAACATTGCTTCTGGAATACTCGGTGTCCATTTTCTATACCAGAGTCAATGATCTTATGTTTTCCTGCATTATAGTCCATCAACCATGTGTTCACCTCTTCACCTGAACTTGATCAATAACCTCCTGAAGTCTCTCTACATCAGTAGTTCCCAACAGTACCATTAACTGAGGGGTCTGTGAACCCCAGGCTGCGAAACACTGCCTTACATTCTTTACGTTGCCCACATTGCAACCAAGCACTGTGTCATCAACAAATCTCGATATATTAGTATTACCCTCAACCAAATCAGTAATATATTTATTTGTATATATTCTGTAGCCTGGGGAAAAATGCACACGCAGGACAACAAATATTTTTTTGGGTCTTTAATTCCTTTATCTGTTTTAGATAATTTAATGCAGAAAGAAGGTATTGAAATAAAAGCGATAAAATAAAATTTTTAAAAGTTTCCGCTGTTACAATCTCAGTTTAATTTTGGACCACACCCTTGTTACGTATGCAGTGAAAATAACAAAAACAAAATACACAAGACCAATACGGTAGTAGCATTTATTTGGCACACACATGCTTAACTTCCAAATACATATAGGCTAGAACTTGAAATGAATTCCCCTCACTTAAGCTACATGAACAGAGATTAACTCATTTACATTACTCTGTTATATTCTGATTCGGTCATGAAACAATAAAGAAAGACAAGAATAAATTTTTACAAGAACTTTTACAATATATTGCTTTGTAGTTGAATTACTAACAAGACTAACTTACTAGGCCAATAAGGAACATCACACAATCCAGTGCTGATCAATTTACTTGTGAAAATCTAAACCATCCATATGTAAAACATGTCAAGTCACCAATATTCTAGATTTGTAAACAAGTGTAAATAAATTTACATGGATATTATCAAATATTATTCACCTTTCCTCACCAAAGCAGGGAAAAGCACTCAAACGCCATTCTCTCTAGAACATGGCAACTCTTCATTCTACTCCACCAGTGCAAAATGACATCACTGTTTTCTCTTAAAGGCACGGGCAGCTATTTTAGCATTACCAAGGTGAATACATTAGTGCACTTTAACAATAAAAAAATGATATTTGACGGTCACCTGGTATCATATATATTTAATATAGTTTCCACTGCAGTCTGATAGTTTTGTTGTCTTCGTAATAATGCTAACCATATGTTGCTTTAAAAAATACATGATTTCTGTGATGGGAATTGAGCTCTGTTCTCAGATATGAGTGTAGGCCTCTGAGTTTAATATCACTGGCGTATGTTGTACCCTTGATATTAAACCTGACTTGGATTCTGAGTTTTTAGTCCTGTAATTTAGCCATTACTATACCCAATAGTTTAGCAATGTCATTGACTATCTTCACCAGAATGATGACAGTTGAATCACAATCAAGTGAATTCAAGTTTGCTGTCATGTGCACAGGTACAATGAAGGTCTTGCTTGCAACAGCATCCTAGGCACTTATATTCAGAGAGAGAAAGAGTGAGGAAACAATGAATCATCAATTAATTTCTTGTTCTGTTATTGCTTTAGTGTTCATTTTTGTTTTCTAATCATCCATCATTTGTGGATTTCAATTTTGATTTTTCTCAAATTCAATTCCACGGAAAGAGTCCAACAGGGAAACAAGAGATCTGTATTCCGTATTTCTGTGAGCTGACAACAGTAGACTAATTATTAATTCCAAATGCTTAGTAAATTCTGAACTCTGTCATTATTGTTTAAAAATAGTGTCACGAGAATGATAATCTCAAAACAAAATGAGCCAAAATCTATTCCATCCTGATTAACCCTGGCTTACTCCATGCAGACAATTGCAGCAGACTCTGAAATTTTGGATAAGTTCTCTTGATCTCCTGTTCTTGCACCTCCCATTACCACGCCCCTCCCCTGAACCTCCTCCCTTATTCCCATGGTCTGTACTGGAGTTTTCTCAGCAGTGACTGAGGGAGGACATGGTACACAATGCTCACTGTGTTATATTGCCTCAGTGGAGGAACTGCTGGGAATCACCTCAGCGACTTGTATGCCTTATGGGAAATAGTTCCAGCCAAAAATTTTCCATCTATTGATTTGAAATGAAGCATGCATAAATTAGAAGCAATAAACAGACTTCAACTTATCATGCAGCAGGAGGAGGAGGAAAGCTGAACAAAGAGGAGGTAGGGAGTGGAGAGAGAGTGTGTGCAAGAAAGAGAGAGAGGAAGAAGCCAGACAATAACTCAGTGAGAAGAAAAGTTTGGAGGTAAATTAAGTTTGAAAAGTGCAACTTCAAATTTATAATCATTGATCACCACAGCAGCAACTGAGTGTATGAAGAGTCCAATCCATATACGTCCATAAGTGAAGTTGCGGGAATCAATCAGCTTGAATGACAAATGATTACTCCAAACTTTAAAATAGCCAATTGTTCATGAATAAGTGGGTTGAATCTTTCAATTTGGCACCACCATTGGAGAAGATGGAAATAATGGATAGAAAATTGTACGACCTTTGTGCCTGAATTTCTGATATATGCTCCTGTCATACGGAGCTCTGTGCTGGGAGCACTAAATTGCAAAAGTTACTCGAATATTTTTAGAAGTCTGATCAATATCCCAGAACCTTTGGGGGATCTGGGTGCCGCGGTGCGCTAGCACAAAGCTGGCTCACCTCTGGGACTTGTGTTGAATTTCAGCGCAGATTAATGGACTGACAAGTGGTTTCGCTCTGTGAGAGTTTCGATTTCTCAAGGCCAGGAATTCAAAACACAAAGCTAATTGGCACAAAACCAGCAACCTCAGATTGGGAAAAACTCTCACTGGTTCAGTGACGGCTTGGATCAAGGAAAGATGCTGAAGTACAGCAAAGAAAACTTGCATTTATAGCTGGCTGCAGTGACCCACATCTGAGAGATGCCACACGCAGACACCTTAGTGAGGAGCTGAGGTTCCAACCCGAAAAGACCCAAAATTAATTCAAAAGAATTCAATATAAATAAGCAGCTTCAAACCAGAGCAATTTATAGGCAGTGTTTAGTTAATAGCAATGGACCATTTGGCTATTTATACTCCGCATGTCTCTTTATCTACCCTCATTAACATAGATTTCTATTCCTTTCCCCCTCACCTAGTTCTTTGTACACAGTGATACAAATTGCCTTAGCTCTTCCTTATGGTGGTGTGTTCCACTCTCTGGGTAGGGGTATATCCCTTGAATTCCCTTTTGGATTTACTAATAACTGTTTTTTCTAAATTTAAAATTAGTTTTGATCACCCATGTGAGACCAAACATCTTCGTCGTATCTACCTTATCAAATCCTTTCATCAACTTAACAATCTTTTATAGGCAACTCCACTTTAGAAGTGAGTTGATTTTTCAATGTTTGAAGATTCAGCGAAAACTCTGTTTACATTGAAGTTACACTGATCCCTAATTTAAATCAACTATTGAAGCATCATTTAAGTTGACAGCAAAAAAATGTGACCAATGAGCAAAATATTGGGTTTGTGTGCCATGATGGGGGATTTGTCAAAATGAGGGATTGATATCTGTCGGTAGTAGCCAATTGTAGGGCAGGATTTGAATAGAGCTGGAGACAGTTGGAGACTGAATGTAAGTGGAATGTAGGATCAAATTTCTTGTAGATCAGGAGAAAAAAAAATCAAGTTCAAAATGTCCCTGAGTGAATCTGCTCATGGAATCATCATCTTAATTTAGTCCCAGATTAAATGACAAGTCAGAACATTATTGCAATGTTTCTTCCCCTTTATTCCCTTAAATGTGAACATTCTTTAAACCATCCCAGGTTTAAGATGTCCACAGAGTGAATTCAAACCTTGATTCATATACCCTTTAAACATCTAATCTTAAAATGTTTCTGATCAGAAGCCACTGAACATATGTGACAATTCAATGATTCAGCTATTCCGTACACACAGGTCCTCCAGACAGTGTCATTAATTAAAGAAAATTAGAAGCACTTAAGAAGTTGTAAGGAAGTATTAAGAAAGGTGAAGTATACACTGAGGGAGGACTGACTAGGTTATATTTTTTGGAAAGGTGACTGCTGAAGAGTAGATGGATGGCAGTCTTTCAGATACAGTATTGATATGACTTGCTAGAGGAGATATTTATGCTCGTAAAATGAGGAGTTATCAATGTAAGATGTTAACTAGTAAATGCAATGAAGAATCCACGTAAACTGACATGGATCTGTTTTACAGATCTCTCTTCATTGTAGGTCTTTGTCAGTGAAAGAACTCCACAGAGCTTCAATAATGTTGCAATCAGAAAAGGAAAATCTGTAAGGTACTTCCTTGAGTGTGAAGGCCTTGGTGTGATAAACATGAGAGAAATTTCAGATAGTGACCACACAGATTTGACTTCAGTATGTAAATCTGAAGAAACAGCAGAGGCTCTGAGGATCAGACATCTCCCAGCAAAATATCAAGATTTTAGATTCAAGTTGGTTTAATGTCATTTCCAGTAAACCAGTGTAAAGGAGAAAAAATATAGCAGTTACTCCGGATCCGATGTACTGAGGGAGTACAAAAAGTACAGAATGAGATAAAGAAGACAATAATAAAAATGCGCCAAATAAATATGAATACATAAGTTAGCTCCTAAAGATTCATTGCATGTCCATAAAGTAATACCAGGCACAGGAGTGCCTGAAAAAAAGGTGACTAGCAGGAAATGATGAAGTAGTGGTGGTTGGAGGTGTGGGTAAGGTGGGATAGTGGGTGGAGGTGTTGATCAGCCTTACTGCTTGGGCAAAGTAACTTTCTTTGAGTCTGCTGGTCCCGACATGGGTGCTACAAAGCCTCCTCTCTGATGGGAGTGGGACAAACTGTCCATGAGCAGGGTGGGTGGGATCCTTTATGATATTGCTGGTCTGTTTTGGCCCCTTTCTGTATATATGTCCATGGTGGGCTGGCTGGGACCAGTGAGGTGTAAGGCCTTCCTGTGTCCCACAGTGCAGTTTCCATGCCATGCAGTGATGCAGCATGTTAGGATGCTCTGTACTGCACATCTATAGAAGAACATGTGTATAGATGTGCATATTTTAGCTCTCTTCAGCCTCCTCAGGGAGTACTGATGAAGGGTTTTGGACCAAAATATGGACTGTTTACACTTTTTCATTGATACTGCCTGACCTGTTGAGTTCCTCCATCATTTTGTTTTTGGAGACATTGGTTAGCCTTCTTGATTGTGTAAGGTTGCTTTTACCTAGACAAAAACAACTCAAATTTAGTTCAGCCAAAAACAAGAATGCTCAGTTAGGCATCAATCAATGGTATACAAAACCACCAGATTCAGATGAAGTTCTCGACCCACAGCATCAAATGTACGTTTCCTTCCATGGGTATTACCTAACCCATTGTGAATTGTTGCTCCAGATTCTAGCATCTGCAGTCTCTTAAGTTTCAAGTGAGTTTCACCCTGGCTCTATACTTTAATTGAAGAGAGCACTGTGGGGACATTAATGCCCTTGATATATGAACTCACGCTTTAGTTATGAGCAGACAAGTGAAATAATCTGCTTGCATGAAGTAAGGCTAACTCGTTGACTAATCTGCAAGGACTTTCACTGAAATGACTTCTTACAGTGTTCAACTAGATGGATGCAGGAAAAGCTGATGAGACTAATATCATGTGTCTGAATAAGAGTTAGGACATTGTGGATTGGGAAGAGGAAGATGTCATCACACAAAATGGGGAAACTGGATTTCTCTACTCTGGAAGGCTGTCGTTAACTGCATTGAAAACCAAAGAGATTAATAAGTTTATGTATATTACAGGAATGATGGAGATGGTGCAGGGAAATAAACTAAGGTAGAAGATGAGCCACAATTGTGATAAATAGAGGCGCTGATTCATAGGGCCAGATGGTTTACTCCTGTTTCTAATCCTTATGTTCCTATGTTCTTGCATGCATAGATGACATTGCCAGGGCTGAGGTTCAGGAGTTAATGAAGGATTGCAGACTGCTAATTGCTTGCTGGCATTTCCTGCCACATGATGAGATGTTTAAATCACAATAGCAGAGGACCCTGGAGAAAGAAAGCAAGTGTAACAATGATCAAGCAGGTCAGGGGAACATATCTCTTTTCTGATTACTTCAGGTTAGACCATAGACATTGGAGCAGACTTAGACCATTTGGCCCATCGAGTCTGTTCCATCAGTTTATCGTGGCTGATCTACTTCCCTCTTAACCACATTCTCCTGCCTTCTCCCCATAACCGTTCACACCCTCACTAATCAAAAACTTATCGACCTCCGCCTTAAATGCACCCTGTGACCTGGCCTCCACAGGCACCTGTGGCAACAAATTCCATAGATTCACCACCCTCTGGCTAAAGGAATTCCTCCCCATCACTGCTTTAAATGGATGTCCCTCTATTTTGAGGCTTGTAAAATCTATTCAAAATCCATGTGACTACAGTATATGCCTGGGTGCCTGAGCTGATGCCAGAGACAATCCTTAAAATGGAATGAAAATCAGCCATCAGTGAAAGAAAAGTACCCTGAAAAAGGAAAGCTAAAAAAATAAAATCAGAAATGCCAGACAGGCAGCATCTGTGAAAGAAGAAAAGGAATTAACAATTCAGGTCAATAGTATCTCAGATTTTAATGATAAGATATCCAATGTTGAAATGTGTGAGATTCAAGCTCTCTTTCCAACCACTGCAAAGTTTGCCTTTTGCTCAACTCATTTAAGAACATTCTGAAGCCAGTCTTTCTCACTTAATATCATCCATTATGATTCACTTATCCAATCGTTAAGACCAATAGTCCACTTACATGTTTTCATTGGCACCCAGGTGCCTTTTTAATATGCACATATTCAAAATTAAATATTTAGTGGTGTTGAGATCTTCATATTAGAAGGGCAGATAAAATTGTTTCTTGCCAGAGCAATCAAGTCTGAGGTGCTGTAAAATCTACTCAGTTCTTTTACTGCTTCTGCATTGAAGCATTTCTTTCAAAGAATCACTAAGCATCTTACAACCAGTGTAGAGCCATTGACCTGAATTGTTAACACTGTTTCTCTCTCCACAATCAGTGCGTGACCCGATGAGAGTTTCCAATCTTTCCGATTTTTATTTCAGATTTCCAACAGCTTCATTGTTTAGCGCTCCAAACTGTAGTTTTTGCTGTGGTGTAGGGATCACAAGCAACACCTTGTATTCCATTTGGGTATCCTCCAACCTGATGCCATGAATATTGATTTTTCCTTCCGATGAACAAAGTCCCCCTTTCCTCTATTCCCTACACTTACTTTTCACTTCTCACTTTCCTATCCTCTCCTCTCCTATCAGATTCTTCCTTTTCCAGCCTTTGACCTTTCCCACCCACCTGGCTTAACCTATAGTCTTAGAGCTAACTTCTTTCCCTCCAACCCCCCCGGCCCAGCTTTTTATTCAGGCATCTCCTTCCTTTCCTCTGATTCCTGAAGAATAGTCTCGGCCCAAAATGTCGACTGTTCACTCTTTTCCATAGATGCTGCCTGACCTGCTGAGCTCCTCCAGCATTTTGTGTGTTTTGCTTTGGATTTCCAGCATCTGCAGATTTTCTCATCATTGTGATTTGTGGCAGCTGGTTTATGCACATCAGTCTCCCACAAATGGCAGTGTGATGTATCGAGATCAACCTGAGTAGCTGCATCACTGCCTAGTTTGGGAATTGCACCGTCTCGGATCACAAGACCCTGCAGTGGATAGTGAGATCAGCTAGGAAGATCATCAGAGTCTCTCTTCCTGCTATTACAGATATTTACACCACACGCTGCACCTGCAAAGCTAACAGTATTGTGAAGAACCCCACACACCCCTCACATCAACACTTCTCCCTCCTGCCATCTGGCAAAAGGTACTGAAGCATTCGGGCTCTCACGACCAGACTGTGCAACAGTTTCTTCCCCCAAGCCATCAGACTCCTCAATACTCAGAGTCTAGACTGGCATCTACATCATTTATTATTATATTGTGATTTTTCCTCTACTCTGCCTATTGTCTTGTTTATTAATTATTGTACTGCCCTGCACTGTTTTGTGCACTTTATGTAGTCCTGTGGAGGTCTGTAGTCTAGTGCAGTTTTTATGTTGTTTTACGTAGTCTGGTGTAGCCTTGTCCTGTCTCACATAGTCTAGTGTAGTTTTGTGTTGTTTCATGTAGCACCATGGTCCTGGAGGAATGTTGTTTCGTTTTTACTGTGTACTGTACCAGCAGTTTATGGTCGAAATGACAATAAACTTAACTTGACTTGATATTGGCCTCTTTAGTCATCTTGACTGAGGGATAAATATTGACCAGGATGCTGGGTTTAATTCTTCATTGTAGTCTGATCTTCTACATCCGCCTGAAAGAACAGATGGGATGTTAGTTGACTCCCTCACGCATGAGAAAGAGAGGGAGTGCTTCTGAAGGCAAAGCTCTCCATTAGAATTAGAACATAGAATATACTGGCCCATGATATTGTGCCAACCTTTTAACTTACTCTAAGATCAATCTAAACCTTCCCTCCCGCAGAGCCCATTTGCCAACGTACGAATCTCTTTATGCCCCTAACACTGGCACTGCAAAGTGTTCCATGCACCCGCCACTCTCTGTATAAAACCCTAACACTGGCAACCCCCCCTGTACTTCCCTGCAAACACCTTAAAGTTATTCCTCCCTCAGATTAGCCATTTCTGCCCTGGGAAAACAACACTGCATTATCTGTCTGTACATTTCATGCTCCTCTTCTGAGATTTGAACCAGCAATCTTCCAACACAAGCAAGTAAGTTAAGCTTGAAAGATCCACATAATTTCTGCACAAGTCTTGTATGATGTGGGGTATTTTGCATGTTAGAATCATCATAAAATCGGATTTTAAAAATCTATCTTGGTGTCCTTGCATTTATTTTCTTGTTTTCATTTTTGGGGGTAGAGCTTTGTTAATGTAGAATATGTGACTAGGTTGGTGTTTTAGATTAAATTTAAAGAAACCTCTAAGTGTTAATTTTTTAAAATGCTTACATTGTTATTCTTGGTATGAATGTAAATTAAAACAAGTGTTGTCTGCATATCATAAGTCAGTTGAAGATTAGCAAGTGCAAGTCTCAGAACTAAGGCCGTGTGCTGTTTGGAACCGTGCCACAGTCGGCATTGGAAAATTTTGCTGAGCAGTTTGGTACACAGTACTCATCAGAGCAAAATGCCTGCATCTCTGAGTAACTGTCACATGGCTGTCCAGGATGTCTGCAGCTGTAACCCTGAAAGCTCAAGAGACTAGATAAGGTTGTGCAGAAAGCCAGTACTCTGACAGGCTTTGGTGACATGCATCTGAAGTGAAACATATTGGCCCCCTTGTCTCGTTATAATTGCACATGCAGCATGGACTAGATAAGGTGCAGAACAAGGGAAAACAAAACAAGACTGCAGTAGCAGATCAGATTTCTAACCTTTAAGGAATCATTTTTTGGTAACTTGTAGCTACTGTGCAATGCTCACCCACTGTAGATAAACGTCAGATTATCAGTCATCAGTTGAACTTACCTCTATGCACTTTGCTCCATGAGGGACCAAATGTGAACGGAACTGACCGCTTTGAGTGATTGTGTTCAAAGAATAATTTTATTTAAGTAAAGATCAGCTGTTCCTCTGACACTATCAGGTTATGTTGCAGGATTATGAAGCTCTCAAAAAGGAATTCATGTTCGTGTACCATGTGATGTGAAATGGTGAAATTATTCAAATTATTTAGGAACTATGAACTCCAAACAACAACAAACTCAGTGGCCACTTTATTGGATGCTCGTGTTCCATAGTTTTCAGAGATGCTCTTCAGAATACCACTATTGTAACGCATAATTATTTAATTTGCTGTCGACTTTTTGTCAGTTTGAACTAGTCTGGCCATTCTGCTCTAACTTCTCTCGTTAGTAAGGCATTTTCATCCTCAAAACTACAGTTGACTTGATGTTTTTTTGCACTATTCTCGGTAAACCCTCCAGACGGTTGTGTGTGAAAATCCCAATCCCAAAAAAAGATCCGCAATTTTTGAGACACTCAAACAATCCCATCTGGCACCAAAAATCATTCCATAGTCAACATCACTTAGATCACATTTCTTCGCTTGAACAATGACTGAACCTCTTGACTGTGTCTGCATGTTTTTATGCATTGAGTTGCTGCCACATGATTGACTAATTAGATATTTACATTAATGAGCAGGTGTTCCTAATAAAGTGGTCACTGAGTGTATCCACAGTCCCGTACCCTAAATGCAGATGTTGGGCAGTACAGTAGGGCAGCAAGTTGAGCTCTTGCCTCGGTGCAGTGTAGAAGCTTAGTTGAAGAGGTGCTTAATATTTAACATGAACTTGGGGTGCTAACAATCCTGTTTCAGTACTAAGTAATTCAATGATTCCATGACTTTATGAGTCCATGGCAGTATTGCTCAATGGCTGGTACTATGGCTCTCTTTATAGTAGCAAATGTATATTGTATGCACCGTTTGATGTTTAAATACTTTGGCTTTGTGGGTCGAACGGCCTACTCCTGTGCTGTACTCTTGCAGGTCTATGCTCTATGACCTAAGTTAACAGATTTTTGAACCTCACCGATCTTCAGCTTGTTGAACAAACGGGGATAACTGCAGTGATTCTATTTCTGGTGTTCCCACAACGATGGTCTCACTTAAAGGACTCTTTATCTTGTTATTTCATGCTCTTTCATTTCATTTCATTTCATGTTATTTCATACTCGTTATTGCTATTTATCTGTATTTGCATTTGCACAGTTTGTTGTTCATTGATCCTGTTTACAGTTACTGTTCTATAGATTTGCTAACAGGGAAAAGAATCTCAGGATTGTATGTGGTGACATGTAAGTACTCTGATAATATATTTTACTTTGAACTTTGCATTAAGGAAGTCACACAAGTTTTGTACTCAAAGAGAGGAGACCATCCACTTTTCCTTAACCCTCAGAAGCAGATGGGTTAGGCATGGGGTTTTGACTGCACTTCAGGCTTCTCCAATGTGCAGTTATTTCCCAATTGCTTTGCTCCTGACAGATATTTCCTTGACAGCCTCTGGCAAACTTGGTTCTCTATGGCTCTTTTGTACTAGAACGTGACTTTTGATAGCTGGTCTCGGTCCCTTTGACTTCCTAAGAGCATTTTCCTATGTTAATTCCAGTGCTGCAGCAGCTATTTCCTTAAGGGGCAACCTTACTCAGTAGCTGGAAGAATACTGCTTATAACAAGCTGCCTAATGGGTCACAGGGATGCTGCTAAATTAAAGAATTGAGAGATTGAGAAATCTTGAGTAGCCCATGTTGAAATGGATTAACGATAATATGACAACATAATCTGGCAATGATATACTGAGAAAATAGCAGAGATCATCCTGTTAATGAGATTTCTAAAAGAAGTTTTAAGATGATACAATGCTGCTTCAATATAGCTTACAATATAATAAAGCAATTTTTGCAGCCCCTATTTCACTAGCCCAATGAACTTATTTGATTTTGTCAACCAAGGGAGACTGGATATTTTGATTTCTAGAATTTGTAATGAAATGTTGAGGGGTTGCGGTGGGAAACTTTAAGATCAGTTTACAATTTGTTAAGCAGAGGGTAATAATTGAGACATGAGATCCAACCACTGTATCAGATTTGGGACTGATAAGCCTTGCATTTATACATGACTTGGATGAAGGTATTTAAGGAACACAATGCTCACAGGAATACATTTGATATGAGTCAGCAGTGTATATTCCAGAGGAAGGCAATTTCACAAGAGAGATCATGATTTTTTTTGTGTGAAAGAATGTATCTTGAGCTCTCTTTTTAAATTTTATTCCTCTGGAAGCAAACTTCACCTTTTAATATTTAATCTTCTTTTCTTTCAATGTCTCTGCTTAATTTAGCAGCATATTTTCCCAGGAGTAGCTGGCCACCTTCCCATAATACACAATTTCATGTTTATCATTACTGAAATTAAATTGCTATTTTCTCTCGGGTTTAAAAAAAAATGTTGTGCATGCTAACAGAGTCTACCTCATGATTAACCAAGTCAACCTTTATGGGTAATACAATCAGCAACAACACATGATAGTGAATTGTCTGTTGGAATGTCACAGATCCAAATAATACCATTTATTGCAAGAAATGTGATATGCATGTCTTTAATCTGCATGATTCAGTTTGGATCGGAAATCAATTCTAATGTTGACCCCATTTCCAGCATGAACAGATCTGGCCCAGCAACGTTTATAGAACATGGATGTGTAACATTTCATCAATGAAAGGATTAATTAGAGATTGAAGTTCAGGTGGGTGGAAGCAGGTGAAGATGTGTGGGTGAAGTGGTGAATATGGCCAATGTGATGGGGTGAGGACACAAGAGTTAAAGGTATTCCATTTTATTTCCTTTAACTTCCTTTCTGAGTTGAGCTATATGACCTGGCATTTTTGCAATGTGAACTGAAGTCTTGAAGATGCAGGAATGGTAAGGAGTACGGGCCGAATCAAAGCAGTGGGGCTGAGAGCAAGGAACAAACTAACATTTTTCCATTGCTGGAATGAGCTTGGAGCTGAATTGAAGCAGCAGATCCGAGGCGAGGCAGTGGGGCCCCGGGCCAGATTGGAAAGGTCAGGTATGGGCCGAATCGAGGTGGTGGGGCTCAGCCTAACAGCAAGGAACGAACCATTGTTTTTCCATTGCTTGACCAGGGAGTGGTTTGAAGACGCAGAGTTGAAGCGGTGGGATCCAGACCCGAGAGGGAGGAACAAGTTTGACCGATTTAAGCATAGGGCCAGGTTGGAAAAGCCGGGTACGGGCCAAATCAAATCAGTGGAGCTCAGGCCCGAGAGTATATCGAAGCGGCAAGGCCTGGGTCCGACAGTGAGTTTAAGCATGGGTCAGATTGAAAAAGTTAGCCTGCCGGGGCCAGAGGTGGGGGACAGGCTAGTGTTTAGCTTGCTGTTTGGCGAGGCTTCCTCATCTCTGTACTGAGTTATTGGGTTCTTGACTGGCTTTGTGGCTGTGAACTCACTTTTGTGAGCATTAGATCTGATTGTTATTTGCTTACTTTTTATTGTTTTTTTTTGCTCATGGGATGTTTGACATTCTTTTTTTAGTGGGTTCTGTTGGGTTTCTCTGATTTGTGGCTGTAAGGAGACAAATCTCAAGGTTGTAGATATTAGACATACTTTGATAATAAATGTACTTTGAACTTTGAAAGAGATGCAAGAGAAATATAAGACAAAGGACAGTGCAAGGGCAATTTTAACTGAATTCAAAAGGCCTAAGCAGGGTCAGTATATTTTGCAATCATGTTATTTGTAGTTAGTTGGTGCTTTGGTAACTTAGTTGGTGTTTTGGCATTCTATTTGATTTCCTATAACATAGAAAACCTTCAGCACAATACAGGCCCTTCGGCCCACAATGCTGTGCCAAACATGTACTTCCTTTAGAAATTACCGAGGCTTACCCATAGCCCTCTATTTTGCTAAGCTCCATGTACCTATCCAGGAGTCTCTTAAAAGATCCTATCGAATCTGCCTCCACCACTGTCGCCGGCAGCCCATTCCACACACTCACCACTCTCTGCGTAAAAAAACTTACCCCTGTCATCTCCTCTGTACCCAAGGACGTCACTAAAAGAGTGAATCACGTCTGATGAGAATGACGCAGCCATTCAAAAGCACAAGACTGTTATTTTGCCTCCTTCCATACATTTCTTTGGCTGCTACTCTTACTGCGGTCAAGCCCCCTGGACTTAGGAATCACCAGAGTAGATTTGTTATGTACCTTGCGAAGAATCGAGTAGTATTGTCATTATGCACCAGATTCATCTTTGAGGATCGTCTCGTTGTCTGGTGGAGAGCCTTGTGTGTTCCTGAGATTCTGAGACAGATTCAAAGCTGTAATTGGTGCCAAGGGTGCACCTACTAAATACTGACTCGAAGAGGATGAATACTTCGGCGATCAATTATTTTGTGTTTAATAATTGTTATAAATTCAGACCAATTTGTAGAAATTTGTTTTCACTTTGATGTGAAAGGGTCTTCCCTGTTGAGCAGTGTCAAAAAAAGCCAAATTAAGTCCACTGTGATTCAGTGTTATAAAACTATAAAACATGAAAACCTCCAATGGGTTGAATACTTTTATCGGCTCTGTATATACTTACAGTTTCCCCCCTTATTATTATGTATGGCATTGTACTGCTGCCGCAAAGACAACAACTTTCACAACATCTGCCCGTGATCTGATTCTGATTCTTGAGATATCAGGGGTAGGAACGCTGAGCTCTTGTCATTAGCTGAATGGGAGTCATGTGCAGAACGGGGAAAATATTACCAGAGCAGTAGAATATCGTCACTGTGCAGAACTAACTAATCCCTCTCGTGTTTCACCCCCATGACATTTTTTCACACCATAAACTGCGAGAGAACTGCAGTCACCCTAATGCAGTCTGAGAGCAAAATAAGGAATGACAGACCAGTAACTTGTGTAGATTAGTTTGTCTGAGAGAATTTTTTAATAAATGTAGCTTTGATTCCCACTGGAAATGATGTGAAGGAAATTTCAACATTACTCTCTTTAAAATACGGGCAAGCTTATTATTACTTTATTGGTCTGGAGTAATGGTTTATGCCCTATAATGGAAAAATGTGAATTGATGATAACAAGAGCAATCAGTCCAAACTCTCCTCTAAAAAAACACTTCAACTTCAACAGTAACACTTACAATTTGTTAATGTTAGTTGACAGTCCATTCAGCAATATTTTTAATGGCTAACTTGAGAAATGAGTTGCTAAGTATAGAGTAACTGATAAAAACTCCATTTTGAATTGATGCTATATTTTACAATGAAATGAAAGTTCCATGAGGCCCCGTCTTATTTTGTTGTATATCAAGATTGAAATCTTCATTGCAGCCAACTGTGTCCAGCACTGCCACCTTCTAAATCCCTTTCCTTCTCCTTATCTCTTGACAACCTGCATCAGTGATATCATTTGTTGTACAGAAACAATGATTGTACATGGATATCACACAGGGAAGAAGGAATGAATGGAGACATTGGATGAGTAGCCCACTCTTCATGAAAATAAACCCAGTTGCTGCATGCCAACCTTCAGTGCAGTGGGCCGATCAGGCATTTACGTTCTCAGAGTGGTGCCTTACCTGGTGAAGATATAACTATCCATACTGTTGAGCCCATGGACTTCAGATGTCCTGAGTCAGTCAGCATGAAATATTCCACCTGCTTGGCCCTGACCTTCTTCCTCTTCAGTTTCACAGCAAGGGGATTCCCCTCTGAGCTACAAGTTCTGTCAAGCTCATTGGGAATGTGGATTTAACTGGAATTCTATAAATGTTTGAAACCAAAACCACAGGATTGACTGTTGTCCTATAGAGCCTCGGATGAATGAATGGTTAATCGGTAAGGCTTTTGCTGCTCCTTCCTGAGATTTGAAATCTATGCATTTGCCAGTGGGAGTGCCGGAAAAAATAAAGTTTTGACTGTTAGAACACTTGTTGGCTTGTCTTAATTTTTAAGTGTGCGAGCATCAAGTAACTTGGATTTATTCAAGTCTAAATGTTTAAGCCATCTTGCCAATTATGATTGGAGCAAGTGGTGATATAAATAATAGATTGCTTGATTTATTTATTGAGATACAGCATTAGATAAGCCCTTCCGGCCCTTTGAGCCGTCGCCTATTTAACCCTAGCCTAATCACTGAGCAATTTACCATGATCAATTAACCTAGTAACCGGTATGTCTTTGGTCTGTAGGATGAAACCAGAGCATCTGGAGTTGAACTTGGGTCACTGGTACTGTAAAGCACTATGCTACTGTGCTAGCCCATGTAGGATTTGGCCATTCTGCTCTGTCTGCTCAGTCATTTTATCATATCAAAACTGTTCTTTTACCGCAGAATAAATTTTGGCTATTAACATTTGTTTAAGAAAGTTCTGAGAGCCATTCAAACTTCTTCAGGTTTTTCACTTGCTGCTACTTGAAATTACGAAGAGATTTTTTATTTGGCGACCGCTCAGCCTTCAGTACTCCAATTCCAAGCAAACACAACTCTAAACTCATAGACCTGGGACTTAACACTCCTTTTGCAACTAGATCTTGACTTCCTGACCAACAGGCAACAACCACTAAAGATAGGTAGCACAGTTCTGCCATGATTATCCTCAGCACTGGTGTCCCACAATGCTACACCCTCAACCCTCTACTCCACTCCTTATACACTCAGAGCTGTGTGGCCCGATTCTGCACTAACTCCATCTACAAATTTTGGGATGATGCCACCACAGCAGGCTGTACTCTATGTAAATAATGATGAGTTGCAATGTAGGAGGGGGAGAGCCTGGTAACATGGTGACATAACAGAAACCTTTCCCTCAGCAAAAGAAAGGAGCTGATCATTGGTTTCTGGAAGAGACAGTGCATATGCTCCTCTCTACATCAACGGTGCTGCGGTTGACAGTATCAAGTTCTTAGGTGTGAATGCCCTGCCTGTCCTGGTCCAACCATGTTGATGACAGGTTCAAGAAAGCTCACCAGCACCTCAACTTACTAAAAAGACTAAAGATCCTCACCAATTTTTATCAATGCGCCATAGAAAATATCCTATCAGATTTGGAATGGTAACTGCTGCACTGTGACCACAAGAAAATGCAGGGGTTTGTGGACACAGTTTAGAACATCATGGGATGGCCTCCTTTTCAAGGACTCTGTCTACTCTTCTCTCTTCCTTGGAAAAATAGCCATTATAATCAAAGACATCACCCACCACAGACATTCTTACTTCATCTCCTCTCCTCCCATTGAGCAGAAGATTCAAAAGCCTGAAAACATGTACCACCAATCTTCAAAGTATGCTTCTCTGCCATTGATTATTCAATGGTTTGCTAATACAATAAGGTTGACACTTGTCCTTTCAATCTACCTGGATGTGACCTTCAACCTTTTTGTCCAACTGCACTGCACTTTATCTATAACCATAACACTTCTATGCAGATTCAGATCTGCACTCTGTACTCTGTTATTGTTTTACCTTCTATTACCTCAATGCAATGTTGTAATGAATTGATTTGTTTGAACGGCATGCAAGACACATTTTATTTTACTGTACATGTGACAACAGTAGTCTAATTTAGATTTGAAGGTGATTCTCTATTTTAACACGGAAGACCGTAGATTGCTGGTGGGATTTAATTCCTTTAGTTGGGAAATCTGCTCATATTGAAAGCCTCCACAGATACACCATTGAGAAAATAAAGTACTGGTAAGGGATGCGACAGAGGGCAGGTGGAAACTTTTTGATAAGGGAGTACATAATAGCAGTACAGTCGACCTTCACTAATCCGACTACCTGTAATCCGGTTCCTTTGATAATCTGGCACTGATTTCAAATTTTCCGCACAACTGTAATTTCAAATTTCCCAGGCCACCATACCAATCTGTTGTGCATTGTTTTGGTTGCGATAGATCTGTTCATGTGTTGGCACGCTCCTGTAAGCACAGATAGGCGATTCCTGCTTGTTTTTCTGCATTTATTAATATCATTTGCATGAGGCGTGGTCACCCAGCACTCGCACGTCTCACCCGACAGCAGCTGACGTGCGCTGGGTCAGTCTGCCTGCCCGCAGTCACACACTACCCTCCAGCGTCCGTTCTCTTCTGCCTATGACCTCAGATCGGATGTGGCAACCCGCTGAAATTAAGCCTATTACTAAGCGGAGGAAAAGAAACTAACGAGGATTCCCTCAGTAACTGTGAGAGACGAGGGAAGAGCCCAGCGCCGAATCCCTGGCCACCTGGCGATTGCATGAAATGTGGCGTATAGAAGACCTCCTTTCTCCGACTTCTGCTTCTGCTCACCCAGATGTGCTGCCACCAACATCAACAGTTTTTGAAGAAACTGTTGTGCCAGTTTCAGCACCAGTTCCTGATGCTTCACTCATTTTTCAAGATAAAGATGTTGATGATCCTGACAACACCACACTTGAAAGTATGTAACTTTGCCTGAAAGTATATTTAATGTCTCACTTCAGAAATGGAAGAGATTAACTGTTCTGTATAAGTTAATTCCTGTGTATTTACCTGTACCCTTTATTTTATCTGTGCCTGTACAGTATATTACTTTATTAAAATTTCACTTGCTACTCATTTAATATTTCTGTTTCATTATTATCTAATGTACTGATTTACATGATATTTTAAAGGTATGATGCTTTAAAGGTAGCTATTGCTTAATATGATCCTTCTGTAATTCGACATCTTCATTAATCCGGCACTCCTCAGGTCCCAGTGGTGCCAGATTAGTGAAGGTCGACCTGTACTTAGAGATGACATTCTTGGGAAATTGTCCTGTGAGGCCATATGGATAGAATTTAGAAACGGGGAGGAAAACATCACTCTAGCAACTCTGTATGAAAGACCCTATAGTTTTCAGTGAGAATATAAGCAGTAGGTGTGTAGAGAAATTGTTCATATTTGAACAAATAATAGGATTGTGTTAGTGGGAGATTTTAATTTCTCTGAGCCGCATAGAGTGTCAGTGGTCTGTAAGTGGTGGAATTTGTGAAATGTGTCTAGACAGTTTTTTCAAGTCAACATATAGAGGGCCCTATGTGGATGGGGGCACTATTGGAGCTCCTCTTGGGGAAAGAGGCTGGGCATGTAAATAAGGTGGCAGTGAGGGAGCATGTTGGCTCTGGGGATGCTATAGATTTCAAGGGGATAATGAGAAAGGATATGACAGGTCCATGGGTTAGTGTCCTAAACCGTAGCATGGTTAAGTTTGGAGGTATTAGATAGGATCTAGCTGAGGCCAAAGGGTGAGCCTGTTGTCTGGGGAAAGAAGTGAATGGCAAGTAGGAGGTTTTTAAGAGTGTGGTATCAGCTGTTTAGGAACAGTATGTTCTTGTTAAGGTGAAGGGTAATTCTAGCAAGTTTAGTGAACCCTGGCTGATGAGAGCAATTGAGGCTCTCGTCTAGAAAGAGAAAAAAAGAACACATTATGTTTAGGATGTTGGCATCAAGCTAATCTCTTGATGACTATTAGAAGATTAGAATTACATTTAGGAGAGAATTCAGGATGACAAACAAAAGATGTGAGATAGACCTAGCAGATAAAGTTAGGGAAACTTCCAAGAAGTCCTCTAGCTAGATTAAGAGTAAAAAGGTGTCTAGGTAGAGGTTTGGACCCCTTAGAGATCAATAGAACCACCTGTATCTCAAGCCTCAGGAGATGGATGTGATTTTTAATAAATATTTTCCTCTGTTAACTGAGGAGAACATCTTGGTTGCTCAAGGGACAAAGGAAACAAGTGGAATTGTTTTAGAGAGCATTCATATTACCATGGAATGGATTTTTGCAGCCTTTACAACACATTAAGGTGCATAAATCCCCAGGGCCTGACCAAGTGCATCCTTAATCTTTGTAGGAAACTGTAAAGGAAATTGCAAAAGCCTTTGCAGAGATAATTCCTTCATCATTAGACAATGGTAAATTTCCTGAAGACTGGAATGTTGTTCTGTTGTTTAATGTGATGTGCTGAGTGAGCTGTGTCTGCAACTTACTGCAGTTTCCTGTGGTCTCAGACAGAGCAGTTGCCATAGCAAGCATGATGCATCCAGAGAGAATGTTTTCCGTAGTGGATCAATAAATGGTCAAAGGGGACTTGCCAGATTTCTTTCTTTCCCTGAAGAAGTAGAGGCACTGTGTGCTTTCTAGGCAATGGTATCTACATGTTTCTTGCAGGACAGGCTATTAGTGATCAGTGGGATGGAAGGAAGTTAAGCTTTGAGTTTAATTGCAGCAAAACCAGCTGGTAATAAATCGAAGATGACGAAGAGGATCACAAAGCCTACTGTGTACAGCCACAGCAAAGTGAAGACATCATTATCTAGAATATTGAAAAATTAATAAATAATTGTCAGGAGTCTGATATTGGAGGTGGGGAAGGGGGAGAAGAGGAGGAAGGAATGAACTTGTCTTAGCTTTGAGATTCATTCAAAACTTTTGATAATTAAGTCTGAAAACTATTTAAACAACAGAAGTAAAATGGTGGAAATAATCAAAAGATTTGTGGAAAGGGAAAATGTGCAAAGATTTCAGTTCAAAGACCCTTCTTTCCCTGAAGCAATCAAAACAATAAAAGGATTGAATGAGGTTGATAGATAAAAAATAATATTTCTACCAGTGAGGGATTTCAGATTCAGATCATAATATTAAAATTAGAATTGTATAATTTAGGATAATCACAAGGCATTTACATGTTCAAATGACTGTTTCAGTTTGGAACTCTCTCTCTAAAAAGTGGTTGATTCCAAGTTGATTGGACTTTCCAAAACATGGTTTGATGAATTTTCTTATGGTAAATTGAACAAGAACCGCAGAAGTATGCAAATAGAGGCACGCTGCAGATCAGCCTTTAAAGTAATGGGATAATGATCACTTTGAAGGTTTGATTGGGATATTCCACTTCTTACCAATGCCTTTTCCAAAGGAATGAATATGTGTATATTTAATCAACAGACATCTGCAACCATTGAATAACCACGAAGCAAATTACTGCTCAGAATCAAATTAAATTTATATATCTTCTTCACAACCTTATTGATATATCAATGTTTAAATATCCATGTCATAACAACACACTCAGCTATTTTGTCTTTTGCTCATCCTTTAGTTTACTAATCTGAAAGCCAAGTTGTCACATCTGGAATTCCAATTAGTCACAAGCAGCTGGACCACATTGGTCGATCTCCATTTACATTCATTTTGAAGTACTTCTCAGGAGGTCCAAGAGCCTCTAGAGCAATTTATAAATGTAGTGTTCTCATGCAGAAATACTCCATTTCTTTCCAGATTAATAATTATCTGGCCAGCAAATGGAATACTTTGCAGTATATGGCACCAGAGCTCCTTTTTTTATGTGAGAATGGAGTGAAAGTTGGAGACATCAGGAAGGAGTCAGTTCTTTGACTCAAACATGATTCCTGTTGGAAACGTGGACTCAATCATTATACCCAAGTCAAAGTCAAGTTTATTGTCAGGTGCACAAATACATGTATGCACAGGTGCAATGAAAAACATAATGCAGCAGCTTTACTCTTAAGCAGGTTCACAATAGAAACATAAATACTTGACGTTATAAATTATTGTAACAAGGAAGAAATTAATTCAAACAAGATAACAAATGTTCATTTTGGTGTAAAGTGATCAAGGTAGTCATAATGTTGTTCAACTGCAGTGATTACGGTTGTGCCATATATCTGAAGGGAAGCAGCTGTTCTTGAAACTAGTGGTGTGGGATTCAGAGCTTCTGTACCTTCTGCCTGATGGTACCTGTGAGGAAAATGGCATGGCTTGAATGATGGATATCTTTGAACATGGTACTCTTAATGAACTAATATTAGAAAATAAGACAAAAGTTGTTGAAAGTGGGGTACTTGCTTCTTACTGGAGAACACACTGGGTGCAAAATATTGTTTTGGGGAAGTTACTGGAGGGGATTCCACGAAACAGGGTTTGCCTGCATTTGGAAAGAGATGGGCTGGTTTTGTGGGTGGGAAATCATCTCATGAATTCAATTGAATATTGCCAAAGAGAACTGACAATGATGTGGCAGTATACTTTGACCACGTGGACTTTAGCACGGCCTTTGCAAGGATCTCTGTGTTAGGTTATATCACCAATGGCTATGGGTAAACTAGCTAATTGGATAGAAAATTGGCTTAGTAGAAGGAGTCAGAGTGCAGTAGAGGAAGATGGTTGTTCAGAATGGAGGCCTATGAATATTTGTATCCTACAGGGATTGGTGCTGGGTCCACTGTTATTTGCCATCATGGGTTCACAACTATCCCATTCTGCCTCCTTATTTCAGGCTGATTTGCCAATTTGCCAAAGATTCTTTGGGCTGTAAATTTGTGGACTATTCTTCTATCTGGCATCTGGTCAAAGGTCTTGATGAAGTCCATGTAGACCACATCAATAGGGGTGACAACATCAACAGGACTGGCCTCACCAATATATTTTCTTACCTCCTCAAAAAATATTCATTTAAATGCATGCTGAGTAGTTTTGGCCAATCCCTGCCTTTCCAAGTACATTTAATGCTGTCCCTCAGAATTGTTTCCCGATAATTTCCCTACCACTGAAATTGTCTGAAGCTGGTCTATCCCTTCTGCTCTTATCCTCTAATCACCTGGCACCTCACCTGTAGCAGGCAAAGATTTAGATCTCTGTCATAGCTCCCAGTTTTCTGTTTCCTTGTAAACTACGGCAACCTTGGGGAAAAAAATTAGATCACGCCCGGGGAATATGTCCACTGCGGATTGCCTCTTTGATCCCTTATAACAGTTAGCATGAATCTATGTAGAAGTCTTGAAAACACATTTAGGTTACTAATGTGTGTCATAGAAGGAAAGCTGTTGTCTTTATTCAGGTTGACCAATAACCCTAAAGGTTAATTTGCAGTTTGAGTTTGTGGTGAGAAAGACAAATGCAATGTGAGCATTCATTTCAAGAGGATTAGTATATAAAAGCAAGGATGTAACATTGAGACTTTACTAAGCACTGGTGAGGCCTCACTTAGAGTATTGTGAGCAATTTTGGGCCCCTTATCTTGGAAAGGATGTGCTGAAACTGGAGAGGATTCAAAGAGGTTCACCAAAATAATTCCAGGATTACTGTGTACCGTGGAGAGCATTCTGACAGGATGCATCACTGTCTGGCATGGGGAGGGGGCTACTGCAAAGAACCGAAAAAAGCTGCAGAAGGTCGTAAATTTAGTCAGTTTAATCATGGGTATCAGCCTACAAAGTACCCTGGACATCTTCGAGGAACGGTGTCTCAGAAAGGCAGCGTCCATTATTAAGGACCCCCAGAACCCAGGGCATGCCCTTTTCTCACTGTTACCATCAGGTAGGAGGTACAGAAGCCTGAGGGCACACACTCAGTGATTCAGGGACAGCTTCTTCCCCTCTGCCATCCGATTCCTAAATGGACATTGATCCTGTGATCACTACCTCACTTTTTAAATCAAGATTATTTCTGTATTTGCATGATTTTTAATCTATTCATTATATATATATATATATATATATATTATTTTTTCGTCATCTATATTATGTATTGTATTGAACTGTTGCTGTGAAGTTAACAAATTTCATGACACATACTGGTGATAATAAACTTGATTTTGATTCTGAAATGACTTGTCATATGAAGAGTGTTTGATGGCACTGGGGCTGTATTCACTGGAACTCAGAATAATGAGGGGTGTTCTTATTGAAACCTATCGAATGATGAAAGGCTTCAGTAGGGTAGATATGGAGAGGATGTCTCCTAAGGTGGGAGAGTCTAGACCAGAAGGCACAGCCTCAGAACAGAGTGGTGTCCTTTTGGAACAGAGATAAGGAGGAATTTCTTTTGCCAGAGAGTGGTGAATCTGTAGAATTCATTGCCGCTGGCAGCTGTGGAGGCAAAGTCTTTATGAACATTTAAGGAAGAGGTTAATAGATTCTTGAGTGGTCGGGGCCTGAGGAGATATGGGAGAAGGCAGGAGATTTGGGCCGAGAAGGAAAATGGATTAGCCTTGATGAAATGGCAGAGCAGACTCAATGGGCCAAATGGCCTAGTTTTGCTGTATCTTATGGTCTTATGGCCTAATATGTTGGTCCAGATCCACTAATGTTTTTGACAACTTATACCACCTGAAGTTGCCTAGTAAATAATTTATATGAGGACAAATATGCGCTTTGCCAGTGACGCAGCTTCTTGTAAGTGACTACACACTGAAAACATCCATTTCAGTTCTGAAATTCATTTTGAATTTGAACCATTTGCTTTACTAACACTTTCCATTAAAAAAGGATTACATTTCTATAATTCCTTATATTATCATGTATTAACTGGCAGGTCTGCAGCAATTAACTAATAATGGGAAGTCATGTTCTACACTGGAATTCCCAATCAAATTGGCTGCACTTGAACTTCTGGTTATTTTTATTTCAGCTTTATGTCAGACTCAGGGTTTGAGAGAAGGGATTCTATATGTTCATACAATTGAGGTGGTTTGAATAATCACATTCTGGTAATGCCAGCTGTTTTTTTATGTTCTTGATTAATTATCTGGAGAGGCTACAGGAGCTCCTTAAATTAATTTTGTTTTCCTAATAGACATATATCCAAAGATACATTTATTTTAACATTATAACAGGCACTACTGAGCTAATCTCCATGTGATTCTCCTCCAACATTTACTTAGCTTTGCTCATGCTGACCGAAAGTAAGAAGACCAGATTTAACAAGCGTGCACAAAGAAGAATTAATTCATTACCATGCCCTGACCATTGCATTTGGACAGCTTTTTAACATCTCTGATATTACTGCTGGTATGTGATACCAAGTTCTTCAAGCACATTCAAGCCTTAGGTCATTCTGCCTCCATGTCAGAGAACTTGTTTAACAGAAGTGAGTAGCAGACACAACATGCTGGAGGAACTCACCAGGCCAGGCAGCGTTTATAGAAAAGAGTACAGTCAATGTTTCAGACCGAGACCCTTCATCAGGACTGGAAAAAAGATGAGTCAGAATAAAAAGGTGGGAGGAGGGGAGGAAGAAATACAAGGTAGTAAGTGATTGGTGAAACTGAGAGGGAGAAGGGGTGAAGTAAAGATCTGGGAAGTTGATTCATGAAAGAGATACAAGGCTGGAGAAGAGGGAATCTGCTAGGAGAGGACAGAAGACCATGGAAGAAAGAAAAGGGGGAGGAGCACCAGAGGGAGGTGGTAGGCAGGTAAGGAGATAAGGTGAGAGAGGGAAATAGAAATGGGGACAAAGGAATGGTGAAGGGGAGGGGCATTACCAGAAGTTCGAAGTGGTTACTACTCTAACCATGAGAGCAAGGACTGCATATGCATATTTGGCATGAACCTGCATATGGCAGTCACAAATTTGTACATGCCATGTACGTAATTACACACCACAGATACATTCTCTCATGCATGTACACACAAATAGGTGTACACAAACATGCACATGCACACTTATTGTGCAGATTTGTGCCTGTACACACAAAGTCACACAATATGCTCCCACAATACACTGTCACATACTCACACAAATGCATGGTTACAAAGAGTCCTTGTACACACCATGACAAGGCACACTGATGCAAAGAGCAGCTGCATCCCACCACACATGTTGATATATACAAACCCAACACATCCACTCATCACATAGTCCAATGCTCACATTGTACTTGTGCGCATTCTCCCGCTCTCCCCCTGTCCCTCATTGATACCCAAATTTGAACTTATTTCTCAGGACATTATCATGGTCTTCTACTGCTGTATCCCATCACTTCAAGGTTCAACATGTTGTGCATTCAGTTTTGCCCACCTGCACACCACTGTTATGATGCATGGTTTGTTGAGTAACTGGCATTTTCCTGTCAGTTTGAAACAGCCTGCCGTTCTCCTTCAACCTCTCTCATTAACAAGCCTTTTTGCCTACTGAACTGCTGCTCACTGGGTATTTTTTTGTTTTTGCATCATTCTCTGTAAACTCTAAAGACTGCAGTGCATGAAAATCCCAGGAAATCAGCAGTTTATGAGATACTCAAACCACCCTGACTGGCACAAACAACAATTTTGCAGTCAAAGTCAATTAGATCACATTTCTACCTCATTCTGATGTTTGAATTCAACAACAACTGGCCCTCTTGACCATATCTGCATGCTGTTATACTTTGAGTTGCTGCCACATGATTACCTGATTAGATATTTGTAGTAATAAGCAGATGTTCTTAATAAAGTGGCCACTGAATGTACATAGGAACTGGCAGGGATTCAAACAGGTTGGAAGTGGAAGGAAAGTGATTTGCAAATGCACCTTAGACCTGACTTGTGATTTCAATCCACACAAATGCTCGTACATGTCATTTTGTTAATGTCTTGTGCATAGATTATCATTAATTATCAGGTAAACAGTATAATTGAAATAATTGGCAGATACTCCACGTACAATATTTTGCATGAGACAAAAAGTTTATTTAATTGACTTGAAGTTTGAAATTTCAATAATCAAATCAATTTGAATATAAAGGATCAAAAATAGTGATGTCAACAATAAAAAAAGATAAAATATTGATTAGTAGAGCTTAATACAGCAAAACCTTCTGGTGTACAGGGCATTAATGATATTTTATCCAGTAATTATAAAACATAATGTGTAAATGATTTTCTATCACTATAAAGCTATCATCATTACTAATGGGGTCTTTAATCCCCAATTGTATGAGATTCTATTAGTGATCCTGAGCTGATTGATATTCTGGGCTCATATGAAAGACAGTCTTATAACTCATGTCTTCTTGTTATCCATCTTAATATGAGACTATCACCGATGGCAATTACATTTACACTTTTTCTCAGCAGTGGAAGATTTTGTTAATCTTATTATTCTGACACACACCTTAATAAGGTTAAGTGGAGTAAATGTTACTGTGTTAAATCGAATGAAAATTTCAGTATTTCATGTTAACACTCTGGAGATTTGGTAATTTCTCACACTTACCTGAAAGTGTCACTTTAATGTGCTGTGCTGCTCTCATAATGGTAACATCACATACTGTCAACACTGGTGCTGAAATTAAGCTTTCAGAAATATAAGAGCTGATAATCACGGGAATCTGGAACAACACGCAAAATGTTGTCAGAGTTTAGCGGGTTACGTGGCATCTGTGGAGTGGTATGGTCACTTGAAGTCTCGGATTGAGAGTGACCCAGATGAAGTATCGCTGTCCATAGCTGATGTATGACTGGCCGAGTTTCTCCAGCATCTTGTCTGTTATACTCAATAATGCCCATACTAAGAATTTTCTCTCTTTTTCTTGCCTAATGACCACTTAACCACCTATGCCCAGCGACCTGTTCTCACCCACCAAATAAATAACTCATCCTAACATGTTTTGGTTTCATTAAATGAACACCCAAGTAATGAAATAAGATAATATGGAGAGAATTATATGTAATTCAAAACACGTCATCAAACTAAGTATTGTGTGTGAAAGATAAAATAATCTTACTGGATAAATTCCTTTATTTTGCAATCCTGAAAATCTCATTCCCTTGAGATCACGGAGGGAGAGCAGTGAGAGTGAGAGGGAGAGAAGGAGAGGGAGAGAGAGAGAGAGAGAGAGAATCACTGAACTCACAGCAAAGGAAAGATTTAAACTTCTTCAGGGTAGGCATTGCTCAAAGAGACTTTACAGTGTAGTACTAGAATCACAAACACAAGAAAATCTGCAGATGCTGGAAATCCAAAACAACACACACACAGAACGCTAGAGGATCTCAGCAGGCCAGACAACATCTATAGAAAAGAGTAAGCAGTCAACGTTTTAGTCCGAAACATTTGATTCCCTCATTATTTTCAGTCCTGGCTGTGCAAATCATTCCCTGTGAATTGCCCAACAATTCCCTTTTGACAATGCTGAGTGATTCGATTTCCACTCCTATTACAGGCAATAAATTTCAGATCATAGTTAGTCTCTCACATCCTCATACATTTTACCATGTATTTTAAATCTGCTGCATGAATTATTAATTCATTAATAAACTGGCGATCAGGTAAAAACTTTTAGAGTGCGTAAGTGGGAGGTCGTGGATAAGCTATTGACAATTTTTCACTTAGGTATGTAACACAATTGTCAAATGAGCACTATAATTTAAAACCACTAAGATTTAAATGATTGATTCATGCATTCTTACTTTCTGTACTTTGACAGGTGATTATATAAACATTTTTATGTACACTGTCATTGATAAATTGTCAGCCCCAATCTCTAAATTTTGTGCAATCTTGAAATTTGAAAAAAAAGAATTGCCTGAAATAAATATGTTTTGAAAATTATTTAAATATTTGAATCGAATTGTACTGAATCTAGAATTGGCAAGACTTGGTGGCTAAAAACCAAGTGCTGATAAAAGAGATTATTTTAGTCAAGTACTTGATAGTTGACATGGATGTGGTTGGCTAAAGGTTACTTCTGTGCTGTATGAGGTGTCTTTTGTTGAAGGCAGACATCCATGGAATTCTCTCTCATTTATAAAGCAACTGTAAGTCCTTTGAACTGATAGAATAAAAAAGAGGATTCAAAGACCAAGATTTCAGATCTGTCACAAAACCCATGATTTCCTGGGCACCAGAAATTCCTATCCTTCTGTATCCCCCAAACACCAAGACGACCTCTGACAGATTTGAAAGATGCAATCAGTACTGCTCATAGAAGCCAGACCATGGAATGGTATAGCACAGGAATAGGCCCATCGGCTCACAATGTCATGCCAAAATAATTAATTTAGTAATCAAATAGCCAAGTAACTAATCTCCTCTGCCTACACAATTCATTTTCTTCACAATCATGTGCTTATCTGAAGGTCTCTGAAAAGTCTCTAATGTTTCTGCCTCTAGCACCACCACTCCAGATAGCACATTTGAGGCACCAAAACTCTCTTTCTGTGTGTCTGCTCTATCTTTGCCTCTCATAATTTTATAAACCTCTATCAGATCTCCCCTCTGCCTCTGCTGCTCCAGAGAAAACAACTCAGCTTTGTCCAACTTCTCATTGTAGCACACACCCTCTAATCCAGGCAGCATCCCGGTAAATTTCTTCTGCAGCCTCTCCAAAGCCTCGACAGCCTTCCTCCAAAGGGGCAACCAGAAATACTCCAGGTGTAGCCTAACTAGAGTTTTATAAATCTGCAACATAACCTCCTGCCCTCTGAACTCAATGCCCCTACTAATAAAGGCATGCCATATGCCTTCTTAACCACACTATCAATCTGTGTAGTCACGTTCAGGGAAGTCCTGCCTTTTGAACTGTACCTCGTAGATACCAGGAAAGTTCTGGGATATCAGGAAGTGAATCATTCCAATTAGTGGAACCACACTGTCATTTAGTGACTAGCATTTTGGTTACTTTGAGGTGATGGTTAGGAATGACCCTAGCAATAATATTCTATAGACAGGGAAATTCTTCTCTAATTTACAGAGTTAGGTAGTGGATGTTATTAATGTGAGGAGGTCAATACATGTTTGACAAATTGAGAAATTAATGGCAAAGGGTAGCTGGCACTGAAGAGGAATTGAGGCCAGGAGCAGATTAGCTATTGAACAGTTAAGTACGGTTGAGGAAAGGCATAATCCAGCTTCCATTTTCTTGTGTTTATGTTCCTTTCTCAAAGTTATATTCAATCATGGCTGTTTGATGAGCCATTTCTGAGGACTAAGGATGAATCTATCCACAATAACGGATAAAGTATTTACAAAATGTAAAAGAAAACAGTACAGGAACAGACAATTCGGTTCCTACCTCCACCACCTTCTCTGACAGCTCACTCCAGATATCACCTACTCTTTGAATGGAAAGTAATTACATCTCTGAGCCCCTTTAAGCCTCCCTCCTCTCACCTGGAATTCATGCCCTACAGTTTTGGATACCATGGGAAACAGACACCTCACTGTCTATGTGCCCGTAACAATTTTATACACCTCAATCATGTAATCCGTCAGGCTCTTTTGTTGCAAAGACAACAGACATGGGCTATTGAATCTCCCCTTGTAACTTCAGCACTTTATTCTTTCCAACATCCTTGTGAATCTTTTCTGCTTCTTCTCCATCATAGCTATATTCTTCCTGTTGTGTGGTGACCCTAATTACAGCCTAACCAACATTTTGCCCGCAAAAAGGTGAATCTCAGGGTAACATACTTTGATAATAAAGTTACTTTGAACTTTGAATTGTAGCATGACTTCCCAACTCGGATGCACAGTGTCTTGGCTGATGAAGGCAAGTATGCCAGAAACCTACCTTGGCATCCTGTTGACCGATGTTATTACTTTTAGTTAATTGTACTCCATGATCCTGCAGTACAACACTTGCTCGGGCCCTGCTATTTGCTGTGTAAATCCTGCCCCATTTCAACTATGCAAAACAGAACACTTTGTACTTGTCTAAGTTAAATTCCCTTGACCATTTTTCCTATTTGACCTAACAAACAACATAGGACCCAGCAATGATCCCTGTGACACACTACCAGTCACCAGCCACAAATCTAAAAAACAGCTCTCGACGACCACGAACAGAAAACAAGCTCATCAGGTCAATGAGTATCAATGGAGGCAAAGGGATAGTCACCTTTCTGAATGAGACTCTGCATCATTCCTGGAAGTGAGGGTGGGAGGAAAACTCAGAATTAGAGCTGGGGCTGGGGAGATTGAAAGTGAGCGTAGTGAAAGAAAGACGACAAAGACGGCAAGGGAATATGTGTCTGAATCCATGTGTGTGTGTGTGAGAGAGAGAGAGCATAGTAGAGGATGTATCACTGCCTGCAACAATGTATGTCTTCCATTCCTCCTGTCTCCTGTATTGTAAGACAAAACCGCATCTCTTCCGACTGTACACATGAAGATAGGTATGGTGGCAATGGCCCAGATGCAGGTTGATGGGACTAGGCAGAAAAATACCTCAGCACAGCCAAGATTGGTCAAAGGGCCTGTTTCTGTGCTGACATGCGCTTTGACTTTAGCGGTTGTCTTCGGGTCCTTCCTGGATACCCAGAGATACAAGCCTCACACCGTTTGCTGCAGTGCAGTATAACACGAGCTGTGTATTGTGAGGGAAGCCCAGTGATTTTTAAATAAAGTAACAGATGGGATCGATAAGCACGAAGAGTTAAACACCACCAATGAACCATGCTTCTGATAAATGACAATTTGCATAATGGGAAATGGTAAAAAAGAACTGTTCCTTCCCAAGTGCAGGGTTCCCATTACTGAAGTAATGAAGTGATAAATGGATTGTGAAAATGTTATGAGTGGAGTGATCTTTGTGTCCCATTGTTCCTTGTTTGTGTAATGTACAAAAATCTTGATATATTAGCTGAGAGTTTCATTTCTGGAAGTCACTTTTGATTTTATAGCAGTTTAACATTAAATGTTATATTACAAAGTGTGAATGAAAGGGAAGTGTTAGATATCATCTGGTATAATATACACTCTGTGGCCACTCTATTAGGTATAGGAAGGGAATCTGGTGTTTGCTGTTGCTGGAGCCTATCCACTTCGACATGTTGTGCGTTCAGCGATGATCCTCTGCACACCACTGCTGTAATGTGTGCTTATTTCAGTTACTGTCCCCATCCTGTCAACTTTAACCAGTCTGACCATTCTCCACCAACTTTTCTCATTAACAGGGTATTTTTGTTCACAGAACTGCCACTCACTGAATGTTTCTTTTTGCTGTTTTTTTTGCACCATGCTCTGTAAACTCTAGAGACTGTTGTGCATGAAAATCCCTGGAGATCACAATTGCTGAGATATGCAAACCATTCCGTCTGGCACCAACAATCATTCCACAGTCAAAGTTACTTAGATCACATTTCTTCCCCTTTCTGAGGTTTGGTCTGATCAACAACTGAACTGCATGCTGTTATGCGTTGAGTTGCTGCCACATGATAAGCTGCTTAGATATTTGTGTTAACGAGCAGGTGTGCCTAATAAAATATATGTGTGCATGCATGCAACTATTGCATGACTATTTATACAGCTTGAGTCATGAGTTCTATCAGTGTACCTGCATAGCAATGATCACACTTCAAAATTAATTTGTTTATTGCAAAAGGACCTGATAAACTGTAATATAAATGCAAGTGCTTTCTCTTTTATTGTTTGACATGTTAATTTATTTTGTTCTCTTAGTGTGAAGCTCTGTAGTAAATGGATGTGTGGTAGGATCATAAGTAGTGATTTGATGTTTTTCCACTCCCATTGGGAGGCAATTTTAGCCTTGCACTGTTATCGGCATGTCCTCCATATTTAACCTCTTGTTTACAGCAACAAAATCAAATTAGAGCAGAGGGAAAGGGAGCATCCATGTGTCAAGTTTCAAACAACAAAATTTATATCATCACGTACAAACAAGCTGGAGGAACTCAGCAGGTTGGGCAGCATCCGTTGAAACGAGCAGTCAGACTGCTCATTTCAACGGATGCTGCCCGACCTGCTGAGTTCCTCCAGCTTGTTTGTACATGTTGATTTGACCACAGCATCTGCAGTGTACTTTGTGTTTAAAATTTATATCATAATGCAAATGATTCTAGATGATACAAGGATATATTAAATGGACAGAAATTACTTCTCTGGTTGGGAAATGACCCAATATAGGTCTAAGTTACTCGAGGTGAAGGAGCATTTCTTCACACAGTGCCCAGTGGAAATGTGGCAACATTCCCTTAAACCTTTAGTGATGTGCCCAATTAAACATTTGACATTTATAGATTTTTCAGAGAGAGAGATTGAACCAAGGTGGATAGTGTTGAGTATTTAATATTTCAGTAATATTTGAGTAATGTTGTAAATATGCTGTTGCTTAAGCATTCTTTGTTGAAGTAATTCATTACAGGTTTATATGTAAAAATACATAAATGGCACATGTCATGGTGTCACCACGTCATATATGTGCATCTCACTAAAAATAAAACTAAGATCATACATGAATGATCTTAGTTCATGATCATAGCACCTGGCTCCATTTTTTTCCTTTCAATTAGTTTTTATATTTTGAATTGAATTGAATTGAATGATCTTCATTGTCATTATAAATAGGTACAATGAAACTCTGTTTAGCTTCCTCTCAGGCAATTAAATAAAGCGGTAGATAACAACAAGACTAATAAAAAAAACAGTATTAAATGGATAAGTAGCAGAAAATAAGTTGCAGCAGCACCAGAATGTCACAGTAATGCACAAAGAAATGCACAAATTAGTGCAAGTACTTGAGTCCTTGTGTGTGCATGTGTGTGCTCACAGTTTCAATCATTGCTCTGTGGGAGTGGTGTGATGAAGGCCACAGCTCTGGGGTAGAAGCTGTTCCTCACTCTATTTGTTCTGGCTTTTAGTGTCCTGAACCTTTTGCTGGACGGCAGTGGGTCAAACAGGGAGAGGCCGGGGTGTGTGGTGTCTCTAGTGATGCTGATTGCTTTCCTCCTGAGACTACTGGAGTAGACGGTGTCCAGTCCTGGGATCTCCAAGCTGACAATTCGCTGGGCAGCCTTCACCACGCGATACAGGTCTTGTCGCTCAGCAGCTGTGTAGCTGGCATACCACACTGTGGCGCTGTTGGTCAGAATGGTTTCAATTGTGCTTCTGTAGAAGTTAAGCAACAGCTTTTGTGGGAGTTTGGCCTGTTTCAGCTTTCTGAAGAAGAAGAGTCTTTGTTGTGCCTTTTTTTTTACAAACAGAGAGATATTAGTGGTCCATGTCAGCTGTTTTGACAACATAACTCCAAGGAACTTTAGGTTTCCCATACTTTCCACTACCTCTCCATGTATATGGAGGGGGGTGTGTACTCTGTCCTTTGATCTCCTGAAGTCAATGATCATCTCTTTTGTTTTAGAAGTGTTAAGGACCAGGTCGTTGTCCTTACACCACTCCGTCAGATGATCCACCTTGAGCCTGTAGGCTGTTTCATCCTCATCCGAGATCAGGCCAGCCACTGTGGTATCGTCCGCAAATTTAATTATGGAGTTGGAGGTGTAGATGGGGGTGCAGTCATGTGTGAAGAGTGTGTAGAGCATAGGGCTCAGCACACAGCCCTGCGGGGTGCCTGTTTTTAAGATGAGGGTGGTGGAGGTGTGCGTACCAACTCTGACTTGCTGAGGTCGGTCTGTGAGAAAGTCCATGACCCATGAACAAAGGGAGGAACCAAGACCAAGAGTGTTCAGTTTGCTGACCAGTTTATGGAGTTTCAAAACATAACAAATAGATGGGAGTTCAGAAGGAGATCAGATAGTATTGTAGGTCTCTTATTCGATCATCCAAGTGGAATTTATTTCTTTCACAGTCACCCCTCTGCCATGTTCTGATCAGTCATTGCAATGAGAATAATAAAGGCTGCCTGGAGGCAACCTTGAGCCACCTATATGCATAGAACCATATAACATTACAGCACAGAAACAGGCCTTTTGGCCCTTCTTGGCTGTGCTGAACCATTTTTCTGCCTAGTTCCACTGACCTGCACCTGGGCCATATCCCTCCAAATCCCTCTCATCCATGTACCTGTCCAAGTTTTTCTTAAATGTCAAAAGTGAGCCCGCATTCACCACTTCATCTGGCAGCTCATTCCACACTCCCACCACTCTCTGCATGAAGAAGCCCCCCCCCCCCAATGTCCCTTTAAACTTTTCCCCCTTCACCCTTAACCCATGACCTCTTTTTTTTCTCCCCTGGCCTCAGTGGAAAAAGCCTGCTTGCATTCACTCTATCTATACCCGTCATAATTTTATACGCTTCTGTCAAATCATCCCTCATTCTCCCACACTCCAGGGAATAAAGTCCAAACCTATTCAACCTTTCTCTGTAACTCAGTTTCTCAAGTCCCAGCAACATCCTTGTAAACCTTCTCTGCACTCTTTCAACCTTATTAATATCCTTCCTGTAATTAGGTGACCAAAACTGCACACAATACTCCAAATTCAGTTTCACCAATGTCTTATACAACCTCACCATTACATTCCAACTCTTATACTCAATACTTTGTTTTATAAAGGCCAATGTACCAAAAGCTCTCTTTACAACCCTATCTACTTGTGAAGCCACTTTTAGGGAATTATATATCTGTACTCCTAGATCCCTCTGTTCTACTGCACTCCTCAGTGTCCTACCATTTACCTTGTATGTTCTACCTTGGTTTGACCTTCCGAAGTGCAATACCTCACACTTGTCCGCATTAAACTCTATCTGCGATTTTTCAGCCCACTCCTCCAACTGGTCCAAATCCCTCTGCAAGCTTTGAAAATCTTCCTCACTGTCCACTACACCTCCAATCTTTGTATCATCAGCGAATTTGCTGATCCAATTTCCCACATTATCATCCAGATCATTGATATAGATGACAAATAACAATGGACCCAGCACTGATCCCTGTGGCACACCACTAGTCACTGGCCTCCAACCTGACAAACAGTTATCCACCACTACTCTCTGGCATCTCCCATCCAGCCACTGTTAAATCAATTTTACTACTTCAATATTAATACCTAACGATTGAACCTTCCTATCTAACCTTCCGTATGGAACCTTGTCAAAGGCCTTACTGAAGTCCATATAGACAACATCCACTGCTTTACCCTCATCAACTTTCCTCATAACCTCTTCAAAAAATTCAATAAGATTTGTCAAACATGACCTTCCATGCACAAATCCATGTTGACTGTTCCTAATCAGACCCTGTCAATCCAGATAATTATATATCCCATCTCTAAGAATACTTTCCATTAATTTACCCACCACTGATGTCAAACTGACAGGCCTATAATTGCTAGGTTTACTCTTAGAACCCTTTTTAAACAATGGAACCACATGAGCAATACGCCAATCCTCCGGCACCATCCCTGTTTCTGATGACATTTGAAATATTTCTGTCAGAGCCCCTGCTATTTCTACACTAACCTCCCTCAAGGTCCTAGGGAATATCCTGTCAGGATCCAGAGATTTATCCACGTTTATATTCCTTAAAAGTGCCAGTACTTCCTCTTCTTTAATCGTCATAGTTTCCATAACTTCCCTACTTGTTTCCCTTACCTTACACAATTCAATATCCTTCTACTTAGTGAATACTGAAGAAAAGAAATTGTTCAAAATCCTCCACTACCACTCTCTGGCTTCTTTCATTGAGCCAATGTCTAATCCAATTTACTACCTCTCCATGTATACCTAACGACTGAATCTCCCTAACTAATTTCTCATGCAGGACCTTGTCAAAGGCCTTACTGAAGTCCATGTGTACAACATCCACATGCCTTCCCTTCATTCCTGGTAACTTCCTTGAAAAACTCTAATAGATTGGTTAAACATGACCAACCATGCACAAAGCCATGCTGACTTTTTCTAATAAGTCCCTGTCTATCCAAATATTTGTAGATCCTATCTCTTAGTTTTCCTTCCAATAATTTACCTACTACCGATGTCAAACTTACTAGCCTGTAATGCCCCGGCTTACTTTTTGAGCCTTTTTTAAACAATGGAACTACATGAGCATTCCTCCAATCCTCTGGCACCTGACCCATGGATATCAACATTTTAAATATTTCTGCCAGGGTCCCTGCAATTTCAACATTAGTCTCCTTCAAGGTCCTAGGGAATACCTTGTCAGGTCCTGGGGATTTATTTACTCTAATTTGCCTCAAGACAGCAAGCACCTCCTCCTCTTTAATCTGTATAAGTTCCATACCTCCCTACTTGTTTGCCTTGTTTCCATAGACTCCATTCCAGTTTCCTTAGTAAATACAGATGCAAAAAACCCATTTAATATCTCTCCCATTTCTTTTGGTTCCATATATATCCGACCACTCTGATCTTCAAGAGGACCAATTTTATCCCTTACTATCCTTTTGCTCTTAACATACCTGTAGAAGCTCTTAGGATTATCCTTCACCCTGACTGCCAAAGCAACCTCATGTCTTCTTTTGGCCCCCTTAATTTCTTTCTTAAGTATTTTCTTACTCTTTTTATACTCCTCAAGCATCTTATTTCCTCCCTGTTGCCTGTACATGTTATACATCTCTCTCCTTCTTTATCAGAGTTGCAATATCCCTCGAGAACCAAGGTTCCTTATTCTTATTCATTTTGTCTTTAACCCTGACAGGAACATACAAACACTGCCTCTCAGAATTTCTCCTTTGAACGCCTCCCACTTACCAATCACATCCTTGCCAGAGAACAACCTGTCCCAATCTACACTTTTTAGATCCTTTCTCATTTCTTCAAATTTGGCCTTTTTCCAGTTTAAAACTTCAACCCGAGGACCAGATCTATCTTTATCCATGATCAAATTGAAACTAATGACGTTATGATCACTGGAATCAAAGTGTTCCCCTGCACACACTTCCGTCACCTGCCCTAACTCATTTCCTAATAGGAGATCTAATATTGCATCCTCCCTAGTTGGTACATCTATATATTGATTTAGAAAACTTTCCTGAACACATTTTACAAATACTAACTTATCTAGACCTTTAACAGTATGGGAGTCCCAATCAATGTGTGGAAAATTAAAATCCCCTACAATCATAACTTTCTGTATCCAGCAATTGTCTGTTATCTCTCTGCAGATTTGCTCCTCCAATTCTCGTTGACTATTGGGTGGTCTATAATGCAACCCTATTAATGTGGTCATACCTTTCCTGTTTCTCAGCTCCACCCATATGGCCTCAGTAGACAAGCCCTCTAATCTGTCCTGCTGAAGCACTGCTGTAATTTTTTCGCTGACTGCAGAAGCATAATTGTGAGATATCAGAAGGGAGATATTTCTTCCTTTTACTTGGGTACGAAACAGAAAGTAGGAGTGTCTTGCCTAGATAACTGGAACATTATTAGAACTGCATATCAACCAAGAAAATCAAACTACATCATATATTATCAGAAATTTTCATGCTTTCCACCATTTGCAGTGGTACCATGTACAAGACAGACAGCATCAGTTCTTTGGTAACATCCTTAATAGCAATTTACTTTCCTGGCTTGAAGTTACCTTGCCATTCCTTCAACATAGTTGTGCTAAATTCCATGGGCCCTCTATCAAAAAACCACAGCTATATCTTCACCAGAAGGATTGTAGTAGTTCTAGAGGTACTAATTAGACTCCTCCCAAGAACCATAAATGCTGCTCTTGATAATAAAACTACAAATCTTTGTCAACACACACAAAATGATGGAGGAGCTTAGCAAGTCAGACAGTCCCAATGAGAGGGAAATAAGCAGTTGATATTTCATGCCAAGGTCCTTCATCAGGACTGATAAAAGGTCTCAGCCCAAAACATCAATTGTTTAATCACCTCCGTAGATGTTGCTTGACCTGCTGAGATCCCCCAGCATTTAATGTGTATTGCTCAAGATTTCCAGCATCCACAGAATATCCTGTGTCTGCAAACTTGTGTGACTTAACATGTAATAATTTGGCTTTATAAGAAAAAATTTCATTGTCTTTTGATGAAGATTGTTTTTAAGTCACCTTCCTTCCTCTCTCAAGTTGCTAACTCTTGTAAGATGCTGTTCTAAGAAAGCCAGTCACCCTATGGTCCTTCTCTGAAGAGAGGGCTCTGTATGTAACCCTGATAATTTAATTTTTCCAGGCATATTTGAGCTCTTTAGCCTTGGGACCATTTTGAATTAATCATATTTCAATTCAGGGCTGCTCTAGTGGGCAAGAACTTCAGCTGTTTTCCCTTATAACCTGGGAGTACAAACTAAGTTTGTAATCTTGGCTGAAATTTCTAGTGTTTATCTCAACAGTGGCAAAGTTAAGAGAGTTACTTATTTATTTATTAATCGATCTATCTGTCAGTTGAGATGCAATCTGGCCCTTCAAGATGCCCCGCACAGCAACCCCCAATTTAAACCTAGCCTAATCAAGGGACCTATCAACCAGTACATCTTTAGACAGTGGAAGGAAACCCACGCGCTCACAGGGAGAACATATCAGCTCTTTACAGACAGTGGTCAGAATTGAAGCTTGGGTCACTGTAAAGCATTGTGCTAACCACTATGCTACCATACTGCCCCAATAGTCCCTGAGAGACACTACATTAATGTGTAGGAAAGTCTTTCATATATCGGAAAAATCTGCTGTTCATATCAAGTGCGGTTATGAGTAAAACACAATGTCTCTTGATAATTTGAAAGAAAATCTTGTCATAAAACTAATGTCTTTCTTTGTAATAAAGGCAGCTTAGTAGCATTAGATTTAGTATTGTTGGTTCTAGTGCATTTTCACATGCTCCTATTATTAAATTAATCTCTTGGCATCAAATCCTAAACACTCTCAAGTTGGTTGTTTAAGAAAATGCTTGCATTGACCTGCATCTTTTCCAGCCTCGAAGCTATTGTAGCCGTAGAATTGCAGTATTTTTTGTAAAAAGTGAAAATCTGCAGCCAATATGGGAATAACAAGATCACAAAGACATCAGTGAAATAAAGGGACAAGTCACTTGCATTTGGAAGTTATTACAAAGGCATTGAGGTTCACCAGGCCCCGGACAGAGCTCCATCACTGTTCATCATATGTTACTATCTGTCTGGCCAGGGCAAATGGCACTTCACTGGATTAGCTCATTTAATAGACAAAGTACAAACTGATGTGAAGTTCCCAATGCAAATTGAAAGGGGGATTTTTTTTTCCCCTTACTGTGAGATGCTCTCATATAATATGCTCCCAACATATTGATGTAGTTATAAGGAAGACATTATAGTGGCTATTCTTTATTAGGAGTTTGAAGAGATTTGGCATGTCAATAAATACGCTCGAAAACTTCCATGTGCCATGGAGAGCATTCTGACAGGCTGCATCACTGTCTGGTATGGAGGGGCTACTGCACAGGACTGAAAGAAGCTGCAGAAGGTTGTAAATCTAGTCAGCTCCATCTTGGGTGCCAGCCTACAAAGTACCCATGAATCTTTAGGGAACGGTGTCTCAGAAAAGCAGCATCCATTATTAAGGACCTCCAGCACCCAGGGTATGTTTGCTCTTTTCTCACTGTTGCCACCAGGTAGGAGGTAACAAAGCCTGAAGGCACACACTCAGTGATTCAGGAACAGTTTCTTCCCCTCTGCCATCCGATTCCTAAATGGAATCTTTGAATCTTTGGACAGTACCTCAATTTTTTTTAATATACAATATTTCAGTTTTTGCACATTTTAAAAAATCTATTCAATATATGTAACTGATTTACTTGTTTATTTATTATTATGTGTTTTTCTCTCTCTCTCTCTCTGTCTGCTAGATTATGTATTGCATTGAACTGCTGCTGCTAAGTTAACAAATTTCACATCACATGCCGGTGATAATACACATTATTCTGATTCTGATTCTGATAAAGCGCCTCAGTGCAGGGTTACTAGGCTTACACAAACAAGTATAAATCCACCTTTAATTTGACGGTGGAGACATTGAAAGGTAGAAGGATGGGGAGAGCTTGAGATAGTCGATAGAAAGTAACGTCATCAATGCTGATTTTTGCATTTTGGGATTAAAGCAGACAGTTCAACAGAAAAAGGAAAATGGGCTTAAATATGACATCTTTCTGAGCTCAGGGTGTTCAGAAAATTATTCAGAGTGTCATTGTTCTAATGTACAAAACACAGCTGCTACTCTCTGTGCAATCAACTTTCACAGAGTTGTGATAACCAGAGGATTATCTACTGCAGTGAATTCTGCTTGAAGGATGAAAATTGACCAAGTTATGGGGAGAACCCCCATTGCTCCCCTTCACCATGGAATCTTTTACTTTACTAAGGAAAGTAAATGCAATCTCAATGTTTTGTCTGGAAAGTGACATCTCTTCAGTTCATCCAAGCTTCAGTGAAATGCCAATATAAATTTTGTGCTTAAATTTCTGATGTGATGGGGAAGGAATGTATGTTCCACGATCCATGTCCAACTTTGGTCGATATTGCACGACAGAGCCCAATTCTCTCAGTGGGCATTTTAAAGGTTAATGCCTCCTCATTCCTCAACAAGAACCTCATAAACAACAGGTGGTCATTTCCAAGTGATTTATCACAATCTTGTGCATTTTGAAAAAATGCTGGACATATTCAGGCCATGCAGCATTTGTGAAGAGAGGAGCAAAGTAAAAATTTGGGGTCATTTGTTAAGAATTTTCCACAGAAATTATATTGGCATCAGTGAACAGCACCACCAAAGGCAACATTCCCCAGATGGTCCACAAAACTATTATTTTCACTTCTTTTATGTCTTCTTTTTCTTTTAAATGTGGGTCTGATACTGGTGGATCCTGTCATCTGTGGTTTAAAGGTGTGTTTTTGGGCCCATTGAGCGATCTGGCGCTTTGTTGTCTCAGAGAAAATTCCATGCAAACAGCCTTGAGGCCAAGAGGCTTAGCCATTTCCCCTGCCCTTAATTGACTTAATTTCTCATCGATATCATTGATTTGAGCATCGAGGAAGATTGAAAATATCAACATGTGTGGGAGATGAGCGAGTGTTCAGTGTTCACTCACTGTTCCTGAGGGAAGGACCCTGAATTCGAATGGTCTCTCTTTCCCTCGGTGCTGTCAGAGGATGGTACCACAGTTCTGGGTTTGTGCTTTGTGGATTGGCTGCTATTTTGGTATATTGGGCAACTTTGAATCAGGACAGCCCGCGTATAATGAACACTGATGGAACAGAATATGGACTCTTTCAATTTTGTGTTTTATTTTCTGTGTTTTCGCTTATTCTTTCTTGTTGCCATTTGTGCGATTTGTTTTTTGTGCATGGAGGTGGGGGGGGGGTGATGTTTTCTCTTTGAACAGGTTCCATGGTTTCCTTTGTTTCATGACTATCTGTGGAGAAGGTGAATCTCAGGATTGTATACTGCGTACATACTTTGATAATAAATGTACTTTGACTCCTTTAAATTAAGTGCCATGGAGTATTTTCATTAAGAATCAGCAGTTTCTGGTGCTTCCTCATTTGTATGCTTTAATTTTAATGATTGCAGATTTTTCTTTTCTTCATTTATTCATTCATGGGATATTGGAATGAAAAGCAATGCCAGTATTTATCAGTTGCAGCTAATTACACTTGAGGTTGCAAGTATTGGAAAGCTGGAAAAAAAACATGAAATACTGGTCAGGTAGCATCTGTGGAAAACAAAACAGTTAATATTTCAACTGAAAGACCCGGTGAAGGTTGTGATGACAGGTTGAACAAGTGGTCTTCAATCTAATACAGTGAGTCTGTTTCTCTTTTCATGAATGTTTCCTAGTCTGTTCAGTCTTTCCAGCATTTTCTAGTTCCAATGTTCTCTCTGTGTTAAGTTATGATCTCAAAGCTGAGTTACAAAGTAATGTAGTTGTAGCACAAGTAACAAGCTCTACAAAGAGGACTTCTCGTCATTGATCTTGTCACTAGACATTGTGAATGATATGCTCCCAAGGATAGTTCACTTTTAAAACCAGTTCTCTGGAAAGATGAGTGCTATAACATCAAACCATTCGAAGAAGAACTGGGTGTTCATCTTTCTTTTGTTTAACTGATAGGATAATAGCTGCAATGCAGTCAAGGAGAACAGTATAAGCAGTGCCAGCACCTCCAAAGTGCTTCACAGATTGAGTGCACTAACACCACACAGAAGTAAGTGGTTTCAGTCTGGTGAAAGAATCAGAATGGTGCTTTAAATAGTCTCTTCTACTATTTATCCTTAACACTTTCTCAAGCTGTTAGGGCCTATTTTTCTTTCATTCTGTTATGTTTAATCTGTGTAAGCTTACACTTGGACAGTGAATAACACTGCATAATATGCTTCCAAAAACACCGTACAATATCAGCATAAGTGTAATTTTAGCCACATTTGGGTTCATATTACCAATTGTTGTGAATGATAACTGCAGTTACTTGAACACTGGTAAATATACATTTTACATATTTGTTATTGTATTTAAGGTTAAGAAAACATTCTGGAGGCTGTTGAGAAGGCCTTGTGGTGGCTGTGGATCTGGAGGGAGGGATCCGTGGATTAGTGAGCCACTTGGACACAAGTCGGGGACTGGTCACCCGGGTGAGGGTGTCTGATAGTTAGAGACCCGAAACATCTTACGACCCTGGGTTCATCACTGAAGACGTATCCATGCAGCACCAGAAGGTGTATTCTCCAACTACAAGACAATAATCTGAATTATGAACTGGGCAACCTGATATTCTTCCTGATACAGGGTCCAGAATGTGTATACTGTGAACCTATGTTGTAATGTGAAGACCAAGCACCTTGCCATTTTCAGAATCAGAATTAGGTTTATTCTCCCTGATATATGTTGTGAAATTTCTTGTTTTGTGACAGCATTACAGTGCAAGGCATAAATCTACTATAAATTACAACGTATATCATGCAAAAAAAAAAGAGGAATGAGAAGCAATATTTATGGGTTCATGGACCTTTCTCAGATAAGGTGGTGGAGGGGAAAAGGTTGCTTCTGAATCATTGTGTGTGTGTCTTCATGATCCTGTACCTCCTCACCGATCGTAGTAATGAGCAGAGGGCATGTTCTGAATGGTGAGGGTCCTTAATGATGGACACACCTTCTTGAAGCACTATCTTTTGAAGATGTCGTCAATGGAGGGGATGCTTGTGCTCATGATGGAGCTGGCCTGGGCTATAAAACTCTGCAGCCTCTACATGTTTGAATCTCCATAGCAGGCAGAAAATTTGGTGTACACCAGGCAAATCACATAGCATGGGCAAGTCAACCTTCAGTTAGGGTAAGGGAGTATGGGGATCGCCATGGCCTAAATCTGCCCTTATGTCTTCAGGTTTTATTTTCTCAGTGCAAGCAGCTGTATTTGCATCATAAGCCTCCTCCCATCATAGAGCCTTTCCCTGGAATTGCTCAATAACACAATCTGGGTTTAGGCTAATTTTTTTTTTTCTGTTCGTCATGAACGATGGCTTGGAGTTGACATTTAGCTTTCCAGATTAATGTAACAAAAATAAAATAAAATAATATTGTGCACTTTAATACTTCAGTAATTGGATTAGATTAGATTCAACTTTATTGTCATTGTGCCGAGTACAGATACAAAGCCAATGAAATTCAATTAGCATCTAACCAGAAATGCAAAGAATAGTGTTATTTACAAAATAACTGCGAATAAAAAGTAAGTGCTACAGCACACAAATATAAAAGTACTGAGACAGTACAATATGGGTGCGATACTGTGATGTGAGGTTCAGCAGGGTCACAGCCTCAGGGAAGAAGCTCTTCCTGTGCCTGCTGGTGCGGGAGCAGAGGCTCCTGTAGCGCCTACCGGATGGGAGGAGAGTAAAAAGCCCATGGTTAGGGTGAGATGCATCCTTGATAGTGCTTTTCATCCTGCACGGACAGCAATATTTGAGTAAGGCTGAAAATATATTGTTTGACTAAGCATTCCTGGTTGCTTAAGCAAGTTATTATAAGGAAGAAGGCAGGAGACTGGGGCTGAGAGGAAAAATGAATCAGCCATGATGAAATGGCAGAGCAGACTCAATGGGTCAAATGGCCTAATTCTGCTCCAATATCTTGTGGCCTTATATGTAAGAAGTAAGTGAATGGCATACATCATTATGCCTCACTTAAAGTAAATTAAGACACACATCCCCCAATTTTGTATTTTTCTTTCAGTTAATGTTATGTTTTGAAGTTTGAAAACAATAGTTTGAGCAAAATCCTAGTAAATGACGGCCAAATGTTATGTGGTGGTGTGTCAGCATCATTGAATTGTTCTGGTACTTGAAGGGGTGAAGCAGGAAAAGTGTGTTTCACTGTGAGAAACACTGTGTTGTTCTCTCTGAATTTCAGACATGAACAGGTGGGTGCAAGGGGAAAGCTGGGATTAGGACAGCTGAGAAAGTGAGGACTGATTCCTAAGATATCACCACTGGATACCCTAACCTGCTCAGTGCCCTTCTCTACATTATCCTCCCCCTGTAAGTGGCATATTCCTTGCTGGGGCTCCACATTCCCCCAGCGCTGAAAACAGACCTCATGATTGAAGCAAAGTGCAGTAAGGCATCAATAATAAATGCAAGAGGTTCTGCAGATGCTATGAATACAGAGTGACACACACAAAATGTTGGAGGAAGTCAGTAGGTCAGTCAGCATCGATGGAAAGATACAAAGAGTTGATGATGCACACTGAAACCCTTCATCAGTCCTAATGAAGAGTCTCGGATCTGAAACATCAATTCTTCATTCCTTTCCATCGATGCTGCCTGAGCTGTGGCATCAATAATCTCCTGTTCTGCTTGAACAAAGTGAATCTTCCTGTTCAAAAGAAATCAAAAAGTCCCAGCAGTTGACTTCAGCCCGGCCAGCTATGTTCCTGAGGGAAGATATGAGACTGCAAATGCTGGGAAATAGAACACCACGCAGTCTGCTGGATATACGCAGCATGTTGAGCAGCTTCCGTGGGAGGAAAGGAATTTTCAACATCTCAGGTTGAAAATCTGCATCAGGCTCAATGGTCCAATGTGAAGCATTTAAAGGGACTGTCAATATGTTTGAAAGGAATTAAACAGTGCCCTCAGGATCATTGCAACTATGGTTATCCTGAGGGAACTGATTGGTCCCTTGAAGTATATTGATAGCCCTTTAAAACATGAAGAGAGATGCAGTGCGGATGAAGTAGATCCTTCCGGCGCTTAGAGTCGCACAGGCCTACCCAACAACCCTCGATTTAACCCAAGCCTAAACACGGGGCCATTTACAATAACCAATTAACCTGTGGGAACCTGATAGAACCTGGAGGAAACCTGATAGGGCTCAGGGAGAATATACAAACATCTTACAGACTGTGGCAGGAATTGAACCTGGGCTGCTGGTCCTGTAAAGTGCTAACAACTATGCCACTATGCCACGACAGACTTAATTCTGTTTTTCCTCACAAATAGATGTTTTCCCTCTGCATGTACTCCATCAAAATGATTCATACTTTTAAAGACCTCATCAGTTACCTGTCTGCCTGTTTTTCCTCAAGAGAAAAGGGACTCAATCTACTCATCCTTAGCTGAAGTGAACAATCTTACATTATTTAGAGGTGAAGTTAAACTAGATGGAGCGTTTTTCAGGTGAGTTTAATCGATGGCCATCAAGTATGATGTCGTGGCCATCTCTGAAACTTGACTAAAGGATGGCTACCATTGGGAGCTGAACATCCAAGGATATATGGTGTATCGGAAAGATAAGTTAATAGGCAGAGGGGGTGGCGTGGCCCTGTGTATAAGAAATAATATTAAATCATTAGAAAGGGATGACACAGGGAGAGAAGGTGATGAGGAATGTGGTTGTCATAGAGGATTCAGTAGTGTGGGGAACAGACAGAAGGTTCTATCAGCCTGATAGAGATACCTGCATGGTGTGTTGCCTCCCAGGTGCTAGGGTATGGGATGTCTCAGATTGGGTGCAGAGTATTCTGAAGGGAGAGGGTGAACAGCCAGAAGCCTTGGTACAAGTTGATACCAATGACATAGGTAGAAAAAAGGAGGACGTCCTGAAGAGAGAATTCAGGGAGTTAGGTAGGAAGCTGAAAAGCAGGACCTCAGCATAGTAATCTCAGGATTGCTACCTGTGCCATGTGCTAACAAGTGCAAAAATATCATGATCATAATGTGTTGCTGAGAGACTGGTGTAAGGGGCAGTGCTTCAGGTTCCTGGACCACTGGGGCTTCTTCTGGGTGAGGTACGACCTGTACTAAAAGGATGGGTTACACCTGAACCCAAAGGGGTCCAATATCCTAGCAGGCAGGTTTAATAAAGCAGTTAGGGAGGGTTTAAACAAATTTGGTAGGGGGTTGGGAACCGGAGTGATAGGGCTGAGGAAGGGGAGAACAGAAATAAATCAAAGATAGTGTGCAACAGAGATGATAGAAAGGACAGGCAGGAAATGAGGCATAATCACAGCCGGTGGGATGAGTTACAGGGCAATAGAGGTGTGGTGCAATCAAACAGAAAACAACAAATACTGGACTGAAAATGTTATATCTGAATACATGCAACATAAGAAATAAAATGGACGATCTTGAAATTCAGCTGCAGATTGGCAAGTATGATGCTGTGGCCATCTCTGAAACTTGGCTAAAAGATGGCTGCCATTGGGAGCTGAACATCCAAGGATATATGGTGTATCGGAAAGATAAGTTAGTAGGCAGAGAGGGCGGTATGGCCCTGTGTATAAGAAATAATATTAAATCATTAGAAAGGGATGACAGAGGATCGGAAGGTGTAGAGTCTCCATGGGTTGAGTTAAGAAATGGCAAGGGTAAAAGGACCCTAATGGCAGTTGTATACAGGCCTCGAAACAGCAGCCGGGTTGTGGATTACAAATTACAGCATGAGATAGAAAAGGTACGTCAGAAGGACAATGTCATGATAATTGTTGGGGATTTTAACATGAAAGTGGATTGGGAAAACCAGGCCAGTACTGGACTTCAAGAGAGAGGATGGTAAATCTGTGGAACTTGTTGTCACAAGCGACTGTGTCGGCCAAGTCACTGGATTTATTTAAAGCAGAGATAGATAGGTTCTTGATTAGCCAGAATATCAAAGGGTATGGGAAGAAGGTAGGGGAGTGGGGATGACTGGAAGAATTGAATCAGCCCATGATTGAATGGTGCACCAGTCTCGATGGGCCAAATGGCCTGCTTCTGCTCGTATATCTTATGGTCTTATCTGCCAAAACTGAGGTGCCCTTAAGGTGTCTATAATTAGTTCATTTCAAATTATTATTGGATGCATGGCATGGCTAGTTGAGCTGCTGCCTCACAGCTCCTGGTGACTGGGGTTGAATTTTGGTCTCCAGGGCTCTCTGTGTGGAATATGCATGGTCTCTCTGTGACCATGTGGGTTTCCACCTTTGCCCTAAAGATTTGCAGATTATAAGTTTAATTACTTTTAATTTTATCTCTCAAGTATTAGTAAGGGGTAAAATCTGGCGATGTTTGTGAAATTGTGGGATGCAATTTGCAAAGTAAATTTATTATTTAAGTACATATGCATTACCATATGCGAACATTAACTGGTGGGCATACTCAGTAAATCCATAGTAGAATCTGCGCTGAACTATGGATCTCGGACTCTCTTTGCGAACCTCAGTTCAGAAACGCTATTTGCTTGCAGTTGCTGTTTGCATGATTTTTTCTCATTCCACTTTGGGTGTTGGATGGTCATTTTTATGGGTTATTTAATTTTTTCATTTTCTTATCGAAATGATTTTGTATCCTCTGCACATTATTAGACAGTTTTTTTTCATTTATATAGGGTTTATTTTTGGGTTTCTTTATTTCGTGGCTGCCTGTTAGGAGACGAATCTCAAGGTTGTCTAATGTGTATATACTTTGATAGAAAGTGTACTTTAAACTTCGAACCATAACGGAATCAATGAAAAACCACATCAATTTGGGTGTTCAACCAGTGTGCCAAGGACAACAAACAGTACAAGTACAAAAAACGTTATAATAATAATAATAAATAAACAATAAATATTGAGAACATGAGATGAAGGTATGAAAAGTCCTTGAAAGTAAGGCTACAGGTTGTGCGAATATAAAATGTGATCAGTGTAGAATCAATGTAATTGGGTGCTTGAAGGTTGCCATAGTGATCTTAAGGGCCTGTTTCCATGCTGTATCTTTTTATGATTCCAATATGATCCAAATTTCTTGGTCTGCTCACTTTTCAAAGTCCATGTGATTCATGACTCTAAAATTTATGGAAGTCTGATAGGGTAAATCAGGTCCTTAAAATATGGTGAAGCTTGGCACAAAGCCAGAATTATGCTGCAAATGATTGAGCTAATGTGGAGTGAAACAAAGTGAAAAGTTTCCTCTACATTTACCATTGCAGCATTCAAAGGTTAATATCCAGCTTATACCCAAGAGTGAGGTTACATTATTAATCTATGTCCCTAAGATTGTTTAGCTTCAGGGCAAAAGTAGCAGATCATCCTCTTGCTAAATTCTAGGGAAGTGAAAGCAATTGATACACTACTAACTCTTTGTAAAACCAGTCACCAGGTCTCATTTCACCACCCTCTCTGAAACCTGGCCATTGACATCTCAGAGGTTCTATGCTGGGCCCAGCACATTGATGCAATCACAATCAGTAGCTACATTAGGAGCTGAGGATTTTTGAATGTCACCCAAGAGAGTAGTACATTTCTACAGCATTCTGACTGGTTTCATCACCTCCCGGTATGGAAGCTCCAAAGCACAGGAAAGGAGGAACGTAGACTTAGCTAGCTCTGTCACGTGAACAATCCTCCTACACTGAGGACGTCTTTGAAATGCAGTGGCTATAGAAGGCGGCATCCAATATTAAGGACCTTCACCATCCAGGATATGCCCTCTTCTGATTTCTACCATTGGGGAGGAGATGGAGTAGCCTGAAGAACCAGACTTGACATGTTAGGAGCAGCTTCTTCCCCTCCTCCGTTTGATTTTTGAGTGGCCATTAACACTACCTTGCTACTCCTTTATTTATTTATTGATTACTTGATTGTAACTTCGAGAAATTGGTGTGTCTCACAGTGCACTTCTCACACAAAACAAATTTTATGACATATATCAAAGGCAATAAACATGATTCTGAATTTCTGTAAATTCTTTCCCATACTGCAACAATTCCCTCCTGAATGCCCAAAGCAGTCTTCACAGCAATTTTGTTTGATCTTTCCATACTGGAAGCACTCACTATCTATAAAATGAATGTTTTGTTCTTTTATTTTATTGCTTATTTTGTTAATCATCTTCATTTCACAGCCCTTAGTTTCTGACCCTTCTGCCAAATGGAATAGTGTCTCTCCCTCTCTCCCACTATCTCTCTCCCATCTCTCCCCTGTCCCCTTCCCCCCTTCCCTTCTTACCTCCTCTGCCTCTCTCATCCCTACCCCCTCCTTCTCTCCCTCCCTCTCTCTTTCCCTCTCCCCTTCTCATCCCCTTCCCTTCCCCCTCTCATCCTCTTCCCTCACTTCATCTTGCCCTCTCTCCTCACTTCCTTCTCCCTCACTCTTCCTCTCTTCCCCACCCCACTCACCTGTCCACCATCCTCCATCCCTCATCTCCATCCCCTTCCCACTCTCATACCCTACTCCCAGCCCTCCACCCCTCCCCCCTACCACCTTCCCCCTCCCTCCTTCCCTATCCATCATGTGCCAGGTGCTAGTGAGGCCAGATCTAGGAAGATTATTCAGTTTAATCCATGGCTAAGGAGTTGGTGTGGGAGGGAGGGCAGAAGATATTTGGATTATTTGGCTTTCTTCCAGAGAAGGTTCGACCTATACAGAAGGGATGGTTTGCACTTGAACTGGGGGGGGGGGGGGGGGGAATTGATATCATAGTGGGAAGGTTTGTTAATGCTGCACAATGGGGTTTAAGCTAAAGTTGCAGGAGGATGGGAACCAGAAGAGTTAGTGGAGAGTTTGTGGAGGTAGGTGTTGGTAAGTCCTCAGACAAAGTTGGGAATCAAAAGTTTGAGCATGGTGCGACTAGTGTCCTGTGTTGCCCATATATCAATGCAAGACCTTCAAGGAGCAGTGCCTCAGAAAGGCAGCATCCATTATTAAGGACCTCCAGCACCCAGGGCGGCCCTCTTCTCATTGTTACCATCAGGTAGGAGATACAGCAGCCTGCAGGCACACACTCAGTGATTCAGTAACAGCTTCTTCCCCTCTGCCATCCGTTTCCTAAATGGACATTGAACCCGTGAACACTACCTCACCTTTTAAATATATATTATTGATGTTTATCCACAATGTTTACTGTAATTGTTTTACTTATTTCTTTCTATTATTATTTTTTCTTCTTCTATATTATGTATTGCATGTATGTATTATGTATGAACTGCTGCTGCTAAGTTAACAAATTCCACAACACATGTTGCATAGTTTCTTGAGATAAATGAAGGTTAAAAGAGAGGTGAGAGTGGATATCGGACCACTGGAAAACGATGCTGGAGAGAGAGTAATAAGGGACAAGGGGATGGCTGAACAGTAAATATTTTGCATCAATCTTCACTATGTAAGCCAATAACAGTATGGTGGAAGTTCCAGGGGTCAGGTGTCATGATGTATGTCACTATACTATAACTCCATATAACACCATAACTAGAGAGAAGATTCTTGGGAAACAAAGGTCTGAAGGTAGATCAGTCACCTGGACCAGATGGTGTACACTTCAGCATTCTGAAAGAGGTGGCTGAAAAGATCATGGAGACATTAGTAATCATCTTTCAAGAATCACTAGATTCTGGAAGGGTTCCAGAATACTGGAAATTTTCAAATGCCACTCCACTCTTCAGGAAGGGAGAGAAGCAGAAGAAAGGAAATTATAGGTTAGCTAATCTGACTTCAGTGGCTGGTAAATTTCTTAAGGGTGACGTCTCAGGGTACCTGGAAGCACTTGCTAACAGAGGCATTAGCATTGTTCCCTCAAAGGAAAATCTTGCCTGACAAATCTGTTGGAATTCTTTGCAGAAATAACAACCAGGATAGACAAAGGACAATTGGTTAAAGTTGTGTACTTGGATTTTCTGAAGGCTTTTGTCAAGGTGCCACACATGAGTCTGCTTACAGACAATGAGCACATGGTATTACAGGAAAGATTCTAGCATGGATAAAGCAGTGGCTGATTGGCAGGAGGCAAAGAGTGGGAAAAAGAAAGGGGCCTTTTTATATTGACTGCCAGAGTCTAGTGGAGTTCCACAGGGGTCTGTGTTGGGACGTATTCTTTTCATGTTATATGTTAAGATTTGAATGATGGAATTGATGGCATTGTTGCAAAGCTTTCAGGTGATTTGAAGATAGGTGGAGGGGCAGGTAGCTTTGAGGAAGTAGAGAAGCTACAGAAGGACAGACAGATTAGGAGAATGGGCAAAGAAATGGCAGGCGCGAAGTGTACAGTCATGCACTTTGGTAGCAGAAAAGAAAGGGTTGACTATTCTCTAAATGGAGAGAAAATACCAAAAAAATGGTACACAAGACAACTTGGGACTCCTTGTGCAAGATTCCCTAGAGGTTAATTTTCAGGCTGAGTCTGCGGTGTGGAAGGCAAATGCAATATTAGCATTCATTTTAAGAGGACAAGAATATAAGAACAAGGATGCAGTGTTGACATTTTATAAGGCACTGGTGAAACCACACTTGATGTATTGTGAGCAGTTTTGGGCCCATTATCTTGGAAAGGATGTGCTAAAGCTGGAGTGGGTTCAAAGGAGGTTCACAAAAATGATTCCTGCATTGAACGGCTTGTCACATGAAGAACATTTGATGACTCAGGGTTTGTATTCGCTGGAATTCAGAAGAATGAGGGACATCCTCATTGAATGGTGAAAGGCAATGATAGAGTGGATGTGGAAAGGATTTTTCCTACAGCAGGAGAGTCTAAGACCAGAGGATGCAGCCTCAGAAAAGAAGGGTGTTCTTTTAAAACGGAGATGAGGAAGAATTTCTTTAGTGAGGTGAAGCTGTGGAATTTTTTCCACAGACTGCTGTGGGGGTCAAGTCTTTATGTATATTTATGGCAGAGGTTGATAGATTCTGGATTGGTCAGGAAATGAAGGGATACGGAGAGAAGCAGACGTTGGGTCTGTGAGGAAAATTGGATTAGCTATGATGAAATAGCAGAGTAGATTGATGGCCAAATGGCCTAATTCTGCTTCTATATCTTATGGTCTTAAAGGTTTCCTTGCAACTTCCTCTGTTCCAAGGATAACAATGAAACAGTCCCAGCTTCTCCTGTGTATCAACAAGTCGCTCATTCCCAGAATCATTTTGATAGTCCTCTTCAGTCTTCACATCTTTATAGAAATGAATACAATGTCTGCAAGCAAGGGAAAATCTGCGGATGCTGGAAATCTGAGCAACACACACAAAATGCTGGAGGAACTCAGTGGGCCAGGCACCATCTAGGAAAAGAGTTCAGTCAATGTTTAGGGCCAAGATCCTTCGGTAGGTCTAGAGGAAAAATTATTCAGTCCTCCCAAAGGGCTTTGGCCTGAAATGTGAACTGTACTCTTTTCCTCAATGCTGCCTGGCATGCTGAGTTCCTCTTGGATTTTATGTGAAAATTCTTACAGTCATGGTTGAAAACCAGTGTCATCAGTGCAGTTTTTATATAGAACCCAGGATCCTGTATACTTTGAAAAGTATTTGAAATACTTATCTCTATCTACCTTTCCACATTCAATCCTAAGTAAACTCATAAACCTGATCAAACACAAGGAAATCTGCAGATGCTGGAAATTCAAGCAACACACACAAAATGCTGGTGGAACACAGCAGGCCAGGCAGCATCTATAAGGAGAAGCACTATCGACATTTCAGGCCGAGACCCTTTGTCAGAACTAACTGAAAGGAAAGATCGTAAGAGAGTTGAAAGTAGTGGGGGGAGGGGGAAATGCGAAATGATAGGAGAAGACCGGAGGGGGTGGGATGAAGCTAAGAGCTGGAAAGGTGATTGGCGAAAGTGATACAGAGCTGGAGAAGGGAAAGGATCATGGGACAGGAGGCCTAGGGAGAAAGAAAGGGGGAGGGGTGCACCAGAGGGAGATGGAGAACAGGTGGAGTGATGGGCAGAGAGAGAAAGGAAAAAAAAAGGGAGGGGGTAAAAAACAAATCAAAACTAATTATATCAGAGATGGGGTAAGAAAGGGAGGAGGGGCATTAATGGAAGCTAGAGAAGTCAATGTTCATGCCATCAGGTTGGAGGCTACCCAGCCGGTATATAAGGTGTTATTCCTCCATCCTGAGTGTGGCTTCATCTTGACAATAGAGGAGGCCATGGAGACATATCAGAATGGGAATGGGACGTGGAATTAAAATGTGTGGCCATTGGGAGATCCTGCTTTCTCTGGTGGACAGAGCATAGGTGTTCAGCAAAACGGTCTCCCAGTCTGCGTCGGGTCTCACCAATATATAAAAGGCCACACCGGGAGCACCGGACGCAGTATACCACACCAGCCAACTCACAGGTGAAGTGTCGCCTCACCTGGAAGGACTGTCTGGGGCCCTGAATGGTGGTGACGGAGGAAATGTAAGTGCTGATGTAGCACTTGTTCCGCTTGCAAGGATAAGTGCCAGGAGGGAGATCGGTGGGAAGGGATGGGGGAGGGAGAATGGACAAGGGAGTCGCGTAGGGAGTGATCCCTGCGGAAAGCAGAAAGGGGGGGGGAGGGAAAGATGTGCTTGGTAGTGGGATCCCGTTGGAGGTGGCGGAAGTTACGGAGAATTATACGTTGGATCCGGAGGCTGGTGGGGTGGTAGGTGAGGACAAGGGGGACCCTATCCCGAGTGGGGTGGTGGGCGGATGGGGTGAAGGCAGATGTGCGGAAAATGGGAGAGATGCATTTGAGAGCAGAGTTCATGGTGGAAGAAGGGAAGCCGCTTTGTTTAAAAAAGAAGAATATCTCCTTTGTCTTGGAATGAAAAGCCTCATCCTGAGAGCAGAGCAGAGATCTCCCTCCTAGCACTTATCCTTGCAAGTGGAACAAGTGCTACACCTGCCCTTACACTTCCTCCCTCACCACCGTTCAGGGCCCCAGACAGTCCTTCCAGGTGAGGCGACACTTTACCTGTGAGTCGGCTGGTGTGGTATACTGCGTCCGGTGCTCCCGGTGTGGCCTTTTATATATTCGTGAGACCTGACGCAGACTGGGAGACCGTTTTGCTGAACACCTACGCTCGGTCCGCCAGAGAAAGCAGGATCTCCCAATGGCCACACAGTTTAGTTCCACGTCTCATTCTCATTCTGATATGTCTATCCATGGCCTCCTCTACTGTCAAGATGAAGCCACACTCAGGTTGGAGGAACAACACCTTATACACCGGTTGGCTAGCCTCCAACCTGATGGCATGAACATTAACTTCCGTTAATGCCCCTCCTCCCCTTCTTACCCCATCCCTGATATATTTTGTATTTTTTCCCCTCCTTTTTTTTTCTTTCTCTCTCTGCCCATCACTCCACCTGTTCTCCATCTCCCTCTGGTGCTCCCCTCCCCCTTTCTTTCTCCCTAGGCCTCCCGTCCCATGATCCCTTCCCTTCTCCAGCTCTGTATCCCTTTTGCCAATCACCTTTCAGGCTCTCAGTTTCACCCCATCCCCTCCAGTCTTCTCCAATCATTTCGCATTTCCCCTCCCCCTCCTACTTTCAAATCTCTTACTATCTTTCCTTTCAGTTAGTCCTGACAAAGGGTCTCGGCCCGAAACGTTGACATTGCTTCTCCCTATAGATGCTGCCTGACCTGCTTCATAAACCTGGTCTCTATGTTCCTGTAGCCGTTTTTGGATTGTGTTGTTTTGCTTACATTGCCTCTTCTCATTAGCCTGACCAAAATATAACTTTCGTTCATAATTCTCAGCATTAACTTTAATTTTCCATTTCCACCAGCATCTCTTTAATTCCTTGTAATATGTTACTATTGTTTTCACAATTCACTATGCATCCAAGAACCTTTTCCTCCAACTGGAAGTAATGTCAAAAGAGATGGCTTTGTGTGATTAAATATTAAGCAAACACAAAATCAGTGGCTTACTGTGCATAAAATATTTCTGCAGCAAAATGCTAACCAAATATTTCAAATAAAAAAAAGCTCTGGTGATCAGAGGTGTTCTTTGTTTTATGCTAAACAAGAATTTTAATTAGAGGAAAATTAAATGAGAAAACGTGTGCACTCAATACTGAAAATAGAAAGCTGTTCTCAATTGGTTATAGTCAACTGCAATAGAAATTAGTTTTCACGGACTAAAGGAAATCAACAGTTGACCTGATGTGGTCAAGCTCTCCTTAATATGTTAAATATTCATTACCAATTGCTCTTTCTCCAAACCAGCTAATGTCTTGCATATCATTATTTGAATAGTTCATCAGTAAATAGTTTGACTTGTCATTTTCTGCAGTGTGAAAAATTAGTTCCAGTACTGATTCCAGATTTTCAGTTCATGTACTGCTAACATAAGTAGAAGGGAAGGATCTTTGTGATTCAGCCTAAGGATTCATGCTGATCGTGTTTTAATGAAACCACTATAATGTGTGTATTGTGGGGAGAAAGTCTGATGCAATTTCAAGTTTATTTATTTTTGTTTATTTTGAAGTGCATGGTAGCTTAGTGCGGAGCACAATACTTTACAGTACCCACAAGCCAGATTCATTCCCTGATGCTGCCTGTAAGGAGTTTCTATGTTCTTCCCATGGCCATGTAGGTGTCCTCCAGGTTTTCTCCCAGTCCAAAGACATACCAGGTTGGTAGTTTAATTGTCCCAGGATTAGGTTAGGGTTAAATCAGGGGTTACTGGATAGTATGTCTGGAAGGGCCAGGGCGGCCTATTCCAAGCAATATCTCAATAAATATGTAAATGCCAGAAAATTGTGAAGGGTATGCATTGGAATGGTGCTTTCTTGTTTATATTGTTGTCAATTTTCTCCATGACCCATCCATAGGTGTTGAATCCTACTTGGATGGATAAGGAGTGTTGCAGTTTCACTCACAAAAGGTATTTTCACAGAAGATTTTTATAACATAACATAACATATACAAAATCATAACATCAATGAGATCTCATGGTTCTATGAGAAAAAATGATCTGACAAATCTAAAGAGTGTTTTCTTCAGGGTGTAACTGGTAGTACAGATATGGGAAACCAATAGGCGTAATATATCTCGAGTTTTAGAAAGCATTTTCTCAAATATAACATAAGAAAGATTGTTATTGCAAGCTCTCTATTCCTCCTTCCTCCTTTAGAACGTTCCTTACAGTCCATTTCTTTCCTCAGCTCATTCAAATACTTGTTGACTTAGATTAATTTCCAATTAAGCAATTCCTTGTTTTTAAAACACCGGCTTTTGGATTATTCATGGATTTATTCTTCCCCAGTAATTCTGCAATTGCCTCTAGTACTATAACCTATGAAAACTTACCTTATAAATATGGCCATTTGACTACCCAAAAATTTAATTGTTTGCCATGAGTGATTGTGTATTCAACTGCCTTGGACCAAAGCTCTGAAATTCCTGAGCATCTCGCTGCTCCTGCGTTTCACCCTCCTTCACCAAACCTCTTTTCTTATTTGGACCATTGGAAAAAGGAGCAGAATTAGGCCTTTTGGCCCATCATATCTGTCCTGCCATTCAATCGAGACTGACTTATTATCCTTCTCAACCCCGTTCTCCTCACTTCTCCCTGTAACCTTTGGCACTCTGACTAGTAAAGAATCCACTTTAAATATACTCAATAACATGCCATCCACAGCCATCTGTGGCAATGAATTGAATAGATTCACCACTCCTTCGCTAAAGAAATTCCTCCTCATTTCTGTACTAGAGGGATGCCTTCTATTCTGAGGCTGTGCCATCTGGTCCTAGACGCCCTCGTTATGGGAAACATCCTCTCCATGCCCACATTATTTAGACCTTTCAATATTTGAAAGGCTTCAGTGAGATCCCCCCTCATTCTTCTAAACTCTAGTGAGTACAGGCCTGGAGCCATCAAATGCTCCTCATACATTAAACCTTACATTCTTGTGTATCTCCTGTGGCGATGTTTGCCATTTTGTTCTGTGGCTCAGTAAGTAAAATGTGATTGAAAATTCACCCGAGAACTACTTAAGGATATTCTACCCTGACAAGGTTCATATGCAAATATAAACCTGTTTTAATGAATGACAGCCAAGTTTGTATACAATCAGAATAGATCTGCTTTAAGTGGAGAAATATCCCAGAAGAGGAAGCAGCAATAAAGAACTGATCTATTCCTACAATGACTGCAAGTCAAAGAGATTGTGACCTAGGCAAGTAATAAAGCGACCATGAAAAGCAACGATTATTGTCGCAGAATAACCATTCTTTGTACAGAGATTGTTGCTATTTATCAATAAGGCATGCTGCTTTTACATGAACTCCAATATCTCTGTCGGATGACTGGATATCACATTAAACAGCTTCACATTATTGAAACCATATGGTAATAATCTGGAGTATCAGCATTGAACGCTGTCTGTCTTGTTACCAGCACACATCAACTGAATGCTGCCTTGGAACAGTGGAGCTATTCAGCAAGCTCACTCAAAGTGACAGGAACTGTATAAATTATGTTATATTAATGTCACGGGATGATTTTTGCCTTGCAGATGGAGAAAATAACATTTTGACCTTGGGATCAAAAACCTTTGGCGTTCCATTCCTCATTTCCATTTCTGCATGACATTTGAAAATGTGTGCAGTGTATTTGTCCCAGAGATGTAATCTGTCGATAGGATGTTGGTCTGAGGATAACCATAGGGGATGGAGATGCATCAAGTCAGCACAGACTTCCTCACATTCACATGGTTGAATCTGCACAGATCGTACAATTTTCTATAAAAAACACTGCACACACAAACAACAGGATATTTTCCTTATTCCGGCATTTGCAGTCTCTTGTGTCTCCATGAGATTTTCCTTTTCTATATGTATTTATTCCAAAGCTTTCTTTATAGCCAAGAACATTTTCCTGTACTATCCTATTTATCTCCTTCGATGCACTGATCCTGTATTCAACATTTTTATTTCCGTAGATCAATAAATGTATCTGGCATGATTAGTTTCAGTACTTGAGGCGCATAGGGTATTGGTTCTCATCAATAAGGTTTAGAGGCAGGATATCATGCTGCAGTTGCATACAACTTTGCTTATGCCACACTTGAAGTATCACATGCTCTTCTGATCATCCCATTGCAAAGGCATATGGTAATGTAACGGTTGGCACAATGCTTTACAGTACAAGTGACCCAGGTTCAATTACCACTACTGCTTGTAAGGAGTTTGTCCATTCTCCCTGTGACCCCCAAAGTTTCCTTCCACAGTCCAAAGACATCAAGGTTGGTAGGTTAATTGGTCCTTGTAAATTGTCCCATGATGAGGCTTGGATTCAAACTGGGGATTGTTGGGTGGCACAGCTCGAATGGCTGCAAGGGCCTATTCTGCAATGCATCTCAAGAAAAGATATGGCGGCTTTGGAGAGGGCTCAGAAGAGGTTTACCAGGACACTGTCAGGATTACTGGGTATTCAATAAAAGAAGAGGTTGGACAAGCTCAGATTGTTTTCTCTGGAACATCGAAGGCTGAGGAAGTCCTGAGAGAAATTTATAAAAGAATGTAAGGCGTAGAGATCATAAACACCCACAAGCCTTCCCTGAGATAGAAATGTTGAATACAAGAGGGCATAGGTTTAAGGTGAGAGGAAGAAGTTTAAGGGGATGGGCAGAACTTTTAGTTTTACACAGGGACTGGTAGCTGTCTGGAATATGCTGCCAGGGATTGTAATGGAAGCAAATACACGAGTCATGCTCAAGAGGCTTTTAGAAGGTGGGGAGTGGAGGGATATGGATCATGTACAGTCAGAAGTGGATAATTTGGCATCATGCTTAGCAAAAATATTGTGGACTGAAGGTACGGTTCCTTTGCTTTACTGTTCTATGATTATCTTTCTCCTATTCCATACTATACGATCCATAGAAGTAGAGAAGTTCATATTCATTGAAAAGAAATAAAAACAGGAAAAAATATGCTGGGAGATCAAAATAATGACAAGGAATGGTGGAAATACTTAGGTCAAGAATTATCTGTCTAGGCAGGAACAGAGTTAATATCACTATTCAATATTTAATCAGTGCTAGGAAAATATGCACCTCATGTCTCCAATGACAACATGTTTAAGTTGCAGAGAAGGTGACAGAGTGGCAAGTAAAAAGGGATATGACAGAGTCAGAGTGGAGTCCAATGAAGACTAAATGGAATGAAGAATGTTGGTGCCTGCTGGGAGTGAAGGGAGAGATTAGTTCATCAAAGATCTGACTGGAGGTGTTGTAAATGGAAGTTGATAAATACGTTGAAGACTTTAAAAAATTGCTGAAGCTATGAGATGCAAAATTTACAAATTCCGGAAATGAAATAAAACAGAGAATGCACTATCTACCTTGGACGTTCCTTTTGTTCTCAGTTTCAAAGGAAGGTCGATTTTCCTATCTTCAGTTGCTGAAGATTTCTGAAATTCTTTATGTTTGCTGCAAGTGATTTAAAGTTCCTTGTTGAGTTTTAATAGTTGGTTGGCTATTTCTGGGCGGTTTCAGTTTTTACATATACAAGCTATGAGTTTGCCAAGTGACATTGTAACTGCTCCTCTCTGTGGCAAGTCCTTTGACTCAATCAAGTCAAGGAGTAGACATATTTTCTATGACCTGTTGAATATGGTTTGGTATAGTCTAAAAGAAATTAGTAACTTTGACTAATTTTTTTGTTAGCTGCTTTAATGACAGACTAGCATTCAGGCTACTTTTCTCACCATCTAAAATATTTGTTAAAAGATGTAACCAGAAAGCCTATACTTTGCAACACAGAAAAAAATGCCGGAGGAGCTCAGCAGGTCAGGCGGCAACTATAAAATAAATGAACAGTTAACATTTTTGGCCAAGACTTTGGCAATGTTGACATCCTGACAGACTGTTGTCTCTACTTCTATGTCTGAAATCATGGCAAATGTCATTATTCTGCTGATGTATTCTCAGTCTGCCTGCTCCATCGTCCAGTAGCTATCCCCAACGAGTGGACCTTTCTATAGCTTGCAACGTTACATCACAGAATTCTGGCAAAATCTGGAGGTCATTTGGAAAATGGTGCCCTAAGTGTCCCAGTTTTTCAGACAAACTGTAGCTCTCTCTAGTCCTTGCAGTTTTCATCTTTTAGACTCTTGATTTTCAAATGCATATCTTCCACAATCATTGAAAAGGAAGAAACTGCAGATGCTGCCAACCCAAACCAAACAGAAAATGCTGGAAATGTTTTGCAGATCTTATTATTTTAGGAATTTATTATTTGCATGATTTGTCCTACTTTGTACATTGGATATTTGTTGGTCTTTGTTTTGTGTGGTTTCTCAGGGATTCTATTATATTTCTTTGTTTTCCTGTGGGTGCCTGCAAGAAAATGAATCCAAAGGTTGCATGTCGCATACCTACTTTGATGATAAATGTAGCATCTGTAAAGAGAGAGAAGAGTCAACATTACATATTCATTACCTTCATCAGTGCAACTTGATCTTCAGAGTATTTCTTGTTGTTTTCATTCTACTTCCTGTGCTTCTCTGTTCTCTTATGTCAAAAGTCATAGGTTTGCTAGGATTTGAGGGAATGGCAGAATTCATTGCCTGAATTTTACAGATTGCCAGGTATAAAGTTGTGGCCATCACTGAATTGTGGCTGAAGGATGGTTGCAGTTGGGAGCTGAATGTCCAAGGTTACATGTTATATCAGAGAGATAGAAAAGTAGTCAGAGGGGGTGGTGTGGCTCTGCTGGTGAAGAATGGCATCAAATCAGTAGAAAGATGTGACATAGGATCAGAAGATGTTGAATCCTTGTGGGTTGAGTTAACAAAATGCAAGGGTCAAAGGATATGGATGGCAGTTATATACAGGACTCTCAACAGTGGCTGGGAGGTGGACCACAGGTTACAACAGGAAATAGAGAGGGCGAGTCAAAAGGGAAATGTTTTGATAGTCATGGGAGATTTTAACATTCAGGTCGATGGGAAAATCAGGTTGGTAATGGATCTCAAGCGAGTGAGTTTATTGAATGCCTAAGAGATAGCTTTTTAGAGCAGTTTGTCATTGAGCCTACTAGGGGATCAGCTAAACTAGATTGGGTGTACCAGAGACGATTAGGGAGCTTAAGGTAAAAGAATTCTTAAGAACCAGTGATTACAATATGATTGTGTTCAACTTGAAATTTGAGGGGGAGAAAGTAAATTTGAAGTAGCAGTATTTCAGTGGAGTAAGGGAAATTACAGTGGTATGAGAAAGGATTGGCCAAAGTAAATTGGAAGGAGCTGCTGGCAGGGATGTCAGCAGATCAGCAATGGCGTGCAGTTCTGAGAAAAATGAAGAAGGTGCAGGACATATGTATTCCAAAAATGAAGAAATACTCAAATGGTAAAATAGTACAACCACGGCTGACAAGGGAAATCAAAGCTATTGTAAAAGCAAAAGAGAGGGCATACAACAAAGCAAAAATTAGTGAGAAGATAGAGGATTGGGAAGTTTTTAATAACCTACAGAGAGCAACTAAAAAAATCATTAGAAGGGAAAAAATGAAATGAGAAAGCAAGCTAGCAAAAAAAATCAACGTGGATAATAAAAGTTTTTTCAAGTATGTTAAAAATAAAAGAGAAATGAAAGTAAATATAGGACTGCTAGAAAATGAAGCAGGAGAAACAATAACAGGGGACAAAGAAATGGCAGATGAACTAAATGAGAATTTTGCAACAGTCTTCACTGTGAAAGACACTAGCTGTATGCCTGGTGTTGTAGTGAGTGAAGGAAGAGAAGTGGGTGCAGTTACTATTACAAAAGAGAAGGTGCTCAAAAAGCTGAAAGATCTAAAGATACATAAGTCACTCAGGCCAAAGGAACTTCACCCCAGGGTTCTGAAAGAGGTAGTTAGAGATTGTGGTGGCATGAGAAATGATCTTTCAAAAGTAATTAGACACTGGCATGGTGCCAGATGACTGGAAAACTGCAAATGTCAGTCCACTCTTTAAGAAAGGAGGAAGGCAGCAGAAAGGAAATTATAGACCAGTTAGTCTGACTTCAGTGCTTGGGAAGATGTTAGAGCCAATTGTTAAGGATGAGGTGATGGAGTACTTGGTGATACAGGACAAGATAGACAAAGTCAGCAAGGTTTCCTTCAGGGAAAATCCTGCCTGACGAACCTGTTGGAATTCTTTGAAGAGATTACAAGTAGGATAGATAAAGGGGATACATTTGGATGTTGTATATTTGGACTTTCAGAAGGCCTTTGACAAGGTGCCACACATGAGGCTGCTTACCAAGTTAAGAGCCCATGGTATTACAAGAAAGTTTCTAACATGGTTACAACATTGGCTGATTGGTAGGAGGCAGCGAGTGTGAGTAAAAGGATCCTTTTCTGGTTGGCTGCCAGTGACTAGTGGTGTTCCGCAGGGGTCGGTGTTGGGACCGCTTCTTTTTATGCTGTATATAAATGATTTAGATGATGAAATAGATGGCTTTGCTGCCAAGTTTGCAAATGATATGAAGATTGGTGGAGGGGCAGGTAGTGTTGAGGTAACAGATAGGATGCAGAAGGACTTAGACAGATTAGGGGAATGGGCAAGAAAATGGCAAATGAAATACAATGTTGGAAAATGCACAATCATGCATTTTGGAAGTAGAAATAAATGTGCAGGCAATTTTCTAAACAGGGAGAAAATCCAGGAATCTGAGAAGCGCGGGAACTCGGGAGTCCTTGTGCAGAACACCCTGAAGGTTAACATGCAGGTTGAGTCGGTGGTGAGAAAGGCAAATGCCATGTTAGCATTCATTTCAAGAAGTCTAGAATACAAGAGCAGGGATGTGATGCTGATGCAGCTGTGGGGGCCAGGTCGTTGGGTGTATTTGAGCCAGAGATTGATGGGTTCTTGATTGGACACGGCATCAAAGGTTACGGCGAGAAGGCCGGGAACTGGGGTTGAGGAGGAGAAAAAAAAGCATCAGCCTTGATTGAATGGCGGAGCAGACTTGACTGTTCCTGTTCTATGGTCGTATGAATATGTGTTCAAGCCAGAAAAACTCATCACATGCACTTAGTAAGACTGGGAAGTAGAAGTAGTTTGAGTCAAACTTTCAAGCTGTACAGATTCTCTAAACTAATTTAAGTATGCTCTTCATAAACTTCTTTTTATTATAATCATTCGGTTTCCAAATCGTCCAAACGTCCCTTTGTGCTCCAAATTTAAATAATCATGTTTGTTTATTCTCCAGATGGGCATATTCTTTCAATATTTTACATTCACAAAACTGAAAAAAACTAGGGAAGCATTGAGTTCATGAATAAGATTAATATTTAGCTCAATGCTATTTAATTCAATCAAACTAATCTTAATGTACATTTTTTAAAATCTTGGAAACAAAATCCCCATAGATTTATGTCTCTTTATTCAAAATACGGTTTTGACATTTAGTTTATTCATGTCTTGTATAAATATTAAATTGAGCCAGTTTAAAGCTGAGAATGGTCAATGTTTGATATAATTAGGAAAATGAATGGTAGTCCAAAACCGAATGAAGTTTCCTAATTAAAAATCAAATGAACATCTGCAGGCGCAGGAAATCTGAAATAAAAATAGAAGATACCTGAATGAAATAAACTGGTGATGTATTTGCAAGTCAGGATGTTATGTGATTTAGAAGGCAATTTTCAAATCCTAGTGTTCCCATGTTTCTGCTGTCCTTGACTTTCTAGGTTTGATAGGTGCTGTCCTAAAAATCTTGGAAAGATGTTACCATCATCTTTTAGATGTTTAGATGAATGCACACTATAAGGACAATGTGCTCATGGTAATTAGAGTAATTATTTAAGGATACACTTTATGAAAAAGGGTCTAGTGCTTTCCCAGCGTACTTGATGAATAAATTTTTCTCGGGCTTCCAGCCAGGTACAGGTATCGATTTTAACAAATGTTTTGATGACAAGCTCTGCCACCTTCATTAGGGATAATGCCGGGCATGCCTAGTAGAGCCGATGGAGAAACCAGGACTCCTGACAATGAGGAGGAACCCACCACTACTGCCTGTTTTCTCTAAATTTGCACGGTTTCTGGAAAGATTGTCAGGATCCCGAAGAATACGAGATTAATACCATCCACAAACTGTAAAGAAGCTTATGTGGGTCAAAGATGTACTGGGACTCAGGACAGCTGGTGTTTACAGGATTCCCTGTGAATGTGGAGCAGCATATATTGGCCAGATGGGACGCATGTTGGAAACCCACATCAAGGATCTCAGGAGGTGTATCCGTTTGGGTTACCCGGAGAAATCGACGGCAGCAGAACATTGCATCTCAATGGCCAAAGGATTGACTTCAATGACACAAAACTACTGGGGCCACCTGGTGAAAGAACCCATTGAAATAAACTAGAGGAAAATAGTTTTAACAAAGACAAAGGTTGCACTCTAATTAAGAACTGGAATTTGATTGTAAATAAGATGGGACAGTGGAAACCTGATTTGGATGAGGACTAACCAACCAGGAGAGATGGATGATGGGGGTATAAATACCATCAGATGAGAGATACCCAGGTGAAGTTGGCAGAGTTTGTCATTGAAACATTGGTTAAAATCGTTACCTGTACCTTGCCGGAAGCTGGAGAAGAGTTTATTCAATGTGTTCTGATAGACCTGGTTGTTTTGCCCTGTTTAAATCAACCCCTTTGATTGTTACTGGAGAAGTGCTCATTATGCAGAACAAATTGTGAATCTTCTGATATGAATCTTACAGAAAGAGAAATCAATTTGAGAAGATGATAGGTGAGTCACATGCCAAAGATTACCCAGTTTCTGATAATCTATTTTGATAGTGGTATTTATGTGCTTTTCCAGCTAATTTTTTGATAAAAGTCTTATTGTCGATTTAACAATGAACAAACAGAGGAAGCACACTATCTCAATGTATAACTCTCCGCATGTGTCCTCAAACAACTGCAGAGGGCTATGGACATTGCAGAAACAAACTTTCCCTCCATGGACTTTGTCTACACTTTTAGCTGCCTCAGTATAATCAGCCACCATAATCAAAGATCCTACTCACCTGGACATTTTCTCATCTCCCCCTCCCATTGCGCAAAAGATACAAAGGCTGAAACCGTGTACCACCAGCCTCATGGACAGCTTTTAGCTCAGTTACAAGAAAATTGATTGTTTCCTTGATATGATAAGATGAACCCTTTACCTCACAATCTACCTCGTTATGATTTTGCAGCTTGCTGTTTATCTCAACTGCATTTTCTCTGTGTACAGTATGTTAAATTTTATTCCACCATTTGTTATTGCTCACCTTGCTTTACCTCAATGCACTATGTACTGATTTTGATCTGTACGAGCAGTCCACGAGACGAGCCTTTTATTGAATCTTAACACTAGTGACAATAATAAACCAGTTCCAATGATAATGGCATTAAATCCCAAGGGGAGGCACTTAAATTTTCCTACTGCTGCATTTGGTCAATGTCTGGTACTTTTGCCGCAGAATCATTTATAACTTATTAACCCATACCATTAAGCTGTAGAAAGGATTTACCCAGATTTTGCCGGGACAGTAGAGATTGTCTTTCCATGTGACTGGATAAATTGGAGCTTTTCCCCTGAAGCAAAGGAGACCGAGGGGTGAATTTTATTTATTGAGATGCCATGTGGAATAGAACCTTCCAGCCCTTTGAATGTGCCGCCCGGCAATCTCCTTATTTAATACCAGCCTAATCACAGGACAATTTACAATGACCAATTAACCTACCAACCTGTACATCTTTGGACTGTTGGAGGAAACTGGAGCACCTGAAGGAAACCCACATGGTTATGGGGAGAACGTACAAACTCCTTACAGGCAATGGTGGGAAGTTTACCGTGATCAGATTATGAGGGGAGCAGATAAGATGAATTGTCACAGTCATTTTTCCCAGGGTTGTAAAGTCTAAAATTAGAAGGCATAGGTTAAAGGTAAGCAGGGAAACATTAAAGGGGCCTGAGTGGTATGTTTACCACACAGAGAGTGGAGGGTTTGTGGAATTGCTAGAGGAAGTGGTAGAGGTAGGTACAGTTACAACATTTCCACTGTTCCCTCTTAGCTGTGCAGGTGTGTGGCCAAGCAGTAGCTGAGATGCCCCTGCACACATAGCCTTTGTTACTGTGCAGCTAGAATTTTCTTTTATTTAATGTTAATATGATTTTGAAATTATGCTACTAAAGTTTTGAAATTTATGTTGATATACTTGTGAAAACCCTGTAATTAATTATAGGTTAATAAATATAATCCGTAACTTTTCTAAATAATAAACATACCACAACCTTTACTTTGAAACATTTAGAGCTTCAACATATTTATATTGTAGGTGCTTTAAATTACACTGTTACAAATTGCAACAATAAACACAGAATGGAAGTTGTTAAGAAACTGCTGGCCCTCTAAATGCCAATGCCATCTTGTCAAAATGTTTTACCTTTGCCATTGTCCCTGTCAATTATTTTGACTGCCTGACATCATGTATTTGTGTTGTGAGCTGTGGTTTGTGATGGTGATGTTTACATCAGTTTTGGCAAATGGAAAGAACAATGGTCTGGCAGCAATTCTTCAACAAAAAATAAGGCATCTGTCTCAGCAATATTGCATTGTACACAGAGAATAGACTACACATGGAAAAAAGTATCAATTATTCAGGATATAGAAACACTGCTATGAACAGTGTATACAATATTCAGCAGATTGTCAGTTAATAAAGGAAAGCTAGAAGAATTAGCTAGTGTCACAGAATAAGATCTTCTGTCACTTAGACTATGAAACAAAGTAAGATGTCTGTCAAGATATTTTGTCTGCTACTGCTTTATTAAGGAATTATGAAGTTTTAATCCAGTATTGTAAAGAGCAATTTAATGAATTTGTCGATTCAATCAGCAACTACTGCATGAAGATTTTGACCAATCTACAATATTGAATAGCATTAACTCTCCTTAACAATGCTTTAGAAGATCTTGCATTTCTTGGTGAATTCATTCCGAAACACATTTGAAATATAATTGAAGCTCAGCAATATGCAAAAACAAAAATTAACAAATTAAGGTCACAGTATCTTGGTGATAACCTTTATTGGAGTGACAAAGTGAAAGACTTGCTTGCAACTATAGGTTCTGATGTCAATACTGTGCCTGTGATTCGATTCATTTAATTTGTGTGTAATCACTTGAATAACAGATTTCCTGATGACGAGTTAAGAGAACGGCAAGCTTTTGACCCTGTTGCTATTGCAAATGCAACTAATTTTGTATTGGAAAAGACTGTAAGACTGACAAAAAAATACTCAGCTACAATGAAACTACAATGAAAGTGTTGCCTCAAAAATATTGCAGCAATATTGTGATTTCAAAATTGTCCTTTTTGAGAAAATTAAGATGTTCACTGATATGTTGAACTACGTGCTTAGAAATGAAGAATTTGAAGAACTGTCAATTCTGGTTGACATTGTTGGAATATTTTAAGCTTCTAGTGCTGCTTGTGAATGTGGATTCAATCTTATGAACTCAATCATATGTAAATCCAGAAACAGATTAGAAGTGGAACATTTGCATGATCTAATGAGGGTTAAGACATATCTGGAAATGAATCTAGACAGTGTTTATTGACAATGAATCTGTAATAAAGGCAGATGAGATGAAGTTTATGAAACATGAAAAGTTTTCTTTATTGTACTAAATGTCATTATACCCTTTAATTAATAAATAAAATCAAAAGTATGTCCTTTTCAATTTCATTCTAAATATTCATAGTATGCATATTACAAAAACATTTAAAGTGCTGCAGTTTCAAACTAAAACTTTACTGCTTAGAGCAATAGTTGATCTATGCAGCTGAGTAAAAAAAAAATAGAGGGAACGTTGCAAGTTTGAACAGATACACAGTTAGTCAAAGTTGAGTTTATTGTCATAAGCAAAGGTGCAATAAACAGCTTAACATGCAGAAGTATCAATGCCATGGAGGCAGATTTCACAAGAAAAAATATAAATCAAACATAAATTATACACAATCTTTGCAATCAAGAATGCAACCAGAACAAGGCAAAACCTAATTTTAGTGCAGATAGTCAAATTAGTCACAGTGTGGCTGAACTATGATGGTCAGGGTTGTTCCATCTGGTTCAGGAAGCAAATGGTTCAAAGGAAGTAATTGTTCTGTCGATGGAGAACTTCAGGATTCTGTACCTTCTGCCCAATGGATAGAAATAGTTTAGCGGGATATGACCCAAGTGCAGGCAAATGTAAGGAAGACATCTTGATTGATATGAACAGGATGAGTCCAAAGTTCAAAGTACATTTGTTATCAAAGTATATATACATTATACAACCTTGAGTTTTGTCTCCTCACAGGTGGCCTCAAAACAATAAACCCAAATGAACCCATTAAAAAAAAACATTGGCAAATACCTAATGTGCAGAGAGAGTATAAAAGAACAAATCATGTGAACCGTAAAAGGAAGGAATTAACACTTAGATGGAAAGTGGGTGTTCAGACATGAAGCCCAGTGCAGCTGGAGCAGGCCCACAGCCTCAGCCTCACTTCAGCACACGGCAGAGTACATGGCAGGGACCCCGCAGACACAAAGCCTGAAGCAGCCAGATCAAGCAAATAGCCTCAGCATCAGTACGGCAAAAAGCGGAATAAATGTCATGGAGCAGCAAGCAGAACCGACCCAACCCTTTCCTCTGGCCCCAACACCTTGCCTTTTCATTCCATTTGGCCCAGCGTTTCAATCATCCAAGCATCGATTCATTGCTCCGTCTCAGTTCCGAGCCCTGTCGCGCTGTGGGCCAGAATCCCACCGCCATATTACAGCCCGTACCTGACCTTTCCAATTTGGCCTGGTGATGAGATTGATCAAACCTCACTCTCGATTTAGGTGAAAACCCGGAATCTGCCTATCCTCTGCTCCAACTTTTCTCAGCTTTGCTCACCCTGACCTTGTCTCAAATATACCTTAACCTTGCCCTAGCTTTTCCTCCAGTATACCTGAACCTTGCCCGGAATTCATCTCGCACCTGCACACCTCGACCCTCGACCCAGCCCTACCTTCGCTTGCCTGTTCGTCGCTTGCGGTGGTTGTTTACCATAATTTTGATTTACAGAAAAGTAATTTTTACAAAACAAAATTTTTTGTTTTGTTAACCGCCAGTAAGTTGTTGTTCGTCCTCAGCAGTGCCATTTTAAACCTGATTTCATGCTAGATTAATTCCTTTTTCTCTAAAAGCAGGACAGGTTCTCCACAAAGACTGGATTAGTGGAGGACAGCTACGTATATGTTTTGCGCGGAAAATCTACTTCAGCACTTCCTGCTCTGTGGTCACCAAACTTGATTGATAGGAGTTTTGACAAATCACGTCTTTGGTTGGACATAAGATTGTCACTATTGGTAGTTGCAAAGTACAATGAATTTCATTGTAGTGAAATGGCTGACAGGGAATAACCGAGGTAGTGACTGATGATTCGAAGAGACTTCAAATGGATTGGAAATGCAAGGTGTTGGGACCAGAGGCAAGGGTTGGGTCAGGTCTGCTTGCTGCTCCATGATGTTTACTCTGCTCTTTGCTGTACTGAAGCTGAGGCTCAGTGCAAATATCATCAGTTGAGCTTTGAATGAATTTAATTTTATATAAATGAGGCTGTGGAAGAAAGATGCGTTAACTGAAAACACCAATTCCAAAGGTGATAGAGATATACTCAGACATTGGTCGACAGTAAAGAGAGACAGTGGTTCAAACGTAGAAGTTTGTCAATGAAGTCACAGCCCAAAAGAAACTTGATTTACAAAGGGTATGGTTTATTTCTCTTGCAGCTGCAGGGAATTCTGAACAACTTCAGAATGAAATAAATCAAGTACAGCACAGCTACATTGGAGACAAGTTGTTTTTTTTTAAAAAAAAGAACATCTTGTTTTATAAAGAAAAAATGTTACACAGTTGAAATGCTGAATTCAAAGCAAATTTACTGTAATCAGCAGTGACAAATGGAAAATAAATTAGTTGACGGCAACTGCTTTTTAATTCAGTGCACACAAAGTGAGTAGCTTATTGACTTCAAGGGTGTCGAAGTGTCTTGGTTTCCCACTGTAAAATCCACTGGGAACAGTTTACAGAAAATGATGCTGTCTTCACCTTTAGTTTCCTTATCAGAAATGATCACTATCTTGCAAGGAACTATTTTAGAAAATACCACTGGTAATGAAAGCTGTTGTTGTTTATTACAGTGAAATCATCTCTGAACAAATCACGAGTGCAGTGGGAGGAGAGACACATTACTTCGTAACTTCAGTAACGTGGAACACATTATAAATTTATTACTGTGTAACATCAAAAGGACCAACAAGCGCACTGAAGTGGAAAGAAATAAGACCAAAACAGAGTAACTTACACTCAGTGTCCATTTTGTTAGGTACACGTGTATGTATGTCTGCTCATTATTGCAAATATCTAATCAGCCGATCATGTGGCAGCAACTCAATGCATAACAGCATGTAGACCTGGTCAAGAAGTTCACTTGTTGTTCAGACCCAGCATCAAAATGAGGAGGAAATGTGATCTGCGTGACTTTGACCGTGGTATGTTTGATGGTGCCAGTTGGTGTGGTTTGAGTATCTCAGATACAGCTGAACTCCTAGATTTTCACACATAAGAGTCTAAGTCTCTAAAGCTTACAGACAATGGAGTGAGGACCAAAAACAAAACATCCAGTGAGCAGCAGTTCTGTGAGTGAATATGCGTTGTTAATGAGAGAAGTCAGAGGAGAATTGCCAGACTGTTTCATGATGGTGACAGTAACTCAAATGATCAAGCGTTTATGTGCAGAAAAGTATTCTTGAACACACAACGTGTCAAACCTTGATGTGGATGGGCTGCTGCACCACAAGACCACAATTATACAGTCCATGACCACTTTATTAGGTACAGGAGGTAGCTCACTGAGTATGTTCTGCACCTCATTGAAGCTGCAATCATAAAAAAATAATCAAATGGTTAGGCAGCAGAAAGTGAAATGGAGTTAATATTTCATACAGAGGTTCATCATCAGAGCTGAGCAAGGGAGTGAACACGTTAGTTTTAATTTGGAGAGAAGAATGGATAGGACAAAGGTAATATCTCTAATTACAAAGGATAAGGTCCAGAATTTGTCCTGTCAATGAGCTCTTTGGGTTTGTTTAAGATCGAGAAAATAAAGCTTTGCAATAGATGCAATCACTTGCAAAACACTAACACAGGAGAACATAATAGGTGCAAAATGCGGTGTATGGTGAATGGTGTAAGGGTCCATCAAGCCAGGGCACTTAAGAAAAAGACAACAAAGCCAATGTAATGGATGCATCATCTAGAGTAGAAATGTCTCCAATTGATATAGACAGTAAAAGATGGTATTTTATTTTATAGAATTCAATACTAAATCTAGAAAGTTGCATCCTTCCAAGAAGGAAGAAAGGAACGGTTTCTCAGACTTCTGTTGGGCCTTATTATGACAGTGCAAGAGGTTGTGAAGATTGGAGACATATGGGGTGGAGAATCTATGAAGAAGACAGAAGAAATCTTTGGTTATTTCATGTGGATTCAATGTAGGTTCTTTTCAAACATTTTCTCTATTTTGTCTTTTTCTAACTCTCCCCATTCACTCAACCATCAGCCAACCTCAGCAACTTAGCCCCAAAACACCTGACATTTAAGAAAGAAGTATTCATACCCTCACAATCTGAGTTTGTGCTTTGTCTTCCCTTCCAACTTAGCTTAAGTTTGTGAGCAAATGAATACTTCCTTTTCATGAAATATCAGGGATGTGTCAGCCATCGCAATTAAATGGCAGGCATCTGTCGTCTTTTCACATCTTAAGACAGATCACAGTTACTATTAACTGTCATTATAGAGAAAATTTTCCCTGAGTCTATTCCTGTACCTCCCATCTGGAAGATGTTGTGTGGCAACAGCAGCTTAGAGGAGGAGACATAATTAACTCCACAATAATTAGCTCCAAATATAGGATGCAGTTAAAGAATCTAAAGTCTCATTGGATATGGGTAACCAGGGTTTTTTTTCCTTCAATTCAAATGGTAACTGTTATTTTTAATCACCTATACATACACATGCATTTGATCATCTTTATAATCATGAAAATATTCTTCATACCTCTGTGGTCAGAGAAATGTTAAATCTCTGTTCATGGTTAACCATGACTGAACCTGTGGTGCAGCATTGTGAACAGAGGAATCTATTGCTCAGAAATATCTCTGAAGATAATGAAAATCAATTTGAAATGTTTTCAAGATGGTTTCATGAAATTTATATGAATGTTTCAAAGGTTTCAACCTGTACAATTTGAAAATCTGTTTGAGAATTATTAAAAGGGAACGTGTGCAAATATTGACAATGCTACTTCTGTCAATGTTTTCGAGACTTACTCCTCAGTCATTCTGCAAACAAACGATTTTGAAGAAAAGACAATTTACACAGATACTCTATTCTGTTTAAATGCCAGAGGAAGCTGCAGATTTTCTTAATAAAAGCAAGACAACTTGCTTTTGTTGAGAGTTGTAATGGACTGTATGCTGATGTTGGTGAGGCATAATTGGAGTATTGTGCAGCTCATGTCACCTACTTAAAAGAAACACATCAATTATATTGCAAAAGTACAGAGAAAGTTTAGAAGGATGTTGCAGGAAGTTAAAAATCTGAGTTACAGAGAAAAGTTGAAAAGGTTATAACTTTAATCCCTGGAGCATAAGAGAATGAAGGACAATTTGATAGAGTTATCCAAAATCATGCGTGTATAGATGGGGTAACTGTAAGCTTGCACTTTTACCACTCTGAGCTTGGGTGAAATGAGCACTAGAGGTCATAGGTTAAGGGTGAAATGCGAAATATTTAATGGGAACCCGAGGAGGATCTTCTTCACTCATAAGGTGTTGCAAGTGTGGAATAAGTTGCCAGTGGAAATGTGGATAGAGGTTCAATTGCAACATTTAATAGAAATTTGGATTCCTACATGGATGGGAGGTGCATAAAGGGCAATAGTTCAGGTGCAGATCGATAGGACTAGGCAGAGTAACAGCTCAATATGGACAAGATGGTCCAAAGGGCCCGTTAATATGCTGTAATGCTCTATGACATTAGCTTCTCAATTGAAATACAGCAAGAAGAGAATTAGTTACACATGAATTTTTAATCCTCTGCGTTGTCACAAGATATTAAAAAAAAAGGACCTTTACCAGTTACCTCCGCTCTGGCTTGTTAAAGCTCTGTCATAATGGTGGTCAGATTATTTTTCCATTAAAGTTATACCATGCAATGATTGTGTTGGACATTTTTTGAAAAAAAAACAGCCTTGTGTTGGAGTGTGGTTCTATGATGAGAAAAAAGTAAACATCTTGACTTTCTTTTTGGATTCTCTCTTGTTGACCACAGCTTGATGCACGTTTTGGCAAAACCATTACTTTCTGCTTCATAGTCATGTTTTAGGCCAAGGCTGAAATGAGTACCGAATCAAAGGTGTTTTTGTTCTGGTTGCTTTAGTACTGGAATTCTGTGCCTTATAAATCACTTGCAAGGATTGATCCATTGCTTTCAGATTGCAACCAATATGTTGACAATTATTTTCAATGTTTGTTGTTCCAAAATACTTTGAACTGGTTACTTATCTAAGCTCATGGGATCTCATTGAATATTATTTGGTCGTCATATTTATGAATTATGACAGCATTTAACATCCACCTCTAAACTTCCCTGAGAATGTGGTGGCAAGGTTTGATCGGTAAATGTTGCAATTCTTCTGGAGATGACACTCCCACAGTATTGTAGAAGTATTTCCAGGATTTATTAGAAATGTCATTTATTTTGAAGTATAAATCATTGAGAAAACCCGTAGGTTGAAGTGTTCCTGTGTGCTTCTCATTGAGGTGTGAGAGTTCACAGATTTAGAAAGTGCCATGTTGGAGGAAGGATGCCAAGACTGTCATTGTGTGAGGAAGAAGTAAAACACTTGTAACTACTCCTGACAGGCAGGCTATATCTTCTGAAAAGAAAGCTTCTACGTGGTTTTCAGATGTGGGGGAACAACAATAATTCCTGCAATAACTCATTGCCTTAATCCTCTTAAAATCTATTCATCTGTGTTTTTTTTAATGATGAATCATCCATTGGAGAATGACTATTCCCAATGTATTCACAGAATCACATGATTCAAGTGTGAAACAAAACATAGAGGTTAAGTGAACTGCCAGATGTCAATTTTTGGAAGTCACTGGTGTTCTATTTTGTATGAAATATTCAAATATATAGCTGCACATTTCTAAAGCCTTAACACTTTTGTATAAAATGCAGAGTTAATTCAAACTCCAAAACACAGAATCAGAGGCATTGGGCATCTGGGAAATAGTTGCCAGGCTTTCCAATATTAGTTTTCTTGTTCTTTGCAATATAAATTGCAATTGACTCATTCTGGATGATGAACTGACCTTCCAGCAATTTTACAAAGCCTAAAAATGGGAGAAGTAATAAATTTTAGAGCCATTATTCCCTCTTGAAAACAAGGAGTGTCCCTTGATACCCTTCAACTGGTGAGCCTTTATCAGATTTGTGTGACTTGATTAGTACTTTGAAATAATGAGCAGCACTTAGAGCATTGTCATTCGTGTCAATGTAACCTTCACCAGTTTAGCTCCGCAATTATAGGCTACATTTATAGAATTTAATATTTGCACCTGAGCCGAAGTAACCAAGCTTTTTAAATTCTTCTGCAATTGAAAAGAAGCGCTCATTTGAAGTGACAATTTAGTACTCAGCAAAGTTGATCCAAATGAAATAAAAGAACAGGTTCCAGATTCTGAGAAATAAATAAATATAGATTTACAGTAGATGAGGGTGTAATTATTGTTATCAGATTAGTAAAAAAATTGAAAATCTGGAAATGGGGCGGGATAGTGAGAGGCTTACAAACCAGAACTGGAGTGAGGTGTACAGCAAAATAGGTAGGATATGAGAGATCAGGTGACAAGGGACATAAGATATCTCGGATCGAGTTCTCAGTATTCTCAAGAGGGAGGGTGAGCAGCCAGATGTCGTGGTCCATGTAGGGACCAATGACGTGGATAGGAAGAAGGAGGAGGCCCTGCAAAGAGAGTTTAGGGAGTTTGGTGCAAAGTTGAAGGGCAGGACCTCCAGGGTTGCAATCTCAGGATTGCTCCCCGTGCCACGTGCTGGTGAGCTAGAAATAGGAAGATAATGCAGCTAAATATGAGGTGAAGGAGATGGTGCATGAGGGAGGGCTTCATGTTTCTGGACAACTAGGCTTTGTTCCAGGGAAGGTGGGACCTGTTCTGACAGGACGGTTTGCACCTGAACTGGAGGGGGACTAACATTCTTGTAGGTAGATTTGCTGGTGCTGCTCTGGGGGGTTTCAACCATATTTACAGGGGGAGGGGAACCAGAGCGTTAGAGCAGATAGTGAAGTGGAGGAGGATTGAGGTCATGCAAGGACTGCATGTACAGACAGAAATCAAAGGTTCGTACATGATAGAAATGTTTTCAGGTGCATCTATTTCAATGCAAGGAGTATTGTAGGTAAGGCAGATGAGTTTAAGGCGTGGGTTGGCTCATGGGATTACGACATTATTGCTGTTAGTGAGACTTGGTTGCAGGAGGGGCAGGACTGGCAGCTTAATGTTCCGGGGTTCTGTTGTTTCAGACATGATAGATAGGGAGGGATGAAAGGGGGAGGAGTGGCATTACTAGTCAGGGAAAATATCACAGCTGTGCATAGACAGGACAGACCAGAGGGCTTATCTACAGAGGCCATATGGGTGGATCTGCAGAATGGGAAAGGTGTGACCACACGAATAGGGTTGTATTACAGACCGCTCAATAGTCAGAGAGAATTGGAGGAGCAAATCTGTAGAGAGGTAGCAGACCGATGTAAGAAACAGGAAGTTGTAATAGTAAGGGATTTTAGCTTCCACATATTGACTGGGACTCCCACACTGTGAAAGGGCTAGATGGCTTGGAGTTTGTCAAATGTGTTCAGGAAAGTTTTGTAAATCAATATATAGAGGTACCAACGAGAGAGGATGCAATACTTGATCTCCTATTAGGGAACCAGACAGATCAGGTGACAGAAGTATGTGTACGTGAACATTTTGGGTCCAGTGACCACAATGTCATTAGTTTCAAGTTAATTATGGACAAGGATAGGTTTGGTCCTCAAGCTGAGGTTCTACAAAGTATATTGGAGAAGGACCAATTTTGTGGAAATGAGAAAGGGTCTAGGAAGAGTGGATTGAGATAAGTTGTTTTCTGGCAAGGATGTGTTCAGTAAGTGGAAGGCCTTCAAAGGCGAAATTTTGAGAGTGCAGAGTTTGCATGTTCCTGCCAGGGTTAAAGGCAAAGTTAACAGGCATAGGGAACCTTGGTTTTCAAGGGATATTGGTGACCTGGTTAAGAAAAAGAGAGAGGTGTATAGAAGGTATAGGCAACAAGAAACAAATGAAATACTTGAAAAGTATAGAAAATGTAAGAAAATACTAAAGAAGGAAATCAGGAAGGTAAAAAGAAGACATGAAGTTGCTTTGGCAGATAATGTGAAGGTAAACCCGGACGGTTTCTGCAAGTATATTGAGAGTAAAAGGGCAGTAAGGGACAAAATTGGTCTCCTAGAATATCAGAGTTGTCATCTATGTGTGGAGCCTCATGCAATGGGGGAGATCTTAAACAGTGTTTTTGCATCAATATTTACTCAGGAAACTGGCATTGTGTATATGGAAGGAAGGGAAACAAGCAGTAGTGTCATGGAACTTATAGAGATTAAAGAGGAGGAGCTGCTTGCTGCCGTACAGTGAATAAAGGTAGATAAGTCCCCCAGGCCTGACATGATATTTCCTCGGACCTTAAGAGAGACTAGTGTAGAAATTGCAGGGGCCCTGGCAGAAATATTTAAAATGTCCTTAGCCACAGGTGCGGTGCCAGAGGATTGGAGGGTAGCTCATGTTGTTCTATTGTTTAGAAAAGGCTCCAAAATTAAACCAGGTAATTACAGGACGGTGAGCCTTACATCAGTAGTAGGTAAATTATTGGAAGGTGTTCTGAAAGACTGGATATACAAGTACTTGGATAGCCAGGGGCTAATTAAGGATAATGAGCATGGCTTTGTGCATGGTAGATCATGTTTAATGAATCTTGTAGAGTTTTTCGAGGAGGTTACCAAGAAAGTAGAGGAAGGAAAGGCTGTGGATGTTGTATACATGGGCTTTAGTAAGGCCTTTGACAAGGTCCCACATGGGAGGTTAGTTCAGAAGGTTCAGACACTAGTTATCTATGGAGAGGTTGTAAACTGGATTCAAAATTGGCTGTGTGGGAGAAGACAGAGAGTGGTAGTGGATGATTGCTTCTCAGACTAGAGGCTTGTTACGAGTGGTGTGCCTCAGGGATCTGTGCTGGGACCATTGTTGTTTGTTGTCTATATCAATGATCTAGATGATAATGTGGTAAATTGGATCAGCAAGTTTGCTGATGACACTAAGATTGGAGGTGTTGTAGACAGCGAGGAAGGCTTTCAAAGCTTGCAGGGGGATCTGGACCAACGGGAAAAGTGGGCCAGAAAATGGCAGATGGAATTTAATGCTGACAAGTGTGACGTGTTGCATTTTGGAAGGAAAAATCAAGGTAGGACATACACAGTAAATGATAGGGAACTGAGGAGTGCAGAGGAACAAAGGGATCTGGGAGTTCAGATACATAATTCCCTGAAAGTGGTGTCACAGGTAGACAGGGTTGCAAAAAATGCTTTTGGCATCCTGGCATTCATAAATCAAAGTATTGAGTATAGGCTATATTGAGTTAGTATTGGGATGTTATGGTGAGGTTGTATAAGACATTGGTGAGGCCAAATTTGGAGTATTGTGTGCAGTTCTGGTACCTAACTATAGGAAGGATATCAGCAAGATTGAAAGAGTGCAGAGAAGACTTACTAGGATGTTGCCGGGTCTTCAGGAGTTGAGTTACAGGGGAAGATTGAACAGGTTAGGACTTTATTCCTTGGCGCGTAGAAGAATGAGGGGGGATTTGATAGAGGTTTACAAAATTATGAGGGGTATAGACAGAATAAATGCGAGTGGGCTTTTTCCACTTAAATCAGGAGAGATAAGTATGAGAGGACATGGCTTTAGGATGAAAAGGTGAAGGTTTAGGGGGAACATTAGGGGGAACTTCTGCACTCAGAGAGTGGTGGGAGTGTGGAACAAGCTGCCATCTGACATGATAAATGCAGGCTCATTGTTAAGTTTTAAGAATAAATTGGATAGATACATGGATGGGAGTGGTCTGGAGGGTTATAGACTGGGTGTAGATCAATGAGACTAGCAGAATGAAGTTTTGGCACAGACTAGAAGGGCCAAATGTCTTGTTTTCTGTGCTGTAGTGTTCTGTGGTTCTATGGTTCTAAGAACTGATATCAGTGAATAATTTGAAGAGACAAGTTGTAATGAAATTAATAGATTGTCATAAAAGGCCATTTTGGTTGACGAATACCCTTGAAGAAAGGATGTTATGGCAAACTATTTTGCTAATTACAATGCATCCACATCATTAAAGAGAATTTGACAACAGATTAAAATTCTCTGAGATGCGATGTCATCATCATTATTATTTTTTATGTCATATGACATAGACGATCATGGTGACCATGCTTGTTCTTAGCAAATATTTCTACAGAAATGGTTTGCCTTCTGGTCAGTATCTTTACAAGACAGGTGACCCCAGCCATTATCAATATTCTTCAGAGATTGTCAGCCTGGCATCAATGGTGGCATAACTGGGACATGATATGCACCAGCTGCATCCATTCCTTCATGTGACCCTGATTCTGGAGCTGAACACGTGTTACACCTTGCCCAAGGTTGACCTACAGGCTAGTGGAGGAACGGAGTGTCTTACAGCTCATTTGGTAGAGATATATCTCCACTCCTCCACCCATAAGGTGCAGTCTAATAGTGCATGATTTGTAAGTAGCTAGTATTGATGCACAAGAAATGGGAAAACTAACAAAATATTACCATTGTAAGGAAAACTGTACGGCAGACATCAGAAGTTTATGCATAGGGCATTGATGAAACCATACTAAAACTAGAAGTCATGGGTTAAGGGAGAAAGGTGAAAATTTTAATGGGAACATGAAGGAAAACTTCTTTACTCAGAGTGTGGCAAGAGTGTGGAATGAGCTGTTAGCAGAAGTGGTGGATGCCGGTTTGATTTCAATATTTAAGAGAAATTTGGATACGTAAATGGATGGGATTATTGTGGGTTATGGTCCAGGTACAGGTCAATGGGACTAAGCAGATTCATAATTTGGCACAGACTACGTAGGCTAAGGGGTCTGTTGCTCTGCTGTAGTGTTCTATGATTCCATATTTCAACAACAATATGCAGTATTGTTCCCTGTAACTAGGAGTGAATTTTCTGCATTGAAAAGAGTTGAAAGAACACTTACTAAAATAATACCCAGAAAATAGATATCAAAAACAAATGCAGATATTGAGAACCTAAAATAAAAACTGATGCAGATACTGGGAGCTAAAACATTAACTCTGTTTCTTTTTTTCCCCGGATGTTACCTGACTTGCTGCGTGTTTCCCGCATTTTCTATTAACGTCATGAAAGGGCAGATTATCACAATATTGGATAGGATACAATTACAGTTTAAGTGAGTGAAAGGGAACTTCATTGAAACATACAAAATGCTTAGAAATCTTGATCTAGTAAATAGTAAGAAGATGTTTTCTCTTATGAGTAAATCTGGAACAGGAAGCACTGTTTATGACTCACGTGAGACTGGGTCATGAGACTTTGGAATAGTTTTCAAATATGCTAAAGGAAGAGACAGATACATCTCATATAAACAAGGAGGTAAACTATGACTGTGAATTGACAAAAATACAAAAGTGAGATTACATTTTAATCAGTCATAATCTTCTTAAATGACAGTGCTGATTTGATTTGATGAGAGCTGCCTGCCTGTTCTTATTTTTAAGATCATAAGACCATAAAATATAGGAGAAGAATTAGGCCATTTAGCCCATTGAGTCTGCTCCACTATTTCGTCATGACTAATCTATTTCCCTCCTCTCTTTGTATCTTCATGTAGCAGGAAATGCAGTGGTCTGAATATTGACCCTTGGGGATCACCATTGCTTCAGTGTAGCTCACAAGCAACCTTTTTGTCATGAATCCACGTTTATATTTGTATCCATGCAGCCACTTACCCTTTTAACTGGTGAATCCAGCGACAAAGTGATAGGTCTGAGGTGTATGCGACTGAACTCCAGCAGGTTCCCAATTTTGGAATGTGTTGACGCATACCCAACCACAAGCAAAATATTCTCTACAAGCCTTCATCCTCCAGCCCATTATGCTTGGAAAATGCAGACGTATCTGGCTGAAACAGACCAAATTAAATATTTATTGTTTATACTTCCATGATTGGAAGTAGCAGGATATGTTTCTTCTCATCATCTATTCATGTTCGACTTAGTGGGGCAAAATAATGTTCAAGCTCTCTACCATCATAAACCCTTGACTTGTTTAATTATGAAGAAATTTAGGACTTTGGTGGAACAACCATTATCCTTGAAAGGTTTTTAAATGTATTGCTCTCTAAGCTTAAAATATTGATGAAAAACAGCAAAATTATTTGTTCAAAACTCCATTTGTGACCTGAGACAACAGGAACAAAAGAAAGAACATGTTCCTTCACTAACAGATCATACTCGACAGCATACATTGAATTAAAGTCAGCGAAAACCGGTGAGAGCGTAAAATTGAAGGCTGTTTGTCTGAATGCAAATGTCACTCAGAACAAAGTAGAAGAATAAATAGCAGAAATTTAAACAAACAAATAGGTTAAATTTAATAACCATTGTGGATATTTGACTGAAGTGTGTTTACACAGAGAGTAGTAGTTTTTTGGAATGCCCTGCCTGAGGTGGTGATAGAGGCAGTTCCATTAGGGGCATTTACGAAACTTAGCAGCATGGATGAAAAAAACTGGTGAACTATGTAGGAAGGAAATGGTTAGATTGATTTTGGAGTAGGTTAAAAAGCCATACAACATCATAGGCCGAAAGACTCTGGTGTTCTATGTTTTAATAACATTTGGATAGAAATATTCTGAAATATCTAACTTTTGGGAAAAACTATGCAATATGTAGTAGAAGCAGCATGAATGGGATAAATGCTAGGAAGAGAAAATAAATTAGAGTTCTGAAAATCAATAAGTAGAATCAGTTTGGATGTAGCTGAAGGGATTGGAAATGCCAAAGAAGTGCTTAAACAACCAATGGGAGTTGATTATATGCTCCCACAACAGTAGTTGGAGTATATAAATCAGGAAATTGAAGGTGTGTATAACAAATCTAATCATAATCAGAGGGTGGGGATCATGGCTTGAACTTATCTACAAATTGAGCAGCAAGAATGTGATGATGAATTCATAGAAGATGACCCTCTAGATCAGTATGATGAGGATCTAATGAGAGATAATCATTTTCCGATCCTGTGTTGTGCTATGGGGAAATATTATTTAATGGTTGGTAATTAAGGGCCTAGAGATCATATTGAATCATATATGAAGCTGAAAGTGATCTGAAGACAGGATCTTGTAAATACGTAAAGGAAGCTCTGAAGGTATAAGGCATGGATTGTCTAGAAATGCCATGAGGATAAACAAGAAATGTCTAACATTCAAGGAATTAATACATCATCTACAATAAGTGTACATCCTTTTCAGGTAAGAAAATCAAAACCAGGAAAAATGGTTGTGGTAAAGAGAATTGTATCAAAGGATACTTTGCCAGTGGATCAATAAATCTGAGAAAATTTCAGAAATTAACAAAGGATGAGGAGTTCGTGGCATAGAAAGGAATGGTGGACTTCAAAAGAAGTTTAGCAAGCAACATTAACAACAAACCATGCAAAATTTTGTAGATCTTTTTTACTACCCATTATGTCATTGGTGTTTAAGGCAGCAATAAAGGTCCACCATCTCTGGCGGTGTTCAGGGCTTCCTTTATCACGTCAGTAGTTCGCTCTTGGTTTTCACTACTGTCAGTCATGCAAGCCCAGGTGGAGACTCAGGAACACCATCGCACTCAGATGTAGAAGGATTCTTCATTGCTGTTACCATAACAATTTTGCTTTACCAGTCAGGGTTGTTATCCCTGGGCTGAACCCCTGAAACTGGAGAACCAGTGGACCACCCTGAGCCTGGCCTCTACCCTTTGATCCGTTTGGCATGGGTAACCCTACCAAGAGCCAAAGCATAAAGCCCTGACTCCAGCCAACATAGCTCTCTGGATCATTGAGGCATAGATGTCTCCAAACCCAATGACGTTTTTAATTGACTACAGTTCAACCTTCCATACTATTGTTCCAAGTAAACTCTTTACCAATCTCCAGACTCTGGGAGTTAATTCCTCCCTTTGCAAATAGATCTTTGACTTTCTGACCACCAGATGACAATCAGTAAGGATGAGCAGCAACACTTCCATCATGATTATCTTAAACAGTGGTGCTCCACAAGATTGTGTCCTCAGTCCCCTACTCTATTTCACATACTCTCACAACTCTGTGGCCAGAATCTGCTCTGAATCTAGCTACAGGTTTGCAGATGGATACCACCAACGTAGGTTGCATCTTGAATAACATTGAGTCTGAGAATAGGAAGGCATTGGAGAGCTACGTGACACTGTGTCATGAAAACAACCTTTCATGCAATGTCAGTGAAACCTAGGAACCAGCCACTGACTTCAGAAATGAGAGTGGCGGTCATGCTTCCGTCTGCATCATTGGTGTTGGGGTTGAGAGGATTGAGACATTCAATTTCCTAGTTGTGAACATCATAGCCTGTACTGGTCCAATCATGTTGATGTTATGGCCAAGAAAATGACCAATTCCACTACTTAATCAGGAGATAACAAAAAAAATCAACATGTGCCTGTCAACTCTAACCAGTTTTCATCAGTGGATCATAAAAAGGATTTTGTTTGGATGCACAAAGGCTTAGTATAGCCATTGCTCTGCTTGTGATTGCATGAAACGGTGGAGAGTTGTGGACTCTGCTTAACACATCACAGGAGTTATCTATGCACTATGGACTCTCTCTAATCTTCTTGCTGCCTTAATAAACAGCCGGCATTATTAAAGACCCCACGCATGCCAGACATTGTCTCTGTCCCGCTCTCCCATCGGGCAGAAAAACAAAAGCACATACCATCAGGCACAAGGCCAGCTTCTAATCCACTGCATTCAGAATCTTGAACTGACCTCTTGCACGATATGGTGGACTCTTAGCTTCATCATCTACCTTGTTATAATCTTACACTTCATCATGTACCTGCTCTGCATTTACTCTGTAGCTTTTACACTTTATTCTGCTTTGTTATTGTCTCTAACATGTGACAATAATAACCCAATATAAACTAATGTAATATCGATCTGCAATACTCACAGCTTACACCTCCACTGTGCAGAGCTACAAAGTCCATGACTGTTACCTCTGCTCTGCAGAGCTCTGCTGATTGTGAATAGTATCTATACTCAGATATTTTCAATGACCAACGGCGAATGAAATTCTGTAATTGGTAATTAGTTTTATTGGTAGATGTAGAGTGAAAAGCTGTTGTTTACATGCCATTCAGACAGTTCAATCCATGTATAAGTACATCAATATAGCACAAAAGAATGCAGAATATAGCATTAGAGTGCCATGTGTCTGTGTATAACTAGAGTGATCTTGGTATGTATCTGCACTGTGGAAGGGAGTAATGATCATGGCCTTTCTCACCCCTATGGCGAGTTGCAGTGAGTACTGTGAACTCCATCAATGAGCTATGAAATGTGGCGATCTTTCAAAATTTAGTCAGGCAGAAGCAGACAGCGGCACATCAATCTCCCAGTGGAAATCCTGTAATACCTGTCTCTTTGTCGGCTTGCCGCAGGTTTTGATTCTTGTTCTACTGTGAGCTAAAAGCAAAGGTCATACATTGCTCCTGTTTCTGTCAGTAATGCAGAGATAAGAAATCTGCATGTTGATGATACTCTTATATAGTTAACTGACACATAAGAAACATCTACAGTGTTGATGTGCCCCATTCAGTGTTACAGAATTTCAACAAAAATTGGGTGCTAATGGGTAAATTCATGTCAACCAGCTACTGTACATGATTGACACAGTGCAAAATTGTTACGATTGGGCTTGCTTTCCAGGCTCTGGGTGCATTGTGGTCATGGCAAGAGTATTCCACTTCTCTTGGCTCCTCGTCAGCCTTTAAGAAGAAAAATAACATCCCTTTTTGATGCTCTTGGCAAGAGAGTGTGATTGGTCCAGATCAGAGAAACCCAGTTTAACACAGGAATGATAGTCTGCACATTAGTGCATGATGCATATAGTTATAGAACACAGGAACAGATCTTTCTTCCCACTACATTCATGCCCCCCTACATTAATCCCATTTGTCCCCATGAAGACTTTATCCTTTTACATCCTTTCTTATTTAAGTTTCTGTTTAAGTGCTTCTTAAATGGAGGATTGTATCTGATTCTACTATCTCCTATAGCAGTGCATTCCAGCTATCAGATGGACTCTGTGTAAAGATATTTTCCCTTTAAACTCCTTCACCTGATATTTATGCCCACTTGTATGTGATACTCTTCTTCAGAGAAAACAATCTGAATGTCCACCCAATCAGTGCCTCTTATGCACCTCTATCAAGCCATCCCTCAAAGGTCCTAAGCCAAGTCTCTCTCCTGACCTCACATCCTCCAATACAGGCAACATCTGGTAAATCTCCTCTGTATTCTCTCTGGTGCAGTCACCTCCTTCTTATTGTGCAGTGAACTATACTGCATATCATTCTTCAAGTGCGGTCTAACATGTGTTTTGTAAAGTAGCAACAAAATATCACAAATTTTTACATTCTATGTAGATTTCTATTTACATTTCAGACTTATGAAGGCAAGTATGTCATGTGTTTTAAGGGAACTGTTGAGTTGGCCTACAAGCCCTTGTTTAACAGAACCAGTATCACGTTTATTATCATTCATGAAATTGGCAACTTAGGGCAGCAGTAGAGTACGATACATAAAGAATTACTATAAGAAATATTTAAAGAAATAATTATCATCATTATGTGCCAAGTCATATGACATAGGTGATCATGGTCTTTGATCATGAATGCTCTTGGCATATTTTTCTACAGAAGTGGTTTGCCATTGCCTTCTTCTGAGTAGTATCTTTCCAAGATGGGTGACACTAGCCATTATCGATATTCTTCAGAGATGTCTGCCTGGCATCAGTGGACGGATAACCAGGACCTGTGATATGCACCAACTGCTCATAGGCTCACCCATCACCTGCTCCCATGGTTTCGTGTGACCCCCGATCAGAGGGGCGAAGCAGGTGCTACACCTTACTCAAGTGTGACCTGCAGGCTAGCGGAGGGAAGGGATGCTTTACATCTGCTTTGATAGAGATGTATCTCCACCCCACCACCCTATTGAGAGAAATAATTAGTATCAAAAACAGAGCAAAATGTATGGGTTCATGAACAGTTCAGAGATATGATAGTGGAGAGGAAGAAATTGCTCCTAAAATGTAGATTGTTGTCTTCAGGCTCCTGTACATCTGCCCTGATGGCAGTAATGAGAAGAGAGCATGTCCTGGGTGGTGAAATTCCTTACCAATGGATGTCACCTTTTTAAAGCATTGCCTTGTAAATCTGTTCTTGATATTGGGAGGTTAGTGTCCATGATGGAATTGTCTGCTTAATAATCAACATTCCTTATTGCCGTAACTTTTAATTTTTATATCCTATCTGTATTTGATTTCTCCTATTTCCTTTTAAAAAAGATTTAAACAACTGAGCAGTGCAAGTGTAGGATATTGAGAGATAAAATAAATACTGTTATCACCAGGAATCAAATGCAATTTGGATAATTATTGACCCATTTCCCTTCATTCAAGCAGGAGCATTCAAAGCTCAAAGTAAGTTTATTATCCAAGTATCGGTATGTCAACATACACTACTCTGAAATTCATGGTTTGCAGGTATTCACAGAAGAACCAAGAAATACAAAAGAATTAATGGAAAAACTACCCACAAAGACTGACAAACAGCCAATGTACAAAAGAAGACAAACTATGCAAATATGTAAAAAAACACAAATAATACTGAGAGCATTGAGTTGTAGAGTCCTTGAAAGTGAATCCACAGGTTGTGGTGAGCGAAGTGATCCACACTGCTTAAGGAGTGATTTCTATGGATACTATGCGAGTGAGGAACGTTATTGCTTCTCAAAGGAATTCAACGTGTCTTCACTTAGAGATTACTTAAACCAGTAGTTTGTGCTCCATCCCTATAGTTTAACTGGGAAAATCTGGCAATTTTGTAACACTTAACTCCAGCTTAAATTTTTGCAAATAGTAATACCGTGAGGATGCCTCGCTGAGCAATGATGAATGAAGTTGCTCTGCAATATCAGTAATTTCAGAGTGAAGTTCTAAATTGGGCAATTTCATTTCAGCCACTTCTTCCAATTTTTCTTGTCATTGGAGTCAATTGGAAGATGACAGGTAACTGAGCAGAAGAATTAGTTGACTCATTTCTCAAAGAACCCACTGCAATATTTGCAATATCTCTGGGCTATCAAAGTCTAGGTCCAAGAATTGTGTTTTTTTAAGTTGATATAACTACAGAGTTCAATTACTCGAACAATTTGTTATTTTGACTTGATAAACACTTGGCGTTCTGAGTTTTGAGTGCCATGGATTAATATTTTATCATGTTGAGGTGTTTATGGTAAGGCTGCAGTGGAGATCAGCTATTGATTTTATATAATGTATATTCAGTATATCACTTATTTATGAGATTTTAATGAAAATGGCAAAATCAGCATTTACTTCTTAGCTCAACCTGCCCTAGAGTTAAGTGCTCTGGTGAGCCATTTCCGAAAACGCTTGTGAGTTTGGCACTTTACCGTGGATCTGGAGTCACACACAGATGGACAAAATAAGGACAGACTTGCTTCCCTGAAGGATCGTAATGAACGGGGTGGTGTGTTTCACAAATCTGTTGGACTCATGATCATCCTTAAGGGCTCGGCTTTTTTATTACACGTCTGTTCTTTTATTTAATTATCTCAGTGCATTCAAATTCCCTGGCTGTCATGGTGGGATTTACATCGACGCCTCCGGATCATTAATCCAGCCCTTTGGTGTAATACTTCAGCTAGCTATCCACCGTGCTATTCTGCCATGATCTAATTCAGTGATGGAACAGGCCCAAGGGACTGAAGAGCTGTCTTTTGTTGCCTTTCCCCTTCCCAGCCACCTTTCTGGAAAAAGTGCTAAGTAGGAAGAAGGGGTCTGAAACAAATTACTTCCATGTCTTCAAAGTCGTTTGACTCAGTGCCATTTTACAATGGCACATTAATATTTAAAAATAACAAACAAGTGAGGATACATTAATGGGACCTTTGTAGCCAGTTCTTCCCGAGTGAAGTGTGCAGTCAAGCCCTGAAGCAGCCCATTTGCTAAGTGTCTATTTTTTCCTGACAGGTCATAAATTATTTTAATAATTGTTTATGAGTGTCTAGAGGGATAAGAATTGATGTCAAAAATGAGGTTATCTTAAAATGAATATGGTTGCACACAATTAAAGCTACACGCACCCTGGTCTTGTTAGTGGTTAAGTTTGAGGAAATAGTTGTTTTTTCCTTGTTGACATAAATAAAATATGATAAATGTGTGATAATTACACTAAACTATGCTTTGTCTGACCTGCTTCAGGCTACAGCAGTTGAGAAACTGGAATGTATTTTTGTTATTCATTCCTGAAATAAAGACATTACTATCAGGGCCAGCACCTACTGTCCAAACCTGTCCTTGAGAAGGTGACTGCAAACTGCCTTCCTGTTATAACCTGTTATAATCCTTGCGTTAGGATTATAACATAATTTTTATATTAATATCCCCATAATTTTTGACAGTCTAGTGATGAGATTTGTCCACATCAGGATAATAAAACCGTAAGACATATAAGACCATAAGCTCCTATAAGACATAGGAACATTTGGTTCAGAGTGTTCTGCACCATTCCACCATGGCTGTTTTATTATTGCTCACAATCCCATTCTCCTGCCTTCTCCCAGTAACCTTTGATGCACTAAATAATCAAGAACCTACTTTAAATGTACACAATGACTTGGCCTCCACAGCAGTCTAAAGGCCTCAGATAATATGCGAGTTGAAAGATTCATTGGAGAGATGGTGGTTGTGAGTTGAGAAAAATCAGACAAAGAAACCTTGCTGAGTTACTTAATATTGGGATTTTGTTGACATAACCTTTTGTAGCTGCAACCTGCCTTTGCATTAGGGTGCAACTGTTAAATTGACAGAAAGACAAGCAAGTAAATAGACAACGTTATCGAGAGCTGCTTGAAGCCAGACTGAAGCCGCATCTATTCCATCAGCTGCAACTAAAGAAGGGCTGAGGAGCCGGGGGACTTGAGGTGAGCCACACACCACAAAATGTGATAGGAAAGTAAACCTTTTACGTATGGATCATGTTTACGAGTAATAACTAGAGTCAATTTCCAATTGATGCCCAAATAAATATTTCGAATTGTGAAGGGGGTCCTCATTACAGAAACTATCCAAGCTTCATTGTGTTATTACCAGTAGGTAGTTAACCAAATTTGCCACATGACAGCACAATGATACTCATTATCAGCATATACTTCTTATTCCAAAAGAATACTAAAGAAGCAACTTCTTAAATCCTAATAGAAAACAGAAGTTATTGGAAGCACTCAGCAGGTCACAGGAGTAAAACTTGCATTCAGGATAATGAACTATCATCAGAAATAGGAGACATCGGAGACAAATTATGATGATTCGTTATTTATGCTAATTCCCTCCATACATGCTGCTTGACTTTGTTGAGCACATCTAACACAGTATGTTTCTGGTTTTCAAAAACTTATGAATAAACAAGTTTTTTAAGTTGCTGAGGAAATGGAAAGGACAAAAAGACAAAATGGAAGTCCATATTGTTGAGTCAATCTAAATCAATATACAATAATACCACTTTTAATCAAGAAGAGGATAATTTTTTAAAAAAGAATTCAGGCTGGCCCTTTCAAACACTGAGGTGTAACTATTCCAAAGCATTAAATATCTATTGAAAGTCAGTGTTGAAGCACAGAGTATGAGTGATTATTTACTGATGCATTCAGTAAAAACAAATGATAGCTTATCCTTTATCAACTGTACTTTTTTCTCACTACTTATATTATGAAGAGCATAGAATAACTTAATATTTTTCAACATACATGAGATGCTTATATCCTCGGTATAAGTTTTAACTAAACAGTACTTTACCTGGGTTCCATTCAAATGCTGTTGCTTCAGAAGTAGTGTAATGATGAATTTTAATTGCAGTTAGACCTCACAGACAGCAGGACCTCAAAAGAGACATTTGGGTCAAGGGTAATTATAAACCTGCCACCAGGATCAGGGACCACTTTACATCCTTATTTAAAACAGTTGCAAAGTTCAAGGTAACTTTGATTATAAAAGTACATATATGTCACCACATACAACACTAAGACCTATCTTCTTGTCGGCATACTCAACAAATCTATAGAATAGTAACTGTAAACTAAAATAGTGGAAAATTCCTTCTTTAAACTATAATCTCAGGAAACCAAGTCAGAGCCCCAGACAACAATATTGTCATTATTGCTTGCACTGAAGCAGATATGAAACAAATTAAAAATTAAATTCATATATCAATTGTTTCTGAATGCATGTTAGATATCTCATTGAACTCAATTCCATGCACCTCACTTGACACATTGTGGTAAATGTGTAATCAAAATGTTGTTAAACAACTATCTGAGAGGGGAACAAGCATCCATTCACTGATTTAATCAATTAAGCAGTTAGTGTAAACATTCCATTCACATCTGATTGCATAATAATTCTCACATAATTCACAAACTGAGGAAACGGTCTTTACAGAATCCAGGAAATGTTTGATGGTTAAATAACAAAATAGTAATCATTCAGGTCACTGAGTTCGTTTAGGTCCATTACCAGAGAAAAAAATCCAAAATAAACCCAGCACTGAACTCTGAGAATGCTAGAATTCTGAAATATAGACAGAAAATGCTGGAAAGATATAATAGGCTAAGCAATTGTAGAGAGAGAAAAATAAAGCAGTCATTGTTTCAGGTCAATGGCCTTTCATCAAAACTAATGCCACTGTGTTGCTCTCTGCCAACTTCAGCATCTTCTGCTGTTTTTAATGTTGATCTACATTTCCCTTAAAAATGACCTTTGCCTCAATTATTTCTTGAAACGTACAATGTTCCGTCAACTGAAAATCTCCGAATTGTGTTCTTGGCTTTTTTTTGGGACTATTTGAGTAGGTAACCTCTTGTGATACCCAACTAGAGGAAATATCTTCCTCTACTTAGCCCACCAGTATTCCCTCAAATTTTATTCTAGTGGACTTTGCCTCAGCTGGAGAGACAGCTGGACAGCAAAGATGCATACATCAAGGTGCTGTTTATTGATTATAGCTCGGTATTTAACACTTCCATCCCCTCCAAATTAATTAGTAAACTCCAAGACGTTGGCCTCAATTACCCCCCTGTGCAATTGGATCCTGGATTTCCTCACTTGTAGACCCCAGTCAATTCAGATTGGCAAAAACATCTCTTCCACAATCTCCATCAGCACAGGAGCACCATAGGGATGTGTACTTATCCCCTGCTCTAGTCGTAATGACTGTGTGACCAGGTACAGTTCCAGCACCATTCTCAAGTTTGCTGATGACATCACTATTATTGATTGAATCAAAGGTAGTGATGAATCAGCAATTGGGAGAGAGACTGAAAATTTGACTGAGTGGTGTAATAACACCATACTCTCATTCAATGTCAGGAAGACCTAGGAATTGATGGTAGATGTCAGGAGAGGGAAACCAGAGGACTGTGAGCCGGTAATCATTGGAGGATCAGAGTTGGAGAGGGTCAGTAACTTTAAATTCCTGGGTGTCACTATCTCAGAGGACCAGTCCTGGACCCATCTACTAAATATAATTCCAAAGAAAACATGACAGTGCCTCTACTTCCTCAGGATTCGGTGGAGATTCGGCATGTCATCAAAAGCCTTGGCAAACTTCTATAGGTGTGCGGTGGAAAGTGTGCTGACTGACTGCATTATGACCTGGTAAAAGAGCACCAATACCTTTGTACAGAAAATCCTGCAAAAATTAGTGGATTCATCCAATACGTCACAATTGAAACCCTCCCAGCCATTGAGCACATCTACATGAAACATTGCTGTAGAAAAGCAGTATCCATCATCAAAGATCCTCGCCACCTCGCAATGCTCTTTTCTCACTGCTGCCGTCAGGTAGAAGGTACAGGAGCCTCAGGACTCACACCACCAGGTTCAAGAACTATTACTACCCTTCAACCAGCAGGCTCTTGAACAAAAGGGGATAACTACACTCATTTAAGGACACCTTTATCTTGTTATTTCAGGCTAATTACTTATTACTATTAATTTATTATTGGTATTTGCATTGTTTACAGTTAGCAGTTCCTGACGTTTACAGTTCCTGTTCTATAGATTTGTGAGGTATGCCCACAGAAAAAGAATCTCAGAGTTGTATGCAGTGACATGCATGTACTCTGATAATAAATTGAACTTTGAGATGAATTGGAGGTATCACATGGATGACGGAAAAATGGAGGGCTATGTGGGAGGGAAGGGTTAGATTGACCTCAGAGTAGGTTAAAAGGTTGACACAATGTTGTGGGTTGAAAAGCCTGCTGTCTGCTGAAATGTTCTTTAAAACTCCTGACAATCAATGAGGAAAAAACGTGAAAAGGACTGTCACTCTGCAAGTTTCATATTGCTGTGAACCTTGATTTTACCTCCACTTTTTTTCCTAGTGGAATGTTTGGAACAGGAAATGGAGCCTTCCTTGTACAGCTCACCCATTCAGTTTATCATCATATTTGAACTGATTTTTTATGGTTAGGTTTATTATGATAGGGTAAATATTCAATTTATTTAGTAATGTAATTACATTGCCAGTAACCCATTATGAACTGGCTGTCTGATTATTGTGGTTAGACTCTGGAATGGATCACTGCAATCAATAGCCTGTAAGTTCCCTTTTGGAGCTGAGCTTGAACTGCCTGTATGACCTAGTGTGAACTGAAGTACTGAAAGTGTAGGACAGTTGCAGCATGGCGTGTATGAGCCAAATTGAGTTGCCTGGGAGTGAAGAACAAAGGACTTGAAGCTGATTTGAAGCAGCAGATCCGAGGCAAAGCAATGGGGTCCAGGCACAAGATCAAGGAACAAGCCAAAGTTTGACTGATTTAAGTTCCAGGCCAGATCGCAAGGACAGGCTGTCAGGGCCAAAGGCAAGGTTTGGGCCACTGTTCACTGTTGGGCAAGGTTTGCTCATCTCTGCACTGAACTGAAACTGTGGCCTGCAACTAATAGGCTCCTGGGCCAGCTGCATGGGTGTGAACTCATCTTTTGTGAGCTATAGTTCAGAATGTTATTTGCTTACTTTTAGTAACACACACAAAATGCTGGAGGAACTTAGCAGACAGGCAGCATCTATGGAAAAGAGTACAGTTGATGTTTCAGGTAACTAATGGTTTTAATGTGATTGATTGTCTTTTTTATTGTGTTCTATAGGGTTTCTATGTTTTGTGGCTGTCTGTAAGGAGAAGTATCTCAACATTGTAAAGAGTATACAGATATTAATAATCAGTGTCCTTTGAAATAATTAAAATTGCAGATAACAAATATGAGAAATTAACCAGTATATAATCATGAAAACAATGTAATAATTATTGATAGAATAATGTTACTGTCATAGTCCTATCATGGGTACACCTTAGAGGGACCTCACACTTATCAGTAAGATTCTTTTCCAGGGCCCTAAGTTATCTGAAATATAAAATAGTGACTTCCTTATAAACTCTGCAGGTCAGACAGCATCAGTGCACACAGAAGAAGAAGTAACATTTATGGTTGATAGTCTCTCAACAGAAGCAGGGAAAGTGACAGATTAACACAATTTTAGAAGAAAGGAAGGGGAGAGACAGGATACAAAGTTGCACACACATAACGCTGGAGGAACTCAGCAGGTCAGGCAGCACCTTTGGAAATGAGCAGGCAATCAACATTTCAGCCTGAGATCCTTCTTCAGGACTGGAAAGGAAGGGGGAAAGACGCCAGAGTAGAAAGGTGTGCGGAGGAGAAGGAGGACAGCTGACGGTGATAGGAGAGGCCAGACTTATAGGAGAGATAAAGGCTGGAAAAGGAAGGAATCTGATAGGAGCAGAAAGTGGAATCTATGGATACAAGGTTTATGAAATGGTACAAGGAAGGAGGAAATGACAGGGCCAGGTGAACGAGGGTGTTCATGGGCTTAATTTTACTGATGTTGTTAAAAGTTCGCTCTTCTCAGTTATTTTCCTACCAACTCTGCCTCTCTTACCACTCTTCTCTAAAGTGACCCCTGCCCCTTACTTCAAGTCCTAACCTGAATCACTCTTTTTCTGAAGTTCTTGAACATGGTGTAATTTCTAAATCCGAGTTACCTTTCTCTCCCTTCTATGTTTAAATCTTCCTTAGCTGGTTCTTGGACAATGGTCTTGCATTGTACATTGTCAAAATCACAATCAGTGCCTAATGTGAGCATGACTGTTCACAAAAAGCAGAACATTTACAACCTGAGTACTTACCAATCAATCAGTCCATTCCCAATCATCAGCATAATGATGGTACATGCAAATGGTAATGCTGAAAAGTCCCAGATAATACCAATAAATATGCTGGTCAAAGCCTTTGATGAAGACAAAGAATCTTTGTCTTCATCAGAACCATTTGGTTCCAAAATTGTCACAGTCTTGGTCCAAGCATTGACCAATGATTTGGTGTGCAGAGGTTCAAATTTATTGTTACAGGCATACATGCACAAGGTAGAATAACACTGAAGGTTTTAAACACAAGAAATTCTGAAGATGCTGGAAATCCAGAGCAACACATACAAAATGCTGGAGGAACTCAGGCAGCATTTATGGAGAGAAATAAACAGTTAACATTTCAGTTAAAGCAATGGAGGCTACTTCAGTGAATATATTTAAGGCAAAGTTGAATAGATTTTTGCATAGTAAGGGAATCAAGAGTTATTAGGAAAAAAGCAGATAGGTGGAGATGAGTCCATGCTCAGATCAGCCATGATCTTATTAACTGGCGGAGCAGGCTTGACGGGCCTGATGGCCTACTCCTAATCCTATTTCTTACGTTCTTATCTTCTTATATTTCAGGCCAAGACCCTTCATCAGGACTGGAAAGGAAGGGGGAAGATGCCAGAATAAAAAAATGTGGGCTGGGGGAAAGAGGATAGCTAGAAGGTGATAGGTGATGCCAGATGAATGAGGAAGATAAAGGGTTGGAGATTTAGAAATATGATAGGAGAAGGGAGTGGACTGTAGGAGAAAGGGAAGGAGGGAAGAAGGAGGGGACCCAGGTGAAGGTAACAGGCAGATGAGAAGAGGTAAGACTCCAGAGTGGGAATAGAAGGGGGTGGGGGAAATCGTATTTTTACTGAGAGGAGAAATCAATATTCATGCCCATGAAATATAGCTTTTTTGCAGCAACAGCACAGTACGTTACAAACATGACAAACCAGTTAATATAAAATTAATCTGGCATGAATTATACAAAGGTTATATGACAAGATAAGCGTAATGACATTAAGAGACAAGTTGAGAGACAAAAAGACAGATGTCGGCTGAGGTAGTGTTAAGGTTTTTCAGTTCGGTTCAAGAATCTGATGACATTGGATAAGTTGCTTGACCTTGACATGAGGGTCTTTATATCTCCTTCCTGATGACAGAATAGAGAGGAGGGTTTGACCTAGATTTTGGGGATCCTTGTTGATGCATTTGGTCTTCCTGAGCTATTGCACCTTGCAGATGTCCTTGATGATGGGGGGAGCTGTACTCCTAATGGAACTGGCTGAGCCCATTTCTTTTCTGTTGGGTTTTCCATACCGGTGTTCTTGGTATCAAGACAGCAATTAGTGGATGTAGTAATCAGGATATCCAGAAGCCAAATTAAAAATGGATTCATAGTGCACTGAGGAGAAAACTGTCCAATGGTTAGTGTAATACTTTGCACATAGTGAACTGGTTATGGTTGCTGTTGTTCAAAAACCTCGGCTTTTGGAGAGAGCAGTGTCCTAGGCCCAATATTATTCAGCTGCTTCTTTAATGACCTTTCCTTCCATCATTACATCCGAAGTTGGGGATATTTCCTGATGATTATATAATGTCATTTCATTTGGAACTCTTCAACAAATGAAGAAGTTTATGTTTTAACACAGCAAGACATAGAAAGTATTCAGGCTTTGCTGCCAATCGGTATGTACTAGATATTTCACACAAATGTCAGCGTACGATCATCTTCGGTAAGAGAAGAGGGACGAGCCTCCTGCACTTAATTTTCATTTTCTCTGTCATGTTCACCACTATCAACCTCCTGAGGTCATCACAATCCAGAAACTAGAAGCTGCACTTGCCGCACGAATGCTGTGGTTATGAAAAAAAGATCAGCGATGAGGTGTTCAACAATGACTAATTCAAATTCTCACACTGAAAAGCCATTCTACCCTCTGTAAGACATAAGAAGGCAGTATACCTCTCCACTTGCTTAGAGAAGGGTGGCACAGCAGTGTTGAGGGTGCCAGGGTTGTGCGGCATTTAGGATAATGCTTTACAGCACTAGCTGTAAGATCAGGGTTCAGTTGGGCATTGAGGAGAAAACTAGTGCCATGCTTCATGCAGAATAAACTGGTTATAGTTGTTGATGGTCAAAAACCACCAACCTGGACAGGGCAATGGTCAACAACTTGGACAGGACATTACTGTCTGTAATGAGTTTGTACACTTCCTGCATGATCTCCTGGGTTTCTTCCAGGTGCTCCACTTTCTTCCCACATTCCAAAGATGTACGGGTTAGGATTAGTAAATTATTGACGTGCTATGTTGCGGTTGGATGTATGAAGGCACTTGAAGGCTCCACTAAGCACTTCTCAGATTGTGTTGGCCATTGACACAAAGAGCACACTTCATTACTTGTTTTGATGTTTCAATGCACATGTAACAACTAAAGCTAATTTTCAAATGATCTCTTATCTCTAATGCAGATCCAGCATCAACGACCAACACAGTTCTAGGATTGTGCTGGGAGCAGCCTGTAAGTGTTGCCAACAGAGCATGCTCTTAACTCACTAACACTAACCTGTGTGTTTTTGAAATGTGGGAGGAAACCGGAACAGCAAGAGGAAACCCATATGATCAACATGGTCGACCATCAGCTGTTTCCTCAGTTCAGGGGCAATAAGGAATGGACAGCAAATGCTGATTTTGTCATATTCGGTGAATGAATGAAAGAAAGTATTTTTATTTACCTGCAATTTGAATAGTTCTGCAGCTGCCTGACATAATTATATTTAAATTGTTATATTGTTCAGGTTCATTTAAATAGGCATGACTGTCGAGTAATCAGAGCCATCGAATGACACAACAGACGAGCACTTTGAAAGAAATGTGAAGTTAGATCCCCTCCCTTGTCACCATTCCCTTTTAACCCTGGAGATCTGTCCCATTCAAATATTTATCTAAGTTATCCTTGAATTCAAGATGATTTACTGTCATTCCTTGTACACATGTGCAAGGCAGAATGAAATACTTATTACCCTGGATCTGATGCAGCACAAAAAAAATCGCAAAAAAGATAAAGAACATAATAAAAAAACCCACAATAAATATAAATACTTCAGGTAGCATCTATTAATAGATTGATTATATGTCCATAAGATGACTGATGGGAAATAATAGAGTAACTCAACAGTTACTAAGGATGATCAACACCTCCACACACTAACTGTTGAGCCTTAGTAACTGTTGAGTCTGGTGCTTCTGGCATGGATGCTACATAGCTCTTCCCTGATGGGAATAGGCCTAATGTTCTATGAGCAGGGTGTGTGGGATCCTTTATGATGTTACTGGCTCTTTTGCAGCACCTTTCTTTATATATATATATATATATGTGTGTCCTTGATGATGGATAGGCTGGTACCAATGCTGCATTGCTCAGGTTTGACTACCTATTTTAGAGCCTACTCGTCTGCCACAGGGCATTTTCCATACCAGCTACTGACACAGCTTGTTAGGATGCTTTCTACTGTACATCTGTAGAATGCAAGTTCAGATGTGCAAAGTCCAGCTCTCTATGGACTCCCAGAAAGTAGAGGAGGGAGTTGGTAAGCCTTTGTGACTGTATTCTGGGACAATGAGAGGCTATGTGTGATGTGCACTCCCAGGAGTTTGAAACTGCTTGTTGTGCCACAGATGTAAAGGGAGCATGTAAAGGGGGATGTTAGCAATGTATCGGCCTGCCCTATCCTTTTGGGAAGTTAATTAAGAAAGTAAGAACATGCATTTGTATACATGGATAATGATGTCTTGCTATTAGTGTGCAGGGCTTTGGGTGAAGCCATTCTTGGAGTATTATCAAGCTACAAGAGAGTTAGTAGATGCTGGCAATCTGAGGCAACATACACAAGATGCTTGAGGAACTCAGCAGGTCGAGCAGCATCTATGGAAGGAAATAAAAAGACAACATTTTGGGCTGTGATATTTAATCAGTCCTGCATTAGTTGTTTTGCCCTCAAGTGTTGCCTTTTTATTTTCCTCAATTGATGCTGCCTGACCCGCTGAGATCCATCGGCATTCTGTTTGTGCTTCCCTGGGGTATTATGTGTAATTTTGGTCTCCTTCCTGAAGAAGGAATATGGAGAAGGAATGGTTCTTGGTTCTTGGTCCTCCAAAATATTCCACATGGAATTTAAACTGGAGGTGACAGAGGGTGGACTTAAGGAGATTTTTGAAGAAGAGGAGCTGTCTTAAACTTAATTGGGTGGTTCTTGGTTCTTGGTCCTCCAAAATATTCCGCATGAAATGCAGCGAAGATTCACCATTATTGGGAGGATGGGACTCTTGTAAGGGATCATCAATTGGGCCTGTATTCACTGGAGATCACAAGAGTGAAGAGTGGGGGATCTATAAGTTTCTGGCTGAGCCAAACAAGCTTCCCCGGTTGAGATTCTGAGAAGGGGTATTAAATCTCAGGATAAAATCATTATGACTGATTTGGGGAGAAAAATTAAAATCCCCAAAAAAATGTCTGTAGATGCTGGAAATCTAAAATAAGAACAGAAACAGATGGAATTACTCAGCAGATCAGGCTAAATTTGTGTGGAGTGAGGCAGAGTTAATATTTCAGACAGACATAGAAACATAGTTAACATTAAAATGCTGAGGAAAATATCAGCAGGTCAGGCAGTATTCGCAGCATCTTTTCATTTTTAATTTTGGGGAGAAATGACTCCAATCAAGGGATGAATTTGCTATTATGGAGGGCTGTATTCATCACATTGCTGGATATACCTGAGACAGAGTTAAATAGGTTTCTGGATACAAAAAAGAAGATGAAAACTTAAACTGTTAGAACTCAGTGGATTAAGCAACATTTGTGGAGGAAAAGAATTTGTCAGTATTTTGTATTAAGGCCCTGCATGTGGATGCTGGATCTCCACATTTAAGAAATTAAGGAGTATGGGGAGAGAATAGGAATATGGTAGTGAGATAGACAATAAGCCATTATTAGATTGAATGGTGCAGCAGACTTGACATGCTGATTTGATGACTGCTATTGGTATTGGTGTTGATCTACTGTTGTCACATGTGTCAAGCTACAGTGAGCAGCTGGTCTTGCATTCTGTTTATCTAGATCAAATAATTATTCAGTACACTGAGACAGAACAAGATAAAACTCTAACAATGCAAAATAAAGTGTAAAGGTTGCAGAGAAAGTGCAGTGCAGATAAATGGTAAAATGCAAGCTCCTAACGAGGTAGATTGTGAGGTCAAGAATCCACCCTATTGTGCCTTTGCTGCGAGAAACTGCTCCCATTTTCTCTGTTTCTCAGCAAACCCCCAAGTCTTTTCTATCTTTTAGTAAGATCTTTTCAGAAAGTCTTTGACATGGTGCCACATATCAGGCTGCTTAACAAGCTACGTGCCCATGGTATTACAGGAAAGTTTCTAGTATAGATAAAGCTGTGACTGATAGGCAGGAGGCAAAGGGTGGGAATAAAGGAAGGCTTTTCAGTTTGGCTGCCAGTGACTAGTGGTGTTCCACTAGGGGTCTGTGTTGGGACCAATTCTTTTTACATCATATGTCAATGTTTTGAATGATGGGATTGATGGCTTTGTTGCAAAGTTTGCAGACAAAATATAAGATAGGTGAAGGGGCAGGTAGCTTTGAGAAAGAGACTACAGAAGAAATTAGACAGATTAGGAGAAAGGGCAAAGAAATGGCAGATGGAATACAGTGTTGGAAAGTGTCTGGTCATGTACTTTGGTAGAAGAAATGAAAAGTTGAATATTTTCTAAATGTAGAAAGTACAAAAAAACAGAGGTGCAAAGGGACTTGGAGTGCTTGTGCAGGATTTCCTGAAAGTTAACTTGTAGGTTGAGTCTGTGGTGAGGAAGATGTTTTTGTCAGCATTCATTTAAAGGGGACTAGAATATAAAAGCAAGGATGTAATGTTGAGACTTTATAAAGCACTGATGAGGCCCAACCTGGAGTAATGTGAGGAGTTTTGGGCCCTTTATCTTATAAAGGATGTACTGAAACTGGAGAAGGTTCAAAGGAGGTTTACGAAAATGATCCAAAATTGAATGGTTTGTCAGATGAAGAGGGTCTGATGGCTTTTGACCTATATTCAATAGAATTCAGAAGAATGAAGGGTAGCCTAATCGAAAACTATCAAATGGTTAAAGGCATTGATGGAGTGGATGTGGAGAGGATGCTTTCTATGCTGGGAGTATCTGAGACTAGAGGGCAGAGCCTCAGAACAGAGGGGCATCCTTTTGGAACATTGATGAAGAATTTCTTTAGCCAGTGAGTGGTGAATCTATGGAATTCTTTGCCGCGGGCAGCTGTGGAGGCCAAGTCATTATGTATATTTAAGGAAGAGGTTGATAGATTTTTGATTGGTCAGGGTATGAAGGGATATGGGAAGAAGGCAGGAGATTGGGCTTGAGAGTAAAATTGGATCAGCCATAATGAAATGGCAGAGCAGGGGCCTATTGGCCTAATTCTGCTCCTATATCTTATGGTCTTATAGAGATTGTAATTCACTGCCTAACTGATTCTAGGTTCTTTTGGGTTTTCTTGATATTTATGCCTCTCTGCTTGCCCATCTCTCTGTCTCTGATACAGATGCTGTTTTTGTTTTAATTTTGTCAAAACTCTTCATAATTGTAAACACCCCTCTTAAATCAGTCCACTTCTTACAAGATCATTTTTTTTGTTTGTCTCTTCCAATAATTATGATCTGTTGCTCTGATGCTATTTTGGTAAATCTCCTCTGCAACTCCTCCATGGCCTTGAAATCCTTCTTAAAATGTAATCTCCCGAACTGGTCAAGGTATTCCATCTAAAGCTAAACCAGAGCTCTTGTTTGCTGTGCCTAGAACAATAAAGCCCCAAATCCCTTTTTTAGCTTCTTTTCAGCTTTCTGGCTTCAAAGGCTTAAGTACACATGTTTCCAGGTCCCTCTTTTCCTGCTTGCCCTTATAAGGTGCACCTTGTTCAATAACAGTGTGACTTCCCAATTTATCCTTTCTCTCCAGGATTAGATTATGCTGAACTTTAGAATATTTTCAGGAAGTAAGGAAATTAGTTACCTGTTCAGGATGTGCACAGAAAGACATTCATCTACCCCTTCCTCCATCACTCTATGAGCCGCAATAAGAAAAAAAAAGACAATATGAGCTCAGTCGAAGTACTTGCTGTCGGAATAAATGTGTATTTTAACTATCTGATAGCAGGCAATTTATATTCCATTCGTGTTGCTGATGTCCTCTTCAACCCAGATCCTCCATTTGATCTGATTTGTTGCCATCATTACATCCAATTAGTCGGACATCAAAGCACCTATCTTGTACAATACAGGTTTAATTATCCAAATTTGTCACTTACAAATGGCACTATCATGGAAAAAGTCCTATTACTCTAGCAAGGATTTGTTAACAAATTTTGTTTCCTGCTCTAATATGCTGTGGCATTTTAAGATCTCTCTTGATCCAAATGAATCCCATTGTGTTCAAAAAGGATGGAACAGTCACACAGTCAGTAGAGTCATCAAGTAATGAAGTACAGAATCTGGTCCTTCAACTCAACTCATTTTTGTTGACCATGGTACCCACTAAACTAGTCCCATTTGACTACCTTTGGTCTATATCTCACTATACTCCTCCTATCCAAGAACTTCTGCAGATATATTTTGAATGTAAATACTGTAGCTGCCTCAATTCCTTCCTCTGGCAGCTCAAACCATATGTGCACCATCCTCTGCAAAAAGAAGTTGCCTCTCAAGTGGCTTTTAAATTTTCCTCTGCCCCCTGCAATAGAACCACTGCCTGTTAGCTTCATCAATCCTGTCCTCCAGTGTTGTAATTTTGGGATTTGTAGGTCTTCCTGTGACAATGTTGGCTTTGCAGGTTAATTGTATGTTGTAAATTACTTCTGGTGTTCAGGCGAGTAGTACAAACTAAGATCAGTTGATAGAAACTTGGGGAGAATAAAATAGGATTGGAGTAAGTTTACTGAAATGGGAATTCAATGGTCAGCTTAGAATCAATGAGCAAAAGAGTTTGTTTTCCGTGTTGAGCTTGGCTTCCTTCACTCCAGGCAAACAGCTGTAGTCTACCCAATATTTGCCTGTTTCTAAAGTCTCCAAATTCAGGCAACACAATGATGATTTTTTGCTGCGCTATCTCCAGCACAACCAAATCCTTCCGATAGTGTGGTGACAGAATTGTATGCAATAGATATAACATTAAACACAAAAATCAACAGCACATTAGAGGCCCTTTGGCCCACAATGTTGTGCCAACCCTGTAATCTACTCAGGAAACTGCCGAGAATTGCCCTACAGCTCCATGTACCTGTCTAAGAGTCTCTTTAAATACCCTATTGTATCCGCCTCCACCACCATTGCTGGCAATTCATTCAACACACCCACCACTCTCTGTGTGGAAAAACTTAACTCTGACAATCCCTCTGAACCTACTTCCCAGCACTTTAAAACTATGTCCCCCAGCGTTAGCTATTTCATCCCTGGGGAAAAGATCTAGCTGTTCACACGACCAATGCCTCTCATTATCTTATACACCTCAAGCAGTCTCAACCTCTGTCACTCCAAGGAGAAAAGGCCAAGCTCACTCAACTTTCTCCTGCACAATGTCAATTTACAATCCCTCATCAGTGCCCTCCTTTCCAAGTGAATGAATTTTTGTCCCTTTGGACATTTTCCAATAATTTCCCTACGACTAATCGAAGGCCCAGTTCATGAATTACTAACTTATCCTGGTGCCCTTCTTGAAAAAAGGCACAACATAAGCTATCCTCTAGTCTTCTGGCACTTCACCTGTGGCTCACAAAGATGGCACCAGGCATCTAATCACTACTTTCCATAGACACCTGGGATAGAACTCATCTGACCCTGGGGATTTATTAAACCTTATGCATCCCAGATATCCAACATATTCTCCTTTAAAATGACATACTCCGGATTATTCACATACTGTACCTCATTAACTTCACCCAGTTTCGGATGACCAATTTTTCTCCCTTGCTAATGTCTTGCACCTGTTATACTTATAGAAAGTCTTGGGAGTCTCCTTAATCACACCAGCCAAGGGCATTTTGTGGCCCATTTTCCCTTTTGATTTTCTTTCTTAAGTTCTCCCTTGCACAATCTATGTTCCTCGAGAGTCTTGTTCAGTTCCAGTTGCCTGTACCTGCACAATGCTTCATTTTTTAAAATTCTGGTCAAGCCTTTAATATCCTCCGTTATCAAAAGATCCTTAATCTGTTTTTTTTTGCCTTTCACACTTGCCAGAACATGTTAGTCCTGAACATTTGCCAATTCTATTTTGAAATACTTCAACCAGAGAGTAAATATTTGTTCCCAGTGTACTTTTGCTCTCTGAATTAACCGTCACTATATTCAAGACCACTAGTTTCCATAACCTGCAGGGAATTGAGTTTAACCCTTTCCGAATTGGCAACTTCTGCTGAGCAGAATATCAAAGCTGACTATAGACATCTACCCCAATGTGCTGCCCCACTCTTGCACCCTTCCTTCTCAGCAACCTGTTCTGAAGAAGTCCAATAGTCTTCTCAATGCCCATTGCAGAAAAATAAAGCTCTTTTATCCACAGAGGTAATTCAAATACATCTGTAGAGTAAAGAGAGAGAATCTTGATATGTAATGAATATAGCAGCAATAGAAAACTGGTTCTAAAGTAGTGGTACCAGGGATGAGTTTTCCAACTTCCTTTGAGGGCATCCATAATCCAATTCGAGTAATTTGCAGTTTGCTTCTTGAAGCCTGGCATAGTGTATTAGCTGACTGAGGGTTGCACCTATCTCCACTGTAAATAGTGCAGCTAAAAGTACCTTTGCAAATATGTGTCTTCGTTCTAATTGAAACATAAAGTGCTGGAAACACTCAGGTCAAGTCGCATCTGTGGACAGAGAAACAAAGTGAATGCTTTATTTAACACAAAGTATACTGCCGATGCTATGGTCAAATCAACACATGCAAACAAGCTGGATGAACTCAGCAGGCCGAGCAGCATCCGTTGAAATGAGCAGTCAACGTTTCGGGCCGAGACCCTTCATCAGGACCCAAGGACCCAACATCCTGACGAAGGGTCTTGACCCGAAACATTGACTGCTCATTTCAACGGATGCTGCCCGACCTGCTGAGTTCATCCAGCTTGTTTGTATGTGTTGAATGTTTTATTTACCTGACAGCTGAGTGTTTCCAGTGCTTTCTGGTTTTTATTTCACATATCCAGCAAATGCAGCTTTTGGATTTTTTTTTTGTATATATCTTCACAAGTAACACGATAAAATGAATAGCTTGTTTTCTTATCCAGACAAATTGCTCCATACATAAGAACATCTGAGTAGTAGAAAAGGAAGTCAACTACAGAATGCAGAATATAGTCACAGTTACTGAGAAGGTGCAGTGCACGTAGACAAATAAGGGGTTTATAGTGAGGTAGATCAGGATGTCACGTGTTCGTCTTGATCATATACATTCTTTTTCTGATTTCATCTTCATATCTATATTTAGAGTAACTCATGTACCCAGAGTCAAAATCATGTTTTATTGTCACCATCTGATACAACATGAAATTTGTTGTTTCGACGATGCAGTACAGTGCAAAGGCATGAAATTACTATAAATTGCAAATTAAAAATGCAAGAAATGGAACAATAAGTTTGTGTTCAGTTAAGAAATATGATGATGAAAATGGGGTGTGCTATTGTTGAATTGTTGAGTGAGGGTCTTCAGGCTCCTGTACCTCCTCCCCGATGGAAGTAGCAAGAAGAATGCATGGCCCAGATGGTGAGGCTCTTTAGTGATAGATGCCATCTTCTTGAGGCGCTAGCTGTGCCCTTGATGGAAGTAGCTGAGTCTGCAACACTGTGCAACTTCTTGCAATCCTGTGTACTGGAGCCTCCATGCCAGGCTGTGATGCAACCAGTCAGAAGGTTTATCCATTAATAAATGTAATTTGTTCTTGAAAGGCATCATCACTACTCATTCTTTGAGTTGTCTTTTGCTCCTTAAAAATTTCATTAGCATTAACATGAAATAGATAGCAATTGATGTAGAAATTTGTTCGATGTTACGTTAAATATTTTATTAAGGATCAGAGTCAAAAAAGTAACCAGAAAGCTTTCCAATCTGGCATGTCTTGCATTTGTAAAAGGTAACTGGAGAACAGGAAAAGAAATATGCAATGATATTTCCAGGGCAGGTTACATTGTAACTGAGAACTTCTGCCAACAGTACAAGATTGCTTTTATAATACAGATTCCATAGGAGTAATAATGATGAAAACGGTGTAAAATGCCTTCCTATAATGTCATTTAATCTGCAAGGCAGTACTGCCTAATGGTAAGTGAATCTACAGCATTTACCTTGGGTCCTTAACTGGGAAGCAAGTGAAACCAAATTCCAACATTGTCCTCTTCTTCATAGGGTCAGTAAAGGGGATATTCACTGATACTTCCACAATGTTTGCTACTCTGCAGCTGAGGAAGTAGACAATGCTTGAATGCAACAAATCCTTTACAATGTTCAGGCTTGGCTAATTAATGTTAAATAACATTGACTCCACAAAAGTTCCAAACAATGGCCATCTTCCTCAAGCGAAAATATATGTATTTGATACTCATTGGCGTAAGCATGGCTGAGTTACACCATCAACATCCTTGGAATCATCACTGACCAGAACTTCGATTGGACCTGTCACATGAGTATGTTACTACAAGAACAGTCAGCAGCTGTATACCCTGAGAAAACTGGTTCACCCTCTGGCTACTTAAAGCATTTCCACTAACTCCAAGGCACATATCAGGAATGTGATGGAATGTTTTATACTTCACCAGATGAAAACTTCTCCAACAGCATTCAATAATCAGTCCACCTGATTGTTACCCTATTCTTTATGCAAAACGCTCACTCTATCCATCTCTCTGGCATAGGATATCTGGTCTAAACATTGTACTGTATTATTCACATAGGCTCCTCTAACATCATTTCCTAATCCCATAGCCGATCCTCAAACAACTTCAATAATTTCAGGTGAAATGGAATTCTACAGGCTTCAGGTTTCGCTCCAAGATTCACACCATTCAGATTTGGAAGTATCTTCCACTTATTTGCATTCTGGGAGGCTCTATCCAGCAACAGCAACACCTTCTATTGAGAGACTTCTGCAATTCTGGAAAATGTCCCTACCAAGGACTATTAAACATAGACAATAAAAGTTAGCCTTACAGTAACATTTAAATGGTATAAACTGATAATCTGGTGTGATCATTCAAATGTGCAGGAATGTATGGAACTGTAGAGAGCAATAGACAGCCCACTGCATTATGGGAACTTCCCTCCCCACCATCTCCAGGAGGTGCTGTGTCAAAGAAGCAACACCTATCATCAAATATCCTCACCATCTGGGTCAAGCAATCTTCTGACAGTTACCATCAGCAGGAAGTGCAGAAGTCTGAAGTCCCACAGCACCTGGTTCAAGAAACACCTGCCCTCCAATCATTTGGTTCTTGAACTAACCAACACATCCTTAATCACTACAGCTTAGGAACATTATGACCACTTGTAATAACATGGACATTTCTTTTGATATAGAACATAGATCATTGAATAGCACAGAACAATTTCATCCCTTCAGTCCACAATGTTGTGCTGATCCTTTAAACTGTTTCAAGATCAATCTAACTCTTCTCTCTCACCTAGCCCTTCATTTTTCTTTCATCTGTTTGCCTATCTAAGGGTCTCTTAAATGTCCCTGTACATATAGAGTATGTCTATGTCATAATTGAGTTCTTGTAAAAAGTTGTGAATTTCTTTTACTGTGAATGCTGCTTATCTGATGGTGGTGTCAGATGGGGGTGTTGCAAGTAACTTTTTCCAATGCAACTGTACAAATGACAATAAACTCAACTTTGACATTGACTTCGTATTCCTCTGCAACCATTAAATCTCAGGACTGCTCAAATCATAAAGGAATGAGGATTGTTATGTTACTTGTCAAACCCTTCTCCTGATTGAAGACTCTGGTATTTTCTACCCATGTTTGGTAGTCAAGGCAATAATCTCAGATGTGACTATCCGTCCCTGATTGGCGTACAGGATCAGATTTTAAAACTGAAAACTTGATGGAAACTTATTGATAAGTTAAGTGCAAGATGGATCAATTCTCAGATTTCCCAATGCGTAGGATTGTCCTGAACAATAACTCAGGCTGAATAATGATACTATATTCCTGGCAATTCTGTCAAATTTTTCAGAACATCTTAATGGAAAAAAACTGTGTCATACTTCTGGACCTCACAGCCTATGTTCAATTTTGTATCTGACAATCTTTGAGTCAGAGCTGAGTGCAGTGCTCTGCCCAATTAAATTCCAAGATGCTCTCTCACAGTGACTTATTCTCACGCTCAGGTATTTCATCAGGTTGAAAACAAATCTCCTTTTCATGTCTGACCAGAAATATGTTCTGAAGTATTTATTGAATACCGTGTTATTTTAAGCCTGTGAGAGGACATTACTTACTCAGTTAGAGAAACAAAATCATGAAAGTTACCAATTTCTTAATAAGTCCTGGTTCAGCAATGAGAGTACCTACATCAAGTGAGAAATTCAGTTCTGTTTTTCCTTCAGCCAGCCATATGTTCCATTTAATTAATCACCCGACAGGAGAAGATTCACCCCTGTAGATTTAAAGAGTCATACTGAATGAAAACATATCGCTCTGATCAACATGTCTATGCCAACCAAGATGTCTACCTGAACCAATCAGGTTTGCCTGCATTTGGCCCATATCACTCTAAAACTTTTGTATCCATATACGCAATCTGTCCAAATCTCATTTAAATGTTTTAATTTTATTGTCCTCATCCATTACATCTGGCAACTCATTTTAGATGCAACTCCCTCAGTAAAAAATAAAATTATCCCCAGATCTCCTTTAAATCTCTCCTCTCTCACCTTAAACCTATGGCCTCTGGTCTTCTACACCATGCCTTGGGAAAAAGGCTGTGACTATTTAACTTGTGATTTGAAAAACTTTTTTAACCTCATCTGGGATTCTTTCCCAGTCCCTTACAAAATACCTTATGTGCAGTTAGGTCTTTCCTATAGCTCATTAGATAGCTCTTCCCCTCCAAGAAAATTGGTTGTGAGTTCAAGTTACCCTTCTGATAACTAAGTACATCGTCTGGCTGCTGGTGCAGTGCTGAGGAAGACCTGCAGTATTGAAGATATTCTCTTTGAGTTGATGCAAAAGATCCTGCAAAGTTTCAAAAAACTAGTAAGTTCTCTCTTTGCATCCCTGAAACATGTTAACATTATCAGCTTGATGTTTCAGGGATCGTGCCTCCTGCATTCACCCTGTGACTTACATTCAGGAGAAGGTTCTTCACAGCCTGCAAAGTGCTGTGGGATGACCCGCTGTTTTAAAAACTGCCATAGGATAATTGCTCTTTTTGCATTTTAAATGCTGATTTTATTTTCTTCATAACACTTTCAATCAATCTTGTATCGCAGGTAAGAAAGCTAATGCATTATGTCTTCCTCTGCTACATAGTTTTGGATATTATCTGTGATTTGATGTCAGACCCCCTCTGGACCCCCTCCAATTCCAGCACAACCTTTCTTAGATAAGAGGCCCAAAGCTTCTCGCAGTATTCCAAGCAGAAAGATGAATTAACAATCATCTTGTTTTCATGGTTAAGAAGATAGGCTGAGTTGGTTCCACTTGTTCAATAATCAACTGGACAGTTTCATTTATGTATAATCATATATCTAAGCTACAAATACAAAGCAGTACAGCAAAATGTTAAAATTGCAAGATATTTTTCTTGGAGCTAATTTTCTACATTTTGAGCTCCTAATCTAAGAAAGGATGTGGGGACATTGGAGAGAGTCAAGAGGAATTCATGAGAATGATCCCAGGATTTGAAAGGGTTAATGTATGAGGAGTTTAGAAAAATTAGGGGGAATTTTATTGAAAACTATCAACTATTGAAGGGACTAAAAGAGTGGATATTGAGAGGATGTTTCCTTTGGTGGAAGAATCTAAGGCCAGAGGGCACAGACTCAGAATAGAAGGATCAGAACAGAGATGAGGAGGAATTTATTTTTTAGCCAGAGAGAGTGGTAAATATGTGGACAGATGACTGTGGAAGCCAAGTCATTGGGTGTATTTAAAACAGAGGTTAATAGTTTTTTGATTAGCAAGGGCATCAAAGGTTTTGAGGAGAAGGCAGGAGAATGGGTTTGAGAAGGATAATAAATTACCATGATGGAATGGTGGAACAGAGTTGATGGGCCAGAAGGCATAATTCTGCATCTCTGTCTTATAGCCTTATGATTTTATGTTTGGAACACTAGTTGTTATAGTTATGCCTTAATCACGGTTCACAATGCCCCGTCCATTCACCTCCTTGGTGTGGTATTCTGAAGACTGAATTATGACATAAACCGGAGGACAATGATGTGTAGTGAACACTCTTAGAAACATTATTATTGAATTGAATCAAGTCAAGTCAAGTCAAGTCGCTTTTATTGTCATTTTGACCATAACTGCTGGGACAATACATACTAAAAATGAGACAATGTTTTTCAGGACTATGGTGTTACATGACACAGTACAAAAACTAGATTGAACTACGTAAAAAAAAACATAGAGAAAGCTACACTAGACTATAGACCTACACAGGACTACATAAAGTGCACAAAAACAGTGCAGGCATTACAGTAAAAAACAGGACAATAGGGCAAAGTGTCAGTCCAGGCTTCGGGTATTGAGGAGTCTGATAGCTTTGGGGAAGAAACTGTTACAAAGTCTGGCCATGAGAGCCCGAATGCTTCGGAGCCTTTTCCCAGACGGCAGGAGAGAGAAGAGATTGTATGAGGGGTGCATGGGGTCCTTCATAATGCTGTTTCCTTTGCGGATGCAGCGTGTAGTGTAAATGTCCATGATGGAGGGAAGAGAGACCCCAATGATCTTCTCAGCTGACCACACTATCTGCTGCAGGGTCTTGCGATCTGAATTTGTGCAATTTCTGAACCAGGCAGTGATGCAGCTGCTCAGGATGCTCTCAATACAACCCCTGTAGAATGTGATGAGGATGTTGGGTGGGAGATGGACTTTCCTCAGCCTTCGCATTCAATGGTTTATAACATAATATGTTTATTAAGCACATAGGTTGAGGTCAGATTTCATGGAATAAATTTTGTTCATAAATTGGATCAAATGTCACTGTATACTACCTTGAGATTTATTTTGTGCTAGCATGTAGATGAAAATTAAGAAATACAGCCGAATTTTTGAAAATTATACATAAATAAAGACTAACAAAATGAATTGTGCAAAAGAAGAAAATTCTTCAAATAAAAATAAATAATACAGATAACATTAGTTGTAGAGTCCCTGAAGCTGAGTCTGTAGGTTGTGAAATCAGTTCAGAGTTGAGGTGAATGAATGCCTGTTCAGAAGCTTGATAGTTAAAGTTCTATTCTTGAACCTGGCAATAGGGGACCTCCTGTACCTCCTTCCTAATTGTGACAGCAAGAAGGGAGCATGGCTAGGATGGTGTGTGTGGGGGGGGGGGGGGGGTCCTTGATGATGGATGCTGATTTCTTGTAAGTGTGCTCAATGTTGGGGAGGGCTTTGCCTCTGGTGGTCTGAGCTGTATCCATCAATTCATGTAGGCAGTTCTGTATCTGGGCCTTGGTGTTTCCATACTAATACATGAAGCTCTCCAGGATACTCTCCACTGTGCATTGATAGAAGTTTTTCAAAGCATGGGCGACTTGCCCAATCTATGCAAACTTTTAGGAAAGTAGAAGTGCTATCCATGTGGCCATATTGAGAAAGAAAATAATACATTCAAAGAATCATTATTTTTAAATAGGCTACCTCTACAATCAGTCGCAAGATGATGAGACACCTGTGTATGCTGCTATTAATTAGTTTAGTATAACCAAATCAACTTAACCACTAATATAATGGGTGACTATAAAGAGAACACTGAGAAATATCAATCTTCTGTAATTTATTCCTTAGGAGGTAGGTCTGCCTGTTATTTTGATGGGGGAATATGGCAACAGTAAATTTCATTTGGTCTATCATTCATTCATCTTTCAGTGCTTTTCTGACCCCACTCACCCCTCCATTCCTCAATTCCCCTTGCATCAATGCACCTATAATTCTACCAGCAGTGACAAACTCTGACAGTTACTCAGAAGGATCAGACAGCAGAAATATGGTGAAGTTGATGTACTGCTGGCCTCTGTTCTTGATTTATAAAATATGTATCAATGGAAAGATTCAAAATTTGGTCCGAGCAAGCTTGATTGAGAGAATTTCTTTTCATATTTTTTAATCAACAAGCTGTGCATGTTTGGAGGAAAACTTGATAGTCCTGAGAGCATGCTGCAGCATAAATACCAAGAGATCAAATTTGGCTCAGATCAATAGATTTGACCTGGATTTGATCTGTTGAGTAAACAGGGAAGCATTATAAGGAAGCCTGTGAGAAATGAGAAATTCAAAGCCAAGTGCAATGTTTTATTTATCTTGAAATCAAGTAAAGTCCAGGCTGAATTGAAACATCACAAAGCATAGTTCTCCTCTACTGGGAATACACGAGCTCTAGAATAAATAATGGGCCAGAGTTTGCTGCAGGCAGTGAACCACCTGAATTCCTGTTCAACACTGAACAAGGTTTGAACTCTCCAGACTCAGTTCCTCAATGGGATGGAGGGACTGGAACTGGCTGATTTTGGTGTGGCAAGGCCTTGTGCTTTGACACAGACCTCTGAGAGATAATGTGTCAAGAGGGCAAGGAAGAGGTGAGTGAAGAGACCGGGTTACTTGCACTGAGCATAGGTGCATGCTGCAAAAGGGAAAGGGGGAGAAGAGGTGTGCGGTAGTGATAGGGACTCAATAGTAGGAGAACAGGCAGGAGATTTTGTGGACGTGAACGGGATACCCCGAATGGTACGTTGCCTCCCAGGTGCCAAGGTCACGGACACCTCGGATCATGCCCGCACATTTTGGAGCGGAAGGGAGAGCAGCCAAATTTCTTGGTATATATTGGTACCAATGACAAAGGAATGAAAAACAAAGAGGTCCTGAAAAGAGAATTTAGAGAGTTAGGAAGAAAACTGTGAATCAGGACCTCAAAGATAGTAATTTCTGGATTGCTGCCTGTGCCACGCACCAGTGAGGGTAGAACTAGGATAATTTGGCAGATTAATGCATGCTGAGAAGCTGGTGCAGGGGGCAGGTGATGGGACATAATTGCAGCCAGCAGAGTGAGTATCAGTGCATTAGGGATGCAGAATCTAAAAGGGTAGAAAATACAGTACTTAAATTGTTATATCTCAATGTACAGAATATAAGAAATAAGGTGGATGATCTTGTTACATTATTACAGATAGTCAGGAATGATGTTGTGGCTATTACTGAATTGTGGCTGAAGGATGGTTGTAGTTGGGAGCTGAATATCGAAGGTTATATGTTGTATCGGAGGGATAGGAAGTTAGGCTGGGGAAGTGGCATCAAATCACTAGAAAGATGTGACATAGGATTGGTAGATGTTGAGTCCTTGTGGGTTGAGTTAAGAAACTGCAAGGGTAAAAGGACCCTGATGGCAGTTATATACAGGCCTCCCAACAGTAGCTGGGATGTAGATCACAGATTACAACAGGAAATATAAAAAGGCACGTCAAAAGGGCAATGTTATAATAGACATTGGAGATTTCAACGTGCAAGGAAATTGGAAAAATCAATTTGGCAATGGATCTCAAGAGAACAAGTTTGTTGAATATCTAAGAGATGGCTTTTTCGAGCAGTTTGTTGCTGAGCCTACTAGGGGATCAGCTATACTGGATTGGGGGTTACGTAATAAACTAGAGGTGATCAAGGGAGCTTAAGGTGAAAGAACCATTACGAGGCAGTGATCACAATATAATTGTGTTCAACTTGAAATTTGCTACAGAAAGTAAAGTCTGATGTAGCAGTATTTCAGTGGAGTAAAGGAAATTGCAGTGGTATGAGAGAAGATTTGGCCAGAGTAAATTGGAAGGAGATGCTGGCAGGGGTGACAACAGAGCAGCAATTGTGAGAGTTTCTGGGATAGATGTATTCCAAAAATGAATACTCAAATGGCAAAGTAGTACACTCGTGGCTGACAAGAGAAGTCAAAGCTAATGTAAAAGCAAAAGAAAAGACATACAACTAAGTAAAAATTAATGGGAAGACAGAAGATTGGCAAGCTTTTAAAACCCTACAGAGAGCAATTAAAAGAATCATTAGGAGGGAATATATGAAATATGAAAGCAAAGAATATCAAAGTGGATCGTAAAGACTTTTCCAAGTATGTGAAATATAAAAGAGAGATGAGAGTGGATATAGGACTGCTAGAAAATGAGGCAGTAGAAATAATAGCGGAAGCCAAGGAGATGGCAGATTATCTAAATGAGCATTTTGCATCAGTTTGCACTCTGGAAGACACGAGCAGCGTGCCCGATGTTGAAGGGTATGAGGGAAGAGAAGTGAGTACAGTTACTATTACATGGGAGTATGTGCTCAAAAAACTGAAAGGCCAAAGGGACCAGATGAAGTACACCCTAGGGTTCTGAAAGAGGCAGCATTAGAGATTGTGGAGGCATTAGTAATAATCTTTCAAAAATCATTGGACTCTGACATGGTGCCAGAGGACTAGAAAATTGTAAATGTTGCTGTATTATTTAAGAAAGGAAGAAGGCAGCAGAAAGGAAAGTATAGACCAGTTAGCCTGACCTCAATGATTGGAAAGTTGTTGGAATTAGTTGTTAAGGGTGAGGTTATGGAGTACTTGGTGACACAGGACAAGATAGGACAAAGTCACCATGGTTTCTTAAGGGAAAATTTTGTCTGATGAACCTGTTGGAATTCTTTGAAGGGATTACATGTAGAATAGATAACGAGGATGCAGTGGATGCTGTATATTTGAACTTTTAGAAGACCTTTGACAAGGTGCCACACATGAGTCTGCTTACATGTTCAAAGCCCATGTTATTGCAGGGAAGTTACTGGCATGGTTGGAGCATTACCTGATTGGTAGGAGTCAGTGAGTGAGAATAGAATGATCCTTTTTTGATTGGTTGCCAGTGACTAATGGTGTTCTCCAGTGCTGGTGTTGGGACCACTTCTTTTTATGCTGTATATCAGTGATTTAGTTGATGGAATAGATGGCTTTTTTGCCCTTTGGTAATAGAAATAAATGTGCAGACTATTTTATACTTAGGGAGAAAATCCAAAAATCTGAACTGCATAGGGACTTGGGAGTCCTTGTGAAGAACACCTTAAAGGTTAGCTTGTAGGTAGATTTGGTAGTGAGGATGGCAAATGGAATGTTAGCATTTATTTCAAGAAGTCTAGAATACAAGAGCAAGGATGTGCTTCTGAGGCTTTATAAGGCATTGGAGAGGCCTCACTTCGAGTATTGTGAACAGTTTTGATCTTCCCACTTAAGGAAAGGTGTGCTGGGATGGGAGTGTGTTCAGAGGAGGTACACGGGATGATTCTGGGAATGAAAGGGTTATCATATGGGGAACATTTGATAGTTCTGGATCCGTACTCATTAGAATTTGGAAGGATGGGGGGGGGATCTCATTGAAACCTTTTGAATATTGAACAGCCTAGACAAAGTAGATGTGGAGAGCATGTTTCTTCTGGTGGGGGAGTCTAGGACAAGAGGGAACAGCCTTAGGATAGAGGTGCATCCATTTACAACAGAGATGCAGAGAAATTTCTTTAGTCAGAGGGTGGTGAATTTGTAGAATTTATTACCACAGGCAGCGAGGGGTAGAAGGGATCAGCCATGAGTGAATGGTGGGGCAGGCTCGATGGGCCAAATGGACTAATTCTACATCTATGTCTTAAGGTTTTATAGGAAGATAATGTGCAGTTCCAAAAGCAGTTGACAAAAAATTGATGTTCCTTAATTATTTGTTCTAAATCCTGAACTGCCACATTGTGGAATTCACAAGAGATGGCAGATGCTTTAAATTGGAGCAAAAAAACAAACTGATGGAGGAACTCAATGGGTCAGGCTGAGGGAGTTGGTTGATCATTCTGCTTGAGACATGCATACTAGAAGACTCTTCATCATATCAACAAAGTGACTAAAGATGGCACCTTACCAACATCTCAAGGGAAATTAGGGACGGACAATAAATGCTAGTCATGCCAACAAAACTCTTCCCCCTTTTTACTGAGACCCAGGATACGAATTGATAAAAATAAAAATTGCATCCCTTAGGTTACTTTGCTATTGAAACTATCAAAAGCTCCAATGTTTTCTTCCATTCAAAAATATTCAGAAGCATTAGGGATATTATTTCCCATTGATATGAAGAATGAATCATCCCCTTCACCAGAACTATAATCGGTAGGTTGTTGATCCCTCCATAAACTCTGAGACCTCTAGCACTAGAGCACATTTGGAAAAATAGCATCAAATTGCTCATTGAACCATTGGTCTAATATTTTTACAGAAACCCTGGATTTAGTAGTTGAGTATTTGAGTGTTTGGCTATTTAGTTTTATTTTTGTCTTCTTCCCTTTAACAAATACTGTGGTTCCAAATTAGATTGCCAGATTGAGAATTTAGATCTTTGTCCAAAAGGGGAAAGATGGCAAGATTAATCATGAATACACTTTTTGCCGACTGATTATGTTGGGGAATTGGCAGCAGCTTTGGAAAATTGTTTGGCTCAGAACCTCTTCTTTGTCCAGCTGAGCAAAGCTGGAGCACAGATGCAGCAGTGGCACTTTGAAGTGGGAACAACCCAGAGGTAATAACTTTAATTCAAGCACATATGTTACATGTAGAATGTGAAGCAGCTGGAATTGGAATTTACCTATATTCAGACTTGAAAAAAAAACAGCATCACAGTGCTTAAGGTGAAAAGAAATCTGTCTCCTATTTTGGCAATATAGATGTTTTGAAACTGGCAGTGGACAATGTGAAATGTCTGCAAGTTACTTGAAGCTATTGTAAATTCACAATTGCAAGGTTAACTTGCCTGCAGCAAGACTGTAGATTAGGTTCAATTTCCCTACATTGTAGTAGGTATACGGAATTGTTTCCGATATGAAACATCTAATTTGCACCTGGGTGAGCACCTCCGACTGTGAGCTATATTGCTTAACCCTGTGGTCTTGTTTCTGGATCTCTTCATGTCACTAAACTATGGTTAGGAATATGAGAAATCAGAATTTAAGCAGCAGTCAATTCTGGCCAGATTTAGCTTTTACTGATTTACAGCACCATGGATAGCTCCCAGCTTCACTGGATCAGTATACTGCTCATAATAAATCAGCAATATTTCCTATAATTCCAAAATGTGAGCAAATAATTGCTATTCATATTCATATTTGCTTAACGGTATTATGTTGATTGACATTTCTGATTTAATTTATCCAAATATTCTTTGTCATTTTTAAAAAATATGTTCATCCACACAATTTTGATGTCATCTATATGCACATCATTCTAAAGATGCACAGTAGAGAGCATCCTAACATGCACATCACTGTGTGGTACGGAAACTGCACTGCAGCAGAGAAGAAGGCTCCACAGCAGGTAGTCAAAAGAGCCCAATGCATCATCACCACTAACCTTCCTGTTATCAAGGGAATCTATGCGGAAAGGCACTGGAAAATGGCCAATAATATCTTGAAGGATGTTCCTGCTCATGAAGTATTTGCCCCACTCCCATAAGAGAGGAGGCGACATTGCATCCATGCTTGCACCACCAGACTCAAAAACAGTTCCCAAGCTGTAAGGCTGATCAACACCTCTACCCCCTAACTCAACCCTCCACACCCCTGGTCACAACTACTATATCATTGGCTGTTAGAATCTCCCTATGTGCAGACACTCCTGTATTTAGTATCACTTTATGGATATACAATAAGTCTATTTATTTATATAAGTAACCTATTTACAATGCCTGACTGACACCAGCCCACCCACTATTAAGGACATATTATATATACAAAAGTGCTGGAAAAAGGCCAGCAGTATCAGAAAGGATATCATAAAACTATGCAGTTCATGTTCCACTCCAGTCAGAAAAGTGGTTGAGCAACCACACCAGGGCCACCAGACTCATAAACAGTACTTCCCCCAAGCTGTCAGACTGATCAACACCTTCACCTACTACCCACCCCACCACCACCACGTTATCATTTTCTGTCAGTCACCTTCTGTACAGATACTCCTGTACCTAGTATCATGTTATAGACATACAATCGATCTATTTATATAAGCAATCTTGTGTTTTTTTTATTTTTTTATTATTATGGTGTTCTTTGTCTTTTTGTGCTTTTTAGATCCAGATAAACAATTATTTTGTTTTAATTTACACTTGTGTACTCAGATTAACATCGGACAATATAAACCTTCAACTGGCAATTCCAACATTTATTGTCTAAAATCAGTTGCCCCTCAAACTGAGAAAGCAACTATCGTCATGGCTGTAATCACATTCAGAGCAGATGGATAATAATAACAGATTTCCTCCCCTGAAGGACATTAGTGAACCTGATCATGGTCACTAGCAGTTGCATTCAAATTCACAGCTGCTGTGATAGGATTTGAACTCTGGACAAAAGGTCAAGGCCTCTGGGTACTAGTCCAGTAACTTAGCCACTATACTACTTCACAAATGATGGCTGCAAAGATAATGTGCCTGATAATTATATAATTTTGGAGCAACAATAAACCAAATCTTCCAAGGTTGTTGTAAGACTGAGTAATCTTTCATGTCCACTCTACCTACTTGTCCTTTCACTACATGGGGACCATTTTACCATATAATATTTGTATATTCTGACATAGTAACTGTTATACTTCAAGCATATAATGTATTTAATGATTAGCTTTGTTTTTTTCACATGTACATTGAAACACAGCGAAATGCATTGTTTGCGTCAAGTCAAATCAGTGAGGATCATGCTGGGCAGACCGCAAGCGATGCTTCACTTTCAGCACCAACTTACTAACTTTAACCTTACATATTTGGAATATGGGAGGAAACTGAAGAGCCCAGAGCAAGCTCACATGGTCATGGGGCGAATGCATAAACTCCGTACAGAAAAATGTTGCAGGCCATAACTCCTTTTAAGCCATTACCTATGGACATTTTGACTCCTGGGTTAATAATAATTATTGCTGGTAGTTTTACTTCTTTTTAAAAATAAATACATAGTAACCTTGTTGTGTGTTACCGATTGCAAAGCCATCAATGAGGATGGAGATTGTAGTCTCTTTGAGTGAGCGCTCTGAAATATACAGTGTTTTAAAAAAATCCCTCAACACGATCTGTGATTGTTTTCCTTGGAACAAAGAAAGTTTAAAAGAAGTTTAAGAGAGGTGTTTAGAGTAAACATGAATAATCTGCTTCCAGGTGCAGGAAGGACAGTATGCAAAAGATTAAGAGAATTGGATCAAGAACCTGAATGGAATGGAGGATTATTTTATTGAGCAAGTAGTGTTTTGTGTTGATTTAGAATGCGCTGGTTGAAAGGGGAGTAAGATCAGATTCAATTCTAACTTTTTAAGAAAATCGGTTACATTTTTGAAAATTGATGGGTTATGGTGCAAAAGTATGGGAATAAGACTAATTGGAGAGGTCTATCAATGAAGATAAACTAGGGGGCCATAATTGTAACAAAAAAATCTAGGAGCTGGAATTGACAAAACAAATTTCTTCAAAATGTAAGGACAATTCATGCATATTTCCCTCATTTACGCTGAAACTACCACTCACATCATCCAATTTTCTTCTCATTAACAAGCTGCACAAACTCATCGCTCACTTCTTTGCAAAGTGTGCTCTGACTTGGATTGGGGCTCAGGATGCAATTTCCATTCAGGATGTTGCATCCTACAGGGATTTGGGACTTTTAACTTTGATCAACAAGTCCTATTTTGAGTTACCCCAGGCTTATAGGCAGTTAAAGATAAGAAAGCTTTTAAACATCCATTACATTCACAAACATTCCCGTTCATTCAAAAACTAACAAAATTAAAAATGCCATCATTTTTTCATTATAAAATTCCTAGAATTGCATTGCATAGAAATATACACCTTTGGCCCACCTCACCCATGTTTGTCACATCTTATCAATGCCAATCCCATTTGCCCGCATTGCCTCTGTATCCACCTGCACCTTCCCTATCTAAATACCAGTCTGAATGCATTTTAAACATTACAATTGTATCTCCTCTACTGCTTCTTAGAGAAGCTCATTCTTGATGACCACCTCACTCTGTGTGAAAACCTACCTCTGGGATCCTTCTTAAAGTACTCCCCTCACACCTTAAAACTGTGTCTTCTAATTCTGACTTCCCTTCTGGGGTGGTGGGGGGAGTGGAAGGAGAGAACACTGACTCTCTATTCTAAAAAAAATATGAGATCTATAGATAGGCTTTTTCCCAGCATGTTTTTTTTCCAGTGAGATTGGGTGGGTCTACTGTCAGAGATCATGGGTTAAGGGTGAATGGTGAGAAATTTAAGGGTAACTTGAAAGGAGACTTCTTCACTCAGAGGGTCGTGAGAGTGTGGAGTGAACTGCCAACATAAGTGGTGCATGTGAGCTTGATTTCAACATTTAAGAGGTGGTTGTATAGGTACACGGATAGTAGGAACATGGAGGGCCATGGTCTCAGTGGAGTTTGATGGAAGTAGGCAGTTTAAATGGTTTCAGCATAGACTAAATGGGCTGAAGGGACTGTTTCTGCATTGTACTTCTCTGTGAATCTATCTATGCCCCTCATCATATTATAAACCTCGATAAGGTTACACTTTAGATTCCTATGTTCCAGTGTGAAGTTAAGAGAAAATTGAACATAATAAAAATACATAATAGAACAGTTTAAAAAATGGGTTCTCATTACATAATTGAAATAAAACTATGGAGTTCACTTCCAAAAGCAGGAAACAGATGTACCTGACCGAAGAGGTGTGGTAAGTTGTGCAGAAGTTTAGGACATTTGCATTCCCTTGTGAGTCCTGAAACTTCACTCAGTTTTGTAGTTAATATTGGCAGTTCTGAGTGCAACTGGCTTTTAAGCAAATTGTCAAGGGCCAGTGATTTCAAGTGTTTTGATGCCTTTGGCCATTGTTGCAGGTGGCCTGGCCCCATCTCATTTTATGGGAACAATATCCTAATCAGCCATGATAGATCAATTTTACCATTAAAGTCTGCAGAATAGAATAAATCTGCCCACAACTCAGATTGACACAGAAACATTTCAGGGAGTGTTATACAATGTGTGAGTGGAAGTGTGTGATTGCAGGTGCTACACATGCAACTTGCACTGTAGTTTAAAAAGAAAATGAAGGCATCTTGTGTTGCACTTACTTCCTGTGTCAACATTTGTCATTCGTACTGCGGCTGTGAATGTGGGATTTTTTAAATCATGCCTGGATGTCACACCTGAGTGTTAATTTTATACAGTGTTTTATGCTGCAAGATTCTCCTAACCATTTTGTTCAGTGCAGTGTTCCTAAGATGCATACTGCCTCCATGTATCCACAGCATCGTACACTTTGTTCACTTGACTACATCAATCAAATTCTGACCTCTTCGGTGTCCAGTTTTCATCATGTAATCAGTGGCAATCGTGACTTACGTTGCTTGGTTTCTAATCTCTGAGATTCAATTCTCCTCCTCCTCCTCCTTCTAGATTCTCTTTAAAACCTCCCTTCCTGACCAGTCTCTGTGAACCATCTGTAGAATAAGTGTGCTAGATGAATACCAGATTGTTGTCATTCTGCTCTGCTTTTTTACTGCAGCCCTGTCACCATACCAGCAGGTATAGGTTTAAAGTGAGAAGGGGAAGATTTAGTTGGAATTTGAGGGTTAGCTTTTTTATACAGATTTTTGTGTATGTGGCATGAGCTGCCAAAGGTTGAGATAGGTATGATATCAGGTCCATAATGATTTTTAAAAGGCAGCTTGACTGGTAAAAGATAGGAAAGTTTTGGAAGTCTATGGGCCAACTATGACCAAATGAAACTAGCTTGGATGGGCATCTTGGTCAGCATGGATCAGTGGAGTCAAAGAAGCCCTTTCCAAGCTGTAAGACTCAATTAGATCCTGATAGTCTGTTATGCAGGCCAAATACCTCTTCTGATCAGCAGCAAAATGCAGTGGAGACACCAGTGGAATGTTCAGAAGAGAGGGGATACAGAGCGAGCAACAGAAGAAGAACAAGACTAAAAATTACAAAGCAGTTAAAATTGAATCAGAGGAGACAAAGATAACAGGAGTCCACAGAGGGAAGTAGGAAGCCAAAGTGGGGAGAAAGATATAGATGAAGAAAGAATTTGCAAGGGTAGAATGAGTGGTGAACCTCTGGAATTCTCCACACTAGAGGGCTTTGGAGGCTTTGTCATAAGAAAAGTTAGATAGAGGAGGTAGATGCACTTTGAAAGATCAGGGAACTGTGAGAGCTATAAGAAACTAACAAAGAAGACAAGTTGAGGTCTGAGGCAAATCAGCAAAATCTTCCTCCTACAATATTTTTACATCTCAAGACATCTTAGATTGTCCCAAAATATTAGGATTATCCATAATTTATTATATTCTCTGTTTCTCAGATTCCACGCCACATTGCCCCACTGAACTACCTTGCCAGATCTAAAATCCCCTCCCTGATTTCCAAACTCCAGCAGGAATTTTCCAATCCTCCCCAGCTCTGGGACTCTCCGGACAGTGGCTCTACTCCACAGCTCATCCCAAATAAGTAATTAGATCTTCAGCTTCTGGCCTTCTCTGTCTGAGTAGAGAAACTACTTCCCACCAATGACCCAACACATCCTAAGCTCCATTTCATTTCCCACTGTTAAGAGAGGGACTTATCTACTTCCAGAATCCTGCTATCCCACAGAACCTGTTCAATGATACAGGACAGAACCTGTTCAATGATACAGGATCGAACTACTCGTTAGATTCTCCAGCTTTTCCACAATCCGAGCAAAATTCCATTCAACTTATGTCATTCTGACTTAACCATTAAACCATTGGCTCCTTTCATTTACCATTTCACCAGATGACATGGTGGCACAACTTGTAGACCTGCAGTATCACAGCTTGAAAGACCTATGAAGTTGCGCTGACCATTTAACCTACTTTAAGATCAATCCAACCTTTCCCTCCTACATAGCCCTCCATTTACTATTATCTGACCTGGCTTTTCTTATATCTAAAGATAAGGCAATCCACAATATTTAACCAATCGGAATGAAATGGTTCATTTCATGTGTTGTTTAGTTAAGTCACATTAGTTCAAGGGTACTAAGCATTTTCTAAACTTTCTCAAAAGCTGGAAATTGCAGGCAAGTCTGAATTCAGACAATTGAAGCAAGCTGACCTGCTGATTATCTCCATTATACTCTTTCCTTTGTTGGAGAAATGGGAGTTCATTACAAGCTGTCATTAAAATTATAGATAAAAAAGAGTTAATGAACCAGATAGCATGACACTCCTGTTGGAATTCAAGTCATTATTTTATGCCAGAGGATATTTAGAAGTGTTAAGAAATAAATTGTGTCACTACAATACTTTCTTGGATATATCATTCTTCTTCTTAATTTCTATAGATAGTTTGAAGAGAAATAAGAGTTATTTGATTTTCTTTCTCTCAAAATTTCATGACTGTTTTTCAAAATAGCTGTAAACTAATTAGTCTCATATATTGGCAAATCATATTAGCACATTTGTGTGGAGTGGGTACAAGTCTCCTTCCTCTTCCTGTAATTTCCACATTTGGCTCTCTGTAGTATTAAGTGTGTGTGGTCAAAACAGGAGATCCAATGAACAGATGAATTCAGAGTAGGAATTTACTCAGTACATCAACCTTGCACCTTGCTGTTTACAAAGATATTCCCATCTCCCACATCATGCTATATTCTCATCTTTTCTGTTATTCCTCTTGTTTTCCTTCCTAGCTGTGGAATACTACTTACCTCCATCTTTTCTTCATCATCATCATTGCCTTGGTATCAAGTTTATGGCCCTAACATGTTTCAAGATTCCCCATCCACTGTCATTTGAGGAAGAGGGTTTAAAAGACTCATCATTCTAAGGTTAAAGGCTTTCATCTCATCTCTGTTGTAAATGGTGGATACCTACATTGAAACATGATTATTATTTCATGGTTCTCCCACAAGGAGAAGGAGCATTGTCCCCACATCTACCCTTCCTAGAACAGTCAGGGTATTGTATTTCAATAAAATTGTCTTTAACTCTTTCAATCTCAAGCAGATGCAATCTTTGTCTGTCTGACCTTCCTTCATAAGGCATCCTCCCTATTCCAGATATCAACCCAATAAAATATGTCTGAATTACATCCAATGCAGTAAAATCCTTTCTTAAAATACTATAGCTTTAAACATTATTCCATATATGATCTTCAAAATGTTCTATATTTCTACATGATAGGTATAATATATCTCTCTCTCCCTCTCCCTCTCTCTCCCTTTCCCCCCTCTCCCTCCCCCTCTTCCCCCTCTCCTCTTCCCCCACTCCCCTTCCCCCTCCTCTCCCCCTCCCACTCTACCCCTCTTCCTCTCCCCTCCTCCTCTCCCCCTCCCTCACCCTTGCCCTCACCCTTCTCCTGTTCCTCATCTCTCGCTCCCTCCCCTTCCCCCTCTCTCTTTGCCCCCCCTTCCCTCTCTCTTGCTCTCATTCATTTATTTATTTCCCTAAACATTAGGAAGTAACTCTCTAAATTTCCCAAATCAGTGACTATGCATGTTATCCTTCAGTGTATCCACGCACTGGACACCCAGATCCGTCAGTATCTCTAAGCCTTATGGCCTCCACAATTTGGATAATGTTACACGTATTTTAAAAAATCCCAAAATGAGAAATTTTTAAATTACATGATAATTTTGCATCTTGAGACTTCTAGATCATTCCAAAATATTGGGATTCACCTTAATAGAACCACACATTATAGATTGTCTGTATTCTTGATTCCAGGCCACAGTGTACCACTGTTTTGCATTTTCAGATTGCAGATTCCCTTCCAGTTTTCCACATTTCTGCACTTAATTTTCAGTTGTTCCAGATAATGAGATTCCCCATGTATTGGCTCAAAATTTAAATACTGCTTCACAGCCCAACGCATATATGATACCAGAACCCAAGGTTTTTCCATTCTGTTTGCATGACCAAAAACTGCCCCTCACCAATACTCATCTGACCTGACACTTACCAAACTCCATGGCCCATTCCCATTGTTAAAAAGACACTTGTGTTATTTTATTCCATAGTTCTGCAATCTCACATTCCTTTCTCAATAATATTTTACCCAGCCTCTCATTAGATTCTCTAGCCCTTCCACAATCAGAGCAAACATCCATTTGACTCATCATAAACAAAATTTGTCTCAGTGCCATGTGCTAGAGGAGATATCACTGTGAAGATTGGGAAGAGATATTTGTTTCTCTCCTGGTGTCTCGGTAACCAGGGATAACCAGCTCTGTATAAGAAAACCCTCTGCAGAAGCAAATTTCTGGTCAGAGAACAATCACAGGAGTTATTGTCCTTAACATAACTTAACATTTCCTTTTAACTTGTTGGGGCCACAGCTATCAAAGTGAAGTTTAGTTCTGCAACTGGAATGGGCATAGACAGCTGATCATCACCATTAATGCATCTTGTCATCATGTTATATTTAATGTAAAAAAAAACTATATTATGTTTAAGAGGCCGTCTTCTGCTACATTAAATTTCACTCACATTAAGGAACTGCTCGTTACAATTTATAGTAGGTAGATAGATGTGATGAAGACTATCTTGATACTTTTATCTTCATTGCCTTAACAATTTACTGCCACTGTTTTTATCACAGCTGAAAATACTGCTACATCTTATGAAAATGTAGCCACCATATATAAAATTAGATGAGATGTAACTTGGAATCTTATGAAGCTGGGAGTAAATTTTGCCCTGGACTGGTGGCTTTTGTTATCCATTTCTTTACAAGGCTTATGGAATAGTTAACCCTTTAATTATGCATTAAATCTCTCACATCTTACAATCTTCTGCATCACTTTCTGTGCCTTCACTTCCTTCTCCTCCAGGTGACTGCTATTCCAAACATGTGAGTAGTTGTATTCATAGTAATGAATGTCTTGCCTGTTATTATTGCATCTATCAATGAACTTCCTGGTGTTTTAAGAGAAGTTAGGATATGCTATAAATAAAATTCAAAGCAAATCTATTATCAAAGTACATAGATGTCATTATATACAACCCTGATATTCATTTTCTTTTGGGAATATTCAATAAATCTATAGATGAATAACCATAAGAGAATCAATGAAAGGCTACCCAACTTGGGATTCAGAAGTAACTAGTGATGAAAAAAAATACCTGTACAGTTTCCATATTGTGCATTGTTTTTTGATACAAAAGTCACAAAAGGGATAGTTCTCACAGCCACTGCAAAGTTTCAGAGAGAAGGGGCCATAATTAAAGTCCCTGATATTGCATATAAATGGCTGGAATCTGTAAAACTCCATGAACTGTATATTCAAGGTTATATATAGATAACTGCAGATATTACACTAGCAATGAATGATATTGATTTGAACCATCTGAATGTACATGTTAGGGAAGATTCTATAGTTATGGGAATATAGCAGATATTAATTCAAAGAACCAGTCTTCAGTTCTCATTGTAAATGTAAATATTTTCACGATGCTTGCAGTTAACCTTCATTTTTTGTGTAAATTACAAACAGTAAATTGAAATTAGGAGATTGCATATGCAAAAGACCACTGTTAAAACAATGCATTTCTGTTATTTGCCTTCCATCAAACCAAACAAGGTGGCTAAGTTATTTATACATTGTGACTTGTGTTTAAACTGGCACACCAGACAGATGTTATCACTTCGCATTATAAAACATGATCATGGGTATAGGCAATCATTTGTGCAGTCAGGGACAGCTCTCTCAGCATTCATTTTGGGTTTCTGGCTCTCTTATGTCAGAGGTTTTAGAATATTTGTGCTAATTAGTTTCTCTCAAATGTGTTTGAACCTTTAGAGGTGTGGTATCAATTACAATGTGCTTCCACTTTATATCTCATAGGAGCCATTTGTCAACCCAAAGTATTGAGTAAACAATCATTGAAATTGTTTTGAGTCACCTACTGTTACCTTTGATTATAAGAGCATAAAAATATGATGTATCGTTGGGCTTGTGAGCCTCTACTGAGAGTGTCTCCAGTATGTGATGTCTGCTTGCTGTGCTGAAAAAAAGACTTCTATACCACCAGCTTTAGTGTCTCTTGAGTGACTTTGATCACAGTCACAACAATACATTTGAAATTTTATGAACATTATATTATTTCTGAAATTTTAAAGTAATTCATCTTCCATCATTGCCTGCATCCCCCGGTTTGATTTTGATTCAGCCCCCTGCCTTGATTCACCATCCCTCAATGGCTTCATCCTTTTCTCTAGATGTGGATGGAGAGACAAGGTGAGCCCATACCTGCCACACCTGACAGACATTCTGTGGGATGGAATGGGCTCCAAGAGGTGAGATGGCTATGCATATTGTACACTGGGGAAAGGGCCTACAAGCATCCTAACTGCATTTAATTTAATGTCTCTCATACATAATCCAATACATTTAAAACCTGATCATATAGATTTAAATAATGTAGAACAGAGTGACAGGAGTAGGTTAATAAACCTGGCCTGCCATTCTGTCTGATTAAAGCTTGATCACCTCTTCTGGGCCAGATTGTCCATAGTCCTCAATCCTCTGACCTTTCAAAACTCTGTTAAATGTAGGTCTTCTTTAAATAATTATAACAAGATCCCCTCCACAACTTCATGGAGCAAATAATTCCCAAGATTTGCTACCTCACCAGGAGAAATTATTATGGGCCTCAGTTTTAAATGGCTGGATCCTGGTTTTGGAACTAGGTAGTCTTATTTGAGGTTCTCTTCTGGCAGCACAGTGTTACAGGTAGCAGAGCTGCTGTCTCATGGTGCGAGAGACCCAGGTTCAATCCTGACCTTTATCTGTGTGAAGTTTACACGTGCTTCCTGTGACATTGTGGGTTTCCTCCAGATGGTTCAGTTTCCTTCAATATCGCAAGACACAGTAGGTTAACTGGCCACTGTAAATCGCCTCTGGAGTGTAGGTGTGTGGCAGAATCTGGGAGAAGTGGGTGAGAATGTGGAGAGAATAAAATGAAATGAGTATAGATATAGTGTCAATGGATTACTAATCAACACAGACTTGAAGGCTGAAGGGCCTGTTACTGTATTGTACCTCTCTATGCCTCTATTATTTAAAAAAAATTAGCATTTCAGTTAAAAAAGGCATTTCCATGGTGACATAATTATAAACATTAAAATAAAGAAAAAGAAGTAAAGTCCTGATCAATATTAATCATTTCCCATAGGCTCGATGATCCAGTTCAAAGCAATGGGGATGTTGTTAATTTTCTCGTGTCACATGGCTTAAGTTTGACCCTCTGTCTGGGGTGAAATTGCTTCACCTTGCTGAGTTGGAAGTGACTTATCAGGTCTGTCAGACCTCTAACGTATCCTGGGCTTCTGCCATTCAGTACACATTTGCAGAAATCCAAGATTTCTTTGATGCAAAAGGCTGAAAAACATTTGGAGTTGCTGGCCGTTCCTCGTAAACTACAGGCCAGCAATTTAAATGTAATTTCAAAGATTTTTAGTGTCTGTCTTTTGCAGCTTTTTTGAATTTTAATTTAGAACATTGTGAAAGATTTCCTTTTTAATCTTCTTTGGTGATTCAGAGGTGTGGTGTTTAATGATGCAGTCTCAGCCTGCAGGCAGAAATTATATTTATTCGGGATCAAGTTGAAACTACAGACAAGTTTTTGATGATTTCTCCCAAAATAGAAGTGTTGTTATATCTTTATAGAGTCCTCAAGCATATGGCAAGTGTAGAAATTACTTGACAATAATTTGTAAAGGGGTTGGCAATGTTAATTTCTAACTACATGTACTAATAATAGCCCCTTTTTGCAAAGAAATGAACATAACTTTTTCAATGGGAATGTCAGAGATGACATTTCAATACAATGAATCATTCTGTATTCACAAAAATAAAGAATATTTATCATTACCTTGCTATATTTTACTACCGAATATCTCTTCAGGGCTGAATCTAGTTGGTAATTAAAGTAATCTTGCACAATCAAATCTCAGTACCATTGTCCCAAATAGTATTGTACATCTAGTCTAAGAGAGGTTGTTTAATTTGAGAATCAAGTATAATGCATTGATTTAATTAGACCAGCATATTTTGCATGAACACCATTAATTCATGTCTAAAGTAAAATTATGATTGCATTTTAGAGAGATTTTTTTATCCAGCCAGTTTTTTTATCAATATGACATTTTTCAGAATGTAAAGGGCAGAACTAATTATGCTAAATTAATTGTAATTGTGTTTGCTTCAAATTCATAAGCATCTGCATTCTAAATGCAGAGGCTACGTCTGGCATTTATTACAGACTACTTAAAATGATTTATATTTCTGAAGTTCTGTGGCTTGTAGTCAAATCCAGATTCTGTGCAAACAGAAAATTCAGGATTCTCTGTTGTTGATTTCAATGAGAAGACATGATAAATTCTATTTTACACAGTTTGTGCAAGCATTTAATATTACTTAGATGGATGCATCAAAGTAAAGCTCACTTAAATTCTGGCAGTCATCTTCAATAAAGTCCCTCATCTGTTTGACGTACTCATTCCCTTCATTATCCATCCACAGATTTCTCATAGTGAGATTTCAATTGGTGACAAACAAGAAACATTTTCATGTTCTGGTCGCCTGTCAGATAAAATTTATTTGGTTTTCCTGATGCCCTTATCACATGGTGAAAGAGATTCACTTCTGATGGGTGATAACCTTAAGAAATTTTCTGCAAGAGCATGTTTATAAGTTGCTGTTTCAGCTCAAAACAGTATTTGAATTTGTACCGTTATATTGCATTCATATTCTGATTCAAGGTCCAAGGTTGTTTTTGTCATTTGACAAAACACAGGTGTAAAGGAGGATGAAATGATTATTATTCCTGATATCATGTGGCATAAAAAGCACAATAAACACAAAGAGCTAAATAAAAATAAACATAATAAATATAAATACATACAATTAGCTTATATACATAGATTGATTGCATGCATATAAAATGATGCTAGGTACATGGGGTGACTTAAGGAAATACAGTAATGAAGTAGTGGTGATGGAGAGTGTGATGGGCTGAGTTAGTGGGTGGAGGTGTTGATCAGCCTGACAGCTTGGCTGAAGTGACTGTTTTTGAAGTAATTGGTGATTCTGGTATGGATGCTGTGTAGCCATTTTCCTGATTGGTGGAGTGGGACAAACAGTTCATGAACTGAGTGGGTGGAATCCTCCATGAAATCGCTGGCCTTTCTTCCAGACATTCCTGTATCTTCAGTACGTCCTTGATAGCAGGTAGGCTGGTGCTAGTGATGCATTGGGCAGTTTTAACTGCTCGTTAATTAATTGAATTGCAATTGTTTTACAAGAAAGCAAATGGAATGAGATAGTAGCAAATGAATTTAGAAAGTGGCGTTCAGCTATCAAATCTATGAATTTTGGATATTATATAATATTTCCCAGTGATATAATTTGTACTCAATTATTAAATTTTCCTCAAAGCTAGAATATAGTAAGGGATGATTGATATGTGGTACAAAATCCTGAGCTAAGGAGGTGAATAACAATTTCTACATTTGTCAGTCACTGTGATTCCAGAGCAAATGCACCACAAATCCATACAGGAGGAGGAAATGTTACAGGAATGTGATTGGAATATTTTGAGCAGTGCCAAATTTCATGGTGAATCTAGGGGCTGCAAGGAGTGTGCTAGCAATCTATTCATCCAAATAATCTTTCAGGAATCAGTGGATTCTGGAATGGTTCCGGACTACTGGAAAATTGCAAATGTCACTCCATTCTTAATGAAGGGAGGGAGGCAGAAGAAAGGAAATAATAGGTCAGTTAGTCTGACCTCAGTGGTTGGGAAAATGATAGAGTTGATTGTTAAGGATCTGGTGTCAAGGTATTTGGAGGCACATGATAAAATAGGCCAAAGGCATCATGTTTCCTTCAGGAATAACCTTGCCCGACAAATCTGTTGGAATTCTCTGAAGAAATAACAAGCAAGATAGACAAAGGAGAATCAGTGAGTGTTGTGTACTTGGATGTTCAGAAGGCCTCTGACAAGTCCATGGTATTACAGGAAAGATTCTAGCATGGATAAAACAGTGGCTGATTGGCAGAAGGAAAAGTGTGGGAATAAAAGTAGCCTTTTCTGACTGGTTGCCAGTGACTAGTGGAGTTCCACAGGGGTCTATGTTGGGACTGATTCTTTTCATGTTATATGTCAATGATTTGGGTGATGGAATTGATGGCTTTGTTGCAATGTTTGCAGATGATATGAAGATAGCTTTGGGAGCAGGTAGTTTGGAGGAAGTAGAGAGACTACAGAAGGACTTAGATTAGGAAAGCGGGCCAAGGAATGGCAGATGAAATACATTGTTGGGAAGTGTGTGTTAATGTACTTTGGTAGAAGAAATGAAAGGGTTAACGATCTTCTAAATGAAGAGAAAATTCAAAAATATGGGATTCAAAGTGATTTGGGAGTTCTTTGCAGGATTCCCTAAAGGTTAATTTGCAGGTTGAGATTGTGGTGAGGAAGGCAAATGTGATGTTAGCATTCGTTTCAAGAGGACTAGAACATAAAAACAAGGATGTAATGTTGAAACTAAAGAACTGGTGAGAACTCACTTGGAGTATTGTGAGTATTGTATTCACTGGAATTCAGAAGAATGAGGGCTGACCTCATTGCAATATATTGAATGGTGAAAGACCTTGATTGAGTGGATGTGGAGAGGATGTTTCCCATGGTGGGAGAGACTATGATCAGAGGACACAGCCTCAGAATAGAGGGATGTATTTTTAGAAGAAAGATGAGGAGAAATTTCTTTACCAGAAAATGGTGAATCTATGGAATTCTTTGCCACAGGCAGCTGTGGAGGCCAAGTCTTTATGTATTCTAATGCAGAGGTTGATAGATTGATCAGGGTTTGAAGGGATATGGGGAGAAGGTGGGTGATTGGGTCTGAGAGGAAAATTTGATCAGCCATGATGAAATAGCGGAGCAGACTCAATGGGCTAAGTGGCCAAAGTCTGCTCCTGTATCCGATGGTCTTATGAGGCTGTTTATCAAGTTAAGCACCAGTGGTATTACAGGAAAGTTACCAGCATGGATAGAGCATTGGTTGACTGGCTGGAGGGAAAACATGGAATAAAAGGATTCTTTTCTGGTCAACTCCAGTAACTAGAGGTGTTCCACAAAGAACTTTGTTGGGACCACTTCTTTTTATGTTGTATGCCAATGACTTGGATAGCAGCGCTGATGACTTTCTGTCTGTTTGTGGATGATATGAAGATAGGTGTAGGGGCAGATCATGTTAAGGAAGCTGAGTGGCTGCAGAAAGACTTCAGCAGATTAGGAGAATGGGCAAAGATGGAATACAACATCAGAAAATGTATGGTCTGGCACTTTGCTTGAAGAAATAAAAGCATAGACAATTTTCTAAATAGTGCAAAAATTTAAAGATCTGAGATTCAAAAGGACTCGTGAATCCTTGTGCAGGATTCCATGAAGGTTAATTTCCATGTTGGTGGTGGTAGTGAAGGCAAACACAATATTATCATTCATTTTGAGAAGACTAGAATATAAAAACAAGGATGTAATGATAAGGCACTGGTGAGGCCTGTCTTAGAGGCCCCTTATCTAAGGAAAGATGCGCTGACATTGGAGAAGGTTCAGAGGATGTTGATGAAAGTTATTCCGGATTGAAAGACTTATCAGATGAGGAGCGTTTGATTGCTCAGGGCCTCTACTCACCGGCATTCAGAACAACGGGGTGGGGGCGGGGGGGAGTGGATCTCATTGAAACCTATCAAATGTTGAAAGGCCTCAGCAGATTGGATGTGAAGAGGAGATTTCCTACGGTGGGGGAGTCAAGGATCAGATGACAAAGTCTCTGACTTGAGGGGTGTCCATTTAGAACAGAAATGAGGAGGAATTTCTTGAGCCAGAGAGTGGTTACTCTGAGGAATTTATTGCCACAGGTGGCTGTTCAGGCACGTCATTGGTTATATTTAAAGCAGAGGTTGATATATTCTTGATTAGTCAAGGCATAAAGAATTTTAGGGAGAAAGCGGGAGATTGTGGCTGAGAGGGGAATGAATCAGCCATGATCTAATGCCAGATCCAAATGGCTGATTTTGCTCCTAAATCATATGGTCTTAATAGTTTTTATGGTCTAACATGCTTAAGGAACTTAGGAGGCCTGGCAACATCAATGGAGAGGAATAAGCAGTCGATGTTTCAGGCTAAGATCCATCATCAGGAAATGGGACTGACTGAAATACTTGACATAGTTGAAAGAAACATGATGGGCCAGATGGTCTCCTGGTATGGTTAAATCTGTTCGCTGAACTTTTAAAGTTAGGAAGATGTGAAAAATTAATTTCCATTTTAAAATCACAGGGTGATGCTCATTACTCTGAGCAGAAAATTGAGGAAATTTAGAAAAATGTATTAAAGAAAACAAGATCAAGAATTGAAAAAATGCTGTAAGTTCAGTCTTCTCTCTTGCAGCAGCCACTGTGAAATCAAATTTTGAACCTATGTGATTAATCATGTAGTTCGGATGAGTTTTCAAATTAAAAGGCCAAAAGCTTGAGGCTCAACAAAACACTGAGCCTCGGGCCTCCCCTTAGCATGGATAAAAACTGCCTGTTGTGTCTGCAGATTACAGCAGCAGTGTGAGCTACCTGTAGTGCTAACAGCTGCCCTGAGGTAAATCCTGGTCAGTTGGTCACATGAGGTAGAAGGAAAATGATATTATTCAGTAGAAGAATCTTTTCACCCAGACTTCTAATCTTCCTAGCTCTTCAGGCAGCTATTTAAACAAAATCTTTTTTGTGGCATTACTAATGACATCCGAGCACTGCTTTTTACTGGGATATCCATCAAAGTCATTTAGAGACACCTAGCTATTGTTTTCAGCTAGCTTGAATAGAAAATTGAGTGAAGCCAAATTAGGACTGCATGCATTTCAGTGTCTTCAGAGCAGAAATGATCACTTTTGTGTCTCTTTCTCATCTGGGAATGTAGCCAACTTTTAATGGTTATATTCCTGGATCTGGCAGTAGTTTAAGGGTTAGAAACATAGAAAATAGGTGCAGGAGTAGGCCATTCGGCCCTTCGAGCCTGCACCACCATTCAGTATGATCATGGCTGATCATCCAACTCAAAACCCTGTACCTGCTTTCTCTCCATACCCCCTGATCCCTTCAGCCACAACGGCCATATCTAACTTCCTCTTAAATATAGCCAATGAACTGGCCTCAACTGTTTCCTGTGGCAGAGAATTCCACAGATTCACCACTGTTAAGTTCATCTCTTGACACTCAGGGATCCAGATCTGTAGTAGAATCTGTGACTAACTGTTTTGGCATCTATAATAGGTGTATATTCATGAGGAACACAGAGAGACAATTGTAATAATTTTCCTTGTGTGAGATAACAACTTCAGTAAGTATTGTTGCATCCTTGCCTCAGTCAACCTTATCCACTGTTAATTGCTCATTTCTCTTCTCCTTTGCTGATCCCATGTAGCTTGCTGGCAGAATATGAAGAAATAGAAGGGAATAACTGCTACTTGTACACCAATGTTGGAGAAATTCTAACTGAAGAAAAGAATTTTGCACAAAAAATTAGATACCCAAAGTTTCCTGTAGAAACAATAAATACAATCTTACAAGGGTTATCCAGTTATTTCTGTAGAAAAAAAAGAGAAAGAAAAGTACTGCTGGTGGCCCAGATATTTCTCTCTGAACTTGCCAATTCTGTTTATGAAAGGGGAAAAAAAACAGCGTAACGGGAAATGATGTGTATCTTTTTTTCATTAAGTATCACAAAGCAATCATCTGTACATTGCATCTCCCCACTCATGTGGTCTTTTGAACTTTAATAAAAACTGCAGACAGACTTTTGCGAAAAGTATATTCTCCTGCTTTTCAAACAGGAAAAAATAATTATTGTGAGTGAAAACTATGCTGAACTGTGGCCTGCTCTGCATGCAGAGATACTTGGCTTCACGTCTGTGGTCTCTCAATGTTTACTCTGCTTTGCAATGAACTGAGGCTGTGTCCTGCTCTAGCTGCAGTGATGTCTGGCTTGTATCTTTCATAAAACTTCAGCTCTGAAGCTATTTGCTTAATTTTATTGTTTGCACAATATGGTTTTGTTCTCTCTCTCTCTCTCCCTCTCGAGTGTTTGACAGCATTTTTATGGGTTCTTTTGAGGTTTCTTTGTTTTGTGGCTGCCTGTAAGAAGACAAATCTCAAGGTTGTCTAAAGTATGCATACTTTGATAATGAATATACGTTGAACTTTGAAGTCTGGAGAACTCCCATCCACTGCCACCAAGCTCATAATTCCCTCACAATGCTCGCTTCTACCTCCTACCTAAAATCAAAAAATCAATAAAACTCTTTTATAAACCTACAGCTTCACGTGGCTATCTTGAATATACCTCTTCCTACCCTATCTCCTGTAAATATGTTATTACCTTTTCTCAGTTCTTTTGTCTCCGATGCATCAGTTCCCAAGATGAGGTTTTCCTTTTCAGAGAGGTTCTCCTTCTTCATAGTAGGTGTTTTCCCTACCTCCACCATTGATGCTGCCCTCACCAGAGTCTCCAACATTTCCCAGACATCTCTGCTCACCCCGTCTTCCCACGGCCTTAACAGTAATAGAGGCCTTACCTACCACCTCATGAGCCTCCACATCTAACAGATCATTCTCAACAACTTGTGTCATCTCCAAAGAGATCCTATCTTACCCCATCTTTACACCACCCCGTTCTCTGTTTTCCACAATTCCCTTTTCCATTCATCTTTCCTGGCGTTTACCCCTGCAAGCATCCAAACCGCCACATCTGCCCATTCACCTCCTTCCTCACCTCCATTCAGGGACCCAAACAGTCCTTCCAGGTGAGGCAACACTTCACCTGCTTTTATTACATCCAGTACTCCCGATACAGCCTCTTCGACATTGATGTGACCCGTCATAGATTGGAAGACTGCTTTGTCGAGCAGTTCTGCTCCATCTGACAAACATGGAACTTCTTGGTGGCCCAACAATTTTAATTCCGATTTCCATAGAAACATAGAAAACCTACAGCACAATACAGGCCCTTCGGCCCACAAAGTTGAAATTACTAGGCTTACCTGTAGCCTCCTATTTTTCTAAGCTCCATGTACCAATCCAGAAGTCTCTTAAAAGACCCTATCGTATCCGCCTCCACCACCATTGCCGGCAGCCCATTCAACGCACTCACCATTCTCTGAGTAAAAAACCTACCCTTGACATCTCCTCTGTACCTACTCACCAGCACCTTAAACCTGTGTCCTCTTGTGGCAACCCTTTCAGCCCTGGGAAAAAGCCTCTGACTATCCACACAATCAGTGCCTCTCATCATCTTATACACCTTTATCAGGTCACCTTTCACCCGCCATCGCTCCAAGGAGAAAAGGCCGAGTTCACTCAACCTATTTTCATAAGGCCTGCTCCCCAATCCAGGCAACATCCTTGTAAATTTCGTCTGCACCCTTTCTGTGGTTTTCACATCCTTCTTGTAGTGAGGTGACCAGAACTGAGCACAGTACTCCAAGTGGGGTCTGACCAAGGTCCTATATAGCTGCAACATTACTTCTCAGCTCCTAAATTCAATTCCACTATTGATGAAGGCCAATACATCGTACACCTTCTTAACCACAGAGTCAACCTGCGCAGCTGCTTTGAGCGTCCAATGGATTCAGACCCCAAGATCCCTCTGATCCTCCACACTGCCAATCATATCTTCCATCATATCTGACCTACCAAAGTGAACCACTACACACTTATCTGGGTTGAACAGTCAGCATGGCTTTGTGAAGGGCAGATTGTGTCTAACAAGCCTGATAGAGTTCTTTGAGGAGGTGACCAGGCATATAGATGAGGGTAGTGCAATGGATGTGATTTACATGGATTTTAGTAAGGCATTTGACAAGGTTCCACATGGTAGGCTTATTCAGAAAGTCAGAAGGCATGGGATCCAGGGAAGTTTGGCCAGTTGGATTCAGAATTGGCTTGCCTACAGAAGGCAGAGGGTCGTGGTGGAGGGAGTACATTCAGATTGGAGGGTGGTGACTAGTGATGTCCCACAAGGATCTGTTTTGGGACCTCTACTTTTTGTGATTTTTATTAACAACCTGGATGTGGGGGTAGAAGGGTGGGTTGGCAAGTTTGCAGACGACACAAAGGTTGGTGGTGTTGGAGATAGTGTAGAGGATTGTCAAAGATTGCAGAGAGACATTGATAGGATGCAGAAGTGGGCTGAGCAGTGGCAGATGGAGTTCAACCCAGAGAAGTGTGAGGTGGTACACTTTGGAAGGACAAACTCCAAGGCAGAGTATAAAGTAAATGGCAGGATACTTGGTAGTGTGGAGGAGCAGAGGGATCTGGGGGTATATGTCCACAGATCCCTGAAAGTTGCCTCACAGGTAGATAGGGTAGTCAAGAAAGCTTATGGGGTGTTAGCTTTCATAAGTTGAGGGATAGAGTTTAAGAGACGCGAAGTAATGATGCAGCTCTATAAAACTCAGGTTAGGCCACACTTAGAGTACTGTGTCCGGTTCTGGTCGCCTCATTATAGGAAGGATGTGGAAGCATTGGAAAGGGTACAGAGGAGATTTACCAGGATGCTGCCTAGTTTAGAGAGTATGGATTATGATCAGAGATTAAGTGAGCTAGGGCTTTACTCTTTGGAGAGAAGGAGGATGAGAGGAGACATGATAGAGGTGTACAAGATATTAAGAGGAATAGACAGAGTGGACAGCCAGCGCCTCTTCCCCGTGGCACCACTGCTCAGTACAAGAGGACATGGCTTTAAGGTAAAGGAAGGGAAGTTCAAGGGGGATATTAGAGGAAGGTATTCACTCAGAGAGTGGTTGGTGCGTGGAATACACTGCCTGAGTCTGTGGTGGAGGTAGATATACTAGTGAAGTTTAAGAGACTACTAGACAGGTATATGGAGGAATTTAAGGCGGGGGGGTTATATGGGAGGCAGGGTTTGAGGGTCGGCGCAACATTGTGGGCAGAAGGGCCTGTAATGTGCTGTTCTATGTTCTATGTACAGTGAATGGCTGCAATAAAATGAATCTCAAAGTAATATATGGTGACATAGACATGTGGACTTTGAAAATGTCATGCTATAGAGGCAGTGGATGTTAATATAAATGTGCTGTACTATTCTATGTTCCATGTTCTATGTTTTATATTCTATGAACTTCATCTGCCACTTCTCAGCCCAGATTTGCATCCTATCAATGTCCTGCTGTAACCTCTGAGAGCCCTCCACACTAACCACAACACCTCCAACCTTTGTGTAATCATCAAACTTACTAATCCATCCCTCCACTTCTTCATCCAGGTCATTTATAAAAATCACGAAGAGTAAGGGTCCCAGAACAGATCCTTGAGGCACTCCACTGGTGACCGACCTCCATGCAGAATATGACCCGTCTATAATGACTCTTTGCCTTCTGTGGGCAAGCCAGTTCTAGATCCACAAAGCAATGGCCCCTTGGATCCCATGCCTCCTTACTTTCTCAATAAGTCTTGCATGGTGTCCCTTGACAAAGCCATGCTGACTACTGCTGATCATATCATACCTCTCCAAATGTTCATAAATCCTGCCTCTCGGGATCTTCTCCATCAACTTACCAACCACTGAGTTAAGACTCACTGGTCTATAATTTCCTGGGCTATCTCTACTCCCTTTCTTGAATAAAGGAACAACATCTGCAACCAATTCTCCGGAACCTCTCCCATCCACATTGATCATTGCCAGAGGCTCAGCAATCTCCTCTCTTGCCTCCCACAGTAGCCTGGGGTACATCTCATCTGGTCCCGGCAACTTATCCAACTTGATGCTTTCCAAAAGCTTTCCATTCCCATTCCTGCATGTCGGTCCATGGAGTCCACTTGTGTCACAATGAATCTTCTATCAGGGTGGAGAATTAACACTTATATTCTGATTGTGTAACCTCCAACCTGATGGCATGAGTATCAGTTTTTTCTTCCGGTAAAAAAGTAATCCCCTCTCCACTCTTCTTCTATTCCCTCTTCTGGCCTCTTACCTCATTCCATCTGCCTATCAGTTCTCGTGATACCCATCCTCCTTCCTTTTCTCCTAAGGTCCACTCTCCACTCTTGTCAGATTCCTTTATTACCAGCCTTTTACCCTTCCCAGTCACCAGGCTTCATTTATCATCTTCTAACTTGTCCTCCTTCCCCTCCCCTCACCTTTTTATTCTGGCATGTTCCCCCTGTCTTTCCAATCCTGAAGAAGGGTCTTCATCTGAAACATTGACTGTTTATTAATTTGCATGGATGCTGCCTGACCTTCTGAGTTCGTCCAGCATTTTCATAGGTGTTGCTTTGAATTTCCAGCATCTGCAGACTGACTCGTGTTTATGTTGTGCAGCCTCTTGTGCTCTCAAATTGTCATTGCATCCATTAATGCATTGGCCATTTTTGAATATTCATTATCTCAGTGGGAAGGAACCACAGAATAGGGTTGTTTTGCTAATGGAGAGGTTGGGTGAGAAAGCAACTCATTTACAGTAGTAGTGTACCACCAAGACTAGAGTGATGTATAGGAATGTGTGTAATTTGTCCTTTACTGTGCCTATTGTCTTGTTTATTAATTATTGTACTGCCCTGCACTGTTTTGTGCACTTTATGTAGTCCCGTGCAGGTCTGTAGTCTCGTGCAGATTTATGTTGTTTCACATAGTCTAGTGTAGCCTTGTGCTGACTCACATAGTCTAGTGTAGTTTTGTGTGGTTTCATGTAACAGCTGGGTCCTGGAGGAACGTTGTTGCGTAATTACTGTGTACTGTAACGGCAGTTTATGGTCGAAATGACAATAAAAGCAACTTGAACTTGAAAGCATTGACTATGAATGTGAAGAATGAAATGGAAATAATTCAGGAAATGTGTAGCTCAAGTGGCTGATGGTTTGGGTGAGTTGTTTTCCGATCTTGGCAATTTAGTTGCAAATGTCTCGTCACCATATGGTGAAACACCATCAGTGTGCTGTTAATTGTGACGTGACCTTCAAATACTTGGCCTTTATATATATATATATATACCTATTGATCAGATGATTGGTCGCCATTTCAAAAACTCAGTTGTAATGTGGGGAAGAAATCTCATTGCTGATTGACTGTGTGGAGTAGTTCATGCATTGTGTTCTGGAATTTTGCCTGCATCGGCTCATAAATAGGATCGAGGTCTACCTGTCTGTTTACAGAATTGTTAGTGGAAAGCCACACTTCTAGGAATTCTCTTACATGCCATATGTTTGCTTGCAGCATGACATTCACTGGTTCCCAGTTGAATTTGTGCTTATCTTGATCTTCATGGCTGGGGACTAGGGAGAGTTGGTTATGCTGCATTGACGTTCATGGATCCTTGTGGATAGTTTTGTCCCAGTTTGGCTGAGATAATAATTGCTGCAGTCCCTGCAATGGATTTTGTAAACCACATTGGTCTTGTCCAATAGTTTGGTTGGTTCTTTTGAGCTGCACAGTACTCTCCTCAATGTTGCTGTTGGCTTATGTGCCTGCAAAATTCTACTACTCTTGGAGCAGTTGGGCCATCATTTCCGAGATATTTCAAATGTACGGAAGGACAACCATTTGGTTGCTTCTTGGTTGGTGTTTCGTTGACCGTGTGGGCATCTTTGTATGGATATCCATTTTGTGCAATGTGTTTCTTCTCCTCTTTAACCTTTAGTTCCGCCGTGCCGTAATGTGTCTCTGCTCTTCAGAGCAAAGATTTGATACAGGTCTTCTGCTGCAAATACTACTTCTGCCGGAGTGGGAGAAAACTATCCACCAAGGGACAAAATCTAAACTATGTGTATTCAAAGCCAAAGTCAAATTTATTGTCATATGCACAAGTACGTGTGTAAGTGCATTGAAGAACGTGTTTGTAGCGGCATCACAGGCACATGGCATCAGACGGACAACATTCATATGAAAAATATAAGTTAACAGCAAAAATGATGCTAAATGTGCTTTCAGTTGCTGAACTGAAGCTGGGCAGAGGGCTTGTGTATGGTTAAAGTGAGTTCTCGAGTTTCCAGTACTGCACTGCACTTGATAAACAAGTCATCATATACAGGTAGGGAAAGCTTTGCTCATGCAGTCCTATGCATGGACCTGACCACTTCCCTTGAGCCTGGCTTCTCTTCAAACACTGTGATCTTCCTTTGGCAGCAATCCAGTAGTTCCATGGCCACAATTACTGTTAGCAGTTTTTGAATCCACATTTATTTAATCACTTGAATTTTAATTCCCCAGCTGTTATGATGGAATTTAAGCTTATTTCTTCAGATCAATAGCCCAGTCTCTGAATGCAACTTAACCATAGATTTACTAGCTACTATTCCATAAGGACTTACTGTTAGCCTTAACAAATAAACAATTACCTCAATTTATAATATGTTTAATAAGAATCTAGAGGTGCTCAGCACACAAATAGCTCACGGGAGAAAGGTCTGATTTGTGCAAAGGTGATGATGCACGGTATTCTCATCAGTATACATACAAGGCAGGAGTTCGCAACCTTTTTTATGCCAGGGACTATTACCATTAAGCAAAGGGTCTGTGGATCGCAGGTTGGGAATCCCTGAATATGGCAACTAAAAATATTGACTGTCCATTCCTCTCCACAGATGCTGTCTGACATATTAACTTCCTTCAGTGCCGAATTCGAACATCTTCATTCTTTATTTCTACATAGTCACTAGCCCAGTGTCTACAATTTGAGCATTAATGCACAGCTATGTATGTTTGAAGTGCTAAAGATATTAATTTAGTTGGACCAAGATAACAATGACATAAGCATGACTACATAAGCATGTTTTCATCTCTAAAACTCTACACTGTTCGAGACAGCATAATAGCATAGTGGTTAGAACAATCATTTTACAGTGCCATCAACCAATGACAGTGTTCAACTTCTGCCAGTGGCTGTAAGGAGTTTGTACTTACTCACTGTGACCATGTAGATTTCCTCTGGGTGCTGTGCTTTCCTCCCACATTTCAAAGGTAGATGCTTAGAGTTAGTGAATTGTGGGCATGCTCTTCTGGTACTGGGCAACATTTGCAGGTTGCCCACAGCACAGTCCTCAGACTGTATTGGTTGTTGAGACAAGCCGAAGCATTTCACTCTAGGTTTCAATGTACATGTGAAAAATGAAGCTGAGCTTTTATCTCTTTATCTTGTGCTTGGGCGATAACTTACTGAAGTGGGAAGCTGACTTCTGGAAAATGCAGTATCAGGGTAATGGTTGGAGTTGAGAGTTGTATGGGAAAAGTGGATTAACATTAAGAGGCTCAGTCATCACCGTTTGCAAATTCAGTCAGTCACAAATTTCTGTTATTCTACCTGGGGAAGCATAGTCCTTTTGGTAATATGACGAAATGTAATCTTGTCATTCCTCCAATTTCTCATCGTTAAGTATTACATGCTGAGTTACACAAGAGGATTGGAATACCAACTAAGTGACCTCTGCTGAAAGTCGTGTGTGTCAAGCCTGCCGAAGTTAAAAAGATCATTTCCACATGCATCTGGTGCAATTTATAACTTGTATAATCTAAACACTGCATCGTCTGTGCTCATTTAACAAAGCAGGCTATGAAATGTGACAGGTTCGTGAGGACTGCAATACCTTAAAGAGTGTTGTCGACAGATGACAGTGGCCCAGCTGTTCAAACAGCTGCAATGAGAATTGTTTTTCACATTTCTCACCTTTTAAAATATGATGTTGGTATAAAGTGAAGCACTATATGTATTGGATCAAGCTGTCTGTCAAACATGTCTTGGGAGTCAAACTCAATACTTTCAAATACCATTGTGCTGTTTTAGATAGATTAAATGTCAGCGTGATGACATTCTCTTCATCACTTATAACACCAATAAAGTTATACAAGACTATTTGAATATCTAAATATACCTTCATGGGTGCTTTTCATTTATCTTTCGAAAAAATCTGCTTAGAACAGCTAAGACATGTACCACAATTTTTGAGTATTGCAGAATGATATCCATTCGTATACTTCTACGATTTCTGAAAATTTTGTGTATTCAAGTAGCTTTTTGATTGTATTTCTGCACATAATATCTGTGATAAAGTTTACACTAAAATATTTCACAACAGAAATATTTCTATCACCTGTCATTTGCTGGCTTGTATCCTTCCCCTTCCCCTTACATTCTTATTCTGCTATCTGCCCCCCTTTCTTGCCAGTCCTGTTGAAAGGTCTTGGCCAGAAACGTTGACTGTTTATTTTCCTCCACAGATGACTATGCCTGACTTGATGAGTTCCTCCAGCATTTTGTGTGTGTTGCTCATGATATCCCGAATCTGCAGAATCACTGGTGTTCAGAAATATTAATGTATGTTTTTGCAGGATTTGGGGTCTTAGAATTATACAGCAAAGAAGCAGACCATTCAGCTCAACTAGTCTACGATGAGCAAAGTGCCTACCTGAGCTAGTCCCATTTACCTTTCTTATCAATGTACCAGTTTAAATATCCTTTAAAAGTTGTAATTGTTTTCATCTCCACCATTCTAGTGCTTTGAGAGTTGAGTCTCATTGACATTATCTCTTCCTTTTCACCCTTACATAGTTCTATTAAAGAATATGAAACTTCTTGCATGTTGATGATGTCTCTCAGATTCTAGTCTTCCACAGTAACCATTTTACCAACTGTACCTGTATATAAATCAGTCCTCCCAAATTCCAAGAACATGGAGGCTGGTAGGTTAACTTGCAGCAGCAGGTTGCTCCAAACAGAGAGAAAAGTACATCTATAGACGTATCATGGAGAGCATTCTGACAGGCTGCATCACTGTCTGGTATAGGAGTGCGAGGGGTGGGGTTGGTGTTATTGCACAGGACTGAAAGAAGCTGCAGAAGGTCATAAATTTAGTCCGCTCCATCTTGGATACTAGCCTACAAAGTACCCAGGACGTCGTTAAGGAGTGGTGTCTCAGAAAGGCAGCGTCCATTATTACGGACCCCCCAGCACCCAGGGCATGCCCTTTTCTCACTGTTACCATCAGGTAGGAGATACAGAAGCCTGAAGGCACACACTCAGTGATTCAGGAAAGCTTCTTCCCCTCTGCTATCTGATTCCTAAATGGACATTGAACCCTTCTGCTACTGCTAAGTTAACAAATTTCATGACTCATGCCGCTGATGATAAACCTGATTCTGATTCTGAAGAGTGGTGGAATCTGGAAGGAGGGGGGTTGTCAATGGAAGTATGGGAAAAATAAAATAGATGAGGGTAGAACTAAATTTTAAAAAGATTATGCTTGGTGCTTGGCACAGGCTCAGTGGGGCAAAAGACCTGTTTCCATCTCTGTGTGACTCAAACCAGTTTGTGATTCTGTGAAAATAGACTGAGGTGACACACAACACTGTTTGAATGCAGTGAAATTGTAGAAAAATAAATTCTAGGCTTTCAAAGTTCAAAGTAAATTTTATTATCGATCTACTTATACGTCACCGTGTAAAATCCTGAGATTCATTTTCCTGCGGGCATACTCAGCAAATCTATAGAATAGTATCTATAACAGGATCAATGAAAGATCAACCAGAGGGCAGAAGACAACAAACTGTGCAAATTGAAATATAAACAAATAGCAATAAATAAAGAGAACATGAGACTATGAGATGAAGAGTCCTTAAAGTGAGATAATTGGTTGTGGGAACATCTCAGTGGATTGGTAAGTGAGTATGGTTATCCCGTTTTGTTCAAGAGCCTGATGATTGAGGGGTGGTAACTGTTCTTGAACCTGGTGGTGTGAGTCCTGAGGCTCTTGTGCTTTCTACCTAATGGCAACAGTGAGCAAATAAAGCATGTTTCCCAATGTGATTCAGACTAATTATGTTGGAAGAAAGAAGTGGTTTAAAAAGATGATTAAATGAGGACTAGAAATATTTGCAAAGGCAGAGGGTGGACATCTAGTAGTACTATATTTACTGACAAGATGTTGAGACTGCAGATCTCTAGAGAACTGCCAAATTCATGCCAGTGGTTGAGTTTTCCTGCATAATGACACAATGTTTCAGTCCCAGCGAAGGTTGTTCCTTTGACGCAAGATCTAGCAGCTGTCAGCACCTAGACCTGCAGCTATAACTTTGGGAATTGCGCAAAAGAAAATCTGTATTCTTCCAGTTCCCAAAGTCTGCTGAAAAGTTTCCTTCTTAGGTCTGAGAATGACTAGCATCTATGCTGATTTTCTAGATAATGATGTACTACTGAGGCCAAGGGAATGGCAGACTCTTGCACTGCTGAGGAAGGAGGTGGCTGATAGGAAGGATGACTGAGTAATTTGTAAGTTGGTATACTCCTTTGTCATTTACACTGGGGCTGCTGTGCACTCCCAATGTTTGGCTTTGAATGTGTGCTCAATGATTGTCCTGGCTTACAAATAATAGCTGACTGAGATTGACTATGTCCTTGTTACTGGTGACTTTGCCCTAGGAGAAGAGACTGACATTGGATCAACATATCCTTCAGGTGAATTCAAAGGGTTTTGCAGAGATAGCATTGCCGATGTTCTATAGTACCTAATAATGCCTGTTGTATGTAATCCAGGTCTCAGAAGCAGATTGGTCAATGTTGAATGCCTTGATCAAAAGCCTGTGCAGAAGCATTGAAGGCAGTGGTGAATTTCATTGATAATGCCTGTCTTTGCAGAGCATTAGATATAGAAATGGTCCATGTTTTCTTGAATCTTCCTGAGAATTGTAATCAAAATTATAGAAAAATACAGCAAAGAGGCCCTTCAACCCAATTCATCTATGTTGACCTCGTTGCCCATCTAAAGCTTGTTCCACTTATCTGTACAGTCTTTAGTCTATATCTCTCTTATGTTCATGCCTGTCCAAACAGCTTTTTAAGTGCTGTTATTATATTTGTCTTGACACTTCTTCTAGGGGCATTCTGAATTGGCATCACCTTTTGCATGTTTACAGTCCTGTGTTGTGGGTTGAGACAGGTTAGTACAGGACCTTGGTCTTGTGGATATTGAATATTCGACCATTTTCTCAAGCGCTTCAATGAATGAGTCAATCATAGTTGGAGATAAGTCTCTGAATATATGTGAAAGAACCATCAACTGCAAACTACTGAGGTTTAAATAGCCTTGGTTCTTGACTGTGGTTGTCAAAAATTGAATATTTGTAGTCTAAAGATTAGCTGCTCAGATAGTTTGTGCAAAGTGGGCTCAACATTGCAATGAGAAATATTGAGTAATGTCTTGGGGCAATAACAATCTTCTTTGATAATGGTTTTCACTGAGAATGGTTTTTTTGTAGACCTTTAATAAGTCTCATTAGTACGTGATACTAGTCAGCAGTAATAGCAGTTAGCTGTGTGCATTTTTTTTCCACTTTATTTCCTTCCAGGCATCCTGTTAGTTCAGGAGCACTCAGAATTTGTACCTCAATGAATTAGAAAAGTGGTTTCTCAGATCAATTAATTGACTAACATTTAAATTGGAGATTTTATTTGGTAATGAAATTGCTGCTAACGTGTCTTTTACCATTTCTATTTCTCTGGTGTATTATTTTAGACTCCAGTTATTGTTCGTGAACCCATGCCAGAAATATGCCTCCACCATGTTTCAGTAGCTCAGCAAGCATTCTGTCTGTCCTGATCTTTGTTGCTTTATAAACACAAGAGATTCTGCTGATGTTGGAAATTCAAGGCGACACACATACACACAACGCTAGAGAAACTCTGCAAGTCAGGCAGACAATATGGAGAGGAATAAGCAGTCAATATTTCGGATGCGATAGGGTCTTTTAATGGACTCTTAGATAGGTACAGGGAGCTTAGAAAAATAGAGGGCTAGGCGGTAGGGAAATTCAAGGCAACTCCTAGAGTCGGTTACATGGTCAGCATAACGTTGTGGGTCAAAGAGCCTGTAATGTGCTATACATTTTCTATGTTTCTATGTTTTTGTTTCAAGTCAGAACCCTTCAACATAGCTTATGTGTAAGACATGTCTCAGCCCCAAAAGTTGACTGTTTATTTGCCTCCATAGATGCTGCCTGTCCTGCTGAGTTCCTCCAGCATTTTGTTTGTTGATTTATAACTATTTACACTTTGATGCTTACAGTGACAGTTTTTGCATGCCACACTTCCCAAAGAGACATTAATTAGGCACTCGGCAAGATCCATTAAAGTAAGTCTAGATTAAGTGGAGCAGCGGTTGTGGGAGCAGCCAGAGTCGGCTGCGTTGGAGTGGGGAGTTGAGACATTGGTTCTTTGAGTCTTAGGAGAGGGATTGGTCATAGATAGAGTTTTCCCATTATTTGTTCTTTATTTCTTTCTTATTGCACATTTAGAGCAGCAGGGAAGCCAGGCAGGGTTGTGGAATGCTACCTTTGTGGGTGTGGGAAGGTATAGAGACCTCTAGTGAGCCTGATGACTTCATCTGCAAAGTGTGCATTCAGCTTCTAACAGGCTGGGTTAAAGAACTGCAGCTAGAACTGATGAACTCTGGATCATTTGGTAGGCTGAGAGATTGATAGACTGGACAGACAATGAGGTAGTTACACTGGAGGTGCAGGACATGGGTAACTGGCTGACCATCAGGAAGGGGAAGGTAATAGGCAGCCTGTGCAGAATACCCAAGTGACAGTTCAACTCAACAACAGGTATGCCATTTTGAATACTCTTCTGGTGGATGACCTAGCAGAGCAAAGCCACAACGGTCAGGTCTCTGGCACCAAGTCCGGCTCTGAGGCCCCAAAGGGAAGTAGGGAGAAGAGGTAGGCTGTAGTGATAGAGAGATCATTGGTTAGGGTAACAGAAAGGAGGCTCTGTGAATGAGGACAAGATTCCCAGATGGTTTGTTGCTTCCCTGTTGCCAGGGTCAGGGCCATCCCAGATCAAGTCTACAGCATTCTTAAGTGGGAGAGTGAGCAGCCTGAGGTCACACTCCATGTTGATACCTATGACCTGGGTAGGATGGGTGATGAGTGAGTTCCCTGCAAAGTGAGTTTGGGGAGTGAGGTACTAAATTAAAGGAACTCGAGGGTTATGATGTAGCAATTGCTACCTGTGCCATATGCTAGTGAGGCCAGAAATAGGGAGGTCATACAGTTTAAGATGGTGCAAGAGGGAGGCCTTCAGCTATTTGGATCTTTGGCCTCTCTTCCAGGGAAGGTACACCTGAACTGGAGGAGGACTAATATATTTGTGGGAAGCACTGCTTGTGCTGCATGGAGGCAGTTTAAACTGGAGTAGCATGGGGAGGGTGGGGTGGGAACCAGAGTGCCAGAACAGATAATAGAGAGATTGAGGAGAATGATGTTGTTAAATATACATACAAAGTCGGGAATCAAAAGGACAAGCCTGGTGGAACCAATATTCTAAGCTGTGTCTATTTCAGTGCAAGGAGTACTGTAAGATTTTATGCACTTGAAAGCAGACTATTCTCTAAATAGAGAAAGATTATACATGAGCAAATACAGAGTGATCTCAGTGTTCCTTCATACAAATCACAAAATGTGAGCAGATGGATGCACCGAGTAATTGGGAAATTAATCAGTTATTGGCCTATATTGTAAGTAGGTAGGAGTTAAGAGATAGCGAAGTATTGTTACATTTGTACAGGTGTTAATGAGAATACACTTGGAAAACTGCGCAGTTTTGGTCCCCTTATTTAAGAAAAGATTTACTGGCATTGGAGGCAGTCCAAAAAAAATCACTGGGCTAATTCCTGGAATAAGCAGGTTGTCTTTTTCAATTAGTAATTAGTTTATTAACACATGCATCAAAGTACAATGAAAAAAAATGCATGCACTCCATACAGAATCAGAATAGTATTTATCACTGACTTATGTGACATGAAATCTGCTGTTCTGTATCAGCAATAGAGCAGAAACACTATTGTAAATTATAATTTATGAAAATTACCAACTAAATGAAGTGCAAAAATTAAGAAATAACAAGGTTGTGTTCATTTGCTCAAGGGTTCATGGGCCATCCAGAAATCTGCTAGTGGAGAGGAATGTGTCATTTCTGAGTCATTGAGTGTGGATCTTCAGATTCCTGTACCACTTCCCTCATAGCAGTAACTAGAAGAGAGCTTGTCCAAGACGGTGAGGATCCTTGGTGGCGAATGCCACCTTCTTGAGGCACTGCCTTTTGAAGATGTCCTAAATAGACGGAAGGGTTATGCCCATGATGGAGCTGTCTGAGTCTATAACTCTGTGCATGTTTGTGTGATCCTGTGCATCGGAACCTACTTATCCAGCTGTGATGCAACCAGTAAGAAAATGCTTTCTACTGGACTGCAATAGAGCTTTATAAGCAGAGTCTGGTGATATAGCAAACTTTTAATGAAGTAGAACTGCTGGTAGTCCTGCTTGTATCAATGTTTTGGGCTCAGAATAAATCCTCAGAGATGCTGATGTCCTGGAAAATAAGTATAGTGTTGTAGAGAGAGTGCAGTGGAGGCAGTCAGTTAGGTGGAGATAGAGTCTGCCGATTTTGAAGTGTAGACAGAGTCTTTTGATTGAAGGCTTTTTGTTGTGTTGTGCTAAGCTGTATTGACAACTCACTGCAGCTCCTTGCAGTCTTGGGCAGAGCAGCTGCCATTCTAAGCCATGAAGCATCCAGATAAGATGCCTTCTATGGAAAATATTGGTGAGGGTCAAAGGGGGCATGCCAAATTTCTTTAGCCTCCTGAGGAAGCTGAGGCAATGGTGTGCTTCCATAGCCAAGGCTTCTACGTGGTTGAACCAAGCCATTATTTCCTTGGAGTTTAGAAGAATGAGGGATAGTCATATTGAAAGATGTGAGATCCTGCAGGCCCATGGCAGGGAAGATGCTTGAGATGCTCTGTCACCTCTGTCATGCCAGTATCATCTGTATGCTGTCATATTGTCTCAGTCTTGATTCTGTTATAGCTGTAATTTCCCAGTCCTTAGAGTGAATCTAATCTCTGAGTTCACCTGCCTAACTTGTTAAATCTCAAGCATTGAAATGAATGCCTTTTAATTGAGTCTGTTCAGTGCTGAAGCAAGTGAAGCAGTCCAGGAACCTGCAGGGCAACAGCTACTCCCTAATCTGGCACCAGAAGTAATCTGCAGATCACTAACCTTGACGTCCTGGTTCTTATCTTCTCACCTAACTCCCTAACTGTCTTCTGCAGTACCTCATCCATTGTTCAGTGTGTGAACCTGTGCAGTGACCTGTGGCCTTTCACCCTTGCCTTGAGAATTTTCTGGATTCACTCACAGACATCTTGGCCCTGGCACAGAGGAGGCAACACACCATCCTAGTGTTTCTTCTGCAGCTGAACAATCTCCTGTCAATTGAGGGGGTGATGATATATGATATCAGTACAGGTTATAATGATGTGTACATTTGATACTGTTCAGCGATTGATGGAATATGAGGGGTTAAAAGTTGTCGACAGAAAATGATGAGTTGATGATAAAAGAGACTATCTGAAGAAAGGTGAACTGATAACTACAAAAATCTATCTGCAGAAAGAAACTGGAAATTGCAGTTTAATAACTTTTGTTCATGAACTGCAGGAAATTCATGAGTATCTTTATATATTTGGAATAAGAAAAGCCTTTACTTAATAACAAGCCAGAGCAAACTAAAGTTAGCCATCAGGCGAATATGAAAGGTTCGTAAAGACACATGGTTGATTTTTCAGGAGATGCTGGTGTTATGACACTTTCTGGAATATGGATAGCTGGTGAAGCCCCTTTAAAGATTTTGGCTCACCCTGCTAGTTGGCGGCTTTGTTTTGGCACAACAATTTTAAAATTGAAAGATCACCTGAAATGAGGTTCAGTGCTCAATCATCAGCTCTACTTTGGATTCTTGTCCAGCATCTAGTTTAGAAACCTGTGCTTGTTTCAGTCACGTATCATGCCTCGGTTACTCCAGCACTTCAATTCTAACCATCCTTGCCCAGGTCTTTCATCACAGCTAGAGTTATCAGCTAGAGAGAACATTTCAGGACAGAGTTTACATCAATGTGGACTGATGCAAGAACAATGTAATGCTGTGGAGCAGGAAGTCAAATGAAGTACCACACCTGGACAGGCAGCGGAGGAGAAGAAATCTGTCAAGCAGCTTCAAGGTGCACTATTAACCAGAGGGAAATTGATGAAGGCACAGAGCAGAGTAGACAACCCAGGGAGTGATTACAGTACATTGTTTATTAACAAACCTCCACATGAATCATTTCCGGACTTTAAGGGAAACTTCAAGAATACTATGGTTGTTAGATTTTCAGTTTGCAAATTAGTCTAAAACCTCTAGGTGCTGCCTTTAGTGACGCTGCATCGAGAGGACAATTAAATGAGGTTGTTGATTTGCTACAGTATCCATGCATGCATCAGGCACCAATGGGTGAGTGAGTATAGGAGATCAACCGGTTGATGATATTCGCAGCTAACCTTCCTAATACCTGCCAACAAATATTGTGTGTTAATAAAGAACAGCTGGGTAAGGTTCTTCTTAAAGTTGTGTGTTTCACCTGTAGGGGAATCTACAGTACCCTGGAAATACAATGTGCCATAAATAATGCTGGTTAAAGGTGGTCTGAGTCCATATGTGTGAAGATATACCCAGCAGAGAGAAAGGGGAAAGAAAAGAAAACAACGTAATTGGGACGAATGCATTGCTCTGGCTCTCAGATATGAGCTGAAGCTGAATTGATGAGACCTCATTATTTTGACAGTAACGTTACCAGAGGATTTAAATGAAGCAAACTACATTAAGGCAAAAGAAGGGACAAGGGCAAAAAAACATCAGTTTTTGTTCATTGCTACTGCAAGATTCTTATACCTGCGGTACAACTTCTGGGGAGCTGGCGACACAGTTTCTCCACCATAAGTAGTATAAAATTAATTGAGGAAACTTAAGGGTTTACCTGGATGCATAAGGGTTCATAAAAGCTGCGAAAGCTGGAGTTATATACATTTACCTCTTTTAACTCTCCCCTCTGCAAATCCTTTCATTTTGCTTTGAAAATGCATCTCTAATTTTTAAATTGATCGGTCACATTCACTACCTGGAGGCATCACAGCTTGCTGTGGTAATTGTTTTGCCTCAAGACCTCAAAGATTGCAAAGGGTTATGGACACAGCTCAGTCCATTATGAAAAACAGGCTCCACTCCACACCGTGGACTCTGTCTATTCATCCCACTGCCTCAGAAAAGCAGTCAGCTCCCCATCCCCCAAACCTCCCACTCCCTTTCATCAGGCAGTAGATAGAAAAGAAAATGCATCCCCAAGTCTCAGGGAAGCTTCAATCCTGCTGTTACAAGAATCTTGAACAAATTCTTGTATATTGAAAATGAATTCTTGACCTCACAATCTATCTCATGATGGCCCTTACACCTTACTGTCTACCAGTACAGCACTTTCTCTGTGCCTGTAACATTCCACGCTGTTACTTCTTTTCCCTTTTCAATATACTTATGTTTTAAAATTCTGTATGCCATTTGTGTGGCAATAATATGCCAATTACATTTCAAGTCCAGGTGAACTACATAGTAAACATTTCATTTTGCTTCCACTTTGTGCCTTCCATGATAACCCAGCCTTTTTATCCCCTTATTCTTGATTCAGCCAGCTTAATTATTAAAATTTTAAGGTTTTAAGGTGCATTTTGTTTTTTTTTAATTAGGTAGAATTATTAACCCCTATCCGAACCAGTTGAAATATGTCATTTTAAAAATCAGAGGCCGTTTCTGGAAAATCTGTTAATCTTCTTATTCCCTAATGTCCTTTATCTCACAAAGGCTGACTAATGCATGCAGTAGAATCGCAGAATGATGGAAAAGTTACACTGCAGAAGATTTTGTCTGTGCTGGATAAAATCCAACAACCCACCTAATACTTATAAATGAAATACGCAGTAGCTGGAAATCTGAAACTCTGTATTTGTGATCTCTTTTGTATGGTTATTAAGTAACAAAAGAAACAAGGTAAGAGTTACAACAAAAAATCCTTTATTGAAGGCGTTTGATAACTGCAGTGGAATGTACAATGGTGCATTAAACATTCTATGTGGTATCCACAGTGTACCCCCATTTACTGCAGACATGCACTCAGTCACATACTTTCTGTACCTAATAAAATGGTCACTGAATGTCGGTTCATGGTGTTCTGTGCTGTAGCCCATCTCCTTCAACGTTCAACGTGTTGTGCTTTCACACCACTGTTGTAGCGCGTGTTTATTTGAGTTACTGTCAATTTCCAGTCAGCTTGAACCAGTCTGTCCATTCTCCTCCTATCTCTTCCATTAACAAGGAATTTTTGCCCACAGAACTGCCTCTCACTGGATTTTTTTTTTTGTTTTTCGTACCATTCTCTGTAAACTCTCGAGACTGTTCTGCATGAAAATCCCAGGAGTTCAGCAGTTTCTACTCTGACTGGCACCAACAATCATTCCAGAGTCAGTCACTTGGATCACATTTCTTCCCCACTCTGATGTTTGGTCTGAACAACAACTGAACCTCTTGACTGTGTCTACATTGAATTGCTGCTACATGATTGGCTGATTAAATAATTTAATTAACCAGCAGGTGCAGTTAATGGAGTGGCCACTGAGTGTATGAACAGAACATGTTTGAAAAATGCCTCGAAACTGTCCTGCTGGTGAAGAAGTTGAGTGAACTACATATGACATATGTACGGAAAACATAATGGGAAAGTGAATCATACACTTTTGTGTTTAATCATGCACTTGGGGTAGGTTTTCAAATAAATATTCTCATGTATAAATGATATTCTGGATGAGTATCCTCCAATAATCAGATCAGGTTTAATATTACTGGTATATGTTATAAAATGTGTTAACTTTGCAGCAGCAGTACGGTACCTGATAAATATACAGCAGAAAAAACTGAATTGCAGTAAGTGTTTATATACAGTGACCTACAAATGTTTGGGCACCCTGGTCAAAATTTCTGTTACTGTGAATAGCTAAGCAAGCAAAAGATGACCTGATTTCCAAAAGGCATAAAGTTAAAGATGACACATTTCTTTAATATTTTAAGCAAGATTACTTTTTTATTTCCATCTTTTACAGTTTCAAAATAACAAAAAAAAGGAAAAGGGCCCGAAGCAAAGGTTTGGGCACCCTGCATGGTCAGTATTTAGCAACACCCTCTTTGGCAAGTATCACAGCTTGTAAACACTTTCTGTAGCCAGCTAAGAGTCTTTCAATTCTTGTTTGGGGGATTTTTGCCCATTCTTCCTTGCAAAAGGGCTTCTAGTTCTGTGAGATTCTTGGGCCATCTTCCATGCACTGCTCTTTTGAGGTATAGCCACAGATTTTGGATGATGTTTAGGTCGGGGACTGAGGGCCATGGCAAAACCTTTAGCTTGCGCTTCTTAAGGTAGTCCATTGTGGATTTTGAGATGCGTTTAGGATCATTATCCTGTTGTAGAAGCCATCCTCTTTTCATCTTCAGCTTTTTTACAGACAGTGTGATGTTTGCTTCCAGAATTTGCTGGAATTTAATTGAATTAATTGTTCCCTCTACCAGTGAAATGTTTCCCGTGCCACTTGCTATGTCACAAGTCCAAAGCATGATTGATCCACCCCCGTGCTTAACAGTTGGAGAGGTGTTCTTTTCATAAAATTCTGCACCCTTTCTCTCTAAACATACCTTTGCTCATTGCGGCCAAAAAGTTCTATTTTAACTTCATCAGTAGACAGGACTTGTTTCCAAAATGCATCAGGCTTGTTTAGATGTTCCTTTGCAAACTTCTGATGCTGAATTTTGTGGTGAGGATGCAGGAAAGGTTTTCTCCTGATGACTCTTTCATGAAGGTCATATTTGTGCAGGTGTCGCTGCACAGTAGAACAGTGTACCACCACTCCAGAGTCTGCTAAATCTTCCTGAAGGTCTTTTGCAGTCAAACAGGGGTTTTTATTTGCCTTTCTAGCAATCCTATGAGCAGTTCCCTTGGAAAGTTTTCTTGGTCTTCTAGACTTGAACTTGACCTCCACTGTTCCTGTTAACTGCCATTTCTTAAATACATTACAAACTGAGGAAACGGCTACCTGAAAAAGCTTTGCTACCTTCTTATTGACTTCTGCTTTGTGGGCATCATTTATTTAAATTTTCAGAGTGCTAGGCAGTGGCTTAGAGGAGCCCATGGCTGCTGATTGTTGAGACAAGCTTTGAGGAGTCAGGGTATTTATAAAGCTTTGAAATTTGCATCACCTGGCCTTTCCTATCGATGACTGTGAACAAGCCATAGCCCTAACAAGCTAATTAAGGTCTTTGACCTTAGTAAAAGTTATCTGAGAGCTCAAATCTCTTGGGGTGCCCAAACTTTTGCATGGTGCTCCTTTCCTTTTTTTCCCTCTAAAATTGTACAAAACAAAAATAATACACTAATCTAGCTTAAAATGTTGAAAAGAATGTTTCATCTTTAACTTTACGACTTTTGGAGATCAGTTCATCTTCTACTCACTTAACTATTCACTTAACTATTCGCAGTAACAGAAATTTTGACCAGGAGTGCCCAAATTTTTGCATGCCACTGTATGTATATTAAATAATTAAATAAGTACAAATGTAAAAAAGTCGTGAGGTAGTGTTCATGGGTTCAATGTCCATTTAGAAACTGGATACCAGAGAGGAAGAAGCTGTTCCTGAATCACTAAGTGTGTGCCTTCTGTCCCTTGTACCTCTTTTCTGATGGTAACAATGAGAAGAGGGCATCACCTGGATGGTGGGGAACCACAATGATGGACACCACCTTTCTGAAGCAATTCTCCTTGGTAATGTCTTGGATACTACAGAGGCAAGTACCTGTGATGGACCTGATTAATTATACCACTCTCTGCAGCTTAGTTCAACTCCCTAACTTAAGATAAATTGAACGAGATAGGCAATGCACACAGGCAAAGAGACATACACAAACTCCCTTTTACGATATTGCATGTAACAGGAAATGTTCATCTGTACTTGATGGTTTGACTTCATGCCAATGGAATTCGAAAAGGATATTCTTGTGAAAGAATAACTGAAAATGCTGGAGATACTCAGTCGTCCATGGAGCCACTGTTTGCCCAGCAGGTGTAACATGGTCCCGCAGCTCGTACTGATGCCACACAGAGTTTGGAGATTAGCTTTGTTAGTCATATGGGCATTGATGGATGCAGAGGAATGTGCTGTTCGTGTTGAGACTGTGGAGGGTGGGGCAACGCACAAGTGTCTCCAAGCTTCCAGTGTCAACTTAACTTGACCATAACACTGTAAAACACTGCACTACCTTGCTGCCCCCAGAGCTGTAAGGACCCAACCTTTCATGTGATTGAGTGGCTTTCCTCCATATCCCTATCCTAAATGCCAAGTTAGTAGGTTACTTGTCTGTTATAAATTACTCATCAGTATGTGATAAGAATCAAAGGGATGTGAGTAAAACAGCAGGGCCACAGGGAAAATGTGGAAGGGATCGGTGAGCTAGCATGGACCAATGGGTAGAATGGCTTCTTTGCACACCATAATAATAAGGCAATAGCACTGAGTTAGTTTCAGGTCACTGACATGTTTAACATTTACGGTGAAAGGTCATTGACCTGAAGTGTAAGCTCTCTTCTTCTGAGAGAACTCCATAACTCGAGTTGTTAACATGTTCTGTTTGCAATGAAGATTTCTTTCATGGATTAGCTGGATAAGATAACAAGCGAGAGAACTATACAGTTTAAGGAAATCTTGTTTCAGTCTTGTTCTGTATTATTAATTGGTCTTAGCTGGGGTGATTCAGGTGAGGACACTGAAATTATCCAGCAATTGAACAAATTTCTGCCATTCGACTTCCGTTGTGATTCAAACGTAACAGCCACTGGAACAGTTTCCAATCAATATCTGTGAAATTCTATTGCAGTATGGCATTATTTCAGACATGAAGTTGAGGAAATGACAGGGGTGTATCTATGGAAAATAGCGCCTATGGCAAGCGCTGAAATTGCACCCCTGACCAAACATCTGATACCCATCTTTTACATAACTTTACCATAATATCAGCTCAAAAATACAAGTCAAGTTCGTTAATCTTTTAATTAACAAATTATGGCACTACATGAAAATTATAACTGCACCTTCCTTGCTTTCACTGATGCAAGTTAGTCTATGATGTGATCAAAGTCAGTTTTTTTCAGTTTCTTCTCTTTCTACACTCAGCAGAGCAAGATCACAGAGTCTGCCTTGACCCATGGAGGCTCTCAAATATGAAAATATTTGTTTTAACTTGCTGAATGATCTCTCACAGCTGGCGATGGAAACTGCGATGGTTAGCATTATCTGAATAGCAATGCGAAGATTGGGGAAGACGCTCTCATCTCCAAACTCAACAATAAATTCAAGAAGCTCTTCAGATCTTGATATTTTCATGTTGACCCACCTTGATAGCAACATTCTGTGATCCAAAATTTCTCCGTATAGCCGCTGTCCATGAACATCAGAGCTGTACAATTCGCCCAAATTTTTGCACTTCATCTTTAGGTTGTTACTGTTGGTGCCATAACACAGTCCCTCGACATGGAGAAGGAACCCAAACTTGGCGTCAGTGTCGTGCAAATGAGCAAACCTTTCATCCATTTCTCTGTGAAGATGCTCGAGTGTACCCTTCATGATTCTTTCCATTTGCTCCTTAGCTGTTAACCCAATGTCTCTCAAGATCTCATCAGCCATTTGTTTCTTTCGTCTCTGATGTCTTTCAACTTCAATATTCCATTCTTGACTGAAACCAACTCCTTTTTCGAGTGACTCATGGACCAAAACTTCTCTTTCATCATAAAAATGATCTCGGAGGGCTTTCAAATCCAGGGCAGCATCGTGGAAGTTGATGCTAGGATCCTGCAGCCTCTTCTGAATACAGTCAATGGGAATAAGTACTTTGTTCCAAAATCCTAGCAAAATCAGAAAATTGTAACTCAACATGTGGCACTTCTTGTTTCACTGGTCTCGTTTTCATTGTCTATTATGTCCTGGAGAACTTGAAGTATCTCCTCAAGGTACTTGTTGTCGAGCTTCACTGCTTCTGTCCTTGCACTCCACCTGGTTTCAGACTCTGACTTAACAACCACAAGCATGGCGTTTTTGAGTTTTTCCCAGCGCTGTGTTGAACGAGAGAAAAATACATAGAGAGCTTTGATGGTTCAAAAAAACGTGTCCATCATTGTATCCTGCTTGGCTGCATAAACACCAACCAAGTTCAGTGAGCGATTGTCACAATTCACAAACACTGCCAGGTTGTTTTTCTCACTTATCCTTTGATGAACACCACTTCTGTGTCCAACCATCACAGCAGCATTATCATAGCACTGTGACTGACAATCTTGTAGCTCCATTTCATCCTTCTCTAGCTGTTTCAAGATGTCTTCAACCAAGTTCTCATCATCCTTCTGGCTTATCTGGATAAAACCAAGGAAGGACTCTCTAACACGGACTGTTTTCCTCTCAAAATCAACTTCCACATTCCTCACTACTTCTGACATCTGCTCAAGGTGTGCCTGATCAGGCGAGGAGTCAAACATGAGACCATAGTACTTGGCTTTACGAATGCTTCTCAGTAAACTCTGGCAAACAGTGGCTGCCATCATGTGGATGAATTTGTTCTGGAAACCGAGTGAAAGATAAGATGTGGATCCAGGATGACTTTCTAAATGAGTGACATGTTCTTTTATGACAGGATCAAAGATGGCCAGTAGTTTCAGTAAGCCAAGGAAATTTCCCACATTGGAGTCATCATCTAGCTGAAGTGACTCTGTCCTCGCAAAGCCAGGATCTGAGTCGTAAGAAATTTTATGCAGTGAAGGATTCTCATCAAGATATTACGCCTCTTCTGCTTTTCCTTCTCAATCTGTGACTGAAATACTGAGTCAATAACTCTTCTGTTTCGGGGGACGTCACGTGATGACGTAGGATCGAGACGCTGGAACCCAGCTCTCCCTTAAAAAATCAGTAAATTAATGTTTAAGTGAAGAAAAGTTAGTCAATACTTTCTAAAAGTTACTTATAAACTACTCCAGATTGTTTCAAGTTATGCCGTATAAACAGAAGATGAAGAAAACTACTGCCGTGAAGACAATGCAAGTTGGAACAGAATAAAGGCCCACTTCTGCCAAAGAACCGCGGGCTCAGGTCCATTATATCACCGGCGATACAGAACAGGAAACTGCGGCAACATCGACCATTTCTAAAGAAAAAGACCAACGAGAACTGCGCAAACATGAAGGAAGGAGCATGCGCAAACGAGAACAACCTGAACTACAAATCCCAGTTACGACTGAAACCGAAAGTGAAAGTGAATCTGAGGGAGAGTCAGATTCTCTGGAAAAATCAGACGAAGATGGAGGTAAAAGTTCTTCTGGAAATATAGAAAAGACTTTGATGCAAATAATGCGTAAATTAGGCGCATTAAAAGTAATTTTTAAAAAAATGATAAATGTGGAGATTATGTTTGAGAAAATGACAAAAAGACAGGAAAAAATGGAAAAGAGAATTATAGATTTGGAAACTACAACGGAAGACATGGTTGAAAGAATGAATAAAATGGAAGATGATATTACTGCCTGGACATCAGAAAGAAAACAAATGTTGGAAAAAGTTGATAAGCTTGAAAATTTTAGTAGACAAAATAATATTTAAATTGTTGGACTTAAAGAAGATATATAAGGAGAAGATCCAATAAATTTTTTTCAAAAATGGATTCCTGAAAAATTGGAAATGGAAGGAGAAACTCTAATTGAAATTGAAAGGGCTCATAAAGCCTTAAGGTCAAGACCTCAAGCTGAACAAAATCCACGATCAATTTTGATAAAATGTTTAAGATACCAAGATAAAGAAAAGATCCTGAAGGCGGCTGCCCAATGTGCCAAAAAGAGAAACGGGCCATTGATGATAGCAGGGAAGGCAGTTCTTTTCTATCCTGATATAAGTTATAACCTTTTGAAGAGAAAGAAGGAATTTAACCCAGCGAAAAGAGTTTTATGGGAAAAGGGTTATAAATTTATAATGCGTCACCCAGCAACACTGATAATTTTTTTGGAGGAGGGAAAAAGAAGATTTTTTACCGATTATCGAGAAGCGGAGGAGTTCGCACAAAAACTTCCAAATACTCTCTAATTACACATAGAGATTTCCAAGTGTAATGGATTAAAGATGAAGACAGAGACAGTGTATGGAAGTGATGGACATTTAAGGATGACATAGGGGAGAAAAGCAAAATTTCAGATATACTAATTGAGAATAGTATTTTTTTCTTCTTATATATATACTTTTTTATGTTGCGGGGGGGGGGGCTGGGGAGCTTTGGATCGATTACTATGGGATTCACGTGTGTAATCATGGTGATCGCCATGACCTGTACAATAGAGGGGGGTAATGTTGTGTTTTTTTTCACATTAGTGGGGGGGTATTTTGTTTTTTTCTTTACACTCTATTTTTCTTATATCTTTCTGCCTGGATGATCGGTGGGGACACACATAGCAACATGGAAAATTTTAGAAAGATTTCCCAAGATACCACGGAAGTTGAAAGATTAGGTATTATTATAGATTGGAGTAACATAATTGAAAATAATGACTAATTTACTGAATTTTTAAAGTTTTAATGTTAGTAGGCTTAATGGACCGGTGAAAAGAAAAAGAATTTTAACATACATTAAAAAATTAAAATAGATATAGCTTTTTTACAAGAAACACACTTAACAGAGATAGAACATCAGAAATTAAAAAGAGACTGGGTTAGAAATGTTATTGCAGCTTCATTTAATTCAAAGGCGAGAGGAGTTGCAGTTTTGGTTAATAACAATTTACCAATTAAAATACAAAATGTATTAATTGATTCGGCAGGGAGATATGTAATTTTACATTGCCAAATTTTTTCAGAATTATGGACTCTTATGAATATTAATGCACCAAATGAAAATGATGTAAAATTTATACAAGAGGTCTTTTTGAATTTGGCTAATGCACATGACAAAATATTAATAGGTGGAGATTTTAACTTTTGTTTAGATCCAGTTTTAGATAGATCAACAAAGGTTGTCACAAAATTAAAATTAGCAAAATTAACTCTATCATTGATGAAAGACTTAAATTTGATTGATATATGGAGAAGAATTAACCCAAAAGAAAGAGATTATTCATTTTATTCAAATAGACATAAAACATATTCAAGGATAGATTTTTTCTTATTATCAACGAATATGCAAGATAGAGTGAAAAACATGGAATATAAAGCGAGAATATTGTCAGATCATTCTCCTTTGATAATGACAATGATAATGATAGATAAAGAGGAATCAATTTATAGATGGAGATTTAATTCAATGTTGCTAAAACGTCAAGATTTTTGTGATTTTATGAAAAAGCAGATTCAGTTTTTTTTAGATACAAATTCACATTCAGTTGATGATAAATTTATATTGTGGGAAGCAATGAAGGCATATTTGAGAGGTCAGATAATAAGTTATACTTCTAAAATTAAGAAGGAATATATGATAGAAATAGATCAATTGGAAAAAGAGATTACGAAATTAGAAAAAGAATCTCAAAGATATATGACAGAAGAAAAACAGAGACAACTTATTAATAAGAAGTTACAATATAATTCACTTCTGACATATCAAACAGAAAAAGCAATTATGAGAACTAAACAGAGATATTATGAACTTGGTGAAAGATCACATTGCATGGCATTTAAAAACAGACCAGACTTCTAAAACGATAAATGCAATTCGAACAAGAGTAAATAAAATTACTTATGAACCTTTAGAAATTAATGAAACTTCCAAGAATTTTTATTCGGAATTGTGTAAATCAGAATCACAAAATGATAATGTCAAGATAGAAAGGTTTTTATTACAAATAACTCTTCCAAAATTAAATACGGAAGAACAGAAGAGATTAGATATGCCTTTTACATTAAAAGAGGTTGAAGAAGCTTTAGGATCATTTCAAAGTAATAAATCTCCAGGAGAAGATGGTTTTCCGCCTGAATTTTATAAAAAGTTTAAAGATTTATTAATTCCTCCTTTTATGGAGTTAATACATCAAGCGGAAAGAACGCATAAACTTCCAGAATCTTTTTCGACAGCTATTTTAATAGTATTGCCAAAAAATGATAGAGATCTTTTAAAGTCAACATCATATAGACCTATTTCTTTGTTAAATACTGATTATAAAATAATAGCAAAAATCTTATCTAACAGACTATCTAAATACTTACCAAAATTAATACATATGGATCAAACAGGATTTATTAAAAATTGTCAATCGGCAGATAATGTAACTCGGTTATTTAGTATAATTCATTTGGCTCAAAAGAGGGAGGAAATGAGTGTGGTAGTTGTTTTAGATGCAGAAAAAGCATTTGATAGATTGGAATGGAACTTTTTATTTAAGGTATTGGAAAAATATGGATTTGGGGCATCTTTTATAAAATGGATCAAAACCTTAAATATTAATCCCAAAGCTAAAGTAGTGACAAATGGTCAAATTTCAACATCATTTCAGTTAACAAGGTCAAGTAGGCAAGGTTGTCCATTATCACCTGCTTTATTTGTGTTGGCGATAGAACCATTAGCTGAATTAATTAGAATGGACTCAGTCATTAAGGGTTTCAGAGTTAATCAGGAAGAATACAAGATTAACTTATTTGCTGATGATGTTCTGCTTTATTTAACAAACCCATTGCACTCGTTGCATAAATTATCCTATAGATTAGAAGAATATGGGAAAATATCAGGTTACAAAATAAATTGGGATAAAAGTGAAATTTTACCTCTTACTAAAGGAGATTATAGTCAATGTCGATTAATAACTCAATTTAGATGGCCGGCAAATGGTATAAAATATTTAGGTATAAGAGTTGATAATGATATAAAGAGCTTATATAAATTAAATTACTTACCATTATTGAAAAAAAATCAAGAAGATCTTGATAAATGGATGATATTACCAATAATATTAGTAGGTAGAGTAAATACCGTAAAAATGAATATATTCCCTAGACTACAATACTTATTTCAATCACTACCAATACAATTACCCCAGAAGTTTTTTCAAGAGTTGAATAAATATGTGAGGAAGTTTCTTTGGAAAGGTAAGATGTCAAGAATATCGTTGGAAAAATTGACATGGAAATTTGACCTCGGAGGGTTACAACTTCCAAACTTTAAAAATTATTATAAAGCAAATCAATTTAGATTTAATGCATCTTTTTTTGATGAAGATAAACTGGCATGGATTAGAATAGAACTAGATAAAATAGGAGAAAATATACCAGAAGATTTTATATATAAGTGGGAATCTAAATGGATACGGGAAAAGAAAGAATCTCCAATATTAAAACATTTGATTGATTTATGGAATAAGATAAATATTGATGATGAGATAAATAAATCTTTATTAGCAAAGAGATCTTTAATTCAAAATAAACTTATTCCTTTTACAATGGATAACCAACTTTTATACAACTGGATTCAAAAAGGGATTAGATATATAGGAGATTGTTTTGAAGGAGGTATATTAATGCCATTTGATCAACTAAAGAATAAATATAAAGTATCAAACAACACTCTTTTTTGTTACTTCCAATTAAGGGCTTATTTAAGAGAACAATTAGGTCAAACAATGTTATTGCCGAAATCTAGTGAAATAGAAACTTTAATTCAAAAAGGAAAAACTAAAAAATTTATTTCTTGTATGTATAGCTTGATTCAAAAACAGGCAACTAAACAAGGAGTCCATAAGTCAAGACAAAAATGGGAAAGTGACTTGAATATTAAAATTGAAGAAACAAATTGGTCAAGACTATGTCTTGATAGTGTGACAAATACAATAAATGTCCGGTTAAGATTAGTGCAATACAATTTTTTACATCAATTATATATTACACCACAAAAAATAAATTAATTAAATCCAAATTTATCTGATCAGTGCTTCTGATGTAACCAAGAAATTGGTACTTTTTTACATTCTACTTGGTCTTGTTCTAAAATTCAACCTTTTTGGACAAATTTAAGAGTTTTATTGGAACAAATTATTGGAACATAATCCAATATTAATTCCACATAATCCAATATTATTTTTATTAGGCGAAATTGAAGGGATAAAAACGAAACCCAAATTGAATAAATATCAGAAAGAATTTATAAAAATTGCACTGGCAGTAGCCAAAAAGGCTATTGCAGTTACTTGGAAATCGGATGCATACTTAAGTATAGATCGTTGGAAGAATGAAATTTCCAGCTGTATTCCACTTGAAAAAATTACTTATAATTTAAGAGATAAATACGAAACATTTTTGAAAATTTGGTGCCCTTATTTACAAAAGACAGGATTAAATATATAGGTGCTCTGAAGATAAAATAATTGGTTATTTGGGGAAAGAAATAAATTTATATACTAAAGTTATTACGAACTCCGTGGAGCATGTGGGGAGCTTCCGATATCCAGGCACTCTTTCTTTCTTTCTTTTTTTCTATAGGGATGTTGGGGGGAGGGGGGATGGGTATTCTTTTTTTTCTTTCTGTAATCATCTGAAAACTTAATAAAAAAAGGTTTTAAAAAAATAACTCTTCTGTTTCCAGCTAAATTTCTTTCCATTTCTTTCCACCGTGTGAAGCATTCCCGATGATTCTTGGCATTTTCATGAACACTAATCCTTTCAGGTGCTTTCCACTGGTTGAATCCACTTTCCTGCTCCAATGAGGATTGATGGTCTGACCGGGAATAGAGAAAATAACAGATGACTTTTTAGAAGGGAAATAGACCAGCCATGAGCAAGTCACTTCCTCACCATGACCATTTTCCCATTTCCTCTTGAACCAAGTTTTGTTCATTCTGTGGTTATTTGTTGGTAGGAAAGGCCTCTCACTGTTCTGGAAATACTTCGACCCAGCTTTCCTATTTCTGTTCTCAACGTGTCAGGCAGAATTGCTTTTCCAGTATCCTTATCAAACTTCAGAAGTCCAGTGTCATACTATTCAATCACTTCTGGTATGACAGTTCGAAGCTCTTTCACACCATCCAGTTCACTAGGATCAGTGTCGTCAGGTAAAATCTCATCAATAAACTCAACATCACCACCACCACCATCGTCTTCCCCTCCTGTCATGTCCACGGTCTCTGTGGCAGCCTCACTCTTAATCTCGTTATACTCGGATTTATCTGACTTGACTTCTTCCTCGGCTTATGACACATATGTACTTGATCCACCTTCGGATTCTAACAAACTTGTAGCAGGTGCAGGCGACCCCATGGAATGTGTCGAACTACTTGTTCTGGGCTTTTCAAAGAAGGGCATGAAGAACTTGCTTGACTTCTTGGTTTCCTCCTCCTCCAACTTTTGTATCTTCCGTCCTTCAGCTCCACTTTCCTTCTTCTTCGTGAAGAAATATTTCATGGTCTTCTTTCACCATGGTCTGAAATAAGGCCATCTTAGTGCTTCTCACCCATGATAATCAAAGATCATCTTCATACATCTGAAAAAATTCTTTTTTCACTATCCGAGGATGGCTTTTCTGACTTTAATAGAAACTGCTCAGTGGTGCCCCCCTTCAAGTCCCAGGACACGTGCCATACCTGCCATACCTTAGATACGCCACTGGGAAATGAGGAAGGGTGCAGGGTTTCAACTTGGGAAAAAAAATGCCTTGGCCAGAGCAGGTACTCAGAAGATGACAGGAAACCCAATTGGCTATTGGTTTCACAGAAAGTGTCAAAAAATCAACCATTAACAATAGAGGCAGTCCATTATAGACAGATGAATAGCTGAAGGGAAAAGCTCCATAAAGAATGGGAAACAGAGCTTGGTTATAAATCAGCATAAAAATCTCGATAGCAACATTACATTCTCATGAACAATTCAACCTTGCTAATTAAGCTTGATTTATGAAGTGGATTTTAACTCTAAAGGACTGGAAATTATGATAACAAGCAATGGTTGATGTTTCAGGATGGAACAGTTGAATAATCTTTTTCCCCGTTGATCTGAATATTCTCAAATAAGATTACAGAATGCTTATGGCACCAGAAAAGTCCATTGAAAGTTTAAATGTTATTATCAAAGTACATATATGTCACTGGATACAACCCTGAGATTAATTTTCTTGTGGAGATAAATCTATAGAATAATAACTATAACAGAATCAATGGAAGACTGCCGAACTAGGGCATTCAACTGGAGTGCAGAACATAACAAAACTGTGCAAATACAAAAAGAAAAAAACCCAATAAATATCAAGAACATGAGGTGTAGAGTTCTTGAAAGTGTGTCCATTGGTGTGGGAACATTTGAATGATGGGTCAAGTGAAGTTGAATGAGTTATTCAAATGCAGAACAAAAATATTTCTATGTTAATTAAATTCTCAAATCAATGTTTTATTATGATGATAGAAGCACAGAGTCATAGAGAAGTACAGCACAGAAACAGATCCTTTGGCCCATCTAGTCCATGCCAAAATCATTTAAATTGCCTACTCCCAATGACCTGCACCAAGACTGTAGCCCTCCATATCCCAAATATCCACAAACCTATCCAAACTTCTCTTAAATGTCGAAATTGAGCTTGCATGAACTACTTGTGCTGGCAGTTCATTCCACACTCTCATGAAGAAATTTCCCCTCATTTTTCCCTTAAACTGCTCACTTTCAACCTTAAGCCGTGGCATCTGGTTGTAGGCCCACCCAGCCTCTGTGGAAAAAGCCTGCTTGCCTTCACCTAATTTATATACCTCATAATTTTGTATGCCTCTATCAAATCTGCTCTCGATCTTCTACGTTCTAAAGAATACAGTCATAACCTGTTCACTCTTTCCTTTTAACTCAGGTCCTCCAGACCCAGCAACATCCTTGTCAGTTTTCTTTGCACTCTTCCAACCCTGTTTACATCTTTCCTGCACGTAGGTGAACAAAACTACAGACGATACTCCAAACCGGGCCTCACCAATGTCTTACACAACTTCAACATAGCATCCCATCTTCTGTACTCAACACATTGATTTATGAAGATCATTGTGCTGAAAGTTTTTTTTTCATTACCCTATCTAGCTGCGATGCCACTTTCAATGGATTTGGTATCTGTGTTCATGATCCCTTTGGTCTACAAAGGAATAGGTTGAGTGAGATGAGGAGTGAATTTGGATTTGGAGTGAAGGAGGAGAAGAGGTGACTTGATAGAGGTGAATAAGATGATAAGAGACATAGACAGACAGGACAGCAAGCACCTTTCTCCCAGGGTGGCAATGGCTAATACAAGAAGGCATAATTTTAAAGTGAACAGTGAGAAGTATAGGGGAGATGTCAGAGGTAGGCTTTTACAAAGAGAAGTGGGAGCATGGAATGACCAGGGTTGGTGGTGGAGGCACATACAGTAGGAACATTTAAGAAACTCTTCGAAACATGGATGGGAAACATGAATGAGAAGCACATAGCATTGCAGGAGGGAAGAGTTAGATTAACCTTAAAGTAGATTAAAGAGTCAGCACAGCATCGTGGATCAAAGGATGTGCACTGTGCTGTAAGGCCCTCATGGTAGGCTGATCCAGGAGATTAAGATGCATGGAATTCATAGATTGAATTCAAAGGTAGCTTGGAACAATATTACTCCAACTGGAACCTCAGATATGTTTTAAAACATGAGGACCATTGACAGAGTGAATGTCCACAGCCATTTTTTCTGAAGAAAATAAATCAAAAACTAAACAGCATAGCTTTAAGTTGCAAGGGAGATTTATAAGGGACCTAAAGGCCATGTTTTTCATGTAGAAAGTAGGAAGTATATGGGACAAATTGCCAGAGGAAGTATTTGAGGTGGGTACATTAACTTTTTAAAATATTTTGAAGGTACATGCGTAGGGAAAGATTTAGGGGCCAAATGCGGGCAAATAAGACCAGTTTAGATGGGCATCCTGGTCAGCATGGGCGACATAGGTTGAACAGCCAGTTTCCATGCTGTCTGTGACCCTGTATACGACATCTTCCAGTTTTGCCAGGGTTTTCAAACTACAAAGGCAGTCCTCTCTCTACAGGACTTTCTGTCTATCTTAAGAAATTATAGGCCTGGGATTCCAATTTGTCTGTTTTGTTTTTGGGATTTCTTTTTAAAAAATTTTCCTTTATGCTTCTTTATCCAACATACCTCCCTAAGGTGCAGACCTTTGACAAAATAGAAGAAGACAGATTTCAAAGGACTTCTAAACCGAAGCAGACATATTTGTGCAGAGAAGCAACTATAAATGAGAAATTATTGAATAGATTTTAGAAAGGAAGTAATTTCCATATACCATCTTACACAATCTTCTCTTGCCTCAGAGGCACTTTACAACTGATCAGGTATTTTGGGTATTTAGTCATGATTGTAATGTCAAAAATGCATCAGCCTTTTTATACCAGCAAGAGACAACAAATACCAAAGTGTATGAAACAGCTGTTGTGATGTTGATTATAAAGTAACTGTTGGCCAGTTCACTGAGGACAATTCCAATGCCTCCAATGCCATAGGTTCATAATAACCCACAGAAAGCATTTGAAATGAAGACATTGAGGATGGGTCTCATTTAAATCTTTTGAATATTGAAAAGCCTCAATACAGTAGATGTGGAGAAGATGTTTTCCATGGTGAGGGAGTTTAAGACCACAGGACATAGAACAGAGTGACATCCAGTTCAATAGAATAGATCTTCTAGCCATTAATGTGACAAATGCAATCATCTGCCAGGCTGAGGGGGATAAACAACTATTATCCACCGTTGGTAAACCGAAAATTGCAGTAATAGGATGTGGTTGCAATTTGATGTTCAGAACTGTTGAAATAATACCAAAAATATCTTTCCAGTAATTTTGCAAACAGGGACAAGACCAAAACATGTGAGTCAATGAAGCAACTTCAGAATGACATCTGTCACGGATTGGGTTAACATGAGAAGAAAATCAAGCAAGTTTGTCCTTGGACATATGAGCCCTATGTACAACCTTAAATTGTATTAATTAGGGCATGTTTGGCACAAATGTTACGTATTCGGGCAACAATAATATAGATGAGTTAGGCAAGGGGTTTTATAACGAATAACACGTTTATTAAACACTGATAACAAACCCCCTTCAAATGTAAACAAACCCAAACAATGGTCCGAGCTCAGCTGCTGACAGCTGGTCAGACAGTTCTTAATAGCTTTGCAGTCTCAAACAGTCTTTAAAGTAGTATTGAAAAAAAACAGTTCTCCAAAGCGAATTGCCGAATGAAAACAGTTCAAAGAACGATATGCCGACAGTTCAAAAGCTCACGGTACTTTTAAAAGGAGAGACTTTTTAAAGCGATGTAAATTCTCTTCCACGTCGATGTCCTTCGATTCCCAGCGTCGAACTCCCACGTCGAATTTTATTAAATATAACAACTTAAAGTGACTGACCTCTCTTCCACACTATTCTCAAACCCTTTCTGGTCATCCCAGGGGTCAACAGCGAGAATAGTCAACGAAATCCTTCCGAATGAGGATCACACAAGGTCGAAGTCAATCCATCGAAAATCGATTTTTCTTGATCTCCAAACTTCACTCTCCATTAGCAAAGAAACCGTTGGCTCTGACCTTTTAAACTTTAGGCATTATATAAAACTTCATTTTTAACTAAACTGCGTCATCACATTAAATCACACAGTAACATGAAGTCATCTTGGCAAATCCAGCCACGAACTGCCCCACCTGACAGGGTGGGTCTCCCTTTTATACCCTGTAGAAAAAACCTGTCACATGACCTCTACTGGCGGGAAAATGACATCACTCCACCATTACCTCATGTCCAGTATAACTTCAACCCCAGTCACGTGACAAGGGTACCACTGTCACGTGTCACGGGTACGTAACACAAATAGAAGAAGAATTAACTAATTGTAAAATTTTCTCCCACTGCTCTGTGGGTACAAGACAGTGAAGTTCTTTTTCCCATTCCTTCTTAATTTTATCTGATACCCCTGGCTGTATTTTCATGATCATGTTATAAATGATGGCATTTATAACATATAAATGATGAGAAATTAATCCTCCAACTACATTTCAGTGGTTTTCTCAAACTATTTCGTGTTTGAGTTTAGAAAAAATTATGTGTTGTCTTTGACCCTTCAGTTAAATCTGAAGAAACTTGTAGACCATTTATTCAACACTTTCATATGAGCTAAACTGACTTTTCCTAAACCTTATTTTTTATCATTTTTAATTATTTGGATAGAGGTGCGGAGTTATTGACACAACTGTGTATATTTGTAATTTTTTTTTATTGAAGTTCATCATCAAAGAAACATTTCTATTGTTACGTACCCCGTAACTGGGTCACTTACCAGCAAAGATAGAGAGGTCCGTTGAAGTCTGATGGTACTATTTTTTAAAGTATTTATTGATAAAGGGACACAAAAATAGGATTAATGCAAACATACAGATAATATACGTCGTCACTACTAAATCTAAAAGTGCGGGTATAATAATAATCAATAAGAAATAGCTCTATCGTTGTCTAGGGGATAATGTATTGTCCGATGGAAATATAACAGTCACTATTAGTTCGTTCAAGCTGCAGCGTTTTGGGTTTAAGAGAGACGGTTTAAACTTGCCCAGGGCTTTTATGATGCCAATCCGTTGAGTCGGGGGAGTTGGTTTCCCCGTTGTTAGTTAAAAGCCGTTTTCCGTGGTACCAGCCACCAGCTCCAGGCAACGGGACTGAACGCACGTGGCCTCCTTCAAATGGCTTCCCGCTATTACGGGATCGCTAGCGTTTCCTCTGGTGCGTCTGAAGGGGCTGTTCCTACAGACCCTCTTTTATCCTGACTCACAGGGTCGAAGATGTCAATCAGGTTGGGGTGATGCAATCTCTTTATCACCCAGCCCACTTTGCCTGAGGGTGTCCACGTAGTATAGTATTTCAATCCACAAAGGTGTCTCCAAGAGACAATGGCCATGTCCCGTAGTTTTACATCGCCGGGGAACGAGGCATTCTGCACGTCTCTCTCTCATTTCCTGGGTCCCCTGACCCAACCCAATAGTGATCTTGCGATTCTCACAAAGGAGGGGGCTGCAGGCATAACACTATAACATGTATTTCAGACATTGTACATATATATTATATATGTAACAAATCTCCACAAAGTATTTATCTGAGGTATACACTTATAAAAAAGAGCGGGAAGTAAAAACAAGCAAAAGGAAAGAACTATGTACAAGTAGGGAGTGATCTTTTTTTTACAACATATTCATTGATCTGTGAGAATAAAATCAGGCCTATGAGACATTATGTAGTTAAACCATTTTTCCCAGTATGAATCAAATTGTTCCAGCTTATGATTAACAGATGCTGTTATCTTCTCCATTTTGTAAATGTCCATTGTAATTTCCATCCATGTATTTAAAGTTGGGCTCTCCTGTGATAACCATTTCGTAGTAAGAGTCTTTTTACCAGCCACCAGCAGTATATTCATTAAATATTTATCTCTTTTCAACCATTCTTGAGGTATATATCCAAAATATATGGTCTTACTCTCTAAGGGTATTTCACATTTAAAGAGGTCTTGTAGGGCATTGTATATCCCCCTCCAATAGTTTTTGATATGATTTGCATTTTGATTTCCACAATTTCTCCAGCAAACAGGGAGGTTACTATCATAATGGGATTTCTGAGAGGGTGTAATAAAATATCTTATCAAGTTTTTCCATCCAAACTCCCTCCATTTCTGTGAACTGGTACACTTCCATTGATACCTCCATATTGTTGTCCATTCTTCCTCAGATATAATTATCCCTCCTTTCTTTTTCCATTTTATTTTAATGTATGAGGTCAAATGTGTTTTATGATTTGACAACCTCTTATACATGCTTGAAATGATTCTACTACCATTATCTGAATTATATGTTTTTCTAAATAGCTCTATCAAGCATACAATGCCCCATGTTGGTTAGTTTAGTTTTTCTTTTTTTGGGGTTTTTTTTCCCCTTTTTCTTAATTTCTCCATTTTCTGTAACCACTATGAGTTTGGGAGGTTATTATATGTGGATTATCAACTGTTTGTATTTGTACCTTAACCTATTAATTATGTACTCTCAAGCTCTTTGTTCTCGATGTTTCACTTATGTTAGTTTAAAATTAATAAAAAGAATTAAAGAATAGAGTGACATCCATTTAGAATGGAGATGACGAGGGATTTCTTTATCTAAAGAGTGGTGAATTTGTGGAATTTGTTGCCACCGGTGGCCGTGCAGGCCAAGCCGCTGGGTATGCTTAAGGCAGAGGTTGATATGTTCTTAATTAATCAGGGCATGAAGGGATACAGGGAGAAGGCAAGAGATGGGGGCTGAGAAGGAAAATGGATCAGCCATGACGAAATGTCAGAATGGACTCGACAGGCCAAAGGGTTTTATTCTGCTCCTGTTTCTTCTGGTATTTCAGTCTTACTGTACCCTGTTGTACTCTCTCAGTTTTGCACTGTAGGTGCCAAAATGTCATGTTTCTGGAGTGGTTTGTGAATCCAATTCATACGCAAAGCAGCAACCAAACCTGATATAATTGTATATAATTTAAGGTAATTTATTCAAAGAAAGCATTTAGAAATGGTAGATTGCCTTATATGTAGTTAATCGGCAAAATAAATATTTTAATATGCTGTTTGAAAGTATGCCAATAAAAACTTCATTGCAAGAAATATAAATTGGATAGGCTGCAAATTTATTTGTATATTATGATCTGTCCTGTGGTGTAATTGAATGAATGTGTCTATAGCCTCACAGCACCTAACTTGCTAATTTATTTTTAAAGTGGCGCCTAGCGATTTGTGCCTGTGCGTAAAAAATGCCAAGATTTATCTTTCCCTTTATTGCCAAGAATGAGTCTTTCAATATTTTGAAATTTCAACTGGAAAAGTACTATTTAAATATGATTTTGCAAGGATTATAGGGTAGTAAAATATGAGAAAAATAAACGGTCTTCTCTTCAGAGACTTAGCGTCAATTTGCTCCTCAGTATCATGAAACTATTATTAGTTTAACTTTCTCTGTTTTATTAGATAAAACAGCACTTACAATCTACATTGATAAATAATTGAACAGTTTCTGGTACTTTCAAAATCCTGAAATATCCTTGAGAATAATACAATCTAAATCAATGGGAACTAAAATTGAAAATGGTGCCAAGCTGATAGCCACTGGGACCCATTCCAAACTTGGATCAATTGAGGATTGAGATCTACCTTTTCACCTCCATCCACTTTACTGTGTCTTCACATTTCCTTAAAACTTTTTCTGCCAGGTTTCTGTTCAATTTAGTCACTAGTTCACATAGCCAGATTAAAAGTACGAAACTTAAGAGGGAAATAATAGAAATATGAAATAAGTGGTATTTCAGCCCAATTATAACATACCACCAATTCTATGAATTAATAGCAGTTCAGAAGAAGTACATCTAGAAGTTTTGTGTGCATACCGCAAAATGTCGCCGTGTGTCACCCAGTGCCATCTTCGCAGCGAGGATGTAGTGGTATCGTCGTGCTCTTGTTCCCTTGAACTGGGACATCTAATTATTAATCGCTGACTGTTCTACTTACCAAGAGAGTTCTGCTCTGTGATCCTGACTGCAGTGCACATACTGCCAAAGGCCAATGTTAAGCATGCACTCAAGATATTGAGTGTTGCAATTAGCAAAATAAGAAACAGCCTATCCCGGACGCCTCTCAAAGCATTAACAAGAAATCAGACTTTCTTGAAGAAATTTCAGCCTAATTATAACATACCACCTGCAGCAGCAGGGGTCTGAACACACTCCACCACTGCTATACCACCATATGGAATTCTTCTCTTCTTCTACATTTCAGGGAATCAGACTGACTGGTGGTCCTCCTTGACCTGCATGCAGGCAGAGGCCAAAGAGCAAGGCTTCAGAAGAAAGGACAATGAAGAAGTTGTGGCAGAGGAGCGACAGTGGGATTGCTTTATGTCAGTGGACTGGGCTTGTTGAAGGATGCATCAGAGGATCTGAACAAATAAACTACCGTTATCAGACTTTATAAAGTCAGTTGTGGATGAGTGTATCCACACAAAATCATTTAGAGTCTTGCTTAACTAGAAGCCTTGGATGAATCAAAAGATCCACAATCACCATCAGCACAGGTGCACCACAAGGCTGGCTACTTACTCACTTTTTACTTTAGAATGTGAGGCTGAGCACAGCACTAATGCCATACTTGAGTTTGCTGATGACATCACGGTACCATGGTAGTGTAGCAGTTAGTGCAATGCTATAACAGCTCGGGAAGCAGGAGTTAGATGTTCAATTCCAACGTCATCTGCAAGGAGTATGTACATTATCCCTACAGAATGCATAGGTTTTCTCCAGGTGCTGTGGTTTCCTCCCACAGTCCAAAGACGTACCAGCTGTTAGGTTAATTGGTCATTGTAAATTGTCCCATGATTTAAGCTAGGGTTTAATCATGGGTTACTGAGTGGTGTGGCTAGAAGGGCCTATTCTACACTGTGACTCTAAATAAATACATAAACTACTGTTGTTAGCCAAATCAAAGGTATTGACAAATCGGCATATAGGGGGGAGATTGAAAATATAGCTGAGTGGTGCCACAAAAACAATTTCTCACTCAATGTCAGCAAGACCAAGGAGGTGATTCACCCGCTTCACCACTGACTCAACCTGAAGGTTAACCTCCAGGTTGAAGTGGTGAAGAAGGCGAATGCAATGTTGACATTCATTTCTGGAGGTATCGAATATAAGGGCAGGGATGCGATGTTGAGGCTCTATAAGGAGTTTTGTGTTCAGTTTTGGTCTCCTTATTTTAGAAAGATGTACTGACATTGGAGAGGGTTCAGAGAAGATACACGAGAACGATTCTAGGAATGAAACAGTTACCGCATGAGGAACGTTTGGAAACTCTTGGGCTGTATTCCCTGGAGTTCAGGTGAATGAGGGCAGATCTCGTAGAAACATTCCAAATGTTAACAGGCCTGAACAGATTAGATATGGCAAAGTTATTTCCCATGGTAGGGGAGTCTAGGACGAGAGGGCATGACTTCAGGATTGAAGGATATCCTTTTGTAACTGATACGTGGAGAAATTATTTTAGTCAGAGGGTGGTAAATCTATGGAATTTGTTGCCACGAGCAGCTGTGGAGGCCAAGTCATTGGGTGCATTTAAGGCAGAGATAGATAGGTTCTTGATTAGCCAGGGCATCAAAGGGTATGGGGAGAAGACAGGGGAGACAGAAAGACTGAAAGAATTGGATCAGCCCATGATTGAATGGCGAGCAGACTCAATGGGCCAAATAGCCTACCTCTGCTCTTATATCTTATGGTCATATGGTTATTGACTACAGGAACAGGAAACCAGAGGTCCATGAGCCAGTTCTCACTGGGAGATCAGATGTGGAGAGGGTCAGCAACTTTAAATTCCTCAGTGTTATTATTTCAGAGATGCTGTCCTGGCCCAGCATGCAAGCATCACAGTGCCTCTACTTTCTTAGAAGTTTTCAAGGTTTGGCACATCATTTAAAACTTTGACAAACTTCCATAGATGCACAGATACTGACTGGTTGCATCACGGCCTGGTATAGCCACACCAATGTCTTTGAATGGAAAAGCCGACAGAAAGTAGTGGATACGGCTGAGTCTATTACAGGTAAAGCCCACACAACTATTGAGCACATCTACAAGCAGCTCTGTCACAGGAAAATTATTATCATTATTTTTGTTTTCTTGTCTTAGTAGTTTGTTGTCTTTTGCACATTGGTTGTTTCTCCATCTTGTGTGCGATTTTTCATTCTGTGGTGTTTCTTTGTATTTACTGTGAAATCCCACAAGAAGATGTACCTCAGCATTGTATATGGTGACATACATGTACTTTGATAATTGAATTTACTTTGAACATTGAAAAACAGTTCTTCTGTGTTTTCCTTCACGTGAAAGCATTCAGCAGTAGTTGGGAGTTGAGTGGGGGGTGAGCTCAGTACAAAGGAAATCCGAGCAGCATTTCTTTTTAAATATAATTGTGGAAGTGCTAGTTAAGAAAAAATGAGTTCACTTAGAACATTGTTCATATGCAAGCAGTATATTTTTTGCAATTTCAAGTGAAAAAGTGTTTCATAGCTAATGCCATATCTTTTGAATTGCAGCAGGTCATGTCATTTAGAAACCACAGGAGCCAATTTGCACACATTAATCTCCCATAAATAGCAATGTGATAATGAGTACACAATCTGTTTCCACTGTTGTTTGCAGACAGATAAATATTCATCAAGATTACCATGTTCTTCCAAGTCATGCTGCAGGGTCTTTACTGTCCATGTGGGACACTGATAGGAGTCTAGGTTTAACATCTCTAAGAAAGTTGATAATTTTGAAAGATAGGTGAAGGGGCAGGAAGTGCAGAAGGACTTTGACGGTTTAGGAGAATGGGTAAAGAAGTGGCAGAGGGAATTCAGTGTTGGGAAATGTAGAGTCTTGTACTTTGGTAGAAGGAATAACGGCATAACCTGTTTTCAGGGGAGAAAATTCAGAAATTAGGTCTTGGCAGACCTAATGCAGAATTCCCTGAAGGTCAACTTGCAGGTTAAGCTAATAGTATTGAAGGAAAATGCAATGTTAGAATCTAGTTTGAAAGATCTAAAATATAAAAGCAAGGAGGAAATGCTAAGGCTTTATAAGGCATTTGTCAGACCTCATTTGGAATATTGTGAGTCCCATTTCTTAGAAAGGATCTGCTGGCATTTGGAAGTGTCCAGAGGAGGTTTATGTGAATTTCCTCATAAATGAAAGGGTTAATGTGTGAGAAGCATCTGATGTCTCCTGGCCTGTACTCTCTGGAGTTTATAAGAATGAGGGTGGGATCCAATTGAAACCTACTGAATATTGAAAGACTTAGATAGAGTGGACATGGAGAGCATGTTTGCAACAGTGGCGAGACTGGGACCAGAGGGCACAGAATAGAAGGATGTCCCTTCAGAAAAGAGATGAGGAGAAATTTCTTGAGCCAGAGGGTGGTGAATCTGTGGAATTCATGGTCACAGACGGTTGTGGAGGACAAGTCACCGGGTATACTCAGAGCAGAAATTTACAGGTTCTGAATTAGTCAGGGCATCAAAGTTAGAGGGAGAAGGCAGGTGAACTGGGTGAAAGGGAAAATAAAATAGAACAGTGATGATCGAATGGTGAAGCAGCCTCGATAGCCTGAATGGCCTAATTCTGCTCTTATGTCTTCTGCATAGTTCAACTGTTGTGGACATCACAGCTTTTCTGCTCATCTATTTATTTCTGATATTGATGCAGGAAAGACAAACAGGTTTGGTTGCTCCTTCAAAAACAAACTTAATAAATTTATAAACTATTTTAGGCCATCTATTAGAAGAGGCTGTGAACTTCTCGCAAGCAGGAGCTTTAATTCTGAACAGAAGGAGCAAATCTCCATCCCACGATCTGCATGTGAATTCAAATCAATGCATAATAATTGAGTTATTGATCACCATTGTTATTCAAAAGCAACCTGTCCACCAAACAAGGGAGGTACAAAAGACTGCGATGATCTCAATTGTTTATTTTCCTTCACAGATGCCATCTGACTCTGAGTTTCTTGAGCTTCTTTTTTTAACTCTGATGCCAGATTTGAATCCTTTGCATCCAGGGTCTGCAATGTTGGGACATAAGTTACAGCTTTACAGAACATTAGTGAAGCTGTAATCGGAACTCTGTATGCAATTCTTCAAGCATGCTTGTCTTCAGCTGATAGAGCTAGTTAAGATTTTGAGTGTCATATGAAGGGTTTATTGTCAAAATATAGTGTTTCCCATGGTACGGCAGATGCAGGAGTTTTAAAAGGGACCTGAAGGGTAAATCATTGCATATTGAGAGTGGTTGATATCTAGATGCATTGCCTGAGAAGATGGTGGAATCAGATAGAAGTATTTCGCCTAAGTGCTATTTAGGTTGACACCTTAAGAGACTACTGTGGGCAAATTGGGATAAGTGTAAATGAAAAAAAAGGATGGCATGTATATTGTGGGCCAAGGAGTCAGTTTCTGTGCGGAGCAACTCTGGTGCAGATCTCTGAATGTTAGTCCAGTACCTCAACTGTTATGCTGCATTAACTCTATATCTTTGTGACCTATAGACTCGATTATTAAAATACACAAATGACTTGTCTCTATTCTAATCTCCGACAACATCATTTCTTTCAGCCATCAAGTCCTGTCATCTCTTTTTGCCATCCCTTATTGGCTTCCAACTGAACAAAACCTCTTTTTAAAAACTCTTATATTTTTCTCTCAAGCCTCTCCACTGCTTTCCCCTCCCCCATCCATTTGTTCAGCTATATGTCCATCCTCCACACCAAATCTGTAATCCTTAAAGATTTCTTTTTTCCTGATTAGTGATTGTTCCCAACCTGTAGTCATTCCATCATTCAGCTGCCCTGGCGCTAAGCTTTGGGGTTCACCTGTCACCAGTCCACCAACCACATCAAATTCTTTCTCTTTGATATTCCCTTATGACCAGATTTTGATTAATTATGTGCTTAATTTGTCAAAAGGTGAAAAGTTGAAGGAGAATATGAGAGGAATCTTCTTCTGTCAGAGGGACATGAGAGTATGGAATGAGCTGCCAGCATAAGTGGTGTGTGCGAGTTCAATTTCAGAATCAGAATGGGAATCAGCTTTAATATCATTGGCATATGTCATGGAATTTATTAACTTAGTGACAGAAGTACAATGCAATACTTGATAAATATAGAAGAAAATAAATATCGGTAATTTTATATAATATATATATTAAATAGTTAAATTAAAAATAGTACAAAAACAGAAAAAATAAAAGAAATATCAGGTAGCATTCATGGGTTTAATATCCATTTGGGAATCAGATGGCAGAGGGGGAGAAGCTGTTCCTGAATTGTGTGTGCCTTCAGGCTTCTGTACTTCCTTTCTGATGATAAAAATAGGAAGGGGGATGTCCTGGGTGATGGGGGGTCCTTAATAAAGGACGCCACCTTTCTGAGGCTTTGCCTTAGATGCTACGGAGGCTAGTATTCATGATGGAGCTAACTAATTTTATAACTTTCTGTAGCTACTTTCAGTCCTGTGCAGTAGCCCCTACCCTCAAGCCAGACAGTGATGCAGCCTGTCAGAATGTTCTCCATGGTACACCTGTAGAAGTTTTTGAATGTTTTAGGTAACTAACCAAATCTCATCTAACTCCTAATGAAATATCAACATGTACAAAAGCTGGATGATCTCAGCAGGTCAGGCAGCATCCGTTGAAACAAGCAGTCAACGTTTCAGGCCGAGACCCTTCGTCAGGACTGAAGAAGGAGGGGGCAGGGGCCCTTTAAAGAAGGTGGGGGGAGGGTGGAAGGTGCCAGGTGAAAAACCAATCAGAGGAAAGATCAAGGGGTGGGGGAGGGGAAGCAGGGAGGGAATAGGCAGGAGAGGTGAAGAAGGAATGTAAGGGGAAAGCACTATGGGTAGTTGAAGAAGGCAGAATCATGAGAGAGGTGATAAGCAGCTGGGAGAGGAGGCAGAGTGAAAGTGGGATGGTGGAAGGGAGAGGGAGAGAATTAGATGTTCATACCAAGGGGCTGGAGACTGCCCAGATGGTATATGAGATGTTGTTCCTCCAACCTGAGTTTGGCCTCATCATGGCAGTAGAGGAGGCCATGTATGGACATATCCAAATGGGAATGTGAAGCAGAGTTGAAGTGAGTGGCAACCAGGAGATCCTGTCTTTTGTGACGGACGGACGGAGCGGAGGTGCTCGACGAAGCGGTCCCCCAATCTGCGTCAGGTCTCGTCGATTTAGAGGAGGCCGCACCGGGAGCACCGGATGCAATAGATGACCCCAACAGACTCACAAGTGAAGTGTTGCCTCAACTAGAAGGACTGTTTGGGGCCCTGAATGGTGGTAAGAGAGGAGGTGAAGGGACAGGTGTAGCACTTGCGCTTGCAGGGATAAGTGCCAGGTGGGAGATCCGTGGGGAGGGACGTGTGGACCAGGCAGTCGCGGAGGGAACGATCCCGGCAAAAAGCAGAGAGGGGTAGAGAGGGAAACGTGTCCTTAGTAGTGGGGTCCTGTTGAAGGTGGCGGAAGTTGTGGAAGATAATATGCTGGATCCGGAGGCTGGTGGGGTGGTAGGTATGGACAAGGGGAACACGGTCCCTGGTGTGGTGACAGGAGGATGGGGTGAGGGCCGAAGTGTGGGAAATGGAGGAGTTACGGGTGAGAGCATCATTGATGACGGCAGAAGGGAAACCACGATTTTTAAAGAAAGAGGACATTTGAGATGTTCTGGAACGGAAAGCCTCATCCTGGGAGCAGATGCGGCAGAGACGGAGGAACTGGGAATAGGGAATAGAATACAACAAACAGGATCTCCCGGTTGCCACCCACTTCAACTCTGCTTCACATTCCCATTCGGATATGTCCATACATGGCCTCCTCTACTGCCATGATGAGGCTAAACTCAGGTTGGAGAAGCAACACCTCATACCGTCTGGGTGGTCTCCAGCCCCTTGGTATGAATATTGAATTCTCCAACTTCCAGTAATCCCTTCCCTGTCCCTTCCCCGTCCCACTTTCACTCTGCCTCCTCTTCCAGCTGCCTATCACCTCTCTCACGATTCTGCCTTCTTCTACTACCCATAGTGCTTTCCCCTTAACTTCCTTCTTCACCTCTCCTGCCTATCCCCTCCCTGCTTCCCCTCCCCCACCCCTTGATCTTTCCTCTGATTGGTTCTTCACCTGGCACCTTCCACCCTCCCCCCACCTTCTTTATAGGGCCCCTGCCCCCCCTCCTTCAGTCCTGACGAGGGTCTCGGCCCAAAACGTTGACTGCTCGTTTCAAAGGATATTGACCTGCTGAATTCATCCAGCTTTCATATGTGTTGATTTGACCACAGCATCTGCAGTGTACTTTGTGTTTCCTAATGAAATATAGCTGCTGTCTTGCCTTTTTTACAGCTGTATCAATATATTGGGACCAGGTTAGATCCTCAGAGATATTGACAGCCAGGAACTTATAATTGCTCACTCTTTCCACTTCTGATCCCTCAGTGAGGATCGGTTCATGTTTCCCCATTTTACCAGTCCACAATCAGTTCTTTGGTCTTACTGACATTGAGTATAAGGTTGTTGCTGCGACGCCACTCATCTAGCTGGTATATCTCACTCCTGTATGCTTTCTCCACTCCATTTCAGATTCTGCCAATAGTTGTATCATCAGCAAATTTATAGATGAGATTTGGGCTATGCCTAGCCACACAGTCATGGGTATAGAGAGAGTCGAGCAATGGGCTAAGCACACACCCCTGAGGTGCACCAGTGTTGATCGTTAGCGAGGAGGAGCTGTTACCATCTATGCACAGAGATTGTGGTCTTCTGATTAGGAAGTCAAGGATCCAATTGCAGAGAAAGTTACAGAGGCACAAGTTCTGTAGCTTTTCAATCAGGACTGTAGGAATGATGGTGTTAAATGTCAACAAACAGCATCCTGACATAGGTATTTATATACCCCAGGTGATCTAAAGCTGTGTGAAGAGTCATTGAGATTTCATCTGCCGGAGACCTATTGTGATTATAGGTAAGTTGCAGTGAGCCCAGGTCCTTACAGAGGCAGGAGTTGGTTCTAGCCATGATAGATAGATAGATAGATACTTTATTCATCCCCATGGGGAAATTCAACTTTTTTTCCAATGTCCCATACACTTGTTGTAGCAAAACTAATTACATACAATACTTAACTCAGTAAAAAATATGATATGCATCTAAATCACTATCTCAAAAAGCATTAATAATAGCTTTTAAAAAGTTCTTAAGTCCTGGCGGTAGAATTGTAAAGCCTAATGGCATTGGGGAGTATTGACCTCTTCATCCTGTCTGAGGAGCATTGCATCGATAGTAACCTGTCGCTGAAACTGCTTCTCTGTCTCTGGATGGTGCTATGTAGAGGATGTTCAGAGTTATCCATAATTGACCGTAGCCTACTCAGCGCCCTTCGCTCAGCTACCGATGTTAAACTCTCGAGTACTTTGCCCACGACAGAGCCCGCCTTCCTTACCAGCTTATTAAGACGTGAGGCGTCCCTCTTCTTAATGCTTCCTCCCCAACACGCCACCACAAAGAAGAGGGCGCTCTCCACAACTGACCTATAGAACATCTTCAGCATCTCACTACAGACATTGAATGACGCCAACCTTCTAAGGAAGTACAGTCGACTCTGTGCCTTCCTGCACAAGGCATCTGTGTTGGCAGTCCAGTCTAGCTTCTCGTCTAACTGTACTCCCAGATACTTGTAGGTCTTAACCTGCTCCACACATTCTCCATTAATGATCACTGGCTCCATATGAGGCCTAGATCTCCTAAAGTCCACCACCATCTCCTTGGTCTTGGTGATATTGAGACGCAGGTAGTTTGAGTTGCACCATATCACAAAGTCCTGTATCAGTTTCCTATACTCCTCCTCCTGTCCATTCCTGACACAACCCACTATGGCCGTGTCATCAGCGAACTTCTGCACATGGCAGGACCTATCAAAGCATAGATGTGAGTGCTATTGGACAACAGTAGTTAAGGTAGCTCACACGACTCCTCTTGGGCACTGTTATAATGGTTGCCCTTTTGAAGCAGTGGCAACTTCCGACTATAGCAGTGAAATTTCAATGTTCAAGGGAAGTTTGAATAGGTACATGGATAGTAGAGATATGGAGGGCTATGGTCCCTGTGCAGGTTGATGGGAGTAGGCAGTTTAGATGGTTTCAGCATGGACTAGATGGGCTGAGGGGCTTTTGTCTGTGCTGTACTTCTCTATGATGCTATATAGTTAATTTGGTTTATCAATGGAGTCGTGTTGTTTATCTACTGTGAAGGTGTTAATGTGTGTCTATTAGTCATTGCTGTTGCTCACATTGTTTAGTTGTTAATGCACCACATTGGCATGAATGGATACCGTTGGAGTTTGGAGACCTCTTGGTGCAGAAGCAAAAGCAAATTCTTTGCACAAGTGCATCAACAGCAAATATGTGCCTCAGGCTACGCTCACACTACACCAGATAAATCTATAACCAAAGCTTTTTCTCTTTGTTTTGACCCTCCGTCCACACTAAAACAGCGTTTCAGCCTACCGAAAGCAGAGATTTTCAGAAACGCTCTCCAGGGTGTGTAATTGTGAAAACGCCGGATTGGCCGGAGCAGTGTGGACGGGGTAACGAGAGAAATCTAAAAATGCTGTCATGATGTGCTGGAACAGATCCTGGTGGCAGTGCGCTATTTCATTGTTTTCTTAAACACAACCTAACAATTTCAGAACAGACCGCAACGAGGTTGAAGCCAGAAGAGTTAGAAATGTACTCACCAAATACTTTAACCCATAACTTACTGAATAAATAAGGATACTGTACTCACTTTGCCCTGTTTTCTGTCCTTGCTTGTATGAAGGTGGTTTACCTATTTATAAAAGTATTTCTCTGACAATAGATGTATAACAGCCTAATGTAACATTGTATGGAAATACAAGATAACACTGATGCAGACATGTTTTATACATTTAACAAGGGGCTTTATTAATGCAACATAGTTTGACAGTTTTTCAATGTTTGTCGTCAGCTGGGTCATACTGTCTGTCCGTGAACTCCCTGTCGGTTGCCTTTGTACGCTCCAATATTTGTTTTTTTTTAAAGTTTTAAGCCCTCCTGTGCGAGAGCCAACAGCTGTCTATCGTTTAAGTTTATCTGGTCTGTAACCGAACAAATGCACACCATTTCTTTCACAGCGAGTTTCGGCAACAAACATGTCGTTGTTTTTGGTAGATGTGCCCTGGGCATGCACAGTAGGAGGAGATTCGCCGAAATCTCTGTTTCAATTTGGACAGAGATATTTTCAAAAAATGCTTGGTGTGGACCCGCCTTTCGTTTTTACGCGAAACCGGCGTTTTCAAAATTATCTGGTCTAGTGTGGACATAGACTTAGAGATTTGCTCAACCGATATTGAACATTTCAGCAGCTAATTAGGGTAGAAGCAACATTTTTGGATCTATTACCCTGGAAATAAGTGTGATATTATTGTATGAATACTTAATGTATTTGTTGTTTAATGGATCTGTAACCTAATGTACTTGTTAGCAAAATTGAGGGAGTCTACTGGGTTAAACAGACAATAGTAATATGGATGCAGAATAGGTTGAGAGTCAAAAAGCAGGAAGTAAAGGAGTGAGTAATTCAAATAATTAATCTTTCATCAAAAATCTTTTGGAAGGTCATCTGTCTGAAGAGTTAATTCTGTTTATCCCTCTCCCAAATGCGCTAATCCTCTGGCATTTTATTTTGTATTTCCAACACCTGTTCTGTCTTGTTTTATTGAGCAGAGTAAACGGTTGTACTTTTTCTTCAGGCTTGATGTAGTTTATGTTAGTGCTGCCTTGCTTAGACAGTGGGATCGCATTTGATATATCACAGTATTTATTAACTGGTTAAGGAAAATATCATTTCACAGCTTGCTTGGAAATGCAATGAGCAGGAATATGAAGGAGAATGTGAGTAGGTTGGTGAAATAAGTAGTTATATGGCAGATAAAACAGTGCAAGGATTTATATTAGAAGGAAAAATTTTGGTTTGGAAACTGAAGGGTACTATGATAAATTTCATCAACAGGCAGTGCAAACTGTTTGAATAAAAACTGACTTGATCGTAGGGCTGAAGGTGTGGAAAAGGAAGGTGGGAGAGGGGAATGTGTTTAGTGTTCTGATCCCACTGAAAATGGTGGAAATTATGTAGACTGGTGTGCTGGTTGCAGAGACTCGAGGGTGATGCACCATCAATAACTCTCTCTGAGACGTAAAGGCGAGATATCAGCTTTTATTGACTGGAAGAAGGAACAAGCAGTGGTTGACCACCATACTACATCCTGGAGACTGAGAGGCCGGGCTCAGGCCTCAATCGCCTTTATACTGGGGTCTGTGGGAGGAGCCACAGGAGCAGTCAGCAGGGGGCGTGTCTAGACAGGTATATGTAGTTCACCACAGAGGGGTAGTAGATAAAGACAAGGGGACTATTATCACTGTTATGGCAGCAGGAAGATGGTGTGAGGGCGAATGCACAGGAAATAGAAGTGATGCAGTAGAGATTTATTCCTTGGCTTTGCAAGTCATAAGGGGAGAAGAGTGACCTCAGTTGCTATGGGTAACCACACACAAGAGGCTTGATTGCTAGGTGAGATGATTGTAATCAAATGTGAGTATAACCAATAGTTCATATTCTCTTCTGCGATTAGTGCTGGCAATCTTCGCCCTATTGTTATATAAGTGAAGAAGTAACTCAAATGTTGAAGCACAGCAGGGGTAATGTGTTCAATCTGGACATCACATCATGAAGGGAAGTTAAGGCTTTGGATAAAATGTCGAGGAGATTTTCAAGAATGAGACTGAAATTGTAAAAACTCACCTATTTGTAGAGATGAGTGAAACTTTGCCCATGTTAGGTATGAAGGACTGAAGTTCTATTGTCCTTTCTCTTAAAGGCCATGTTGGTGGAAATATTTGATGAGATAAGGGATGATTTAACATATGAAAAACAGTATCACATTTCTGCTGACAAAGAGCCCATTATTTCTTTTTGAAGACACTTAAATGTTTGCCATGCAGAAATATTCATTGGTAATGCAACATTCGGTAGAGTACTTTTTGGAATGCTGTTCATTCTTGCAAAATCTTATTGGAGACATTTAGTATATTACCACAACTTTTGTTTTTCTTTTCATCATGGACTTTTTCCATACCTGCTCAAAAATACCTTTAAAAACACTTGTGAAAAATCTCCTAAAAATACACTTCTATTTCTCTACCAATTTATCTAATATTTTCCAAGTCCATGTCGGCTGGCTTCATCCTGCTATCACTGTGATTGCTTTTCTTTAAGTTTAGGACATTTGTTTCAGATCCATGTTGCACCCCCCCCCCACCCCAAATTCATTCTGAAATTCTGTGATGCAGTGATTCACTTGGTTCTTCATGAATTCTTTGTGATGAGACTGATGCACCATCAATAACTCTAGGAGACTGGAAGTGAACGATAGGTTTTTATTAACAGCAAAAGGGGAGCACGACATGTCGAAGACTGTGGAAGGAGGAGTGCCCCAATCGCCTTTATACGGGGGTCTGTGGGAGGAGCCACGGAAGCAGTCAGCACAGGGGCGTGTCCAGACAGGTATACATAGTTTACCACAGAGACATTGATCAGTCCGGTCTCATTACATCATTGCAGATCTAGAATACCCTGCTGCCTGGTTAGTTCCTCAAAATATTGCCTAAATTACAGAGGTGCAAAACATTATTTTTTTTATTTGATTGATAGTTTCAAAGTTGTTGCCTGTATGGTTTGATTCATGGATTGCAAGTACCCCACAAAGACAATTTTGAAAAGAAGTCCACTCTCGCCCTTGAGTGGTTTAAGTGAGAGCTTACACTTAAACATGAAAGATGTTTAAAGGGTTAAACTGAGGCTCGGGGTATTTATTGACACAAGTTTGGAAATCTCTTTACAGAAAGTATTTTGACCACAATGGCTTAGTTGGATTATGTAACTTTAACATGTGGTTGACTTTACATGACCTCTCAGTGGTCTTGCAGGCCTCTGAATTGTATGATTACAGCTACCTCAAACAGAGAAGGAATAAAATTGCATACAAAAATGTGCCAGAAGAACTCAGCAGGTCAGACAGCATCTATGGTGGGAAATATTATGATTTGGATCGAGACCCTTCATCCGGACTGAAACCAATGTAGGAACTGCATTTGGGCACACTGAAGTCACTCACCGCTAGACAACCTTGCAAAATCCTCTCCTCAAATATCTGTGGACTGCCATTTAAACTGAAGAGCTGCCCCACACACTGGTCAAACAACAGCTAGAGATTTTCACACTCAAGAAATCAGACCTTGCAAATAAGATGCCTCCTCTGCTCCAGTCCTTTGATATATCTTGTCCAACAAAGGGGCAATACAGTGATAGGCTGGTGGAATGGACTTGCCCTTGGAGTCCTATGCATTGTCTCCAGACTCCATCAAGTGATAGAGCTGTAGAAAACTACAGCACAGAAACAGTCTCTTCAGCCCATCTAGACTGTGCCAAATCTTACCTGGATGTGGAAGTAGAATACCTAGATAAAGAAGTAGAGGGGTGGGTTAGTAAGTTTGTTGATGACACAAAAGTTGGCAGTGTTGTGGATAGTCTGGAGGGCTGTCAGTGATTACAACATGACATCAACAGGATGCAGAACTAAGTTGAGAAGTGGCAGATGGCGTTCAACCCAGATAAGTGTGAAGTGATTTGTTTCAGTAGGTCAAATTTGAAGACAGAATGTAATATTAACGATAAGACTCTTAGCAGTGTGGTGGATCAGCGAGATCTTGGGGTCCGGGTCCATAGGTCAATCAAAGCTGCTGTGCAGGTTGACAGTGTTGTTAAGAAGGTGTACAGTGTGTTGGCCTTCATTAGCTGTGGGATTGAATTCAAGAGCCATGACGTAATGTTACAGCTATATAAGACCTTGGTTAGACCCCACTTGGAGTACTGTGTTCAGTTCTGGTCACTTCATTACAGGAAGGATGTGGATACTATGTAGAGAGTGTAGAGGAGATTTATAAGGCTGTTGCCTGAATTGGAGAGCATGCCTTTTGAGAATAGGTTGAGTGAACTTGGCCTTTTCTTCTTGGAGTGACGGAGGATGAGCAGTGACCTGATAGAGCTTTATAAGATGATGAGAGGCATTGATCATGTGGATAGCCAAAGGCTTTTTCCCAGAGCTGAAATGGCTAATATGAGGGGGAATAGTTTTAAGGTGTTTGGAAATAGGTACAGGATGGATGTCAGAGGTAAATTTTTCACACAGTGAGTGGTGGGTGTGTGGAATGCACTGCCAGTGAAGGTGGTAGAGGTGGGTACAACAGGGTCTTCTAAGAGACTCTTACATAGGTACACGGAGCATTGAAAAATAAACGGCTATGCAGTAGGGAAATTCTAAGCAGTTTCTAGAGTAGATTGCATGGGCAGCACAACATTGTGGGCTGAAGGGCCTGTAATGTACTGTAGATTGCTACGTTTTATGTTTTTATGTTATCCTTTAAACTGCCTAGTCACATTGACCTGCACCTGGACCATAACCTCCCGTACACCTCCCATCCACATACTTATCCAAGCTTTTCTTAAACATTGAGATCAAAATCATATTCACCACTTGCGCTGGCAGCTGGTTACACACTCTTTTCACCACCCTCTGAGTGAAGAAGCTTCTTCTCATGTTCCCCTTAAGCATTTCACCTTATGGCATCACCTTAAGTCTTAGTTCTTACGGCATCAGGCCAAACTTACAGAAAGCTACTCCTGATTAACACTTTCATTGTCCTCCCTCAGTTGATGAATCAGTGCTCTTCCGAGTTGAATAAAATACCTCAAAGAAAGTGATAAGGACACAAAATATACTTTAAGATCTCTGAAATTGATAATTGCTTGACTGTGCCCACACAGACTGAGCTGACCCAATATTGAAGGACATCATTGCTAGACAAGCATGTGTTGACTGAACCAACATGGAATGTCAACCTTTTGAACTTGTCTTCATCAACATGTCCATGATACATTGGTAGAAGTAACAATCACACAGACCTTGCACTGAGGATTTCCTCCACAACTCTGCAAATAAAATGGACAGGAAACAGATCTGGCAACTTAAAAACTGAGCAGCCATATGGTGTTGTGAACTATCATCTACGTCAAAAATGTGCACCATCCGTATTTGTAGTCTCATCACCTAGTATATCTCTTCCTTTGCCATTTCCCCCAAGCCATACTATCAGTCTAGTTCAAGGAGGAGTATAGAAGGTTTTTGCAGGAGCAGCACTAGGTATTTGGAAAAATAATGAGGTGTCAGTCTAGTGAAACTGCTACATCCTGCAGAACCAAGTTCATGCTAAGCAGCAGAAACAGCATGCAAAGACAGAACTTTTCCATCTCACAGCCATCAGATCAGATTGATACCCTGCAGTCGTGAAAGGAGACGAAGAGCTGAGTGGATGATCCATAGCAACTTCCTGCTGAGATCCACAGCATCAGAGAAGAACTTGCTCATCCACTTGGTTTACTCCATGTGCTATTATGAAATAGTCGAAAGTATATAGTGAAGGCAATGGGACCGGTCAACATCCCAGCTGTGATATCAAAGACTTGGACTCCAAAACTAGCCAGGCTTCAAGCCAGATAGTTGGTTAAGACATTGGTGTTTACCTGATGATGTGAGAAACCTCCCAGAGATGCTCTGATGTAAAAAAACAGGATTGACTCAACCTGACCAGTTTACTGCATGATCAGTCCCATTATATTCTAAAAAAAAAATGAATAGAACTAAAATTACACTCTACGTCTACAACGAATGTTACTACTTCAAAATAAATTCTTAGTAATATCCTGAGACGTAAAAAGGAGAGATATAAATAGAAAATTCTGTGTACCCAACTTCAAAATCACCTTTAATTTAAACCAGATTGTGGCTGTCACAAGTCAGTGAAAACCTGCACCATTTTTCTCTTCATGAAACAACTGCATTTTTATGAATAAAATAGGTTAAAGTTCAATTCGATTGCCAGTTTGAAAGGTCAACTCCCATTTGATTTGACTAACTGGGATTTTCTTTTAGCAAAGGTGATACATAATATTAAAACAGGAGCTGACATATAAGAATTGAGAATTGCATAATTTTGTTAAGTAGATGAAATAATCTGTTCCCATCCCATATCTACACACACACACACACACACACTTGTACCATTGGCTTTTTTTTGCATATACAACATAGAATGGTCCAAATTGTGAAATATACCAGTAAATATCAGAACCACAATGAAATTCATTTATTTGTAAAGTTTTAAAATATTTTAATGGCTTCTTTTATCTTTCTTCTAGTCTTAGCTACAGTTTTTATGTTCTGTTTCTGCAGTTCATGATAGAGCTTCTGGACTGTCAAGGCAACCAGGAAGTTAAATGTAAATAGTTCACAAGTTTAACATTTTGTTCCACACTTTTGTCAGTGAATATATAAAACAAGTGAAATCTCAGACCAATAAACTATGAAGTTTAATGCCGAAAAGAAAGGGAAAGATATTCAAGCTAAGCAAGATTCTTCCCAGTTCTGATGAATGTCATTACCTGAAACATTAATGCTGTTTCTCTTCCCCAACCTGCTGAGTATTTTCTTATTTTCTTTTTTATGTTTTTAGATTTTTGGCACCTCTTTTTTTGTTGTTCTGATTTTCCAGAGTTGAATTTTTCCCATTCTGATGAAACCTTGACTTTCTTTTCTCTCCCTATAGATGGAGTCTGATCTGCTGAGTATCCTCAGTTTTTTTTTCCGCGTTATCATTTCAAATTTCAAGCATTTGTTTTTACAGGACAATTATGTTCTGTTATGCTTCAACAAATTGCTAACTCTCGTGGTATATTCCAGAATTGAATGAGAAAGGAGGGCTAAGTTTGCAAACACTGCTTCTGTTTTGCCTGAAGAACCAATTTTTACAATCAATTGGTTGTCATTGCATTGTCAATTTAAGTTAAGTCATCGACTTTATTGTCATGTGCACAAGTACAGTGGGGTGTAGTGCAAATGAAAAGCTGTCACAAGCACATAGGTACAGACAAAACACACAATATAAATTATACCTTAATTATGCATAAACTACATAAGATGGTGGAAAACAAGATTTTAGTGCAAAAAAGTTACAAATAGTTAAATCCATAGTTGTTCAAAAGGTGGTCTAGGGTCCTGCAGAACAGTTCAAGAAAGTGAAGTCTGTATGAAAGTACATGTTCTTAAACCTGCTGGTGTGGAACTATTGGTATCTGCTGTCTAATGGTGGTAGTGAGAAAGGGGCGTGACCTGGATGGTGGGGATCCTTGATGATAACTTCCACCTTCTTCAGCCACAATCTTCTGTAGATGCTGTCAACAGTGGGGAGGGCTGTGCATGTAAGTACTATTGTATGTCATCATAAGAGTCCAAAGACATGATATTTTGCAAATGTCTTAGGTTATTGCAGTGCTCATTCTCTCTCAGTGCCTCCAGCAAATTACACTTTTGCATTAAGTAAACATCCATGTGGAGCATTTGGATAGTTTTATGTGGGAATTGTTACTGGGCTAATCAAAGAATGCTAGACACATGATTGGCCCTGTTAGTTGATAATGATAATGTTGAGATTCTAATTTGTGATTCTGTCAGAGGACTTCTTAATTATTTAAGTTTCCAAAAAAAGTCTGAGGAGCTAATTTGTATGTGAAGCTTTTTCCCCCCCAATTCTAAGCAAGAGACTGCTCTTTGAGAAAATAGTTTTTACTATAATGAAATGAAATGGTTTGTGATCTTCAAGGTTTTCCAGGAACATGGTGAATGTGAGTTATTCACCCAATGCTGCTTTAGTTATGAACAACTTTCGTACCTTTTATTAGAAGTAGGCAGCCGTTGGGAAATGAAAGACTTATTGCATTATATGCCAAATCCAGGAGTAAGCTACTTTGAATCTGTATCCTGATTTCCTACAAATATAATTCCTGAAATGGCCCTTAGAGTCACTTTTCTATTAATGTCAGTAAACAAGCATGTCTTGACAACATACAGCCTATATCTACAGCATGCTTGCTCTGCAATTTGTCATCCATTGAGTTACCATTGATTTTTGAAACAACAGTCATTCTCTCCTGAGATCTTTTGAACAAAGTGTTTTATGTCTTCTCTGCCTTCAACACTTCCATTTTAATAGTGATTTATCTGCTTAATAATGTTAGTGAGCAATACGCTTTCATTCAATATATGTCACAAACTGTTAAGACCATAAGATATAGGAGCAGAGTTAGGCCAATCAGCCCATCAAGTATGTTCCCCTTTCCATCATGGCTGATTTATTATCCCTCTCAACCCTATTCTCCTGCCTTCTTCCTGTAACCTTTGACACCCTTACTAATCAGGAACCTATCCACTTCCACTTTTAAATATATCCAGTGACTTAGCCTCCACAACCGTCTTTTGTGGAGATTTACCAACCTCTGGCTAAAGAGGTTCCTTCCCATCTCTGTTCTAAATGGATGTTCGTCTGTTCTGGTCCTACTATTGGAAACAATCCCTTCGCATCCACTCTTTGTCGGCCTTTCAATATTCAACAGGATTCAATGAGATCCTGCATGCTTATGGACATTGGAGATATTTCCAAACTGTGCAGAGTCAATTCTTCAAAAGGGTAAATGTGAGTCAGCAAAGGAAAGGGTAATAACATTTGTTGCTGAGGACATCCCATATAGCACTGCTGGATTTTCATTAGAGCAGTGAGGTGTTCATGGTTGGGATAATGGAACTAGAAGTGCATGGATTTCTCCCTTTGTTCAGCAGTTAAATGGCTAAAGATAGACTCTACAGTCAATTATGCCAGATTAATAGTTGTTTCTATGAGCTGAGCTCTTACAATTTCTTATATGGGTTAAGGACTTGCCTGTGATTTGTAAAAATAATACAACATAAGTAATGCAGCATTCTACTTTATAGTGAGTAACATTGTTTACAAAAGTCCCATCGTATTGTGCAAAATATCCATTGTCCCTCCGCCAAGTAGACCTCCGTAAGCATAGTTCTGTGGTAATTACCTATTCTTTTCTGGACATTAGTAATAGACTCTAATTTCAAGATTAAGAGAGAAAAAAAAATCCACAGCCTCAGTTACATGAGTTGAAAATTAAGGACTCTCCTATTAACAGTTGAAGAGACTAAAAATATGTCTATCTATACTAGCCTAAATTGTATTCACTTCTGGCCCTTATTGACATCTTCCTTGTAAGTCAGCTCCTCACTGACATTTACTTTATTTAGAGAATGAGCATGGTAACATACCCAATGAGTCTGCACCACCCAATTACAGCCATGTGACCCATTAAATGCCAAACTGTACATCTTTGGAATATCAGAGGAAACATGCGTGGTCATGCGGAAAACATCTAAACTCTTTACAGATGGCATTAGGAATTGAAACCAAGTTACTGGAGCTTTAATAGCATTACACCACTATACAATCACGCTGGCTGGTTTCATTGACCTCTTAGATTAGCTTGTGCCTGACCCCTGGTGCATTTCCCCTCATTAGTCGGCTCGCCTCTGACCTTTGGTGACATCGCCCTCATAAATCCGCTCATCTCTGATTCTTGGTGACACCTTCTTTGTAGGCCAGCTGGAACACCTGATCTCCTCCATTGCTGGACTCACCACTGAGCACCGACCAACATCCAGAACTGGAGGTTGAATGGACTGTAGACCTTTAGATTCACTCCAATGCAAGCAGCCCAACCTCATTTAATGGCTATCGGGAGTAGACAACTATCAAAGTAGACAAAGATCAAAGTTGTATTATACATTTATACTCTGACAATAAAATGAACCTTTGAACCTTTTTTTAAAAAAAAATTGTATCAGGTCATAAAACTGGAGGGAATAGGTATATCCATGTACCTGGTTAGCTCGCTTTATATTTGTAGATTTTATTAATTTCTAGCACGTTATGCAAGGTTATTTTTAGTTATTTCATTCTATATTACCCACATTAAATGTCAAGCGCCTTAGGTTGTCAGTTGTCAATAGGTCATCAGTGTGTGATAGGGGTGAGGCCTGTGCCACGGCACAACCACAGCCTCAGACTTCGAGGTTGATTAAAACCTTCAGCTGGCAGCCAGCCAGACCCATCACAACCTTGCTCAGTGATTTGCCTCTGATATCTCAACCACTGACTGCAGAATTGTTCTGTGGCAGAGGATGAACACTCAGCAGGCAGTGGGGGTGGGGGAAGAGGACTGAAGAAAAACAATTATGCTGCGTGCAGAATTCTAGGGCAATACATTTAATACTACAAAATGTAATTTACTTTAACGTTAATCTGTGTGCCGAACTTTGAACAAGCCTCTGGTTATTGCTATTTGGCTGTGCTGTGGTGCAATTATTTCGCACATCTTCGGTTATTTCTATGCCTCAAAGCGTAAACAAGATGGAACAGGTAAATTAAGACTGCCAGCTAAAAGTGCTCATAATAAAGGAAGTGTTGGAGACCGCTTAGTGAAGCAATGATTTTAGTTTTGTTCTCTGTTTCTTCTCATCAGGTTACCAATGGGGAAGGATAAGAACAAGGTACTTAGCAAATTGACAAACCTATGATGGTTTATATTTAAATACAGACAAAGACCATAAGATATAGGAGCAGAATTAAGCCATCTGGCCCATTGAGTTTGCTATGGCATTGATGCACCATCAATAACTCACTCTGAGACGTAAAAGCGAGATATCGGCTTTTATTGACTGGAAGAAGGAACGAGCAGTGAGTGACCACCATACTACATCCCGGAGACTGAGAGCCGGGCTCAGGCCTCAATCGCCTTTATACCGGGGTCTGTGGGAGGAGCCATAGGAGCAGTCATCAGGGGGCGTGTCCAGACAGGTATATGTAGTTCACCACAGGCATACAATGGTATCTGATTTTTTTTGTTTCAGTCCTGCATTCTTTCCATAACCTTTAATCTCTTTACCAATCAGAAGCCCATCAATCTCTGTTTTAATTACACCCAACGACTTGGTTAATATAGCCCTCTGTGGCAACCAGTTCTGCAGATTCCACCCTCTGGCTGAAGGATTTCCTCCTCATATCAGTTTTAAAGGGATGCCTGTTTATTCTATAGCTCAGCCCTCAGATTGCAGGCTCCCCTACTAATGGGAATATCCTCTCCTTGTCCACTCCACTCCGGTCTTTCAGCATTCGGCTTCAATGCCAAGAGTAATCAAATGCAACTCAAGCTTGTGCTACAAATGATCAAGTATTCGAGGGCACACATTTAAGCTGAGTGGGGAGAGTTTATAGGAGATGTGCAGGGCAAGTTATCTTACACAGAGGTGCCTGGAACAGACTGCCATGGGTAGTGGTGGAAGCAGAAAGGGTTTAAAAGGATTCTAGATTGATACATGAACGTGTAGGGAATGGAGGGAAATGGATAATGCACCAACAGAAGAGATGTGGTTTAATTTGGCATTGTAATGAGAGAGCAATGGGTGGTAGTGAACTAATTCAGACCTGGACTGGAAATAAACAAGGTGATACATGTGAAGTGCAAAGGTGAAACCACAAGCAGTGGTATTGAAATGGAACTCCTACAACTGAGCAGAGGGCTCAGCTCGAGGCCTTAAAGTACAGACTTTCATAAAGGAATGTGGCAGGCAATAGTTGACAGTCTAAGTCTTAAAGGGACAGCGGCACCTAACCATACCCTGGGGAATTGGAGCGCTGAAACAATGATGCCTGCCACAGATCAGTTGGGACCATGACAAACATCATGGAATGAGGGGCCTGTTCCTGTGCTGTACTATTCTGTGTTCTGTATCCTGTGATGCTGCAAACTCTCAATGTGTAGTTAGAAAAGTATAGGCCAATAGTGCTTCACGTGGGCTATTACATTCCACAGAATTGCTACACAGGATAGCATGGTAGCATATTCACACCTTCTTGCTGCAGTGATTACCATTCTGGTTTTGCTTCCCACCACTGTCCGTGAGTGCGCTCTGTGACTGTGTGAGTTTCCTTCAGCTGCTCCATTTTCTTCCCAAATTCCAAAGGCATACAGTGAGGGTTAGTGAGTCGTGGGCATGCTATGTTGGCATGGGAAGCATGGCAACTCTTTCGGGCTCCCCTAGCACAATTCTCGTACTGTGTTGGTCGTTAGCACAAAGCAACACATTTCACTGTATGATCCAATGTATACATGTGACAAAAAAAGCTAATCTTTAAACATGCACTTTCCACTGGTCAGTGCATCAACAGCGGCATGCTTAACATGGAAATTGGAGATGCTCCACAGGTTGGATGCCAAAACTCCTGTTTCACCACTAGATTCCAGTAGTTTGTGATCCAGCTTCTGACTGTAGACTGCAGCTCAGATTGAACACAAATTGCTCCATTGATACATGTTCAAATTTAATTGCCATTCAATCATGCACATGTATACAGCCTAAGAACATTCCTCGGGGCCAAGGTGCAAAATACAGTCACACACAGCGCATATAGTTAAGATAACACATCCAGTCACACAAAAAAATCAGCATGAGTCCCTGAGTGGCATGGCCTTAAAGATGGATGGCGTATAGAATGTTAACCTGGAGCCATGTTTTTGCATGAGCTAGTACGCAACAGTTTCTCATCACGTGCTGGATCAGCTACAGATGAAGGTAATCCAAATTGTCTTCCAACGAGCGAACACTGGAGAGTCGGCCTAAAGCTGCTAACCCCTAACCCAGCACAGATTTCAGCGCATCTGCCATGCCTCTGTTCTCGGCCACACCACCTCAGGCACCTCCTCCCTTGGGTGGATGTAACAGGCGATGCCAGGGCATGAAGGCCTAGTTCTCACAACAACTGAGGTCTCGTCAGTCTCGCCAATGAGCCAATGAACTGGACATGCAGTATTTTATAAAATGTTTCAGTCACCCATTTGCATCATTTGTTAGACCTGAGTGGCCACTGCAACCAAGCGTGCTGCCACGTGGCTAGCACAGTGCTTTACAGCATAGGTGGCATGGGTTCAATTTCCGCTGCTGTCTGTAAGTTCTCCCTGTGACTGTGTCTGTTACCTCTGGATGCTCTGGTTTGCTCACGCAGTCCAAACATGTATTGGTTAGAAGACCATACGATATAGGAGCAGGAGTAGGCCATTCGGCCCATCAAGTCTGCTCCATCATTCAGTCATGGGCTGATCCAATTCTTCCAGTAATCCCCACTCCACTACCTTCTCCCCATACCCTTTGATGCCCTGGCTAATCAGGAACCTATCTATCTCTGCCTTAAATACACCCAATGACTTGGCCTCCACAGCCGCTTGTGGCAACAAATTCCACAGATTTACCACCCTCTGGCTAAAGTAATTTCTCCACATTTCTGTTCTAAATGGACGTCCTTCATGCTGTCTTGTCCTAGACTTCCCTACCATGGGAAATAACTTTGCCATATCTAATCTGTTCGGACCTTTTAACATTCAAAATGTTTCTAGGAGATCCCCCCCTCATTCTCCTCAACTCCAGGGATTACAGCTCAAGAGCTGCCAGACGTTTCTCATATGGTAACTCTTTCATTCCTGGAATCATTCTCAAAGATTAATTGGTCATTGTAAATTGTCCTGTGATTAGGCAAGGGTTAAATCGGGGGTTGCTAAGTGGCATGTCTCAAAGGGCTGGAATGGCCTATTCCACTGTGAGTCATCTGCGACTTTCCAAAATTTGAAAAATGTCTGCCCTCATTATCATTGACTCCCTCATCAGTTTCCATAGTGAAACTTCTCTGTTGCTTTTCAAGTCTCTTTTACTTCACTGCCCCTCCATGTCGTCTGCTTGCTGCTACTGTGAGGTGAAACCTAAGCTATAGGAGTTTAAGAATTCCTCACCTTCCTATGAATGATGAAGCTCCTGCTCATGCCCGTTTGTAGTAGTAGATACCAGATATGTACGCTTATCTTTACGGATTTGGTGTGTAAGCAAACTGACCAAGATGGTTTGTAACAGCAGTGATGACCTGCACTACAATTTTTAATGGGATGGATTATGCCTGATTCAATTCATCATCTGAGTTTGACTCCTCACGAAACTTGTGACGGAGTTTCACTTGCAGCAGCTCTGCAAGACGTGTCATGTAGGAAGCTTCTGCCCTGTCACAAGATGAAGCAAGCGTGTTTGCCAACTGAGCCTCAGATAGCAACACCTGACACCCTGACCCCAGGACTGCTCTGGGTGCCTTTGCTAGGTCGCTGCTGTCAAGGCATCCTTCAGTCTGTTAACGATATTCATAAAATGCCAGAGGAATTCTGCAGATCATGCTGGAACTATGGGGGGAATAAACAGATGAATTTTCGATCCACAGCCTTTCATTTTAGTGCTATGGAGAGTCATTGCGCAAAACGTCAACTGTTTACTTCCCTCCACAGAAGCTGCCTCATTTGTTGAGTTCCTCCAGCAATTCGTATGTGCTGCTCCAGATTTCGAACATCTGCAGAATCTCCTGTGTCTTTGCTTCACTCTTTTAAATGTCTCTAATATTTGGTAATACTCAGAAGTAGTTGAATGGATCAGAATATGAATGGTTAAAAATAACAGAAAAACATTATTTAGTTAAAGGCACTTCCTTTAATTAAAACATTGACATACAGTTAAGAAAAACAGGGAAAAAAACATACAGTAAAAGAAAAAGATGTCAGTCTGATATCGAGCCTCCAATGCACAGACAAGATCACAAGAAGCTCCACAGGGTTATAAACTCAACCAGCTCCACTACTGGCACAACCCCGCCCACCACTGAGAGCATCTTCAAGAAACCTCTTCTCATTACTGCCATCAGGAAGGAGTTACAGGAGCCTGAAGACCCACACTCAATGATTCAGAAACAGCCTTTTCCCCTCTGACATCAGATTTCTGAGCAGTCCGGGAACTCATGAATGCGACCTTACTATTCCTTTTTGCACAAAATACCAGTTTTGTAATTTGCAGTGATTTTATGCCTTTGCGTGTTTCATTTGTTCATCATGTGCCGTGATGTATGACGTGGACCATCACAGTCTTTCCATGACCATGATTGTCCTGGGCAATTCTTTCTACAGAAGTGGTTTGCTGTTGCCTTCTTCTGTGCAGTGTCTTTATAAGACGGATGACTCCAATCATTATCAATACTTCTCAGAGATTGTCTTCCTGGTGTCGGTGGTCGCATAACCAGGGCTTGTGATGTGCACCAGCTGCTCATACAACCATTCACCACCTGCTCCCATGGCTTCATGTGGATCAGTGTGGGATCAGGGGGGCTAAGCAGGTGCTACACCTTGCCTAAGAGTGGAGGGAAGGAGCTCTTTGCTCCTCCTTTGGTAGAGACACGTCTCTACATTGTCATCCTCTTTGCACAGTATTGCTGTCATAAAAGAAATTTTATGCTATATTAAACAGTAATGATAAACCTGATTTTTAATTATTTATTGTGCTACATTGCAGAATAGGGCTTTCCGGTCCTTCGAGCCATGCCACCCAGCAACCCCCCTAATTTAATCCAAGTCTAATCATGGGACAATTTGCAATGAACAATTAACCTACATTACCCGTATGTCTTTGGACTGTGGGAAGTAACCAGAGCAACTGAAGGAACCCCACATGGTCACAGGGAGAATGTACAAAGTCCTTTCAGGCAGTGGCAGGATTTGATTCTGGTTGTGATTTCTGGTTCTAGGAACATCATTCTTATTGAACCCTGTAAGAATTCTGTACGTTTCATAGAGACATACTACAGAGCGTGTGGACTCAGTGTGTCTCACCTTTACTCATAGGACAAAATCCTGTACCAGGAATCAATTTGATAAGCCTTCACAATGCTTCCTTCGAGAGGAAAACCAAACCTGCACACAGTATTCCAGGTGCAGTCTCTCTAGGGGCACTCTTTAATTACAGTAAGATGTCTTTATTCTTGCTGTAAAGGCTAACATAACTCATCCCTACTCTACCTGCACAATAGCTCTCAGTGAGGGATGTACAAGGACAATTAGATCTCTCTTAACTCACCATTTAAAACAAGCCTCTTCCTTTTTGTGTTCATATCAACCTGAGTAACTCTATTATTATTTTTTATCTTCCATCTTCCACATTATCACCCATTCACTTAGCCTGTCTTTTTTCCCTTGAAGCCATTCTACATTCTCCCCACAGAACACAACTGTGTATTAAGAACAAACCTGGCTTTATTGGACCTGGTTCTCGTCATCTAAGTCATTGGTGTATGCTGTCCCCAGTAGCAATCCTTATGGCACCCCACTAATCACAGCCTCCCAACTTGACAGTGACAGTATTTAATCTTACTGTTTTCTGCAGGTTAAAAATACTTAGCCTACCAATGCTGCTATATTACCCCGAATCATGTGGACTCTCATCTTGTTTAAAAACCTCATCTGTGGTAGCTTATCAAAGGTCTTAATAAAGACCAAATACATTTACAGAAGCTTATACATCTGATCTAATCTGCCAGTTACAACCTTAAAAAAGCTAACAGATAGTCAACCTGAACTTTGACTTTTGTGATTTCATAATGACAGCATGTACTTGTATTATTACTTTTCTGAGTGTGCTGTTAACGCTTATTAATAATAGATTATAAGTTTTCTTTACTGATGATGTCAGGCTAATTAATCTGCCATTCCCTCTTTTCTCTCCTCCTCTTTTAAAATGAGTAGTTATACATGTATCTTCCAATCTCTCAAAACTATTTGATAATTCATGGAATGTTTGAAGATGGCCACAGTTTATCTAGTTTCTGCACAGCCACCTCTTTCAAGATCTTGGGATGTAGCCATAAAATTCTGAGGTAATTATTGTTGCTCTTTGGTTCTATTATTGTCTCCAAAGCTATTGTTTTCACTGGTGCCAATTTTTGTGAGCTCCTAATTTACCTCAGACAGGTTCTTTACTATTTCCAGAAAGTTTCTACGTCTTCAGTGAAAAGAGACATGTATTCCCCAAGATATTTTTTTTCTTGTCACTGTCTCAGGTTAACTTCTGCTAATCTGTTCCATTTTACCTAACTAGAGAAACTTCTATGCCTATATTCATCTTTCTTGCTCTTCTTTCCCTTTCTGCTTATCATTTTCCTCTTTGTGAATTCTTAAATTTTCCCAATCCTCAGACTTAAGCATTGTTGTAATGTAAAGTTTTTCATTCAATCTCAGTACATTTGACAATATTTTATTTATTTCATTTTGAGATAGATAGGCCCTTGGCCCTCTGAGCCACTCTGTCCAGCAACACACCTATTTAACTCCCGCCTAGTCACAGGAGAATTTACGGTGGCCGATTAACCTACTAACCAGTAGGTGTTTGAAATGTGGAAGGAAACCCACGTGTTCACAGGGGGAATGTTCAAACTCCTTATGGACAGTACCAGAATTGAACTACAAACTCTGGAACACCCTGAGTACTAATAGTGTCGAGCTAACCACTATACTACCATGGCGCTCCTTATTATAAAATCTTATAAGCCTTTTTCTAATATTGCCTTCAACATTTCTTTGGTTAAACAAATTTTACTGTTAGTTATTATGCCTTAAATAGATCCACTTCTGTTATAATCTAAGCAGTAATTCTGTATTGTCCTGAAGAAGGGTCTTGGCCCAAAACGGTGACTGTTTATTCATTTCCATTGATGCTGCCTGACCTGCTGAGATCATCCAGCATTTTGTGTGTGTTGATTTGGATCTCCAGCATCTACAGTCTTTCTCGTCCTTATTTAGTAACCATTGTTCACTTAGTATCATACCTTTTAATTTGATTACTCATAACTGACATACACCTGATAACTCATTTTCTTTTGTTTATGTATGGTGCTTGATTTCCAAGAGAACTAAATCATTTAAAGACTTACAATACATATTATGAAAGCTCTTCTCTTAAGGAAACCTAATCATGAGGATATTACTTAACCCTTTCTAAGTTACACAACAGTAAATGTTCTTTTATTAGTTAGAACGCAATCTGACTGCATGCACTTTCTCTGTAACTAATACTGTATTCTGCTTTCTGTTGCTTTCCCTGTACTGTGTCAGTACACTGTTGCAGTGAAATAATGTGTATGGATGGCATGCAAAACAATGCTTTTCACTGTATTTTGGCACACATGATAACAGTAAAGCAATTTTACCAATTTAGCAATGTTTTTTGACATCCATGAATTGATTATTACTACATTATTGCTACTAATCTGGGTATCCCAGTTTTGTGTGGATTAAAGTCCTCCAGGATTAATGTATTTAATGTATTTTCCTTGTGCACGTGCCACTAACTTCCTGACTTTCATGATGCCATAGATTACCCTTACCTTTCAGGGGTCTATAAATAACTCCAGCAATTTTTATTTCTGCCCATTTCTGATCTCTCACTACACCAAAACTGGTGATATTCTTTCTTGATTTTTCAGAGCTATGATCGTTTCTGTACACTGCCTTTATCCAAGCCTTTGTTATCAGAGCTAGCCCTCCTCCTTTTTAAGAATTCAATTGAACAGGAGTGCTTGGAATGCTTACTTTTAATGTTCCTTTGAATTCTGTCTGCACTGATCTACATTGGAAATTGATTGTACCCTTTTAAAGATGTTCCTATGGTAACATAAATAAACTGTCTTCCAGATCTTACCTTTACATCCTTTTATTAATTTTCAATAGAATGTTACCTTTGAGGAAGGGAGAGGGGGCAAATATATTTGTGTTTCAGGTTTTCAGGTAGAACTTGCGAGAGAACAGCATAGTGGTTGTGTTTTATTCTGGAGACTTGGAGAAATAATTTAGAGGTGAGAGTTCAATGAGTTGAGAATTTTTATATACCTCACAAAGCAAAGCAATTTTTTTAAAATAAGAAAGCTTGTCCTTGTGATGGTGACTCTGATATAAAAAAATTGCTCATACCTCCCCATCTGGCTAATTATCAATGGAGAAGAAAATTTGCTGTCCATATGTAGTCTGACGTTTCCATGGCTGTAGGCTAACATCAATGACTCTTAGAATTGTCCAACAAACTAGGTTACAGCAATTATATTTTTTTAAAAAATCCTCTTGAAAATGCAACAAATTTTGGTGATTTTTCTTAACTCGTAATCATGCATTAACTGAGCTTTTCAGTCATTATCTCCATCAGCACCTTTGGCTGTGTCTATTGGCAAGAAAGGTGCACCAGAGATGACAAAAAAAATATCAATAAATAAACATTTAACGGGGAGTGCTCAGTGTGAGCCCTGCATCCCACAAAACTACATGGATTGAGAGCTTGCCAGTGAACACTATCTGCTTCTCATGAAGAAGTAATCCTGCTTATTGGGCATGCCTTGGAAGTAGCATTGGAATGGAATTGGAACAGAACATTGGAAGACTACAGAGTTAAAGAGGAAGAAAGGCTTGATAGTACCACCACAATGACTGAATTGGCCGTGTGTACCAAGAGTCATTGTCAAAAATTCACTTTTCTTAACGCAATATTGGTAGGAGAGAGTATGGTACATTTTTTGTAGAAGTTATATCTCATTGTGAACGTTGAGGACATCCTCTGCTGTTGCATTGCAGCTGAATTGTCATAAATGGGTTGAATTCATAACAAAACTAGAACATGGCAGAGTTTGACATCGAAACGTTGGTTTTAATCGATGCCTGTACCTGGCTGGAGCCCAAGAATAGTTTCTAAAGCTCTTGATGTTTTCTTATCATCTGGCCTGGCATATTCCTCACTCTATCGTGATGGTCAAGACAGAGAATCAATGTTGAGAAGGAAGATTAAAAAATGTTTCAGCACAGAGTCCACTTATTACAAGAAAGGATGAGAATATTTAGTTTACTGACTCCAAGCTATCTCACAACAGAACAATCACATCTGTCCCACTCCCCTGTTGTTTTTATCTTGGTCCTCTTTTTCTGCCCTTGTGACAGATTCTCTCTGATGTGACAATTGATTCTAATTTCACTTACTTGAAATAAGACATATTTTATAGTGGTTAACTAACCTATCAATATATTTTGCAAATGTAGGAGGATGTGGCAGGAAATTAGAGTGCTATGGTTACTGGAAATGCAAACAACCGCCACACAAACAACATCTACAATTTGAATTGATCATTGGTCAATTAAACTGTGAGTTTACAGCAATGACTACTGTGTCCTCATGCCCTGCTTTGGCAAATATGTGATGCCCAGTTTTGTGGAATTACAATTCTGGATAAGCAGGATGAGTATGAGGCCGGGTGAAGACAAATCTTAACGAGTTATACCATTCTGCCACATCCCATTGGCAATCAAATTATTAGTGTGAGGTCAAGTCTTTGTGAATATTGATAGGCTAGCCAATCCAAAAGGAGGGCCAAATCAGTATTAATTGTCTTATGTCAAAAGTGCCAAATTAATGGTTTTCCTGAGATCCCGCCATTATTAACACCAATTCATTTCAATACACTGATCTTATGAAATGTAGAGAGTATCGGATACAGCATATGCTATGCAAAAAGTGATACACTAGGAGGCTAATTTATTAGGTATAGGAGGTATCTTCCACTGTGGCCTGAGAGTATTCCTTTATGATTGTGGTATTCTGCTGTTGTAACCCATCCACAGGTTTGCTGTGCTGTGCATTCAGAGATGCACTTCTGCCCAAGGCATGGTTATTCGAGTTACAGTCACCTTCCTGTCAGTTTGAATTAGTCTGGCTATTTTCCCCTGACCTCTCTCATTAACAAGGCAGTTTTGCCCACAGAACTGCCTCTCATTGAATGTTTTTTTAACATAATTCTCTGAAAACTCTGTACAGACTGTTATATGTGGAAAATCTCTGGAGATCAACAGTTTCTGAGATACTTGAACCACCCCATCTAACACCAACAGTCATTCCTTGGTCAAAGTCACTTAGATCATATTTCTTTCCCATTCTGCTGTTTGGTCTGAACAGCTGAATCTCTTGACCGTGTCTGCATGCTTTATGCTTTGAGTTGCTGGCACATGATTGGCTGATTATACTTTTACGTTAATGAGCAGGCATACGGGTATTGCTAATAAAGTGGCCACTGAGGTGCAAATATCTTCAACTACCTCATGAATGCCTTTCCATCAGTTTGAAAACTGGGAACACTAATGCCTGGATGAAAACCTTACTCCTGAGTTCTCCAAATCTGTGAGCAGTTCTTAGCTGGTATATTTCGAGAGTAAGGACAGAAGTGGCCACTTAACTAAGACAGTGCATAATTTCATGAAATGCCTAGGAAATGCCAAGGGAGACCATATGCGCTTTCCAAACCTTGTATATTACTGTGAGTGCAACCATGGTCGGCAAAATGTCAAAGCCAAATGTGAGATCACTTCCCAAGGTGTAGCAAGGGTTCATTCACACCACAAATGCAATCTTGATTGCAACCTGGCTATACTGCGTACTGCACTGCTATTACTGCGATATTGTTAATGCAATGGATTTAAGACTTTAGTATGACAAAACAGACAAATTCAATCTTCTTTATTGTATACTTAAATTTGTAAATCCCTGATTTAGATTCTACACGATTAGTGTCAATGCAAAACTCAGAAAGCTTCATACTGTTACCAGACTTGTAAGTGTGAACACAGCATTTACACTTCAACATTTGTATCATTATGAAGCAGCTTCATTCCATTTTGACACAATTTGGATGGTGTGAACCCATTGTCAGGAATGTTTTGATATTTGGAACATAGCAGAAAATATTAGATGGATGTGGATTAAAATAAAATAATTCTTTCTTAATTAACTGCATTAATTAGTGGTTTATTTGAGAGGCAATGAGTCTAAATGTTGCTAATTATGATTATAAGGCATTAAAGAAGCTCATTTTTGATCTTGCATTGCAATGCACATTGGCATTCCATCAGCAGTTACATCAGCAGATCAGTTCTTTGTATTTCAAGTAAATGTGAAACACTTGATTGTTCGAGCCTTGACAAAGAGCTGAGTCTGACTCTCCTTTCTAAATGCATAATAATTTTGATAAAGTGCAGCAGAAATAAAGCAAATTGTCATCTATTGTATTTCATCTTTTTGACTATTATAGCAAAAGCTTGAATACATAAACATTTTCATATTTCTCTTTGTCAAATATTTATATAGAAAGCTAACAACTCTGACAATGCAGTTAATTCCGAAGGGACAGCTGACAAAAATGCCAAAATAGTAAACAGAATTCAAATATCATTTTCGCCTTTCAGAGTATGACCTCCTGTGTGATGCTGTCTATAGGGTATTGTATCATTCCAGAATGGTGATTCCATTATCCGGACCAAATAGCTGACTGAAGAATTTTCACAGGCTGAAAACTAGGCAGTAAAGGTAGAATCATGGAGTTTACAGGACAGGAACAATCCCATTCAGCCCATCTAGTCTGTGCGAAGCTGTTATTCTGCCTAGTCCCTGCAGCTGGACCATACATATAATTAATTTTCAAAACATTTTGCAACGCACAAAGTAAAGATTGTGTCATATCATGGGAAAAATGTCTACATTGAAATCTCTTCAGAATATTTTATCATTTTGTAATAACATTTGCAAATTTGTTTCGAAGGAAGGATGATCCGCACATCAAAAAAATAGGTCTTCAAGTCTGGGAGGAATTATTGACAGTAATTATTTCAGAATGATTGCTATGGCTCTCTGGACAAGGATTAACAATTCTTTTGTTTTTGCATTGAGAAGAGATGTGTGTTCATTCCTATTTTGGTCACTTTGAAAGAAGCTATAACTGGAACCTTCTGAAAAAGCCACTTTTGCACTTGAGGATTTGACTGTGGATGTGGATTTGTAAGATGCTGGACATTGTAGCCTGTTTTCAAGAGTAATGAGTTCTATGAATAGCAAAAAAGGTTGTTGGATCGTTAGGAAAGTCATCAAAGAATACTGCAGGATAGAGACCAGCAGCAGATAGCGACTTAGAAATGTCAGATAGAATTTAATCTGGGCAGATGTGAGGCGTTGCACTATAGAAGTTAAATGTAAGGGGGAACGTAAACATGACAAGATACTTCAGAGCACTGATGGACAGAGAGATCTTGGGGTCTCAGTCAACAGCTTTCTGAAAATGGCAACACTAGTAAATAAGGGTGGTGAAAATATGTATGACATGCTTTACTTTAGTAGTGTAAAGGGGGTTTCTTCTTTTTCTTTGTTACAGTGTATGTAATCAAAATGGCTTCTTTGTTTTGTTAAAAGTAGGAATGCTTCTTTGTTGCAAGAGAGTGCTGGAAGCTTGTTTGGGTTAAAATTTACTGATAACGAGAATTGTATTCCTTTGTTAACCAATTGGGATTAATGTTGTTCTTTCTTCTGAGTCTGTAAGCTATTGTCGGCGGGCTTTTGGGGAATCGGCGCGAGGGGGTGAGAGAGAGAGGATGCGATGCTGTAAACTGGGCGAGGAATGGACCCCAAGCGGGGGTCCGAGGCCAGGAGGTACCCTGAGGAGAGGAGATGAAGATAGATGTGCTTGGTTGACCACTTCGGGTGGTCCTAAGCTGCGAGTCGAGGAGTTCGGAGGGGATCAAATGGTGGCCAGAAGACTTCAGTAATTGAGCTCCAACGGTTGTGCACGAAGTGGTTTGGACTTTGATAAGTTTGGCGCCTTTTCTTTTTTTTTTCTTCATATATACTGTACTGTTATTAATCACTTAGTTATAGTAACCTTTATAAATTGTACTCATTTAATCGCATATGGTGTACTGTCTGTTTTTGGGTGAGGCGGGGACATCACACAGCATCCGCACCAGCTGATTACCCATTTTGGCGGGACCGAAGGCTGCTCCCCCTAGACGAGAACGAACTGAGCGAGCCTGAGGCAACCTAGGGGGTTACAGTAGTTAACCTTTATGTAGAAGAATCAGAAAGTTATGACACGAATGACTACAGACGTGGGAGCAACATTTGGGTTATGAGTTGGACAGTCAACGTTTCAGCTCGAGGTCCTTCTCCTAGATAGTCAGGAAGTCAAGTTGCAACTCTGCAAAACTTTGGTTAGGCCACATTTGTGATATTGTGTGCCATTCTGGTCATCTCCATCAGGAAGGTTTAGTGGTTTTGGAGAGGGTGCAAAAGAAATTAATCAGGATGCTGCCAAGATTAGAGAGTATTGGCCATAAGTAGAGACCATAATGAGACCATAAGATATAGGAGCAAAATTACGCCATTTGGTCCATTCATCCTGTTCTGCCATTTCATCATGACTGATCCATTTTTCCTCTCAGCTCATTTCTCCTGCCTTCCCTCAGTATCCCTTCATGTCCTGACCAATCAGGAATCTATTGATCTTTGTCTTAAAAGTATGTAGCCCCCATGCCCCCAATTTACCCCCGTTCGCCTAGGCTGAGCCACCGTTGCCCGCGATACTTCAGTGTAAATACGATGTAATGCCTCCCCAGTACATGCTTGCAACACAAATACCAGACAATACACCATGAGTGAGTAAATAATTGCAATTTTATAGTTATTTCTTAGTGATGGGTTAATAGAAACAGATAACCAAAAGGCAGCAAATCAGTAAGTTTATCATCTTGTGCACATAGTATTTTAATACCTTGGAGCTCACACCTCCGGTTCCATCCACAACGACTTTCCGAGCCTTCAGCCACTGTCCGAACCACCGACATCCAGTATCCGCCGCTCTGGAACCGCTGTCCGCTCCACATGTCCGTCCTCCTCGCTCTCCTCCTGAAAAAGACCGCCAACTCCCGCTCAGCTTACACATACAAGATAGCATAACAATTCTCCATTGGTTTGTTCCCCCCTTATCTGCAGTCATAACCCAAACATACCAGACACAGAAACCTATTACAGCATTAAATAACATTACATAGAAGCCATTTCATTGTAACAATACAGAAAAGCCATTTTGTTAGCCTGAACAGTTAACACCACAGTTACTGGTACTGAGAGCGCTGAAGACTTGGCCTCCACAGCTGCCTGTGGCAATGAATTCCACAGATTTACTCTTCTCTGGCCAAAGAAATCCCTCCTCATCTCTGTTCTGAAAGGATGTCCCTCTATTCTGAGGCTATGTCCTCTAGTTTTAGACACTCCCACCATAAGGAACATCCTCTCCACATCCACTCTATCACAAACATTCACCATTCAATAGGTTTCAATTAGGTCATTCCTCATTCTTCTGAATACCAATCAATACAGGCTCAGAGCCATCAAATGGTCTTCATATGACAAGCCATTTAATCCTGAAATCATTTATGTGACCCTCCTTTGAACCCTCTCCAGTTTCAGCACATCCTTTCAAAGATGAAGGGCCAAAAACTGCTCACAATACTCCAAGTCAGGCCCTACCAGTGCTATACACAGTCTCAAAATTATATCCTTTCTTTTGTATTCCAGTCCTCTTCAAATGAAAGCTAATATTGTATTTGCATTCCTCACCCAAAACTCAACCTGCAAGTTAACATTTAGGGAATTCTGCACAAGGACTCTCAAATCTTTTTGCACCTCAGATTTTAGTATTTTCTCTCCATTTGGAAAATAGATATTCCTTTCATTCTTCTACCAAACTGCATGACCAATCACTTCCCAACACTGTATTCCACCTGCCTCTTCTTTGCTCATTTTTTCTTTCTGTAGCCTCCTATTTCTTCAGCCCTTCTGGCTCCTCGACTTGTCTTCATATCATCTGCAAACTTTACACCAAAGCCATCAATTTCATCATCCAAATTATTGAGACATAACGTGAAAAGATTCTGTCCCAACACAGGGGTTGGACAAACTTAGATTGCTTTCATTGGAGCTTTGAAGGCTGAATGTAGAACTGATAAGAGGTTTATACAATTATGAGTGTCACGTATAGCACCTATACTTGTACTGCACTGTTCTACAAATAGCACTTCTATCAGAACTGAGTAAAACTCTCATCACAGCTGAAAATTCTGGAATGATCAATCTATTTCTAAACCTGTGGACTATATTAAATTTTCAATTGTACAATCTAACAGTCTATTAAAAAGCAAACACTATTACCAATCTGGTTTCACTGTGGTCTCTCTGCTTGGTATGGTCAAGTGGTATGTGCAACAAAATGGGAAAAAAAATTGTAGTGATACAGATTCTAATGATGAATAAATTATAAATATATCGGGTGATACCAGTTTTTACTGAAATGATTTACCAGATTTGATATTGGAGAGAATCTGGATGCTAGCTGCGAAGTCAGAAGGCTATGCATTTTAGCTCTGCTCAATCGTTACTTATAGTACAGAATCTGCAGATTCAGTCCAGATAATGAAGAAATAAACGAGAGAAAATCTGCAGATGCTGGAAATCTGAGCAACATACACAAAATGCTAGAAGAATTCAGCAGGCCAGGCAGCATCTAGGAGAAGAGTACAGTCAACATTTCGGGCCGAGACCCTTTGGCAGGATGGCAGGAGGATTTTAGCCCGAAACATCGACTGTAATCTTTTCCTAGATGCTGCCTGGCTTGCTGAGTTCTTCCAGCATTATGTGCGTGTTGCCCAGATAATGAAGAATAGTTTATTTTTTTTATTTTTTAATTTAGGGATAAGCATGGGCCTTCTGACCCAACGAGTCCGCACCGTCCTATTACGCAATGTTAATTACTGCTAATTAACCTACTAACCCTATGTCTTCAGGATGTGTGTAGAATTCAGTGCACCCAGTGGAAACCCATGAGATTATGGGCAGAACGTAATACTCCTTAGGGAAAGTGGCAGGAATTGAATACAGGCTGCAGACGTTATAATATTGTTCCCACAGACAATTCAAATTCTGCAATTCTTTATTCACAAAATAAGAGAAAGAGATAGGTTAATGCCTTATTAAAACTGCATATCCCGATGCTTTTCTGTCAGATGGTTTTTGGGCCAGAAGATTGAATGTTTCCACTTTGCGGAATCTCTCAGCCATATAAATAGAGATCAGCTCCAATATATTAACGAACATCTGGATTTTTTGGAAGAACTGTACTTCAAAGGAGAAATCAAAATGAAGCTATTGCCTGTCCCCCAGATAATGGCCCAAGACTTGTTTCAAGAAAGGAAATCTGCTGCCCTTCTACTATGGATGAACTACTTAGCATTGTGTAGCTATTTTAATGATCTGACGTACAGCACAGGAAAGAGTGGTGGAAGTAGAATCAATAATAACCTTGAAATGGTAGGGATAAAGTGACTTAAAGAAAAAAGGTGGGGAGTTGGAGAAATTGTACAGTTCTTCTCAAAGTGATATGTAAAAATGCAAATGAAGACAAATAGCGTAAATACTTTTGTCTTCATTTAAAGTAGATGCTATTGTGGTTTTCTAGCCAACATTTGCTACACTTCCAAAAACAATTTATGTTACCAGGTGCTTTGAGACATTTTTCTTGACGTGACAAGATGCAAAGTAAATATTAGCATTGCAAGTACTTTTTTGATTTGGTTAATGAACGTCAGCATTTTGGTGATTACATTTCAGACACAAAGTGCTTGATATTCCCAAGTGGGACTAATTGCCAGCACTTGCCACCTGTATTCCCAATTCCTGGAACTTATATTTGTCTGATCAGCCCAGAATGTTTTGGCGCCCAGTGCCGAGACCCTGAACTACAAATAATTTCACTGAATCACAGGGTAAGAACGGAAGCTGTCACTCTCATTCGACTAGCTCAGGGATTCCCAACCTTTTTTATGCCATGGACCCCTGCCATTAACCAAGGGGTCTGTGGACTGGTCACCAGTCTGAAAGTCTTTAATTAACATATTAAAGTTTCATTCCTGGTTTTGCTGTCTATCAAAACTCTCAAGGCTTCAGAATACTTCTGAATGTCTGTGTTGCTCAGAGATAATTGAAAAACAACTAAAGATAAAATGAATTTACTTATTTATTTATTGAGGTAGAACACAGAATATGCTCTTCCAGCCCTTTGAGCCTCAATGCCCAACAATCCCCTGTTTTAATCTGAGCCTAATCATGGGATAATTTACAATGACCAATTAACCTACCAGCCAGTATACCTTTGGACAGTGGGAGGGAACCAGAGCACCTGGAGGAAACTCATGGGGTCACAGGGAGAATGTACAAACTCCTTATGAGCAATGGCAGGAATTGAACCCGTGTCGCCTGTACTGAGAAACGTACTAACCAGCACAACACTGTGCCGCCCCAAAATGATAAATTAACATATGAAAAAGAATTCATATCTAATAGAAAAACCTCCAAGTAATTTATCCAATGCAAAGAATTTAAAGTATTGTTTCACTTTTCCTCCCCATGCACCCACATTCCCTATTCAAATGAGTAGGTTCATGTGACCTCTAACCAGCCAGGTGATGCAAGATGTTTTGTAGTGAGTGCAAGAGAATTTCAGCCAACTCCAATATCAGATTGCAAAGCTTGGAAAAAGCCGTCAGTGCTCAGTCAACTAATTTAGTCTCATACCTAGCACTAAAGCAAGCCAAAGATTAAAGATCTCAGCAAGGAACCTATGACCATCCACAGATCTTTTTCCCCATGCATTCTGATTCAAATACAAATAGGTGTTCAGTTTTAGTTGTGCTGAAGAAGCCTTGCTGAATGAAAAGTTTTTTTGCAAACGTGACTATGGTCTTGGGAGGAGCACTTGCAGAATTATTTCTTTCTTTTTCTCCCACTTATCTCTTGTTCCAGATGTCTGCTTTATTGTTTACTCTTGCAGGTGGTCGTCTAAAAGTAACAGGAGCTGTAAATACTCCTGTGTATGAAGCAATTATAACACTTCACAAATGATTCTCTGGACCAGTTAACTGTAGACAATAACAGCTACTTCCTAATTAATTATAATATACAAATCCAGTCAAGAGATCCAAGCCAGATCACAAATTCGACTTGCAGACCTATAGCAGTTGTTTCTTTACTGAACTAAATAATTGGAAAAATCCTTGAAATATTTGGCATGTCTGTTCTGCCAGATGAATATTGTGTTATTACCTACACCATATACCTTATTTATAATTTAAAACAAATCCCAATTCCTTTGAAGGAAAAATCCTACAAAAAGTCATGGATACAGCCCAGTTCTTCACAGGTAAAGCACTCCCCACCATTGAGCTCATCGACACAGAGCACTATTGCAGGAAGATAGCGTCCATCATTAAGGAACCTCACCATCCAAGGGATGCTCTCTTCTCGCCGCTGCCATCAGGAAGAAGATACAAGAGTCTCAAGACCCACATCACCAGGTTGAAGAAGAGTTTTCACTCTTCAACTATCAGGCTCTTGAACCAGTGAGCATAACTTCACTCACCTCATCACTGAATTGGACTCACTTTCAAGGACTCTTCATCTCATATTCTCCATTTTTGTTGCTTACTTATGTATTACTATTATATCATTTTTTTCTTTTGTATTTCCACAGTTTGTTCTCTTTTGCACATTGGCTGTTTGTCTGTAAGGTGTGGTCCTTCATTGATTTCATTGTGTTTCTTGGATTTACTGTGGATCCCCAAAAATATCTCAGGGTTGCATACGGGGGTGACTGATATGCATTTTGATAATAAATTTACTTTGAACTTTGAGTTTTTCTGATGAGATTTGTGCAAAAGAGTCAAATTCGCTGAGTCTTTCTGGAGATTGTAAGATTGCCAGTGCGCTTCAACATGTCTTAAAGGTTCAAAGGTTCAATTTAATGTCAGAGAAATGTATATGATAGACACACTGAAATGCTTTTTCTTCACAAACATCCCTATGCTTCCCTGTGCTTTCCTTCACAGGGAAGTTGCAGGCTGCAGATTTTAGCAATAGCATACCCTTCTCTCACTGTTACCATCAGAAAGGAGGTACAGAAGCCTAAAGGCACACACTCAGCGATTCAGGAACAGCTTCATTCACTCTGCCATCTGATTCCTAAATGGACATTGAACCCATGAACACTACCTCACTTTTTAAATATATATTATTTCTGTTTTTTTGGCACAATTTTTAATCTATTCAATATACATATTCTGTAATTGATTTACTTATTTACTTTAACATTTTTTTCTTCTGTGTTATTTATTGCATTGGACTGCTGCTGCTTAGTTAACAAACTCCATGATACATGCCGATGATAATAAACCTGATTCTGATTCTGAAGATGTATATCCAGTAATTTTGAGAACTGCCTGCAAAATGTCAGTGACTATCACCAACGCCATCTTCAAAGAGATCAAGAGGATTTAATAAAATGATATTTGCAATGCTGATATCAAAACAGAAACTGTTGGAATTGCTTTGCAGGTCAGGCAACATTAAAAGAACAAGAAACAGATAATACTTCAGGCTACAGACTCTCTGTAGAATTGTTTCTGTCTCTTTCCTCAGCTGCTGTCCGACTGCAGTATTTTCTGTTTGTATTTCGGATTTCCAGCCTCTGATTTAAAAACAAAATATTTGCAGTAGATTGCTGTTTTTCATTTTAGTTGTGGATTTTGAATATCCAAATTTGCAAGGTAGCCAAATAAAATCAGAATTAATATCATAAGCATTTGTCGTGAAATATGTTTACTTTGCGGCAGCAGTCCATTGCAACACAGAATTAAAACATGATAAATTACAATCAGAAATATTTCTACTTATTTAGTTTATGTAAAATAGTGCTAAAAGAGAACATAAATGATTAAAAAAATGGTGAGTTAGTATACATGGGCTCATTGTCCATTTAGAAATCTGATGGCGGAGAGGGGAAGAAGCTGTTCCTAAAACTTTAAGTGTGCGTCATCCTCAACGATGGATGTTGTCTTTCAGGCATTGCCTTTTGAAGGGTTCCTTGATGCTGGGGAAGCTAGTGCCCCTGACGGAGCTGACTCAGTTTGTAACTTTCTGCAGCATTTTCTGATCCCGTGTAGTGACCCCTTCATACCAGTAACCAGTTAGAATGCTCTCCATGGTACACCTGTATCAATTTGTGAGAATCTTTGGTCTTTGATGGCATACCAAGTCTCTTCAAACGCCTAATGAAATATAGCCACTGTCTGGCCTCCTTTGTGATTGTATCACCATGTCACCATGTTTAATGTAAATAGAAGGAAACACAATTTTATCAATAGCCCACAATTCTAAAAATAGTCAGAACATTTAAGTCTTGTTCCAAAGAAACATCTTGGTCATGATCTCAGTGCAGTGCTAAGGAAGTCTGAACACATTTAGAAATGCAGATGTTCAAATGAAGTGATAAATTGCTCAGCAAACTTCCAACCTGGAATGACGGAGGCAGAGCATGATGGCAGAGGATTATTTTCCTGATTGGATGCCAGTGACTAGTTGTCTCTCAAGAGGACCAATGCCAGAACCATTGTACTTTGAAAGACATGGATGTCTATGAAGAAGACAAAATCAGTAAGTTTGTGCATGGCACATGTGGAATGCACAGAAAATGCTCGAGGAACTCAGCAGGCCAGGCAGCAATCTATGCAAAAAAGCACAGTTGACGTTTGGGCTGAAACCCTTCGGCAGGACTGGGTAGGAGGTAGCAATGAGGGGGAAGGGGTGTGGGATCTATAAGGTTGTTGGTGGTGGATGGGAGATCCCTATGGACAATAAAATTGGTGATGGTGTGGGAGACAAAGGACTGGGGTTCCTTAGTGGGGTCCTGTTTGAGGGGTAAGTAAGAGGAGGTGCCTCAGAGTTGGTGCTGGGCCTCTACAAGGTAGAGGACAGTAACCAGACTGGTACAGCACCTCCCTTATCTGCAGGTTTGATGGTGAGTTTAGGATTGGTGTGGAGTGAGTGGAAAGCTGAGCATTCAGAAGGAGTGAGGTTGGAATAGGACTGAGGAGTGTTAAGGTTTAGACAGTTAATGTCCCATCAGTAGTTGATAATGAAAAGGTCCAGAGCAGGCAGAAGACCAGGGCAGGCTGTCCAGGAAGAGGAGGTGTTTTGAAGATGGGAGAAGCAGTCATCGGTGCAGGGTGGAGAGTCCTTGCCAAAGAAATAGGCTCGGAGACAGAGGCGGTGGAAGAAGAACTCAGCGTCATGGCAGGCATGGAACTCACTAAGATGTGGATGCCCTTACTGAGGACAAAACGTTCTGCCTCAGGAAAGGGAAGGTCGGAGGGAATGGCGAAAACCCAGCATGGATGAGAGCTGGGATAAGATGGGGGAAGGGAGGTTTGGGGTGTTCAGAGGTGGTGGAGTGAGAGGAAGATGGAGTCTCCAAGGGCCCAAGAACTAGTGGTTGGACCTGACAGAGACAGGATTATGGAGTGGCAGTGGGGGATGAGGTTATAGGGGTTCCAGCAACAGCGTGTGAAAACCTGGAGTTGAGGTCAAGGCCAGAGTTGGAACTGGAGGTTGCACAATCAGCACGTTGGAGGGTTTCAGCCCGAATCGTCGACTATACTTTTTTCTATAGATGCTGCCTGGCCTGTTGAGTTCCTCCAGCAATTTGTGCATGTTGCTCGGATTTGCAGCATCTGCAGATTTTCTCTTGTGAATGTGGAAGGTTTTCTTAATCTGTAGAGAATTTTTTTTTGGTGAAATGGGCTGGAAAATTGTAGAATTTAATCCAAATGACTGTGAAATGATGCATTTTTCAGCCACAAAAGAGTCTAGGGTTTACACCATGAATGGTGGATCTTAAAGAGAATTGAGGAACTACATAGCCTTCAAGTAAAGGTTACAGATCCTTAAAGGTGTCAATGTATAGCAAAAGTGGTTTGGAAGGAATACACAACATTGGATTTCATTAATAAGGGCATCAAAATGTGAGATTATACTCCAAATTTATAAAATCTTGGTCAGATGAGTGCAGTTCTGGTCACCAAGATGCAAGGTGAATGTGATAGTTTTGCAGAATGTGCAGAATAGAAGCAGTGCAGTTTTGAGAAGAGACTGGAGAAAAGAGAAGGGCCACATGGTTTATGTCTATGCGGCGTGATTCCAAGAAAGTTTGAACACCAGGATATAAAGTAGATAAACAAGTAGTTTATCTGCTCAGTAGCTTACTGATTTCTGTTCTTCAACTGCAGAATTGAAACGGATTAACTATTGATTACTTAATTACTTCTTGTAAGATCCTGCTGTGTATGAAGTCGCTCTCCCATTTTCTACATTGTGATAGTGATCCAACTTCAAGAGTGATTTTAGTAGCTACAAAGCATGCTATCATACCTTTTGGTCTTGGCAGTTGATATATAAATACAGAATTGAAAATGCAGGAAAAACTCAGCAGGCGTTTCTGAAGTGACTCTGATTGCCTGTTTAGAAGCAAACTGAAAAGCCCCACAAAGTTGCTGTTTGAAATATTGGGTGATTTATTTAAAAAAAAACTGGTCCAAGAGTCTGGTCATACTTGATCCATCTGACCATGAACCTGATACAGCTTTCATATTCTCAGTTGACAGAACTACCAGTACAACTACATTTTGATAACAAAAGTGTGGTTTCAGAATGTCTTGTTACAGTAACAGACTGGGTCCTGACTACAGAAAAATGTGATCCACAGGTCTAATATCAAATCCAATTGTATATTACAACAATGGGTGCGTGCTATGAATGAATTAATAAACTAAGAACAGTACAGCACAGTACAAGCCCTTTGGCCCCCGATATTGTGCAAACCTTTTAACCTACTTCAATCAAATCGTTCCCTCCCATATCACCCTCTTTTTTTTTTTCATTTTAAGCATTTTCATAATTAATGAAGTTCCGGAAACTTGAGTGTCGTCACTGCTGCATTTCATGTCTCGACTTGTAGGCTTTGTCTGCCGTTCTCTGTTATCATATTAGTGCAATCCACATCCCTATTTAGTATTCATTAACCCTCACTATTCTTTCCCCTATAACGCCTTTCACTTTGATTTATCTTTTTTTAAGTTCAAAGTAAATTTATTCTCTAAGTACATAATGTTACCATATACAACCCTGAGATTCTTTTTCTTGTGGATTTATTCATTTTCTCAATGAATCCATAATACAGTAATAATCATAATATAATCAATGAAAGACTGCACCAACTTGGGTGTTCAACAAGTATGCAAAAGACAACAAACTGTGCAAATACATAAATGAGCAAATAAATCAATAAATAAAGAGAATCAATACACATCAGGAACTCAATGAAAAGTCCTTGAAAGTGAGTCCATCGGTTGTGGGAACAGTTCAGTGATGGAGCAAGTGAAGTCAAATGAAGTTATCCCCACTAGTTTAAGAGCCTGATGGTTGAGGGATAATAACTGTTCCTCAACCTCCTGTACCTTCTTCCTGATATCCTGGATGAAGAAAGTCTCTAATGATGGATGCTGCATTCCTGCAACAACAATTCATGTAAGTGTTCTCAATGGTGGGGAGGATTTTACCCGTGATGGATTGGACAGTATCCACTGCTTCTTGTAGGATTTCCTGTTCAAGGGCATTGGTCTTTCCATTCCAGCTGTGATGCAGCTAGACAATATACTCTCCACTACACATCCATAGAAATTTGTCAGAGTTTAGGAAGCCATGTCTGATCTTCACAAACTGCCAAGGAACTAGAGGCACTGTCGAGCACTCTTCATAATTGCACTTATGTGCTGGACCCAGCACAGGTCCTCTGAAATAAAATTCTTGCTCCCATTAAGAGCTCTTTGCTGAAGGTCTCCTGCATTGTTGAGGAGCCAAATACAAGCTTGAGGGAATAAAAACCTCTCCATTCCTCTGGGCATTTTGCACCCTACAGGACTCAGTATAAAAGTCAGATCTCACTCGCATTATGTTCAATCAGAGTGGACAAGAAATCATCGTAGAGTCTGGTGTCTGAGAATAATGCCAGATTGCTGTGTGTGCAAACACTTCAGCCACACCAGTGATAAACACAATGTAGCAGGCAGCATTGCTTCCTCCACCATCATATTATAATCCTCACACTCTGGAATGCAGATCAAATCCAAGTTACACACTTCATCTCAAGCGATATTACTGCTTTAGTTATGTCAAAGCCAGAGCATGTGCCTTGTATCTCCCTCTACTGAGGGTACAAAATTAATTGTTAATACTTGTTTGCAAATAAAATTAAAATCAGACATGCTTTTCCTGCGCTGAACAACATTTCAATTACATTTATGCATAAGTATGGGATTATACAGGAAAGAGGCTTTTTATAAAACTTCAGTTTCCAAGGTTTCTGCAGTCCCTCGATGTACAAAGGAGATTGAAAATGATACATTTCAAATTGCTCTGAGCTTTGAACTGCATAGCTGTTCATTATACAGGTACACGGCTGTAGAATAAAACTTTATCATCCTGCCATCATCCGAATAATTTTTTCATATCAAACAATAACATTGGGAGTACGGGATTGTGATTGTACTTGGGTCAGAGAAGCAGCAGAGAAAGAGATAGGTTGTCTGCCATATCTATAAATCAGCTGCCTTGATCATGATAATATTATTGCATGTAGAGCCATAAACAGTACTGCTCATTTTCTGAGCTAAGGATGCTGCTTACAAAGCATCGGGTTGGAAATGTCCAGAAATAAAGTTGCTCACTGTGATGTGCTCTAGCCTGTGTGATCCTTCAAGGACTGGGTATTTTATTATAGGAAGAAAAAAATCAATTTTGATGTAAAAACAGAAATGCAGAAAGAGTAATGAGATGTGTCAGGTCATAGACACGTTATGAACACTGAAAGACAGGGAAAAAACAAGCTGGTCTGAAGTGAAGAGCAAGTTGGGAAGGAAATGGGTGGAACAAGGGAAATGTCTGTAACAGAGTCAAATGATTTGGCAACTGGATAGATTGTTGAGATATGAAATGCTAATTAATTGCTCTTTCTAAAGATGTTGAATTCCACTTGTGTTTTAGATTCCATCTTCTTCAGATTTAAGTATTTTTAAGAACATAAGAAATCGGAGCAAGAGTAGGCCATCCAGCCCATCGAGCCTGCCCCACCATTCAATAAGATCATGGCTGATCTGTCCGTAAACTCAGCTCCATCTACCTGCCTTTTCCCCATAACCCTTAATTCCCCTACTATGTAAAAATCTATCCAACTGTATCTTAAATATATTTAGTGAAGAAGCCTCAACTGCTTCCCTGGGCAGAGAATTCCACTGATTCACCACTCTCTGGAAAAAACAGTTTCTCCTCTTCTCTGTCCTAAATCTTCTCCCCTGAATCTTGAGGCAGTGTCCCCTAGTTCTAGTCTCACCTACCAATGGAAACAACTTTTCTACTTCTATCTTACCTATCCCTTTCAATATTTTGTATGTTTTTATAAGATCCCTTCTCATTCTTCTGAATTCCAGAGAGTATAGTCCCAGACGACTCAATCTCTCCTCATAAGTTAACCCCTTCATCTCTGGAATCAACCTGGTTAACCTCCTCTGCACTGCCTCCAAAGCCAGTATATCTTTCCTCAAGTATGGAGACCAGAACTGCACACAGTACTCCAGGTGTGGCCTCACCAGTACCATGTATAGTTGCAGCATGACCTCCCTGCTCTTGAATTCAATGCCTCTAGCAATGAAGGCCAACATTCCGTTTGCCTTCTTAATAACCTGTTGTACCTGCAAGCCAACTTTTTGCAATTCATGCACAAACACTCTCAAGTCCCTCTGCACAACAGCATGCTGCAATCTTTCACCATTTAAATAATAATCGACTCTTCTATTATTCCTTCCAAAGTCGATGATCTCGCATTTACCAACATCATTTTCCATCTGCCAGACCTTGACCCACTCACTTAACCTATCTATATCCCCCTACAGACTCTCCACATCCTCTGTACAATTTGCTTTTCCACTCAGTTTAGTGTCATCATCAAATTTTGCTACGCTACATTCAGTCCCCTCTTCCAAATCATCAATGTAAATGGTAAACAGCTGCAGGCCCAGCACCGACCCCTGCGGCACCCCACTCACCACTGACTGCCAACTGGAGAAACACCCATTTATACCAGCTCTTTGCCTTGTATTGGTTAACCATCCCACTATCCATGCCAATACACTTCCTCTGACTCCATGCATCCGTATCTTATTTATAAGTCTCTTGTGCGGCACCTAATCAAATGCCTTCTGGAAATCCAAGCATATGATATCCACCTGTTCCCTCTATCCACTGCACTCATTATGTCCTCAAAGAACTCCAGTAAGTTTGTCAAACAGGACCTGCCCTTTCTGAATCCATGCTGCGGCTGTCTAATGGAACAACTCCTTTCTGAATGTTTCACTATTTCTTCCTTAATGACAGCTTCAAGCATTTTCCCAACTACAGATATTAAGCTAACTGGCCTATAGTTGCCCATCTTTTGCCTACATCCTTTTTTAAGAAATGGCGTGATATTTGCTGTCTTCCAGTCCGCCGGGACCTGACCAGAGTCTAGAGATTTTTGGTAAATGATTCCCAACATGTCTACTATAACTTCTGCCGATTTCCTCAGCACCCGGGGATGCACCCCATCAGGACCAGGGGATATCTGCCTTTAAGCCCTCTCGTTTGCTCATCACTATCTCTTCAGTGACAGTGATTTTATCGAGGTCCTCACCTCCCATTTCGTCCATAACATCCTTCTTTGGCATATTAGACATGTCCTCCACCATTCAATAGTCGTTCAATGCCTCAGCCATTTCCTTATCACCCAATATCAATTTCCCCTTCTCATCTTCCAACGGACCTACGTTGACTTTAGCCACCCTCTTCCACTTTACATATTTATAAAAACTTTTGCTATCTGTTTTATTTTACATTTGAACTAAGATGGCTATCGGACATTTTAGATTATGGCTTATCAGGATGATGTTGGACAACTATAATGTACAAGCCTTCCTCACAATCTGAATAGCTAAAGTGAAAAATGATAGGATGTGTCTTTTAATATGCAGAGGGATATTTGGGTGCAAATCCATAGGGCTGTGAAAGTATCCATACAAGTAGATAGGCTAATAAAGAAGGCATTTGGCATGCTTTCCTTCATTGATTGAGTCATTGAGTCGGGCAATCATGTTACGGATACAGTAGATAAAACTTTAATTAGACTACACTGGGAGTGTTCTGTACAGTCCATCGTCAGAAGGATGTGGAAGCTCTGGAAAGGGTACAGAGGGGTTTACCAGAATGCTGGTATGAGTTAAAAGGAGAGATTGGACAAAATTGGGTTGCTTTCTCTGGAGCATCAGAGGCTGAGGGAGACCTGATAGAAGTTTATAAAAACTGAAGAGAGGTGTAGATAGAGTCAACAGTCAGGATCTTTCTTAGTGGACACAAATTCAATTCCACATGACATGCATTTCAAGTGAGCAGGGCAAGTTTAAGGAAAAACACACCACACAAAATGCAGCAGGTCAAGTTGCATCTATGGAAATGAATAAACAGTTGATGTTTTGGGCAGAGACGCTTCACAAGTCCTGATGAAGGGTCTCGCCCGAAATGTTGACTGTTTATTCATTTCCATAGACGCTGCCTGACCTGCTGAGTTCCTCCAGCATTTTATGTGTTCTGCCTTGGATCTCCAGCATCTGCAGATTTTCTCGTGTTTGTGATTCAAGCTTAAAGAAGATGTGTGGGACGAGATTTTTTAACACAGAGAGTGCTGCGTTCCTGGAAGGGGCTGCATAGTGGTAGAAACAGAGATGATGGTAGAGATTAAGAGGCTTTTAGACTGGCATATTAATATGCAGGGAATGAAGGGACATGTATCATATGCAGACTGAAAAGACTGAGTTTAATATGGCATTGTATTCAACACAGATATTGTGAGCTGGAGGGCTTATTCTGATACTCTGCTGTTCCGTATTCCATTTCATATCCTGCATTTGCCTTATAGACTTTCCTATCAAAAACTTCCACTCACTATTATTACTTGTAAGTGTTATTGGGAATTATAAATGTTATCTACATTGTGGCAATCGAAAATCAAAATTTAGTTTTGCAAGTATATAAGTTATAGCAAATTGAAACTAATTTCCAACCAAATTCTCATATGCAAATCATACATAATTCAATTAATTTACTTATCAGTTAACAACATTTAATGTTCAGCAAATGTTAAAGATTGTTTCAAAAATGGGTGCTTTGATATTCCAGTGTAATTTAAATGACACTTCATTAACATATTATCAATTAAAATATTGACCATTTGATCCATTTTTTATTAATTTCTTATTGAGTAATTAAAATACTTGAAGAGCTATTTCAACCTTCATGACAGGTGAAGACACTGGAAACTTGGATTTAAAGTATCCACTTCAAACTAAAAACATTTAACCTGCATGGTCATGAATTCTCAATCTCTCACAAGCCTTAATCATCTGAATCATTGACTAGAGACAGATAAAACTTGCAAGAAGAAAAATTTACTTTCATTTAGTAGAGTTGGGGAGAAAGTGCTTGCATTTACATCTTCCTTTATTTATGGTCAACTGGCAGTTTTTACAACCATTATTTTCAATGTCACTATTGTACTACCGATGCCACAATGCCTAGCAACAGAGTACTACCATGCAGTAACAATGCAAAAATAAATTTCTTTGCAGGTGACTTCTAAGAGTGCATGCTTAATAAGGAAGGCAATAGATAAATGAGGTAGAATTTTCAGCTGGTAAAGGGAATTGAATTTTAAAAGAAGGAGTTTATGTTATGGGTAGTTCGACTATAGTCAGAAATTGTTGAAACATCATCTGGACTGTACAATTTGTATTCCTAATTTAAGGAAGGGTAGTAATGAATTCAAAGCAGATCAGTGAAAGATTACTTGGCTGCTACTTGAAATAGGGGGACTGACCTATTCTTCAATGAAGTTCACTCCTCCTCTTCAAAACTCCAGTGGATGCAGAAAGGGCAAGGTTCATAGCTCAGGGATGCCAAGAAATTTGGTGCAAATCTGATGAAAAAGTAGGCAAATACTTGACCAAAAAAAGGTTACACAGTCAACCAGCTTCATTAAAAAAAAAAGGAACATAAGTTATCCGGTGGTTCTGAAAAACCATTTGATGTTACAAGTATGATGACAATTTGAGTTTCAGAAATCACTACCTAAATGAAATTTGAGTAATGAAGTAAAATACGCTCTCACGGAATTTGTGAAAAAATGCAAAGGAATCAACAACAACTTTCTTTCAATGTTTCTTGATACATACGCAGAGGACATGTCTTCATTTCATGGAAGTTTAGATACATCCCACTTCTGAGGAATATAGCAACCACCCCAACTCCACAATATAGTGGTCACCTGTATAAGGATAATTATATGCTATAATATACTGTACTACAATATAATATAAATATTTTCTAAAATGATCAATTACTGGAGGAAGGTGTGGCAAAAGCTGTGTGCAAATCAATGATCTGTTCTGTCTTATATGTATGGTATCATGGTCTCCTGGCTCCTAAAAAGTTTGAAACTGCAACTCGAAACCTCAAAAACAATTTCGACACTTTCTAGTGAAAGCATAATACATTAGCTATTAGTTCCTTCTTAATTTGAACAGCATAAAAATCCATCCTTGTTTGATAGTACTAAATGTTCTTTACAATAAGCCTTAATCTTTCAGCCATTCTATTGGAGTAAATGGGACTGAATTCCCGAGGCAGACTTTATCTCGCTGTTGCCACAATGCAGCATCTTTAACAGTATTAATTGAGGATGAATTAAAGAATATTTAAGGTCAGAATAGAGTAGTGCATTTGAGCTCTCAAGCTATTCAATAAGAAAATAGCTGATCAAATTTGCTGTCTGTTTCCCACACCCTTTATTCTGTAATTGTTCAAAGGTCTAACTCAGCCATGAATATATTCAGTGATTCAGCCTCCACAATTCCAGGGAGTAGAGAATTCCAAACACTTATGATTTGGAAAAAGAAGATTCTCCTCAACTTTTTTTAGTTGGGTGATTCCTTTTTTTTTGAAACTGTGATCTCTTTATCTTTATTTTCCCAATAGAGGAGTCAACTTTTTGCAGATTCCTCAGCATATCCCCTCAATAATATTCATTCTCATCTGTCAAAACCTTGAAGAGTATAGGCTCAACCACATAAAACAGGGGTGTCAAACTCATTTTAGGTCACGGGCCGGATTGAGCAAAATGCAGCTTCATGTGGGCCGGATCAGTCGGACGCGTGCGAACGCAGCTTTCGTTGCCTCCGTTTTTTCAGCCTGCTCTCATGTGTCTCAGTCTCTGCTATAACTACAAAGTGTTTCACTTTACAAATTCCGTTTCTTATGAAGAAGACTGCCGAGCAAGACTGCCGAATAAACACTAAAAACCCTGAAAACCTGGTACCTGAATAAACTCAGCATTAGCCATATCATACGCCATAGGCGCTTCGATTACTGGGGCCAGCTTTAATAGTAATTAGATATTATCTCGCGGGCCAAAGATAATTCCACCGCGAGCCGGATTTGGCCCGCGGGCCTTGAGTTTGACATATATGACATAAAATAATAGTTTCATTCCAGGCAACTGTTTTTATGCCTCATTACTCATTTATATCTTTAATTTTATCAATTTCACATGGTCATCATTTTGTGTCAATTTGTTAGTTATGGATACATAGTTGAGAACTGCACCTGGATTTTGATTATTTATAGGCAAGACTGAAATCCCAGTACTCAAAGAGTTTAATAATTACGAAAACCCATTATCTCTGGGCAGGTTAGCTCATACATTAGAACCTGATAATGAAAGTACATTCATCAAATAGTCTATATTTAAGTGGAGTATCATTCCGTACAATCATGAGTTTTACACTGATTAATGCATTATATTAAAAAAAACTTTAAAAATGACAATTATAGACAGTGAGAGAATATTATTCACTATTGGGAGGACACAATCAGTGAACGGCAGGAGGCTTAAGAATGTTATTATACAAAAGGATTTTGGGTTCCAAGTCCACAGCTCCCCGAAAGCGGCAACACATGTAGACAGGGTGGTAAAGAAGGAATATGACGTACATTCCTTCATTGCCCAGGGAATAAAGTCAGGAAGTCATGTTGCAGTTGCATAAAATTTTGATTAGGATGTTACTTGGAGCATTTCTGGTTGCCCTGTTACAAGCAAGATGTGGAGGGTTTGGAGAGGGGACAAAGAAGTTTTACTAGGATACTTCCTGGATTAGAGAATAATTTAGGATAGGATATTGAAAGTATATAGATACATCAAATTACAAGTCAAAACAAGGATTCGACCAAGAATAAGGGGAAATGAAAGGACAGGTAACTAAATGCTCAGTTGAAGATGTGAATATAAGGAAGGAACTCAAAGAAGTGACAGGATGGGAGAATTAGGTTGAGAAATCGAGAAATAGAGTCTTGATGACTTTGTGAACATATACTGACAGTACAGTAAATTACAACGGAAGGTGCATAGGGGCTGCATCAAGATTTTAGCATATTGTTTTGATGAATGTGGGTGGAGCAGAATTAGTGAGGGTCCTGAAAATATTGTCGAACATTTTAAAAGGTCAGTAAAATGAAATGATTGGACTTCTTTTCCAAAACCATGACTTTGTCTAATCATTTTCAATGTTTCTAGCTATATCTTCAATTATAATTTCTAACATTTTACCTGTGACTAATATGAAGCCAGCAAATGGTTGTTTTCCTGCATTATATCTCTCATTATGAAAAAAATACAGTTACATGTGCTGTTTTCAAATCCAAAGGTATGTTTCCTAAATGGAGGGAATTCAAGAAACTTAAAGCCAACACATGAACTACATTATTAACCACTTCTTTCTTGAAACTAGGATGAAGTCCCTCAGGACCAGGGGACTAATTCTTCCCTAATTTCAATAATTTACTCCAACTAATGAAACAACAGGTATCCTTCTGGTCCTTGACAAAGGTGCCAAAAAGAACAGCTTCTCAGTATATAAGGTATCTAAACTCTTAGAGGCACATCACACCTCTGCCAAGTCCTTCCCCCTTCTCTGCTACCCCGGGGAAATCAAGCCCAGATTCTCTTGTCAATTTTTAAAGTAAAAATTCTTATTCTAAATCTTTCTGTTATTCCATATTTCCTTATGATATTGAAGAAGACCATTTAGTTCACTATTCATGCCAGTTTACTGTACAATCCCATTAATTTTTTAATCATCATAGCCCATTCTATAAGATCATAAGACAATACAAATTTGGGATCTAATTATGCCATTTGGCTCATTGACTCTGCTCCACTATTCAATCATGGCTAATTTTTTCCCCTCTCAATCCCATTCTTCTCATTGTAACTTTTGTCGCACTTACTAATCAAGTGCCTATCAACAACTTATTTCAATATACCCAATGACTTGTCCTCCAGGGCTGCCTGTGGCAATGAATTCTACAGATTCACCACCCTTTGGCTGAAGAGTGCTTAGCTATATAAAGATTTAATGACCCATTTGAAAATTAATTCAATTTGCACTGTCATTCCTAGAAGGATGTCCCCAAATACTAAACAAATTAAAGTGAGCACTGGAACAGACAGACTCGGCCACATATGTATAACAGGTCCTTGGATATGCCTGGATGAGTTCAGAGTGCGGTAAATGCACCATAAGGAATCCTGAGTTTCATAAACAAAGGCTTTGAATACAAAAAAAAACATGGCTTGTTAAAGCTTTAAAGAAGTAGTAAGACTGCATTTCACCTTGGTTACCAGTTTTGATGAATGTGTGGCCTAACTGATATGTCATTTGATACCTGTAACGGTAAACTGCAATTGTAAAACTTGCAGTTTCCGGTGCTGAAATAGTTATTTTCCACAGAGAAGAATTTACTTTCCTGCAGATTGTGAGTTTTGACAGCATGGTAGTATGGCTAGTAGAGCAGCCAGCGTACTGCTCCAGCATACCAAGTTCAGTACTAACCTCTGGAGCAGCTAGTGTGGTTTTGCATTTTCTCCCTGTGATTCTACATGTGTGTGTGTGTGTTCCCTACACTGAAGGTCAAGTCAAGTCAAATGTATTGTCACTTAACTATATACTTTTATGCCACCAAATGAGACAAAGTTTCTCCAGTCTGGCGTGTAAAGCACGACAGTACACATAACACACAATTAACTCACAATAGCTTAGGAAAGTAAGAATTAAATCTGCAGTTGAATTATGCATAGATAAACAAAGTAAACTGCATGAATGAAATACATAGGTTGCAACACAAATCATCCCGACACACCGTGAATGTGATGCAGCAGGGAGTTCAGAAGCCAAATGGCCTGAGGGAAGAAGCTGTTTCCCATCCCGACCATTTTTGTCTCTTTGCATTGGAGTTTCTTCCCTGATGGTAGAATTTCAAAAAGGATGCTGGATGGATGGGTGGGATCTTTGATAGTACTAGGGGCCCTGGATCCTCAGCATTCCTGATAAATGTCCCCAGTGGATGTTAGAGAGACCATTGTGATCTGCTCGGCCATTCTGAACAGTTCTTTGTAGGGACTTCCAGTACGATACTCTGCTGCTCCCATTTCAGATGGAGATGTAGTTTGCCAGAATGCTCTCAAAGTTGCTTCAGTAAAATTCAGTTAAGATGGTGGGGGGGGGGGGGAAGGGGGTGGAGTGTTGGGAGAGCCTCCTTCGCCTTCATCTCCTCAAGTGGTTTAGTATGTTATCTGTCCAGTTTATATTACCCCTAGTGTGATGTGGATCTGAGAATTTATGGGAATGTGGGGAGAGCTGAAAGGCCTAGATAAAGGGGTCATGGAGAGCTCTGCCGAACACAGCCCCTGCTCTTCCTGCGGCTGCTGTTGTTTGTTGGGAACCAGACTGATGGCACCCTTGTAGCAGTGAAAGGGTTAAAGTGATCCAATTGTCACGTGGATTAGAGTAGAGGGAGCTGAGCCACCATGACATTGGGCAATGCCACTGAGATGAGTGCTGGTGTTGGCAACAGAGAGCAAAAACTGCAAATGAGTGTAAGGCTCAGGACAGCATCAATACTGGCATGGTGAGTCTCCCAGCCAATGTTGGGGACTGGCAGCATCTCACGTTCTTTGCAGTGCTTCTGAAAGACAGAGTGTGAAAGGAAGAGATCAGATGCAGTAATATAATATCCAAATTAAGATGATCTCATTTAACTGTTGACCTGTAATTTCATGCCTTGACTTATAATTTATCACCTGGCAGTGCTGTAAGTTTCTGTTTTAAATTTGCTTTCTTATGCTTTTGGTGTAGTCCTTGAACTCCTCCTTCAGTGTGGAAGTGCTCCAGTGATTTGCAAATAGCTGACATCTGGCTTTCATTAATGAGCCTGAGGTCAGAACATTGGCGCTTCCATAGTTGGCGTCAGAGAGAACGAAATGAAGAGTACAGATGCCTGGAAGTGGGAATAGCATTCAGGAGCAGCTGCAATCCTTTCAGTGATCAGTTAACTGTACTACCTAGCACTTCTGAATAAATAGCGATCACTAGATAGGAAATGTCAAAAGGTTCAACACAAAACGATTTTCCACTCATTGCTAAAAGAAGACAATAGAACCATAAGGGGTCAGGTAAATACCAAGAAACATGAGCCCTTGGTCAACTGGTTCATTTTTTGAATGTGCATTGATATTCAAGTTGAGTATTTTTTTTCTGAATTTATGTTTCTACTTTGTTATTTTGATATGAAACTCAGTCCAATGGCTTTGCCTGAATTCGCCAACAGTGGACAGAAGAAATTCTCGGATAGGTGACTTACTTTATTGATTTTGGTGACAAGTACAAACTTGCTGTCACCCATGTGGTTCAATCTTTGCAATTGCATCTCAATTTCTTCCAAAAGAAGACAGTATTCTTTAGGTGGCTGCTATATCCCATGTATGATGATAGGATATCAAAACTGTGAAGCAGGATTTGCTGATTTTATTTTGGTTACAACATGACTTCCTTTTCATGGCTTAGTTGCTGTGGTAACATGATGCTTCTTCACCAATTAACAGTGCACATTGAGCTTGACAGCAAACCGTGTATGCTATTTCTTCACTGAGTAGTCAGGACCCAGGACTGTGGATATCTGCTTTGTAATATCTTACAGACATTCCAATGAATCTGCATTGTAAATTGTAAGCTGCTTCATACTGAACTCATGGGCAACCATGCAAATTGAGTACCTCCATCTATTCTGTTCCTTGAAAGAGGGATAACCCAATAGGGGTCTTGTTGTTGAAAAGCTTGCAAATTAAACTACACAGCCAGTGGCCATGTTATTGGGTATACCTGCTTGATAATGCAAATATCTAACCAGACAATCATGTGGCACCAACTCAGTGCATAAAGGCACAGTCGAGAGGTTCAGTTATTGATCAAAGCAAACATAAGAATGGGGAAGAAATGTGACCTAAGTGACTTTTACCCTGTGAAGTGATTGTTGGTGACAGACAGGATGGTTTGAGTATCTCAGAAATTACTCATCTCCTGGGATTTTCACACACAATGCTCTCTAGATTTTACAGAGAATTGTGCAAAACACAATCCAGTAAGTGGTAGCTCTGTGGGCAAAAACTACCCTGTTAATGAGGGCGGTCAGAGGAGGATGGTCAAACTGGTTCAAGCTGACAGTGACTCAAATAACTATGTGTTACAACAGTGGTATGCACTGTTTGAAAGCATAACACGTCAAACCTTGAAGGCGATCAGCTGCAGCAGCAGAAGACCACGGGAGGTACCTAATAAAGTGGCCACTGAGTGTATATTTTTTGCAGTAGATAACGGTAAATAAACTCAGAGTATAGTCACAATGTCACCAGAAGAAACAGTGTGATTCCAATGAATTCCACAATACTCTCAACTATTCAAATCTCTGTTGTAAAACTTAGCACACTTAATAGTTTTAAATTTATGTCAAACTTTTTTATATTTACTTAAATAAACAAATGTTTGCTGTCTTGTCAGTTCTGTGTATTTTTTCCAAGTGGATGTTGGAGCATAGCATTGGATGTCGTTGATGAACAAGTGCGTTCAGCTTTCGTTTTAGCAGTTGCTGCATTTGAAATGGCCAGCTTTCCAACAGAGTGAGTCATAATCAAATGGTGCTTAAACATAGGCCGCAAGCTCAACATGCTTCCTTTCAGAGAGGAACTTGTTATTTATTCATGGGATAGGAACATCAGTGGCAAACTCAGCGTTTATCACCCATCTCTAATTGCTCTTGTAACTGAGTGTCTTGCTATTAGTGTTTTGAGCCCAGAGTTACAAATGGGTGAAACTAAGTAAGAACATAGACTTCCTTCCCAGAAGCAATTCCCTGAATTAAAGGTGTTCTTATGAAGCGAAAGAGAGTGAGGTTGGTTTTGTTTGTCACATGTACATCAAAACATACAGTGAAGTGCATCAGTCTGAGACAATGGCCAACACAGTATGAAGAACGTGCTGGGGGCAGCCACAAGTGTTGCCACACTTCTGGTGCCAACATGCTGACAACTCGAGAAGCAAAACCTTAACTTTACGTTTTTGGGATGTGGGAGGAAACCCAGGCAGTCATGGGGAAAATGTACAAGCTCCTTACAGACAGCAGCAGGAATCGAACCCCGATTGGTGAGTGCTGGCACAGTGCAGCATTTGCAGTAACCACTACCTGACATTCCGTCCAATCCAGCGGTATTTTTTTTTGGGTCACCATTACCGATACAAAGTTAATTTAATTACGTGAATTTAAACTTCCCAGGCATACTGGTGTAACTTGAAATGAGGAAAACAGAAATACCCAACTGCCTATTCATGAGGACCAAATTCTGAAGAAGAGATAAATGTTAACTCGCCTTCTCTCTTCCCATATGCTGCCTGCTTTGTTCAATGTTTATTGCATTTTCTCTTTTATTTCAGATTGATAGCATCTGCTGGATTTTGGTTTTGGACGATGACTTTAGGCTTCAGGATTCTAGTCTAGTAACTTAACCATAATATCATTGTTCCCTTGCTTCCATATTGAAGGGCAGGCCATAACTCTGAAACTGTCTCACTTTAAAAGACATCACACTATTTACAATTCCATCACAGTCCTCTAGGTGCTAATTATACTATCTAATGATCTGATTGGTCAAAGGATTAGACATACACTTGTCTGTCCTGTTTACTCATGTCACAAATGCTCTGTTGTTCCATCACCCTAACACTAATAGCAACCTAACACACTGAAACATGTAAGGCCTCATCAAGATGTTCTGCCATCGTAAAACCAGAACTAATTTTTTCACAGAGCAAAACACAAAGCCACAAACAGAAGTTCAGGTGCTCCCTTTAAACCGTGGCTTTTTCTTTTATTATTCTTGGGTTTTTTGCAAAAGGCAAACTTGTGAAACTAAAATTTGAGTTAACCTGGTTGACAATTTTCTAGGATATCAATGTGCGCATCATCTCTTGTCAATGTGTTGAAAATTACTGAAGTTATGCAAGTGTGAGCAGAGAAGGTATGTCCAAGAGTAGAAAACACTTGGTTTTGGATGAGGCATGGAAGAGATTGTAGAGGATAGTGGTGGGGATGCATGAGAAAGATGGTGATTTTAATAGTAATTTAATTGGAAATCCCCCAAAATAGGCATTAAGCTGTATGTAACGTTCTCTCCTGGGCCCAAAGGTTTGGAATGGATGTGTGAAAGAGAAAGAAAATGGATGTTGGTAGAAAGGTATTGAGGAGTAAAAAACTTTCCGTAGTTGAAGAAACTTGGGAAAGACTGTGTCTTTTAATGGTTGAAATGAAGTCTTATTATTTTCCAAAGTCTGATGAGTTAGGAATCAAACAAATACAAACTGCAAGCTTAAAGAATCATATTTTTTACCAATGAACTGTTGATATCTCCATATTACTACCTGAAGATATAGACGCTAACTTTAAAAAAGGACCGTTGAATAACTTAAGGGGAAAACAGTTTAGTAATATCGCACCACATAATGGGCGAGGTGAGCAGCACCACTGTGCTGTCGCAGGTACTGAATCTTCTTCTGTGCTTTATTCCATGATTCTAATTTAAAAAAAACTATTGGAAAGAGGATAACATAGTGATAACAAAATGGCTGATTCTAGTTAGTAGAGGAAGAATGAGACTTATATATTACTGAGCTAAGAAAGCAATGGTAATCTGAAAGAAGTCCTTGTCATAGGGAGAGCAATGATAAAGTGAATGTGGGAGATCACTGATACTTATTTTAACTCAAAGTAAAGCCCAAATAGAGAGAGTGCATTAGAAAGCAAAATATAGAATCAAAAGGCTGTTCTTCAGAATTTCATATTCTCTCCCCATTATATTTGAAGTTAACTACATAAATATCTTTAAAACAGAAGTAGATAGGTGATTATCATGGAGGAATGTTGAAAAACATTGGAAATAACCAGGGGAGTAGAATTAAGTAAGATTGTGTGTAATTTTTTGGCTTCGAATTTATTGTCCTCATGATCCATTTCTAAGCTTATTATATTCTATAACTTTAATGGGGCTTGGTTCATCATGACCATCTTCGCTTATATCATGTGGGAATAGAAACTGGGTAATTAGATAGATTACAGTGGATGTTATTATTAATGGTGACACTAATAGTAAATGTCAAATGTTAAAGATATTTCATTATTTAAATATGAATCATATTTGGATGTAAAAGTACAATATTGATGCAATAATGTATGGTTATGATGGAATGTTAAATGTAGTTGAAGTCCCCATAGTAAAGGGCAAATAGGCAGTGAAGACTTTTATAGGAATAGGTTTTAAGTGTTCAGACAATATTTAAAGACCTAAAAAAGTGAAAGGAAACACTTGTCATTTATATGGTAATTTTGATATTTTTAGAGAATACTAACAGGTAATGAGCTACATTTCTAGTTTTGTTACCATTATAGCAGTAATCAGTTTATGCTTAGAAATCACATCTGAAACAGATGTCCGGTTGAAGTGGTTTTTTTGGTGATAGATAAGAGAACTCATACATTTTCAGAAAGTGTAAAAATATATGTTCCATTTACCCAAATAGATGGTACTAATTTTCTTGTTAACCATGTCACAATATTCTTTCTAGCTATGTGATTATAATACATATCAGTTGAGGGCAGAAATTGAGAACAGGAATGAAAAGATTATTCAAAGTAATTCTGTATTTGACTGCATTACATATCAGAATCAGTGGCTTATCACAAGAATAATTGAACAAATGAGAATAAAACTAGATGAATTGTTTCTTAGCCTGTAATTTCAAACAAACTGATTACAAAGGGATAAATATTTGAATAGCTTACATAAGTTGAAATCAAAATATTACAGGTTATTGACTTGGTTTCTTCTGTGACAATGTTATTTGAAAGTACTTACAAAAGATTTAATTAAAGCATGGAATATGGGTGAAAAAATCTAAGGGTAGAATATTGGTGACAAATGGCACTGTCATTTTCATGTTCAGGAGATATTGAGCTGGATGAAACTAAATTCAATACTCTGCTCACATTTCCACCCTCAGCTTGAGTCTTCCCTTTCCATTAACCTGGATGCAGAGAACTAAACAAGATAAGCCTAGAGTTCAAGGGTCTTCCTGTGAATGACAATGTACTATAAGCAATGGACAGGTTTCAGAAGGTAAATCTAATCAATATAGCCATGTCTATTGGTCAGTTATCCTAAAATTAACATTACTAAACAGTAACAAAGAAAATTAAGTCCTACTCTCTAATTAAAGCATCAGGCTAAGTGATAACTATGTTTAGAATCAGAATCAGGTTTATTATCACTGGCATGTGGCGTGAAATTTGTTAACTTAGTAGCAGCAGTTCAATGTAATACATAATATAGAAGAAAAAAGTAAAATAATAGTAATAATAATAAATAAATAAATCTTATTCTGTATACTTTACACAGTATACATATATTGAATAGATTAAAAATCGTGCAAAAAACAGAAATACTATATATTAAAACATAGTGAGGTAATGTCCAAAGGTTCAATGTCCATTTAGGAATCGGATGGCAGAGGGGAAGAAGATGTTCCTGAATCACTGAGTGTGTGCCTTCAGGCTTCTGTATCTCCTGATGGTAACAATGAGAAAAGGGCATGCCCTGGGTGCTGGAGGTCCTTATTAATGGACACTACCTTTCTGAGTCACTCACTGCTCCTTGAAGATGTCCTGGGAACTTTGTAGGCTAGTGCCCAAGATGGAGCTGACTAGATTTACAACCCTCTGCAGCTTCTTTTGGTCCTGTGCAGTAGCCCCTCCATACCAGACAATGATGCAGCCTGTCAGAATGCTCTCCACAGTACATCTATAGAAGTTTTTTGAGTGTATTTGTTGACATGCCATTTCTCTTCAAACTCCTAATGAAGTATAGCCGCTGTCTTGCCTTCTTTATAACTGCATCAATATGTTGGGACCAGGTTAGAACCTCAGAGATCTTGATAACCAGGAAGTTGAAACTGCTCACTCTCTCCACTTCTGATCCCTCTATGAGCATTGGAATGTGTTCCTTCGTTTTACCCTTCTGGAAGTCCATAATCAGCTCTTTCATCTTTCTGACGTTGAGTACCAGGTTGTTACTGCAGTACCACTCTGCTAGTTGGCAAATCTCACTCCTGTATTGCCTCTCATCACCACATGAGATTCTACCAACAATGGTTGTACCATCAGCAAATTTATAGATTGTATTTGAGCTATGCCTAGCTGCACAGTCACGTGTATATAGAGAGTAGAGCAGTGAGCTAAGCACACACCCCTGAGGTGCACCAGTGTTGATCGTCAGTGAGGAGGAGATATTATCACCAATCCGCATAGATTGTGGTCTTCCAGTTTGGAATTTGACCATCCAGTTGCAGAGGAAGGTACAGAGGCCTAGGTTCTGCAACTTCTGAATTAGGATTGTGGGAATGATGGTATTAAATGCTGAACTATAGTCAATTAACAGCATCCTAACTCAGGTGTTTGTGTTGTCCAGGTGGTCTAAAGCTGCGTGGAGAGCCATTGAGATTGCATCTGCCGTTGACCTATTGTGGTGATGGGCAAATTGCAATGGTCCAGGTCCAGTTATATTGATACTGTTATAACAGCATAAAGCTGAGAGGTCAGCCTCAAGAATATCAATATTATTTCACTTATTTTTACTTTTTAATCATATATATCAATTTGAACAGGTTCGAACATCTCTGCTATTAGAGACTGTTTCTGAAGTGCGGGACCTTGGCATACAAGATGTGGGTGGATAGCTTAGGTTGAAAGTTTATGCTGTGTGCAAAGTCCAGGGTGAGGTACCTCAGTATAACTGCTTTGTATTACATCTTCTTTAGAAATTCCATTCCAGTGAAGCCAATTGAAATACTTGTGCAGGCAAAAGTTAAAGTCCAAACACTAACACATTCCCAGGTCAATGCAAGTGATTGCAAATGAATTTCTACCTAATTATCTGGCTGATAAAGTACTCTCTTGGAATAAAAGAGAGAATGTATTTCTTGATAATAAACTAGCAATACTATAGTATCAATACTGTTCATACTAGATAACTTTACAAAATAACAGTCAATTTAGATAAAATACCTTTACTTATAGTATATAGAACTTTTATTAACTGTTATAATGAAGCCATTATTCAGAAAAATGTGGATTTTTGTCCCAGTGTAGGATGTGCAGATGGCAGATAGCTCTGCGATAAATCTATTGAGCTACTGCAGTAGAGGAAACGAATTGCAAACTAAATTCAGAAATACACTATTGTGTTATGAAAGCAGCAACTTGAACTTACAAAATGATTAATTTTTTCAGCACAATTTAAATAATATGTAGGTGCAATGGTTAATCAAATAAGAAAGAACGAATTGTGCTAAGCCAGGCAAATAAAAATGAAGCATAAACTAATCTTAGCTTCAGGAGATAGGGCTGATGAAGGAGATTCTTTACCTACTTGATATTATTTTCCTTGTGTCTGTGCTCAGCAATATAATTGTTAAAATAAGTATTTGCCTCAAAAATTTAAAATATTTGTGAAAGAAAGGAAGTTGAATATGAATTGTGAAGTACTGAAATAGAAAAATAGGGCATTTGACCTGTTATGCTGATGACAGGTAGTTTTAAACACAGCTATTAATTTTCCAATTAATCTAGTCTGCCTCATCTGGACACAATTCAATTATCCTTCATATAGTAAATATTTTAAACCCAGCATCAACAACAAAATGTGTTTGTTTAGCTCCTTGCACATGGGTGACTACACTCAGTTGCTAAGCAGCAGTGGTGATCAAATGTGCTTTTTGTTCAAACTGTTCTTATTAAGACAGGCATGTGCACACTCCCTCCATCTCCCCCACAGCATGTTCTCTCTCTCCCTCTCTCTCTGGGCCCCATTTTGCATTGCCTTCATGAACCATTCTCTTTGTGGGCACGCCCCACAGTGAATGTCCAGTCACTCATTCACTGATTTCAACCTGCAATGTCATAAAGAAACACATAACGGCTGACCAGGATTTAGAAATGCCCAAAATTAAAAGTTCAAAGTAAATTTAATATCAAAGTATGTACAAGTCACCATATACTACTCTGAGAGTCATTTTCTTGTGGGTATTCACAATACAGCAAGTACATACAATAGAATTTTAAAAAAACTCCACACAAAGACCGGCAAATAACTGAGGTGAATACAAAGGAAAGCTAATAATAATAGTTTATAAATAGTGAATAATATACTGAGAATATGAGTTGTAGAGTCCTTGAAAATGAGTCCATAGATTGTGGAATTAGTTCAATGGTGAGTGAAGTTATCCACACTGGTTTAGGAGATTGATTATTGAAGGATAATAATTGTTCTTGAATCTGGTGGTATGGGACCTAAGGCTCCTATACCTCCTTTCCAACAGCAACACGGAGAAGAAAACCAGTTTGGTGGGGGTCCTTGATGATGGATACTGCACTCTTGTGACAAGACTCTTCATAGATGCATTCCTTGTAGATGGGCTATATCCACTACTCTTTGTTGGCTTTCCTTGGGTGTTTGTGTTTCTGTACCAGGCTGTGATACAACAAGTCAGGATATTCTCCATTGTGCATTTATAGAAGTATTTCATATATTTCCCATAATGCTAAGAATGTTTACCATTCCACAACACTGAGTCATTTCCCAATTAAATCATTCTAAATATTTGCTATAGAAAAAATGTTTAACTTGAATTGTAAACTTCTGAAACAAAAACAAGCGCATTTAACATATTGTACTTGTGACAGATTGTCTTAAACACCTCTATTAATTTGGCCCTTAATCCTGCCTGTTTCTCTCATCTTGCCACAATTCAATAATCCTCATATGGCAAATACTTTAAACCTCATGTCAACAACAAATTGCATTTTTATAACCATTGATGGTCAAAAGTATTTTTTATTCTTGTCAAAACAGGGATGTGCACTCTCCCTTGAGCTCCGCTCCCCACAGCACGCCATCACTCTGGCTCCATTTTGCATGACGTTCCTGAACCATTCTCTGCTTGGGCACATCCGGCAATGAATGGTTTAATTAGAATGTGTGGCTTTCTGCCGTCATTCACCAGCTGAATGCAGTGACTGGCCAGAATGATTCTACCTCCAGATGGACAGTCACTGCTTTCAACCTGCAATGTATTGACAGTCATACATGAAATAACACGTAGCAACTTAACAGGACTTAGAAATACCCTAACTATACTCCCCTTGATGCTCGGGATGTTCACCTCTCCGCAAGCCCGAGTCCTCTCCCAATTAAAATTCCCTCTTCTGTGTTATGGCCATGCAACATGTGTAAGTCCAAAGATAGTCTGAAAGAATGCATTCAGATGTTGAATATTAAATTTACAACAATCGAATGCATCCTTCTGGCAACCTTGATTAAACAGCTGCCTACCTTCAGCAGCTAATTCATTCAAAAACAATACCTACCTAATTTAATTAAGCAAGGCCTACACTTGGTTTAACAAGCAGCTGCCAGGCTGGCTGTTAGCCTCCAAACTCAATAGCTTAATGGTGCGGTGTCTGATTCTTAAGCAACACACGCAAAAGTGTTAGAGGAACTCAGCAGGTCAGACAACATCTATGGAAATGACTATTTAATTGATGTTTCAGACTGAGACCCTTCTTCAGGACTGAGAAAATGCCGGAATAAAAATGTGGGGGGAGAGGAAGGAGGCCAGCCAGCAGGTGATAGTTGAATCCAGGTAGGTGGGAAAGGTCAAGGGCTGGAGAAGAATGAATCCGATAGGAGAGAAGAGTGGATCTTCACCTGCATCTTTGTTCTCTGTTAACCTTCAGATTAATCTATCCCTATTAATTTCAGCTGGAATTCGATTTGTTTATTATTGTCACCTGAACCAAGATACAGCAGAAAGTTTTCTTTCATACTATTCATACAGTTCAGATCATTACATGGTCATTGAGATAGAACAAAGTAAAACAATAACAATGCAGAATGAAGTGTATCAGCTACAAAGTGCAGTGCAGGTAAATAATAAGGTGCAAGATCATAAGATATCTTGTGAGATCAGAGTTTCAAATTATACAAGGAAGTATTTAATAGTCATAAAGCAGTGAGATACTAATATTTGCTTTCAGGCATTTGTATCTTCTGCCAGATGGAAAAGGGGAAAAGAGTGAATTTCCAAGATGGCTGGGGTCTTTGATTATCCTGGCTACTTTACTGAGGAAGCAGAAAGTATAGCCACAGTCCGTGAAAGGGAAGCTGGCCCCTATTGTGTATTGAGCTGTGTCCACAACACTCTGCAATTTCTTGCAGTCATGTATAGAGCAATTGCCATTTCGAGTCTTGAAGAATCTAAATAGGATGCTTTATACGTTGCAACAATAAAAATTGATAATGATTGACCAGGCCATGCCAAATTTATTTAGCCTTCTGAGAAAGTAGAGGTGTTTGTGAACATTCTTGGCTGTAGCGTCTTTGTGGTTGAACAATAGGCTATTAATAATGTTCACTTTGGCCACTCCCCCTTATTATACTCTTCGTTGACTAGGGGTCTATTATCAGATTGAAATTAACGACATATGCCGATGATATTAAACCTGATTCTGATTCGCTCACTGATCAACCCCATTGTACATATTATTTATTACAAATTTCTATAAATTCAACATTGCACATTTAGATGGAGACATAAAGATATTTACTCCTCATGTATGTGAAGGATGTAAGAAATAATATCAACTCAATAGTGCACTCACCATCTTAAATTGGCTTCTGGTTAACCAACACCTCAACTCTCACTCATATTATCATATCTCTCCATGGCCTCATCTCTCTCTGTCCATGTGATCTCCAACATCTCTTTGCCCCTCTCTGCTGGACTCTGCCCCTGATGCATTCAGTAGTAGCAAAATACTACCAGATTATCATAAAATCTCAAAAGATATCCAGCTGTTGCAATATTTTTCCATTAAACCGCTGTTTCTCTTGTACTGACCTTTTCAGTATTTCTGAACTTAATTGTCCCACTTTTAACAGCCCTACTTTCATTTGCAAAGAATTTAAGAGATAAAATTAATATTTTAAACCTCTCCAAATTTAGTAAATGTTTGTTAATGAACGTCAACTTCCATTGTGTTTTTAGAAGAAGCAAAAATGTGTAAGGCAATGGTAGATGGTGTAAAATATTTCGGAATAGGTGTATTTTTAAAAATAAAATTAGCACTGATATAACTTGACCTTTATTTTTGATGTTTGGAATGAAATTACAAAGTATAACCAAGTGCATACATTTTAATGGAATAAAAAGCATGTCAAAACTTGAAATGGTTTTCCATTATTGAACCAAAGCTTCTGGAGAAATGAGAAATATGTTGCAAACACAAGAAAACTGAGCTTCCAAAACTGAAGTTACCCAAAAGAAGGAGGCATTAATACAATACTGTCATTCTATACACCCTGAATTTCTCCTAACCTGAAGAGTCAGATCAGAGATAAAAAATATTTTTGAGTCTACACTCACACATAGGCCAGGCTGGTAAGGTTTTATTTGCTTAGGAGCATTAATGAACTAGCTGGGATTTAAATATAATATGGTAGCTTTGTACTTACTGTTATTGTTATTGCTTTGTGCTTTAAATTACAGATTATTTAATGAGACAAATTTAAATTTCCCAGCTCCCATAGCAGGATTTGAACTCAAATCTTTTAATTAATAGTCCAAGTCTCTAGCTGCTAGTTTAGTAACTTAAATGTTGCACTACCATTATGACAGAACTCAATGCTCTCAGCTGCTAGCACTGATTTGTTTGACCAAACTTTATGATATCTGTCCCCATTCATGAAAATCAAAAAACTGCAGATTATAGAAATCTGACATAAAGGCAGACAGGGTGGAAAGTTTCAGCAGGTTGGGGAGCACCTGTGGAAGGAGAAACATTTTGGGTTCCTGGAAGGTGGGAAAGGAAGATGTGAAAGGACAATTGTTGGATTTATGTCCTTGTGTGTGTTAGTGTTTGATCATGTTCCCCTGAAATATCTTGAAATTGCAAACATAAAGGATGGAGACAAATCTAAGTTGTTACTAGATCTAAGAGCTTCTTTTTAATGCAGTGATCCTTGTCATTGCTAAGTGCCGGTGTGGTAGGTAAGCCCAGAAATTGAAAGAAAAAGCATGACAAAAATATAGGCATTGCTATGAAGACTATCATTAAGATATTTATATTGTATGTCTCTAACGAATAAAAATACGGTGGCTTTGTTGACGTGTTATGGAACTCATTGTAGGGAGATAGTACAAACTCAACACTGACAACACCTGAGATCAAAACTGAACTAGAGTGCCTAAAATTGTGAAGCAGCTTCACTAACCGATGAGTAGCCATACCAACGTCCTGTCCAGATAGTTAATAATAATTGGCTTATTATTGTCACATGTACATGCATAGTGAAAATCTTTATACATACTGTCCATGAAGAATAATTTATTACAATAACGAGTTCAGGTCATATAAGGTAAAACAATAAGAGTGCAGAATGAAAGTGTTACAGTACAGGGAAAGTGTGATTGTGAGCTCAAATGTCCATCCTATAGTAGGGAAATATTAAATCAAACCAATGGGCTTGTGTTACATGCATTGGCTTTTGTATCTTCTGCCCACTGCAGGAAGAAGCGTTCATAGAGTCTTTGAGCGGAGGTTGGTTTCTATGATGTGCTGAACTGTGTTCACAATTCTCTGCAGTTTCTTGTAGTCATGAGCAGAGCAGAGCAGTTGCCATACCAAGCCATGACACATCGAGATGGGATGCTTTCTATGGTGCATCAATAAAAATTGGTGAATGTCAAAGGGGACATGCCAAATTTATTCAGCTTTCTGAGGAATTAGAGCTGCTAGTGTGACTTCTTGGCCATGCGTCAATGTGGATGGTCCAGTAAATGCTCTTGGAGATTTTCACTCCTAGGAACGTGAAACTCTCAACCCTCTCATCCTCAGCACCAGTGGTGTAAACAGGAGCATTTGCACCGTCCCTATTCCTGAGTTCAATGATCAGCTTTTTGTTTTGATATTGCCTGTTGTCATGACACCATATTGCTAAGCTCTATATCTCGATCCTGTACTCTAACTGATCATTATTTGAAATACAGTCCACTATGGTGTTATCTGCAAATTTGTAGATGGAATTGGAGTGGACTCGGGCCATGCAGTTGTGAGTGTACAGGGAGCAGAGTGGGGGAGGGGTGCTAAGGATGCAGCTTTGGAGGGCACCTATGTCACGAATAATCATGGCAGGTATGTGATTACTTATACTTTCTGATTGTGGTCTGTTAATCAGGAAGCAACAACTCAATTGGAAATGGAGGTATTGAGTCATATGTACATTCAGGGGTTGGAGATGATGACTAGCTGGGATTTATAGTATTGAAGGTACAGGTGTAGCCAATTCATTTTGTCAAATTTCATGACTGTTGTAGAGTTGCTCATCCAAACAAATAGCACTCCATCACACTCCTAACTTATAGCTAATGAATAAATTTGACCATGTAATCAAGGCTGAAAGTTCTACGCTGTACTAATGGTGTACTGATTTCTCAGAGATTCAGATTCAGATACAGATTCATTTATTCAGATTCAGAATCAGCTTTACTATCACCAGCATATGACATGAAATTTATTAACTTAGCAGCAGCAGCAGTTCTTTGCAAACATAATCTAGCAGAGAGAGAAAGTAATAATAATAAAAATAAAGCATAATAATAAATAAACAAGTAAATCAATTACATATGTTGAATAGATTTTTTAAAAATGTGCAAAAACAGAAATACAGTATATTAAAAAAAAAGTGAGGTAGTGTCCAAACCTTCAATGTCCATTTAGGAATCGGATGGCAGAGGGGACGAAGCTGTTCCTGAATCGCTGAATTACATGGACATTGAAACACACAGTGATTAGCAACCAACACAACCTGAGGATGTGCTGGGGGCAGCCCGCAAATGTCACCATGCTGTCTTTATGTAAATACAAAAGATCCCTGAGTATTATTTAAAACAAGAATGGCAGAGTTCTCACTGATATTTTAGCCAGTATCTTTATTCCCCAAACAGCAGAGCCAAAGCAAATTTTTTGGTGATCTGTCAGATAGCTTTTAGGCACTGGTTGTGTGCAAATTGTGGTTAAAGCTCAATATTCACAAAATGCTTTGAGCCATTTTGATTTTGTGTAAAGCATTAAGTAAATGCAGATCTTTGCCCAGCAGAAGTTTTATTGGATACATTCAAAACCCAAAGGCTAAGATCGTCAATGGTAAGAGCACAGGAATTCATTGCAGAAAGAGGAAAGCAGTTTGATCTGAAGTGACTCAAAGATATGAAGAATATAGACAATTCACTCTCCTAAACCATTGACACCTCACACTTAGAGTCATTAGTATCCAGGTTTATAATATTCAGTGTTGATCCTAGTATCTGCTTTGCCTAGCAAGCATCCTCCTTGTTCCTTGTGTTTTAATCAGAATGATGAGCAATAGATACCGACAACCATTCATGCAGGTTAGCAGCAGGATTCAGCTTCTTGAGCCTGCTGTGCCATTCAATAAGATCATGTCCTTTGTCTCCATGGACATGTTCCCTCCTTTATCCATGAGTGGTCCTACCTACTCCCTAGTTATCCACTTGCTCTCAGTGTCTGTATTGAATGCCTCGAGAGTCTTTTTAATTATACTTAACAAGGCCGTTTCACTGCCCCATCAACAAATTCCACAACATACGCCAGTGTTATTAAGCATGATTCTGAAATCTGAGCTGATGTGACTACTTCAGTAAAAGTTTCATCCATGAAGCCTTCAGTTTCCTGAATGGCCATGAGCACTTTAAATCATTTTTTCCTGCCTCACATTGCTGACAGTACTGATGATTGGAAGTCTGCATTGTTCTTGAATTCTTTTGAGATGAACTTCAGTAGTTTTTGAATGACGGGAAAATCAATCTGAATTTCTCTCGAAACCATGAGGAGCAATGTATTTGTTCCAGAGAATTGATTGGCATGCAACTCCTCCAATTAAACAGAAAAAATGTTTAAATTGCAGAGATTGATTCTTAATGTTCTTTCTTTAAATGTCCTTCTTTCTAAAGTTTATTGATGTCCTTTTTTGTTTGATACTGTTTGTGAAGTATGAACCTGTTTTAGGCTTTCTTACAGACCTCTTCCAAGCATAGGGAACAGCCCAAACTGAAGTACAGAAACACAAAATCTCAACATGGACTAAGGCTACATCCACACTAGACTGGATAATTTTGAAAATGCCGGTTTTGCATAAAAGCAATAGGCGTCCACACTGTGTGTTTTTAAAAATATCTCTGCTCACATTGAAACGGAGATTTCGGCGAATCTCCTACTACTGCGCATGCACAGGACACAGGATCTACCGAAAATAAGCAACATGTTTGGTGTCAAATCTCGCTGTGAAAGTGCACGTTTGTGCTGTTACGGACTAGAAAAACCTAAAACGACGGACAGCTGTAGGCTATCATGCAGGAGAAGTAAAAAAACCCACAAATACTGGACCGTATGGAGGCAACCGACAGGGAGTTCACGGACAGATTGACCCCGCTGACGATGAACATTGAAAAACTGATGAACTCTGTTGCATTAATAAAGCACCTTGTTAAATGTATAAAACATGTCTGCATCAGTGTTATTCTGTATTTCCATACAATGTTACAGTAGGCTGTTACACATCTATTGTCAGAGAAGTATTTACATAGATACAAATGTAGGTAAACCACCTTCATACGAGCAAGGACAGAAAACAGGGCAAAGTGAGTATACTTATTTATTCAGTAAGTTATGGGTCAAAGTATTCGGTGAGTACATTTCTACCTCTTCTGGCTTCAGTCTCGTTGCTGTCTGTTCTGAAATTATTAGGTTGTGTTCAAGAAAACAATGAAATAGCGCGCTGCTGCCTGATAGCGTTTTCAAATTTCTCCGGTTACCCCGTCCACACTGCTCTGGCTAATCCGGCGTTCTCAAAATTACATACTTTGGAGAACGTTTCTGAAAAGCTCCGGTTTTGGGGGACGAAAACACCGTTTTAGTGTGGGCGGAGGGTAAAAACGAAGAGAAGAAGCTTCGGTTATGGATTTATCCGGTGTAGTGTGGACGTAGCCTAAGACTTGTTGTGCAATTTTACAATGTTTGCAGCAGATAGGGCCATTTCCACTTTTATTGATCTGAATTATACAGTATATTCATTAGGTACAAAATAACAATATCGCAGCACTTAAGTTGAATGAGTCAGAGTTTAATCAGTGCTTTAGGCAAAATACAACAGCCATTCAAAAATGTTAACATAGAAAATAGGTGCAGGAATAGGCCATTCGGCCCTTTGAGCCTGCACCACCATTCAGTATGATCATGGCTGATCATCCAACTCAGAACCCTGTACCTGCTTTCTCTCCATACCCCCTGATCCCTTTAGCCACAAAGGCCATATCTAACTTCTTCTTAAATATAGCCAATGAACTGGCCTCAACTGTTCCCTGTGGCAGAGAATTCCACAGATTCACCACTCTCTGTGTGAAGAAGTTTTTCCTCATCTCGGTCCTAAAAGGCTTCTCCTTTATCCTTAAACTGTGACCCCTCGTTCTGGACTTTCCCAACATCGGAAACAATCTTCCTGCATCCAGCCTGTCAAATCCCTTTAGAATTTTGTGAAAAGCCGATGCATAATTATTCCGCAATTGGATGTTGCTCCTTCCCACCTCTTGCAAAGAAGAGGGTTTAAAGTTGCATCAATGGTCTTTTATTATTTCTTTGCCTCCTCTGTGTCCTGCCTGTAGAAGAATATTGTGGTTGATCTCAAACTCCTGACCCATTTGCATTTCACCTGATTCAATTTCAAGTAGTTCAGAGATCAAGCTAGTTGTGTAATTACTCAACAGATGTGTGTGAAAAAGATCAATTTACCTTTCACTGCTCAACCTTTTGTGAGAAAACCTGGAACCAAGGTTCTTGACTAAGATCTCCAAATTTCCCACCACTTCCGAAAACTTCTAACAAAATCCCATTGATTTTTTATGTAAATTACCAAATGGAATTCGTTTCCACATGCTCATCAATATGTGTGCCAATATTCTTGACCTATGGGAGCAAAGAACACTGGAACCAAAGAAAATGGGAGATTGAGTGGCCTACTTGACCTTTCAAATCAGCACAATATTCAAGAGTACTGTGGTTCTTGTGCTGTAGGCCTAGATTATCTTCTGCACTAGTTTCCAGTAGTGCTCAGTTCCATGATTCTTCCATAATTTATCTCTAAATACCTTATGATCTTATTTTCACAATCCCCCAGAGATTCACCACCCTCTGCAAGAAGAATCTCCAATACACCTAAGTTTTCAATGATCTTATTTAATCATGCAACTGTGTCCCTTCTTACGAGATCCTCCTACTTTCAACATCTCAAGAACTACTTTATTATACTCCTTGAATCTCTGTAAAGTTTCATCAAGCTCAGCCATGCTCCTCAAAATGCCAAAGAATATAGATCTAAATTCTTCAGCCGCTCAGTGATTGGACAACCCTCTCATCCCAGGCATTTGTCCAGTTAACCTCATGCAATTTGATTCTGTGTCTTCATGCCGATTATTGTTGTCTGTAATTTGATGGAGGTCATCAATTCATATATTTAACATAATGGATTTCTGGTTGTGCAGAAGAGTTACAGTGGAGATTCTCCAGAATATTTCCTTGATTTGTAAACTTTAGTTATGCAGAGAGATTGGATCATCTGGTGTTCCTTTCTCTGGTGTCTGGGAGGCTGTGGATTAATATGAGATTCTGAGGGGCATAGATAGAGTAGATAATTAAAATATCTTACCCATGTTTGGTGAATTAATAAGAAGAAAAGTTGGGCATATGTTTCAGGTGAAAGAAAATGTCTTTATTTGTGAAGAGGGTGGGTGATATCTAGAAACTTCTGGCAGAGGAAAAAGTCAATTAATCATATGCCTGGGGTGATCCAGCATAAAATTTAGCCCATTGAGTCCATGCTGATCATCAGCCATGTGTTTGCATCAAACCCCTTGTTTTCTTCACTTATTCTTATCAACTTCTCCCAGATTCTATCAGTCATCTGTACACAGAGGGAAATTTGCCGCAGTTAATTTACTTACCAAATTTTGGGAAGTAGGAGCAAACCAGAGGAACCCATGTGATCACTGGGAGATCATTGTGTCCATAGAGACAACATCCATGGTCAGCACTGAGCCCTGATGCTGTGAGACAGCTCTACTGGCCTGTGGCACTGTGCCTCCCAATCTGATGAAATCAGATATACTCACAGTATATAAGAGACACTCAGAAAGTTACTCAAATAGGCAATTATAGAAGGTTAATGTCCTTTTACAGCAAATAGGATCTGTGTAGATGGACAAAGCTGTCAGCATAGACCAAAATGGAACATATGGCCCATTTCTGAGCTGTACAGCTCTACCTACCAGATTCAGATTCAGATTCAGATTCAGTTTGTTGTCATTTAGAAACCACGTCTTAGCGCGTTCCCCGGAAAGGAGCTCCAAATCCACCAGACAAACAAGACCAAAAACTAAAGCTACAAGACCTGCACAAAACCACATAGTTACAACATATAGTTACAACAGTGCAAACAATAGCATAATTGATAAAAAAAAAACAGACCATGGGCACAGTAAAAATAGTCCAAAGATGTTAAAGGACTGTAAGTTCAAAAGAAATCACCACACAGTTTCCACAAGTCCCCAGAGTCCCGACAGACTCGCCATCCCACGCCGGCGGCAGAAGGGACTATCCCCGCTATGGACTTCCACGGCGCCGCCCGACTCAGCCTCACAGACGCAGCTGACAATGAAAGCTCTGTCGAAACCATTCATACAGAATCAAACCCAGCAGTGACTGACTCAGGTCTTGGTATGGGTATCGGTTTATTATTGTCACATATACCATGGTACAGAGTGAAAAGCTTGTCTATTCATCCTGCCGTTCATGAAGACCAAATCACTGCACAGTGCATTGAGGGAGAACGAGGTAAGGTAATAACAGTGCAGAATAAAATGTAAAAGCTGCAGGGAAAGTGCAGTGCAGGCAAACAATAAAGTGTAAGATCATGAAGTGTTTGTGAATTCAAGAGTCCAGCTAATCAGTCAAGAGATCCGTTCAAAAATCTCATAACAGTGGGATGGAAGGTGCCCATGAGCCTGATGGTCGATGCTTTCAGGCTTTGTATCTTCTCTTCAATTTTAAGAGGGGAGATGAAAGAATGTTTGTTTTTGGTGAGACCTTTGATTGAGCTGGCTGCTTTACTGAGGCAGTGAGAAGTATACACCATGTTAGTCCTGCAACAGGTAGAGACATTGACATAGAATAAATGGTGCAATGAATCATTTAAATAAAATTGTGTTAGCTAATCTACTCTCCTTTCCCATTCTCCTTAAGTCATCCCCACATTCCCCCATTCCCCAATTTCATTTTGAGTGTAAAATAGAATTGGGTGGGAGCTGAAGCCACTTTGCTACCAGAGGAGCAATGTGAAAACAATAGAAATTGGTTATGTGAAGCACACAGCAGGGTCGGGTGCCTTCAATAACAAAATGTAGAAAATGCTGGAAGCATTCTGCAGGAGAAGGACCATCGTTTCACATCCAAGACTCTTCAGATTGTGAGTTTTCAACATTTATAGCACTTAGTACATCAGTCAACACTCTAAGGAGATGGCAAAACAGAAAAAAAGAATAATGTGCAGAAGCTGGGAATTTGAAATGTAAACAGAAAACACAGAAATTGTTAACAGGTCTGGCAACATTGGTGGGAAGAGAAACAGTTGACATTTCAGATCAAAGGTCTTTTGTGAGAAAATGTTTGTTTTCTGCAACAGAGGAGATAAAAGAGGAATGATAGAACAAAGAGAATATTTCTGGTAGGGTGAGACCAGCTGAGTTAATGAAGTGGTCAGAGTGTTAAGTAGAATCAGATATCTTGTGTCCACGTAGTATATTTCTGATGGCAAGGCTGTGGTTCATGACCAGTGGGTCAGACAATACTAATGGAATGCAAGTGAACCAAATTGATGACAGGCAGAAAAGATCAGTTCAGGACTAAAGAGTTAATTTATGTTGGCAAATTCAGTATTGAGTCCCAAAGGCTGATGACATGTCCAAGTGGGAAAAAAGATGTTGTTCCTCAAGCTTACCTTGGGTGTCACTGTAACAGGAAGAAATAGGTTCACTGGGGCAAAAGCAGGCTGAAGCAAGTTGACTGGTACACCTGCTTGCAGATTAAAACAAAGTGTTTTGAGGCTGGTAGTCCATAAGGCTGGAAGCTATGAAGGGAACCTGCTGTGGAAATGAGGTCTATGATTGTCTGGGAGACAATGGCTCAATTTTTGATGATGCGATTCAAGGTCCCAAGAGACTTGGGAGCTATTTCTATCTAAGAGTTGATATCCAGCATCCGGTTGAGCTTGATTTGCCAGATTATCACAGCAAGTTTGACAATGACATGAGGATTAATTCCTAGTGAGCAGAGTGCTGCGAGTTCAGATGGGGGTTGATTGAAATGTGTGAGGGGAATCAAAAATTAGAATTAATATTAGAATTAGAATTTTATTTCTTACATCCATCTCACAACATGAGGGAGGAAAAATCTTTATGTTGCATCTGCATGGCTATGCCCAAACACTAAGATTGTGTACATAATTGTTTTGTATACATGTATGTATAGTCAGATTCCATGCAATCAGATATGTAATCAGGTCAAAGGGGACTGATAAATTTGATAGCCTGGTGAAAGAAATTATCCCAGAGCCTGTTGGTCCTGGCCTTAATGCTGTGGTACTGTTTGCCAATCAGAAGAGCTGAAACAATTTGTGGTTGGAGTGGCTGGAGTCCCTGATGATCCTCCAGGCCCTTTTTACACACCTGTTACTGTAAATCTTCTGAAAAGAGGAAAGTTCACATCCACCCATATGCTGGGATGTCCACACCACACTCTGCAGTGCACTGTGATTGAGGGTAGTACAGTTCCTGTACCAGGTAGTGACATAGTCAGTCAGGATGCTCTTGATGGTATCCCTATAGAAAGTCCTGAGATTCTGGTGACTCATCCAAACTTCTTCAGCTGTCATAGGTGAAAGAGGCGCTGTTGTGCTTTTTTCACCACAGAGCCGATATGTCCAGTCTAGGTGAGATCTTCGATGAAATTCAAGGTTGTCAATGTTCCCATCAGCTGTTAACAATTAATACATCTTGAGAAGTTTAGAAATCAGAAGGAGTGCTTCAGGTGAATTCTGAAGTTGGGCAGTCTGGGATGAAGATCCCCATAAAAAAAAGGCACTGTCATGTGGTAGAAGGGCCTACAACCTGGAATATTTACATTGCTGTTCTTCTCAGGTATGCAGTCTAACGTGCTGAGTATTTCTGTTTTTATTTTAGATTCACTGTAACTACAACTTGTTCTTTTTTTTTGATTTTCACCTCCTGAATGAAGTTGAGGTCTTAGCTAAGAACTAATCATTTGAGTTCATAGAGGGAAAATCAGAATGGATGGTGGAAGCAAAGCAGAGGGAGGTAATACAGGGAGGGTTAGAGTCAGAGGAAAGTGTACAGGGAGAAGGAATCTAAGTGACATTGATGTTTTCAATCTTTAGCATCTGAAAGGAGGGATAAAAGTCATTTGTTGCAACACTGAATACTGCAGAGAACACGGCAGAACAATGTATCATAGCAGCTTTGATTGGGGTCAGAGGGGTGGTGTGGGATTTGGTGGTGTTGGATGTACCCAGTCCAATCCTACAAGCCTGCGGGCTCTATGGTTCAATATGATCATGACTGTACTCTGTTTCTGCTGTCTCATCTTTGCCCTTGATCTTGATGAGTATGCTTAAAGAGAAACCAATAGGTTAAGCATACTGTATTGAATTTTCTCGCTTAAGGGAAGACCAGTTGGTTAAGACAGTCATCGTTTAACCTCAAACCTAACTAATTCTGTTTCATTTTATAAAAGCATTCTGGTGTGTTTGCCAGTGCTGTCCAAGCATGATATAGCTGTAGATCCTTTTTGGGCTAAAACTCTTTTTTTTTAAAAAAAGGGCGATAAAAAAGGGTGATTGGAAGTAAGTATAGGCAGGATGTCAGAGGTAGGCTTTTCACATAGAATGTGGTTAAGTGTGTGGAACCCACTGCCAGGGCTGGTAGTAGAGGCAGGTGCATTAGGCACATTGAGGAGTATTTTAAATGGACACAAGCTGAAAGAAAAAATGAGGGATATGTGAGAGGGAAGTGTTGGAATTCATCAAAAAGTCAGCACAACATTGAAGGCTTATAGGCCAGTACTGTGCATACTGCTCTGTGTTCTAATACAGTGGAACAAGAGCAATTTGGCAACATTTCAAATTAAATTAACTAATAAATCAAAACATTATTGGGATCTTGGTATATGGCAAAGATATTCAATAGAAATTACTGATAAATAACTGTGTAATTGATATGATAGTTTCTTTTCAAAATCCTTGCTATCAGGGTATTTCAATACATTGAAGAGAGTAAGGATAATTTGACTTTATGCAAGGGTGCAATACAGATAATATTGGATTAGCTGCTTGATTTTCAGTTAAAACAGTGAATCATTTGCACTCAGAGTTGACTATAACACTTTTGTTCGCATTCTCATCTCCAGAGCCAGAAGATGGTATTTTCAATTCCGCCTCCAGATATTTAAGGACAATGTTCTTGACTGATATTGCATTGCATCACTGATGAATTTCTGCACAATTGGAGTTACTGTCTTTCAGTAAGATCTTAAAGCAAGCCCTTGTGTGGGAAAGATCCCATTGGTCTATTTTGATGATGAACTGGAGATAGCTGAGTGTGCTGGCCAATATTTATGCCTCAATCAGTAACTGTTCATTTATTTTCTATGTTTAGCATCGCAGGCATATGTCAAAGTTTACAGGACTATTACCAAAGAAATAAATTGATGCAATCTACATTAGCATCACTAAAACTAATTTTATTGTCACTATAACATAGTTGTTTGTGAAAACTTGCTGTGTCTAAATTGCCTGCTGCATTTTGAACATTACTGCAAGGAGTCTACTTAAAAACACACGGTTGCCTGCAAAACTCTTTAGGCTAATGGAGCCACGAAAACTAGCTTATAGATGTAGTCTTCCTATAGAAAATATGATCAACCCATAATGAGACGCACAACTGACACTGCTCATTTTACACCATCTTTTCAAGTTGATGTTTGCAGTCATCCTGCATTAATTTGTCATTGCCTGGCAAACAATCTTACTAAAGATGTGTTTGCTTTATTTAACAAGTATTGATGTTGCAATGAACTGTAGCATCATGCATTGAAACTAACATGTTAGAAATATTGATAATCTATTACCATTGAATACAAGGCTTTAAGCAGGTTATCCCAACATCTGGATCACATAGGGCCTTCATCTTGTTTGCAATACAAACAATTTCAATTTCACATAGAGTAGATTGCATTGAAGATCACATTTGATGGAAACACATTGGCAAGAAGCATGAAAAACAAACCACTGAAACTTATGTATACATGTAAAAAAAAGGAAAACATTCACAAAGGTTGCTGTCAGTCTCTTAAAGACTGACAGTAGAGTTTATGCTGGCAAATAAAGATATGACAGAGAATGTTAACATATTTTGTGTTTAATTTCATTTAATCTCCTCAAAATAGAGCTTGTTTAGAGTGAACAAAGAAGTAAAATAAGGGAGAAGTTAATGCTTTGAAAGGAATAGAAATAAAAAAAGGCGTGCATCTTCTGAAATCTCATGGTTTGGATGGTAGCAAATGTAATTACGCTATTTCAGAAAAGAAGTAACAAATCAAATGGGGAGATATTCTTCAATATCCATCACTAAGTAATTTGTAAGCACGAAAATGAGGGTTGAACCTATTTGAACGTGTGTCAGTCAATGTAACTATGGCAGTAACATATTCCTATGATAGTGTTGGTAATAGTTATTGTTGTACTATCCTTGTGGAGGCAAAGTCCTTTTAAACAGTGAGATAACACTCCTTCATCTTGTCTGGCACGAAACAAGTGAGAAATGGGTTAGACTCAGAACCAATTTGACAGCTTAAAATTCTATAAGGTGAGTTGGACCATGAGTAGCAATAGACAATCCTAGCCTAAGATTTCCCTCTACTCTATTATTACTGTGAATGCAAGGGATCAACACTGATTCAATGAGGAATACAGAAAGACACTAGGAGCAAAACCAGATAGATCTACAGTTGAAGAGTTTTCAGTTTACTGAGCTGTAATGTAAGACATGGGCATGCTAAGCAGATAAAAAACAGGGTTCAATAGAGAGAGCTAAACTACCAAAAGACCGGATATGGAGTGCAATTCATGAGTGTGTGTGGACAATTAGATAACATAATCGGAGGAGACTGCCTCAAGATCATCTTCAATAATGGCAGGAGTCAGAATATGGGACAGAATATGGGAGTCAGAGTAAAGAGCCTAGGTATAGTGGAGAAGATAATATAGTGGAGAAGATATTTCCACTCATGAGAGAGTCTAGCACCAGAGGGTACAGGCTCTGAATAAAAGGACATCCCTTTGGAACAGAAGCCAGAAGGAATTTCTGTAGCTAAAGGGTGGAGATTCTATGGAATTCATTGCCACAGATGGCCAAGTCATTGGGCATATTTAAAGCAGAAATTGATATGTTCTTGATTAATCAAAGGTTACGGAGAGAAAGTAGGAAAATGGCATTGAGAGGGAAAATAAACCAGCTATGATTGGAATACAGGACAACATCCAAAAGGCCAGTTGACCTAATCCTCCTCCTATTTGTTATGGTCTGACATAAAGGCTGAATGATTTGCCAACATTTTAATCTGGAGTGTTGATTTGAAGATCTACTTCAACTTCCTTCTGAGATCCCCGACTATCATTAAAGCCTGTCATTAGACAAACTCAGAAGAGCTGAATTCACTGCAGGTCATTCAGTTCATTCCATGAGATCTCAAGAAATGGCTACGAGCACAGGATGCACTAAAAGCCATGGGCCAGTCATCGTTCCAGGATAACACAGAATAACTTACTTTGGAACTTGCCATCCTGTTTCAATACAGTTACAATTCTAGCATCTACCTGACAATGTGGAGGATTGCTGAACTATATCCTGCATACAAAAACAGACCAAAATAGAATCCCACAAATTGCTATCAAACCATCACAAAAGTGATGCAAAATGTCATTGACAATGCATCAGCAATAACATACTCAATGGCATTCTGTTTGGGTTTTGCTGTGACTATTCCTTTCCAAATTGCTTTAAACCATTAAGACATAGGAGCAGAATAAGGCTATTCAGGCCATCTAGTCTGTTCTGCCATCCCATCAACCCCATTCTCCTACCTTTTCCCTGTAACCATGAAATACTTACTAATTAAGAAATTATCAATCTCTGCTCTAAATATATTTCACGACTTAGACTCCACAACAAGTTGTGGCAATGAATTCCATAGTTTTGCATCCTTTTGGCTAAAGAAATTCCTCCTCATCTCTGTTCTAAATGGATTTCACTCTATTGTGAAGCTGTGCACTCTGGTCCTAGACTCACCCATTCTAGGAAATACCCTCTCCACATCCACTCTATCTTGGCCTTTCAATATTTAAAAGATTTCAGTGAGATTCCCCTCATTCTTCAAAACTCCAGTGAGTATAAGCATACAGTCATCAAACACTCCTGATGCCATTTCATTCTTGCGTCATTATCGCGAAGATCCTCAGGACCCTTGCCAATGCTAGAGCATCTTTTCTTCAATAAGAGGCTCAAAACTGCTTGAAATACTCCAACTCTGGTCTGACCAATCCTTTATAAAGCCTCATATATTCTTGTCCTCTTGAAATGATTGCTAACATTGCATTTGCCTTCCTTGCCACCAACTCAAGCTGCAAGTTAACCTTTAGGGATTTCTGCTCAAGGTCTCCCAAGTACTTTTGCACCACTGACTTTTGAATTTTCTCCATTTGGAAAATAGTGCAAGCCTTTATTCCTTCTGTCAAACTGCATGACCCTAACCTTCCCTAAACCGTATTCCAACTACGACTTTTGTATCATCTTCAAACATGGCCACAAATCCATCAATTCTGTTATCCAAATAGTTGGCACATAGTGTGAAAAGAAGCAGCCCCGATACCGACTCCCATGGAACACCACATGTCACCGGCAGCCAACCAGAATAGGCCCATTTTATTCCCACTCTTTGCCTCCTGCCTGTCAGTCAATATTCAATCCATGCTAGTATCTCTCCTGTAATACAATGGGCTTTTGTCTTATTAAGCTGTCTTATGTGCAGCACCTTGTCAAAGGCCTTCTAAAGATCCAAGCGAACAACATCTGCTGGCTCTCCTTTGTCCATCCTGTCTGCCATTTCCTCAAATCATTCCTGCAGATTTGACAGGCAAGATTTCCCCTTAAGGAAACCATACTGACTTTGGCTTATTTTATCACATGCCTCCAAGTAACTCAAAGCTCCATCCTTAATGACAGACCCCAACATCGTCCCAACCACTGAAGTCATGCTAACTGGCCTATAGTTTCCTTTCTTTTGCCTCCCTCCCTTCTTACAGAGTGGAGTGACATTTGCAATTTTCCAGTCCTCTGGAAGCATTCCAGAATCTAGTGACTCATGAGGGATCATTACTAATGCCACCACAATTTCTTCAGCTGACTCCTTCAGTCTCTCTGGTCCAGATGACATATCTACCTTCAGCCCTTTCAGCTTCCAAAGCACCTTCTTCTACTTCTTCCCCCACACTCACACACTCAAATTTATGGCATACTGCTATTTTCAACAGTGAACACTGACACAGAATTCTTGTTAAATTCATCTGCCATTATCAACTCTCACCTTTCTTTTCCTTTTATATATTAAAAAAAAATACTTCCAACATCTTCTTTTATATTACTGGTTAGATTACCTTCATATTTCATCTTTTCTCTCCCAGTGGCTTCTGACTTGTCTTCAGCTGGTTTTTAAAGGCTTCACAATCCTCTAACTTCCCACTTATTTTTGCCATGCCTTCTTTTTTGTTTTTATGCTGTCTTTGACTTCTCTGGTTAGTCACAGTTGCCTCAACCTCCCTTTAGAATACCTCTTCATCTTTGGGATCTATCTATCCCATGCCATCGAAATTTCCCCCAGAAACTCCAACCATTGTTGTCATTCCTGGTTGTGTACGCTTCCAATCAACTTTGGCCAGTTCCTCCTTCATACCTCCATAATTACATTGTCTCCACTGTAATACTGATTTTATCTTCTCCATCTCAAAATGCAGGGTGAAATCTATCATTTTGTAATTACTGCCTTCCAATGGTTCCTTTACCTTAAGCTCTTTAATCAAGTACGGTTCATTATACAACATCAAATCCCAGAATTGTCTTTTCCCTAGTGGGCTCAACCATGAGCAGCTCTAAGAAGGCATTTTACAAATACCCACTCTTGGGATCCAGCACCAACCTGATTTCCCCAATCTATCTGCATAGTGAAATCGCTATGTCTATCATAACTTTGCCCTGTTGACATGCCATTGCTATCTCCCATTATAAGTTATATCCCACACCATGACTACTGTTTGGGGGCCTATATATAAAACACCCTTCAATGTCTTTTCACCTTTGCGTTTTCTTAATTCTACCCACAAGCAATCTACATCTTCCAATCCTATGTCACCTTGTTCTAAGGATTTGATTGCAACTTTTACCAACAGAACCATCCAACCCCTCTGCCTACCTGTCTGTATTTTCAATATGAGCATTATATTTGATGTTCAGCTCCCAACTATGATCTTCTTTCAGCCATGACTCAATGAAACCCACAATGCCATACCTGCCAATCTCTAACTGCACAACAAGATCATCTACCTCATTCCATGTGCTGTGTGCACTCACATATAACACCTTCAATCCTGTATTCAACACATTTTTCAATTTATCCCCCATATTACACTTAATTTCATCCCACTGACTGCAATTTGCCCTATGACCTGCTTTTCCTTCCTCACAGTCTCACTACACAAAGCATCAAGTTGTATAGCAATGGCTCCACCCTCGGCCATTTCACTTCGGTTTCCATCTCTCAGCCAAATTAGCTTAAACCCTCCCCAACAGATCTAGCCAACCTGCCCACAAGGATATTGCTCCCCCTCAGGTTCAGGTATAACTCATCCTTTTTTTACATGTCGTACCTTCCCCAAAAGAGATCCAAATGATCCAGAAATCTGAGACCCTGCACACTGCACCACTCCCTCAAACACTCAATCATCCTACTATCATTATAATCCTGCCCTGACCAAGACATGGCAATGGAAGTAATTCAGAGATTACTACCTTGGAGGTCCTGCTCTTCAGCCTCATCCCTAACACATGATACACATTGTTCAGGACCTCTTCCCCTTTCTACCAATATCGTTGATGCCACTGTGCACCATGACCTCCAGCTGCTCACCCTCCCACTTGAGAATCACCTGCAGCTGAGACCTTCTGGATCCTTGCACATGGGAGGCAACACAGCATCCTGGCTTCTCTTTCGTGGCCTCACAATCTGGTGTCCTTCCCCCTGATGATCAAGTCTCCTTCCACTCTGTTTTGCCTGACTTTATCCTTCCCTGCTGAGCCTTAGGGCTGGCCACGGTGCCACTGGACGGGCTATGCCCTGACAGGTCATCCGCCCCAGCAGTACCCAAAGGGTTATACTTGTTGCTGTAGAGAATGGCCACAGGAGGAACCTGCACTGTTGTGTAATTAATATTTCAATTATATTTTATATTGTAAATATCAAATGATTAATCATTCTTTGTTGTTTACAAAATTCATTATGTGTTATATGTAAAAGTACTTGAATGGTATATGTCATTATGTCATATTTGCATGCCTCGCTATAAGTAAAAACTAAGTACATATGAGTTATCCCCTGCTCCATGTTTTTCTTCCAATTAGTTTTATGGTTTGGAGTTCCAAAACATAACAGTGGCTATGAGTAAGTTTTATAATGAACCGGAAATGTCTAACCATCTGTTGAGCACAATGAGCTATTGGAGTTAAAAAGAAGTGCAGCATGTTTTTTCTTTGCAAGGGGAGAAAGACGTTGAGTTAAAAAAAAAGCAGAAAGTGGACAAAATTCATGGGTCCATAAATGATGACTACTGGGTGATAACAATAATAATTTTTAAAAAAACAGATCTGGTTGGCTACATCAGAAAGATAGATGCATCCATTTGCACAAAAGATAACTGGCTGATATATATACTGAGCAAATTGAACAGTATTTTAAAGCAAATTGAAAAGCTGATAAAAATTGAGTGCCAGTTTTGCTGCATATAATAGGTGAATTTGCTTAGAAGTTTGACTGCTCCAACCAAACCAGCCAAAATGAGCTTTGCTGAGATCGTGAAAGTAATGCAGGAACATTTAGAACCTAAATCTTTGTTAATTGCAGAAAGCTTGAGGTTTCATAGGTGAATTCAAAAGGCAGGGTACCTATTTCAGCTTATGTTGCTGAACTGAAGAAATTGTCTGAGCATTGCCAGTTCAGTAGTGGGTTTAATGATGCACTGAGAAATTGTTTAGTTTATAGAATCTTACAAGAAAGCATTCATGAAATAGTTCCTAACCGAAGCACAGCTTACATTTATAAAAGCAGTTGAAATCCTCCACGGCTATTAACTCCTTAAGCCTGAGTAGGATAATTAAAAAATTACTATGCTGTGGATATCTATATATAGCTATACTATGTACAGTAGTATGCTATATATGTATATAAGTTGAGATGCATTCTAAATTGGGTTGGATTTTATAGCTAAGCAGGGCAGAGTGTTGCATATTTAATACTTCAGTAATATTTGAGTAATGTTATAAATATATTGTTTGATTAAGCATTCTTTGTTGTTTATGTCATTAATTATGAGTTACAGTATATGTAACAGTACATGAATGGCATACGTCATTACACCACCACATCATATCTGTGCACCTCACTTAAGGTAAAGACTAAGTACGCACAAGTTATCCATGGATCCAAGTTTTTTTTCCAATAGTTTTTCTGTTTTGGAGTTACAAAACTTAGCATGCACTGATTGCTGACTTCCCTTACATCTCCTGGTGGTCACCCATTTACTATCTGAAACTTGCACTGTGAGTGTGACCACCTCAGTAAAACTCTCATATATGAGGTTTTCAGCCTTCCGGATGCTCCCAAGTACATCCAGCTCCAGCTCTTGTTCCTTGACCTTGTTAGTTGAGAGCTAAATTTAGATGCACTTCCTGCAGATGTACTCATCAGGGCAGCTGTTAAATAATCCAAAAGCCCGCATATCACAGGAGGAACAATCCACTGCCTGAATCTCCATCCTGACTGCACTTGTTATACTTTGAAATTCTCAAGACTAATTTCTAGCCTGCCCGTGTTCCTGCTGAAGCCTGTTGAGCCAAAGCCTAACCAATTTAACCCTGGCCACTTACACAATGGCCGATCCGCTTACATCTTACTTCTTTTTAATGGCCCCTGCTGAGTGACTAAAAGATTGTGATGATTGCAACCTGCTGAAAACTCCCAAAAGGCCCCAAACTCATTTTAACTCTTGTGCATCCTCTCCAGTGAACGACCTCTAGTGATGATTGCAGCCTGTGAAACACAACCTTGCAGCAAACTGGGACCAGAGAACTGAGTTCCAGAAAGTGGCTGCACTTGACATCATAGCAGCACTTATAAAAGTGTAACATCAGCAGCATTCATAAAACTGAAGTCAAAAGATCAAACTCTCCAGTGTTGGGAGTAGCACCATGCACACAGGATGATCATTGTAATTGTTTGTGGGTAATCACCCTAGCACAGTATGTTAGCACAGGATAGTGTCTAAAGGACCAGCTGTCTTTATTTGCTTCATCAATTACCTACTTTCCATCAGAAGGTCAGAAGTGGAGTTATTCATTGATAATTGCACAATGTTCGGTTCAGTCATTCCTCTTCAGCAAAAGAGGTAGCCCATGCCTGCATGCAGCAAGATGTAGATGGCATTCAGACATAGGCAGCAATTCAGATTGGCTCATGGTCATATTTTTCAAGTATGGTTATGAATGAATGGTTGCTGAAATTTAATTTAAAGACTCATCAGTGGTGGAAAAGTGGAGTATATCATTCAGAATCAGAATCTGAATTAGAATCAGGTTTAATATCACTGGCAGATGTTGAAAATTTGTTGTTATGTGACAGCAGTACATTGCAATACATAATAAAAATGGTAAATTACAGTAAGATGTATATCTATCTTTACCTCTATCTATCTATCTATCTATCTATCTATCTCTCTCTCTCTCTATCTATCTATCTGTCTATCTATATATATATAAATTAAATAAGCAGTGCAAAAAGAAAACAAAAGTAGTGAAGTAGTGTTCATGGGTTAAATGCCCATTCAGAAAACTGATGGCAGTGGGGTAGAAGCTGTTCTTGAATCATTGAATGTGGTGTGTGCCGTCAGGCTGTTGTACCTCCTCCCTGATGGTAGCAATGAGAAGAGAGCATGTCCTGGGTGATGGGAGAACTTAATGATGGATGCCGCCTATTTGAGGCATCGTTCCTTGAAGATGTCCTCAATGCTGGGGAGGCTAATGCCCATTATTGAGCTGATTAAGTTGACAACTTTCTGAAGCTTATTTCAATTCTGTGCAGTGACCCTCTCATACCAGAAAGTAGTTACAGCATAGGGTGTCAGAGTTCAGAGTTCAATTCCAGCATCATCTGTAAGAAGTCTGTACGTCCTTCCTGTGCAATGCATGGGTATACCCCAAGCATTCCAGTTTCCTCCCACTGTCCAAAAATGTGCTGTGTGGGTTAATTGGCCATTGTAAATTGTCCCATGATTAGGTTAGGGTTAAATCAGGGCTGTCAGAGGTTGCTGGGTTGACATGACTTGGAGGACCAGAAGAGCCTATTCTGCACTGTGTCACTAAATAAATAAACTGAGAAAACAATAATAGGATTTGCTGGAATCAACATGTACTTAGGAAAGGAAAAACACATTTGATAAAGAAGATGTCTGTGGTTGGACTGATAGTCGATTTTTTCTCTTCTCCTTCTTCACAACAACTTAAAACATGCTCAAGGTCTTTAGCCCTTACCTGACATGCAGAGCATTCCCAGTATTTTTCTAATTTTTGCTTCATACATTATCAGTTGAACATTCAGCTAAGTACAAATGAGATGCCAAAATATTTATTTATTGACAAGAGCCAGTGCCAAAATGGGGCAAAATAAGTGAAATCCCTCTATTGCTCAAACTCAAATTTTCTCAGGTTGAATCCTCCTTTATACCAGTATCCATAAGTCATTTATTTAGTTTTAACAATCTGCCAAATCAAGGGACTGTGCACAATTTACATACAAACGTGTGATTCCACCATTCTAAGCAATGCTAGTTGAATTGCCGTTTAATCAAAAGCCACTTAGAATTTTAGAGAGTAAGCATCAGTGATATATTATTTACTTGCTCCAATTTAAAGAGAAATATGTTTTATTGATGAAGTGAGCGCTCAGCAATTACATTGTATTATTAAAGTACACAGCTCATGTTCTGAGGATAGTGGAAGTAATGGTGCAGAAGGCATTTTGCAAAAAAAAATAGATGCTTGGAATCTGCTAAACTGTTTGCGATTTAAGTGTAATCCTTGGTGTATTATTCAATTTCTTCAAGGTATTCTGTGCTTTTCCGTACTGTATTTATTGAAATTAATTCTGAGTTATTTTCTGAGATCCTGGTGATTTCTCCATTTACTATTGTGAAGGAAAAGTCTGGCCAGCTGTGCTTCGTTCCAGTCCTATTGGATCGTCCTACACAATACACAGGAGTACAAATAGCAATGCAATTCAGATTACTTAAAGCCCACATTTACACCTCGCCTCTTGTGGAGCTTTGGTGAGACCCCATCCTGTGTGGAAAAGCATTCTATTTAGTAAAGAAATTACTATATCAACAAAATGGAAAACACTGCAAGACAAGAGCTTGAAATAACCTCACACCAGCTTTCAATAATATTCAGCCCAATAAAAATCGTTCATGCAAACAATATGAATAAGAGTATGTTAAGAATATGTCGTTTTTCATGACTTGAATTTTAAAAGAAACTGTGGCATTATACTGCTTATTTCAATGAAAACATATGCTTTCCTGAGAGTACAAGTGAACCTTTTACATATGCCAACCCAGGCATTAGAGTTGTCAATAGCTTCAGTAACAGTGCCAGTGTTACTCTCCATTAATGTCAACGAGATTGATGAGTTAAATTGTGAGTAATGTTTGCAGAAGAAACCTTCATCAATCACAATTTTGGCCAAAGATAACAGGTCCATCAATATATTGACATTTCTCAAAGGACTTCCCAAATTCTCAGCTTGGCTTTGTTTAGTACAGTTCTCAGGTAGAAGCCAAGAGTTTCATCTTGATTCAAACCATTTTCTTTCCCTGTGCTGTGACTGGCTGGAGAACTTTAAACATGTTAAGCAAACCAGTGCACTGCCATTGTTATTAGTTACCCACAGATCTATTTTGTCCCCGACTAATGGATGACATTCAGTGTTCACAAAGTGGCCTACCCTTCTCTGGAGAAGCCAAATGCAGGTTGGGTGATTATTTTGCAGAGCACTTGCTTCAGTCTGCAGGGATGACCCTGAGATTCCTCTTGCAGATCACTTTAATACCCTATTCTGACCTAGCCTTCCTCATGAGGCCCAAAACAAGCTGGACGAACAGCATCTCTGGGCATATTGCAGCCTTCTACACGATATTGAATTCTACAGCTTCCAAAAAACATGATTTCTCTAGCTATATCAATAATCTGTGATATTGGCTCAGCTTTCTTTTCCCCTTTTTTTCTCTTGGATGTGGAAGACATAACCATTCAGATCTAACAGGCGTGCTTTCTTGTTCTGTGTTTTACAATCCGAGATTCTTCATTCTTACTCTCCGACTGCTTCTGTAGTCACAACACCTTGAACTGGCCACCAGGGGGAGGCAGAGATGACAAGGCCAACCCCTACCGACTCACCTGCCTTTAGGGCTAATTACCGGTATTAGTTCATTGTTATCACATGTGCTTTGTTCCTTTGCTCAGTCTTGGAATCATCTTTTGTCTGTGAAGTGTTGCCTGGAATGATAGTTCATACTTTTTTTTGTTGGATTTTGACTTTGCATGTGAGATGTTTTGAACCCTCTGCATGCTAAGGAATCCAGTAAAGCCTTGATGGATATTTTAGAAACATAGAAAACCTACAGCACAATACAGGCTCTTCGGCCCACAAGGTTGTGCCAAACATGTCCCTAACTTAGAAATTTCTAGGGTTACCCATAGTCCTCTATTTTTCTAAGCTCCATGTACCTATCTAAAAGTCTCCTAAAAGACCTTATCGTATCAGCTTCCACCACCGTTGCCAGCAGCCCATTCCACGCACTCACCGCTCTCTGCGTAAAAAACTTACCCCTCACATCTCTTCTGTACCTACTCCCAAGCACCTTAAACCTGTGCCCTCTTGTGGCAACTGTTTCAGCCCTGGGAAAAAGCCTCAGACTATCCACACGATCAATACCTCTCATCATCTTATACACCTCTATCAGGTCACTTCTCATCCTCCGTTGCTCCAAGGAGAAAAGGCCGAGTTCGCTCAACCTGTTTTCATAAGGCATGCTCCCCAATCCAGGCAACATCCTTGTAAATCTCCTCTGCACCCTTTCTATGGTTTCCACATCCCTCCTGTAGTGAGGCGACCAGAAGTGAGCACAGTACTCCAAGTGGGGTCTGACCAGGGTCCTAGGTTGCTGCAACATTACCTCTCGGCTCTTAATTTCAATTCCACATTTGATGAAGGCCAATACACCGTATGCCTCCTTAACCACAGAGTCAACCTGCAGAGCTGCATTGAGCGTCCCATGGACTCGGACCCCAAGATCCCTCTGATCCTCCACACTGCCAAAAGTCTTACCATTAATACTATATTACACCAGAATATTTGACCTACCAAAATGAACCATCTCATACTTATCTGGGTTGAACTCCATCTGCCACTTCTCAGCCCAGTTTTGCATCCTATCAATGTCCCGCTGCAAACTCTGACAGCCCTCCACACTATCCACAAAGTCCTCAACCTTTATGTCATCACAAACTTACTAACCCATCCCTCCACTTCCTCATTCAGGTCATATATAAAAATTTCAAAGAGAGCAGATTTCTGAGGCACACCACTGGACACCAACCTCCAAGCAGAATATGACCCGTCTACAACCACTCTTTGCCTTCTGTTGGCAAGCCAGTTCTGGATCCAAAAAGCGATGTCTCCTTGGATCTCATGCCTCTTTACTTTCTCAATAAGCCTTGCATGGGGTACCTTATCAAATGCCTTGCTAAAATCCATATACACTACATCTACTGCTCTTCCTTCATCAATGCAAAATTTTCTTCTCGTTCTGCATGACTTACCTCTGCAAATGGATTCACCACTATTCAGTGTGAGGGAAGTTAAAACTGAAGAAGTTACCTAGTGAGCTGTGATATCTGTTCATTCATTGACTGCAGAGCTTTAACTTATTCTCACAGTCACCCAGTTTTACCCAATCTGTACATCCCACTCTTCCACCCTCCATGTCCTTTCCTTCATTGTTCTGACAAAAGGACTTTGATCTGGAACATTCCACAGTTCTGCTACATCCCACAAATGTGGCCTTACCTGCTGAGTCATTTTGATAATGTTATGTCTTTATTTTAGTTACCTATAGATTTCATGAAATCTTGGAGACTTCAAAACCTGTTTTAAATCAACAGTTATGCATTACAATATTTAGCATGAGGTGCCAGTGGGGAATGAATTATCAGATTTTACATTAATGATAACCATTGCAAACTATAGAGGCAACAATAGGGTCATTAGATACAATCACAAAATTTATCTGTATTATTCAGTATTTGGAAGAGGCAGGTGGGTACAATGTGAGTTTCCAATCACTTCTGAATGTTCAAGTAAATCTTTATTTTTATAATGTACATAAGAGATCTCATTAGTGTAAAATTGCAGTATGTTGTTTAGAACATCCAGCCTTAATATGTTTTTATGGAATTGCTGCTTTCACCATTAAAAGGAAGTATTAACCTGTTTATTGTAAACAAATTAAGGTCTGGATATAAAACAGCAGGTGTAATAGCTTCTTGTGAGTGCAGTGAGTAATTGTATGCTAATCAAAACTAGTGGCGTTTGAGGCTCTTGGCTGTGCATATCTCCTTACTGTCAAAGTTCTGCAGGCACTGCCAGTTCTCCATAAATTTCAACCTTGAAATCATTCCCTGTAAGATACAGGAGCATATTGGATAAGTTCTTGGACTATTCGTCCAGAGACCCAATTTCATAGCATGGATAGTAGCAAAGATACTAACATGGGTAGAGCGTTGGCTGCTGGCAGAGGGAAAGATTGGGAATAAAAGGGGTCTTTTCTGGTTGGCTGCCAGTAACTAGTGATGGTTCGAAGGGATCGGTGTTAGGACCATTTCTTTTCCCGTTATATGTCAATGATATAGAAGATGGAATTGATGGCTTTGTGATCACGGTTGCAGAAGACACAAAGATAAATGGAGGGTGCTGAGGAAGCAGGGAGTCTTCAGAAGGACCCTCAACAGATTACAAGAACATGAGATGAAGAGACCTTGAAAGTAAGTCCATGGGAACAGTTCAGTGATGAGGCAAGTGAAGTTATCCCCTGTGATTCATGAGCCTGATGGTTGAGGGGTAATAGCTGTTCCTGAAACTAGTGGTGTTGGTCCTGAGGCTCCTGCACCTTTTTCCTGATGTCCTGGGTGGTGAGCATTCCTGATGATGTATGCTGCTTTGTTGTGACAACTCTCTATATAGATGTGCTCAGTGGTGGAGAAGGCTTTACCTGTGATGGACTGGTCCTTATACACTACTTTGTGTAGGATTTTCCATTCAAGGGCATTGATGTTTCCATACCGGGTTCTGATAAAATCAGTCAATATACTCTCCATTGTACACGTATAGAAGTTTGTCAAAGTTTTAGATGTCATGCTGGATCTTCGCAGACTTCGAATGACGTATAAGCACTTTTGCACTTTCTTTATAATGGCACTTTTAAGCTGGACACAGGGCAGATCCTCTGAAATGATAACACTGAGAAATTTGAAGTTGCTGGCCCTCTCCATCTCTGACCCTCTGATTGGATCATGGACCTTTGGTTACCTCCTCCTAAAATCAGTTATCACTCCTTCATCTTGCTGACATTGAGTGAGAGGTTGTTGTTTTAAGGGACATAAAAGCTAACATTTATGTCCCATCATCTTCACCTCATCTATCAATAGACTCTTCTAATCCTCCCATCCTGTGCACAGACTGTTTGATCTGCTTCCGTCTGGTAGGCGCTTCAGATCCCTCCAGACTAAGACTAATAGGCACTGGAGAAGTTTTTTCCCTACTGCGGTCACTTTGCTGAACAGTTAACTGCCGGTTAACTGTCGGCTAACTATTACTTGGATTGCACTACCTGTATGTATAATTTATATTTTCATTTATATGAAATATGAGCAGAGAGACAACATCTGCCGGAAGTAAATTCCTTGTATGTGCATAGGTACTTGGCAATTAAAGTCTGATTCTGATTCTGATTCTGATTCTGATTCTGATGTTTGTCTAACTTCCATTAAAGTGTGATCTTCACCTCAAAAATGCAAAGTGATTAAAAAGTTCCATATTCTCAGCTGTCTAGGTGGAGATTTCTCTCTGCCGGTTTCCTCCCACATTCCAAACAGATGTGGGTTAGTAAGTTAATTGGTCACATAAGTGTAACTGGACAGCATGGGCCTGTCAGGTTGGAAGGACGTGTTGCAATGCTTTTTTTTTTCAAAATAAAAATCTCAAATTAATTTGAAGAATGCTGCTTTGTTTACATGCACCAAATGCTGGAGGAGCTCTGAAGGCCAGGCAGCATCTATGGAAGAGAGTACGGTCGAACTTTTGGGCCAAGACACTAATGGAGGATTGTGGACCAAAATATTGACTGTACTCTTTTCCATAGATGCTGCCCTGCCCGTTGATTTCCTCCAGTATTTCGTGTGTGCTGCTTGGATTTCCAAAATCTGCAGATTTTCTCTTGTTTATTTTGTTTACTGTTTGGTTAACTTTGTAAGCTGACTATTAACTGAATTCTAGAATAGATCTAAAGATACAACAATCATACGTGCCAAGTTCATTTTGATTTTGTCAAAGGCTTTTCTAAGGAGAAGTGATTTTGTGTCTTTGGCAGCATGGGCAAGTGGATGCTGCATTAGCATCAAATGAATCATGGATCTTGTATCCCTGTATATTATTTATTGAGACACAGTGCAGAATAGATCAGTCCAGCCCTTCAAGCTATGCTGTCCAGCAATCCCCGATTTAACCCTAGCCTAATCACAGAACAAGTTACAATGACAAATTAACCTACCAACCGGTATGTCTTTGGATTGTGAGAGGAAACCAGAGTATCTAGAGGACACCCACGCTGTCACAGGGAGAATGTACAAACTCCTTACAGGCAGCAGCGGGAAAAGAACCCAGGCCACTGGTACTGAAAAGGGTTGTGCTAACCACTATGCTACCTTGCTGCTCTGTTATGATAAGCTTAACAATGCAACAATTTATACCAGAATACAACTTTGTCATAAAACAAGATACTGGCACCTGCCAATCTATGTGTTTAAGACTGTCAGTTCCAAATGGAAAACATTAGAGAAAGGCGATTTACCCATCAGGTCCATTTCTATCCATCTAACATTTCTGCTCATCAAAAACAACCTTCTAATTCTTTTTTCATTTAACAGTCGTTCTGGAGCAAAAAACAAGCCGCTGGAAGAATTCTCCACCCTTTACCAAAACCCTCATCAGCCTTAAGGAACTTGTTCTTACACTCACGTTTACCCAGTAGCCACTTTCAAAGGCACCCCTGCACCTAATAATGTGGCCACTGAGTGTATGTGTGTGCTCTTATAGTGCTGTAACCTGTTCACTTCAAGGCTTGACATGTTGTGCATTCAGAAAAGAGATGCTCTTCTGCATGCCGCTACTATAATGTGTGATTATTTGAGTTACTGTTGCCTTCCTGTCAGTCTGGCTATTCTCCTTTGACCTCTCTCATTAACAAGGTGTTTTTGCTCACAGAACTGCCATTCACCAGATGCTTATTTTTTTGTTTTTCGCACCATTCTCTGTAAACTCTAGAGACCATTGTGCATGAAAATCCCAGGAGATTAGAAGCTTCTGACACACTTAAACCACCCCATCTGGCACCAAAACTATTCCATGGTCAAAGTCAATTAGATCACATATCTTCCCCATTCTGATGTTTGGTCTGAACAACAGCTGAATCTCTTGACCATGTCTGCAATGAGTTGCTGTCACATGATTGTCTGATTAGATATTTGCATTAATGAGCAGGTGTACTTAATAAAGTGACCACTGAGTGTGCTCCTCTGTTGCTTCCTCCCACTTTCTAATCTGACAGAGCCCCAATCTTGCAATGGCTACTTCTGTCTCCTATCTATAATCCATAAACAGGACTACCCATTGTTTTGGCATTTTTTGCTCCACCAAGCTCATCTTTGTACACTTTGACTCTCTTCTTTCTCCCCTTGCCTATTATCCCACCAATATCTTGGAAGCTCCTCGTGCCTTCTATCATCTTGATAACTTTCTATTTATGGTTCCAATTGCCTCATCTTCACCACAGATGCCCAGTCTCTATACCCCTCCATCCCTCAAGCAGCAGAGTCATCAGAGGGGCTTTCTGTTCTGTCTGGAGCAAAGACAGAACCACTTCTGCTCCAGCATCTGCCTGGAAAAGCTACTTCTCCTCTTCAACATCTCTTTCAATTCCCCCACACTTTTTACAAATACTGAATTCTTCCAGCAGTTTGCTTTTTTAAAGGTGAAGATTTGTTTTATTTGTCACATGTACCCCGTAATATCGAAACATGCAGTGCAGTGACATGCAGCGCCAATTCAAAATCAGCAAGGATCTTGCTGGGCAGCCCGGAATTGTCACAATGCTCCAGATGCTACCACAGCATGCCCATAACATGTATGTGTTTGGAATGTGGGAGGAAATCAGAGCACCCAGAGGAAGCCAACCGCAATCACGTGGAGAACACACAAACTCCTTGCAGACAGCAGCAGGTATTGAACCACGATCAGTGATCACAGGATCTATAAAACAATGCGTTAACTGCTAGGCTACCGTGCCACCCTGCCATATCTCAGGTTCCAGCATCTGCAGTCTCCTCAATCTCCAACGTGTCCATTTCTCCTTAGAGTATTAAAATAATTTCTCATTAAACATTTTTAGGCTACGCATTTTGATAAGATTCTGATAATCAAGAAGGAGTCATTGATGTTTTCCACCAAGTGAACTAAATGTATGCAAATGCACAACAAATGAGACCTGTTAGACTTTGCCTCAACCACTTGGACCCAGATTATATCGCTGACACGAGTGAACTGAACACCACAAGACAGGCAAGAGGAGCTGGCTGTGTAGAAGAGAGCAAGAAGCTCTGCCAAAACAACGTTTATTGTGATAAAGATATCACAAACCATAAATTGATTGTAGTTCATTTTTATTCAATTTTAGTCACCTCATTAGGGGAAAGGTGTATAAGCTTTGGAGAGGGTGTAGAGGAGATATACCAGGAATGTGCCTGGATTAGAGAGCATGTCTTATAAGTTAAATGAGCTAAGGTTTTTCTCTTTGGAGTGACAAAGCATGAGAGGTGACCTGACAGAGTTGTACAAGTTGGCTAGCATGGACCAAAGTGAGCAAATTAACTTTTTCTATGTTGCATTTTCTAGTATACCAATGTATTGACCTAAAGTAGCAATTCTAAAATGTCCTATTATGGGATTTCAACCTGAAACATCCACAGTTCCTTTCTCCCCACAGATGCTGCCCAACCAGCAAATTGTCTTTTTTCCTCCTGATTCTGGAATCTGAAGTCATGTGTGTCTCAGCCTTAAAAACAAATTTGTTGCGTAGATGTCAGTGTCTTGATTTATACTTTACCCTGGTGTAAATTGTTGCATTGTTAGATTTTCAATAATGCACCTCGGGATACAAGATACCTAATTTATTTGATATGGGAATTCAGCGGGGCCCTGATGTGTCCTGGGAAATCACTGCAGAAACGAACTCGGTCTAGCTATCTCCAGCTGATTCATCAATAGTGCTCCAGCAGGCATTTGTGAATTGTCAAGCCACTTCCTGTTAATTCCACAGTATTATACTTTATTCACAACTCCACCAGTAAAGATGTAGCTCATGTTGGACAAGAGGAAATGGATGGGAACTGTCAATAAATAAATCTGACTTCTGGAAAGCTTCTTTCTTAGATGGAGATATGAAATGGTCAAGCAGTCCAATCCATTATTACCACAATTGCAAGTTAGTCCATCATTTGAAAATATTTAACAATAAAAATAAACTATTAGTGTCTATCATTTATTAATGCAATTTCATAAAATGATGGCGCCAATAATATAGACCCCATGGAAAATATCTGCATGGTGCTTCACGCCTTTTTTGTTGGTAAGGAGATGATCCAGAACCTTTTTAGATCAATATTTTGTGGGGTAGTTGCCTGATAAAACCAAGTACCTGGGCTGTTGTTCATTAAGGTAAACTGAATTTAGCACAAAAGGAACTAGGAAGCACATATCCCTGGCTTAATAGAATTAACATCATGGCATTTAACTTCCAATAGAAGTTAAAAATCTGTCCAAATTAAATGTTGCCAGCATGAATCTACTCCGATTCACAAAAGAAATATATATTATGAGTGTTTAATTGTTCCATTAATAATTATTTTTAATGTACTTTCATTGCACATGAGGCTGATATGGAAGTGAGCTGGTTTACAGGGCAGGACAACACAAGAGGCCACAGATGCTGGAACCATGGGCAACAAACAATCTGCAGGAAGAACTCAGCAGGTCAAGCAGCATGGTTCAAGAATGGAATTGTCTTTGTTTCTGGTCTAAACCCTGCATCAGGAGATGTTCTTTCATGGTAGATGTCAGGAAGATTTCAAAAGAGATTAAAAAGCAAAACAAAAGAAAAAAGTCAAATGTAGGAAATATGAAACCTGGGACATAAAACTTTAATGATAGGCCATTGACCTGAAATAATTCTTTTGAAAAGTCATTGCTCTTAAACACTGATTCTGTCTCCCTCTCCACAGATACTGCTTGGTGAAGACAGGGCATTGTGCTTGTCCTTAATATCCTGCTGTTGATTTCATACAATGACATTGGCATCAGTGCCCAGTCATATCAAATAATTGTTATTGATTTGTCTGCAAAAAAGCCAGGGCATCTTCTAGTTTCATAACTGTACCCTTTTGTCTCAGTCAACACTGCTTCAAAACTCCAACAATCAGTAATTATAGTAAATCAATCATGACTTAAAAACCTGACAGTGTTCACAATTTGTGGAGCTGAACAATTTGGTGACTAATTCAGTTTCTGCACCCCTGAGAATCACCCAGAGTTAAAATTTGTCAGATAATGCTTCAGATTAGCAGGCAATTATCTTGCATTAATATAAAGCTTTTAACTGTTTATAATTATATTTTGCTGATTTTCATAAATTTACATTTATAGTTTCAAAAGCTTTAAAGCTTATTTAGTTATTTTATTTTACTTTAGAGATACAGAAGGGTAACTGGCCCAAAGAGTCCACGTTACCCAATTACTCCCATGTCACCAATTAGCCTACTAACCCATACGTCTTTGGAAAGGGAGAGGAAACTGGAGCACCTGGAGGAAATTCACACAGTCATGAGAAAAGCATACAAACTCCTTACAGAGAGTTCCAGTATTGAACACACGTTGCTGCCACTGTAATAACAATACGCTAACCATGTGCTGCCCCTAAAAGTTTTCTATAGTTTGTATACATTAGGGTCCTGGAGGGATTCAGGAGAGAGTAACCAGGCCAGAAGCCCCAGGTCAATGGTTTGAGGCAAGAACCTTTTTTTTCAAATTCAAAATCCTAAAATAAAAAGTGTTGGAAATACTCAGGTCAGACAGCTTCTCTACAGAAAAGAATAGTTCTTGTTTCTGGTTGATGGCCTTTTCTTCCACTGCTTCCTCTTTATTTGTTGCATCATCATGATGGATATCTTATATGCTAGAAGGTGTATTTTAGAAGTATAGGATTACCCAGCTACTCTGGAAGTTGCCACAGATGTTTTGAGGAAACACACATTTACCTGTGTAGGTGAAAGACACAAAGCTGCTCTTCCTCACTGTTGTGCTTAATGTTAATTTGAATCACAAACCATATTTCAGCATCTAAGAGAGAGATAATAAGATAATATGTATTGAACTCACTGCCACGCAAACTATCAGCTGACCATTCTTTTCTGACTCCCTCCTCATTTTCTTCCTTCCGGTATCCCTCCTCTATCCCTTTTCTCAGCGCCTTACCTTTTCCATCTATCACTTCGCAGCATCTTACTTCATAACCCCTCCCCCACCCACCTACCTTCCCCCTCACCTGACTTTACCTATCACCTGCCAGCTTGTACTCCTTCCCCTCCCCCCACCTTCTTATTCTGGGTTCTTCCCCCTTAATTTTTAAGTCGTGATGAAAGATCTTGGCCCAAAATATCGACGGTTTACTCCTCCCCGTAGATGCTACCTGATCTGCTGAGTTCCTCCAGGATTTTGTGTGTGTTGCTCTGGATTTCCTGTGTTACCTACAGAATATCTTGTGTTTATAGTTTTCTCTGTTTGTTCCTCAGCTATGCAAGCTGTGAAAGAGGTATTCAACTGCTTCCAAAACCATAAAAATAAACTTATCAAAAGAGCTAAATCCAATTGATCATGGTTAAAAGCATTAAGTTACTTTAAGATAATTGTCTGCTAACCTGATGCCCTGATTGAAATCAGTGGGGGTTACTGTTCCTGTGTATGGCCTAACCTAGTGTACGATCTCAACAAAAAATTAACCGCTGGGAACCTCAGCAAGACCACAGTCCGTATTTGATTCCTTGTGAAGTCCACCAGTGAATTTGCCTTTCAAAATATGTCAGTAATTCCTGGTATACAAAGCACAAAGATTTACTTTAATCTTAGTGTGAAATAATGGTGTAAAATAATGGTCTCTGTAATGAAATTATGTGGGAGAATGATAAGTTTTGCCCTTGTCTCTTCTGAAAGACTTAAAACTGACAGTACCATTTAATCACTGACAATAGCCAGCAAAAATGAGCTGCTGAGAATGTGATTCTTCCTACATTCTCCAAGGCAAAGATCATTTGTTCATTTTGGTACATAATATACATACAGGATTTCTATGTGATGAAGAGTATCAGAATGGATTCAGATCCAGATTTATTTATCACATGTACACGTAACATACAGTGCATTAACAACCAATGAATCTAAACTTGTGCTGGGGGCAGCCCGTAGGTGTCACCACACTTTCTGGCACCAACACAGCATGCCCACAATGTTCGGTAAAACAACACTGAACACAACAAGCAACAACACAAAAACAGCAAAACAAGTCCCTTTCATCACTCACCCCCTCCCACCCATCCATCCAGCCACAGCCCCCTCCCCCCCACACAGACACACACACAACCCCACCCCCCAACTACAGGATCTTTGATGTGAAGCATTAAATTCATTTCTCTTTCCACAGATGCTGTGCGACCTGCTGATTCTATCCAGTATTTCCTGTTTTCTTCTAAAGTTTTCCAGCATTTGATTATTTTAAATGCGAGTGGTGATTGATATGTTCGTGGCCGAAGGTAGAAGGAGTCAATTTTAGAAAACCTAGCACATTTATTTTTCAACATAGTCCCCTCCTACATTTACACACTTAGTCCAGCGGTCATGGAGCATACGGATCTTGGACCTCCAGGAAGTGTCCATAGATGGGTGTTTGATAAGTTCGTGGCCTAAGGTAGGAGATGAGTTACTCATTTGGGGTGATTGATAAATTCATGGCCTAGGTGGAAGGAGATGAGTTATTAACTTCAAACTTTATGCATAATCACACAAAGAATTGAACTGCATGTGCATGTAATGAGAGCTGTATAACTCATCTCCTTCCACCTTAGGCCACGAATTTATCAATCACCCCTGCTGTGGACACTTTATGGAGGTCCAAGATCCGTATGCTCCATGACCGCTGGACTAAGTGTGTAAATGTAGGAGGGGACTGTGTTGAAAAATAAATGTGCTAGGTTTTCTAAAATTGACTCCTTCTACCTTAGGCCACAAACATATCAATCATTCCTTGTATATTTTTCGTGTACTGCACAACTGCATCTGTTCCCCAAGTGCAAATTTCCTCGTGGAAGAGTGAGCTAGATTTTAAGTACCAAACCAAATATTGTACATCAAGATTAATTAGCTATCAATGTGTCAACTTTGTGAACCTTACAGCAACTCTGAAAGTGAAATACCACCTCTGTGGTGCTAATAGAAAAACAGGACAAACCATCCAGCTACTTGGGCCATTTCCAATTTGCATTATATAATCTTCTCAATGTACTGTACATTGCGAGATGATTTGTGCATTAATAAGTACATTAGCTATTAAACTCGCCGTTACCTTGGCTGCAAATTCTGGGAGTACGCATCATGGTCACATTAGAGAGACAGTAAGGAAAATAGAAGTAAGTTTTATAAATAATTAATTTCAACGCATTCAGGAAAGGAAAATAACATCTGATGTTGAACTGCAAGTGTTAAGAAAACAAATTGCATCTATCAGATGGAAGGTAAAGCAGACAGCTTATAAAATGGAGCTGCAAATAAAATGCATTGTATTCACTTATGTTACTCGGAAACAAGCCCACTTTGCACACTGCTGCTGATTGAAGACAACCTCTGACTCTGGGAGCATAGCGCACATACACCCAAAACTCACAACAGCTGCTAAAAGCGTTGCCACCGGTTACTTGAGAGTTGCCAAAATGATTAGTGGTCTGAATGACAGATTCTGCAGCTGCGGCTGTTGAAATGCATTTGCTCATAACTTCTCAGCTGACACAAGCTCGGGGAAAAGTCCAGGAGTTAAACAACATAGTTATGGCAGGCAACTGTGTTACAACAGCTTGGGAAACACAGAACACTCACTGGTCAGTTCCTCAGAGCCTTTTGCTTAGTCAGGCATCAGCACATCTCAAGCTTTAGCTGTTCTGTATTTCTGCTACAATATTCCCACACCTTGGGGGGAAGTCATCATGTACCTAAGCATTTTATTCATTATCTAATGAAGTGATGTGAGATATAGCCCCTTAGAAAGTCTACAGAGCAGAAAATCTGTAGAGGTGTTAAAATAAAGCAATGGGATTCAACTGTCAGTGACTGATCTCTGTGGAAATAAAATCTGTTCTGACTCATTCAATTTGATTTACACCATCTACAATTCAGTCATGGAGTTATACAGCATGAAAACAGACCTTTCAGCCCAACACATTCTTGCTTACTGAGATACCTTCCTCGATGAGCCTCATTTGCCAACTTCAAGAGTCGAATATTTCAAAAGATTAATTTGAAGTCGGCATGCCTGCTTTGACTGGCTGAAGTTGTCATAGACACCAAAGGAGGAAAATTTTCTATATTTTCCATATTTAGACTCACAAGTTTTATATCAGACTTTATATGTGTCAAATAAGATGAGAATTAAGCCTCCCCCATAGAACATTTGCATTCCATGCATCTGTATATTCTTCATGTAAAGTTACAGGATGGGAACAAGATCACTGAGACATTATGCTCTTACTATGAGCAAAGCCACATTTGCTCATTTATATTCTGAATGAACATTATATAAAAATAAAGAGGAAGGCGCTCCAGAAATCTAACAAATTCAAAGAACTGAAATGGCAAGCATGAGCGGGCACAGTTTTAAGGGTCTTGGAACTAAGTACAGAGGAGATAACAGGGATGTTTTTTATGCAGAGAGTGGTGAATGCATGGTATGGGTTGCTGGTGACGGTGGGGTGCAGGTGGATACAATAGGGTCTTATATGAGACTCCTGGACAGTTATAGGGGGTTCAGAAAAATAGAGGGCTATGGGTAACCCTAGGTAATTTCTCAGTTAAGGACATGTTTGGCACAGCTTTGAGGGCCAAAGGGCCTGTATTGTGCTGTAGGTTTTCTATGTTTCTAATAGAAAATAAAATTGCAATGAAGAGTATTTTTGTTGTTGATATTTAAGATGACATTGCAAAAGTGTATTGCCACAAACTGAACACTAGAAGTATCATTGACTTAAATTTTGAGTACATTGGATAAGGTTTCAACTAACTATACTTTGAACCTGCATAATGAATTAAGTTTTCTGCCATTTGGAATGACAGCCTAAGTCTGTCATTCACAATCATTTAAACCTTGCAGACAGATCCAAATCTTTTTAATACTGCTGACTGCCACAGAAGCACAGTCAAACTGAGCCACATTTACTAATCAGTGCAAAGGTTCCTTCTATACAGGAACCTTTATCTTTATCCAACTGTCTATCCAAAACTCTCATGGATGTGCTATATGTGACAATTATTTCCTCATTTAGGAAAGTAGCTGTTGATCAGATCTAGTAATTCACTGCTTGGCAAAGAAAATAAGTTCATTAATTGGCTGGTTTACTGACAATCTCTTATCATGAGACTGTTAATGTAATTTTTCACAACAGCCTGGAAATAAATTCAAAGGTCAAAGCAAAGTTCAATGTAAATTTTATTATCAAAGTACATAAATATCACAATACACATCCATAGAGCCATAGAACTCTACAGCACAGTACAGGCCCTTCAGCCCTCCATGTTGTGCTGACCCATATAATCCTTTAAAAAAAAGTACTAAACCCACACTACCCCATAACCCTACATTTTTCTTTCATCCATGTGCCTGACCAAGAAGCTCTTAAATACCCCTAATGTTTTAGCCTCCACCGCCATCCCTGGCAAGTCATTCCAGGCACTCACAACCCTCTGTGTAAAAAACTTACCCCTGATGTCTCCCCTAAACTTCCCTCCCTTAATTTTGTACCTATGCCCTCTGGTGTTTGCTGTTGGTGCCCTGGGAAACAGGTATTGGCTATCCACCCTATCTATGCCTCTCATAATCTTGTAGACCACTATCAGGTCCCCTCTCATTCTTCTACGCTCCAAAGAGAAAAGTCCCAGCTCTGCTAACATTGCTTCATATGACTTGTTCTCCAAACCAGGCAACATCCTGGTAAATCTCCTCTGCACCCTCTCCATAGCTTCCGTATCCTTCCTATAATGAGGTGACCAGAATTGAACACAATACTCTAAGTGCAGTCTCGCCAGAGATTTGTAGAGTTGCAACATGACCTCTCTGCTCTTGAATTCAATCCCCGTTAATGAAGCCTAACATCCCATAGGCCTTCTTAACTACCCTATCAACCTGTGCAGCGACCTTGAGGGATGTATGGATTTGAACCCCAAAGTCCCTTTGTTCATCCACACTCTTAAGTAACTGACCATTAATCCTGTACTCAGTCTTTTGATTTGTCCTTCCAAAATGCATCACCTCACACTTGTCCGGATTGAACTCCATCTGCCATTTTTCTGCCCAACTCTGCAGCCTGTCTATATCCTCTTGTAACCTTCAACCACCTACAGCTCCATCCAGAACTCCTCCAATCTTCGTGTTATCCGCAAACTTATTCACCCATCCTTCTGCTCTACATCCAGGTCATATATAAAAATCACAAATAGCAGGCGTCCCAGGACAGTTCCCTGCGGCACTCCACTAGTGACCGACCTCCAGGCAGAATACTTTCCTTCCACAACTACCCTCTGCTTTCTTCCTTTAAGCCAATTTTTTATCCAAACAGCCAAGGTTCCACATATCCCATGCCTCATGACTTTCTGGATGAGTCAGTCATGAGGGACCTTGTCAAATGCTTTGCTAAAGTCCATGTAGACCACATCCACTGCCTACCCTCATCAATTTCTTTTGTTAACTCTTCAAAAAACTCAATCAGGCTTGTGAGGCATGATCTTCCCTTCACAAAGCCATGTTGACTATCTATGAGTAGACTGTACTTCTCCAAATGCTTGGAGATCCTAACCTTAAGAATCCTTTCCAGTAGTTTGCATACCACTGACGTAAGACTCACCAGTCTATAGTTCCCAGGTTTCTCCCTTTTTAAACAAGGGAACTACATTTGCCATTCTCCAGTCCTCCGGCACTTCTCCTGCAGCAAAAGAGGATTCAAAGATCATAGCTAATGCTCCTGCAATCTCTTCTCTCAATTCCAACAACAACCTGGGGTGTATCATATCCAGCCCTGGGGATTTATCAATCTTAATGTTTTTAAGAAGATCCAGCACTTCTTCTTCCTTAATCTCCACATTGTCCAGCACACAGGCCCGCTCTACTTCGACCTCTTCCTGATCAAGATCCTTTTCACTTGTGAATACTGAAGTAAAGTATTCATTTAGGACCTCTCCAACCTCCTCCACCTCCAGGCACATGTTGCCCTCTTTATCCTTTAGCGGTCCCACCTTCGTTCTCGTCATCATCCCTGAGATTAATCTTCTTGCGTGCATACTCACTAAATCTATAGAATAATAACCTCATAGAATCAATGAAAGACTGCCAACTAGAATGTTCAACCAGAGTGCAAAGACAAAAAGAAGAGCTAATAATAATAAATAAATAAGCAATAAATATCAAGAAAGTCATGTTAAAAAGCTATGGTTAATGTTCCATAAAAGCCTTTATATTCTGAACAAACATTATATAAATCCCAATGGGATGATTGATATAAGGAAATAGTGTCATGAAATTTGAAAGGTAAGAATCATATCAACAAGTTGTCTTTCCAAAGTTGCTTTTAACTGACAAAAACAAATTTGTAGAAATGAGAAGCAGACATCCACTTTGTGTGAAGGAATAATGAGACAAACTCAAGAACATGAGCTTTAATGTCAGGGTTAGTGAAAAGGGTTCAAAGAAATAAGCTTACAATTGAAAAATAGAAGTTGCACGCAAAGCAGAATTAGAACCCTGTAAGGCGAAGGAGGAGGAGACTGAGGTGATATCTGGTAGAGCTAATTGAGTAATGTGACTCAGCGGAGAGACAGAGGTTAGCATCCAGGCAGGATGGAGAGTTGGTGAGGAAGAGTGGGGAGAAATTAACAATGATCTGACAAAGCAGAGGTAACATTTATGGTTACATCCAAGTGCAGCCAAGAACAATGGCAAGCAATATCCCAGGAGATTTGATGTGGACTTTGTATGCAAAAGTACATTATTTTATCCAACAGCAAGTTGTTATTTAAAGTAGGTTTTGGAATAGAAATTTCCATTTAGAAAGAATCTTTAGCATATCAAGTCACTACAAATGCATTATCCAAAAAAGCTTAACATCGAAACAACTAGAGAAAGATAGATAGATAGATACTTTATTCATCATAAAGAATAAGAGTTTATGAGTTAATAAAGAATAAATATTAAGTTTTAGAGACATGATGTTTTTCAAAATATTAAGAATATTAAGATTAAACTGGAATCAAGTCAGGTCAAATGCCTGCATCATCTTCTTAGACAATCCCTTAGGATGGAAGATGACATTCTCCTACTCCAGTGCTGAGTGTTCTAAGGTAGTGAATGAGGTTAGTAAGGGATCTAGAGACTCTTCCACAGATAAAGCAGTAAATTTCAGCCAAGGCAGATGTGTCAGTGGTTTTTAAGGTCAGTGCACTTACTCCATCGTTTATGCAACCAAGTCCTCTTGTGCTTCTCAATACCATGCTGAAGGTGCCTGCAGTACTCATGTTTATGGGTCACAAATTCCCAGGAGATAGAGTTGCATTTTATTTCAAGTTTATGCATATTTGTTTTCTTCTTTTCACCTACAATCCTGATGATCCTGTCTGTGATAGAGCTTGGAATAACGTGTCTATTTCTCTAATCTGGCTTCTGGCATGGAAATGATACAGCCTACCTGACTTATCAAACAGGGTGTAACCAAGATCTCAATGCAGCAGTGTTTGCTTAGGAGAAAGCACTGACCTTGAATTGGGAGGACTGTGTAGTGACAGAGTTAGTGATATCTTTCCAGTGCACCTGTTTCAGGAAATGCAGGTCTCTCATAGGATTCTAGAAAAAACAATCACAAAAACATAAGTTTTGTGCCAGGATTTGATCTGCAAGTGTTTCCTTTCTCAGTCAGTCAAAAACTGTGCTTGTGGATTGAAGCCAGTGATAAAAGTATTTGCCTTCAGAGGCTGAGGTATTAGCTATTGGAATGAGGATGTAATGTTGCAATTCTACAAAACAATGGTTACACCGCACATAGAACCTTGTGTACTGTTTAGGTCATCACATTACATGAAGGATGTGAGAAATTTCAGAAGTGATTCAAAAGTGATACTTTTCTATAAAAAGTACTCCTTTCATCAATGCCCAATGCAATAGAAAAATCATCTCACAACTTGGTATTCAACATTCCTCACCAGGTGAGATAAAATATAGAATGATAATATTGTCAGTAAAGAAAAAATATAACAAAGTTATTGAGAGGTGACTTTTAGAGCTTTCAAATAAATACAAGGCAGATATGCCCAATCTCAAAATTGACTCAAAATATTCTTTTGAAAATCATTGCTCTTCTGTCTCTAATGTAATTGAAGTATCATTGGACAAGCATAGGTTTTCCCCCCATTGAAACTCAAACAAATGTATAAAGTGAATGTGTTAACAAAATAAAAATCAGAATGTATAAATTTTTATCACATTTGAAGTCTGTAGTGGTAAATAATTCCTCTAGTGTTGCATAAGTGACTGAGAGCATGTTACAACATTCAAAACCGATAGCTAAAGGCACTTGCAACCAGAAATACAGCAGTTTACCAAAAACTGCTGCTGATCTGTTTTAAACCCTTCAGCAGAATATACTTTGAAATGGCAACACAATTTATCTGCTGTGATCCAAGTAAACAATAATCTGTTCAGCTGCCAGCCGATATCTTCGGAAGTCTTTTAAGGGGAGCAATAAAAGCCATTTATTTCACAATTTACTAGAGCCAATTTCATTTATGATCATATTGATTTATCTTTACAATCTATGTAAAGCACTTTGAGCCTCCATCTTTATGTATGAAAGATGCTATATAAATAAAATTATTATTAATACTTCAATTCAAAGATCTTTGTATATTTAATATCATGAATGATAATAGCAGAAAATACTGAGTTCACTAGCTCCTGTAATTGTCCTTTGACATGAGGACAAGTTGTATCAGAGTATCTGAATTCAATCTGTTGCTCTGTAGAGTTACCATGTAATTGGCTGGCACAGTGGTGTAGCAGCTAGCGTAATCATATTACAGTGCCAGAGGCTCAAGTTCAATTCCTGCTGCTGTCTGTAAGGAGTTCGTATGTTCTCGCCATGACCATGTAGGTTTCCTCTGGGTGTTCCTGTTTCCTCCCAAATTCCAAAGACATACGGGTTAGTAGGTTAATTGGTCACATGGGTGTAATTGGGTAGTGAAGGCTCGTTGAGCCGGAAGTGCCTATTACCATGCTGTATCTCTAAATCAAACTAATAACGTACTTAGAAGTCTGATACCCTTACGCCTGTGGCACTTACCCTATACAAGTTGATCTTCTGATGCTGAATGTTTTAATTTCTCATTCTGGTTGGTGGTGGTAGGTTGTGGTATAAGCATGTTGTGCTCTTTCAGGGAACTTAACTTCATTAAGTTTAATGGAATGAATTTCTGAGCAACAGAATGCACTAATGTAACTACACAGCATGTTTAGTTTTATCAATGGGGATGACTAATTATCTATTGAAATAATAATCATATAATTCCCCATTAGCAAGTTCTATTTCATTTCATCATGGAAGAATCACAGAGGCCATTCATTCTATCAAGTGTATCCCAGCTCCTTATAAGGTGAGCTGTTCAGTCCCATTACCCCTTATTTTCCTAAACATAGGATATAGTATCTGGAAGACTACAGCATAGTGCAGGCACTTCAGGCCATGATGTTGTGCCAACCTACAAACCTACTCTAAGATCAATCTAACCGTTCCCTTGCCCACAGCCCTCCAGTTTACTATCATCCATGTACCTATCCAAGACCCGAATGTTCTGCCTCAACCACCAGACTTGGCAGCACATTCCACACGCTCGCCACTTACTGTGTAAGAAAAAGCTACTTCTGCAATCCCTCCTATACGTTCCTCCAGTCACCTTGAATTTATTATGCCTCATCAAATTAGAATCTTCAAATTATTCTCCTCAGGCCTGGTGAGTTCCCTTTTGAAACCTATGATTTTGTTTCCTCCACCCCAGAAGGCAATCTATCAAATATCATGACAACAGCGTGGTTCTGCTCTGTTTAAAACCTGGGTTCTTTTGAACTCTGTCAGCAGAAAAAAAAATAAGCACTCTATATATTATAAACACACCACCTCTCAAGTCACTCCATTGTACATTATTTATTCATTTATTTACTTATTTATTGAGATACAATGCGGAACAAGTTACACCTGGCTCTTTGAGCCACACCTCCCAGCAAGCTCCGATTTAACCATAGCCTAATCATGGGACAATTTACAGTAAGTAATTAACCTACCAACTGGTATGTCTTTGGACTGTGTGAGAAAAAAGAGACCCCATATGAAACCAATGCAGTTAGGAGAAAAACGTACAAACTTCTTATACACAGCAGTAGGTATTGAAGCCAGGACACAGGTACTGTGGTGTTGTTCTAACCACTACACTACCATACTGCCCTGATGTATGATTCTTTGCCATCAATCCACTGCCTACTCTCTTCATTCCCTTTGAATTTGAAAATCTATTGGTTTTATTTTGGGCTATTCTCAACATCATAGAGAGATGCAGCACAGAAATAGAAGCTTTTACTCTGTGAGTCCATCACCACCAATCTCATTTTTCTTCTTCCCTCATTCCCAATTACTCCTTCCAGAATTTACAACTGACCAAATGACCTATCGAACTGCATGTGTTTGGATTGTGAGAGGATACTGCATCCAGAGGAACCCATCTTGGGAAGGAAGTGCAAACTTCATACAGACAACACCCAAGCGATTGAACCAGGATACCTTGAGCTTTGAGGTCTCTGTTTTGCCCCAAAGCCACTGGTCTTAGTCATTAACCACTTTGAGGTGGAGTCTTTCAAAGATGTACACCCCAAAAGAATGTTTCTTGGTACTGTATATCAGTACCAATATTTTATCCTGAGATCATGTCTTTTTGTTATATTCTCTACATTTGGAATCATTCAGTTTCTTCATTTTCAGAACACCCCCTCATTGTAATATTAAGGCAATTAATTCAGTCATCTCAAAGGTCAATCTAAGCAATTTGTATAATATTTAGTCCTTACAAAACTTAAAATAGATTACATATTAAGAAATAATAGGAACTGAAGTAAGTTAAGTAAGACTACAGGACTTTATACATTTGTTTGACCTTCAAAGGCTAATTAATTCTCTGAGGCCACTAGCAATATAACTTTGGGACACCAGGGGAAACTTGTGCTCACAACATGGTTATGCTATGTTATATTATTCGGGTGTATTTAAAACAAAAATGAAGCTGTCTGTTTGGAATATGTGTGTTTTAATTTTGTTTCCAACTGAAGTAAACAAGAAGTGATTTCACGTGTCCTGATTCTGTAGGAGGCTCTATCCACAGTGAATACATTACCCATTTTTATGATATACTGAGACTTGAATATCACGAACTGTAGAAGCTGGAAATAGAAAATGCTGGAAAATCTCAGCAGGTCAGACAGCAGTTATGGAAATAGAAACTGGATTTATCTCTCAGTTGTAAAATAAAAGTTGTTTAAGAAATAAACTATTAACTTAGAAAGTCCAAAGTAATGAAAGCCCTCTCCCATAAGGATCATTAGACTTGGGAACACATGCCAGAAATTTAGAGTAGGTATCTGAAAAAAACACATGTAATTATTTTGAATCTCAATGTGAGATGATTTTAGAATTTAATTCCAAAGCTTATGCATGTATATACTCTACTGTTAATATAACAGAAACTCAAAATACTTAAGCACCAAGAGAATGCTACTCAATGTACTGAATCCTTTAAATAATGAAGTGTACAAGCATAGGTTATAATGACAATTCTGAAATTTAGGCTCTTCATGCAAACTAACAGAAACAGATATGAAAAATGTATTTTTTTATATTTGGGACTACTTGGAAAAAAAGGTTTTAGAACTAAATAGGGATAGGCTGTACTGGATGAAGAATTATTTAACATTGTGATGGTGGATTCAGATGGAGTGTTGCAAATTCGATCTGCAAAATGGTTAAATGTAGTTCTTTTTAAGTTGGAGAGAGAACAAAATCACCTGCACAGTTTTTAAATTTAAGGAGTGTAAACACTCAAGGGATAACATGCATAGTAAACTAGACTAACTGACAAATAGTGAGAAGGTTTGCAGGAAGTTTTTAAACAATGCATAACTATTAAAGATCTCTTAAAAATGCAAAAACCTTTCAACTGTTCGTTTATCTGAGAATGCAAAAAGTGTGTATATATCAGTAAGGGAACATCAAGGGAAAATTATCTTAATATAATGCTCAGTATGACTATGGAAAAATATATACCACTCCCAGATGAATTAGCGTTAGAGAAAAGTCAATTTCAATGAAATCAAAGTAGACCTGACCCAGCTAAATTAGAGATAAGCCTAGGGAAATAAAATTGAACACTGGGAGTATAGGAAAACTGGGGGGTTCAGTCACATTGTAGATACATTCTAATAGAGAGGTAAGGCTGGGAATTAAAACGAGAATTTTTCAGCTGGCCAGAAGGATTGACCAGACAGAAAAGATGTGGCAAAGATGTAATGCAAATGAGAATCAGGCTGATTGCAAAGAAGAAGTGTATAAGGAAAAACAAAAACAAAATGAGGGACATTAGTGGATAAATTGGCAGAGCTAGAGTTAATTTCAAGGAAAGCTATGACAGGTGGCCTAGTTAGAAGCTGTTTCCATTGGAGATGTGTTTAGAATGAGGGGACAAAGATTGAAGTGAAGTAGCATGAGAAACAAAAGTAAACTTGAGGAAAAGATGAGTGCATTGGAGTCATTAGGGTATGGAATGTCAGCATTAATCATGGATGCCGATTTAGTATCAGTTTTTACAGGCAGAGGGTGCAGTAATGGACATTGTTTCTGATCAAGATCCAATGTTAAGACAGAGAGTTTAGAGGGGAGATAGGCAAGATAAAGAGATGGTGAGGAAAGGTAAGGGAGAAATGGATAGGCCTTAGGCAGAGATGATGGATATGTGGAACCAGGAGACTGTGGCTGGTGGATGATGGGAGAGACAGATAAGGAAAGACAGAAAGATGGAAAAAGAGGACAAATGAATTGAGATGGGGATGGGGAGGGCAAAGGCAGAGACAGATGCTGGAAGAAGATAACTCATAGCAAGGGACTGAAGATGATGAAATCTGAAAAATAAGTAAAGTGATAAGGAAAATGGAAAAAGGAAGGAAAATGGACAGATTGAATCTTTAAGGGGAGTGGAATAGAAGAACACAAAGGGGTTATGCATGGGTGATAGGTAGGTGCAACTATGTGGGGAAGGCATAAAATGGGTGAACTGAAGGAGGAAGAAAGAAGGGGTTAAGAGGGACCAGAAGGAGAGGCAAAGAAAGATAAGGGCATATGTATTAACTTATTGAAAAAAATTAATGTTCATACCACCGAGTTGGAGACTACAGGCGATCACAACCTATTCACATCAGTTTTGAAATTTTATTCAGATCTGACTTCAGCTGTTCTTGAAAAGTATTATCATAATTCCTTGCAGTTAGAGACTCTCTCAAATCACCCCTGACTTGCAAGGTATTCTTCAACAGAGAAGAAAGCTTGCCTTCGTTCATTTTAACAACTGTGAATACCAGTTCATCTCAGGGAGATGTGTGCATGGAAAGCTGAGATCGAAGTCCTATTCATTTTTGGTCTGTAGTGAAGAATGCCTGAAGCACACAGAGAAAATTTATTTTGTTTATATTCCCATCATATTGCTGTTTGAGGCCGTCCATTGTTCAGGGTCAACCATAGATTCTTCATCCCAGCTGTCACACATGATACACCAACCAGGGCAGCACAATACAGAGAGCCAGCTGTTGTCCTTGTCACTGGCTCCCGCTCTCCACACAGCTGATGAATCTAAAGGATCGGCAGAGTTTGGCGCCAGCGATGTCACAGAAGTTACAAGTCAGTGTTGAACTCAACATAGGAACTCCAGTTCTGGAATTTTCCTCGAGGTTTACTCCCAGTGACTTTACCGTGAGTATGTATAGCCGCAAAATAGTGGAGGGTTGAGAGCAGAGTTTTTCTCCTCCTAGATGAGATGCTGCCAAGCCCCATCTGCCTGAAGTTACTGGTTTTAAGGCACCAGTAACCCGCCTTTACCCTTTCTCCAGTCAGAAGAAATGGTTCTGCCAGGCGAAGCCACATGTAAAGGCAAGGAATTGAACTTGCTTGTCAGAGGCTATTTGAGACACATGCCATTGGGAGCATTTACTCAGCAGTGGGAGCTTACTTACACTACCACCCTCGGCTATAACAACCTTAGTGAACCGTATTGCTGGTGCCAGACATGAATCAGTGAAGGATGTTAGACTTTGGAACTAAAATCTGCAGATGTTAGAAATATCTAACCAACATAGAAAATATGGGAAGCACTCAGCATGACAGACAGATGTGTGAGGAAAAGAGCAAAGTCAGTGTTTCAAGTCAAGAAATTTTGAGTGGAAAAGTGAAAGTTTTAAATTTCAAAGGGCATTGGTAGCTAGACAGAAGGAGCTTCTAGCTAGTGAGGTGTGTAGAAACATAGATTATCAAAGAAATATTAAGTAATCAAAAAATAATTAGAGAAACAATGGAATTAACAAATTGAAAGGTACCACCACATCTAGAATAAAGAAGAAATAGTAACTTGAAATTTGTAAATTCAATATCAAATTTTGATGACTGTTAGATGTTATGCTATGTGCTATTTCTGAATATCATTGGAATAATAGAGGAAGCCAAAGATAGGTCAGGATGGAGGTGGAAAGATCATTAAAGTGACAAGTGACTGAAGGAAGATCAGGGTTATCAGTGAAGACTTAATGGAAGTATTCTGCAAAGCAGTTAACCGATCCTCATATAGATTTGTCAGTGCGGAGATCACCACATCATAGGCATCAAGTGCAGTACATGACATAAGAAAAAGCAGGAGTGAATGGTTATGAGATTGTTATAGGCGATAAGGAAATATTTTAAATTGTCATTGTCAGAGCTTACATTGTCAAAGATTCTGCATAATACACCAGATATGAGAGGCACAACTCTGTGAGGGATTGGAGCATTCAAAGAAGGGTAATTAAAGTATGGATTGACACAAGAAATTCTGTCAATGCTAGAAATCTCAGGAGCACAGGCAAAATGCTGGAGGAACTCAGCAGGTCAGGCAATACCTATGGAGGGCCCTCAGCCCAAAATGTTGACTGTTTAGTCCCTTTTTCAGCATTTCTTTCAGCATTTTGTGTGTATCATTTGAAGTGTGAATTGAACGCATGGAAAGTGAGCAATCTGAGAAAGCACAGGCCAAAATGAAGAAAGATTGAAAGAGCCATAGATCAAAGGCAAGCTGCAAAAGGGGCAAAGGAATAAAGAATTCAGTTGAAGAAAAGTTGGTACCCAAAAGAAAGTGAAACTGTTGTTGATGACAAGTTAGATATTATTGCTACTGAGCAGTAAATAAAAATATAATGTTTACTCATCCTAGTGCTGTGTGAGATGTTACTGGCACAGTATGACTCAGTAAAATAATTATTTTTCATGGAGCACTAGATCAACGTACTTTCTCTTCTCCTCAGGACGTTCCTCAGCAATGAATATGTTAATTCCATTCTCGTTCTGTATGGCAGAGGGTATTGATGAAGCCAATATAGGAATGGCAGACTGTTCCACATATGGAGTGGAAACTGCCTGCCAGGATGGGAGTGTTGGTAGATTGTGAACTGTTGCATTCCTTCTGTGGACATAGGCACAGTGTCTATGTAGTACTGGTGCATGGGCTCATTGTTCTTAAAGCCATCCTGTGGCACAGTAGCACAGGGTTACTACAGTGCCAGCAATCAGTGATCGGGTTCAATTCCTGCAGTTATCTGTAAAGAGTTTGCATGTCCTCTCCATGATTATGTGGGTTTCCTCCAGGTGCTCTGGTTTCCTCCCACATTCCAAAGAATGTATAGGTTAGTGTAACAGGTTGTGGGCATGCTATATTGGCAGCAGAAGCATAGCAACACTTGTGTTTTGCCCTGGCACAATGCTTGGACTCTGTTGGCCGTTGATACAATCGACACATTTTACGGCATATGCCGAAGGTCTCAGCCCAAAACATCGACTATACTTTTTTACCATAGATGCTGCCTGGCCTGCTGAGTTCCTCCAGCATTTTGTGTGAGTTGCTTGGATTTCCGGCATCTGCAGATTTTCTCTTGTTTGTGACTTGATTATTGCATATTTTGCTCTTTCGGTGTGAATGTGACAAATAAAGCTAATCTCTTGAATCGTTTAGAATGTTCCTTCTCAAATCTGAGTAGATCACAGTTTCCCAGGATTCCATTGACAAGTAGTATTTCTGTCAAGAGGCTTTGAGCAGATCTTTGAACACTCCCAACAATCTATCTGGTTATCTCTCCCCCTGATGGAGCTTGCAGCAGATGATCAAAGCAGTGATACGCTATCATTATGACTTGCCCATTGAAGCTAATGGAGTGTAACTAGGGACGAGGGCCTGGCAGAGGTCACTGAAGTTGGTTTACATATCCTTCCACAGAATTTGAAGGATTTGAAAAATATTTTGGCTTTTTTTTAAATAGTGGCATCTTTGAAGTGCTTTGAAGTGCATGCTGTAGGTAGTCCAGATCTCAGAAGCATACATGAAGCCAAAGATTACGGTTGTCTAGTCGATAGTGAGTTTGTGTCAGGTCTAAGACCTTGATCCTCAACTGACCAAAGCATGTGCTCATGCATTGAAAGTTAGTGTTGAATTTCATTATTGTCATTATCCTCACTGGGAGGTGGCTCATGTTGCAGGTATTCACTCTCAACAATAATGATCAATTAGACAGAGAGAGAATCTGTAATAAATGTCAAATAACTGTTTTGGTTCTGTTAACAACAAGCATGTAATACAAAGCCAAATTGGTTTCCCTAAGAATAGAGAAGTTAATACATAGGAATTAGAGTCTGCACTGGCCAGGTATTCCTCGTGATCCTGGTGTAACCTCCACATTTCCAATGTGGGATCATTCGCTTCTGTGATGGTTGGTCTCCAGTGTTGGCATTGCTTGTACTCCTGAATTTCTCCATTCTTATCCTTTCCCTTATCAGATCAGTCTGTTATGTTTTGGTTTCATTAGCAAAAGTTCATCTGACCAGCCTGTATCAGCTTCTCATTGCATTTGGCCCAAGGCTACAAGTAGTATACTTGTGCCTCAGGTAACATTCTCTGTTCTTCACAAATCAGACTAGTCTATCTAGTTTGGCCAAGTCAGCCAAACATTGGAGGTTAGTTTGGAAGCTGTTCTTTCGATCAGCCTACTATTCTTAGTACTTAGAAATGATTTCAAGTTTTGCAGATCATCAGCAACTCAGTGTATTCACTTCTAGTTGCTCTGATTGAGAAAAGCCCTGAGCAAGATCCAGTTCACAAAATGGTGGCTGCAAGAACAGTCTCTCAAAATGGCAGAGTCAACTCCTTAGAGCTCATGGCAGCAACAAAGACATTTGCTTTGTCTGGTTCCATTGTCTTTGGTAAATTCCCGTTTACTGATTTGCAGATTTTACTTTTTTCTACAGTTCATCTTTTCATGAATTCTTATTGTTGGATGGCAGTGTAGTGTAGTTGGAGATAGGTTGGAAGAGCAGTCTTGTCTTCTGGATATTGAGTGAAAGGCCCAGCTTCAGATATGTTTCAGTGAACAAGTTGATGAGGGGTTCAAGCTTGGCCTTAGATCATGTGCATGCATGAATATCATCTGCTCATCATGTCTTGTCTACAGCGGCTTGAGTGATCTTAGTCTTGGACAATAGTCATTGCAGATTGAATAGTTCCCCATTAAATCTGAACGTCAGCTCTACACTTGCAGAATGTTTGTTAAGCTATCAAGATAAGAAAGATAGAAAGGTGTTGTGGTAGTGACACAACCTTGTTTGACCCCATTCTTCCCTGAGATTGGCTTTGTTGTTGTATCATGGCTTACATACCATTATGACATAACTAAAACAATTGCTAATATAGAGCACCAGACAAAAAATGCAAAACAAACTGAGCAAGTCAGGTAGTACGAGTTTCTGGCATGTTGATCACTGGCAAGTATATATCGGGCATGTTGATCACTGAATGCACCTTAGCAGTATGACAGAACAAGGATTAGCAATCAGTGGTAAAAGAGTTAATTCACAACAGCTTGTTGATCACTTGTGCATTGATCATCATGCTGGAGTAGGTTCAGCTGTATAAATCAGTAAGTAGTTGTCAAAATTTGGCAGGTCACAGGGCTGGTATATTGCAATATAGATAACAAAATCGCATGCCTGACTGTTATGCACATGGTTTACTATTAGATCTTAGATATGGTTGATGCTAGGCAGCCAGTCCAAGCATGGCTTGCCTTTAACATGGGAAGATGATAATGGGCATTCCAGTTTTTGTTTTATCTGATCGTTTAGTTTGGCTATGCAGTATGTCAGATTGGTTGTGACGGCAGTTTCTTCTGCTTGAAAACAGGGTGCTGAACCAAAGAAAATCCAAAGCAAGATCGCTTCAACTTCATGTGAGATTCCAAATTGAGGAACCACTGTCCTGAGTTAGAGGGATTTAAAATTAATAACCTTGCATTACAAGTCAAGTTTATTGTCATTTAACTGTATACATGTAAATAACCATATAATGTATATAGAAATGAGACAATGTTTCTCCAATCCAGGGTGCAAAGCACAGTAGAACACCTAACACACATAGCACATAATAACTTATGATGATAAGTATAAAATCTACAGATGAATCACACATAAATAACAAATTGAAATGCATTAATATTAAATATTGTATGGCACCAAATAGACTAACCAATGACACGTTAAGTACGATACAATAAAGAGTTCAGAAGCGTAACAGCCTGGGGGAAGAAACTGTTTCTCTTCCTGACTGCTCTTGTTTTTATGCATAGGAGTCTCCTGCCTGATGGCAAAAAGTCAAAGGGGATGCTGGATGGATGGGTGGGGTCCTTAATAATACTAAGGGCCCTGTATAAATAGCGCTCCCGACAAATGTCCTTCATGGATGTTATGGAGACCCTGTGTTCTCACAGTCTCCCAGGGGAACTTCTGATCTGATGCTCAACTGTTCCCATGCCATTTGGAGATGCAACTTGTCAGGACGCTCTCAAAAGTGCTTTTGTAAAACGCAGTTAATGTGGGTGGGGGGAATTACTTACCTCAATCTTCTTTGAAGTGGATGCGCTGCCGTGCCTTCTTGTTCAGGGAGGTGATATTAAGAGACCAGGTGAGGTTATCTGTGATGTTCACTGCCAAGAACTTGGTGCACTTAACTCTCTCCATGGAGGAGCCATGTATTTACTGAGGAGGATGGTTCGTCTACACCTACCTGAAGTCCACAGTGATTTCCTTTGTCTTCTCCACGTTTGGACTTAGTTTGTTCTTCTCACACAAATCCACCAGCCGCTTCTGTCTTCCCGTCGTTCTTGATGAGGCCAATCGCTGTTGTGACATCTGCAAACGTGAAGACAGGGTTTGAGCTGGATCCTGCATTGCAGTCATGTATCAACAGCAGGTTGAGCACACAGCCTTGGGGAGCGCCAGTGCTCAACATAATGGGACTAGAGACTTTGCTGCCCACACAGACTGACTGTGGCCTTGCTGTTCAGTGACGATGTTTCCGAAGTGCGTCATCAGCTGTAAACCCATAGAGATATCCTGAAGCTCTGTAGGATATTACATCAAAACAGTTTCTTAAAAAGCAATTAATTATAAACACAAGAATATCTGCAGCTGCTGGAAATCCAAAGCAGCACATACAGAATACTAGAGGAATTCAGCAGGCCAGTGATGAAGGGTCTCGGCCGAAACACCGACTGTTTACTTTTTTCCATAGATGGCTGAGTTCCTATAGTATTTTGTGTGTGTTGCTCTGAACTCATTAGAGTTGAGAAACTAACTAGTGGTACAGCAATGTATTGTTGAATCTAAATCATGCCAAAAGCATGCATTCATTAGCCAATAATTACACACATTGTGTTCTTTGAGATGTACCTCCCCTGCTATTTTGGAACATGGCTATAATACATAATAGAAAAGAATTAAAAGTGAGACACAAAGGAATGGAAGGATGTGTTGTTTCTGTAAATTGACAGTGACACACACAAAATGCTGGAGGAACTCAGCAGATCAGGCAGGAGAGGAATTTTGACATTTCAGGCCGAGACCCCTCATAAAGACTGGAAAGGTAATGGGAAGAAGCCAGAAGAAGAGGTGGAGGGAGAGGCAGGAGTTCAAACTGGAAGGTGACAGGAGAAATCAGGTGAGGGGGAAGGTTGGTGGATGGGGGGGGGTTTGCAGGGAGGTGGGAGTGAAGGATAAGCTCCTCCAGCATGTTGTGTGTGCTATCATGTTGATGGATTAAGATTTTTTTTAAATTCAGTGCAATTCAAATCATATGGATTTTCTGTGTTGAACGTAATAATATCTGTCTGTATTCTAGAAATGAATGAAACTACAGTGGGCTCCTGTTAGTTGGGACACATTGAGACCAGTATGTTTTGTCCCAATTAGCTGAAGTTTTATGGAAATAGTTAAAAATGTATAAAAAAGACAAACTACTGTCCAACAGTGTAGCAAATAATGTAATTAAATTAAATATGGAACAAATTAGAACATTACCAATTGTACTATAAAACTGTGTATTATTCCCTAATAGTTATCAACGGATGAACTAATTCAGTGAAAGCCGATGTGTTTTTGGATTGACTGTAAAGGAATAAAATCAGTGTAGACACCAAGTGCAGATAACAGACTGCCTTCATACAGAATCAGGTTTATTATCACCGGCACAGGATGTGAAATTTGTTAACTTAGCAGCAACAGTTCAATGCAATACGTAATCTAGAATAGAAATAAAATAAGAATAATAATAATAAACAAGTAAATCAATTACAGTGTATGTATATTGAATAGATTTTCTGTGATTGCATCTTTCAAATCTTCGTTTTCATTGTAAAATTCAGGGTGATTGTTGATACCTTTCCATTCTTTGTTGTTATTACATGGTTGGAGGAGTGAAATAGTCTCATTTTCACCGGTGACCATTTATCACATTTCCAAGCCTGAACGCTTTTAACTACAGTGAGCAAAGCAGTTCTAAATTGCCATGTTCCTTTTCTCTTGCAAACTATCAGTGATGAAAATCACTGCTTTTTGAACACACATACGAAAGTACACATACAAATGGTCATGCAAATGCATGTGACTGAAGAAACTTTTCGGCAACAGTCTCCTGTACCAATTAAGCAATATACTGTCCCAAATAAATGAAGGGAATCCTGGCTATTTTCTCAATTAGTTTTTATTCTTTAAGAGCTGCTCCAAATAAGCGGCTGCCTGATAAACCGATGGCCCAATTAACTGGAATCCACTGGATAGAAAAACAATCCTGCAGAAGAATGGTCATTTAAGCTCATTAAAAATCTGTGCAGCCCTGCTACAAAGGAAAGGTCATAAACAATGGGCAGAGTTAAAACATTTTCAATTAGAGAATTAAAAAAATACTCAAATATCTAATGTATCATTATCTGAGAAATTGAATCTGTCTCAAGCACTCTAATATAATAATGCTTACTTTTCAAATTGCATTATATTGTGTTGCCCGTCCGAAAATGAGTCAAGCCTGCAGAGTAAATACTCAAGAAATGGAATGAAGTAAAATCAGTTCAGCATTTGCTAATAACATGACATTACAACCTACCTTTGAGCTCATTAGGGACGTAGCCTGTTGTATTAAAATGGGAGGAAATTACACAAAATGTAATCAAATAACCTTAGCTACACTCTATCCATTTATGAAAAATCTAATAAGCATTCATTCCAAGGGGTCAAAATACTTGGTTAAAGCTTCCTATAATTACTTGTCTTGGCAGAGGAGCCAAAAAATATTTTTATAGGATGGCAGGGGAAAGGAAACATTAATGCACATGCAATTTAAGCCGTCTTAATTATGTTGGAGGTTGATGCAATCCAGAGAATTGTATTTTACAGATGAAAAGCATGGACATTCTTTACTTTGTGTTCTGTTATTCACAGCAATATTCACCGGCAATGGCCACTCCTGCAAAAATGGTCATTTGGGAAACAATACTCAAAATAATTTTTTTTTCCCAGGCAAGAACATTTGGTTCATTCAGAATGATTTAGGAATCTCGGTGATTAGGCTGTGGACTCAAGTCACACAGGTGTTGCTCTCAATCTCAAAAATTTCCTGACTGCTTTGCAGTGCATTGCCACAGTTCTGGTGTCCAAATGCCAGACGGAGATCAGACTTGCTTTCAAAAAGGTCAGTTCTAGACCAGACCTATTTTGAAGTCAATGTAATAATGATTGATCCTATTTTTTTTGCTACAGATTCACAGAAATTAAATTTTCATCAGTTGTGGTGGGGTCTGAATTCACTCCTTAGGTTTTTCAACAAAACCACTGAGGACATTGACAATGTACTCAATTTTTCCTTCTGAGGTTGAATGTACTTGTGGAGATTTTATCACGTGATCTTCCAGCACAGGAAAATTATAGGCTGGAGAACCTGATATCAGTAGATTGTGAGTTATTACAAGGTATTCTAAGTGACAGGATATGTAAGTATTTGGATAGACAGGACCTAATTGGGGATAGTCACTATGGCTTTGTGTGTGGTAGGTGATTTTTTTTTTAGCAATCTCATAGCGTTTTTCAAGGAGGTTACCAGGAAAGTTGATGAAGAAAAATAAGTGAACTTTTTTTATGGGGACCTTAGCAAGGCTTTTGATAAAGTTCCACATGGGAGGCTGATCAAGAAGGTTCAGTCACTTGGTGTTCAACATGAAGGGGTAAATTGCATTCAAACGTTGGCTTAGCAGGGGAAGCCAGAGAGTGGTAGTAGATGGTTGCCTTTCTGATGGGGGACTTTGACTAGTGGTGTGCTGTAGGTAACAGTGCAAGGTCCATTGTTGTTTGTCATTTATAGAAATAATTTGGATGATAATATGATAAACTGCTCAGCAAATTTGTGGATGATACCAAGATTGCGTGCATAGTGGAGAGTGGGGAAGGCTATCAAAGCTTTCAATGGAATCTGGACCAGCTGGAAAAATGGACTGAAACTGGCAATGGAATTTAATGCTTGTGTGATGTTGCACATTGTGAGGACAAACCAGGGTAGAACATAGATCACAGATAGTGAACTGCAGGGCATTGAGGAGCACAATAGAACAAATGGGTATGGGAATACAGATCCATAATTCCTTGAAGGTAGTGTTACAGTTAGAGAGGGTCTTAAAGAGAGCTTGTGGCATATTGGTCTTCGCAAATCAAAATATCGAATGCAGGAGTTTGGGGAGGAAGCATTAAGAAGAAGGACGCCTCACGTCTTAATAAGCTGATAAGGAAGGCGGGCTCTGTCGTGGGCAAAGTACTGGAGAGTTTAACATCGGTAGCTGAGCGAAGGGCGCTGAGTAGGCTACGGTCAATTATGGAAAACCCTGAACATCCTCTACATAGCACCATCCAGAGACAGAGAAGCAGTTTCAGCGACAGGTTACTGTCGATGCAATGCTCCTCAGACAGGATGAAGAGGTCAATACTCCCCAATGCCATTAGGCTTTACAATTCAACTGCCAGGACTTAAGAACTTTTTTAAAGCTATTATTAATGCTTTCTGAGTTAGTGATTTAGATGCATATCATATTATTACTGAGTTAAGTATTGTATGTAATGAGTTTTTGCTACAACAAGTGTATGGGACATTGGAAAAAATGTTGAATTTCCCCATGGGGATGAATAAAGTATCTATCTATCTATCTATCTATCTATCTATCTATCTATCTATTATGTTGAAGTTGTATGGGTCATTGATGTGCCCTTATTTGGAGTATTGTGTGCACTACTGACCATCCACATACATGGAATACATCAAAATGATTGAAACAGGACAAAAATGATTACCAATAATGTCACTTGGACTTGAGGATCTATATTATAGGGAAAGGTAGCATAGGATGGATTTGATAGCTGCACACAAATTTATGAAGGGTATAGATAGGATAAACGTAAGCAGTCTTTTCCCACAGAGGCTGGGTGAGACAAGAACAAGAGTCCCAGCTAATTAGTTAAGGGTGTTAAGTTAAATATTTAAGGGGATCTTCATCATGCTGAGAGTGGCATGAGTGTGAGACAAACTGCCAGCAGAAGTGGTGGATGTGTGTTTGAATACAACATTTAAGAGAAGTTTGTGTAAGTACAAGAATAACAGATGCATGGAGGTCTATGGTCTGAGTGTGGCTCAATTGGACTAGGCAGAATAACAGTACAGCATGGACTCAATGGGGGTATGATGCCAAAGCCATATCTTGTTGGTCCTCTGTACCTACAACTTAGCAACAAGATCAAATCGGCAACTATGCCTCAGATGGAGGGGTGTAGAAGCAATGCCCCCAGCTTGTCTCTGAGGGATGGACATTTATCTTCTGTTTAAGGTGTAAGTTATTTTAATGTCCTTAATTTTCTGAAATTCTGTGATGTAGAAACTATTGAAAATTAAGTACATCAGTAATATAATAGAAGTTATTATTTTAGATAACGTGAATTAAGAACACACTTATTATAAAACACGAAACAAAAGAAAAATAATTAAAATTAGTTACCTTCCAATTTGCCTTCAAACCTGTGCGGATATCGAGCCCCGAAATATCACCAGTTTCGACCAGAACTGTAAATTCGAGTCTGCAAGATTCACTCCTTAAACTCCTGAAAGCCTTCAACGAAGACATCACACCAAGGTTACAAGTGCCTGTGTGATGAATGTTGATGATCCCCTGGTACTTTTTGAAAGAGAACAAATAATTTTCGAGCAAAATTTCTCCCCGAAGCAGGACAATTAGAAATCAGCTTTCCTGGCAAAATTAGTCATCACATGTTAATAAAAGAGACTTCTAGTCGAGTCAGTTGCATATAATTAAGAGTGCTGTACAGATGGCCTATTTTGCTGACAAAAACTACTTTTTATCATTCCGGCATTGGACATAGCATCAATGTCAATCATCAAGAACCTTTCCTTTTTACATTCCCATCAAATTTGACCTCCACCTCCAAACCCCTCCACCATACATACCCCCCATAAATTCTTCAGGGGCAGAGAAAGAATGCCGGTGGTGATGCTGACAGCAGAGGGGTAGAATGGGGGGCGCAGGGGGACACACATGTGCAGAGCGTGTGCAGACATCAGGCAAGGCAAATCATTTGATTTCGAACAATTGGCTACTTGATCATTACAAAATGTCTATCTGGTGCTTCCATTTCCCTCTCCTCTCCCTTCCCCTTTTCCTAACCATGATTCCCCTCTCCCTGCCCCCTTCCCAATCTCAATCCATAATAGAGTCCCATATCAGAATCAAGTTTACCATCACTCACATAGATAATGATTTTTTTTTTACGTAGTGCAGCAGTACATTGCAATACATAAAATTACTACAGTTCTCATTTTTTGGAGTTAAGGAGTTTTTTACTAATCGGTTTAAAGAGAGGCGAGACTGCGCAGGTGCGTAACGTCAGCCAGTAGAGCGCAAAAGGTTCAAAAAGGCGAGGAATCTTCAACGGTTTTTAGTTTGGATCAACAAAGCTGTGAGTGAACTGCTGATTTTTTGGAGTTAAGGGAGTTTTTTACTACTCGGGTTAACTAGAGGCGAGACTGCACAGGTGCGTGACGTCAGCCAGTGGAGCGCGAAAGGCTTAAAAAGAAGGCAGCCATATCCAGCGGGCAGCGGATTGAGAGGCAGCAGAGTGATAGGGCTTTGGCTCAATGGGCTTAGACGGTAACGGGACGAGGCGAGGTAGGAAGTATGAGTGTGAGGCCAGTTTTCTGTGCTCAGTGTCAGATGTGGGAGATCCCGGATGGCCATATCTGCACCAGGTGTGTTGAGCTGCAGCTCCTGAGGGACCAAGTTAGGGAACTGGAGATGCAGCTTAATGACCTTCATCTGGTCAGGGAGAGCGAGGAGGTGACAGAAAGGAGTTATAGGCAGGTAGTCACACCGGGGCCTCGGGAGACAGATAAGTGGGTCACAGTCAGGAGGGGGAAGGGGAAGAGTCAGATACTCGAGAGTACCCATGTGGCTGTACCCCTTGACAATAAGTACTCCTGTTTGATTACTGTTGTGGGGGACAGTCTACCTGGGGAAGTGGCAGTGGCCATGCCTCTGGCACAGAGTCTGGCCCTGTGGCTCAGAAGGGTAGGGAAGGGAAGAGGAGGCAGTAGTGATAGGGGACTCTATAGTTAGGGGGTCACCCCGGTGATTCTGTAGATGCAGAAAAGAAACTCGGATGGTAGTTTGCATCCCTGCTGCTAGGGTCCAGAATGTTTCGGATCGCGTCCACGATATCCTGTGGTGGGAGGGAGAATAGCCAGAGGTCGTGGTACATATGTACAATGACATAGGTAGGAAAAGGGAAGATGTCCTGAAAAAAGACTACAGGGAGTTAGGAAGGAAGTTGAGAAACAGGACCACAAAGGTAGTAATCTCGGGGTTACTGCCTGTGCCACACAACAGTGAGAGTAGGAATGGGATGAGTTGGAGGTTAAATGCGTGGCTGAGAGATTGAAGCAGGGGGCAGGGATTCAGATTTCTGGATAATTGGGACCTCTTTTGGGGCAGGTGTGACCTGTACAAAAAGAACGGGTTGCACTTGAATCCCAGGGGGACCAATATCCTAGCAGGGAGGTTTGCTAAGGCTACTGGGGAGAGTTTAAACTAGAATTGTTGGGGGGTGGGAACCGAACTGAAGAGGCTGGGGAAGAAGAGGTTAGCTCAGAAATAGAGAAAGCTTGTAGACAGTGGGAGAGGGAAGATAGGCAGGTGATAGAGAATGGACGAGCTCAGACTGAAGGCTTGAGATGTGTCTATTTTAATGCAAGGAGTGTTGTGAACAAAGCGGATGAGCTTAGAGTGTGGATCAGTACTTGGAGATATGATGTGTTGGCCATTACAGCGACTTGGATGACTCAGGGAGGGATTGTCTGCAGAGTCTCTGTGGGTGGAGGTTAGGAACAGAAAGGGGTCAATAACTTTACTGGGTGTTTTTTATAGGCCACCTAGCAGTAACAGGGATATTGAGGCGCAGATAGGGAAACAGATCCTGGAAAGGTGTATTAATAACAGAGTTGTCGTGATGAGAGATTTTAATTTTCCAAATATCGATTGGCATCTCCCTAGAGAGGGGTTTAGATGGGGTCGAGTTTGTTAGGTGTGTTCAGGAAGGTTTCTTGACACAATATGTAGATAAGCCTACAAGAGGAGAGGCTGTACTTGATTTGGTATTGGGAAATGAACCTGGTCATGTGTCCGATCCCTCAATGGGAGAGCATTTTGGAGATAGTGATCATAATTCTCTCTCCTTTACAATCGAATTGGAGAGAGATAGGAACAGACAGGTTAGAAAAGAGTTTAATTGGTGTAAGGGGAATTATGAGGCTCTCAGGCAGGAAATTGGAGGCTTACATTGGAAACAGATGTTTTCAGGGAAAAGTATGGAAGAAATGTGGCAAACATTCAGGGGATATTTGTGTAGAGCTCTGTATAGGTACGTTCCAATGAGACAGGGAAGTTATGGTAGGGTACAGGAACCGTGGTGCACAAAGGCTGTAATAAATCTAGCCAAAAAGAACAGAAAAGCTTACAAAAGGTTCAGAGAGTGAGGTAATGTTAGAGTTCTAGAAGATTATAAGGCTACTAGGAAGGAGCTTAAGAAGGAAATTAGGAGAGCCAGAAGGGGCCATGAGAAGGCCTTGGCAGGCAGAATTAAGGAAAACCCCAAGGCATTCTCAAGTATGTGAAGAGCAAGTGGATAAGATGTGAAAGAATAGGACCTATCAAATGTGACAGTGGGAGAGTGTGTACGGAACCGAAGGAAATAGCAGAGGTACTTAATGAATACTTTACTTCAGTATTCACTATGGAAAGGATCTTGGTGATTGTAGTGATGACTTGCAGCAGTCTGAAAAGCTTGAGCATATAGATTTTAAGAAAGAGGATGTGCTGGAGCTTTTGGAAAGCATCAAATTGGATAAGTCACCAGGACAGGATGAAATGTACCCCAGGATACTCACAGAGGCGAGGGAGGAGATTGCTGAGCCTCTGGCGATGATCTTTGCATCATCAATGGGGACGGGAGAGGTTCCTGAGGATTGGAGGATTGCAGATGATGTTCCTTTATTCAAGAAAGGGAGTAGGGATAGCCCAGTAAATTATAGACCAGTGAGTCTTACCTCAGTGCTTGGCAAGTTGATGGAGAAGATCCTGAGAGGCAGGATTTATGAACATTCGGTGAGGCATATTATGATTAGGAGTAGTCAGCGTGGTTTTGTAAAGGGCAGGTTGTGCCTTACGAGCCTGATTGAATTTTTTGAGGATGTGACTAAACACATTGATGAAGGAAGAGCAGTAGATATAGTATATATGGATATCAGCAAGGCATTTGATAAGGTACTCCACATAAGGCTCATTGAGAAAGTAAGGAGGCATGGGATCCAAGGGGCCATTGCTTTGTGGATCCAGAACTGGCTTGCCCACAGAAAGCAAAGAGTGATTGTAGAGGGGTCATATTCTGCATGGAGTTAGGTCAGCAGTGGAGTTCCTCAAGGATCTGTTCTTGGACCCTTACTCTTCGTGATCTTTATAAATGACCTGGATGAGGAAGTAGAGGGATGGGTTAGTAAGTTTGCTGATGACACAAAGGTTGGAGGTGTTGTGGATAGTGTGGAGGGCTGTCAGAGGTTACAGCGGGACATTGATAGGATGATAGGATGTAAAACTGGGCTGAGAAGTGGCAAATGGAGTTCAACCCAGATAAGTGTTAATTGGGTCATTTTGGTAGGTGAAATATGATGGCAGTATATAGTATTAATGGTAAGACTCTTGGCAGTGTGGAGGATCAGAGGGATCTTGGGGTCCGAGTCCATAGGACGCTCAAAGTAGCTGCGCAGGTTGACTCTGTGGTTAAGAAGGTGTGTGGTGTATTGGCCTTCATCAATCGTGGAATTGAATTTAGGAGGCAAGAGGTAATGTTGCAGCTATATAGGACCCTGGTCAGACCCCACTTGGAGTACTGTGCTCAGTTCTGGTCGCCTCACTACAGGAAGGATGTGGAAACCATAGAAAGGGTGCAGAGGAGATTTTCAAGGATGTTGCCTGGATTGGGGAGCATGCCTTATGAGAATAGGTTGAGTGAACTCAGCCTCTTCTCCTTGGAGTGAAGGAAGGAGAGGAGGTGACCTGATAGAGGTGTATAAGATGATGAGAGGCATTGATTATGTGGATAGTCAGAGGCTTTTTCCTAGGGCTGAAATGGTTGCCACAAGAGGACACAGGTTTGAGGTGCTGGGGAGTAGGTACAGAGGAGATGTCAGGGGTATGTTTTTTACTCAGTGAGTGATGAGTGCATGGAATGAGCTGCCGGCAACAGTGGTGGAGGCGGAGACGATAGGGTCTTTTTAGGTACATGGAGCTTAGTAAAATAAAGGTCTATATGTAAGCCTAGTAATTTCAAAGGTAGGGACGTGTTTGGCACAACTTTGTGGGGTGAAGGGCCTGTATTGTGCTGTAGGATTTTTATCTTCTATGTTTCTCTGCATAAGTGTTATACTCCTGAGCAATATATATGTGTACCTAAGACTTTTGCATAGTACTATATTCTGCCTGAGTAGCCTCCAACCTAATGGCATTAACATCAAATTCACTAACTTTTGGTAATTTCTCCCTCTTCTCCTTCTCGCTTTTAAAATTCCTTATTCTGGCTCCCATCCTACCCCATCTCTTCTCCTCACCTGCCTATGACCTCCTTCTGGTGCTCCTCTTCCTTCCCTTTCTCCCATGTTCCACTCTCCTGTTCTGTTAGATTCTTTCTTTCTCAGCTCTTTACCTTTTTCACCTTTCACCTCCCAGCTTCTCATTTTATAACTTTGCCCCCATCCACCTACCTCCTCCCTCACTTGGCTTTGCCCTTTGCCTTCTAATTTGTACTCCTTCCTCTCCTCCCACCTTCCGACCTTCTTAATCTTTCTTCTTTCACCCTTCATTTCTAGTGCTGATAAAGAGTCTTGGCACAAAGTTTCAACTCATTATTCCTTTCCATAAATGCTGCCTGATGTGCTGACTTCTAGATTTTCAGCATCTGTAGAATTTCTTGTGTTTATGATTTGGAGTAGTTGGCTTTTGGGCACATCGATGTCTTCACCTCTCCAGTAGACTTGACAGTCTCCTCAAAGCTGGGAGAGTTATTCTGAGAGAAGACACTGACATTAGTTCACTTTACCTGGCAATAAGTTTGGAGTGTTCAATGGAAAAGTCATTGATGTTAACTCAACTATGTTTTGATTCATCTTCTGTAGGTAGACCATGTTCAGAAGAACTTCAGAGGCCAGGGATCACAGCAGCTGTTCTTTTATAACCCGAGGCTATTTTTCACTGGTATTTCTTTATCTTTGTTTGAAATATGTGAAGGATATTCACTGCATAGAGTTGGGGGTGGGGCATACATTTTTTTGCTGAGATCAGCTTTCTAACATAGCAGCTGACACCTGTAGAAATTGACGAGTTAATTTTCAGTAAGTTAAACTTCCAAACAATATTCCTTGTTCAGCTTCTTGTTGTAACCATGAGCCAATTGTCAGGTTTTAGTATAAATTTCAAACAATGATCAGTGTGAAGTTTAAAGGACAGCTTTGCAAACAAACAACATTGTCCATAGAGCAGAGGATGCTGGCCCACAGCACCTGGACTGTCTGCTGAAGTGATGCAGTGCAATACTGGCGAAGAAATTTAGTTTAAGGAAGCATGCAAACTATAATTTGCACATCAAACAGAAGATCTATTAATAGTTGGAGGGTTTGTGTGCTCAGAGAGCCAGCTTCACATCATTAATTGTGGAAATCTGAGGACTCTGTCTCCAGAATTTTATGGACCATTTTGTAAGAGGGTATCTGAAAAAAGTATGTATTTATTTATTTATTGAGATACAGTATAAAGTCATCCCTTCCAGTCATGCCATCGAGCAATCCTCTGATTTAATCCCAACTTAATCTCGGGCAATTTATAATGACCAATTAACCTATCAACTGGTATGTCTTTGGACTGTGGGAGGAAACCGGAGCACCCTGAGGAAACTCACGCAGAATGTACTCCTTACAGGCAGCAGCTGGAAATGCAATTGGGTGAGTAAAGCGTTATGCTAACCACAATGCTACTGTGCTGCCCCATGTGTGTGAAGCCACCCAAGTGGTCGAAAAATAGTATAACTGTCAGAGCACCCAACTTGTTAGGAATGGTCACAGAACAACAAGAAGAATGACAGAAAGATTGAGTGGCTGGAATACATCCCTCTGCCTTTGATTTCAGAATTGGACAATTTGTTAATCTACAATGCTTTGGTATACCTTTTTACCTTATGGGAGTTGTATCTGTTTCAGAAATCCTTTATGTTTTAGAAATCATTTGTAATTTGGAAATCTTTTTTTTTCGATGGAAAACCTCTGTGACCCTGCAAAAGTGTTTAAAAAATTTTTATCTGGATAAACATGAATTACTAAAAATGTATGAACTGTGTTTAAGCAACTTTGTTAGTTGGGAGTCATAGGGTCATTGAAAAGTACAGGACTGAAGCAGGCCCTTCAGTGAATCTAGTCTGTGCCGAAATATTTAAACTGCCTACTCCCACCAATCAGGACTGTAGCCCTCCATCCTACTACCAACCATGTGCCTATCCAAATGTCTCCTAAATATTGAAATTGAGCTCACATGCATCACTTTTGCTGGAATCTCGCTCCACACTTTCACAACCCTGTGAGTGAAGAAGTATCTTCCCTTTGGTAGGGAGGGGAAGGGACCTTACTGCTCTAATAGTGGATAAACTTGCCATAGAGGATAAACAGGAAAGTCATCTAGCCTTTGAAGAGAAGGTAGCAACAATGTAACTTGGTTTAGAACTTCACAGGCACCATCGCAAATTGTGAATACTGAATCAGCAATAGAAGAAATAAATTCTACTCATGTAGTTTCTTCTCACATGACTGGAGTACATAAAAGCATTTCACAGAGCAGATTACTTCTTTTGTAGATTCCAAGGATTTCAAATTATTAAAGGAAACAACCAGAGAGAGTGAAAGAAATTAATTTTGTTGGTAAATGGATCTGGGAGCAGTAAGCTAAAAATTCAGAACAAGCCTTTGAAATTGGATTGCACAGTATCTGAAAATGCTCCGCAGTTCATTTTAAAATTTACCTCAATTATTGCACTGGGCAAAAGGGACATTGAAGATGCTGGAAATCTTGAGCAACATACACAAAATGCTGGAGGAACTCAGCAAATCAGGCAGTGTCTATGGAGAGAAATGAACAGTCAACATTTTTAGCCAAAACTAGGACTTGAGCATTGTGTGTGTGTTGGTGAAACTGGAGCAAGAATCTGGGTGAAACTGTAACGTATGTGAAATTGTGTCAAACATTTCTACTCCATACTCATAATACCTAATGATGCTTTTAATGTTAGCCGCTCACTCAAGGTGATAGGGTAACAGCTAGAGAATCAGAATTACATGGAGAAAATAGTACTGTCAAGTCCCAATGGGCAGAACAGGAAGGGAACCATGAAAGGGCTGGTAGACTTAATGGTACTTAACATTAATGTAAGGAGCCTCTCTGGTAACACAGATAAGATGAGAGCATCCACCAGCATAAGGGATAATGTTGTTACAATCACAGAAATATGTTTGAGGGAAGGACATGACTAGCAGCTGAAGTTGCATTGTATAGAGGTTTTGAGAGGAGGTACAAAAGGAGAAGAATTATGATGTTTTTGATCAGAGAGAGTATTATGGCAGTTCTGAGGCAGGGTAATCTGGAAGGTATGGGGTAAATGCTAGTTGGCATTTTCCATTGATGTTGTGTGAGGCTGGAACTAGCAGTCATAGGTTAAGGAGGAAAGGTGAAATAATTATGGGACACATAAAGAGGAACGTCTGCATTCAGAGGGTAGTGAGAATGAACTGCCAACTGAAGTGGTGGATGAGGGTTGGATTTCAACACTTAAGAGAAATTTGAGTAAGTATATGATGGGAGGGGTATGGACGGCTATGGTTCAGAGGCAGCTTGATGGGACGAGGCAGAATAATAGTTTGGCATAGACTAGATGGGCTGAAGGGTTTGTTTCTGTGCTGTAGTAATCTATGAGCCTATGGCACTGACTGTGGGAAAGCTGGCTGCACATGTCAGGGGTTAAGGTGAATGGATTCAAAAGGTAAGAGGGAGAGTTTTGTCCAATATGTCGTGCTGATGTGACAGTGCTGTCTGCACTCCATTACTCTGGCCATCATCATGGACATGCCTGGGCTGACGGGGTAGATCAAAATCTTATGGCATCAGAGGATTTACCAAGCTGTTATCTGAAGGAGAGAGCATGCCTGATGAGGAAAGGTTGAGTGAACTAGGGCTTTTTGCTTTGGACCAAAGAAGGGTGAGACACGACTTAATAAAGGTGTACAGGATTATGAGGCAAATATAGAGTGGACAGCCAGCACCTCTTTCCTTGGTGTCAATGGCTACTACCAGAGGACATCTTTTGGTGAGTGGAGGAAAATTTAGGAGAGATTTTGTTAAAGGTAGTGTTCTTACACAGAAAGTGGTGGGTTTGTAGAATGCACTGAGATGGGGTATTGTTAGAGGCTGATACTGTAGGGTTATAAAAAAAACTCTTAGAGAGGCACTTGAAAGAAAAATGGAAGGTATTTACTATGTCAGAGAGAAGTAATAGATTGATCATGGATTAGAGTAAAAGGCCATCACAGCATCGTGGGTCAAAGATCTTGTACGGTGCTTCACTTTTCTGTGTTCTTTGTTCTTAAAAAAAAACATACCCAGCAAGTAGAGGCTACACCCATGGTCCAACACATCATTGGATCTCTGGGTGTGATAATCAACAGGAAGCTTTCTAATAAATAGTAAATTTGTCACTTCCTCATTGCATATTATGCGGCTGTTAGCAGATTGTGCTAAGGTGTGCTCTCTACACTAAAGCAGTGATATACTTCAGACACTCGGCTCTGATTTCTGCAAATTGCTCTGAAGTGACCAAGGGAAAGGACGTCAGCTACAATTTGGCTCAGTTTCATCTTCTTTATCACTTCTCTTTATCTTGATACTATTTCTTTATGCAATCGGTAATATAGAAAATCATAGATTTACAATTTTTTTCATGGGAAATCACTTGGTCCATTATTTCTGTGCCAGTGCTCTGATAAAACTGAGCTGCAATTTTGAGAAGTGTCTCCTCTGTGTTGGAATTCTTTTATGAATTCAAAGCTAATGCCATTGTCACTGTTACTGACACCAGCTATTTGGTTATCTGAAATTAAATTCCCTACATTTCTGAAGGAGGTTTGAATCACAACACCAAATCAGTAATTCAGGAGCCTTAATTGCTAGGCCGTAAATTAACCACATTCTTCCTTTACTCAGAGAATGGTAGCTGTGTGGAACAAGCTTCCAGTAGAAGTGGTAGAGGCAGGTTCGATTTCGTCATTTAAAAAAGATTGGATAGGTATATGGACAGGAAAGGAATGGAGGATTGTGGGCTGAGTGCAAGTAGGTGGGACTAGGTGAGAGTAAGCGTTTGGCACAGACTAGAATGGTCGAGATGGCCTGTTTCTGTGCTGTAATTTTTATATGGTTATATGGTTCCTGTAAAACCCCTGCCCACAATGTGCACTGCCACAAGAAAACAGTAACCATCATCAAACACTCCCACCAACAAGACAATGCTCTCTTCCTACTGCTGCCATCGGGTTCAGGAACAGTTATTACCCTTCAACCTTTGGGCTCCTAAATCAGCATGGATAACTTCATTCACCTCAACACTGAACTGATACCAAGACCTAGTGACTCAATTTAAAGGTCTCTACAACTCATGTTCTCAATATTATTTATTGACTTACTATTTGTTTATTTTTGGTTTTGTAGTGTATCCTTGTGAACCTTAAGTCAGTGCTCCCCAAATTCCATCAGTATGTGGACTTTGCAACGAGGGGGGAGAACGTGCTGGACCTGGTTTACACAAACATTCCTGACGCGTACCGGGCAGAGCCCCACCCCCACCTCGGTTACTTAGGTTACTAATCCCCAGCATACAGACCGCTCGGCAGGTACTCCAGACCAGTTCAGAAGCAGGTGAAAACCTGGCCAGCAGGAGCCATCTTTGCTCTTCAAGACTGCTTTGAGCACACTGACTGGCACATGTTCAGGGAGGCTGCAACCGATGGCGACTCTACCAACTTAGAGGAGTACACAGCATCAGTGAGCAGCTACATCAGCAAGTGCATTGATGATATTACTCTGTCCAAGACCATCACTATACGTGCCAACCAGAAGCCATGGATGACCGCGGAGGTGCGTGCACTGCTGAGGACCCGCGACTCCGCCTTCCGAGCAGGCGACAAGGCAGCTCTAACAACAGCAAGGGCCAAACTGTCCCGAGCCATCAGAGGGGCAAAGCGTGCACACGCCCAGGTAATCCACAGTTACTTCCAGGACAGCGGCGACACGCGGCGCATGTGGAAGGGCATCCATGACATCACCAATTACAAGACAACATCACCTGACTGTGCAGGTGATGCTTCCTCCCCAGATACACTGAATAACTTCTACATCCGGTTTGAGGCGGAAAATGATGTTGCGGCAAGGAATTCCACCCCTCCTACAAATGACCAGGTGCTGTGTCTCACTGTGGCCGACGTGAGAAGAACCCTGTGCAGGGTCAACCCACGGAAGGCTGCTGGACCAGACTACATCCCTGGTAGTGTGCTCAGAGGATGTGCAGACCAGCTAGCAGATGTTCTCACTGAGATCTTCAACATTTCCTTGAGCAGCACCACCATTCTGACGTGCTTCAAGGCCGCCACCATCGACCCGTGCCGAAGAAGTCTTCAGTGTCCTGCTCAAATGACTACCGTCCCATTGCACTTACTTCCATCATCATGAAGTGTTTCGAGAGGCTTATCGTGAGGCATATCAAGACCCTGCTGCCCCCCTCACTGGACCCCCTGTAGTTTGCGTACTGTCCCAACAGCTCAACAGATGTCACCATTGCCACCACCTTCCACCTGGACAAAAAAGACACATACGTTCGGAGCAAACACGAGGAAATCTGCAGATGCTGGAAATTCAAACAACACACACAAAATGCTGTTGGAACACTGCAGGCCAGGCAGCATCTATAGGGAGAAGCGCTGTCGAAGTTTCGGGCCGAGACCCTTCGTCAGGACTAACTGAAAGGAAAGATAGTAAGAGATTTGAAAGTAGTGGGGGGAGGGGGAAATGCGAAATGATAGGAGAAGACCGGAGGGGGTGGGATGAAGCTAAGAGCTGGAAAGGTGATTGGCGAAAGTGATACAGAGCTGGAGAAGGGAAAGGATCATGGGACGGGAGGCCTCGGGAGAAAGAAAGGGGGGGGGAAGCACCAGAGGGAGATGGAGAACAGGCAAACAACTAAATATGTCAGGGATGGGGTAAGAAGGGGAGGAGGGGCATTAATGGAAGTTAGAGAAGTCAATGTTCATGCCATCACGTTGGAGGTTACCCAGCCGGTATATAAGGTGTTGTTCCTCCAACCTGAGTTTGGATTTATTTTGACAATAGAGGAGGCCATGGATAGACATATCAGAGTGGGAATGGGACGTAGAATTAAAATGTGTGGCCACTGGGAGATCCTGCTTTCTCTGGCGGACCGAGCGTAGGTGTTCAGTGAAACGGTCTCCCAGTCTGCGTCGGGTCTCACCAATATATAAAAGGCCACACCGGGAGCACCGGACGCAGTATACCACACCAGCCGACTCACAGGTGAAGTGTTGCCTCACCTGGAAGGACTGTCTGGGACCCTGAATGGTGGTGAGGGAGGATGTGTAAGGGCAGGTGTAGCACTTGTTCTGTTTACAAGGATAAGTGCCAGGAGGGAGATCAGTAGGAAGGGATGGGGGGGACGAGTGGACAAGGGAGTCGAGTAGGGAGCAATCCCTGTGAAAAGCAGAAAGAGGGGGGGAGGGAAAAATGTGTTTGGTAGTGGGATCCCGTTGGAGGTGGTAGAAGTTACGGAGAATTATACATACGTTCTTATGTTGTTCATAGACTTCAGTTCAGCATTCAACACAATCATGCCTCAGAAACTGATTGGAAAGCTGAGCCTACTGGGCCTGAACACCTCCCTTTGCAACTAGATCCTAGACTTCCTGACTGGGAGACCACAGTCAGTCCAGATCGGGAGCAGCATCTCCAACACCATCACACTGAGCACGAGGGCCCCCCAGGGTTGCGTGCTCAATCCACTGCTGTTCACTCTGCTGACCCACGACCGTGCTACAACACACAGCTCAAACCACTTCATCAAGTTCGCCGATGACACAACCGTGGTGGGTCTCATCAGCAAGAACGATGAGTCAGCTTACAGAGAGGAGGTGCGGCGGCTAACGGACTCTTGCAGAGCCAACAACCTGTCTGTTAATGTGAACAAAACAAATGAGATGGTTGTTGACTTCAGGAGGGCACGGAGTGACCACTCCCCACTGAACATCGACGGCTTCTCGGTAGAGATCGTTAAGAGCACCAAATTTCTTGGTGTTCACCTGATGGAGAATCTCACCTGGTCCCTCAACACCAGCTCCATAGCAAAGAAAGCCCAGCAGCATCTCTACTTTCTGCGAAGGCTGAGGAAAGTCCATCTCCCACCCCCATCCTCATCACATTCTACAGGGGTTGTATTGAAAGCATCCAGAGCAGTTGCATCACTGCCTGTTTCGGAAATTGCACCATCTCGGATCGTAAGACCCTGCAGCGGATAGTGAGGTCAACTGAGAAGATCATCGGGGTCCCTATTCCCGCCATCACAGACATTTACACTACACGCTGCATCCACAAAGGAAACAGCATTATGAAGAACCTCATGCACCCCTCGTACAATCTCTTCTCCCTCCTGCCGTCTGGGAAAAGGCTCCGAAGCATTCGGGCTCTCACAACCAGACTATATAACAGTTTCTTCCCCCAAGCTGTCAGACCCCTCAATTCCCAGAGCCTGGACTGACACCTTGCCCTATTGTCCTGTTCATTATTTATTGTAATGCCTGCACTGTTTTTGTGCACTTTATGCAGTCCTGTGTAGGTCTGTAGTCTAGTGTAGCTTTCTCGGTGTTTTTTTTTACGTAGTTCAGTCTAATTTTTGTACTGTGTCATGTAACACCATGGTCCTGAAAATCGTTGTCTCATTTTTACTGTGTACTATACCAGCAGTTATGGTTGAAATAACAATAAAAGTGACTTGACTTGACTTACACATTAGTAGTTTGACACTGTTTGCAGTTTTTCATTGAGTCCGTTATATCTCTTTGTTCTGCTGTGAATGCCTGCAAGAAAATGAATCTCAGAGTGACATCTACATACCTGGATAGTAAATTTACTTTGAACTTAGAACTTTAAAGTCCAAGAGTTCTTAACCCCGGACCAAGAGGAAAACTGGAACAAGTGGAAGTGAATTTTAACTTTGGAAATTCACAATATGTCAGTGGCAGTTCCTTTCACAGACCATTCTCCTTTACCATTCCATTTTTCACAATAGTCAAGTTCAAGATTATTTTCATCTGACTGTAAATGTATACAACCCAACAGTTTTGTTGTTATATATTGCACAGCACCGCTAATACAAATCAACACATTTTGGCAACGTAAGTCAGTGATAATAAACCTGATTCTGATTCTGAGTAGCATTCTATGAGTTGAATTAGTAAACTACAATTATAGTTTATTATCTCATTATAATTATAGTAAACTATAATTAGTAAATTAGTAAACTATAAAGAGTTTTAATGTTGAGCTGCATCAGTTTAACGTACTGAATTACATTTTGTAAAGTGGACAAAATATAACATTGAAAGCTGCCAAATAAGAACCTACTTAGCCTCTACCACAGTCAGCTGCCCCTCATGGAATGTTGCCCCCACTCCACCTCCTGTTGTTAAATTTTCTTAAACGATCACATTATATATCTAAGTTTTTAAGCCTTCTTTGTCTGAGTCTGACTAGTATGTTCAAATATGTTCTGGAGACAGCACTTAAACTCTGGTTTGTGTGATGAATGGATGACACCCAGAGTAAACAGGGATATTAAACAACTCAGTAGCATTTTGAACATTACTTTGAAAAAAAATAGGAGATCAACAATCTGCAGCCAATGCAGTTACTGAGAGAGAAACAGATTCAACAATTCTTCAGAGCTGTTGGAAGGTCATTTGCCATTGACTCCCATATATCACCACAGAACTAGCTTCCATGTACTCTTCATCAGGCCAATCCTGATGAAGGGTCTTGGCCCGAAACATTGACTGTTTATTCATTTCCATTGACGTTGCCTGACCTGCTGAGTTCCTCCAGCATTTTGTATGTACTGCTCTGAATTCCCAGCATTTGCAGAATCTCTTGTGTCCGTGTATGTACTCTATTTATATTCCAGATTTCTGGCGTCTGCAATTTTTAAAATCTTTTTATTTGCAGTAGCTGACAGATTGTTTATTCCAAAATAAACCAGATGAACGCCAGTCCCAGTGCTGAACTATATGGTGAGAACAACACCACCAGACTCAATGGGAAAATACCCACTGAAGCTTTCCAGTACAAGTCAGCAAGGTTCATTGAGAAAATAAGGCATTGTCAGTTAGAGATTCACTGTGTAGGGCAGGAGGTGACTATTTTCCAAACACTCTCTCAGACTCCTGATGCAGAAAGTCTTCTAAATCAGTAACGTTTTTCTAGGCTTAGTAGATTTACTTTATGCTTTTTTTTTCTGACTGATTATTTGGAGTGTGTTGGTTGTTGATACAAATTATGCATTTCATTGTATTTTTGCTGTTTCAATGTATTGGTGACAAATAAGTCTAATCATTAATCTTTATCTTTATTTTATTCTGAGGTCTTATGGACTGCTATAGAGCTTCTAAAGTAAGTGTGTGTGTGTGTGTGTGTGTGTGTGTGTGTGTGTGTGTGTGTGTGTGTGTGTGTGTGTGTGTGTGTGTGTGTGTGTGTGTGTGTGTGTGTGTGTGTGTGTGTGTGTGTGTGTGTGTGTGTGTGTGTGTGTTTTACCAATGTACACTCATTAGAATTTTAAGTTCCACAAACCAGCAATGATGATTCTGTGAACTGTAAAAGGACTAATTCACATTGATAGGCAAAAAATGCTGGATGATAGATGGTCTAAAGTGAGAGGCAAATGAAAAATTTATGGAGCAAATATGATGTCATAAACTGTAAGATTGATATAGGATGGGTGTGTGACGATCAGCACAATTCTCAGAATGATTCATTGCCTTAAACTCACTGCCAGATACTTGTAGAAAAAATTGTATTTATCTAATTTTCGTCAAGATTTCAAGAAGCCCCAAGAAACTTCATACCAGATAAAGTACTTTTAGAAGTGCAATCACTGATGCTTTTTAGGGGAAAAAAACAGCAGACAATTTGCCCATTCAGAGTTTCTATAAACAGCAATAAGCTTTAGGAAAAAATAAACTCTTTTCTCTGTGCTGTGTAAAGGAATTTTTATCAAAGGCTAATTTGCTAATCAGATGCTGTGTGTCTCTTGTGGAATGCTAATTTTTCCTGCTCCTCTGTGTATGTACCACCTTGAACATAAATCTGACATTGCAGAGTTCCAATAAACCATACAGTAACCATTTTTTAAAAATAACTTGCCTAAATTTGTTGGAGAGCAGAATGGACAGCAATGGAGACACTATTTGCCACCAGAGAGGTGAGACTTGCTTTGTCATGACTTAACAGGTAACTCAGTCTGACTATTTCCACTGCCATGGCCATGGCTTTGGAGACTTGCACACGTGTCCACCTACAGGTGGTCTCATTTAAGATTTAAACTTACCTCCTGTCAACACCCCATCAAATGCTTCAATCCAATCCCACCTCCAGTACTCACACAAATGACAGCGACCCTACCCTGCTCACCCCAGAACCATCACAATAATAGAGAAAAGGTTTTTGTTCACAGTGTCATGCTTGGTCTATTATATTGCACAGAAGAATATCACTGTGAGATGTCCATATATGAATCATATTTCGACTTACTGTGTGTCACCAGTTAAGAGTGTCTTTAGAGGCATGGAGCAACTTGCAGGCTAACACATGCTGGTAATGTTGGTTGATAGACAAGTATTGATTAATACATACATTTAATTTGACTGTTCATCGACCTGTGTCATGAGACTTGTTTCGGCCTGCAGAGAGCAGAATGGTGTTAATATCTCATGAAAGATCCAACAGGGTGCACTCAACCTTCAGGTTTAATTAGATGCTAAAGTCTATGAAGGGAAGGGGTTCTTGAACTGACATCTTACCAATTCAAAGCTAAGAACCTGACCATTAAAATGATTGAATCAACTGTGATTTGCTTTATGAAGCTCTCATTTTCAAAGTGAAAATCTTTGCTTTGCATGCCACCATACAGATCTTTTTATTGTATTAGCATATAGAGGTAACGTAAGGGAAGACAATAACAGAATGCAAGCAAGAGTGTTACAGTTACAGAGAAGGCGCTGTGCAGGCAGACAATAAGGTCCAAGTCCATAATGACTTGTATTGTGAGGTCAACAGTCTATCTTATAATACTAGAGAACTTTATAACAGCAAACTAGAAGCTGCCCTTGAGCCTGGTAGTACATGCTTTCAGGCTTTTCTATTGGTGGAAGAAGATAGAATCAGGAAGATTACAGGTCCAAATCCAACTGAAAACTTGTTTTCTCCTGTAAAAATGCAAAGAGAGCCAAAAGTATTACCTTTGACATTTCAAGAGAGCCAGAAGTATTACCTCCCTTGTGATTCATTGGGTCTAGGTCAATACGTTACCCTTTCCACATTTCTATTTTATATTAACTGGAAAGCAGTTTTGGACCTGTCAAGGTACTGAAGGATGATTTGTAAATGCATTGATTTCATTTTTATGTTAATACACATGCAGAAGTTCCTTTGATGTGAATGAGTTGGCCAAAATATCTGAAAGCATACTATTTTTTTGGTAAGATTGCAGGGTATTATTGAAATAAATTGTATTTTGTACAAGACCAAATTTTGAATAATTGGTCCTATGTCAATTTCTTCAGCTCATATTTTAAATGTGCATTTTCTGAATATTTTAGTGAATTTATTTTGTCTGTCTTACTTTAGGGGTGAGTGATACGGCACAGATTCTGTCCTTGAGCCTATGAGTCTATGCCAGCCATTGACTGCCTATTTATAATGTTCCTGCACTAATCCCACTTTAATCTTCCCATTTATCAATTCACTTCAACCCCTACCATCCACCTACAGATGATAGGCAGCTTATGATGGCCAACTAAGCTCCTAACTCAAAAATCCTACAAAGACACAGTGTGCAACCCCAGACTGATGGCACCAGAAGTTAGCATTAAATATGTATCATTGGAATTGTGAGGAAGTTGCTCCACTATGCCACTGACTGTTTCCATTATTCTAGTGGTTTTTCCTTTTGCGTGTGCTATGCACTTCTGGAGCATGGAGCTTATTATCATTTTCTCCCTGATTACAAGCAAATGTGCAGTGCATTGGGAATCTCACCACCGCACCCCCCCCCCCCACCCCACCCCCAGTAACTAACATCCTTCAGCCTGGCCTCTGCACTTTCTCCAGCACAAACACAACCTTCATCCATAGTATTGTTTACTCCTTAATTCTCACTGATCGCTGTTTTATAAGAACTCTTTGATGCACGACTCATATTTTCCCCTGATTTTAATTGTCAGACTTGCTCAAGTCCAGAATTCAGATGCTTGTCCACAGTTGGACCAAGATTGTCCAAGCAGAACCTGAAATGGGAACATCGAAAGTTGATAGTAGAAGTTTATTTGTGACTATAGGATAGCTCCTGAACTTTCATCACAAGTATTAACTTAATTGGCTTTTAAATGTTAATTGAAATTATGTCTAAATCTGGAGCTAAGGTCAAAGCTAGGTGCTTTTGCATTTATCTTTCATCTTATTATCATCCTTTTCTTTCTTCCTTGCTCCCATTTTATTTAATTCTTCCACTGCATCAGATTGCCTTTTGCTTATATATATAATGTTCAGCTGTGTTGAAATCTATGAATTATACCTTCAATGACTGTTGTCCAGCAGATGCATTCAAATATTCAACGTGGATCTTTTCTCTTTATTCCACAGGAGAAACTAATGCTAAGACTCATGCACTTACACTGAATCTACTCAGTAGAATATATGATGAATATTTTTTTCACTGTTAATATACATTAGAAACATGGTCTCCTGGAATGCTCTTGCACTGAATCCGTTCACCAGAATGAATTGGTAAAAATAGGAGTTGCTGCAAATGCTGGAAATCTTCAGCAAAACACACAAAATGCTGGACGAACTCATCCAGTTAGGCAGCATATATGGAAGGAGATAAACAGCTGATGTCTTGGATTGAAACCCTTATTAAGGATTGGAAAGGAAGGGGCAGAAGGTGGAGGTAGGGGAAGGAGTAAAATCTGGCAGGTGATAGCTAAGTCTATCCTCCACCTCACCTGGTTTCATTTAACACCTGCCACCTTGTACTCCTTTCCTTCCTTTACCTTCTTGTTCTAGTTGCCAGTCTTGCTGAAGGGTCTTGGCCCACAATGTTCACTGGTTATTCCCTTCCATAGATGTTGACTGATTTGCTGAGTTCCTCCAGCATTTTGTAGTGTGTAGCTTACAATAAATCTGTAGTTCATTTCAATTAAAAAAATAGAATATAGCATATTTTCCTATTGAATAGAAATAGATTGGAATACCCATTGATATGATCAACACACACAAAATGCTGGTGGAACATAGCAGGCCAGGCAGCATCTATAAGGGTCTTCCTGACGAAGGGTCTCGGCCCGAAACGTCGACAGTGCTTCTCCTTATAGATGCTGCCTGGCCTGTTGTGTTCCACCAGCATTTTGTGTGTGTTGTTTGAATTTCCAGCATCTGCAGATTTCCTCGTGTTTGCCATTGATATGATTGCAGGTTTGAGATTGCATTGATTATATATATGAGTAACTGTGCAGAAGCACAACATTTGGAGGCATTTTAAATATTAGACCATCTAGGAGCCACATTGCCATTTTCCATGGTCGTCAGTTTCAATATTCATTGATCAGAGCATGAATGCAGAATTGGACACATTCCCATTTGAAAATTGCTGGGCCCTGCAGCTTATAATGGTTCAGCAAAGCCCCCCTGACACATGCAGTTATACATAGAGGTTTAGTTATTAGTCTACTATTGTCAATTGTACTGAGATGCAGTGAATAGCTTGTGTTGGCATGACATCTGAGGGCTGGTTATCATTTATCAAAATATAAAAATAAAATACCGCAGATGATGGAAATCTAAAATGAAGTAAACATCATTGGAACTGATCCCTGTGTCAGACAGCACGTGTAGGGGGGAGAAATAAGGTTAATGTTTCATGTCAAAGATCTTTTTCATTGTGGATAGGTCAGATCTAAGCTATAGTTCCCGGATAGATATCGTTGGTTTCTAACAATCAGACTGAAGCAGGAAAGACTTTCAAAAAATATTCATTTTCTTGGGCATTCAGTCATGTATATGAGTCCATATTAGAATGCCTACTTTTGATGAAAATTGCATTTCAACTCTACTAATATAATTCCATTTTCTCCTTTCTATGGAAAGGAAAATGAATGAAACATTTCTGTTCCATATCATGATCCAATTGTTCATGGAAGAATTTCTAGCTGAAATAGTGAATTTTAATTGGCATACGCTTTGCTACCTGCTAGCACCACTTGAGGCAGATTTGGTATACAGTTCCCCGACTGTCACCCAAAGCAGAAATTCTATCCTGACCTACCTTTCTGTAGAATTTAACAGAAATAAAAAAATTCTGAACTTTTTAGTTTTATGGATATAACATACTTGCTTGTTGATCAAATGGAAAATAAAACTGATGTCAAAGGTCTGATGATAATGATGTTGATGATTATGACAACGACAGGCAGATGGGGGATGAGATGATCCCTTAACAAAATCTCATTTTAACAACTTGGTCCAATTACAGAGCTACATAGAGACTAAACCTTCACACTCTTCTCTTGAACAACATCATGGCTTGTACCATAAGTTACACTATACCTTATAGTTTTTACTATCATTTCTTCTGATCCTCTGCAATGTTTGGTTGTTTCTTGTCTGCTGTTGCCTTTGATAGAGTTACATCTTCTTCACCCTATCAACTTGCATGGCAACTTTGACAGATCTATGGACATGGACCCAAGATTCCTTTGTTTCTCCACACTGATAAAAATCCCGTCATTAACATTGTACTCTGCTTTCAAGATTGATCTTCCAAAGTGTATCACTTCACATTTTTCTGGATTGAACTTCATCTGCCACCTCTCAGCCCATCTCTGCATCTTGTCAATGTCATATTGTAATCTATGACAACTGTATTCACTATCTGCAACACTACCAATCTTCAAAAACTTTACTTATATCACACTCACCAGGCCAGATAAGCAGTAGAAGCAGTATCTATCAATAATAATATTAGGCACAGTTTTGGGTTCCATATCCCAAGAAAGATATGCGGATCTTGGAGAAGTCCAGAGGTTCACAAGAATGTGCATAAGTGTGAAAGACTTAACTTGTGAGTAGCATTTAATATATCTTTGCCTATACTCAAAGGAATTCTGAAGAATGGAAGGTAGAATCCTCATTAGAACCTATCAGATATTGAAATGTCTGGATAATGTGGATGTTGCAAGGATGTTTCCAATCATAGGAGAGTTTTGCATCGAAGAGCACAGTCTCAGAATAAAGGGAAATCTCTTTAAATAAAACTGAGATGAGAAGAATTTTCTTCAGTCAGAGTCAGTTGAAGTCGTTGCAACAGAAGGCTGTGGAGTCAATCATTGCAAGTATTTAAAGCAGAGATTGATAGATTCTTGACTGGTAAGGGGTGGGGTTAATTATTATAAGGAGAAGATGGAAGAATGGGGCTAAAAAAAACATTGATTGAATGGCAGGACAAAATTGATTTGCTGAATGGCCTAATTCTGCTCCTTAATCTTCTGGTTTAATGATTGTTATAGCTGATCTTTTACTTCTACCCTTTGTATGTCAATCTTCACTCCATCCCATCCTTCCTCTCTCTACACGAGGAAATCTACAGATGCCGGAAATTCAAGCAACATACACAAGATGCTGGGGGAACGCAGCAGGCCAGGTAGCATCTATAGGAAGAAGTACAGTCGACGTATCAGGCCAAGACCCTTCGTCTCGGTCCGAAACGTCGACTGCACTTCTCCCTATAGATGCTGCCTGGCCGACTGCGTTCCACCAGCATTTTGTGTGTGTTGCTTCCTCTCTGTAGTTCTTCTTCTCACTTTACTCATCCTCTTTCTTCACCCTCACAGCATTTCTTCCCCTTTTCAGCTTTCCCTCTTTTCTCCTTCCTTCATATCCTTTTTTTTTCTTTAAGGCAAAAGCTTGTCTTTATTATTATTCATTTCAGATATTAATCACATACTGTATCACTTCTCTGCTGGTCTGTTTAAATATGCACTTTATGTAAACAACATTTTCTCTCTTTAATTTTCTGTGACATTATATGCTGCAATAAAATTTTGAAATGCAGAAGGCATAATTTATTTTAAGATCCTTTTACTCATATTCATGAGTGTAAAATAGTAAACTTGGCAGAGATCATTAAGCCATCCCATCAATTTAACTGTTGTTTTTCTTTAACATTATTGAAGGTGAGCATTTTGATCCCTCTGTGTCCAACATTAGTTACAGATAGATCAGGGAAGAATTTGTATCTCAGTCCTCAGAAATGTCCCAGTGTAATCTTCAGGAGACTAAAATGATAATTAATTTTTAACTAAAGTACTCAGAATCCATAGTATATATTAGCTGTTCTATGGTACATTATTAAAAACGGTGACATGATTGAAATGAATGAAATTAAAAAAAAAGAACCCTGATTTACAAATCGTCAATACCAACTCTGGGAGATACACAAATTTTGCAATAAAGGTTGGGCAAGTTTTATTTCAAATCAACACATAAATGGCTACTTAAAGCATCAGATCCAAGCTTTAGATGCAAGGTTCGGTGCTGATTAACATTAATATGTTATATTTCATGTTACACAATAAAAATTCATCACAAGATATGCTCATCAAACACTTTGCATATCAAAAGCATGGTCATAAAGGACACTGATAATGTTAGGAGTAACAAGCAAGTGACATGAAGTGCAAGAAAAGACATAAAATATTGATCTTTCCTTTTTTGGGCCTTGTTTTACCTCTCACATCCAGATCTGTGGAGATTTGGATGCCATAAAAGAAATCTTTTAAACCTTCATATTCCCTCTTTAGCTCTCTTTCTGAGGTTTTTAATAAAACAACATTTGGGATTCAGTGGGAAGATTTGAGAAAAGACAAAGAAAGAAAGCAAGAATAATTCTGAATTCCATTGATCTATCCCTATAGGTTACTTCAAAAACCTATTTTGTTCAAGTTGTCATTTGGTCCAAGGAAAACCTATTCTTCATATCTACTGATCTCAGCCAATCGAATGTTTTTGTCCTGTATCCATTATCAACTATATGGCTTCTGCACTAGTCCAGGGGAGGTGGGGAAGAGAAGTGAGAGAGTAAGGATGTGGACAGGGGAGAAACGGTTGATGCAGGGATGAAGAAAGATAAATGGTATCGGGACATCAGACAGGGACTTCTGTTGAATGACTTGCCTTGTGACAACAGCCTTCTTCTGCTGGAAAGGAGTTGATAAGAATACATAAAAAGAATTTTGAGTTATCCAGCTATGTTCCAGGATGGTAGGAAAGAACATATAAGCAAAAGAATTAGAACAGGAAGTGGACCATGTGTCCCCATATGAAATCATTCATATGAAATCACAATCATTCGAAAGATCAAAGTCGGCCTGATACTTCAGTACAACTTCACTGTGTCCAGTCTATTCATATCACCTGTGTTTCAATCTTTGTCTTGAGCTTTCTCGTTGTCCAAGTCTCCACAGCATTTTGGTTCCAGAATTACATTCAGTTTCCATACTTCAGAGTGAAGATGTGTCACCTCATCTTGAGCGTTGCTTGACTATCCCTCACTTCAAGACTGTGATACCTGGTTCTAGACAGCCCAGCTGGGTGAAACATGATCTCAGCATCTACTTTGTCAAACTCTATAGGAATTTTGTACACTTCAAAAACTTGTTCTTTGAAAATTGAGAGAGCACAAGCCCAGCCTGCTTAATTTGGCTTCATGGGATAATCTCTTCAACTCAGAAATCAATCTATTGAATCTACAGTATATTTCAGTTTTTCTGTTCCTCCTAATCATCGATTAAGCAAACCAGAGTCGTAAACAATGCTCCAGGTACCTACTTTATGTATTTTTTGTAGGACCTTATGTCCTACATAATCCCAGGAAGATGAATCCCTGCTCGTATTTATATCTTCTTGCAGTAAAGGCCTACTTGTAACTTGCTTTTTTTCCTGTGTTTTAACATTAAATGATCCTTGTACAAAGACACCCCGTCCCTCCGAATATGTACACCATTCCTTCTTGCACCATTAAGAATATTTTTTTTGTGCTCAGCGAATGACCTGAGAATGAGATCTACTGTTCTCTTACTCATTTATTTAAACTTGTTTGTAAACCCGTGAAACCGCTCAAACCCAGTATGGATCATCAACATTCTTGAAAACTTTACATTTGATTTCCCTCATACAATTTATTGATGCAGATTCTGAACATTGTGAACCCAGAACCAGTTCCTGAGACACCTCTGCAACTGGATCCTAGACTTCCTGACTGGGAGATCTCAGTCAGTCCGGATCGGGAGCAGCATCTCCAACACCATCACACTGAGCACGGGGGCCCCCCAGGGCTGTGTGCTCAGTCCACTGCTGTTCACTCTGCTGACCCACGACTGTGCTGTAACATACAGCTCGAACCACATCATCAAGTTTGCCGATGACATGACTGTGGTGGGTCTCATCAGCAAAAACAACGAGTCAGTTTAGAGAGAGGATCTGCAGCGGCTAACAGACTGGTGCAGAGCCAACAACCTGTCTCTTAATGTGAACAAAACAAAAAAGATGGTTGTTGACTGCAGGAGGGCACGGAGCCGCTGAACATTGACGGCTCGTCTGTAGAGATCGTTAAGAGCACCAAATTTCTTGGTGTTCACCTGGTGGAGAATCTCACCTGGTCCCTCAACACCAGCTCCATAGCAAAAAAAAGCCCAGCAGCGTCTCTACTTTCTGCGAAGGCTGAGGAAAGTCCATCTCCCACCCCCCATCCTCATCACATTCTACAGGGGTTGTATTGAGAGCATCCTGAGCAACTGCATCACTGCCTGGTTTGGAAATTGCACCACCTCGGATCGCAAGACCTGAGGAGTTTTTGTGCCATTTGACTCAAAAAAAATCCACTGCACAATTCTATGAAAGATTGTTAAGAAGGTGTATGGTATGTTGGCCTTCATCAACTGTTGGATTGAGTTCAAAAGCTGTGAGGTAATGTTACAGATATATAACACCTTAGTTAGACCCCAGTTGGAGTACTGTGTTATGTTCTTGTCACTTCACTACAGGAAGGATGTGGATACTATAAAGAAAGTGCAGAGGAGATTTACAAGGATGTTGCCTGGATTGGAGAGTGTGCCTTATGAGAATAGGTTGAGTGAACTTGGCCTTTTCTCCTTGGAGCAATGGAGGATGAGAGGTGACCTGATAGAGGTGTATAAGGGGATAAGAGACATTGATCGTGTGGATAGCCAGAGGCTTTTTCCCAGGGCTGAAATGACTAACATGAGGGGGCATAATTTTGCGGTGCTTGAAGTCCATGCGGGATGTTAGGGGTAAGTTTTACACAGAGGGAGTGGTGGGTGCATGGAATGCACTGCCAGCAACAGTGTTAGAGGCGGATATGATAAGCTTTTAAGAGACTTAGGAAAATAGAAGGCTATGCAGTAGGAATATTCTAGGCAGCTTCTGGAATTGGTTACATGGTCGGCACAACACTGTGGGCCAAAAGGCCTGTAATGTGCTGTAGATTTCTATGTTCTATGAATGCCTTGTTACCAACTCCTTTATATCAGATCTCAGCATTTTTCATGCCACTGATGTATCGCTGTCTGGTCAATGTTTCCCTGTTTTTCCTCCAACTCCTTTCTAAAATTGTGGGATTCCTACCAACCAATTTGTGGGCATCATTCTGGAATTCAAGGAATTTTGAAAGGCAGAACTCAGAGCATCTGCTACCTTGATAGTCAACTGTTTCAAAAACTTAGCATGCGGGGTCACGAAGTCCTGTAGACTTTCAGTCCCGTTATTTACCGGAGATGGAACTAAAGTCTTATGATGTGTGCTGTGGCGATTCTAGGAAATCAGCGCTCAACTTTTTCAGATTTACAGCATCTGCAATTTTTTTGGAGGCACACTGGATGACAGATGCTGGAATCTAGTGGAAGAGACAAACTGCTGGAGGAAGTCAGCTGATCGAGTAGCATCTGTGAAGGAATGCAATTGTCAGCATTTCAGGTAGTAGCACGGCATGAGTGGTGAGTCAGGGTTTTAACTTGAACCCAATAATTCAGATCTTCACAGACCCTCCCCTCGCCTTGCTCCATCTGTTGTTTCTCCTGCTTCCCCTCTCTCTGTCTGATTTACCTGCCACTGCCTTCAATCTCCACTCCAGTTTGCCTCCCCTACATGGCACTACCTGCCTGTCATTTTAAACCCCTCCTCTGTCCACTAATTGTCTCAAGCTACTCCCTCACAACTCGCATCCTCTTCTGCATATTGGCCATCTCACCTCTCCATTCACTGCCCTGATGTAGAATTTCATCCCAAAACATCAGATACTGTTTGACCTGCTGAGTTTTTCTACAGACTGTTTGCCGATTCAGTCTGTAGCTATTAAAAAGATCTCCCACATATCAGGCTTAACTGGGCTGTATCATTTTTAGGCTGACTGCTTTCGTTACTCATTGCAGTCATAATGTGAGACTTACAAACACCGGTAAACTTTCAGGCACACAAATATTAACGAGTAAAACATCAGCAAAAAACAAGATCCAATAATTCCTTCCTATTTCCCTTATCTCTTTCTTCCTTTTCCCGATTCTGCTTCTGTTGTTACCCCTTCTCATCTCCTCACCTGCCTATCACTTCCCTCTGATGCCCCTCCTCCTTCCCATTCTTCCAGGGTCTATTGTCCTCTCACATCAGATCCCTTCTTTAGCCGTTTACCTTTTCCACCTATCACCACTCAGCTTCTTACCACTTGCCTCCCACCCACGTATCTTCTCCCTCGCCTGGTTTCACCTAAAACCTGCCAGGTCATACTCCACCCCTCACCCTCCTTCCTATTCTGGCTTCCAGTATTGATTAAGGGTTTTGGCCCAACATGTCAAATGGTTATCACCCTGCGTAGCTGCTGCCTGATTTACTGAGTTTTTCTTGCACTTTGTACGTGTTGCTCGAGATTTCCAGCAGCTTCATCTCCTCAAGAGTCTAAGGTCTCTGCTGTCTATCACAGCATTAGGATGAGAAACTGATTTAACATGGAACATAGAAAACCACAGCACATTACAGGCCTTTTGGCCCACAATGTTGTGCCAACCATGTAACCTACTCTAAAAACTGCCTAGAATTTCCCTACCACTTAACTTAAAGCAGTTTTAAAAGCTCAAACAAATAAATAGAGGGTTACCTCAAGCGGAGCGGCCTGTGGAAAGCGGCCAATGAGTGAGTGGGCCGGTGAAGGAGTGGAGATTTGAGGCTTTGACTCGAGAGACTTCGACAAGAAGAGGCGGAGGACGAGCTTGTTCCCAGTTAGTCTTTACAATGACTCCTGAGACGGTGATGTGCCTCTCCTGTGAGATGTGGCAGTCTTGGGGGAGCTCCCCTCTCCCGCGGAGTCACATCTGCCAGAAGTGCTTGCAGCTGGGCGATCTGGAAGACCGTGTGAGGAATCTGGAGCAGCAGCTGGATGACCTTCGACTCATAAGGGAGAATGAGGCAGTCATAGATGAGAACTACAGGGAGGTAGTCACACCTAGGCTGCTGGAAGCAGGTCGTTGGGTGACAGTCCGAGGGGGGAAAGCGAAGGAGAGTAGACAGGTAGTGCAGAGCACCCCTGTAGCCATTCCCCTGAATAATAAGTTTACCGTCCTGGATGCTGTTGGTGAGAACGACCGACCAGGTGTGAGCCACGGTGGCAGGGCCTCTGGCACTGAGTCTGACCCTGTGGTGCAGAAGGATGGGACGGAGAAGAGGAGAGCTGTCGTCATTGGAGACTCTATAGTCAGGGGAGCAGACAGGAGATTTTGTGGACGTGAGAAGGACACCCGCATGGTTTGTTGCCTCCCGGGTGCCAGGGTCCGGGATGTCTCTGACCTGGTGCATGACATCCTGGTACGAGAGGGAAAGCAACCAGAAGTCATGATACATGTTGGGACCAACAACATAGGCAGGAAGAGGGATGAGGTCCTGAAGTGTGAGTTTCGGGAACTAGGCAGAAGGCTGAAGAACAGGACCTCAAGGGTGGCGTTCTCAGGATTGCTGCCAGTGCTACGTGATAGTGATGGTAAGAATTGGAGGAGATGACAGTTGAATGCGTGGCTGAGGAGTTGGTGCGGGGGCAGGGTTTTAGATTTTTGGACCATTGGGATCTCTTCTGGGGAAGGGGGGACCTGTACAGATTGGATGGGTTGCACCTGAACTCAAGGGGGAGCAATATCCTTGCTGGTAGGTTTGCTAGCATGGTTAGGGAGAGTTTAAACTAATTTGCAAGGGGGATGGGACCCGGAGCAATAGAGCAGTGAAAGAAGTGCATGGAGTAAAGCCAGATGTAACATATAGAGAGGCTTTGAGGAAAGAGCAGCAGAATAAAGGTAGAAGGGCTAAAGTGTGTGTACTTCAATGCAAGAAGCATCAGGAACAAAGGTGATGAACTGAGAGCTTGGATACATACATGGAATTATGAAGTAGTAGCCATTACGGAGACTTGGCTGGCACCAGGGCAGGAATGGATTCTCAATATTCCTGGATTTCAGTGCTTTAAAAGGGCTAGAGAGGGCGGAAAAGGGGGAGGAGGGGTGGCATTACTGGTCGGGGATACTATTACAGCTGCAGAAAGGGTGGGTAATGTAGCAGGATCCTCTTTTGAGTCAGTATGGGTGGAAGTCAGGAACAGGAAGGGAGCAGTTACTCTACTGGGGGTATTCTATAGGCCCCCTGGTAGCAGCAGAGATACCGAGGAGCAGATTGGGAGGCAGATTTTGGAAATGTGCAAAAATAACAGGGTTGTTATCATGGGTAACTTTAACTTCCCGAATATTGATTGGCACTTGATTAGTTCCAAGGGTTTCGATGGGGCAGAGTTTGTTAAGTGTGTCCAGGATGGATTCCTGTCACAGTATGTTGACAGGCCGACTAGGGGGAATGCCATACTAGATCTAGTATTAGGTAACGAACCAGGTCAGGTCACAGATCTGTCAGTGGGTGAGCATCTGGGGGACAGTGATCACCGCTCCCTGACCTTTAGCATCGAAAAGGATAGAATCAGAAAGGATAGGAAAATTTTTAATTGGGAAAGGGCAAATTATGAGGCTATATGGCTAGAACTTGCAGGTGTGAATTGGGATGATGTTTTTGCAGGGAAATGTACTATGGACATGTGGTCGATGTTTAAGGATCTCATGCAGGATGTTAGGGATAAATTTGTCCCGGTGAGGAAGATAAAGAATGGTAGGGTGAAGGAACCATGGGTGACAAGTGAAGTGGAAAATCTAGTCAGGTGGAAGAGGACTGCATACATGAGGTTTAGGAAGCAAGGATCAGATGGGTCTATTGAGGAATATAGGGTAGCAAGAAAGGAGCTTAAGAAGGGGCTGAGAAGAGCAAGAAGGGGGCATGAGAAGGCCTTGGCGAGTAGGATAAAGGAAAACCCCAAGGCATTCTTCAATTATGTGAAGAACAAAAGGATGACAGGAGTGAAGGTAGGACCGATTAGAGATAAAGGTGGGAAGATGTGCCTGGAGTCTGTGGAAGTGAGCGAGGTCCTTAATGAATGCTTCTCTTCGGTATTCACCACTGAGAGGGAACTTGATGACAGTGAGGATAATATGAGTGAGGTTGATGTTCTGGAGCATGTTGATATTAAGGGAGAGGAGGTGTTGAAGTTGTTAAAATACATTAGGACGGATAAGTCCCCGGGGCCTGATGGAATATTCCCCAGGCTGCTCCACGAGGCAAGGGAAGAGATTGCTGAACCTCTGGCTAGGATCTTTATGTCCTCGTTGTCCATGGGAATAGTACCGGAGGATTGGAGGGAGGCGAATGTTGTCCCCTTGTTCAAAAAAGGTAGTAGGGATAGTCCAGGTAATTATAGACCAGTGAGCCTTACGTCTGTGGTGGGAAAGCTGTTGGAAAAGATTCTTATAGATAGGATCTATGGGTATTTAGAGAATCATGGTCTGATCAGGGACAGTCAGCATGGTTTTGTGAAGGGCAGATTGTGCCTAACAAACCTGATAGAGTTCTTTGAGGAGGTGACCAGGCATATAGATGAGGGTAGTGCAGTGGATGTGATCTACATGGATTTTAGTAAGGCATTTGACAAGGTTCCACACGGTAGGCTTATTCAGTAAGTCAGAAGGCATGGGATCCAGGGAAGTTTGGCCAGGTGGATTCAGAATTGGCTTGCCTGCGGAAGGCAGAGGGTCATGGTGGAGGGAGTACATTCAGATTGAAGGGTTGTGACTAGTGGTGTCCCACAAGGATCTGTTCTGGGACCTCTACTTTTTGTGATATTTATTAACGACCTGGATTTGGGGTTAGAATGGTGGGTTGGCAAGTTTGCGCGTGACACAAAGGTTGGTGTTGTTGTAGATAGTGTAGAGGATTGTCAAAGATTGCAAAGAGACATTGATAGGATGCAGAAGTGGGCTGAGAAGTGGCAGATGGAGTTCAACCCGGAGAAGTGTGAGGTGGTACACTTTGGAAGGACAAACTTCAAGGCAGAGTATAAAGTAAAAGGCAGGATACTTGGTAGTGTGGAGGAGCAGAGGGATCTGGGGGTACATGTCCACAGATCCCTCAAAGTTGCCTCACAGGTAGATAGGGTAGTAATGAAAGCTTATGGGGTGTTAGCTTTCTTAAGTTGAGGGATAGAGTTTAAGAGAGGCGATATAATGATGCAGCTGTATAAAACTCTAGTTAGGCCACACTTGGAGTGCTTTGTCCAGTTCTGGTCGCCTCACTATAGGAATGATGTGGAAACATTGGAAAGGGTACAGAGGAGATTTACCAGGATGCTGCCTGGTTTAGAGAGTATGGATTATGATCAGAGATTAAGGGAGCTAGGGCTTTACTCTTTGGAGAGAAGGAGGATGAGAGGAGACATGATGGAGGTATACAAGCTGTTAAGAGGAATAGACAGAGTGGACAGCCAGCGCCTCTTCGCCAGGGCACCACTGCTCAGTACAAGAGGACATGACTTTAAGGTAAGGGGAGTAAAGTTCAAGGGGGATATTAGAGGAAGATTTTTCACTCAGAGAGTCGTTGGTGCGTGGAATGCGCTGCCTGAGTCAGTGGTGGAGGCAGATACACTAGTGATGTTTAAGAGACTACTAGACAGGTATATGGAGGAATTTAAGGTGGGGGGTTATATGGCAGGCAGGGTTTCAGGGTCAGCACAACATTGTGGGCTGAAGGGCCTGTACTGTGCTGTACTGTTCTATGTTATATGTTAACCCTCTATTTTTCTAAGCTCCATGTACTTATCTAAGAGTCTCAAAAAAAAACCCATATTGTACCCGCCTCTACCGTTGTTGCTGATAGTGTATTCCACTCACCCACCACTCTCTGAGTGAAAACTTACCTCTGACATCCCCCCCCCCCATACCTTCTTTGAAGCACCTTAAAACTATGACCCTCGGGTTAGCCATTTCAGTCCTGGGAGAAAGCACCTGGCTATTGACAAGCTCAATGCCTCTATCAGGTCAGATCTCATCCTGTGTCGCTCCAAGGAGAAAAGGCCAGGTCCACTCAACCTATTCTTATAAGGCATGTTCTCCAATCCAGGCAAAATCCTTGAAAATCTCCTCTACACTCTCTCTATAGTATCCACACCTTCCTGTAGTGCGGTGACCAGAAGAACACAGTACTCCAAGTGGTGTTTAACTAAGGTCTTATATAGCTTTAACATTACCTCACGGCTCTTGAACTCATCCCATGGTTGATGAATGCCAACACACCATACGCCTTCTTAACAACACTGTCAACCTGCACAGCAGCTTTGAGTGTCCTATGGACACAGACCCCAAGATCTCGCTGATCCTCCACACTGCCAAGAGTCTTACCATTTATATTATACCGGTCTTCAAATTTTACCTACTAAAATGAACCACCTCACACTTATCTGGGTTGAACTCCATCTGCCGCTTCTCAGCCTAGTTCTGTATCCTATCGATGTCCTGCTGTAACCCCTGACAACCCTCCAGACTATCCACAACATCCCCTACTTTTGTGTCATCAGCAATCTTACTAACCCACCCTTCTACTTCCTCATCCAGGTCATTTATAAAAAATCACACAAAGAGGAGGGGTCCCATAACAGATCCCTGTGGAACTCCACTGGTCACCAACCTCCATGCAGAGCACAAACCATCTACAACCACTCTTTGCCTTCTGTGGGCAAGCCAATTCTGGATCCACAAAGCAAGGTCTCCTTGGATCCCTTCTTACTTTCTGAATGAGCCCTGCATTGGGAACCTTATCAAATGCCTTACTGAAATCCATATACACTACATCCACTGATCTACCTTTAAGCTGCAAATGTTTCAGTTTTCTTTATTTTGTTATTTATTTTGTGATGCAACATGGAGTGGGCCCATCAAGCCCTTCAAACTGTGCCACCCTACCAATACCATAACCCTGATTAAACCTAACCTAACCCTGGGACAATTTACAGTGACTAATTAACATACCTAGTATATCTTTGGACTGTGGGAGGAAACTGGAGCACCCAGGGAAAAACCACGCAATCCACGGGAAGGGCATATATAGGGAATCCTCACAGAATGGTGTTGGATTTGAACTCTGAACTCTGGTACACCATGAGCTGTAATAGCACTTCGCTAACCGCTGTGATACCAAGGTGTCTCCTTTTTTATAACAACAAGGAATTATGTCTAATAACAGAAATTAAGAAAAAAACATTATTGCAGGTGTGTTCTGTGATTTTTTTCTTTTCTTTTTTCTTTTGTTAATCTTCCACTAAAGCAGTTCTGTGGCTTTGAAAACCAAATTTAATTACCTTGCATGCAGATGAGACAAACATTCCTTGATGAGTATATAGTGTTTCTGCATGTTACTTTTTGACACATTGTTTTATAGCTAAAGGAAATAATTAAAATAAGACTTTTTTTTATTACCAAAGACATTTCTACTCTTCCATGTTGTCAACTTAAACAATCAGAAAAGACCATAGACCATAAGATATAGGAGCAGAATTAGGCCATTTGTCCTATCAAGTCTGCTCCACTATTTTGTCATGGCTGATTCAATTTTCCTCTCAGCCCCAATCTCCTGCCTTGCAACAAAGCCATCAATTCCATGATCCAAATCATTGACATAGAATGTAAAAACAGTCCTGACAAAGACCATGTGGAAAACCACTAGTCACTGACAGCCAACCAAAAACAACTCCCTTTATTCCCACTCTTTTCCCTCTGCCAATCAGCCTCTGCTTTATCCTTGTTAGAATCTTTCCTGTAATGCCATGGGCTTGTAGTTCATTAAGCAGCCTCATATATGGCACCTTGTCAAAGGCCTTCTGAAAATCCAAGTTTACAGCATCGACTGATTTCCTTTACCTATCCTGCTTCACAGAATTCCATTTGATTTTTTCAGGCAAGATTTTCCCTTGAGGAAATCATGCTGACTACAGCTTATTTTATCATGTCTCTCATTGATCCAAATTTTTCTGGCAAGGTATGCTGTTTGAACAACACTTTCTGTTACACATTTGTAAGTTAGTCAGTAGGTTCAAAGGTACCTCAGGCAATCCTCAATAACCAGTACTCGGATGTGAATTTAGTCCACTCCACTGTTGGTCTCGCAGAAACTGCCTTATGGCCCTGGTTGGTTATTGGGCACTTACTTTTTCAACAGCAGGTCCCCAAGCATTTCTCAGCCCAAGAGTGAGAAGCCCAAACTCCATGTTTCCTACCAGGCTTTTAATGGTAGTGACTCCCTCCTGGTGAACCTCACTTCAATCATTCCCTGATCATTTTGCCCATGTACTCAATGATGCCCTTGAAAACCACACCAATGCCCTCATACTCCCCAACTCTGTGATAGCTTCCCAACTCCTTGATTGTCTTCTGATTCTGGCTCCACTTTTTGACCTGGAAACCATGACTGAAGCATCCATCTGACCCAGCCAGAGCTTGAATCCACTTCCAACTCAATCTCTAACCAAGGCCCCAGTCTGACCTCTTATCCTCTTAACTGACCTCTTAAGTGAAGCATGGGCATGAATTCTAACCCCTGATCACCGTTTGTTTCTCTCCTTTGAACCTCCAGTCTCAGATGTAACTTCTCATGTTTTAGAATGCTCTGGAGCATGTAAAGGTGGGGGTGTAAGAGCCAAGCAGCAATGGCTGAAACTTTCTGTTTGTCACCGTTGTGGCTGGATCCAATCACCGCAATCGCTTCACTCCCATTCATAAACATTTGTCCACCCTCCTCCTTGGCTTGTTTACATACCTACCATTCTCTGATGGATCAAGCTGAAACTAGGCCTCTCTACCAGAAGTTTACAACCCAACCACCCCTAACTTACCTTCACTACAACCATCAGACTGCTCTACAAGTTATTGCCCTGAACGGCAATAGACCTGCTTATCTTCATGTCTTCTTAAAGGTAAAATGAGCAGAGGAAGGTATTTAAATACTTTAATCATGCCCAGCTTATTATATGACTGACAATGCCTTTGAGCATTTTAAGGAAAAAGGTCCATGCTCCAAATTCACCATGATCCACCGTCCACCACACATTTGTTACTTTTGTCCCAACTCAAGGAAATTTCTAGGAACTTGCATTTAGTTAAATGTGCTTGGGTGCTGCACATGCATAATGTATGGGAATCATGCAAAATCCTTGAAATATAGTAAGCTTAAAGTCTAATTTGCCAGCCAGTGGTGTAGTGGTGTCTGCACCGGACTTAGAGTCAAGTGGTACTGGGTTCGAATCCAGCTGGCTCCTTGCATGTTTTCCATCCATGCTGGTTTGAGCCTCAAGCTAGCAACTCAGCCTCGCAAAAGAAACAGAGAAATGCTAAAGAAGTGGCAAGTTTGCTGCCCGATGCGCCTCAAGGCACGAAGAGGAACAGCTAAGGTCTAGTTACCACTCTTGTGAAGTGAAGGGCACAGTAGACAACATATCAAGGGCAAATGGCACTGTTCTAAAGTCTTAGGCTATACATATAAATAGGGTGCCCAAGACTTTTGCACAGTACTGTGTTTGTCAAAAAATGAAGCAGAGAGCAAGTATGTAAATCTGACAGGAACGAAGCAAGTTGGGAATGGTGAGGGTGGAGATCTGCAGGAAGGAGTGAGACAAGTAGCAGAGAGGAGTGCCAGAGGTGGGGGGTTGTGCGGGTGCAGACACATAGAGCCCTGAGCCACCAGGCAAAGTCATTTTATTCTAAACATTTGGTTTATTGATCCCCTCTCCCTTCCCCTTTTGCCTACCATGACTCCACTCTCCCTGCCCTGTCCCACTCTCAGTCCACAAGAGACCCAGATCAGAATCAGGTTTATCGTCACTCGTCTATGTCATGAAATTTGCTTCTTTTTGTGTGACAGCAGTACAGTGCAATGCAAAAAATTACTGTAGTACTGTGCAAAAGTCTCAGGCATCCTAGCTATAAATGTGTGCTTCAGACTTTTGCACATTACTGTAGTTCAAATAATATTACTTCACCCACTAGATTTGCTAGCATGAAGGAAAATACATATGCTTCAAGGTATCTGCTCCAGTAGAATTTGTCCCCTTGCATTCCACTTTATCCACTGATAAGAATTCTTATTGGTTTGTAACCATTTTGGTGTACCTGAGAAAGACGATTGCTGCTGCCATTTATTCTGTCAAATTTATTTGCTTTCCAAGTAAATTTGTTGGCTGCAAGGAATAATCTGTAATTTAGTTTGAAGCATGGGGCTAGTGAGGTACTCCCAGTTATTGAACTGGGATTCTGCCACAGAGCAGAATAAATAGCAACAGCAATCCTTCCCACAGGGAAACAACAGCGTTATAAACACTGCTTCTTGTTAGTGTTTACTTTTATCAGTAACTGAATATGTAGTGCCAAATCTTGCTAGATTATGAAGAGATTGGCGTTTGAAGGGTGGGGATATATCGGGGTTTGCTTTATCATCTCAGGGGATCACTGCCAAAGGTTGAAACTCGCTTCACCTCCAAAGCTGTATAATGTGATGGCTGATTTTTGCAACAAAGTGTCATCCCATTAGTCTTCTTGAACAAGAAACTGTGCCTAAAAAGAATTGCACCATTACTTTGCAGGGTCTCTGTTCCCTTTTAATGGCACTCCTCGGTTTTTCTTTTTTCCTCCATAGTATGTGTGTATAAGTGTTAAGGTCAATATTTACCACCCATTCATTTTCAACTTGAAAAAAATGATGGTGAGTTGTCCCGTTGAGTGGTCCTTGCAAAGATGGGAACTCTTGAATCTTGAACTAGTTCTGTGAATGTATGGAGTGTATTTGAAAGGTGTGGTTTGGAGGTCATGTTCATCCAAAGTGAGAGCTCCCCTTGACTATTCAGGTTGTGGGTTGGAGAGGTGACAGGGCTTGGTGAAAAATGTGCAAAGAATTACGTGAAGGGCTCACATTTTGTGTAGAGGGATGGAGTGACTTTTTTAATATAATGATCTGAGACCCAATCAAGTGAGACTTTTTTTGACATGAGTATTTTTCCTACTGCATTCAATCAAACCAGTGTGATTCTATCATACTCAGGATTTGCATATTATAGATTGTGATAAAGACATTAATGATTCAGGAAATGAACCTGATTTCTTCTGGGAATAGAGTGGCACAGATCCAGATATTGACTGGACTACCTTGCAAAGATTAGCCAAAATTCCATGCAGACTGGCTGCTGACTGAAGCTCACCAGGGTCCTCTGACCTGGGCCGAAAGTTGATCGGCCCTGTGGCTTCCGTTTGCACCATATGACTTCAATTGTCTTCTCAGCAAAGATCCTTCCTCTCCCAGAGATGAGGTATTTGGAGCCTCTGTTGGCATTTCTGTAGCTTTGGCATCATAACAGGATGGGGTTGTTAACCTCAGGCACAATACTCTTCCTTTTGCCACAAGGCCTGGGATGATCCAGGTGGAGTTTCTCAGATGAATACCAAGTATAAAGTGTCTATAAAAAGCATTCACCCCACACCCTTGGAAGTTTTCATGTTTTATTGTTTTACAATATGAAATAACACTGGATTTAACTTGGCATTTTTGACACTTATCAACAGAAAAAGACTGGTGTCAAAGTGAAAACAGATCTCTACAAAGTGATCTACATTAATTACGATGATAAAACACTAAATAATTGAATGCCTAAAGATTCACTCCCTTTAATGTGACACACCAAATCAAGGTGTTTCAATTGATTGCAGTAAAAATGCACTTGTATCTGGAAGGTCCAACTGCTGTCAGTATCCTGGCAAAAACTACACCATGAAGACAAAAAAAACCACTGCAAGCAACCCTCTGAAAAGGTTATTGAAAAGCACAAATCAGGGGATGGATATAAGAAAATTTCCAAGTCACTGAAAATCCCTTGGAGTACAGTTAATTCAATCATCAAGAAATGGAAAGAATATAGCACAGATGTAAATCTGTCTAGAGCAAAACCTGAGTGATCGTGCAAGAAGAGGATCCGTGAGAGAAGCCAATAAGAGAAATTTGACAACTCTGGAGGTGCAACAAGTTTCAGTGGCTGAGATGGGAGCAACTGTGCATACAATAACTGTAGCCTGGGTGCTTCACCAGTCACAGCTTTATGGGAGAGTGGCAAAGGAAAAGACACTTTTGAAAATAATACACATGAAATCTCAGCTACAGTTTGCTAGAAGGCATGTGGGAGACTCTGAAGTCAGATAGGAGAAGGTTCTATGCTGTGATGAAAGCAATGTTGGACTTTTTGACCATCAGACTAAATGCTATTCTTGGCATAAGCCAAGCACCGCACACCATCATAAACATACCAACCCTACCATGAAGCACGGTGGTGGCTACATCATGCTGTGGGGTTGCTTCACTGCAGCAGGCCCTGGAAGGCTTGTGAAGATAGTGGGTAAAAAGAATGCAGCAAATTACTGGGATATCCTGAAGGAAAATCTGATGCAGTCTGCAAGAGGATTGTGACTTGGGAGAAGATTTGTTTTCCAGCAAGACAATGACACCAAACATAAAGCTAAAGCAACATAAGAACGACTGAAAAACCACAAAGTTAATGTCCTGGAATGCCCAAGTTAGAGTTCGGACCTCAATCCAACTGAGAATTTGAGGGTGAACTTGAAAAGGGCTGTTTACTTAAGATCCCCATGGCATTTGACAGAGCTTGAGCAGTTTTGTAAGGAAGAATGGGGAAAAATTGTTGTGTCCTGTTGTACAAAGCTGATGAATACAGACAGACTCCAGGTTGTAATTGCTGCCAAAAGTGCATCTGCTAAATACTGACTTGAAAGGGTTGCATAATTATGCAATTATTTATATTGTGTTTAATAATAGGAACAAATTTAGACCAATTTGTAGAAATTTGTTTTCACTTTGATATGAAAAAATCTTTTCTGTTGATCAGTGTCCATAAAGCCAAATTAAGTGCATTGTGTTTCAATGCTGTAAAACAATAAAATATGAAAACTGCAAAAGAAGTGAATAGCTTTTATAGGCACTGTATATTATACCTAGCATATTTGTGCAATAGCAGATATATTGGTAGGGGTAGTTAGGAACCCCCTTATTAGTTTGATTTACCTTCTTGAAAATTATAACTGACACCAGAGATCATACTTGGAAAATGGAAACAGTGCAAACAGGGTTTGCAAATAGAGCTTAATTCATAAATGGAGAAAAGTAAGTCACAAGGATGCAGGGAAAGAGCAGAACGATGGGACTGAGTGAATTGCTCTACAGGAAGATAGAAAGGACTCATTGGGCCAAATGGCTTCACGCTGTGCCATAATGATTTGCTCATCACAGTCAAGATAATGTTTGGTTCACAGAAAGGGCAGGCATCTGAGAAAGCTTGATTTTCATAAAGAACACAGAACATTACAACAAAGTGCAGGCCCTTCAGCCCATGATGTTGTGCCAACCTTTTAACCTACACTAATTTCAATCTTACCTTTCCCTCCTCCATATTTTCAATCATCCACATGCCTATCTGAGAGTTTCTTAAATTCCCCTAATGTACCTACCTTTACTGCCACCCCTAGTTGGGCATTCTACACACTCACCACTTTCTGTGACATCCCTGTATACTTTCCTCCAATCACCTTGTTAGCCATTTCCACCCTGGGAAAAAGTCTCTGACTTTTGTCTTTTGTCATCTTGTAGACCCCTAACATATAACCAGAAAGGCTCATGCTCACTCAACCTATTTTCATATGGCATACTCTCTAACCCTGACAGTATACTGGTAAAGCACCTCTGCACCCTCTTTAAGGCTTCCACATCCTCCCTATTATGAGGCAACCAGAACTGAGCACAGTATTCCAATAGTGGTCTAACCAGGGTTTTATAGAGTTGCAACATTATCTAGTGGCTTTTGAAAAAAAGTTTTGCAGATCAGTTTGATTCATAAGAGGACCCACATAATGAGTGTAATGAGTACAGATAATTAAAGTCTGTCATTGTTTGTCTAGTGAATTGATTTAACTCAGGAGTAAACAAGCAGAGTGTCTGTTTGTGTTGTTGACTTCAGTTTCCTTGAAGTCTTCTGATATTACCTCAAATGACATCTGGCTTTCCTCAGCTGTTTCATTATTCTAGAATCTGATATTGAAGTCAAACACAAAGTTTACATACAACAGGGGAAAATGCCACAGTGATCTGGCAGCAGTTGCTCACTTTTCGTTACAGGTTCAGCTTGTTGTGCCAGGAGTTTAGTGGGCAAGGCAATTCCACTCCAAGTGAAGGCTATGTCATAGTTTTAAGAGCCAAACAATGTAATTAAAAGCACATTAAACTGTAGAAGGCAAGACTTGGATCATAATGAACCTTTGGAAAATAAACCAAATGGGAGTTTTACTGAGGCAGTTTTATTTCCATCCTTCCTGGAAAAACAGAAGAGAGTATACTGCTTAGCCAGATAATTCTTTTTTAGATAAATTCTCAGGAAAATGAGTTAATGTCCATAGCTTCATAGATATAATGCTAGCAACGCCAGTATTACGCTGCCTCAGCTTCATTTTATGTCTATGATCATAATGTTTAAATTAACCAAGAGGCAGAAGCATTCTCATTGGCCCAAGTCTGGCCTAGTTAGCAGCTCAAATTTGTATTATTTCTATCCAAGCTAGATGATTACTTTGTGCATCACTAATGCTATTCATAATGGGACGACTACTGATGTTATTTTATGAGGGTTCCAAAAGGGTATTCAGAAGGATTCCATTTAACAGACAGTTGGAAAAAAAGATGAAGACCATTGGGAACCTAGTGACATTGATAAGGAATTCCTTAGGTGACGGAGAGCAGGAAAACTGACTGTGTATTCAAAATGTGATGAGTGTTGTCTCTGACAGATCATTCACAGAGAATCAACTGGACAATTATTTATCAAAGTTCATCAACACCACCGTGTTGAGTGACATTGCAAGCAGTGTAAGTGAGGCAGATGACTGCAAAAAGGTTATTAAACAAAAGCAGAACATCTTGGGGAAATATGCTTTGTCCTCAATACTGCATCATTTAGAACATGGAAATCTACAGCATATTACAGGCCACTCAGCCCACAATGTGTGCCAGCCATGTAACCTGCTCTAGAAATGGCCTAAAATTTCCCTGCTGCATAGCCCTCTATTTTTATAAGTGCCTTGTACCTACCTAAAAGTCTCTTACAAGACCCTATTGTATTCGCCCTTATCACTGTCACTGGTAGTGAATTTCATGTACCCGCCAAGGTCTCCTTTCCACTTGCTGTTGTCTCCACTGAAGAATTCCACCAGAGCTGGGGATCTTGTTGACAAGCACCAAGATGGTTCATAGCAGTGGTTGATAGAACAATGTTTCAAAAGTCAAATTATGTGGAATTCTTTGTCCTTCAAGGTATACGAACACCCAGTATTCTGCAGTCACTCGAGATGAGTATGATGTTCTCCTAAGGGGTATTGTCTGTTGGTGAGTATCTAAGTAGCTATAGAGGCTGATCCAGGATCCAAGTATTCTGGTACAGTGTGGTCTAGAGAAAGTGGTAGCTATAGTTGGGGCTTTTGGTTGTTCAATCTCTCCTCTATACTACAGCTGTGAGTGCAGCAGATAAACTGTGATTGAACACAATGCTGACACGACAAATTAAACCTGTGTTCCCTTTGATCCCATCCCTTCCCGAAAGCACTGTGACAGAATTATCACTAAAAGTTCTGCGTTATTCTCCCTGAAAATCTGATACGATTATCATGACTTGTGTTCTCCTGTCTTCAGCTTCCTGTAAACTTTTAACGGTATCATGTACTGCCAGTCAATCATACCATTCATTTCATGCTGTCACTGTGGCATGCACAGTGTAGAGCTCGTTTTATCATTCTCAATTAGCTCTGCCAAAATATTTGACTTATGCCAATCCATATGGAAAGTTGCTTTTATTAAACTGAGCATTTATGTCCTCATCGGTTTGAACTAACAAATGTATCTGCAAAGTAAGCAAGTTCAGCCATAAAATTAACGGCACCCCTCCCCCCCATCGTATCCACTCATAATGGTCCCTTATTCTCTATCTCTAAGTTGGCAAAATAATAACAACATTTTTGCATCCAAATTAGACAGGGATTAATAACTGCATTTCATTTCAGGTACATACAAATGCATTTCATATCCAGCCTGGGTTTTCAACCAGATCGCAGAACTGCTTGAAATGTATGCAATGGTGTAATGTATGCAATTCTGGTCACCACATTACAGGAAGGACATTATTGCAAAGGCAGAGGTGCAGAGGAACCAGGATGTTGCCCAAGGTGGAGCATTTAACTGATAAAAAGTGAATGCAAACTTTACAACTCCTCCTTCGGAGTGTCAGACACCCTGAGCCAATAGGCTGCTCCTGGACTTGTTTCCACTTGGAATAATTTACTTATTATTATTTAATTATTTATGTTTTTTTAAAATATTGCTATATTTCTACACTATTCTTGGTTGGTGCGACTGTAACGAAACGCAATTTCCCTCGGGATCAATAAATTATGTCTGTCTGTCTGTGTTTGTCCTCTCTAGAGTGGAGGTTGTTAAGTATATTAAACAATGAAGAGTGTTTTTTTAATATTATTTATTGAGATACAGCACAGAATAGCCCTTTGAGCCGTGTTGTCCAGCAAACACCTGATTTAACCCTAGCCTAATCACGGGACAGTTTACAATGACCAATTAAACGAAAAACAAATAAGTACATCTTGGGATGCAAGGAGGAAAGCGGAGCACCCACAGGAAACCCATGCAGTCACAGGAAGGATCTACGAACTCCTTACAGGCAGCGGTGTGAATTGAATCCAAGTTGCTGGTACTATAGAGCATTGTGCCACCCACTACACTACTATGCTGTCCCACAGTAGATAACAGAAAACTACTTTCCATTCTGGAGGTGTCTAAAATAAAATGGCATGCTTTAGAGGCGAGGGAGGAATGGCATGGATATGAAAAAGAAATCTCACTTAAGAGGGTGGTTAGAATCTGCCTGGGTTAATGGAGGAAGCAGGGTACTCTACAAGCATGTAAGAATTATCTGGACGAGCTCCTGAATCGCCCAGGCGTAGAATAAAACTCAAACGTTGCTAGATGGGATTAATATAAGTGGGCTGAAAGGTCTGTTTCAATGCTGCATGACTCTGTTACTGTGTGACCGTAACTAATGACCATATATGTATTAATCAGCTTAGTTCAATTTGACATTGCGGGCTGAAGGGCCTGTTCCTGTGCAATACTTTTCTATGTTTTAATTGACTTCCCTGACTCATTTTCTGTTCCACAGCCTGCATTAGCATTGGTTGAATGTAAAATTAGGCTTTATATGATGAGGCAACCTGATTCCTGGCCAAATAATTTTAATTAAGGCCAAGTTTCTCCATTCTGGGTCCCAGGAGGAAACATTGTGGCTTTATTCTTCAGCAAGAGGAAATGAATTGGAGGCTGAACAAATATTTTTCATTCTTTAGAAATACAAAACATCACTTTTGCAAGAAATAAAGCCTTTGAAAAGAAAGATAAATTGTAAAGGCCAGGGGGAAAATAAATGGATGCCAGTCTGAGCACTTTTCATTGTATATGTAGAAACAGAAAATCAAACAAAATTGACTTTCAAAACAAGAAATAGGTAATGTGAAAGTTGAGGGTTTTTTTTTTTCAGATCTCTTCCAGAAATTTTATGCTTTATTCTCTTCCTTTCATCTTCTTTGAAAGCCATCTCTTTAATTAGGCTTTCACTCAGCTGAAGTAACACCACTTTAAAATCTAGCTCATCAGATACTTGGAGGACATGTTGCAGTGTTGTAATGGGGAAATATCTCAACGATGGAAATAGACCTTCTTTGTGCTGCCACAGATTTATTAGCCTGGCAGTAGAATGTGATTCCAGTCATGGAGAAGAAGAAAACAAAGTTTGCAATGTCAAAATTAGTTTATTTATTGACTCTAGACAAATGCAGTTGGCCTGGAGGGTTAATATTTGTATCTTGGGTGCAATTATATTGTGTCATCTCATTTTACAGAAGTGATTATGGCTATTAAATTATCCATGTCAGTATGACACAGCACCAGACCAAACAAAGCCTGAGGCCATCGACTGATTTCTGCCTGTGCGCAACATCTGTGGCATCAGCTGGATGTGGATGGATTGCAACATACAAAGCCTGTCTAATTAGGCAGCTATGATTTGTACCAACCAAATCTTATTGCTTTACTGGTTAGCTCCAGACGGACTAAATCAGGATCATTATTGTTTGCAGGGAGAATCTTAATTTCAGCATTCACAGTCAATAGTGCACTAATTACTAACCCTACTTTTGTTTTTAGCAGATGTGAGTTCAAAGTAAGATCACCATCCTAAATTTTAACTCTCCTAATTCTGTTATTTAAAGCTTGATCAGTTTTCATTCGAAGTAGCAAATTAGCAGCGAATAGACCAATATCATAATTGACAAGTGATCTCAGCTGATTAAATAGTCTTTTAAATTCCTAATGTAAGTTTAATTTTGTACCATTTATTCAATTTCTAATTGCTTACATATATTGTCCAATGCCTACATGGAAACTTTGTAGAACTCCTTGCCTCTTCTCACTTACAACATGAAGTTTGGTGGTGTGTTGGATAGTGTGGAAAGTTGTCATAGATTACATCAAGATTTAGACAAGATGCAGAGCTGGGTGAAGTTCAGTCTAGAAAAGTGTGAAGAGATACACTTTGGAAGGTGGAACATGAAGGCAGAGTACAAGGCTGATGGAAGGAACAGAGGGATTTTGGAATCCAAGTCCATAGATCCCTGAAAGTTGTCACACAAGTTTCTAGGGTGGTTAGGATGTGTATGTGCTTTGTTTCATTAGTTGGGCAATTAAGTTCAAGACCCATGACATCATGTTGCATCTCTATAAAACTCACGTTAGACCAGACTTGCAGCATTGTGTTCGTTATTATAGGAAGGATGTGGAACCTTTGAGAGGGCTCGGAGAAGATTTACCAAGATGAAGCTCGGATTAAAGAGCTTGCTTTATAGGTTGTGTAAGCTAGGGTTTTTCTCTTTGGAGCAAAGGAAGGTGACAGGGAACTTGATAGAAGTGTATATCATTATGAGGGGTCTAGAATGGATCGTAAATACCTTCTTTCCAGGGAGCCAATAGTCAAGACCAGGGAACATTTATTTAAATTGAATGGACTGTTTGATAGCCTTTATTCATCTTCTTGTCTCGGTTTTAGTCACAAGGAAACTAAGTGGCTTCGGCTTGTAGTTTTGAGGGAAGATGCAAGAAACTTTGTTTAATACTGCAGTTTTACAGAATCTACTGGGGGAGTTTTCTCACTCCTAAATTTAATTGAGTTTGGCCTTAAACCAATAAACCTACTAAACGCAGTAAAAGAAATTTTGGAAAGCAATCAGTGAGTCAGGTAGCATCTAACGAGAAAGAAACAGAATCAATGTTTTGGGTTTCTTCTCTCTGATCAGAACATGAATAGCAGTTGTATTTCATCAGTGATGGTAGATTTGAAATCAATCCTGCTTTGCAGTTAAGCGCAAAGTCTGTCCCACTCCTGAGCATTGGGCACCATGGTACTTCAGAACTTCAAAAGTAAATTTATTATTGAAGTGCATATATGTCGTCGTTTACTACCTTGAGTTTAATTTTCTTGTGGACATTCAGAATAAATATAAAGAAACACAACAGAATCACTGAAAAACAACACACAACAAGATAGACAAACAACCAATGTGCAAAAGAACTGCAAGTACAAAAAGAAAAAAAGACAAGCAAATCAATAATAATAAATAGGCAATAAATAATGAGAAAATACGATGAACAGCCATTGAAACTGAGTCCACAGATTGTAGGAATAGTTCGGTGTTGTGATGAGTGAAGCAGAGTGAAGCCATCCCCTCTGGTTCAAGTGCCTGATAACTGAGGGGTTAGAATTATTGCTGAACCTGGTGGTGTGAGTCCTGAGGCTCCTGTATCTCTGTTCTGATGGCAGCAGTGAGAAGAGAACATAGCCTGGATGGTGGAGGTTCTTGATGATGGATGCTAATTTCCTTATAGATGTGTTCAATGGTGGGAAGGCTTTATGAACTACCTTTTCATATTTATATTTATTATTGATATACAGTCCAGAATAGGCCCTTCCAGCGCTTTGAGCCACAGCACCCAGCACACCCTGATTAAACTGAGCCTAATTACGGGACCAACCAGAACCAACTGGTAAACATGAGGAAATCTGCAGATGCTAGAAATTCAAGCAACACACACAAAATGCTGGTGGAATGCAGCAGGCCAGGCAGCACCTATAGGGAGAAGCAGTGTCGGCATTTCGGGCCGAGACCCTTCGTCAGGACTAACTGAAAGAAGAGATAGTAAGAGATTTGGAAGTTGGAGGGGGAGGGGGAAATCCGAAATGATAGAAGACCGGAGGGGGTGGGGTGAAGCTAAGAGCTGGAAAGGTGATTGACAAAAGGGATGCAGAGCTGGAGAAGGGACAGGAAGCCTAGTGAGAAAGAAAAAGGAAGGGGAGCACCAGAGGGAGATGGAGAACAGGCAAAGAGTGATGGGCAGAGAGAGAAAAAAAGGGAGGGGGAAAAAATAAATAAATCAGGGATGGGGTAAGAAGGGGAGGAGGGGGATTAACGGAAGTTAGAGAAGTCAATGTTCATGCCATCAGGTTGGAGGCTACCCAGACTGTATATAAAGTGTTGTTCCATCAACTTGAGTGTGGCTTCATCTTGACAGTAGAGGAGGCCATGGATAGACATATCAGAATGGGAATGGGACGTGGAATTAAAATGTGTGGCCACTGGGAGATCCTGCTTTCTCTGGTGGACAGAGTGTAGGTGTTCAGCGAAACGGTCTCCCAGTCTGTGTCAGGTCTCACCAATATATAAAAGGCTGCACCGGGAACACCGGATGCAATATACCACACCAGACGCAGTTATCTACACCAGCCGACTCACAGGTGAAGTGTCACCTCATCTGGATCGCTCACTACGCGACTCCCTTGAACCCCGGTCTCCTGTACTGTAAACCATTGTGCTTGCCACTACACTGCCATGCCACCCCTTGTTAAGAGAGAACAACATTGCACGATGAGGCAAGCAATTGAACTGCTGCCTGGTCTCTCAAGCAGATGGGAGGCACCACATAATATGGCTTGAGAGAAGAGTAGCAGAATTGTCCTTGGCCCCTTGATAAGTATTTCACCCCTCAGACAACATTACAGATTTTCCAGCCATTACTGTATATCTGCTTGTGTGAACTAGCTGCTCTTGTAAATTGGCTATCAAAATTCAGCAGTAACTATCAAAAGCACTTGTGTTTTGAAATGTCTTGAAGGGACAACATAAATGCATGTCTTTCTTTCTTGGAAATAAAAGCCTGAATATATTTTCAGTGACAGTATGGAAATTTTATTTCATAAAATGTCATCGTAAAGGATTATTCACCAGTAATCTTTTCAATTGTCCGTAGATATTGCAATATACTGAAACGTTAATAACATTAATGTTACTGTGGTGCCACTCTGCCTGCATGTATTGACTCCAGTCTAAACCATTTAGGGTTGGCCTTGTTGTCATTTATTAAGCACTTTATGTAATATCTGACAATAAGAGGGAAATCCCACTCACTATATAACAACATTAGCTATCAGGCAAAACGACAGTAAAAAACAGATCCCCAGTGGAAGAAGCAGAACATGGGCTCGGCCCAGTTCAATGGGTGGTTCTCATTAACATGCCTTTTTCAATGTCCCTTTAGAACAAGGGTTCCCTACCTGGGGTCCACAGACCCTTCGATTAATTGTAGGGGTCCATGGCATATAAAAGGCTGGGAACCCCTGCTTTAGAGATACCCAAGACAGAGTATCAGTTAAAGGCAGGTAGCCTGAGACGATCATCAGGATCTGACGGATGTGAACCCTGGAAAATGGTCTAGGAGAGAAAACCTTTTATTTGAAGTCTCTAAATTTCCTGGTAATGTCTAGAGGAACACTAACACTTCTTGGCCAATTTAAAATGTCTGGTTACCTTGATTCCAAGTCCCAGTAGATTGGGCTCAAGTCCGAGGTAAACCTAAATTGGAAAAATTTAAATTTGCCCTACATCTGTGTCAGAGGAAGACTCTGCCAAGTGGTATGACATACCACAGCCTCCTGGTTATCTCTGGCCTATGACTGATCAGAATAAAGAAGCGCTATCTGGGTTGTATTGAGAGCCTTGACGCTACACAGTGGGATCTTCCACAAGCACTGCAATATCAAAGGAAGGAATGCACCAACTCTCAAATGACCCACCATCCGGCACCATCTACTGAAAAGCCTGAACTCCCTCCAATGATCTCCATCAGTCACCAAAACCCCTCGACGTATGTATATCCTAGGATGTGATGGGAAGCAAAGGAGGGGTTTGCTGAGATCCTGGCAGTGGTTTTGTGTCTGCATTCGCCACTAGTGAAGTAGCAGAGGAGCAATAAGAACTCTGTGTACAGGTAGAAAGCTCCCGAAGAGTGACACGACGGGCAGTCACGGTGTCAAAGATGCTTGCCCTCAGTCAAGGTAATGTGCAGAATAGTAGCGACATCGTGTTGCAGTTGTGCAAAGCATTAGTTAGGCAACAGTTGGCGTATTGCATGCAGTTCTGCTCTTGTCTCCACATTCCAGAAAAGATATGACTAAGGGGAGACCCTACAGAGAAGATCCACAAGAATTTTGCCAGGATTGAAAGACTTGAGTTATAAGGAGAAACTGAATAGGCTGAGAATGCCATCCCTGCAGTAAGAAAGTTGAAAGTTCATAGGATAGACCTATATATAATAATGAAGAGCATTGACTAGAAACCAGAGTAAAAGCCAGGGTCAGTTTCTGATGATTTTGGTGTTTAAACTTGAGGGTACAGGTTTATAGTGAGAGGGAGAAGGTTTAACTGAGAAACAAATTTTTCACAAAAAATGTAATTGGTATCAGAAATATTTTGGCAGATGAAGTGATGAGGCAGGAACAGTAACAGAACATAAGAGATACCTGGACAGGTACTAGAAAGAGCAGGGCATAGAGGGATATGGAATTAATACACACAAGGGGGAGTAATGCATGCAAGTGGGATTAATCAGCAAGGCATAATGGTAAGTGTGGATGTGATGGGCCAAAGATCTTTCTTCTTTGCTGTTTAAATCTGACTATACATCAGAGTGCAAACAAGTCATCCTAAATCCCAAGAGACTGCAGAAGATGAAGACATGATACAGTGTGGGAAAAAGTTTTGTAATGCCCCCAAGAAAAAAAGACTCGGCATTAGTTTTGCAAATTTCTTCATGACTGATGTCCCATTCATTCTCCTGAAAACTAATTCCCACCGCCACTGGCACACTGTGGTTGCAGTGTGCACCATCTATAAAATGTGCTTCAAGCTCACTCTGATACCATCTCTCAAATTCACAACAAGAAGATCAAGGCCAGGGGCAGGGCAGCACCATCAGCTGCATTTTTTCCTAGTCCATCTCTATTCTTGTGTGGAAATTCTTCACAATCCTTCGTGATCTCTGGGTGTAAATTTTGGGACTCTGTACCTAACAGCACTTAGGGAGTACTTTTATCAGAAGGACTGTAGTAAGTCTGCACTGCCACCTCAAGGGTGAAAACAGGTAGCCAATTAGTACAGGTCTTACCAATACCACCCACTTTCTGAAAAACTTCCCTGTCATGGAGTCTATTTTGGATCTATCACTTCCCTTTGGTGTACTCAAATTTTTACTTTTTGAATGGTTGGTTGATTTCCTGTAATCAACAATGGTAGTGGTAGTGAACACACAACGTCATCCATTTTGTTTTTGACTGCTACTTCAGTAGAAATGTTACTGCTTTTAAAAGCATTAACCTGACCACACCAGATTCATTCTTGTAATCTTTTTCTTTGATGCCATTGACCATTAAAGCACTATCATAGTTTTCAATATCAGGTGCATCTTGTTATCTGCTTGGCAAACTGGAAAAGCATTTCTTTTTGCAAATGTGTTTTTTGATTGGCATCCCACCCATCATCCTAGTAAACTTGCAGGAATTAAAGGAAACAATGACCTCATTTTCATCCATAACCCTGGCATTGATCTTTGTCAAAAAAAAAAGTTCAGAGGTTTCAAGTTTTCTGGGTTGTGAGATGTTTGAAGAATGGAGACTTCACTTTGTTGATCTTTTCATAGCTTCTGCTGAGGTTTTAATTGGATTACATCTTTTGACATCTCAAATGAAACAAAACATGCAGGAGATAATCAATGGGAGGGTACCATTGGTAATGTTTCTGGTTAATGACTTTTAAAAACCTTATCAGATATACATTTTATTAAAACAGGGTAAATCAGGGAAGTCAATTATTTAAAAAAATCGCTTCAGTGGATAAGCCTCCCACATCCAAAAACATTGATTGGTTAATTAGCCATTGATCAGTAAATTTTCTGATGTTGAATGGAAGAATCTGAATATAGGAAAATTAAGTTAAAAATTGCAGAAATAAAATTGCCCCATAAACCAGCATGAACTTCTGAGTAAATATGGAAAATTTCAAGTGTAACAGATAGTGATATTTTAATTTGCCACTATCTGTTAATAACAAGTAAAATTATATCACCCCCCCCGTGCAATACTCAGAAAAGACATTACTCTCAGTTTTTCAATGTGATACTTCATACTTTCAAACTCCCTGCCACTGTGACTATAAGTGAGCTTGAATTGCAAGCCCAAAATCTCAGACTTCATTTGACAACGGTCTATGTCTAGCTTTTGAGATATAATTCAGTCTGTGCTTTTTGCCAGTTTCTGCAAGCTTATCAGGTCTGGTGGGATTAAAACTAGTGAACCTTTCATTTTAAGATGGCAGGCTTCAATGAAAATGAAAAATATTGTTGTGAATTACCACTGTTTCTGTATGGATGTTGGAAAGAAGAATCTGAGAGGATGTGAGGTGCCATTTGTCGGACTCTAGACGATGGTAAATTTCACTACTTTTTGTATTTGGAGTTATAGGAAAATCCAGCTTTGGGCATTAAACTTCCAAAATATTTGACTTTCTAAATCAATTTTTCTGAATTTCTGGAAACTCCCATGATATGCAAATGTTTTAAAGTTTTTTTGTGTGGTAGAACAAGGAGTATTATAAATTTAACTTTTAAAAAAATCATTAAATTCATAATATTCCCTGTTTTTCCACCCTCTGAAATCACTCACTGATACAGTAACTCTCTCAATATATCTTAAGATGTGTTTTAGTTTATATGCTCCTAATGTTCTTCAAGGAGGACTTATGCTATTACCATATTTTAGGAAATGACATTGTCTCAAAACAATTAAGCTCATTTTTTATGTCTAATATGAAAGAAATTTGAAGATTTGACCATGAATGTACTAGAGTGGAGCCTGACTGACTGAGATATAACAATCAAAACATCATAATAAGATTTCCGTCCATTTAAAGGAGACAGCCCTAATGGTCCCAGACGTTAAAGCTAATTAATCTATACCAATGATTGTTTCTGAGTAGACCCATATAATAAATTATCATTTTACATTTACAATTAAATATGATATGTCAGCCTACGAGACAAATTCTGAACCACTATTGTTTATGAAGCAAATTTGTTGAGGATTACTTATTTGGTTTAAGCAGAAACTAAAATTCAGATCATAAAATAGAGGCTCTTTGGTTCCATCACAGAAAAAAACAGTATCAATCTTGTCCAATTCTACTTTATGATTTTTTTTGTTTAACATTATCCACTTGATCATCTTAGAGTGGAGGAATATTTTTAAGGAGCCTTTATTAACTTCCTTTAGACATGCATTTCAATGTCTTGCATTTCAGTTAGAACGCCTGATAATTGCTTCGGCAAGCAAGAGATGTTTTAGATTTTCTTGAACTATACAAGGCTCATTTTTCATGTCATTGTTATTTTATCTTTCATTGGGAAATGATACAGCTTTCAATTTTTTAATGCTCTGACTTTTTTTCCACGGGTCGGTTTATTGGATAATTCATGTTGTTGAGATCTTTCTCTCTTATGTTCCTTAGCATGCTCTGATTATCAAATATTTTGATCATTTATACCAGGGATCAATCCCTGTCATTAAATTTTTGACTCCTAGCTGAATTGTGATTTATGCTGCGATCACTCTTGACATTGGAAGGTGACAAATAATCATTTCACTCCCTCAACATTCAGGTTATAAATGACCATAGAGATTTATGAAGCATTAAGTGAGTATGTGAAAGGAACAATATCACAGACACAATTTAACAATCCTTCCATGGAAGAGTTAGAGACTGTGTTGGAAACAGCAAGAAACAAATTTCAAGGAGCAATGTTGTGGCAGAGTAAAGGACAGAGTGGCATGATGTAGGGTTTGATGCTGGACAATTTATGTTTCAAATTTACATCACTGACATGTTTTTAAAAGCCTACATCAAAGATGTAGGCTTCTGAACATGTCAGTTGCAAAAATTTGGTAAATTGGTTAGGGCTCAAAATGGAAGGATAGAATTGAAAATAGCTTTTTTGTTGTTTTATTTGCATAATGAGCAGAACTAAATAAATAAGTAGAAGAGCAATGGTTGAAATTTGACACGAGAATATCTCTGCACCACAAATGGTGTTAAAACAGCTCAAGATGAAAAAGAAATCCCCTTCCTTCTTCCAACTCAAACCAGTTTTATTTAACAAATTAAGTGCGTTCAGTTCAACAAGATGTTGAAGTATTTAAGTCAAGTTGAGTTAAATGTCAATTAAGCTCATTGTCATATGCACAAGTACATGTATGCACAGGTGCAAAGAAAAATTTACTTGTAGCAACATCACAGGCACAGTGCATTTGAGGCAAACATTCAGAAGAAGAAACATAAACACAAATCATACAAGAATTGTACAAGGAGAAACACATTAGAACCAAAAAATACACTAAGTTCATTATAGCGCATTCATTTGCAAAATTGAATAAACAAAAAAAATGATGACACAATTGAATGAAATAATGAAAATTCAGAAAGAAATGGGGTGTGATGGTTTGGTGTCAGGTGGTGAAGGGTTGTTTGTGCTAGTTTATCTGCATGCAGAATGTGCAAATAAGGAGAATAGAGAAGAGAGAAACTGTGACACACCTGAAATAGAAGGGAATGATAGAAAACACCAGCAGGTCAGAACGCACATGGGGAGAAAAGAAAATAAACTAAATTTACATTACAGAACTAACTAGAAAAGCACAAACTGGAAAGGCTGGGTGTTTGATTTTGTTGAATTTGAAGGTTGTAACTTGCCTCGATGCAAGTTCAAGTTCAGGTTTAATTCTCATTTAACCATGCATAACTGCTCTGAATACTGCCAAATTAAACAGTGTAATTCTAGGGCCAAGGTGCAAAACACATTACCGACAGTCACACACAGCGCAAGGCACACCTAGCATACATAAGATAGCAATCACATATAAGATGTCAGTTAAATACCCTGATGCTAATGAAAAAGATTAACTATTATTTTAGCATTTATCATGTTTCCTTTGTGGCACATTTCAGGAATGAGTTAACTTTCATGCTAATACCAGAAATTAATTACACTGCAAAAGAAAATATGTTATAGATGTGGACATGGCACATTGGCTAGAGCACTTGACATGAATTTTAACTTTTTTTTATCTGATGTTTTAAATTCATCAACTGTGAAGAGATTTCAGGAACTTTAAGGGTGTGACAGAAAAAAAAGTCAGCAGGTATTCCTTTTTCGAAACAATATTAAGATATCTTTTGAGTCCCATTCTTGAAAAGTCACTGGTAGTATTGTCAACAGAGATAAATATTAGAGTAACACACACAAAATGTTGGAGGAACACAGCAGGCCAAGCAGCCTCTATGGTGTGAAAATAAACAACCAACATTTCAGGTGAGACCCTTGATCAGGAGGATCCCAAAATGTTGATTGCTTGCTCCCTTCCATAGATGTTGCCTGACCTGCTGATCTCCTCCAACATTTTATGTGCTACTCTGGATTTCCAGCATCTGCAGAATTTCTTGTGCTCATGAGATGCGTATTAGTCTTATTCATAAACAAGTCAATGAGGAGATAGACGTTTGTTTCTATGGAAATTGTCCTTTAAAACTTGCAGCAGATTTATTAAGATCTAAATTTCCAAGTTAAAAGGATCCACAAATTTACATGTGAAAGAGGTCTTTGTGACTGTTCTGTGATCTTTTGAAACTGCAGTGAAGCCAGGTTAAAATCGATTGGAGACATGGAGGAATGAGAGACATTTTGGTACAAAGAGACTAGATTTTTTGATTTCTCAGATACTAAGGAAACTGCAATTGGATTTGTGACTCTAAAGATTAAGCTGCATCTTTCTCTTTATAAGGTTGTCTGAAAGGAACTTGAGCCATGAAAGTAAAGTTAGTAGGTGAGATGAGTAGGAGTGAGTGGACTGCTGGACAGAGAGCTGACCTGCACTCAATTGACTAATGCCCTTCCTTTAAGCTATTATGACTCTGTGAAGTGTGGTTAGAGTTGGAGGTTATAAGGCAATCTCAGCAATCTTACCACAATCCGAATTGTAATGATGACCTAGGTAGAAGGACAAATGTTGGCCAGGACAGCAAAGTGATTTATCTATCTTGTTTAAACAGAGTCACTGAAACGGGTTTGAAAAGGATCAGAGTCTCGCAAATAAGGTCTTTTAAGAGGCTTTTAGATAGGTACATGGAACTTAGTAAAATAGAGGGCTACAGGTAAGCTTAGTAATTTCAAAGGTAGGGACGTGTCCGGCACAACCTTATGGGTTGAAGGGCCTGTATTGTGCTGTAGGTTTTCCATGTTTCTATGAAACCTTTCACATCTACCTTTCTGGGTAGAGTGGCTGCAGTTTAAACTCTCGCTCACAAATTTCCTTTTCACAGAGTGAATGCTCTCAATTATTTGTAGGGAAACGTGTGCTTAAATTTTGATTGTTGGAAGTGACCCTTCAGACACAGAGACACCATCTCTGAGTCATAGCTGGCACAGGTGCAAATAATGCCACAAGGTTTATTCCACTTGTAATTTCTGAATTTTTTAATGCATTTATTGATCTCAATGTTTTATTTCATGATTTATAAGAAATACTGCAAGGTTTGTTTGGTGAAGAGCTTCATAGATTTTTCAGTTTGGATTTTGTACAGCTGAATGGATATATATTGTAAGATTAGAGGAAATGTCAATTCATATCATTAGTCATGTGAGTATATCTAACATACAGGCAACTAGTGTAGATGAGCATCATATTTAGTACTTTGTTTTCCAAAGTTTATTATCACAGTAGAAGGAAAACAATCACTGCAGCTATCCAAAAGTAAATGTCAGCCTTAATCACTTCACTTTAAGTAATAACTAAAATTGGATATTGACATAACATATGAACCATTTTCAAATATATTATAACAAAGTGAATTAGGGTGGCCAGGCTAGTAATCCAAGAGTAAATCTTTTTCATTGGTTTCCGCGCACTCAATGAAAGAATATGGCTCCAACGGCAAGAGAAATTGATAATCCAACATGACTTGATTCCCTAGCTCACCGGATTTTGTTTGCACTGAACTTGCTCAGTATGAGATGAGGAGACATATGATCAACATATCTCCACATTTACCTGAATATTGTTCAGGGCTTTGGCTCCAAAGGAGAGTCTGTCTACAGGAAAAGTCCTGGAGCCATTAATTAGCTAGTCAACTCGTTGCCTTTAACTAATGACTCTCATTTTTCTTTCAACACTAGGCCAGTGATATCACCATTTTCTATCTGATTCCTCAAACAATTCAGTATTCTATGACCCAACATGGGGTCTTTACCTGCATGAGAAATCCCTAGCTTAATGTCTCAGTGTTCTGTCAGATTTATTAATGTAGATATTGGGTTTTACAGCTTGAAATTGCAGAGTTTTGAGTTTTTAAGGGAATCAAGGGATTTAGGGATCACTTTGGGACACTGGACTTGGTCTAGGTTCATCCAAAATCTTATTGAATGTCAGACCCGCCAAAATTCTTTATGGCTTCTACTTCTATCTCGAATATTTCAATCCTTTTTGAACTTTTTCCTCTGCAGTGAATTAATTACCATTCCATTTCATTTGAAAGCACTGATGCTGACAAGATACAATTATACTTTCATGATCTGCTTATGACACCTTAACAATTACTCAATCCCCTGATGAGATTTTGAATAATGCGTATCAGACCCTTTGGTGCAAGATGCAGTAACATCAAGTCCAATCTCCGCAGCCCTACGACCCCCGGCCATATATGGGCATTATAATGAGCAGAAAAGTTCAGATTGAAAGTACGTATGATGTATATTCCTTCCATAGTCCAGCATCTAGATAAATTATGATCTATCTTATTCAGGCATGTTGAGGTGAGTGTAGAAAAGATAAATGGAGAGAAGTCCTTTCTATATATTAATGTGACTGTGAGGCTAAGCGCAACTCCAAAGCCATATTTAAGTTTGTCGACATCACCGCTGCTGTTGGTCGAATGAGAGGTGGTGATGAATCAGCATATAGGAGGGAGATTGAAACTCTGGAGAGTGGTGTCAGAATAACATCCTCTCACACAATGTCAGCAAGACCAAGCAGCTGATTATTGATTTCAGGAGGGGGAAGGTCGGCAACTTTAAATTCCTCAGTATTGTCATTTCAGAGGAACTGTCCTGGGTCCAGAACTTAAGGGCAAAGATGAAGAAATCACCACAGCAACTCTACTTCCTTAGAAGGTTGTGCAGATTCGGCGTGTCATCTAATACTTTGACTAACTTCTATGGGTGTGTAGTGGAGAGTATGTTGACTGGTTGCATCGCAGCCTGATATGGAAAGTTCAACGTTCTTAAATGGAAAATCCTACAAAGAGACGTAGATACAATCCAGTCCAACACTAGTAATACCCTCCCTACCACTGAGCACATCTACATGGAGAGCTGTGACAGGAAAGCAGCATTCACCATCAAGGAGCCCCACCATCCATGCCATGCTCTCTTCTCACTGCTGCCATCAGGTAAAAAGGGTACAGGAGCCTCAGGTCCCACACCACCAGGTTCAGGAATGGTTGTTACCTACAGGGGTAACTTCATTCAGCTTCTCTTGCCCTATCACTTAAATGGACTCACTTTCAAGGACTCTTCATCTCATTTTCTCAGTATTTATTTCATGTTTTTTTTATTTGTATTTTCAAGTTTGTTGTCTTTTGAACATTGGTTGTTTGTCCGCCCTGTTGGCTGGGGTCTTTCATTGATTCTATTATGGTTCTTGGATTGACTGAATATGCTTGCAAGAAAACAAGTCTTAGGGCTATATATCATGATAAATTTACTTTGAATAGTTCAAGATAAAGGGAGCATGGATTAAAAATTTGTGCATAGTTATGAAAAAGATCTGCAAGTGATTATAACCTGGCAACCAAGAAATAAAATACTCATGGAAATATAAAATGAAAACTGAAAATCCTGGGGATACACAACATGCTAGGTGGAATATGCAGGGAAAGAAATGTACTTGATATTTCAGCTTGATAATCTTTCAACTGAAGTCTGATCTAAGGATGCTTCCTGATCTGTTGACTTGAAACTCCTTGCTTGCAAAAATGGTGGGAGAGTACTATCAAGTGAATTGGATATATACTTGCATCAGATCATTTGTAAGGCCATGTGTAAATAGTGAGGTGCAAGGATGACTGGGGTTCTTACACTGGTATCCACTAAAAGACAGCCAGATGCCTTCTTTCTGTGATTCATTGATTTTAGTTCATGACTCTCCTTGCCTGGCTAATAGTCAAGGACATATCATGAGGCAGGAATTTGGTTGTCATTTACCCAGCTCAGTGTTTTGACAGGAATTGCTTTGGTCCATGAAGGTACAGTCTTGGGCTCATAAATAAGACTCCACAAATCTTGTAAAAATTTGTATGACTGAGTACTAAAAAAGCAGTATATACCATGCAGTTCCCTCTGAACAAGTTCTGAAACCATTGTAAAACAGACATCAGCGCAGCATTTCTTCGAATGAAATATGGATAACTATTTTCTATTTTTTTGCAAGTTTGCCTGAAGGTAAATTTGTTTTGGTGACTCATGGGATTAATGATGCATCAATTTATTTAAAGTATCTACAAGAACAGATTTTTCAATGAAATAATGAAAAGTCACTCGGCTTTAACTTAAGCTAAATTAATAAAACTATAACTAGATTTAAAAGGTAAGGAACTGATCTGCAATTCACCAGTTCACAGATCCACTGAATTGGAAATTATTGTTTATACACTTGTGTAAGGTTAGTGTTGTTGTTTACCTCTGACATTTAGAAGACTTGTTTTTTTATTTCTCTTGCAAGAAACGTATAGGATCTGAGGAACTTCCAGTATCAAAGCCCTGTTAACGTCAACAGAGACTAAAACAGACAAAAAAATTCAACCAATCCCACCATTGCTAATAGTTATGGAAACATAGAAACATAGAAAGCCTACGGCAAAATACAGGCCCTTCGGCCCACAAAGTTCTGCCAAACATGTCCCTGCCTTAGAAATTACTAGGCTTACCTATAGCCTCCTATTTTACGAAGCTCCATGTACTAAGAGCCTCTTAAAAGACCCTATTGTATCTGCATCCACCAACGTTGCTGGCGGCCCATTCCATGCACTCACCACTCTCTGAGTAAAAAACCTACCCCTGACGTCTCCTCTGTACCTACCCCCCAGCACCTTAAACCCGTGTCCTCTTGTGGCAACCATTTCAACCCTGGGAAAAAGCCTCTGACTATCCACATGATCAATGCCTCTCATCATCTTATACGCCTACTCACAGCCTCGGCATTATAAGTACCAACACTGCCTGCTGGGCATATAAGTTGAAATTGCCTACTGGGCACACACAAGCTAGGGATATGACACTGAACTAAAGGTGCAATTGCATTCTTACCTCAGTTTTAAGGTGAAATGTTTATTGACACACCCGTGCTGCTTATAATGGAAGGGCAAACTGAATTATAGATGTAATCAATAGTAAATCTCCTCTTTTTATTGAAATCAATCTTTTGATATGGGTGACTCTGGCAGGACCATCATTTATTGCTGACCTTTAACTGGCATTGAAATGAGGTGATTTCAGAGGACAATTAAGAGTACATTCTTTTTTTTTTGAGGACATGGAATAACATGTACCAGACATCAGACCCAATGTTAGACAATAGATTTCATTTTCTGGAGAAAGCTGATGAACCAGATGGTATGATAACCAGGTACAGGTACTATCCAAGTACTCTACTTTCATAACAGATGTGTTTATTTCATTTTCAGCTGTCTCACTGGGCAGTTCTTATAGAGGTGACTGAATGCAATCTCCTTACCACTAAGATTCTGGATTCCTGAACTGCTTGGTTTTCTGAACAAAGTATCACCAAATCTGGTATTCTAGTAATAGTTAAGTTATTAACTTGAAAGCCAGTTCTCATCAATGTTTCTCCTACTAACCTCGTGGGCAAGAGCCTCCCCAGCTTTGAGGACACCTTCTAAAAGTGATGCCCCAAAAAGTCAGCATCCATCATTAAGGAGCCCCATCACCTAGGTCGTGCCCTCTTGTCATTGCTACCATCAAGAAGGAGGTACAGGAGCCTGAAGACACACACTCAATACTTAACGAATGGCTTCTTTCCCTCCACCACTGGATTTCTGAATAGACTATGAACCCATAGACACTACCTCACTACTTCCTTTACTTTTTTTCACTCTTTTTGCACTACTTACTTAATTTAATTTAATATATATTATTGTAATGTATAATTTTTTTATTATGTATTGTAATGTCGATCTGCTGAAGAACAACACATTTCATGGGATATGCCGAGGATATTATTTCTGATTCTGTGTTCTGATACGGAGTCAAGACTACCGTGATGTCATCCCAGCACATTGGGAAGAATAGCTCCAAAGTTTAAGAGTAGATGTAAGACAAGTTTGGAGAAACTGGATAACTTTGGATAAGTTTAAGGCATCCTGGTAGTGTAGTAGTTAGCACAATGCTTTACAGTATCAGCAGCACAGATTCGATTCCCACCACTGTCTTTAAGGAGTTTGTCTGTTCTCCCCGTGACCGCATGGGTTTCCTCTCAGTGTTTCCTCTCCAAAGAAGGACCAGTTGATAGGTTAAATTGGTCCTTGTAAATTGACCTGTGATTACGGCATGGTTAAATCGGACAGTGTGGTTCAAAGGGCCGGAATGGCCTAGTCTGTGCTGTATCTCTATTAATAAAAGAAATGTGGCGTACAAGGTTAGGTGAGGAATCAGTCTCTAGTAATACACTACTCTATGGGCCCACATGAATGGCAACTGTCCTACTGCGTTTTTTTCAGTCCTATTGGACTTGGAACAGTCTATCTGTATTATTACACTATGTAGCACATTGTCTATGAAAGCAAGGAGGAAAAGGCACGGCATGGTTTATTCTTGGAAGATTTTATTTGTTATGAATGAGGTTTATTTTGATATAGAATGTTTATATTCTGGAATAGATAAAAATATATAAATTAGGTGTAGGAGGTGATCATACAACCCCTTGAATGTGAGTCTTGGACTCTTGGAACAGCAAAAGAGCTTTTAGGGCACCTGAGATCATGTTGATTATTCATCGTGCTCTTGTTTACATTAATCCCATTTTATTGCTTTAGTACTTCTGAAAGTTTTTTTTTAAACTTTGTCAAAAGTATTTATAGATTTTGAGATATCTATTGTTGTCTAATTCTAGGGGCTTGGTTTAACCCACTGTTAAAGTTGTTTCTGTTGATTTAGAAGCAGGAGTTATCTGTATTTCTGATGCAACAATATTACATCACACAAGAGCCTGCAGCCTGCAGGGTCATGTTATGGTTAGTCAGGGTGGCATTGGGCAGCATCCATATCAGAGGATCCAGGAATTCCTACCAGATAGGTCACTGGTGTGTGTGGGTGGCTCACGTTAGGAGTGAGTTCTAACATTCTGTTTTATTCATGTTAATAACCTCACCTGCAGAGTTTTTCACCATTTGGGGATCAGGCTGAATTACTCCCTTTCACATCAAAGCTGAGTGGTGACTCAATTGCTTCTACTGAGGAAAATGGAACCAAGGATAGAAATCAACTTCTTGCACTCATCATTTGCTTTCCAATAGCACCATGAAAAGTCAGGTTGTGGAAAATTATCAATCATCCTCGCCAATATTTATTCCTTGAGCAACATCCTTAGTAAGCATTATCTCACTAACTCCAATAAAACCCAATATACAAGGCACACCAAGTGCTTATCAAGTTATTTTGCAGGGGTTGTTCAAGGGAATGTTTATGCAGTGCTATAATAAGTCTAAGGTTGCTTCAAAAATTGTGTTCAATACCATAATATAATTGCCCAAAGACTACAGATCACTGATTTAGGAGACACATCCCATCATCAGAAGCTATAATCATAAGGTAATTGTTTCAAAAATGGGGACTGCAGATATCAAAGTTTAAAGTATATTTATTATTAAAGTATGTATATGTCACCATATATTACATTGAGATTCATTTTCTTGCAGACATTAACAGTAGAACAAAGAAATACAATTGTATCAATGAAAAACTACACACAAAGCATAACAAACAATGAATGTGCAAAAGAAGGCAAACTGGGTGAATATAATTTAAATAAATAAACAAACAATACTGAGAGGATGAGCTGTAAAGTCATTGAAAGTGAGTCTGTAGTTTGTGTTCAGTAATCAGTTCAGCGTTGAGGCGAGTGAAGTTACCTGCACTGGTTCAGGAGCCGGACCATTCCTGAAGTTGCTGGTGTGGGACGTAAGGTCCCTGTGCCTCTGGTGTTCCCAACCCAGGGTCCACGGACCCCTTGCTTAATGGTATTGGTCCATGGCAGAGAAAAGGTTGGGGACCTCTGTTGTACCTCCTTCCTGATATCAGAATGTAACTCAGAAATAAGAACACTAGTGTAGGGTAACCACTTCAAACCTGGAAATTAAAAATATAAGGTAATCATTGACGAAAACATGGGTCAAATTTAAAGTAGCTAAAATAATCTAATAAGGAATTCAGGAGTAACCTCTCATTGACAGTGATTAGAATGCTGCATTGTAGAATAGAATGTAGAAGCACGTGAGGAGAAGCTGGATAAGGAAGGAAGGGCAGAAGCATTAACAGGCTTGGTCATAAATGGAGAAAGCATTTATAATGCATGTACAGAAGTCATCACCCTGACACAGTGGTGTCAAGAAAACAACATTTCCCTCAATGTTGCAAAAACAAAGGAGCTGGTTATGGACTACAGGAGGAATGGAGACAGGCTAACCTGTATTGACATTAATGGATCTGGGGTTGAGAGGGTAAACAGCTTTAAGTTCCCCGGCATAAACATCACCGAGGATCTCATGTGGTCTGTACATACCGGCTGTGTGGTGAAAAAGGCGCAACCTCGCCTCTTTCACCTCAGACAGGTGAAGGAGTTTGGTGTGGGCCCCCAAATTCTAAGAACTTTCTACAGGGGCACAATTGAGAGCAACCTGACTGGCTACATCACTGCCTGGTATGGGAACTGTATTTCCCTCAATCGCAGGACTCTGCAGAGAGTGGTGTGGACTGCCCAGCAGATCTGTAGATGCGAACTTCCCACTATTCAGGACATTTAGAAAGACAGGTGTGTAAAAAAAGGCCTGAAGGATCATTGGGGACCCGAGTCACCCCAACCACAAACTGTTCCAGCTGCTACCATCTGGAAACAGTACCGCAGCATAAAAGCCAGGACCAACAGGCTCTGGGACAGCTTCTTCCACCAGGCCATCAGACTGATTAACTCATGCTGACACAACTGAATTTCTACGTTATATTAACTATCCTGTTGTACATACTATTTATTATAAATTTCTATAAATTGCACATTGTGTATTTGGACAGAGACGTAACATAAAGATTTTTACTTCTCATGTATATGAAGGATGTAAGCAATAAAGTCAGTTAAATTCATTTCAATACACTAGTATGGAAAAGATTACCCAAATGGCCTATTTCCTTGCAGCAAATTCTGCATAATTAATAGATAGTTCGATAAGTCAGCACCCTACAGTTGTGTAAATGTATGTAACTAATCTGACTGATAGATCCCTCATGGAAGAAATGAAGGAACTGTTTGCATCTTCAGACACAGATCAATAAATAAATCAGCGAAACAGGTTTGAGTGGAGTCAGTGAAGCTAAACGGGCAGCACACCAGTGTACGACCCAGTCAATAGAAATCTCAGTGCATGTGTGGCAGACACTTGCAAAGCACCCTTATTATTCAAAACTCCAAGCCACTGGGACAACAAAGGACCTAATGAACAAAAGACGTATATTGAAACTTCATTAAGGGAAACTTTAGCTGCAAATGATCAGCAGCATTGATTTCAAATTGCTCTAATTCTCTGACTACAGTGTCCTCATCAGCAGTCACTCAGAGCAATTTGAAAATGGATAAGTCAATTAGGAAGAATAATTAAATTTGTAACCCACTTTCTGAATGAAGTAGCAATCAAAATCAAAGGGATTCACCTTTACAATGCAGATAATATGAAGCAGGTAATCAAAAACCAAAGAATACTGCACTCAATCTTCCACGGTAATGAAATTTGATGGGTTAAGTCTAGTTATTCTTTAATGCATTGAATGATAGAGAGTTCATTTTGTTTCAAAAGTTATCTTGCACATTAAAGTGGACACCAGAGAAAGTGTCAATCCTTCAAAATATTCTTGATGCTCCAGTTTAAGAGATCTTAATACTCAAATTAATATAGCATATCCTAATAAGGTTGAACTGAGTTCAGTTTTTACATTCAGTTTAGTAATTGTTCTCAGAGCAAAATTAATTTAATTATAACAGGAGTGGGAGAGAAATGTTTCATTGGTCGGCAGTAGGAAATACATGTATATGACAGTGATTGGATATTGTAGTTCTGGAACTCAACAGTTTCCTTGACTTCAGTGAATCTCTACACTCCTCCAAATGTAATCATGTTTGGAGTATTGGAATATTGCTACTGAATTCACCATCTTCTCCCTTCACTCCTCATCCTGCAGAATTCTGATATTTGTGTGCTTAAGGATATACTTAGTCCTATTTCCTCACCAGGTCTTTACATTCACCTTGTAGATCTTCCATAACATACCTTATAATATTCCATAACATGGTCAATAACTGTCCATGCTCCCCTCCCTCTCCACCCGACACACACATGCACAAACAGACACTTTTCTCATGTTTGAAGGAAGATGTGGAAGCTAAATAAAAATGAATCACGAAGAATTCTTATCAATATACTCCACAGTCCATGTCCAAATAAAGTTCATGTTCTTGTTTTCAATTCTGCAGAAATTAATGGGATAAGAGATTTTCTGCATAATTGCAGTGAGTGTAAAGATCTTGGCCATCACAGTTGTGGGTACAGGAACATTGTAATTAATTTACTGGACACCACCTGAGACAAGAGATTAAATCCCAGCTTGGCAGCTGTGAAATTTAAATTCAAGTAATTAAATGAATCTAGATTAAAAAGCGAATATCAGTTATGGTAAGAATGAAGTGACCAGACAGTCATTAAAAATACTGTTCAATGATGCCCTTCAGGGAAGGAAATGTGACCCAGTAGACCCAGAGTAGCTCTTAACTACCTTCACGGTGGAGATGATTAAGGACAGCGGCAGTGCAACATAAAATCAATTATATTCAGTCTTCCAGTATCTCAAAACCAATAAGGCCAAAGTCATTCTCGGTCCCTGACAAAATACAACTAACTCCCTGGTCTCATCTTCCTTTTAGGATGACTTATTCGATTCAGCCATACAATGTACCATCCTTCTGATTTTAAGATGAGCGTTAGACTCTAAATCCTTGTTAAACATCAAAACTTCATTTTTCAAAATATTGCCCACTTCAACCCTTGTCTCAGATTCTTCTATTCACCCTCTAGGATACAGGAAATTGTTGGAATATTGGATGATTAACAATGATTCTTTATTAATGAAGCTGATTACAAATCCAGGAAGCACTCTTCCAGCTGAGATCTTACTGGCAATTTCCTTCTTGGGCAGGGCTTCCCAACCTGGGGTGCACAGACCGCTTACTTATTGGTCTATGGCACAAAAAAGGTTTGGAAAACCTATTCTAGAGCTTTGTTCATTAAGTAATAATTAGCTGTTAATTATGTAATATATTCTATAAAGGTACGCTGGTATTAAAGAAACAGTTGCTGACCCTGGACTAATATTACATAAAACTTAGTTTTACATACCTGAATCAATTCCCCCTCCTTTCCTTGCCTTTGATTTTAATAACACCCATCTGAATCAGACACCATGCTGGTATCTTGTGCCACATTAACACGTCTTCATATAAGCCCCATCCCTCAAATTTTTCACCAGAAATCCTTCCATCATCTTGGTCCTTTCCACCAATACACTCCCTGCTGTTTTTCACCTTGAAAAGCACTTTCTCCTCCTGTCTCTTTATACGTCCTGTGACACGGCCTTGACATACCTTATTCCCAAAAACTCCCTTTGCTTCATTGTATGATCTTTTTCTTCAGATGCCTCAGGTAAAATTATGCCTTGGGCTGTACATTCTGCTAAACCTATCCATTTCTGTTCAATTCTGATACTAATTGTAGAGCACCATGAAATGTTTCAGTGCACCAAAGGTTTTTATAATATGCCAGCATAGCCAAAAAAATTGAAATATTTCACTGTGCACTAAATTTCCAGTTCAACTTCACTATTATCTATAGCTTATTCACCAATGAAAAATTATGTAATGACCCATAACTTGCCATTAGAGGTAAACACCTATAAAACATATTGACCAAAATAGAATCATAGACCTAACCAGTCATATAGTTCTACTGTACAGAAGCAGGTCCTTTCACCCAATACTTTCCCATTTAAGCATGTGATGCTGAGGCTTTACAAGGCACTGGTGAGGCCTCACCTTCAGTATTGTGAACAGGTTTGGTCTCCTTATCTTAGAAGAGATGTACTGGCATTGGACAGGGTCCAGAGGAAGTTCACAAGGAGCACTCCTGGAATGAAAGGGTTATCATACAAGGAACGTTTGATGGCTGTGGGTTTGTACTCACTGAAATATAGAAGGATGAGGGAAGATTTCACTGAAACCTTTCAAATGTTGAAAGGCTTAGACAGAGTGGATGTGGAAAGGATGTTTCCCATGGTGGGAGACTCTAGGACAAGAGGGCACAGCTTCAGGATAGAGGGGGATCCATTCAAAACAGAGATGCAGACAAATTTCTTTAGCCAGAAGGTGGTGAATTTGTGGAATTTGTTGCCGTGTGCATCTGTGGAGGCCAGGTCATTGTGTGTATTTAAGGCAGAGCTTGATAGGTTCTTGATTGGACATGGCATCAAAGTTTATGGGGAGAAGGCCAGGAAATGTGGTTGAGGAGGAGAGAAAAAATGATCAGTCGTGATTTAATGGTGAAGCAGACTTGATGGGCCAAATGACCTAATTCTGCACCTATGTCTTATGGTATTTCATGCCAACCCTCTTGCCCATCTACAGTAACCCTATTTGCTTGTATTAAGGTTGCATCATTCCATACCTTATCTATTAAGGCATTTGTCTAAATGCCTCTTAAATATTGTCATTGTACTTGCTACGACCACTGCCTCTGACAGCATATTCCACATAGAAAGCTTTTGGCACATTAGCATTCATAAATCAAAGTATTGAGTACACTGTGATAGGATATTATATTGGAGTGTACAAGAGATTGGTGAGGCCTAATTTGGAGTATTGTGTTCAGTTCTGGTCACCTACCCACTGGAAAGATGTAAATCAGGTTGAATGAGTATACCGATGTTGCCGGTTCTGGAGGACCTGAGTTATAAGGAATGATTGAATAGGTTAGGAACTTATTCCTGGAATGTGTACGACTGAGAGGAGATTTGATAAAGGTACACAAAATTATGAGCAGCATAGATAAGGTAAGTGCAAGCTTTTTCCACTGAGGATGGGTGGAACTACAACAATGGTCATGGGTTAAGAGTGTAAGGTCAAGTCGAGTCAAGTCAAGTCACTTTTATTGGCATTTCGACCATAACTGCTGGTACAGTACACAGTAAAAATGAGACAATGTTTTTCAGGACCATGGTGTTACATGACACAGTACAAAAACTAGACTGAACTACGTAAAAAACAACACAGAGAAAAAAAAAGCCACACAACAACTACACCAGACTACAGACTTACCCAGGACTGCATAAGTGCACAAAACAGTGCAGGCATTACAATAAATAATAAACAAGACAATAGGGCAGTAAGGTGTCAGTCCAGGCTCTGGGTATTGAGGAGTCTGATAGCTTGGGGGAAGGAACTGTTACATAGTCTGGTCGTGAGAACCCGAATGTTTCGGTGCCTTTTCCCAGACAGCAGGAGGGAGAAGAGATTGTATGAGGGGTGCGTGGGGTCCTTCATAATGCTGTTTGCTTTGCGGATGCAGTGTGTAGTGTAAATGTCCGTGATGGCGGGAAGAGAGACCCTGATGATATTCCCAGCTGACCTCACTATTCGCTGCGATCCGAGATGGTGCAATTTCTGAACCAGGCAGTGATGCAGCTGCTCAGGACGCTCTCAATACAACTTCTGTAGAATGTGATGAGGATGTGGGGTGGGAGATGGACTTTCCTCGGTCTTCGCAGAAAGTAGAGACTCTGCTGGGCTTTCTTTGCTATGAAGCTTGTGTTGAGGGACCAGGTGAGATTCTCCACCAGCTGAACACCAAGAAATTTGGTGCTCTTAATGAAGGTGTAAAGTTTAAAGGAAACAGGAGGGGAAACTTCACTCAGAGGACTATGACAGTGTGGAACATGCTGCCAGTGCAAGTGGTGCATGCAAGTTTGACTTCAACACTTAAGAGAAGTTTGAATAGGTACAGGGATGGTAGAGGCATGGAGGTCCCAGTGCAGATCAATGGGAGTAAATAGTTTAAATGGTTCATACTAGATGGGTCAAAGGGCCTGTTTCGGTGCCGTTCTTTTCTATGACTCTATATCAACTCCTCCCTTTTATAAAAATTCTTATCCCTCAGATACCTTTTAAAGCTCCTTGCATTCACTTTAAATCCATGTCCACTTGTTGATACTATACTTACCATAGGAAAAAGATTTTGACCATCTGCCATATCTATGCCCATCACAATTTTGTATGTTTTACTCAGTTTAACCTTCAGCCCCCCTTACTCATAGAAAAATAAAACCTACCTGTCCATGGAAAGAGATTTATTTCGTAATCTGTCAGTTTCATGACATATGCCAGTGATATTAAAACTGATGCTGACTTGCTGCCCAAAGCTATCCTTTGTGTAGCCTCAGATACAGCATTTCAGTTATTAAGAGAAATTGGGTACATGAGCTTTTCCTCCTAGTAGGGGTATCAAAAACCAAAGGTCATAGGTTCAGGGTACGAAGCAAGAGGCTAATAATGATATGTGGAAGAACCTTTCCAACCATAAGGTGGTTAGACTTGGAAGGCCATGGACCAAGGACTAGTAGAGAGGTCTGATTGTTTAAATTGATATGGTATGGTATGGTATGGTATGGTATGAATTAATAACTAACCCAGCTTTAACTGGTTAGTCCTAGTGCAGGAGCAGGCCATTACATGATGCAAAAATATTGGAAGACTGGATTGTGGTATGCATATTATAGTCCTATCAAAAAACGTTGTCAAGAATATATTAACTGCCAACTAAGCCATAATTGATTTTGACAGCTAGCAAATATTTTAAAGCAGTCCAATGCTTCTGAATGACCCTGGCATTCAAAATATTGATTAAAAATTAAAAATCCTAGAAAAAATTAAATGCTTGTTTTTATTTGGTTTAAGTTAAGACATTTAAAATACAAAAAAAATTATAAATTTTTAACTCAATTAATTTGAAAAAATGTGATTTAGTTAATATGTGGCATTATTCTTTCCATCCAGACCTTGCCTTTGAAAGATTTCCTTACATGTCCAAAAGGCGTAAATGTCGATGGTTAATTGGCATCTGTAAGTCACCTCTAGTGTGTAAATGAATGATGGAATCTGAGGGAGAGAGAGTTGAGAGGAAAATGGAAAGAAAAATGCCATTGGTTTAGGATTAATATAAGTTGATTCTTCAAAGTTCAAAGTAGATTCTATTATCAAAGTACATATATCACCATATACAACCTCTGAGATTCAGTTTCTTGTGGGCAACCTCAGCAATACTATAGAATAGTAACTGCAGCGTGTTAAATGAAAGATCAACCAAAATGCAGATAGGATCAAACTGTACAAATGCAAATATAAGTAAGTAGCAAAGACATAAGATAAATAGTCTTTGAAAGAGAGATCATTGGTTGTGGGAACATTTCAATGATGGGGCAAGTGAAATTTAGTGTAGTAATCTCCTTTTATTCAAGTGCCTGATGGTTGAGGGGCAATAACAATTCTCTAACCTGCTGGTGCAATTCCTGAAGCCCTTGTACCTTCTATTTCATGGCAGCAGTGAAAAGAGAGTGTGACCTGGGTGCTGGGGATGTCTGATGATGGATGCTGCTTTCCTATGACAACATTGCATGTAGATGTGCTCAGTGGTTGGGAGGCTTTACCTGTGATGTACTAGGATGACTACACTACCTTTTGAGGGATTTTCCACTCAAAGACAATGGTGTTGCCATCCTTGATGGTCAGCGTGGACTAAGTGGAGCTGTGTAAACGTGCATCTTTATCTAAGACTTTATGATTCTCTAGCTCATCAAACATACTGCATGTAGAAACAGAGAAATATAACAAAAAAGTATAGCATAGAGACGGGTATTTCAGCCCACCAGATTTATGTCAGCCTAGATGTCAGATTAGACTAATTCCGTCTGTCTGTAAGTGGTCTATATCCTGTCTGTCTAAAAACCCCTTAAGTTTTGATGGTATGTATTTCTATCACCTTCCCTGAAGTGCATTCTAATCACAAACCAGTTTTTTGTGTAGAAGTATTTCCTCACATATCTTCCTTAGACTTCTCACCCCCTCATCATAAACCTATGTCCCTTCATATTTGATATTCTATCTTGTGAGTAAATACTGACTATCCACTGTCAGCCTTAATCCTCCAGACCAAACCAAGCTGTTGACCTCTGCTCCAAAAGAGGAATTTCCAGCCGTTCGGATTACTACTCCCACTGCCTGTCTGAGATGTCAGTCCATGGCCTCCTTTTTGGTAATGATGAGGCCACTTTCAGTGTGGAGGAGCAACACCACATATTCCGTCCAGGTAGCCTCCAACCTGACAGCACGAATAGTGATTTCTCCAACTTCTAGTAATTTTTGTCCTCTTTTTTCTTTCCTCTCCCACTTCTCTCTTTTTCTGTTCCCCACTGTGGCCTCTTACCTCTTCTCCTCACCTGCCATTCACCTCCCCTGGTGTCCCCCTTCTTCACTTTCTCCCATGGTTGACTCTTCTATCTGTTTTCCTCCTTCTCTATCCCTTTACCTTTCCCACCCATCTGATTTCACCTAACACCTTCTGGCCTGTCCTTCTTCCCTTCTCCCCACCTTTTTGTTCTGGCATCTTCCCCCTTCTTTTCTGGTCCTGATGAAAGATCTCAGACCAAAACATAGACTACTTGTTCATTTCCATAGATGCTGCCCGACCAGCTGAGCTCCTCCAGCAACTTGTGTCAGTTGCTCTGGATTTCTAACATCTGTGGAATCCCTTGCGTTTAAGTTAATCCAATTTCTTTTTGTATCCTGGTGAACCTTTTCTGCATCCCTCTACAAAACATTCACACCCTTCCCTAGTGTGGCATCCAGAACTGTACCCACTACTCCAAGTGTGGCCTAACCAAAATGTTATACAACTGCGCAGTTTTTAAACTTAATGCCACACACTTTCCTCACCACTCTATTCTCTGGTGATGCCTCTTTCATGGAGTTTCACCCCAAGACTCCTCTGTACATCAATGCTCCTTATCATTCCTACTCTTCAATTTGGTTTCTGAAATGCAACATTCCACACTTGTCTGGATTAAAATCCATCTGTCACCTCTCCGCCCAAATTTCCACAGATCTACATCCTGCTCTATCATTTGACAGTCTTCACAGCATTTTCATAACACCACCAACGTTGTATCATCTGCTAATCAACCCACATACACTGTACATTTTCATCCAGATCATTCATATATATTTAAACTACCAAAGGTCAAAGCAATGATTCTTGCAGAACATGACTGGGTTAGAAACCTCTATCAATGAAATGCACCTCTGTCTCTACTCTCTGCCTTCTGTTTCTTCCCTGAGAAATCTCACACTGTTCCATTTCACAGTTAGAACAGGATTTGACTTCAAAAGCATCATTTTCACATAATGTTACAACTCACGCATATTGGTACAAATGTTGTCTTAATTATTGGATCTGAGCCATCTGGCAGGTATAATTAATTTCAACAAAGTTTTACATGCAAAGCTTTTAAGATGATCAAGACACAGGCAATTAATAACGAACGACATCTCTGGACTTAAGACTTTCTCGGTAATAGAAACTTGAATGCGGTCATGAAAATTAAATACTTTAACAGGAGACAGTGACTAATGAAGTGGGGATATTTGCAAAATTTGCTGCTCATTAGTACATAAAACATCCTTGAGGAATATAATATACACTCTAATTCACGTCCTTGTCAAAAATAATGCATAGAAATAATTTCTGTAGATCTGTAAATAGTGCTGATGGAGCAATTAAATTGAAAAGGAATGAGCTGTTGTCTGGATTTTCATCCAGCAGATTGTGAAATGTAATTGATAACTTAAAAGTCAAGCTAATATTTGTAGAAACATTTTTTGTTGAGTTTAAAATATTTCAGAATAAAAACTGAATGCTGGAAAAACTCAAAGTGTTGGGCTGCACCTGCAGGCAGAGGAACAAGGTCAACGTTCCAAGATTAAACCTTCAGCAGAACAGGGAAAAGGGGAAAATAAAGTTCAATGTTCAAATTTCAAAGTTAGTAGTGAAGCATTGACAAATGGAGTTTAATGCAGCACCTCAGTTGCAGGCCAATCAAACTGTGAATGGAAAAATGTTGATGGAATAGGGGAGCACGAAATTAGGACAGTGATGAGCCCTCATTGCTGGGGAAAAAGCTTCATTAAATGCAGATTGACATTTCCATTTTATCTTGGATAATGGATTTGTTGACTGGCAGATCACAGTTTATGCAGCTTCAGAGCTGTGTGTCAGACATGGCCATAAGAGGCTGTATGACCCCATGGGAATTTACTTGCTTCCTTCCTGTTTACACTGTCTACCTCAGACTTTAGATACAACAGAGTCATGTCATCTGCAGAAATTCTCTGATGAATCAGCAATATTTGGATGTATAAAGGGAGGATGGGAGGATGAATACAGGGCCCGGGTGAAGGACTTTGTCAAATGGCGCAAGCTGAATCATCTGCAGTAAGAGTAAAGGGTTGGTGATGGACTTTAGGAAGACTAAGCCTGCACTGGTCTCAGTTACTATTGATGGTAAGGATGTGGATGTGGTGAGGACCTACAAATAAATACCCACGGGTGCACCTGGATGACAGCCTTGAGTGGAGCACCAACACAGAGGCTGTGTACAAGGGTCAGAGTCACCTCTACTTCCTGAGGAGACTGAGGTCCTTTCACATATGCAGGCTTCTCCTTCACATGTTCTACCAGTCTGTTGTCGCCAGAATAATCCCCTATGCGGTGGTGTGCTGGGGCAATGGCATCAACACAGGTGATGCCAACAGGCTCAATAAACTAGTTAGAAAGGCCGGCTCAGTTATAGCAGTCAAACCAGACACAGTAGAGGCTGTGGGAGAACAAAGGACCCTGTGGAAAATCCTGGCAATTCTGGACAATGTTTCTCACCCTCTGCGTGCCACCTTGGCTAAACAGAGGAGCATTTTTAGTAATAGACTAAAACAACTGCGCTGCTCCAAATTTATATGACCTCATATTTATATAAGGTCATTCTTACCCTCAGCCATTGGCTCAAAAATGTGTCGGCGAATAGCTGGGGAAGTGATAACTTTCTCCTGTTACCTTTTTTCATTCTTTCTTTCTTTCTTTCTTACTTTGCTTCTAATACTTGTATATCTGTGCACTTGTAATGTTACTGTGACACTGTAATTTCCTTTGGGATCAATGAAGTATTTCTCTGTCTATCTACCTATTAGTGATGAAGATTGTCCCATAATGAATAGGCTATTGGTAAAGTGAAGCAGCATACATGATGCACAGTGGTTCAGGCAGCATCTATGGAGGAAAATGGACAATCTATGAAACCTTTCACCTTGAAACCAATAAATTCTGCAATGATTCACCACTATCCTGGTGACTGAGATATGATTTATATATCACTTGACCTCAGTCATTTATCTCAGTGCTGTTACGAGATCCACCTTACCTATATTTATAATATCATAGAAGGAGGCTATTCTGTTAAATCCATGCCTACTCCAAAGGTAGCAATCCTATTTGTGGAAATAACTCAGAAAGTACACATTTTCTGATGTATTTCCAATCCTATTTGTCCCATTCCCCCTCTCTTTATTTCCTTGTAGACCGGCAATTTATTTTCTCTCACACATATCCATCAACCCACTTTGATTCCTTGCAGAAACAGATTACTGTGCAATCTTATTATCATAGGTGCTGCATTTTTAAAATATTTCAAAAGGTTAAGTATTCTGGAATGCCACAATGGCCTAAAGGTGCTATGTAAGTGTTAATTCTTTCTTTAATTTTTTTGTTGTTTCCCTGTTCTGCACTCAAGTCATCTTGCTCAATAGACTGTGAGAAAGAAAACATGTAGAAATATGTTTCTTTTAATACAATTTTTAATCACAAAAGCAAGAATAAAGCAACATATTCCAAAGACTGAAGTCTCTCTGTGTATTAAACAATGGAATCCTGAAGGAAATTATGAAAACAACATTTTTCTAAGTATCTTTAAAGTAAATCTGCTCAGAATAAAAAGAGCTTTTACACATCTGGAGTCTGACCTAATCAAGCATTGTCATAAAATTATATCCAAAATATCCTGAATGAAATTTTCCAGAATGTTTTAAGAAAGAAATTGAGATATATGTTTATTGCTTCTATAAGTGGATTATTAAAACCTATGCTTCTTTAATCCATCTGTAGTTTAAAAAGCATCCAATAACTTTTATGTTGAATGTTAATTGAAGTACTGATCCATACTCTGCAAAACTTTAAAAATTAAATTAAGGATCATACTCTGAGAAACCAGCACAAGATCATTGTTTCAGTCCACCATTGAAACTCTAAAATTGTAATAATAATCAATAATTTAACACCAAATTTAAAAACAAGCAATACATACTGTAGCTGTTACATTCCTGAATCAATTGCATCGATCTATTGCTTCTTTTTAGTTTGGCACATCATAGCATTTAATTGTATAAATTTCAGTGAGATTCACAATGGCCAATAGGTTAGCCTAACTCTAATGCAAACATAGAAATAACAAATATGAAACTGTAATTGAGATGAAGAGGTAGCTGTCAATCACTGGGCAACAGTGAATTTTGCACAGATTTGTATTGCACAGATTTCAATTGCAAAAGTAGGATTTTGGATGCTGAAAGAATGCAGATAGAAAGGAACAACATAAAGACTAAATGGAGGCTTTAACCTAATTGAAAAAGGCAGATTGTCTGAAAAGGAAATTGCATCATCTTCAACTTAATTATTTATCTACAGGATTTGTGCATCGCTTGCAAGACCAGCATTTTATTGCCCATCCTTTACTGAGTGGCTTGCTACTCCATTTCAGAGAGCTGTTGAGAGTCAAGCATGTGCTGTGGGTCTCTGGAGTCACAAGTAGTCCTGATTGAGGTACCTTATACAAACTCCCCCTTGCAACTATTCTTCTCAGACTAGATTAGCAGTTTCCAACCTAAAGTCCAAGGACCCCTCATTCAATTGTAGGGGTCCATGACATAAAAATGGTTGGGAAGCACTGACCTACATGAGTGGGCTTGCAATTATTTAGTGGGCAGAATTCCTTATTATAAGCTGCAGAATTCAAAGGGAATCCTTGCTCCTCATTTCCGTGAGGCAAAAAATGTTAAAGCAAATTTGAAAAACTCTCAGCAATCAACTGAATAAAATACTGGAAGTTGCACTGAATGCTAAATGAATCTGCTGGCATCCTGATGAAAAAAATGGGTCAATTATTTTATTGCAAATAATTTAATATTTTTATACATTATGTTATTATAAATATGAATGCAATTACCTAAGGTTGCTGAGGAAGCAAGAGAGTTTTCATAGTATTTACAAAAGAGAATGCTGGTAATTTTTTTTGGTAATTGACTTTGCCTTCTTAATTTTTTCTCTCTCTATATGTTGTGGGCGTTAATAGAAAGGTGGGCATTTTGCTCTCCCCTACTCAAAGTACAGGTAGTTCTATCTGTGGGTGTGTTATTCTTCATTGACCACGTTCTGTACTTGGGTCAGTAATATGACCCTCATTTGGTTGACGTTGATTGTTGTTCTTTAATGAACAGTATTCAAGCCAAGTGTTCTGTGTCCTGTATTCAACATGTATTATTTGATGGAAAACCAATATACTATATGCTAGGTTTAAGCCTAAAATAGATGTACATAAATAAGATATTTTTATCTGTATTTCCTTTTCAAATTATCAAACAAAACTGCTTATCATGCTGGTTTGGAGCATATTTAATGATACTATGATTTATTATTTTTGCAAATTCAATGTACACTCACTGAAATAGTCTTACATTTCAATTCCTCATTTTTATAGTGCTATTTCATCTTGATCCATCCATTATTTTTTTTCTAATTCCTGATTTTGCCTGGAGGAGGAGGATTGAATGACAGAGATACTCAATGCACAATAGGAATAATCTGTGACTCTGTCCATTTTTAATCCTCTCAATTGTGTTCAAAGCAAAATCAAAATAGCTTTAAAGAATAACTTTACCTCAGCAGAAGACCATATTCATATCGCCAGGAGAAGATCATGTTCAACTGGGCTGAGTTCTGTTCTGCTGTCCTTGCAGATTTAAGAAGCCAAAAAGCAACAGGAAAGTAATTTTCACATCATTTTCAAAATCTTCATTGATTTCTTGACTTGTTGAACTGATCTGATCTGATCTCTTGATGTGTTTGGCTTTGTCTGTCTCTTTTTGTCAGCAACAGTACAAAAGAAATGCAGTGTAGTTCAGAGCATGTGTTGCTTTGTTGGATGTCATGCAATTTATCCATACAACCACAATGGGACAACAAATGGCCTCCTTCTGTGCTGCAGTATTTTGTGCACTGACATGAAGGGAGCCATTCGTATATCTCCTTTCTTATATCAACTTCTGTTTTATTTAATCACTGCCAAGAAGAGTAATCTCCAGCATCATTTTCTAAATAACAGTTCAATTCATTCTGGAAATTATTTCATTGAATAACATGAATAAACAAATCAAAGGAATTTTTATGATTCATAGTACTTGAATATAATTTTTAAATAGTTGTGTATTTTCCAAATCGTTCTATAGTTAATGATCTGTTAATGCCCATTTTTTAAGAAACAAGCACCAAAGAGAACTAGTTCTAATCTACAGTGTCTTCAAAGAATGGCTAACCATTTGAAATGGAGTAATGGAGAAATTTATTCTCAATATTGAGAATTGTTGAAATCATCTTATTTAGAGGAGAGTGGAAGCTGACTCATGGAATATATACAAGAGAGACAAGTGAATTGCACTTCCTGACACAAACATTTTCCAGAAAGTCGGTGTTCTCTCCATTATCCACATCCTTCTCCCTTTGAAGTATTCACTGTGGATCATACTCATGCCCTTTGGCTCTACACATCAATTTTTCTTCTGTTTCCTGAGGGATCTACTCTTTAACAAACTTCTTGTTTCTGTATACTTAAAAAAAGAAAAATCTTGGAGGCCAAGGTAATTTCATATACTCTTCATCTTCCCAATTTCTTTCTTAAGTTCACCCTACATCCCTGTTAAAGCTCAAAGGACGCAGTGTAGGCCATATACCTATAGTTCATCCTTTTTCTGATCAAGCCTTCAATTTTTGGACTGTAGGGAAGGCAATAGTTATAGAGACCAGTCAGAAAAATAGAGTTGAGACAATGCCCAATTTGGTCAAAATCTCACTGAATAGTGGAAAAGGCCCAAGACACCCTCCTTGTATTCTTATGACTGCTGCCTCGAAAAATACTATTTTCTGTCAGCCAATTTATTCACTGAAGTTAGTTCTATTTGCAAAGGATAAAGTGACATTGTCTATTTGAGGATTGTTCTCTGAAGTTATGTTACCATAATTGTGAAAAGCAAAATACACGATTTCTGCGGAGCCAGGAAGCTGCAGGTTCTGCCCAAATTCTGTTCTCCAGATCTAGGTCTCCCAAGATTCATTTCCCACTATTCAACTTACTTTCAGTTCACAGCTGCTTCTGCTGGGTGTGTGTCAGACACTGACAAATCATCCCCAAGTTAATATAAAGGTTAAAGACTGATTTATTTGGGGCGGGGGTGGGTGGGGGGGGGGGGGACACAAAATACTGGAGGAATTCAGCAGGCCAGGCAGCACCTATGGAAAAGAGTACAGTTGATGTTTCGGTGTCCTGACAAAGGGTTTCAGCCCGAAACGTCAACTGTACTCTTTTCCATAGATGCTGCCTGGCCTGCTGAGTTCCTGCAGCATTTTGTGTGTCTTGTTTGGATTTCCAGCATCTGCAGATTCTCTCTTTGTGATTTATTTGCAACATTTGTTTTCAATATAGAATATAGAGTGGGGCTGAATCTCGAACCCTTGGATGTGTTTGCTATGGAATTTGAGCCCTTCACTCTGGCATTTTTCACTTAAAACGCACAATGTTAGGTGTGACTTCTACTTGGTGAAAACCACACCCGATATTATTTGTCTTTAATTCTCATTACCCTGCTTTGTGTGATATTGTGCTTGGATGAACCTCATTCCTCCAGAGCATGTGCTTGTGGGTTTCTCATGAAAGCATTCACCAGTTAAATGGTAATAGAATAGTATAAGAAAAAGAAGTTTTTATGCATCACTTTTAATACATCATTGCGAAGAAGTGTTTCTTGCAAATTTATCAACAGCAGTTTTGCTGAATGAGGAAGAGAGGGCAAGGGTGGAGGTTGTTAATTCTGGTGCCTTGCCAGCAGGTTTGCAAAGTCAAATCACTGTGGGTCAGTACAGAATAGAATTTGGGTTTGAATACCCGAATGAGAGCCACTGTTGAAAGGAGAGTAGCTAACTAATCTGGGACATATAACATAGGAAAGGAACGAGGAAGTGTTGTAAATGACAGTGCTTCTCCAGATTTTGCCTCAGTTGTAAGTTGTTGGACTTTGTAAGGTATAAGGACTGATTTAAGTAAAGCACCTGCTTAATGTCTTGTTTCTTTGTGCACAACTAATTCACAAATGATCAAAGATTCTAATGCATCTATAACAGTACTTTATGTCAGTTGTAAGGCAAAAATCTACCTTCTGTGTACAAATGTTCAACACTCTGTGTTGCATGTTCTCATTTTTTTTGTTTAGTATATTATATTAAAGTATGTTACTTCTTCACTGTGTCTGAAAGCAAAGTTAATGCACATTATCATATTTATTGAGAAGAATGCTTCCAAGTCCTGGCCCTTTGCACAAGCTGGAAATTACTTTTGTGTTAATAGCTTTAATAAGACTCCGTGGGAATACTAAATACTTCTATGTAAAAGTGGCAGTTTAATACTTTTATTTCATGTTTAAATGCTTTTTCTCATTTGTCTGCATGATTAACATGAAATTCAGCTCTCAGAAAAAATAATTAGCTAATTAAAAATAATATCTTAATAGGAATAAGGGAAATTACTGGTTGTTATTCCCTTGGTCTCACGGCAATTTTTAGTAAAGCATGACTCATTGCAGTTAGCATAACACTTTACAGCTCCAGCAGCTGGAAAATTGGGGTTCAATTCTCACCACTGTCTGTAAGGAGTCTGTACATTCTCCCCGAGGCCACGTGGGTTTCCTCTGGGTGCTCCAATTTCCTCCAACGTTCCAAAAGACGTACGAGTTAGGGTTTGTAAGTTGTTGGCCCGCTATGCTGGCACCAGAAGCGTGGCAACATTTGCAGGCTGCCCTCTGCACATCTTGGAATGTGATGGTTGTTGATGCAAATTATACATTTTACTGTATGTTTAGATGTTTCAATGAACACATGATGAATGATTAAACATAAATATAAAACAGGAGGAAATAAATAGTTCTGTGGTTTTTCTTTCAATCTTCCTAGTCAATTGACTGGGAAATCAGATGGTTTAAAATCATCTGATTCAGGTGGTATACAGGTGGTATATCAGGTGGTATACAGTTGGAAAGGCAAACATGCCAGCAAGATGTTAGAATATCCCTGGAAAAACAGGGTGGAACAAAATGGGATGTCCAATTGTCTGTCACTCTGTTCATCACAGAGGCACAGTGGAATACATGGGCCACACTTGGCAAATAGTGTGCCTTCTTATTTTAGTATGGCCCAAATATTTATGATCAGAGAATTGAATTGACTTTATTACATACATCCTTCATATACTTGAGGAGTAAAAACCTTTATGCTACATCTCCGTCTAAATGTGAAATGTGCAATTTATAGTAATTTATAATAAATAGTATGTACAACAGGACTGTCAGTATAACATAGAAATACAACTGTATCAGCATGAATTAATCAATCTGATGGTCTGGTGGAAGAAGAGTCCCAGAGCCTGTTCGTCCTGACTTTTATGCTGCGGTACCATTTCCCAGATGGTAGCAGCTGGAACAGTTTGTGGTTGGGGTGACTCAGGTCCCCAATGGTCCTTCGGCCCCTGTCTTTGTAAATGTCCTGAATGGCGGGAAGTTCACATCTACAGATGCATTTGGCTGTCTGCACAGAGCCTTGCGATTGAGGGAAGTACAGCTCCCATACCAGGAAGTGATGCAGCCAGTCAGGATGCTCTCAATCGTGCCCTGTAGAAAGATCTTAGGATTTCGGGGCCCGTACCAAACTTCTTCAGCCGTCTGAGGTGAAAGAGGTGCTGTTATGCCTTTTTCACCACACAGCCGGTATGTTCAGACCACGTGAAATCCTCGGTGATGTCCGTGCTGGGGAACTTAAAACTGTTCATCCTCTCAACCCCAGATCCACTGATGTCAATAGGAGTTAGCCTGTTTCCATTTCTCCTGTAGTCTACAACCAGCTCTTTTGTTTTCGCAACATTGAGGGAAATTGTTTTCTTGACATCACTGTGTCAGGCTGATGACTTCTTCACTGTAGGCTGCCTCATTATTATTTGAGATTAGGCCAATCACTGTAGTATCATCAGCAAATTTAATTAGCAGATTGGAGCTGTGGGTGGTGACACAGTCATGTGTATACAGAGAGTAAAGCGGGGGCTTAGAACACAGCCCTGAGGGGCACCTGAGGTTCTGAGGGGCAGAGGTGAGGGAGCCCACTCTTATCACCTGCCGGCGATCTGACAGGAAGTCCAGGATCCAGCTACACAAAGCAGGGTGAAGGCCAAGGTCTCTAAGACTCTTGTTAAGCCTGGAGGGAATTATGGTGTTGAATGCTGAATTGTAGTTCTAAAACCAGCATTCTCACATAAGCATCCTTCTTCTCCAGATGTGTAAGGATAGTGTGTAGAGCTGTGGCTATTGCATCATCTATTGATCGGTTATGGCAGCAGACAAATCGTAGGGGGCCCAGTATGGGTGGTAGCATGCTGCAGGTGTAGTCCTTGATCAGCCTCTCAAAGCATTTGCCTATTATTGAGGTGAGTGCGACAGGACACCAGTCATTCAGTCATGTTACCTTGGTCTTTTTAGGTATAGGAACAATGGTGGATTTTTGCAGCAGGAGGGCACTCTGCACTGGGAGAAGCAGAGATAAAAATCCCAACTACCCGCCCTGGGATGCCATCCGGTCCCACAGCCTTGCGACTGTCCACTTGTTGGAAGCACCTGCGTACTTTAACCTTAGAGATGACCAAGTTGCAGATCTCTTCGGCGGCTCTCCTCAAGGGCTCGGTGTTGGCAACATCGAATCGAGCTTAATAAAGATTTAGCTCATCTGGGGGAGAGGCAGCGATGTTGGAAACTCCACTGCATTTAGCTTTGAAGTCTGTGATGGTGTGCAGACCTCGCAGAGAATGCTCTGGAATACACACTGTTAATATATTAGTGTAGAATGAGATTATATGTGCCTAACATGAGCTAAGCCAGGAAGATCCTCAAAACGTAAAAAAAAAAGACAATCTAAGTATGCTGTACTTGTCAGATGGGTAGTTCCTTCAGGAGTGGGTCCACTGGTCACTAATATCATGATGTTTTTGGATTTCCAAAAGGAGATCAAAGGGAATGACTTGTTTAATATTGAGGCTGGTTGGGGTAGCTGGGGAATATTCATGTACAAAGGAAGGGAAATAAGGAGAGTGGCGTAAAGTCCCAACAGAAGAGCCAGCTGGAGAATGTACACTCATGTTCATTATGAGAGCTAATGGCTTTGAAGTAAATATTAGCTGCTGAACTATCGCCAGAAGTTGAGGAAGGGAATTGAAATGACAGAGACGAATCACCTAGGGGTGAAGCAAGTATGAAATTTAGAACCAAAATTAATCAAATTTAAAAGTTGGGCTGGAAGAGGAAACCAAAATAATGTCTTCATGGAGACATTGGAGGTTAATAGACCTGGAATGAAGAACACAGAATGTACTGAACATCAAAAATGTTCCAGAAAACACTGGAAATACTAGCAGGTCATGAAGAGAGAAACAGAGTCAATGTTTCCACAGTGGCACATGGAAACAATAGGGCAACATGGTAGCATAGTGGTTAGCACAATATTTTACAGTACTTGCAATCCAGGTTCAACTCCTACTGCTGTCTGTAAGGAGTTTGTAGTTTCCCTGTGACTGTGTGGGCTTCCTCCTACAATCCAAAGGTAGATTAATTGATCATTGTAAATTGTCCCATGATTAGGCTGGAACTAAATTGTGGGTTGCTAGGTGGCATGGCTTGAAGGGTCAGAAGGGCCTGTTCCGCACTGTATCTCAGCCAATCAACAAATAAATGCCACTCGTGAGGCTGCTTGACAAGCTAAATGGTTTAACAGGAACAATTCTAGTGTGGACAAACAGTGGCTGATTGGTAGGAGGCAAAGAGTGGGAATAAAGGGAGACTTTGCCGACAGCCTACCGGTGACTAGTGGTGTTCCACAGGGGCCTGCGTTGGGACCGATTCTTTTTACATTATATGTCAATGGTTTGGATGATGAAATTGATGGCTTTGTTGCTAAGTTTGCAGATGATATGAAGATAGATGGAGGGGAAGTTAGTTTTTAGGAAGTAGAGATGCTACAAGAGGACTTAGGCAGATTAGGCATATGGACAAAGAAATGACAAATGGACTACAGTGTTGGGAAGTGTATGGTCATGCACTTTGGTAGAAGAAATGAAAGGGTTGACTATTTTCTAAACGGACAGAAAACAAAAAAAAAGAAACACAAAGGGACTTGGGAGTCCTTGTACAGGATTCCCTAAAGGTTAATTTGCATGTTGAGCCTGTGGTGAGGAAGGCAAATGCAATGTTAGCATTCATTTCAAGAGGACGAGAATATAAAAGCAAGGATGTAATGTTAAAACTTTATAAAGCAGGGGGGAAGCCTCACTTGGAGTATTGTGAGCAAGTTTGGATACCTTATCATAGAAAGGATGTGCTGAAACTGGACAAAGTTGAAAGGAAGTTCACAAAAATGTTTCCAGGATTGAATGGGTTGTCATGTGTTGAACTTTTGATGGCTCTGGGCTTGTATTCACCAAAATTCAGAAGAATGAGGGGTGACCTCATTGAAACCTATCGAATGGTGAAAGGCCTGGATAGAGTGGATGTGGAGAGGATGTTTCTCGTGGTGGGAGAGTCTAAGACCGGGGAACACAGTCTCAGAATAGAGGGTCATCCTTTTAGAATGAAGGTGAGAAGGAATTTCTTTAGCCAGCGGGTAATCAATCTGTGGATTCTTTGCCACCGGGAGCTGTGGAAACCAAATCATGTGTCTTATGGTCTGATGTCAGAGGCCATTCATGAGAACAAGGATTTTTCACTTATCCCACTATGTATCTTGAATTGCTGGAGCAAATATGGGTTCCCATCAAAGCACTTTTTTTATGTGAGGGTGTGCAGGGGAAAATGGAAAACAGATCACTGTGATGCAAAGTTGAACCAGATAAAGGAGAACGCTGGTGGATAAGAAAAGGTAGCAAAGAAAACTTGGGCCATCTTGAACTATGGAGGGAACTGAACATTACTGGTGAAATTAAGACATTCAGGAATTTATTAAAGTGGAGACGGGCATGTGGAGGAAATACTCCATATGTGGGAGGCTATTTACTCATTCAGGGGCAGCACAGGGGCCAGCTCAAGGCTCTTCGCCCTGCAGCGCCAGTGACCTGTGTACAATTCTGATTGTTGGTGCTGCCTGGGTAGAGTTTCCGTTTTCTTCACATGACTCCATGCTTCCTCTCATATCCAAAAGGAGTGCAAGTTAGTAGAATAATTGTCTATTTACTTTACAATGAGTAAGTTGGTGAATAGTAGAATCTGGGGGGGGAGGCTGAGGTGTCAGAGTGGGGCAGTTCATGGGAAGAAGAAGAAAATAGAATAGGATTGAGTCAGATAAATGTAAATGGGTGCCTAGTGGCTTGCATAGATTAGAGGGGCTGAATGGCTTGTTTCCTTGTAGCATTACTCCATGTCTTTAATGTGATGAAAAATAGAGAGGTAAAACTCATTCCATCAGAGAAGAATGGGTGGAAATGATGGTTTTACCTTCAATTCTTGGTTGTTTTTTTAAGTAATTTGCTAACTATTTTAAATGCTGTTATCAATCTGAGCACCAATCGTCATTTGCAGCAAAGCAATCCACATTCCAATAACTGGCTGGAAAATTACCTTCTAAACTAACTCTTTATATATCTGCCACTCATAGCCTCTTGACTTTGATTTATCTCGCAGTAAAAATGATCTGACTGTGTTTGCCTTTACAATTCCTGCCATCATTTGAACTCATTTATCAAATCCTATTTCATTCTTTGCAGGCTAAGGGAATACAGTCTTTGCTTTTCATGTCACTCAAACTTCTGTCTCTGATTATACTTTGTATTCACTGCATCTCCTTAGAGAAGAGTTTAAATTGCACAAAATATTTTCAATAGCTCCCAATAATAAATGCTTTGCTTTTATATTTGGAATACAGATTGCTGTGTTGGTCTTGGGGCGTATGGTAGCATAGCAGTTAGTGTGAAAACTTTACCGCACATGAGACCCTGGTTCATTTCCTGTCGAGGTCTGTAAGGAGCTTGTATGCGCTCCCCGTGACCATGTGGGTGTCTCCAGTTTCTTGACACATTCCAAAGACGTACAGGTTAGTACTTTGTACATTAATTGGCCTCTCCTGCCCGTTACGCCACTGGCATTTAGGGCAGCAATAAAAATCCTCCATCTCTGGTGGTGTTCAGGGCTTCGTTCCTCATGTTAATAGCTTGGTTTTCACTATTGTCACTCGTGCAAGCTCCAGGTGGAGTCTCAGGAACAGTCGATGTTGTTAGCTCTGAGCTCAACCCCCAAACCTGGAAGGCCAGTGGGCCACTCCTAGCCTGGCCTCCATCCTTTAACCCTACCAAGAGCCAAAGCACAAAGCTCTGACTGCAGCCAATGTAGCTCTCTGGATCTTTGAGGTACGCATGCCTCCAAACCCTATGACAAGGTTGTGGTCCCCTTGGAGGGTTCATTTGTCACGTGGGTGCAATTGGACAGCACGGGCTTGTTGGCCCAGAAGGGTCTGTAACTGTACTGTGTATCTAAATTTTAAAGAATTAACGTATTTAGGACAGTACAGAGTATCCCTAATAGACAGTACCAGTGGAGCTTGTAGAGCCATCACCTCCCAGTCCTAGCAACCCAGATTCAATCCAGACTTTAAGTGCTGTCTGGGTGGAGATGAAATGCGAACATGTAGGGTTCCACTGTGCATTCTGCTTTCCTCCCATATCTCAAGGATGTGTGGGTTAGAAGATGATGAATGTAAATTCTGTAACTAAGTCATAGAGCCTGGGGGGGGGAAGTTGATGAGAAGGTGGAGAGGGTAAAATGAGATTTATTTATTTTTATTTATTAAGATACAATGCGGAATAGGTCCTTCTGCCACTTTGAGTCTGCTGTCCAGCAATCCTCTGATTTAATCCTTGCCTAACCATGGGAAAGTTTACAATGACCAGTTAACCTACCAACCGGTATGTCTTTGGACCGTGGGAGGAAACCGAAGGGAATCCACACAGTCATGGGGAGAACATACGAGCTCCTTACAGACAGTGGTGGGAATTGAACCTGGGTCACCTGTACTGTAAAGTGTTGTGCTAACCACTATGCTACCGTGCCACCCATTTGTGTTGTTTTAGTGCAAGTGAGCACTTGGTGGATGCATAGACCACATGGGGCAAAGGAGTTGTTTCCTTGCTGAATGACGCAATGAACTAACATATGTTTAGAGCATGAATGAATGAGGAAAATTCATCCCACCCCCTCGGGGGCTCTCATTGAGAAAGATAATATTTCACATGATAAAGTACAGTTGGATGTTGAGAGATGTTTACTTTAGTTGGTAAATTTAAGTTGATGATGACAGTGGAAGGACAAAGTTCAACCATTTTAGATGAGAAGAGATTTCCTAACACAGACATGCAGAGGATAAGGAGGTCAGGCAGAAAAGTGAATAAGGCATAGGAGTGAAAACAAATAAATAAGCAGAATGGTGGAAGATCTGGAAAGATCAAGAAATATCAGTTGGGTTGAAAGGTGCAAGTTAACATTTTAGTCCAAGACCCTGCATTTGTTTTCAAAGCATAGGATTGGCCATTCATTGGCAGACAGGGCTTCAGAGATTGTGTTTGATTGCAGGAGGGATGTATGGAAGACTTACGGCACCTAATCTTATTCATATAATCTGATAAAATAATTAATCCTGTATCAGGCTTCTATCTCTTATACTCAGTCACTTTGGGTATAAATCAATTCCACATTCCCTTGTCTACTTCATGGCTTCATTTTATCTTTTCCTCCATACGGTACCAGAAGAACACTGCGTCAAATTAATCATTTAACAGTTCGCCTATGTAGTTCAAAACATCCCCAATCTTAATCAGAAAAATAACTGCAGATGCTAGAAATCTGTAATAAAAATAGAAGATTCTGCAGGGGTCAGGCAGCATCTGTGGAAAGGGAAACAGGGAAGTGTAAAGGCAGATGGAGCGATAATGATAGGAGACTCGATAGTTAAGGGGATGGACAGTAGATTCTGTGGCTGCGAAAGAGAAACCAGGATGACATGTTGCCTTAGGACATCATGGAGCAGCTGCAGAAGATTTTCAGAAAGGAGTGTGAGCAGCCAATGGTCGTGGTGCATATTGGCACCAATGACAAAGGTAGAAAGGGGTAAGAGGTCCTGCACAATGAGTATAGGGAGTTAGGGAGGAGGCTGAAGAGCAGGAGTAATCTCTGGATTACTCCCACTACCATATGCTAGTCAGGGCAGGAATAAGACAATAATATAGATGAATGAGTGGCTAATAAATAGAGTGGTGCATGGGGCAGTTTCAGATTTCTGGATCATTAGGATCTCTTATGTGGAAGGTATGATCTGTACAAAAACAATAGCTTTCTCCTAAACCCCAAGGGAACACAGTTAGAGATTGGCAACTATGACAATGTAGGCATCACTGAGTCGTAGCTGAAAGAATATCATAGTTGGGTGCTTAACATCTAAGGATATACTTTGTATTGAAAGAACAGGCATATAGGCTAAGGAGGCGAGTGGCATCATTGGTTAAAGAATCAAACTTTAGAATAAGTTGACATAGGAAAATGTAAAATCCTTGAGGGTAGAGTTAGGAAAATGCAAGGGTACAAAGATCCTGATAGGAGTTATATACAGTCCCTCCCCAAACAGTAGCCAGGATATGGGATATAGATTACAACAGAAGATAGAAAAGGCATGTAATAAAGGCACGATAGTCATGGGGGAATATCAAAATGCAAGTAGATTGAGAAAATCTGGAAATTTGTAGAATGTCCATGAGATGGCTTTTTGAAGCAGCTTATGGTTGAGCCCACTTGGGGAAAGGCAATTCTGGATTGGGTGTTGTGTAATGAACTGGATTTGATTCGGAAGTTTAAGGTAAAGGAACCCTTAGGAGACATTGATCATAACATGATGGAATTCACCTTACAGTATGAGAAGCTGAAGTCAGATATTTCAGTATTACAGTGGAATATAGGGAATTACAGGGGCATGAAAGAGGTGGTGGCCAAAGTTATTGGAAATGGCACTCCACTCTTTAAGAAGGAGGAGAGGCAAAAGAAAGAAAATTAAAGACCAGTTAGTCTGATTTCAGTGGTTGGGATGATGTTGGTCCATTTTTAAGGATGAGGTTTCATGATGCTTGGTATGATAAAGTAGGCCAAAGTCACCATGGTTTTCTTAAGGCAAAATATTGCTTGACAAATCTGTTGGAATTCTTTGAAAAAATAACAGGCAGAGCAGATGAAGAAGAGTCAGTGGATGTTGTTTTCTTGGATTTTCATGCCGCGCATGAAATTGCCTAGCAAGATAAAAGACCATGGTACTACTGGAAAGATACTGTAGCTTTCTGTAAATAAAACAAGTGAGGTGTTTTATGTTTAATGAAACCCGTACCATATTTTATTGAAGTCCAAATCCTACACTATGAAGGTGCATAAAAACCTTTTCTCTAATAACATCATCATGTCTGACCAGCCTCTTAAAATGAAACCCTAACTCAATGTCAGTGCTTGTGGATTATGTAATTTTCACCAAATTACATTACTCTTCAGTGCTAACATGGATAGAAGAATAGCTGGCTGACTGATATGAGGCAAAGAGTGGGAATAAAGTAGCCTTTTCTGGTTGGCTCCTGGTGACTAGAGCTGTTCCACAGTGGTCTTTGTTGGGACTGTTGCTTTTCCTGTTATATATCAATGTTTTGGCTGATGGAATTGATCACTTTGTGCAAATTTTGCAGACAATACAAATATAGGTGTAGTGACAGTTGGTGTTGAGGAAGCAGGAAGTCTGCAGAAGGACTTAGACAGATTGGGAGAATGGGCAAACAAGTGGCAGGAGGAAAATAATGTTGGGATATGTATGGTCATGCACTTTGGTAGAAGGAAAATAAGTCTAGACAGTGGTCTAAATAGAAAAGAAATTCAAAAATCAGAGGTGCAAAGGGATTTGGGAATCCTTGTGCAGGTTGTGTCAATGGTAAGGATGGCAAGCACAGTGTTGGCATTAATTTTGAGAGGAATGGCATAAAAGAACCCTTGGTGTATTTGGGCCCCTTATCTAAGAACAGCTGAGCTGGCATTGGAGAGGGTCCAGAGGAATTTCATGAGAATTATTCCAGTAATGAAAGGGTTATCATTTGAGGAGCATTTGATGGCTCTGGGACTGGAGTTTAGAAAAATGAGGAGGGACTACAAACACAAGAAAATCTGCAGATGCTAGAAATCCAAAGCTCTGAATGAGGGATGATCTCACGGAAAACATTCAAATATTGAAAGGCTAAGAGAGAATTGATGTAGAGAGGATCTTGGATGTCTAGCCTCAGAATCAAGGGATGTTCATTTATAACAGAGATAAAGAGGAATTTCTTCAGCCAAGTGGTGGTCAATCTAGGTAATTCATTGCTATGGACAGCTGTAAGGTCTAAGCCGTTGAGTATATTTAAAGAGGAGCTTGATAGGTTTTTGATTAGGCAAAGCGTCAGTGATTACAGAGAGAAGGAAGGACAATGGGGTTGAGATAGATGATGGAATAGCAGAGCAGACACAATGGTCAGACTGGCCTAATTCTGCTCCTATGTCTTATAGTCTTATGGTCTTATTGTTAACAGCCCTGACACCTTTCAGAATTGAAGTGTTTCCATTAGCTTCATTTGAGTGTTAAGTTATATTTGTCATGACTTACAGCGTTTGTTGTAAAGTAAGATCTTCAGGAATAGTGCAGTTAGTTTATTGTTACCTTTGGTATACACTCCTGCTTATTCTTCACTGGGTAATTGAGCACCAGTGAACTGAATGGTGATGCACAATTTTTTATTGACAGGAGTGTTGTCAAACAAATGATGCCTTTACAGAAGGGATAAAGAAGAATTGCAGAGCTAGTGGATTAATGGGAGAAACTTTGAATGTGGAAATCAAACAGAATGCCGTAAGCATTCAACAGGTCACGTGCCATCTGTGGAGAAACGGAATGAGCATTTCAGGTTGATCAACTTTTATGTAATGGAGTAAAACTTAGAGGTAATACACATTTTTTTTGGATGTAGAAAAGAAACAGTGAGCAACAGGGAGAAAGTAGAAAAGCTGTAGTAGTGTAGAGTTCGAGCAATGAAATGAAAAGGGAGACATTGTGGGTAACTGAGTGCCATAAACTCAATAGTAAATAACAAAAGGAAGTGTAATAAGAGAAAATAGTCTAAAGGGGATTTGCAAAGTCAGTACTCAATCTGTTTATGGTCTGTCCAGTTTAAGGTTTTGTATTGTTAGCAAGAATTGTAGTATACCAAATTGGAGAAAGTTCAGTGGAAAAAGTGTTTGGATCTCTGGATGATGGGAATGGAGGAGGTAAATTTTAATGAATGAAAGAAGCCAAAAATTACTTGAGATAAGGAGTACAGCTGGCATATATAGGATAGACAGGAAGTCCTCCTTCTTTGCCATAAATCTTCATTGATTTATGTTAGATTTTCCACTCTTCCTCCAGTGATAGTGAGGAATGTCAACAAAAAGATAAAGTAGGACTCCTACTGAAAGTCCCTGAAACCAGGACTAAAACTGAAACACTCAGGACAGTCAGCATCTGCTGAGAGGTGGGAAGAACCTGGATTAATATTGTTAACATGCCTCTGCTCAAAACTGATGCAAAATATTCTGCTTCTATCAAGAAAAATGTATTTTTGATTCATCTTACAGTGAAACTGATCCAATAAAATCCAAGAATTGTTAGAAGTTAAGAAAATAAATAGTGGTTAGAAGGCATAATGCTAATATTTTTTGATTGAGCATTCAACATGGTACTCACAGGTTGTACATTTGAATTCTGAGCCGAGTTCAAAGAACCAGAAGAGATTGGAGTGAAAAAATAACCACCTTGTTGGTTGTGTGTCTTCTTCACAAGGGAAAACATGAGTAGGTCAAATGTGGGAAACCGATAACAAATAACAATGCACCAACTTCCATAATTCCTTGAACCACAAAAAAAATGTTCCATGGTTCTTGACAAAGCTGAGCAATATCTTCTGTTTTATAACATTCTTGAAGCAAGTTACCAAAACCTTGGCCAAACAGATGTGTTTTAAGGGGTGGCTTAAAAAAGGTACAGAGGGAAACATCTGATCATTTGCGGAGGGAGTTGTAGAACTAGGGGGTCATTGGCAGTTCAAAGGTCAAATTTTAAAATAAAGTTATCAGATTACATATATGACACCCTGTACTACCTTGAGGTTTATTTTCTTGCAGGCATTCACAATAGAACAAAGAAATATAATAGAATCAATGAAAGACTACACACAAACAAAAACTGACAAACAACCAATCTGCAAAAGAAGACATACTGTAAATACAAAAAAATCATAAATAATATTGAGAACATTTGTAGACTCCTTGAAAGTGAATCCATTGGTTATGGAATCAATTCAAAGTTGAGGTTATCCACATTGGTTCAGGAGCCTGATGGTTAAAGGGTTATAGCTGTTCTTAATTTATTTGTTCAGTTAAAGGGGTGACAGCAAATGGAAGAACAATTAAAGCTAGGGATGAAAAAGGATGTTAGAACTGATGAAGCACACACAAACTGGTGTTTTAAGAGTCAGTGGGTAATTTAAACTAAGGCTCGGGAAAGACTATTCAATGGTTTAAAAAAAGAGTGTGAATTTTAAAATCAAGCAGGACCCATTAATTGTCAGTTAGAAATTGCAATAGTGATAGATGAATGTTTCTTGGGCTGAAGAGTTTTAGTAGCCTCAAGGAAGGATAGTTTGATGAAAGTTAGCCAGGCATGCATTGAGGTAATCAAATATAAACAATATCTTGTGTTGGGTGATGAGCTGAGGCAGGGTTTAGTACAGATCAGGATCAAGTCCATCATTCCATGAGGTTTGTGTGGACCATGATGTGAAATTAAACAAAATATGTCTGGCTGGATGTAGAATTCTAGGCTGAGAGAGCACTATTGCACAGAAACAGGCCCTTTGGCCGACCTGTTTTTTCCACCGAGTCTGATCTACTGCACCTGGACCCCAGCCCTCCATATCCCCCTAATTCACGTACAGTACTGTGCAAAAGTCTTAGAGTGCTCAGACATGTGGAGTAAATATAGGATTAATGTAAATCAGGGGTTCCAATCTTTTCATTAATGCCATGGACCAATACCATTAAGCAAGGAGTCTGTGGACCCCAGGTTGGGATGTCCTGGTGTAAATGGTTAGTCACAATCCCAAATGTCTGGAGGGGCCTGTTTCTCTGCTGTATCTCTCCACGTTCTTATCAGATTCCTTCCTCTGCAGCCTTTTTATCTTTCCTACCCACCTGGTTTCATCTATGATCTTTTAGCTAATCTCTTTCCCCTACCTCTACCTTTTTATTCTGGCATCTGCCCCCATCCTTTCCAGTCCCGAAGAAGGGTTTTGTCCTGAAGCGTTAACTGTTTATTCATTTCCATAGATGTTGCCTGACCTTTTGAGTTCCTCCAGCATTTGGAGATGCTGCTTTGGATTTCCAGCATCTGCAGAATATTATGTTTACGTGTCTTTCTGTGACTTTCTCTGACATGAGATTTATGTCAGATTAGTACAAATGAATGGCTGATGGTCTGTTTGCCAAAGCATTTGGTGGTATTCATGTATGGTTGAATGATAATTAAATTTGAACTTCAAGCTGTACAAACCCATGAGCCATTTGATTAAGTCCTCTTGTTCCAGTGTCTCAGACTTCTATTGATACAGTGGAATGAATAGTTTGCAAGTTAAAAGCCGGATAGACTGGGAACTGTAGTATGCTGAACCAGGTAATGAAGGCTGTCAATGGCTGACTTTATGTTATTTAGAGAGGGGGATCCAATGGCAAACTTTCATACCAACTGTGGAAAGATCAGAGGTTGTTAGGAGAGGGTGTGGGGAGTTCTAGTAATATGGAGTCATGAAAGGGGTTTTGGAGAAAGAAAAGGGAATGAGCTTTAATTTGACACTCGACGTGTGAGAGGATTGGAGATGAAGGATTGGAAGTTGAGCAGATTGGCGAAGTGATCAGAGTTTTTGATCTGTGCTTCAAAGGATCAGAACCTTGCTCATTTGAATGGTCACAATGATTGGGCAGTTGAAGCTTCCAGGATTCAGCATGGTGTGATAGTGTGGCTGCCAGAATATGACAACAATGTCTGAATCAAGTGCCAACAGGATGGATCATAACGATGAGCCCTACCATTTTGGTCCAATTCTGTACTATGAAAATATAGTTATCCTGAGTGTGACCAATGCCAGGGACTCCCAATTGTCATGGGCTTAGTCTCCTTCCCCTGGGGAATGACAAGTGATACCACACATCCAACATTAAACTTGCATGAAAGCAAAGGGAAAAATGGGAAATGTCAGGGTGAATTTTAGGAATGATGCAAAATGATCTTCAAGTGGCTGCACTTGCATTTCACACTGAGAAATGGGCATTTTCAAAATATTGTACTGAAACAAATTGTGATCTGTGGTCTAATTTCTGGGCTGCAGCTCTAATACTACACTGATGATCCCAACAACCTCTGCACGCACCTTAAAAGATTCGAAGTACATTTATTATCAAAGTATGTATAGAGAATACAACTCTGAGATTTGTCCTCCCGCAGGCAGTCATAAAAGAAAATATCCATCACCCAATGCACAAAAAAGGAACAAATTGCACAAACAGCAAAATGCGATCAAACAACACATAGAATATCAAACATCAAACCAGAAGTCCAGTTGTATTCAGTTTAGTTCAGTTCAGCGCTGCGCCACCAGCCCAACACGGGTCACAGGCCGTCCTTCACCAAGGTGCCCCACTCCGCATTGATTGCCCGATCAAACTGCTCAAAACTGCAAAAAATGTAATTAGAATCAAGGAACACATGCAACATGAACCTCAAATCCCACAGCCTCGCCTATCAATCCTTGCAACGTGGATCCCAAGATTCTTGCACTTTCCTCTGACAGCAGCTGGTGAGAGGGAGAGGAAGACTAATCAAATGCAGGCTGATGGTGCCAAGCACCCGCCTGTCCTCTGCTCTCACCTCATTGATTTTAACTTTGCTTGATGCCTCAATCGGAGAGAAACATTGGAGTTGATCATGGGCTCGGGCATGAATCACAGACTGCAATCACACGCAGCTTGGTAGTAGACTCTTATTTAAAAGAAGTAAAGGTAGCGGCTTTTTGAACCGTCTGCTGGACGTTGCTGTTGGTCGCGTTGTTCACTAGCTGGTTCATGATAATGGAAGGCAATCAAAATGCAATTGTTATGAATTAATGAAATCAATATAAATATTTAATCAGTTAAAGACTGCAGTGGTAAACTATTGATCTGAGGGTTAAAAGCTGACTGAGGAAGTGTTACACTGCTACAGAAAATTGGATTATTTGACAGGCTGAAGGTTATTGAAACAGAGAATAAATTCAAGCCTTGTATAGGATGAAAATGGCATTAATACCGGTTGGGTTTCAGTTGATATATTTTTCTCATTAGTACGCAGGATATTTTGTGTTGGCAATAGTCTTGGAATCTTAATGCCACCAGAGGGATCACGCTATGGACATTGGTTTGTGGCAGTCAAAGGTTTAATCAATGAAAAGCCTGGATGCCTTTATTGCAATTACAATGCTGGAGCAGTCCGCATTGAACCATCTCTGCTGCAGCTTTCTTGTACGCCATCATGCACTCAATATCTAATCATGTGGCAGCAACTCAATGCATAAAAGCATGCAGAAATGAACAAGAGGTTTGCTTGTTGTTCAGCCCAAACTTCAAAATGGGGAAGGATTGTGATCTAAGTAACTTTGACCATGAAATGATCGTTGGTGCTAGATGGGGTGGTTTGAGTATCTCAGAAACTGCTGATCACCTGTAACTTGCATGCACAATAGCCTCTGGAGTTTACAGGGAATGGTGCAAAATGCCAAAAAAATCCAGTGATCTGCGGTTTTGTGAGCAAAACTATCTTGTTAACGAGAGAGGTTAGAGGAGAATTGCCAGAATAATTCAAGCTGACAGTAAGGCACCAGTAATCCAAATAACCATGTGTAACAACAGTGGTGTGCAGAAAAGCATCTCTGAATGCACAACATGCCAAACCTACAGCAGCAGTAGATCACACTGGGCTCCACTCCTATGTCAAATAAAGTGGCCACTGAGTGCACTTAGGACAGTATGAGTTAATTCAAAAGAGAGCACATTACTCTGTTTCTTTTAATTAATTTATTCATTAGGCTACATGCGGGCATTCACTGGAGAAGCCAGCATTTATTTCCCATTTCTTAATGTTCTTGCGGGTTGGTAACAGCAGCTGTCATTGAATAATGCAGCATGAGAAGCTTTCAGACCAATGCATCCATGTTGCACCTGTCCATACTAATCCTGTTTACAAAACATTAAGCATAGAGCCTTCCATACCCCTTAGTCTTCAATCATTTTTGCATCGACATCCAGCATAGTTGTAACAAAGCTATGCTCACTAATCACTTCATGGGATCTCCATGTTTTAATCCAGATGCTTTTTGGTAACAGCTCAGCACCAGCAACATGAGCATATGATCTAGGCCAGCACATCTGTGCAGTGCTAAATGAGTGTTGCATCTCAGAAGGAGCCACTTTTTGGAGGAGACATTAAACTGAAACCTTGTCTGTCCTTGCAGTGGGATGGAAGGAGGGGTGGGCTGGTCTGAGTTGGTAGGTAGGAGGAGATTAAAAACAACCTATTTGGCAAAGAGCAAGTGATTTCTTCTGGGCATCCTGGCGAATGTTTTGCTGCAAACTCTGGAACTAAAATTGATTATTGAAACACGTATCCCACTTTTTTTGTGGGATCTTGTCATAATTCATTGTAGCACTCAGAATGGTCTGAAAGATTTAAAACTGTGCTGAGACTTGATGGTACATGAACCTCCTTGTAAATGTTTTTCCTTCCTTCCACAACATACTGGGCACCTTCGCCTCCAATTTCTTTATTTCATTTGCAAATAATTATCACCTTGCTGGCATTGTCTATACCTAACAGCTGAGCAACAAGATGGAGGCGATAACTGATACCTTCAATGACTTGGACTCCCATTCCTCCTGCAAGGAGTTTGAAGACTGGTGATACGTTTAGCACCAAGCTGCATTTGGGCTACCTTTAGGCTGAAGACCCAAGCCGAGTGCCAACTCTCTCTTCAAAACAGACTACGGACCATTATACAAAAAGAAAATGTACAAAGTAGAATGGTAATACCAGCTTGCAAACCCAGTGTGGCATTTTCTACATCGGTATGACCCAACATAGTTCGGAGGCCCACTTAGTTGAGCACCTTCCTCTGTCTGTAACAAGCAGGAATTCTGGTAGACAACTATTTTAATTACACTTTCCATTCCCATTCAGACGTCAATGCATGGCCTCCTCTATAACCACAATGAGCCACTCTCAGGTTGGAGGAGTAATAACTCAACTTCCATCTGGGTAGCCTCCAACCTGACAGCATGAAACTTAATTACTCTAGCTTCTGAAAGTTTCTCTCCCTACCCCATTCTTCCTTTATTCCATTCCCCTTTCTGGCTCACTTCTTACTCCTTCTCCTCATCAGCCTAACACCTCCCTCTGGTACGACTTCTCCTTCCCTCACCCAGATAGTCTATTCTCATCTCCTATCAGATTCCTTCTTCTCCAACTCTTTACCTTTTCCACTTATCACCTCCCAATTCTCACTACATCCCCCTTTCCTTGACAATGGACCTTCTCTGTTTATCACCTCCTCCCCTCACCCCCACCACCACTTTATTCTGGCTTCTCCCTTCCTTTCCAGTCCTGATGAAGGTCTCGGCCCAAAACATCGAACGTTTATTCCTTTACAAGGATGTTGCCTGGATTTGGGAGTATGACTGAGAATAGGTTGAGTGAACTCAGCCTTTTCTCCTTGGATTGATGGAGGATGAGAGGTGACCTGATAGAGTGTACAAGATAATGAGAGGCATTGATCGTGTGGATGGTCAGAAGCTTTTTCCCAGGGCTGAAATGGCTAGCATGAGAGGGCATAGTTTTAAGGTGCTTGGAAGCAGGTATAGAGGAGATGTCAAGGGTGAGTTTTTTACACTGAGAGTGGTGAGTGTGGAATGGGCTGCCAACGGCAGTGGTGGAGGCAGATACGATAGGGTCTTTTAAGAGACTTTTGGAAAGGTACATGGAGCTTAGAAAAAATAGAGGGCTATGGGGAAGCCTAGTAATTTCTAAGGTAGGGATGTGTTCGGCACAACTTTGTGAGCTGAAGGGCCTGTATTGTGCTGTATATTTTCTATGTTTCTATGTTTCTACAGATGCTGCCTGTACTACTGAGTTCATCCAGCATTTTTTGTGTATTACTCTGGATTTTCAGCATCTGCAGTATCTCTTGTGATGCTAATAAACTGCAGATGCGTGAAATCTGAAGCAGCACAAGAAGTGTTGGAAATACTTTTCAGGTTTGCAAGATGATTTTTTTTCGATTTCAGTCTGTTGGGTGCCACGGTAGAGTCGCATTTAGTGCGACGCTATTACAGCTCAGATCGTGGGTGTTTAGAGTTCAATTCCGGCATCTTCTGCAGGGAGTTTTTATGTCCTCCCCATGAACATGTGGATTTCCTCAGGGTGCTCCGGTTTCATCACGCAGTCCAAAGACATGCCAGTTAGGAGGTTATTAGGCTAGGGTTAAATAGGAGGGTTACTGGATGCAGCAGCTCATTAGGCCAGGAGAGCCTGCTTCAATCTGTATCTCCAGTTAAAAATAAAATAAGTAAAGATTTAATGGAGCACATCAGCCTGGAAACTAAGAAGCACCTTCCTTTCCTTTGAATTCATTCCTGTAGTCTTTTACTTTTGTTTCAACAGGCAAAGATTCAGTTTAAAAGATCTTTCAAAAGATAACAACTCCTCTGACAGTTCAGCACTCCTCCACTACTGCATAAGAGATCATCTGGTTAGACACAAGCAATGTACATTATTGAGATCTGATTATCGTACCAGTTGTGGGCTGAAGTGAGTTTAGTGACAACGACCTTTCAAATTCCAAATTACATTGAATAATGGAATTGTATGCCACAGGTAAAGCCCTTTTAGCCCTTCAATTATATGCCTGCTCCTAATAAAGATAACCCATTGTTTCTTCTACTCTTAGAACCCTGAAAAGAATAGTTTGAATTTATTTTGAAATCCCTCACTGATTCTGTTTCCAACATCCCGACAATCTGCAATCCAGATAATAGTTACTCTCAGAATACATAAGAATAAAATATTTGAAAGGACAAGGGATTGAGAGTTATGGGGAAATGGCACAGAAGGGTCGTTGAGGCCAGCACAGATCAGCCACGATCATGTTGAATGGTAAAGGAGGTTGGACATTCTGAGCAACCTACTCTTGCTTCTTTGTTTTTGTGTTCTGAAGGAAAGAAATGTCGGAGCAGAATAGGTTACCTGATCAATTCCCAAACTTCCTAATCTTGCACAAATATACCTACCCCTTCTTGAAATGCCCCCAAAGATTTAGCCTTCACTGAGGCAGTATATTCCAGAGGTTTACCATACTTGGTGTGCAGATGTTCTGACAGACTGTTGGATTTGAATAATTGCCCTCTTACCTTGTATCTGTGTTCCATTGTTTGAGACTCACACACATGTGGAAATATCTCAGCAGCTTGCTTTGATGCCCCTTTGGACTGGTACACAGATGGAGGGAGATGGGCCAAATGGGACCAGATCAATTGATCATCTTGGTCTTCTTTGGTCAAGTTGAGCTAAAGTGCATGTTTTCATCCTGTGATGCTCTAGGTTCTTAAGGTTATATACGATTCAATAAAAATAGCCCAAATTCTTATAAATTCCAAATAGTAAAAATCTAAAATCTTCACCTCCTCAGTAAAAAAAACTCTTCTTTGCTGCATTCTTCCTGTATCTTGTTACTGAAAATGCTCATCTCATCTGAAAATGTCCCCCGTTTCTTCAATTATTCACTATTTGGGTCAGTTTTCCTTTATTTGCCTTCTCTAAACGTGCTATGACCTGGCACTTCTCTATCAGACCTTCTCTCGGCCTCCTTTGCTTCAAGGAGAACAATCACAACATAAAGGTTTCATTTCTAACCTTAAGTAGTTTGCACTGATAGTGTTCAAATGTCTGTCCAGCAGGCATAGATGGCAGGTTGTCAAATGGGAATGGTATTGCTGATGTTTACAACTAAATGTAGAAAACTTGCCCATAACAAAATAAAAGCCAAACTGATTAAAACTTCTAGTTTCTTCAAACTACACAATATTAAATAAGCACTTGGCATTGCCTGAAACATTTTTCTTCCATTGTGCCTGTAATGAGTTGTCACACTGAATGTTTAGCCTTTGCAAACAAGTAGTTTGTGTTAAGAATAAAGAATTATTCATCCAGTTGAATGACATGTAGGGTTGTAGGATAGCTTTAAGGAAAAAAACCTGAAAGGTTGTGAATATAAAAATGTTGCAAACTCTGGTTAGGCCACATCTGGAGTACTGCATACTGTTCTGGTCGCCCCATTATGGGAAGGATTCTGGGGCTTTGGAGAGGGTGCAGGAGAAGTTAACGAGGATATTGCCTAAATCAGAAGCCATGCACTAATAACAAGACATTGAACAAACGAGTTGTTTTCTATGGAGTGGGGGAGGCTGAGAGGAGATCTGACAGGGGTTTATAAGATAATGACAGTCATAGATAGAGTGGACAGACAATATCTTTTTCCAAGGGTTGAAATGCCTTGCACCAGAGGACAAGCTTCTAAGGTGAGAGGGGCTTAATTTCGAAGCAGATGTGAGGGGCATGTCTTTACACGGAGCAGTGGGTGCCTGGAATGTGCTACCTGGGATGGTGGTAGAGGCAGAAACATCAGAAAGTTTTAAGAAACATGTAGTCAGGCTTCTGAAAGTGAGGAAAGTGGAAGAATATGAACATTATGTAGGCAGAAGAGATTAGTTTAGTTAGCCATTTGATTACAAATTTAATTGGCTTGGCACAACATTGTGGGCTGAATGGCCTGTTCTTCTGCTGTATGTTCTATGATAAGAAAGAAAAGTCATCAGACAGTCCCCTTGGGTGTAAAATGTAATAAGTTGAGTATTAGCAGACCAAGGCATCTGTTCTGAAAAACAATCTATATTATAATTAATAACAAACACATAACATTGAGGATTGTGAAGACCCAGTTTATTTTGGTGTGTAAGTGCTTCCTTTGTCCACACTACATTGATGATTTGCATTTTAACTTTCTAAATCTCTGATTTGTGAGTTATAACTTCATTTGCTTCAACACAATTTTGTATCCATGAATTTTAGAGAACTTAAAAATCATGAAAGATGTGTCCAGGCACCTTGATAAAAGTAGCTAGCTTATGAATTAATAAAGCTATTTCTGTACTTGAATGTTTTGTCTGTCATTTAAAATCCTGAATCATCAATTTACTTTTGATAAGGGACGACCCATCAAGTCTACGCTGGCTCCTAACAAGAAATTCCCATCAGTTTTCTACCCTCGCTTTTTCACTGCAGCTCAAGGCTCTATCCAGTTCCCTTTCAAAACCACCAACTAATTCTGTTTTCATCATCTTTATGTACAGTGAATTCCAGACATAACTACACTATCAACAGAAACAAGTTATCTCAGGCACTTTTGGATCATTCGGCCAGCAATGTGTGCCTCTTGCTACATGCACCAATGGCCCTTTCGAATAACATTCCCCTACTTATCGAAAAAAGTTTTACAGAACTCTTAAATTGCCACTCAATGCTGTGCTCCGAGGAAAATAACCTCAACCTCTTGAGTCTAACCTTTATAGCTAAGCTGGAAAAAAAACAGAACTGTGAGTACTGGAATCTGAGAAAAATCAGAAATAATGTGGAAGGGTCACTGATTGGAAACGTTGACTGGTTTCTCTTTTCACAGATGCTACTTCACCAGCTTAGTTCTTCAGCATTTTTCTCTTGTTCTGCAATTCTTTTTCCTTGGAAACATTATGGTATATGTACAGCCTCTTGAGGTCTTTCATATCCCTCTCAAAATGTGATGGACAAAATTAGATACAATACTCTAGTTATTGAAATTGATTACAGAAAGAGAAATAAAGAGATAGAAAGGAAGAATAGAACTAAAGGTATGTAAAAACAGATCAGAGTATAAAAAGCATGCTAATGTGAAATTTTAATTGAACAACAAAATTTTCAAAGGTTCAATTCTACAACTCATGTTCTCAGTGTTAGTTATTAATTTATTATTATTAGTGTCTTTTCATATTCGTACAATTTATCAGTGTTTGTTTTTATTTTTTTTTCATTGATTCTGTTGGATTTCTTTGTTCTATTGTGAATCATCATCATCAGGTGCCATGCCCAGTTAAAGCTTTGACTGCCATGGCCCACACGCTCCTGTTTTGGGTACTGTGTATACCTGCAAGAAAATGAACCCCACTGCAGTAAGGACTCAGGTGGCATAACATACTTTGATAATAAATTTACTTCCATCTTTAATTCCACTGCTGAAAAAAAGGTGACATATTGCAAGATTAAAACATGGCTGAGTATTTAATTAACTCTGTCTGGCAACTTCGCTTCAATACATGTCATGATTTAGCAGTGTTAAAAGGCAGGGAATAGGGAACCAGAAAGTGAGATGCTGCTCTTATGAAGACATCGACAGCGCAGGATACATCCGTCGTCATTTTCATGAGTAATGTTCACAGTCACAAATATATCTGCACCTAATGATGCAATGGTGTTGAAATTTAAATTGTATTGGCCTCTTCATTACTTTGACAGCAATTTTTGATTAGCCAACCTGCTCATAATTTCCTTACATTTCTTTAACTCTCTTGATGATGCTGGCAACAAACATAAAACCAGTGATAGACCGATATTTAACCCCCCCTGTTGCTTGTGAGTGTATTTCAATTTAATAAATTTTATTTTTATTGCTTCCTCTCCCATCAGACTCAGGTGGGTTCTTAGCAGCGTGAGTGTTCCCTGTTGTTTTCTCACAGCAATTGGTGAAGGCAGTCACAGCAATTTACTTTTCTCTTTAAGTTGAAACACCGTTCCACAGTTGATGCTTGTCCAGATAACCATCTCTCTCTGCTATTGTGTTGTGTATTTGATGGGGCTCTAACAAAAATCATTGTTGTAGAGCAATGCACAAAATGCTGGAGGAACTCGGCAAATCAGACAGACAGCATCTACAGTCAACATTTTAGGGATTCACCTCCATAGATGCTGTCTGACCTGCTGAGTTCCTTCAGCATTTTGTGTTTTGGTCTGGACGTCCAACGCCTGCAGAATAGCTTGCGATTATTTTTGCCAGAGATGTATCTTTTCTGGGGGTAATTAGATAGTCAGCTGGGTTAGTTTGCACCTAACCATCCCGTTACTATCCGCCAACAATCAACAGAACACTCAAGAAGGAAAACAAGACATGAGGTTACTCTGGGAGACAAGGTCAAGGAGAGAGCCAACTGCTCCTACAGATATACTAAAAGTAAAAGGAGAGCACAGGACAAAATTGGTCCACTAAAAGATCACCATGGTCATCCATGTATGGAGCCAAAATAGGTGAGAGAGATTTTAAATGGATTTTTGCATCTGCATTTACTTGGGAGATGGACACAGAGTCTACAGAACTGAGGCAAAAAATTAACGAGTTCATGGACTGCATCTGGATTCCAGAAGAGCAGGTCCTTTCTGTCAAGGCAAATTAGGTTCCTCTTGCATCTTGTGGGAGTCTCATGCAGAAATGGTATTGGCCCTGGCAGAAGTATTTAAAACATCCTAGCAATGGTTGAAGTGCTGGAGGATGAGTGGATAGCTAATGTTGTTTTGTTGTGAAAGAAATCTCTAAATATAACCAGTGAGCCTGACATCAGTAGAGGGTAAGTTAATGGAAGGTATTCTAAGGGGCAGGATATTTAAGTATTTAGATGGACAGGGCATGATTAAGGATAGTTAACATGATGATAACAAAGCAATGGACATTTTCCACCTGGACTTTAGTAAGGCTTTTGACAATGTCACAGGTGGCTGGTCCAGAAGGTTTAGTCGCTTGGCATTCAGCATGAAGTACTAATTTGGATTTAATATTGTCTTAGTGAGAGAAGCCAGATAATGGCAGTGGATGGTTGCTTCTCTGACTGGAGGAGGGATCGGTGCTGGGTCTGTTGTTGTTTGTCATCTGTATTAATGATTTGGGCAATAATGTGGCAAACAGGATCAGCAAGTTTATCAGAGGCATCATTATGGGGGCATAGTGACCAGTGGGGAAGGCTATCAATCTTGCAGCAAGATCCAGATCAGCTGAAATGGCAGACAGAATTTAATGCAGACAATTGTGAGGTGTATTTGGGATCATGAACAGGGTATGGTAGGGCTCTGAGGAATGCAGTAGAACAAAGAGATCTGGGAATACAAGTATGGATAGAGATTCATAATTCCTTGGAAGTGGTGGAGAATGAGGGTTGATTGGAAGAGGTATACAGAATTATGGGGTGTATAGATTGGGTAGATTTTTTTTCCCCAGAGGCTGGGTGAGATGAGAACTAGAGACTATGTGTAAGAGTGAAAGGTGAAATATTTAAGGGGACCTGACGGGGAATATCTTCATTCAGAGTGTGATGAAAGTTTGGAACAAGCTGCCAGCAGAAGTGGTGGATGTGAGTTTGATTACAAAAAAATTAAGAAAAGTTTGGATAAGTACATGGTTGGGAGGGGTATGGAGGGCTATGGTCCAGGTATGGGTCTATGGGTCAAGGCAGCATTACAGTACGGTACGGACTGAATGAGTCAAAGTGGATGTTTCTATGTTGTAATACTCTATGACTCTATTAAAATCCAACCACTGCAAGCTTCCAGAAACAGATAAATTCATTCCGATTGACTCAGTTCACCAAGGCAAAGCTTCACCTGTTCTCATAGATATTATTTCCACTCAGGTTTCAACAATATATTTCCCTCTCCACATGCTTGTATACCAGTGATGAATTTGGCCCCAATTCAGTAAATTCAATAACAAATGTTTTGGGTAGATGCTGAAACCCAGAGTGGTGCCCATCACTGTTGTGCCTACTGTTTCGTCAATGATAAGATGGAAGATGAATAATCTAATAAGATCCAGTGCAGAGCAATAAAATCAGTATCTCTCGCTGTGATGTTACTCAAAGCAAAGTCTAGGGTATCCACTTGTTTAACAGTGGATTTCTTTAAGCACAACAACTTAAACAAATGACTCGCCAAGTTCAAATTGGTGGAACAGAGAAATATTGAAGCACTTTTTAAATTTGGAAGTGAGGTGAACAGCAGGAAGGATAATTATGGAGTTCAGGGGGACATGGACATGCTGGCAGAAAAAGCAAATTAGAGAGAAAGGCAGAGTATTGTACTGTGGCAGGAAGAATAAGGAACAGGAAAATAAAAATGAGATTCTTAAAGAGGGACAGGAACCAAGAGACCCTGAGCAGATTAGGCAGTGTCCACAGAAACAGAAAGAGTGAATGTTTCAAGGTCAAAGTTAGAAGTTCTTTGACTTGAAAAATAAACTTGTTTACAGATTCTGTCTAGCCTGCTGAATAGGGTCAGCTTCTATTCCAGATCTCTAGCATCTGAAGTTTGTTTTTGATTTGGTTTTAAGTAATTGAATAGAACCCTAGAAACATGAAGTGCAAAAGGAAAGAAGTCGTGATGAATCGTTATACAACTCTGGTTAGAGCTGGATTACTGTCTCTACTTCTGGGCACTGCACTTTTGGAAGGTTGTGCAGAAAAGAGTGCAGACTTACAAAGAAGATTCTTGGATGAAGGGATATAGATAGATGGACAGACGGAGAATCTTGGATTCTTCACCTTGACACCAGGCAACAAAGAATAAAGCTGATTGAACAAACAACAAAAAGGACATGGTAATTTTTTATGCAGTGGTTCAAGTCTGAAATGCATTACTAAGGTGGGGTTAGGGAAAGAACACAGCATGGTAATCAGAGGGAACAGAATAAGTGCGTGAAGGGATAAAAACAATGGGGAAGGGGGGAGGTCAGAATAGACGGCTGGTTCTTGCAAAGAATGAATGATCTTCTATCTAGTATATTGGAATATTTTACTGAGACTATAATTTCCTCAATTGTACAAATCTCCTTCATTGGAACCTATTTTAAAATCAAACTCTGGTTATGTCTTCTTGTTAGAAATCATTTTAATGCATGCCTTGCTGAAACACACTAAACAACTAAATTCCCTTGCTCCTGTGCCTATTTTATGAAGATGTAACTATAAGTTGATTCATTATTATTGGTTTATTATTGTCACAGGTACTGAGGGCTAATGAGAAGCTTTGTTTTGCATGCCATACATACAGATCGTTTCATCACAAAGAAGAACAGTTCTAATGAAGAATAGGATTACAGTTACAGAGGAAGTGCACTGCAGACAGATAAGAGGATGCAAAACAATATGAGGCAGGCAGTGAGCTCAAGTGTCCATTTTAATTTACTAGGGGATCATTCAATAGACTTATAAATGCTGGATAGCACTCTACACTAAGGAAAGTAAACATCAATATTACTTTACAAGTTTTACCTGCCTTTATTTTGTTTTCCAATGAATGTGTAACTTCATTTGTGCTCTTAACCACAGTGTGGAAAGCTTTCCCTGAGTTCACTTCAGCTGTTTACTTTTGTAGATTAATTTACTCTGACTTTTCTCATCACTTATTTTGCGATTTTCACCATTGTTCCTGCTATGTTACCCAGGATGATCAGCATTGTTTCCATAGAGATTTCTTTGTTTCAGTGGAATTGTATATATTTGGCTATGTTGTGCGTAAACCAGAACAGCAGGGTCTAAAATTTTAAAAAATGGTTGCATGATTGGGTCCTGATTTAACTTTTTCATGGAAGATACGTAGATATAAGTGACATCATGACCTAACTTGCTGACATTCTTCACTCTTACCAATAAGTGATTTCTGCACAGTTCGCTTCCTTAATTTTGATTGCTAACAATTACTTAAGCTGCGTAGGTCCATGTTTTGGAATTATTCCAAAATACCTGTTTCCTCATTGCACTTGAGTCTTATAATGTTAGATGCTGTGGGCCTGTTTCTCTTGTTTGGTTGCGCGACAGACGGTGAGGCAGCTGTGTTGTCTCTGTTGTAGCCGGGACTAGGCCTCAAGCCATAGGCCTGCCTGCTGCTGCAGTCCAGTTGAGGATATGCTGGAGGCATTGTAGCATGGTGTCTGCGCTTGGTTGTGGCTGGCATCTCCTGTCAGTACTGCCCCCCATTGTTCAGTGGGCGGAATGACAGGCTGGATTCCTAAGAATTGTGCCATTAATTTGTGGGGCCTGTCACTCAGGGACAAGTCAAGTCAAAGTTCATTTATTATCAAAGTACATATACTTTGTATAACTTTGAGATTCACCTTACAGACTGCTACAAAGAAACCCAATAGAACCCATTAAAACAAGAGAGACCATCAAACACCCTTTGTGCAGAGACAAAAAAGAAAAAAAATGTGCAAGCAATAAAAGTAACAACAAATAGCATTCAGAAATAAAGTTCACAAAAGTGAGTTCACACTGTGATAGTTGCAGGCCACAGCCATAGATCAGTGCAGAGATGAGTAAACCTCGTGGAGTAACGAGTTGAAGTTCAGCGCAGAGACGAGCAAACCTGGCAGAGCAGTGATTTGAACCAGTCGTGCCCCGACACCCTGTCCTTTCAATCTGGCCCAGCGTTTAAATCATCCAGACTTTATTCTCAGACCCGGACCCTGCTGCTTTCATATGTTCTCGGGCCAGTGCTGCGACACCTCAATTCGGCCTGTACCTAAATTCTCCAATTCAGCTTGGTGCTTAAGTTGATCAAGCCTCAGGTCCTTCCTCACCCTCAGGTTTGGGTCCAAACCTCCTGCCTCGATCCCGCATTGCCCCATTTACCTCGCCTCAGATTTGCCGAGTAGAATTGGTTCCAAGTTCACATCAGGAATGGCCAAACATTGGCTCATTCTCCACTCTCCAGTCTGAACCCCACCACTTCGATTCAGCATGTACACACCACACCACTGCACCGTCAAGACTTCAGTTCACACTGGAAAAATGGCCAGGTCCTGCAGGCAGTTCAGAGGTTCAACTCCAACAGGGAGGTTACAGGCTATAGTCTGCAGAGATCGTTTAGCCGAAAAGGGGTAATTAATGAACTATTTAATTACCTCCTTTGTTTTATTTGCCATCAGCAAGCAGCCGCTGAGCTTCACCAGCACCATCTTAAACTGGTCTTGGACTATTTATGTGTTTTCTTGTCAGACTATGTTTTTTTTTGCTATTTTGGATGTGCTGTGTATGTTTTGCACTTTGGCACCAGAGGAACGCTGTCTCGTTCAGCTGTATCCATGTATGGTTGAATAATAATTAAACTTGATCTGATTAGATTTAATTTGATTTAAGAGACCATTTGAGACTAATGTTTTGACCAAGTCACTGGTTATCTGACCTGATGGCTCGTTCTGAGGCAAGGCATCAAATGTTGGTCCTCACTTCAGTATCTGACCCCGCCCCGCCCCCCCCCCCCCCCCCAGCTGACAGCTCACCCTTCCACCTGCCCAATCTGGGCAAAATTCCTGAGTTATTATCACATTGGTGTAGAATTGATCAATTGTCTCACTATTTCTCTTTCTCTGGATACTTTTCAGTAATCAGGATCTTGTATTTGAATATGAACCTGGCATGTGATCAGAGTTTCTGTGGAAGAACAGTTTTGGAATAGTGATAACTTCATAAGCTTCAAGATAGTTAAAGATAAGACTGTGCCTCAGGGGAAAATTTTAATTGGTCTCTTGGTTTACGCAATCAAACCTACTCTACTGCTAATCTGCATCAGAGCCAATAACGAAGTACACGTTTTAATCTATAAGAAGTTGTCCATCTGCACCAGATGTTGATTTTGAATTAAAGAAAGTAATACAATGTAACATTGCCATCTGACCTTGAATGCTGGTCAGTTGGTTCTACACAATTAAATCTCAAAAGGTGTCCAGGAATGAATGGTTGTTTTATTTTATATGTACTTGACAGGAGCAAGGGAATTCTTTGAAAGCCACGTATTTCAGTCACAGAAGTGGTTGGACATGATAACTGTTTCTACAAATAGTTTCAAAAGCAATGGTCTTGCTGTGAATGGTTTGGCATCAATAATTCTCTCTCCCAAATTGGACAGTTTGCTGCTGTTCACAGTCACTTGCACTGTTCATGTGGTGAACAGCATGCAAATGGTAACTGAAATATGACCATGTTCATGTTCAGTTCCCTGTGGAACTCCATCTGCCAGTTAAAAAGGAACACAGGGACCTAAACAGCAGTTTCCATTTTCCTCTGGTGCGTAGTTGAACTCGATAATTTACCACCACAGCTAAACTTTGTTGTTTGTTTTACTGAGAAGAATGCAAAATTTGGAATCAATGTGGCAGGTCATTTTTATTTTTCTCATTTAAGCCACCACCCTGAGTGAGACGGGATAGATGACTGAGCTCTGCAATGGTATGAGAGTTCCTTTCTTGCTTAATATCCATAAATGTATTGACCTCTGTTCTGAAAGAACGTAAAGACTGAGCTTCCATTCTTATGGAAGTATTTTGTTGTGTACAGTATATTATCCAACAGTTTTCTATTTCAGAATCAGAACCAGAATCAGGTTTATTATCACCGGCATATGTCGTGAAATTTGTTAATTTGTCTAGAAGGTGCTGAGTAATTGGCAATTTGTTAGAATTCACTGGTAACCTTAACTGTATGTATTTCATGGCCAGTTTATGGGGTATCTCCACGGTTCAATGTGTGCATTTAGAGATGCTCCTCTGCACACTGCTGTTGTAAAACATGGTTATTTTGAGTTATCATCCTGTCAGCCTGAACCCCAGTCCAGCCATTCTCCTCTGATCTCTCTCATTAACAACACACACAAAATGCTAGAGGAACTCAGCAGGCCAGGCAGCATCTAGAAAAAAAGCACAGTCGACATTTCAGGCCAAAACCTTTGTTCGGATTTCCAGAATCTGCAGATTTACTCTTGTCTCTCCTAACAAGGTGTTTTTTAACCATAGAACTACAACTCACTGGATGTTATCTTTGTTTTCCATTCTCTGTATACTCTGGGAACTGTTGTGTGTGAAAATCCTAGGAAATCAGCAACTTCTGAGATAATCAAACCTCCCCGTCTGGCACCAATAATCATTTAGATCACATTTATTTTCCATTTTGATGTTTGGTCTGAACAACAACTGAATTTCTTGACCATATCTGTATGCTTTTATGCATTGAGGTGCTGCCACATGATTGGTTATTCAGATATTTCTATTAATGAACAGGTGTACCTAAAAAAGTGGCCACTGAGTGTATGCACTAAGTGAAACAAAGAAGATGCATGAGGAACTCAATGGGTCAAGCAACATGTGAGAAAGAAGTGGACAGTCAATGTTGTGGGTAGAGTCTCTTCATCTAAGTTAAAGGCTGAGAGATTTAAAATGAATGTATCACTTGGCTTGGGTTAGAGATCAGAGTTTGGAAGAAGAGTGGAAGTCTAATCAAAAGTTACAATGAAGTTAAATAACTTTACAGGCTAGATGCAGTGAGGACATTTCTCCTAATTGAAGGGTCAACAAATGGTAGATGGAAATGGCATAAAACTGCACAGATCTAGGATGAGGAGAAATTTCTTCACTTGGATGTGGAAACCTTTGAAATTTTCAACACTGGACAGCAGAGGAAGCTCAGTCATTATCTTAATTCAAAACAGACATTAGTAGATTTTTGGCCATCTTACAAATCAAGGGAGAGTGCTGAAATGGCAAGGTAATGGCACACTACTTGACTAGTAACCCAGAGAGGGACATATAATCAAAAGCAACACATACAGAATGCTAGAGGAACTCAGCAAGTCAGGCAGCATCTATAGAGGGGAATAAACTATCAATGTTTCAGGTTGTGAGCCTTCATCAGGACTAGCAAGATGGGTGTTGAGAGGCTGACTTGATGGAGACAGCAGAATGGATTAGAAGTCATCAGGGATATTGTAAAAAATACAAACATCCATGTGGTTTCTCAATCTGACAATGATACAACTGTCATTGACTAGATTGGAGATGTTGCCAGGAAGTCTCAGAATTGCTTATCAGATGATATTGAAAGAATTAGAATTAGACATCTCATTACATGAGTCCAATCTCCCATTTCAGGCATTGTTCTATTTTTAATTATATACAACATTTATTGTCATTTCTATATTGCATTACAGATTATATTCTAAATCTAAATTAACATTTGTATAAATTCAGGATTATCATTTGCCTTTTGTTTTATGGTAGAATCTGTCCCAAATCATTTTTATGGCATTATTTACTCTAACTTGCACTTGATAGAATAATTTATAAGTGCTTCTGGTTCTCAGTATTCAAGCACAAATTCCAATATATTTCAACAGGACTTGAGCTTTCATTCTTTCATTTCCTCACAGATTACCTGACCCAACTTCTATGTATTAAATTGGATATGCCATCTGTTTGTCTGCCGTGTTAACCTTCATAACCTTGAATCTGTAATATTCCTAGCTGTTGGCCAGTTGCCTGATTCTTATGCTATCACCAGATTTCAATATTGCATTCCCGATGCCTTAAAAAAGTCATCTTGATCGTTGGGAGCCCAGGATATAAAACTTCCAGGCATTTACCCTGACTTTTCAATTCTTGTTATTGAGGATTGTATCCATGAGGAACTGCTGGGCAATGAAATTCATCTTGTTCTGTTAGCTCTAAACAATTTGCACATAGCCTCTGTGCTGCCTTTCAAATTCTTCAGTATGTTTTATATTGCCTCCAAAATTCTCCTCATTGATTTCAGTGGAATGAATTTTGAGTCCAGAGTGGATATGAAGAACCAGCTCTATCCTGCATTTATTGCTAATGAAAAATATTAATTCCTTATCACAAACTGTCACCTGCTGATAGAATATTAGGAAAATATTGAAGGTTTCTTGTTGTCAGTGGAGAGGGATACAGAGTTAGGGCTTTTTGTCAATAAAACTTCGTCAAAATTTAAAGATATTTCCACCCCTTCAGTTCATATCTTTACACTGGCTATCTCCTCTCTGGCTTTCAGTCTAGATGAAAAGTCTTGAAACGAAACCTTGACTATCCATTTCCCTCCAAAGATGCTGCCTGACCTGTTGAGTTCATCCTGCGTTTTGTTTTGTTTTCTAAAGATTTTAAGAACTTTCCTAACAATTTTCATATGCCTGTGAAGACTGCAAACGTTAAAAGAATTGAAGCCAGTATATACAGTTAACAGAATAAATTATATTAAAAAATCAAAATGAAACATAATCTAATGATGTAAAAGAAACTAACCCAAAATGGGGTGGTAGTGTGGCACAGCCATTAGTGTAACGCTGATACAGGGTTCTATTTCCGCCGCTGCCGGTAAGGACATTTTGTTTTTTTCCCAAAGATTGCGTGGGTTTCTTCCGGGATGCCCCGTTTCTCTCACATTCTAAAGTCGGACGGGTTAGTAGGTTAATTGGTCACCTTGGGTGCAGTTTGGCTCCCGCGGGCTTGCAGAGCTGTCATCGTGCTGTTTCTCGAAATAAAAATAAGTAAAATTAGCGAAAACGATATTGCTACCATCCCGTCAGCACAAAGCAGAATGTGACCAGTCCCTCTCCAGGGAAAGACGGGTCCCCGATGGAGACCGCCAACAGGACGTTGGGACCACTATTTGCCAAGACGCTTAACAGCCAACAACTGGTTTTGGCTGTCGGCTATTGGCCGCTACAATTCGGTAGAAAGATGGAAATAAAAGGTTATTTTCAATATGGCATGAGTGAACCCTTTGCCTCCAGTTGTGAAAGCGACAGAACCTCAGTTTAACCAAGACAGCATTGGTAATTCAGCAACCCGAGTAACGTTAGCAAAGGTTTTCGGGTCCCGTCTCTGCAATGGAACTTCAGCTCAAACCCTTTGCTTCAATGTTTTCCTGAACAATCGAACAACCCAGTAAAAATCAATACCACAGTTTAACTTGTGGGATCACAGATGAATTTATATTCCTCACGGTCTTAGATGAATCAACAAAAAAGAGCCCGTGAGGAGGATATTAAAAACAAAACTTGTGATAGAGCGGCTTACATGTGTACTGAACAGATATGAAGACAACGCACGCAATAGCAAATTCAGTGGTTGGGGAATTGGGCCAGATTGTTGCGTGCCATTTTAAATTGTATTGCCGGTTTGATTAATGCAGTAAAGGCAACGTTCACGTTGCTTGCCTTTGTCTACTCCAAAATCGTTTCGATATCCTGCGAATCCGTATTCTGTCGTGGATGATCCTTGTCTCAATCGGACACAAATCATGGCATGTCATTAAAATCATGAAACGCTCCGAACTTCAAGCAAATGCTAAAACCGAAATGAAAAAACGTTTTGCCCCGTTTTCTTAGCAACGGAGCAGTGATAGAGAATTTCAATCGGTGGTGGATGTTGGTGATGTATTTTGTGATATCCATCCCTTGTTTTTGCATCCTAAGTCTGCATGTTAGTGAACAGTGGCAGAGTGGAAATTTAACTCTAGATATTGCAGAGTAGTGGAAATAGGAACTCTGAAATCCAGTACACCTCTTAAATCCCTCACCTGGAGAGCTCAGTGTGCACTGGATAAACGGGCTAATGTTATTGTCTTTTGCGTGTTGCTCTGAATACGCAAGGAAAGGTAAAATGTTTTTGCCTTCTGCAGTTAGAATGGAAAGCCTGTGGTCTGCACTTCCCCATGGATAAATAACTCTTATACAAAGGCATACAAAAGTTTGGCCACCCCTGTCAAAATTTCTGTTACTGTGAATAGTTAAGTGAGTAGAAGATGAACTGATCTCCAAACGTCATAAAGTTGAAGATAAAACATTCTTTTCCACATCTTAAGCAAGATTAGTGTATTATTTTTGTTTTCTGTACAATTTTAGAGTGAAAAAAAAGGAAAAGAGCACTATGCAAAAGTTTGAGCACCGGAAGAGATTGAGCTCTCATAACTTTTACCAAGGTATCAGACCTTAATTAGCTTGTTAGGGCTATGGCTTGTTCACAATCATTGTTAGGAAAGGCCACGTGGTGCAAATTTCAAAGTTTTGTAAATACCCTTGCTCCTCCAACCTTGTCCCAACAATCAGCAGCAATGGGCTCCTCTAAGCAGCTGCCTAGCACTCTGAAAATTAAAATAAATGATGCCCACAAAGCAGGAGAAGGCAGGAGCAGGAGAAGATAACAAAGCGTTTTCAGGTAGCCGTTTCCTCAGTTTGTAATGTAATTAAGAAATGGCAGTTAAAAGGAATGGTGGAGGTCAAGTTGAGGTATGGAAGACAAAGAAAACTTTCCAAGTGAACTGCTCATAGGATTGCTAGAAAGGCAAATCAAAACCCCCGTTTGACTGCAAAAGACCTTCAGGAACATGGAACATAGAAGATAGAATAGTACAGCACATTACAGGCCCTTCAGCCCACAGTATTGTGCTGACCCTCAAACCTGCCTCCCATATAACCCCCCCACCTTAAATTCCTCCATATACCTGTCTAGTAGTCTCTTAAACTTCACTAGTGTATCTGCCTCCACCACTGACCCAGACATTGCATTCCACGCACCAACCACTCTCTGAGTAAAAAACTTTCCTCTAATATCCCCCTTGAACTTCCCTCCCCTTAACTTAAAGTTATGTCCTCTTGTACTGAGCAGTGGTGCCCTAGGGAAGAGGTGCTGGCTATCCGCTCTATCTATTCCTCATAATATCTTGTACACCTCTATCATGTCTCCTCTCATCCTCCTTCTCTCCAAAGAGTAAAGCCCTAGCTCCCTTAATCTCTGATCATAATGCATACTCTCTAAACCAGGCAGCATCCTGGTAAATCTCCTCTGTACCCTTTCCTATGCTTCCACATCCTTCCTATGGACCTTCATGGAAGAGTCATCAGAAGAAAACTGCATCTTCACCACAAAATTTAGCGTCAGGGGTTTGCAAAGGAACATCTAAACAAGCCTGATGCATTTTGGAAACAAGTCCTGTGCACTGTTGAAGTTAAAATACTGTAGAACTTTTTGGCGGCAGTGAGCAAAGGTATGTTTGGAAAAAAGAGGTGTAGAATTTCATGAAAAGAACACTTCTCCAACTGTTAAGCACGGGGGTGGATCGATCATGCTTTGGGCTTGTGTTGCAGCCAATGGCACGGAAAACATTTCACTGGTAGAGGGAAGAATGAATTCAATTAAATACCAGCAAATTCTGGAAGCAAACATCACACCTGCTGTAAAAAGGCTGTAGATGAAAAGAGGATGGCTTCTACAGCAGGATAATGATCCTAAACACACCTCAAAATCCACAATGGACTACCTCAAGAGGCGCAAGCTGAAGGTTTTGCCATGACTCTCACAGTTCCCCAACCTAAACATAATCAAAAATCTGTGCATAGACCTCAAAAGAGCATTGCATGCAAGACAGCCCAAAAATCTCACAGTACTAGAAGCCTTTTGCAAGGAAGAATGGGTGAAAATCCCCCAAACGAGTATTGAAAGACTCTTAGCTGGCTACAAGCTGTGATACTTGCCAAAGTACTACATTACTAAGTACTGATCATGCAGGTTACCCAAACTTTTGCTTCAAGCCCTTTTCCTTTTTCATTATTTTGAAACTGTAAAAGATGGAAATAAAAAAGAACGCACAATGCTGATGAAGTGTTTCGGCCCGAAGCGTCGACTGTTTACATTTTCATAGATGCTGCCCGACCCGCTGAGTTCCACCAGAATTTTGTGCGTTGCTCAGGAAAGAACGCATTTTCTGCGTATTATTCCTCATAACGCGTCCTGTTGACAATCTACGTGGATTAACTTCCATCTCTCGCCTGTAACATTAATCTCCCAGAATTATGTTGAAGTGTTACTTTCAACCATCACTTTAAGGTGGAGACTTCAGTTCTCTGACTTTACATACATGAGAGCAAAAGGTTACAACAGTTCAGCAAAAAAACCAAGAGACTGCGACTGCTGACCTGAAAACAAAAGGCAAAAATGGAAGAAAGCATAAAATTTTCTTTTCAGGTCGGGCCGCTGCAGTCTGGAAATCTGCCAATATTTGTTTGTCGCTGGTCCCACGCAACGCAAACAAAGCGAGTATTTACACGCGAGTCTTGCTGTGTGAACCAAGCAACATAATTAATAGCAATTAATAAAATGTGTTTATTCATTAACAGCAGTAAACATATTTAACATAAATTTCATGTGCAAACAAAACAATACAGATTAATATTAAATATAAGTAATAAACCAAAATGTTAATTTGTAGCAAATCATAGACACAAGAGATTCTCCTGAGGCTGGGAAACACATTCAAAACATTGGAGGAACTCAGAAGGTAAAGCAGCACAAATGGACAGAAATAGAGAGACGACGTTTCGGGCCGAGACTCGGGACTTGATCTGTAACAAAACTTTTACAAGAATGCAGCTTCTACCGCTTCATTCGTCGTCCTTGAATCTCTGATGATGTGTATAAATGTCCACCCTATTCCAGGTCTGGCCTGATGCAGTTTCCCAATTTTTGATAACTCAGTGAAGCGACTGATCACTAGCAGCCCGACTCAATCTTCGAGTAAAATTCACAGATTCCAACAAGGCTGCCTTTACTGTCCCGAGTAATCATTAAGTTAAAATTAATATGTACAATATGTTCTGTTTATTTGTGTTCCAATGTCGCAACAACGCTTTCAGGGAAGAAAAAAAAATCATCTACATTTAATGGTTTCAATAATGCTACGCTCCAGTTTATAATTTACACATTTGAAATGAGTAATTGAGGTTCTGCTTTACTTTGGAAGTTTACTTCATATGTGAAATTAGGTAGACACCATTGTCTGAGATTTGAGGGAATTTTGTCAGACCAGCTGTGATGGAGAAGGGGATTTAAAATAAAATTGAATGGTCCGGGAGAATAGTTGTGCAAAATTACCGAATCCAGAGTTAAATTTCGCAGCCAATGTTGAGAATATGAGCTGCTAAATTTTAATTGTTACCTCTGGCCCTGCATCTATTAAATAAAATCCTTTATGTTAATTAGATTAGCCTAGATTAATGCCAAACTCTTTCTACTCTTTTGTCTCAAAAACAGATTTATCTTAATTACTCCAGGACAAATAACGGCTCAGCAAATATCAACCATTTAAGCCTTCAGTAATATTGCTTCGTGGCTCCACAGGATTCAAGAGAAATAATACATCATTGTATAATGAGATTATGTTTCCATATTTGCAAAAATAATGATGTTGCTATCGGTGAATGATAAAGACAGTAGACAAATATGCTCCCAGCTAGATTCTGTAGGAACCAAAAATTGTGTATTTTATTATTCTGCAAAGCACATCGAGAAGCTGTTGGAGATTTAAACAAAGAAAGTACTACAATGTTTCTAAAAGTGTCGACGTTTATACTTCATACTTCATAAGCTTAACGATTTGAACAAGGCAAGCTAATTCACGCCAAGCCTGTACAAAGATTGCATGCTTATGAACCAGAATGGTTAATTCAGGTCACATCTGGTACTGTAACACAACCGGATTGGTATGAGTGGCAGGACTGCCACTTGTCTGCAAGTTTGAAACATTCAGGTAGACTTTAAGAAGAGGAGGCATCAATTGAAAAGGAAGGAATTCAAAGAGATGGGTGAACAAGTGGGAATGGGTATCATGACAAAAGGATTATAACAAAATAAATAGAAGCAGGAGAAGGCTTCCTCAAGCCTGCTCCACTGGTCAACATCATGCAAATGTCACTCCACTCTTTAAGAAAGGAGGAAGCAGCAGAAAAGAAATTATAGTCCAGTTAGCCTGACCTCAGTGGTTGGGAAGATATTAGAGTCAATTGTTAAGGATGAGGTGATGGAGTACTTGGTAACACTGGACAAGATAGGACAAAGTCAGCATGGTTTTGTTCAGGAAAAATCCTGCCTGACCAACCTGTTGGAATTCTTTGAAGAGATTACAGGTAGGATAGATAAGGGGGATGTAGTGGATGTTGTATATTTGGACTTTCAGAAGGTCTTTCACAAGGTGCCACACATGAGGCTGCTTATCAAGTTAAGGGCCCATGGTATTACAGGAAAGTTACTGGCATGGTTAGAGCTAACACGAGGAAATCTGCAGATGCTGGAAATTCAAGCAACACACACAAAATGCTGGTGGAACACAGCAGGCCAAGTAGCATCTATAAGGAGAAGCACTGTCGACGTTTTGGGCCGAGACCCTTTGTCAGTCTCGGCCCGAAACGTCGACAGTGCTTCTCCTTATAGATGCTGCCTGGCCTGCTGTGTTCCACCAGCATTTTGTGTGTGTGGCATGGTTAGAGTATTGGTTGCTTGGTAGGAGGCAGTGAGTGGGAATAAAAGGATCCTTTTTTGGTTGGCGACCAGTGACAAGTGGTTTTCCGCAGAGGTTGGTGTAGGCACCACTTCTTTTTATGCTGTATATAACTGATTCAGATGATGAGATAGAGAGCTCTGTTACCAAATTTGCAGATGATACAAAGATTGGTGGAGGGGCAGGTAGTTTTGAGGAAACAGATAGGATGCAGAAGGACTTAGATTAGGAGACTGGGCAAGAAAGTAGTAAATTCAATACAATGTTGGAAAATGTATGGTCATGCACTTTGGTAGTAGAAATAAATGTGTGGACTATTTTCTAAACAGGGAGAAAATCCAAAAATCTGGGATGCAAAGGGACTTGTGAGTCCTTGTGCAGAACACCCTGACGGTTAACTTACAGGTTGCTTTAGTGGTGAGGAAGGCAAATGCCATGTTTGCATTCATTTCAAGAGGTCTAGAATACAAGGGCAGGGATGTGATGCTGAGGCTTTATAAGGCACTGGTGAGGCCTCACCTAGAGTATTGTGAACAGTTTTGGCCCCTCATCAAAGAAAAGATGTGCTGGCAGAGGAGAAGGTCCAGAGCAGATTCACAAGGATGATTCCAGGAATTAAAGGGTTATCTTACAAGGAACGTTTGATGGCTTTTGGTCTGTACTCACTGGAATTCAGAAGGATGAGAGGAGATCTCATTGAAAACTTTTGAATGTTGAAAGGCCTATACAGAGTTGATGTGGAAAGGATGTTTCCCATGGTGGGAGAGTCGAGGACAAGAGGGCACAGCCTCAGGATAGAGGGGCGTTCTTTCGAAACAGAGATGTGGAGAAATTTCTTCAGCCAAAGCATGGTGAATTTGTGGGATTTGTTGCCACTTGCAGCTGTGGAGGACAGGTCTTCGGATGCATTTAAGGTGGAGATTGATAGTTTCTTAATTAGACATGGCATCAAAGGGTAGAAGGCCAGGAACTGGGGTTGAGCAGCAGAAATAAAAGGATCAGTCATGATTGAATGGCAGAGCAGACTCCATTAACTAGCAGCCAATCAGAAAAGGACCCTTTTAAACCTACTCACTGCCTTCTACCGATCAGCTAATGCTCTAACCACGTTAGTAACTTTCCTGCAGTACCATGGGCTCTTAACTTGGTGAGCAGCCTCATGTGTGGCACCCTGTCAAAGGCCTTCTGAAAGTCCAAATATACAACATCCACTGAATACCCTTTATCTATTCTACCTGTAATCTCTTCAAAGCAGGTTGGTCAGGTTGGATTTTCCCTGAAGGAAACCATGCTGACTTTGTCCTAGCTTGTCCTGTGTCACCAAGTACTCCATCACCTCATCCTTAACAATTGACTCTAATATCTTCCCAACCCCTGAGGTCAGGCTAACTGGTAGACATTGTTAACAATTATTCTGTTTGGTCTTCATGAAAATGGAAATCACAACAAAATAGATAAGCAAAGGGCTATGAAACTAAAAACAATCAATGTCATTGGAATGACAAGGACAAGGCAAGCTAATGATGCCAAACACTGGCAAGTCCTTGGGGGCTGATGGACTGCATCCTAGGGTCTCAGAGGAACCAGGCAGTGTGGACAATTGTGAATTACCAAAAATCACCTGGATTCCAGAGGAATACTGTCAAAGAGAATTAGAAAATTGCAAATATAAAATAGTTCAAAGTAAATTTATGCTCAAAGTGTATGTATGTCACCATATACAACTCTAAGATTCATTTTCTTGCAGACATACTTAGTAAATCCATGATAGAATAATAATCATGATAAAATCAATGAAAGGTAATTACTGCACCAACTTGGGGGTTTAACCATTGTGCAAATGGCAAAAAACTGAAAATGCAAAAAGAAAGAAATGATAATAAAAAAAGAAATAAGCAATAAATATTGAGAATATGAGATAAAGTGTCCTTGAAAGTGAGTCCATAGGTAGTGGGAATATTTCACTGATGGGGCAATTGAAGTTGAGTGAAGTTATCCCTGTTGGTTCAAGAGCCTGATGGCTGAGTGGTAAATGTAATACCGCTTCTTGAAAAAAAAGGCAGAAAGCAAAAAAACTATAGTGAGTGGAACATCCATCAATAAGGAAAAGTTAGAATCCAGTATTAAAGAATTAATAGCTGGACAGTACAAAATCATGAGGCAATCAAGCAGAGTCAAATGGTTTTAAGACACTGAGATCATGTTTGACAAATCTACATTGTAACTTGGGAAAATGTGAAGTTATCAATGGACAAATAACAACTAGTTATTACTTTACTAGAGTGAAAATAGAATGTGTTGTATTACAAAGGTTTTGGGAGGTCTTGGTGCATGAAACATAAATAGGTAGGCATGTACAGCAAGTGATTAGGAAAGTTAATGCAATGTTGATTTTTATTGCAAGGACATGAAATATAATGAAAAGTAAGTTTTAATGCAGCTTATAGGTGTGATGGCATGAGAGTAATGTCAATTGATTTTTTCTTTATAGTTAGGAAAGGATATGTTTGCCTTGGAGGTAAAGCAGAAAAGATTGATTGAATTGATTCCTGGATGAAAGGGGTTGCTGTATGAAGAAATGTTAAGCAGGTGAAGCTTATAAGAGTGAGAGGTAACCTTATTGTAGCAAATAAGATTCTGACATGTATTGACAGGATGGATGCAGGAAAGACATTTCCTCCAGTGGGACCATCCAGAATAAGTATGTGTAGTTTCAGAAAAAGAGATCAGTAATTTACAGTAGAGTTGGAGGGGATTTTTTTTTTCTTTTGAATTCTGTACCCAAGAGGAAGAAGCAACATTGAATACGTTCAGTGTGAAAATTAATATTTATTTGAAGGACAAAGAAGAAAAGGGTACAGGGAGAGAGGTGGAAAGTGGTTTTGAAGCCATGATTTTTACTGAATTGCAGATCTCGGTCTAGGGGCCAATGGCAATGTCCTGCTCCTGTTCTTATGATCTCAGGAACCTCGTGTCTCTGTTCAGTGGTTCAGCTAGTAAATACTTGACCATTATGCACCATATTTCTTTCTGCATCTGTAGAACAGATGAGGATCACTGTATATGCGTGGGTGGTGTATGACCTCCATTGGTTGTGGTCGACCATGGGTACTGCGCCTCTGGTGGTCACTGGGGAGTGGCCTCTTCAGGGTGCAAGCCAGGGCAGAGTTGATATGGAGATCCGTCTGCTGCCCATGCAGTGGGACACTCTCTCCATACCAATGCCAGGCCCAAAGGAACGACAGAAGTCGATACAGTTTGGTGCCAGCAGCATCGCAGGAGTTGCCATGCCGGTGCTGGGTACAGTAGTCAGCTGCCTTCAGGACTCCGACTCTGGATTTTTGCTCAAGGTTTTCTCCCAAAGCCTTTCCCGTGAGCAGGTATAGCCGCAAGGCAGCGGAGGTTTGAAATCGGAGTTTTCCCTCTCCTAGATGAGCTACCATCTGTGGTTAACGAGCCCCATCTGCCCAGAGCAACTGGTTTTAAGGCGCCAGTGGCCCGCCTTTGCCTCTTCTCCTGTCAGTGAGAACAGCTCCACCGGGCATAAGAACTATGCCACACTTGAAGGCCAGGAATTGGACTGGGTTGTCAGAGGCTGTTTGAGACGCACGCCATGAAGAGCATTTGTTTAGCAGTGGGAGCTCGTCCCTACTACCACCCTTCGGCTATGACTACCTTTGGAGCCATCACTGTAAGTATGTATGGAATATGGAATAATAAAGCAGAGGAACAGGACATTTGGCCCACAATGACCTGCCGTCCATTCTGCCAATTTAAACTGCACATCTATAAATTTCCTGCCTCCTTATGTGCCCATATGAATACCTCATGATCATAACTCCTATCATAAATGTATTTTGGTGCCAACTATGGCAGAGCATTCATGGCTTTTAAGTGGAATTGTAAGTCAAAGTTAAACAATCTGATATGATTGCTGAAACAGATTGGAGCCCAGAGAATGACAGTGAACTTCCACTGCGTAATGAGACTATACCCCCCAGTGGCACTCACTGTGTGAAAAGTGGATACAATGTCACCTAAGTTTTCTGCTGCTTCACACTTCAAAATAACCTCTGATTTTATAGGAGATCTGTCAGGTATATAAAATATCATCTGCTGTGAGTATGCCTTTGTTGGAGATTTGATTGTGGCATCTTGGTCTTTATGTAACTGACTATGAACAGTCTGAAAGTCTCCTCTGCGATGCACATTAAAATGTTGATAAGAACCGTGACTTTGGTTAGAACACCCAAAGAGAGTCACAAGGTGGAATTACTGAATGACTAGAACAAGCTTAGTGCACTGTGGATAGGAAAGTGCTCACGGAAATTTATTCATTGTCTTGCAGGAGTATCGGCATAGATTTCAACATTAGAGAGGAATTACTGCTTCAGAATTCAGTCAGCTGGGGTAGACATTATTGAAGAAGCTGCAGTTCTAAAGGGAGGCATTTTTTTAAGCTCCCTTTTTAATCAGGCCAAGTAATTTTGATGGGTCAGTGTAATCTCTTATTAGAATAGGGATTGTGCGGATACAAGTGAAAGAGAACAAACACAGTTGTTTTCCTTGTGAAGGGTTCATTAATCAGTTGTCTGTGACTGACTGTAATGGAACATCAACCTGTCAGCAAAAAAGAAGCAGTTTCACTGTTTGTTTATAGTAAACCTGACTGATTCTTTATGGAATACGCTTGTTTTCAGGTACTGGTGATCGTCCTATAGCGTTTTTATTTAGACAGAAGATCAATAATGTCTACTTACTGTAGTGGAGTAAATTATGATAATGACTCAAAGTGCAGTATACTGTTCTTTACTGCTGCAAGTAAGTGTGCTGCTAGAACCAGCGTGACATAACGTGTAAGAGTCTTGAAGCAAATTTTATTCCATTCAGCACATTAACTTGCTTCAAAAGCTAGTGAACTGGAAAAAGCTTTATTTGTGACAGAATTCTTGATTCCTTGCTAAAGTATGCATTCTATTTTGGAGCTGGTGGCATTAATGTCTCTCTGAGTACCCAGGAAGATGAAAACTGAACTGCAGTGTAGGATGATGCCCGCAAGACATGGTCTGTCTTCCTTTTGGAATGCACAGTACTCTACTCTACTCCACACCACCAGGTTTAGGAAAAGTTATTGCCCTTCAACTGTCAGGCTTTTGAATCATCCTGAATAACTCTATTCACCTCAACACAAAACTGATCACTGAACACAACCTTGGGACTCACTTTTAGGGACTATATAACTCATCTTCTCAGTAAAACCACAAGGCAGAGGAACAGAATTAGGCCATTTTTCCCATCAAATCTGCTCCATCATTTCATCATGGCTGATCCATTTTCCCTCTCAACCACATTCTCCTGCTTTCTCCCGTAACTTTCACGCCCTGACTAAACAAGAACCTGTCAACCTCTGTCTTAAATGCACCCAATGGCCGGGCCTCCCCAGCTGCCTGTAGCAATGAATTCCACAGATTCACCATCCTCTTGCTAAAATAAATTCCTTCTCATCTTCTTTTTAAATGGACGTCCCTCTATGCTCAGGTTGTGCCCTCTGGTCCTAGTCTTCCCCACTGAAAATAACGTCCTGTCTACATATACTCTATCTAAGCTTTCAATATTGGAAAGGTTTCAATGAGATCCCTCGTCATTCTTCTAAATTCCAGCGAGTACAAGCCCAGAGCTATCAAATGCTCCCCATATAATAGGCCTTCCATTCCTGGAATAATTTTTGTGAACCTTCTCTCCAATTTCAGCCTTGCTTTTATATTCTAGTCTTCCTGAAATGAATTCTAACATTGCATTTGACTTTGTCGCCATTCACTCAACCTGCAAGTTAACCTTTAGTGAATCCTGCAGGAGGAGTTCCAAGTCTCTTTGCATCTCAGAGTTTTGAATTCTGAAAACAGATTATGCTTTTATTCCTTTTACCAAAGAGTATAACCATACAATTTCCAAACTGTACTCCATCTGCCATTTCTTTCCCCATTCTCCTCATCTGTCTAAGACCTTCTGCAGCCTCCCTGCTTCCTCAACGCTACCTGCTCCTTCACCAATCTTCATCTCATTTGCAAGCTTGGCCACAAAGCCATCAAATCTTTCACCAAATCATTGACATACTAACGTAAAAAAAGCAGTCCCAATACTAACCCCTGTGGAACGCCACTTTGACAGAGCATTCTGACAGGCTGCATCACTGTCTGGTATGGAGGGGCTACTGCACAGGACCAAAAGAAGCTGAAAAAGGTTTTAAATCTAGTCAGCTCCATCTTGGGCACTAGCCTACAAAGTACCCAGGACATCTTTAGGGAGCAGTGTCTCAGAAAGGCAGCGTCCATTATTGAAGACCTCCAGCACCCAGGGCATGCCCTGTTCTCACTGTTACCATCAGGTAGGAGATACAGAAGCCTGAAGGCACACACCAAAACGATTCAAGAACAGCTTCTTCCCTTCTGCCATCTGATTCATAAATAGACTTTGAATCTTTGGTCACTACCTCACTTTTTTTAAATATACAGTATTTCTGTTTTTACACATTTTTAACTAATCTATTCAATATACGTAATTGATTTACTTGTTTATTTATTATTATGTTTTATTTTTTTTCTCTCTCTGCTAGATTACGTATTGCATTGAACTGCTGCCGCTAAGTTAACAAATTTCACGTCACATGCTGGTGATAATAAACCTGATTCCGATTCTGAATAACTGGCAGCCAACCAGAAAAGATCCTTTGCCTCTTGCCAATCAGTCAATCCTCTATCCACGCTAGTATCTTTCCTGTAACATAATGGGTGCTTATCTTGTTAAACAGCCTCATGTGTGGCACCTTCTCAAAGGCCTTCTGAAAATCCAAGTACATAATGTCCACAGATTTTCCTTTGTCTATCCTGCCTTCTATTTTAGCAAAGAATTCCAACAGATTTCTCAGGCCAGATTTAAAGAAACCATAGAACATAGAACATAGAATAGTACAGCACATTACAGGCCCTTCGGCCCACCATGTTGTGCCGACCCTCAAACCCTGCCTCCCATATAACCCACCACCTTAAATTCCTCCATATACCCGTTTAGTAGTCTCCTAAACTTCACTAGTGTATCTGCCTCCACCACTGACTCAGGCAGTGCATTCCACGCGCCAACCATTCTCTGAGTAAAAAACCTTCCTCTAATATCCCCCTTGAACTTCCCTCCCCTTACCTTAAAGCCATGTCCTCTTGTACTGAGCAGTGGTGCCCTGGGGAAGAGGCACTGGCTGTCCACTCTCTCTATTCCTCTTAATATCTTGTACACCTCTATCATGTCTCCTCTCATCCTCCTTCTCTCCAAAGAGTAAAACCCTAGCTCCCTTAATCTCTGATCATAATCCATACTCTCTAAACCAGGCAGCATCCTGGTAAATCTCCTCTGTACCCTTTCCAATGCTTCCACATCCTTCCTATAGTGAGGCAACCAGAACTGGACACAGTACTCCAAGTGAGGTCTAACCAGAGTTTTATACAGCTGCATCATTACATTGTGACTCTTAAACTCTATCCTTCGACTTATGAAAGCTAACACCCCATAAGCTTTCTTAACTACCCTATCTACCTGTGAGGCAACTTTGAGGGATCTGTGGACATGTACCCCCAGATCCCTTTGCTCCTCCACACTACCAAGTATCCTGCATTTTACTTTGTACTCTGCCTTGGAGTTTGTCCTTCCAAAGAGTAAAACCTCTCACTTCTCCGGGTTGAACTCCATCTGCCACTTCTGCATCCTATCAATGTCTCTCAACAATCTTCAACAATCCTCTACACTATCTACAACACCACCAACCTTTGTGTTGTCTGCAAACTTGCCAACCCACCCTTCTACCCTCACATCCAGGTCGTTAATAAAAATCACGAAAAGTAGAGGTCCCAGAACAGATCCTTGTGGGACACCACTAGTCACAACCCTCCAATCTGAATGTACTCCCTCCACCACGACCCTCTGCCTTCTTCAGGCAAGCCAATTCTGAATCCACCTGGCCAAACTTCCCTGGATCCCATGCCTTTTGACTTTCTGAATAAGCCTACCATGTGGAACCTTGTCAAATGCCTTACTAAAATCCATGTAGATCACATCCACTGCGCTACCCTCATCTATATGCCTGGTCACCTCCTCAAAGAACTCTATCAGGCTTGTTAGGCATGATCTGCCCTTCACAAAACCATGCTGACTGTCCTTGATCAGACCATGATTCTCTAAATGCCCATAGATCCTATCTCTAAGAATCTTTTCCAACAGCTTTCCCACCACAGACGTAAGGTTCACTGGTCTATAATTACCCGGACTATCCCTACTACCTTTTTTGAACAAGGGGACAATATTCGCCTCCCTCCAATCCTCCGGTACCATTCCCGTGGACAACGAGGACATAAAGATCCTAGCCAGAGGTTCAGCAATCTCTTCCCTTGCCTCGTGGAGCAGCCTGGGGAATATTCCGTCAGGCCCCGGGGACTTATCCGTCGTAATGTATTTTAACAACTGCAACACCTCCTCTCCTTTAATATTAACATGCTCCAGAACATCAGCCTCACTCATATTGTCCTCACTGTCATCAAGTTCCCTCTCAGTGGTGAATACCGAAGAGAAGTATTCATTGAGGACCTCGCTCACTTCCACAGCCTCCAGGCACATCGTCCCACTTTTATCTCTAATCGGTCCTACCTTCACTCCTGTCATCCTTTTGTTCCTCAAATAATTGAAGAATGCCTTGGGGTTTTCCTTTACCCTACTCACCAAAGCCTTCTCATGCCCCCCCTTCTTGCTCTTCTCAGCCCCTTCTTAAGCTCCTTTCTTGCTACCCTATATTCCTCAATAGACCCATCTGATCCTTGCTTCCTAAACCTCATGTATGCTGCCTTCTTCCACCTGACTAGATTTTCCACTTCACTTGTCACCCATGGTTCCTTCACCCCACCATTCTTTATCTTCCTCACCGGGACAAATTTATCCCTAACATCCTGCAAGAGATCCCTAAGCATCGACCACATGTCCATAGTACATTTCCCTGCAAAAACATCATCCCAATTCACACCCGCAAGTTCTAGCCTTATAGCCTCATAATTTGCCCTTCCCCAATTAAAAATGTTCCTGTCCTCTCTGATTCTATCCTTTTCCATGATAATGCTAAAGGTCAGGGAGCGGTGATCACTGTCCCCCAGATGCTCACCCACTGACAGATCTGTGACCTGACCCGGTTTGTTACCTAATACTAGATCCAGTATGGCATTCCCCCTAGTCAGCCTGTCAACATACTGTGACAGGAATCCATTCTGGACACACTTAACAAACTCTGCCCCATCTAAACCCTTGGAACTAATCAAGTGCCAATCAATATTAAGTAAGTTAAAGTCACCCATGATAACAACCCTGTTATTTTTGCACCTTTCCAAAATCTGCCTCCCAATCTGCTCCTCAGTATCTCTGCTGAAACCATGCTGACTTTGGTCCATTTTATCATTAGCCTCCAAGTATCCTGACACCTATCTTTAACAATCAACTCCAATGTCTTCCCAAACACTGAGGTCAGACCTATAATTTCCTTTCTTCTGCCTCCCTCCCCTCCTGAAGAGTGGAGTGACATTTGGAATTTTCCAGTCCTCCAGAACTGTGCCGGAAACTAATGATTCTTGAAAGATCATTACTAATGCCTCTTCAATACCTTCAGCCACCTCTTTCAGAATTCTGGGGTGTCGTTCATCTGCTCCATGTGACTTACCCACCTTCAGACATTTCAGTTGTCCACTTCCGCCCCCGACACTCTCACACTTCTGGCATACTGCTAGTATCCTCCAGTGAAGACTGATGTAAAATACTTAGTCATTTCATCCACCATTTCTTTGATTATTACCACCATTAATACCTCTCTAGTATAATATTCCAGCATTCTGATATCTACATACTTTCACATCTCTTTTACTCTTTATATATCTGGAAAAAAAAAATTGGTACCCTGTGATACTTTTGTCTTGCTTACTTTCATATTTCATCTTTTCCCTCCTTATGGTCTTTTTAGTTGCCTTCTGTTGATTTTCAAAACATTCCAGCTCCCCTAACTTACCACTAAATTTTGCTATATTATATGCCCTCTCTTTTGTTTTTATGTTATCATTGACTTCCCTTGTCCTCCATGATTGTAACATACTTCCTGTCCTCCGGGATGTATCCTGCACCTTCCAAATTGCTCCCAGAATTCCAAAATTGCTTCCAGCCTTTGCTGTTCCACTATCATACCTACTAACGTCACTTCCAATCATTTTTGGCCATTTGCTCTCTTGTTACTTTATAATTCACTTTACTCTATTCTAATATGAATATATCTGACTCACTTCTCCCTCTCAAACTGCAGGGTGAATTCTATCATAATATGATTACTGTCTCTGAGCATTACCTTAAGGTCCCTAATCGCATCCAGTTCATTACACAACACCCAATCCAGAACAGCATTTCCGCTACTGGGCTCAAACACAGGTTGCTCTAAAAAGCCATCTTTGTTTGTCTTGGGATCCAGCACCCCTCTACCTGCATTCTGAAATCCGCCATGACTATCGTAACATTGCCTTTTGACATGCCTTTTCCATCTCCTATGTAGTTTTGGAGTTCACAGCCCGGCTATTATTATTTGTTCATTTATTTTTGTTTTTTTTTAATTTTATTTGTACTTACACTGCATGACTTTTGTGCATTGGTTGCTTGTCAGTCTTTCAGTGTAGTTTTTCATTGATTCTATTATATTTCTTTGTTCTGCTGTGAATTTCTGCAAAAACAAAATGAATCTGTCTGTTACTCTCAGATGGATGCAAAATATTTCATGTAATATTTCAAAACATTCCAGTAACAAAGCATTCTGTCTGAGTTAGTGGGCAATATTTAATCCTCAGCATCATTTATAACATACAAAATACTGGAGGAACTCAGCAGGCCTATCTCTGGAGGCGGCTTATATACTGAGGTCTAATGTAAACCCACAGACTCTCACAGATACCAGGAATATACCTCTTCTCATCCTGTTCCTTGTAAAAACACTATCCCCTTCTCTCAATTCCTCTATCTCCAGTGCATTTGCTGTTAGGATGAGGCTCTTCATTCTAGAACAATGGAGATGTCCTCCTTTTTCAAAGAAAAAGGCTTCCCTTCCTCCACCATCCACTCTACCCTCAACTGCATCTCTTCCATTTCTCACACATCAGCTCTTATCCCATCATCCCACCACCCCACCAGCCTCCGTGTCCAGCACATAATTCTCTGCCACTTACACCATCTCACACCATCTCCAATGGGATCCCATCACCATCATCCCATCCCATCATCCACAGGGATCGCTCCTTATGCAATTCCCTACATGACTCCCTTGTCCATTCGTCCTCACTGATCTCCCTCCTGACACTTATCCTTGCAAACGGAACAAGTGCTCCACCTGCCCCTACACCTCCTCCCTTACTACCTTTCAGGGCCTTAAACAGCCCTTCCAGGTGAGGCAAAACTTCACCTGAGAGCCTGTTGGGGTCACATCCTGTGTGTGGTGTTCCCGGTGTGGCCTCCTGTATATCCATGAGACCGGTGTATATCGAGGGACTGCTTCTCTAAGCACTTACTCTCTGTCTGCCAGAACGAGTGGGATCTCCCAGTGGCCACTCATTTTTATTCCACATCCTATTCCCATTCCGATATGTCAATCTGTGGTTTCCTCTACTGTTGTGATGAGGCCACACTCAGGCTGGAGGAACAGCACCTTGAATTCTGTTTGGGAACCCTCCAACCTGATGGCATGAACATGGATTTCTCAAACTTCCGGCAGTGGCCCTCTCCCACCCCCCACACCTTCACCATTCTGCAACCCCTTTCCCCTCTCTCAACTTATCTTCTTGTGCCTGTTGCCTCCCTCTGGTGCTCCACCCCCTTGTTCTTTTTTCCATGGCTTTCTATCCTCTCCTATTAGATTCCCCCTTCTCCAGCCCTGTATCTCTTTCACTAATCAACTTCCCAGTTCCTTACTTCATTCCTCCCTATCCCAGTTTCGCATATCACCCTCTCCCCTCCCCTACTTTTTAGACCTAAAACTCCTCATGTTTTTTTCTCCAGTCCTGCTGAAGGGTCTTGGCCCAAAGCATTGACTATACTTTTTTCCATAGATGCTGCCTGGCCTGCTGAGTTCCTCCAGCATTTTGTGTGTGTTGCTTGGATTTCCAGCACCTGGAGATTTCTCTTGTTCATCATTTTTAACCTTCCACTTAACACTTCATGTTTGTGGGACCTTCTGTTGTGCAAATTGATTGTTTCCCTCTCATTCATTAAAAAAATTGACAGCATGTGAATTAGATTTTGTTGGCTGTAAAATGCTGTTCTAATACTACAAAAAAAACATTGTAGCTATGTAAGTTGATCTTTATTGTTGAAGGTCCAATTGCTGACACAATTTCACCTGTTTTCCTGTCTGTCCAGATGGCAAGAGTAGTCTCCCTTTATTCCTTCAGCTTTTTCTGTGTCCAGAATCACCAACACAATATTATCTTCCCAGCCATATCCCCTTTGTTGAATATCTAGCAGCTGCATTTCAAGCCCCATTAGGTTGCCAGTTGAAGTCCCCTTCAGCTTCCATAGATCATTGAACCTTTGATTGCTCTGTTCTCCCTGCAATGAGATCGAGAAGGATAAATGTATCAGAGAACGTACCACTGGCCTAATGTAAGGACAATTAAATCTATCTTCAGACTCTGCAACAGAACATATATTGCAGATTTGGACACATTGAGAGGACTGTGAGTGAATGAGTTCAAGTTCATGTTTATTGTCATTCAACCATATACTGTACCACCAAACAAAATAATATTCCTCTGGACCAATTTGCACAAAACAGTGCAAATTGCAGTGCACAGTGCGAACTGTCGCACATCACATAAAGTAATAGTACCCCAAATAAATCAAGAAAAAATAAAATATAGTTCGGATGATTGACATTTAACAAAAGGTGCATTTACAGCACAAGTTGAAAAGTAAACAGTATAATGCTACTGGAGCTTCATACGTGTTAAGACCTGGGCGATGGCAGGGAGTTCAGTAGTCTCTCAGGCTGCATCCCATCCCAACAGTCCTTGGCCTTATGATATGGTGCCTCCCACCCTTCTTGACAAAGGGTCAAGAAGATTGTGGGACAGATGGGAGAGAGACTGACAAGCCCTCAGAAGTGAACACCCACCCATTTATCATCTCTTGACATTTTCTTTAGTGATACGCTATTTCCCGTTCTATAAATCAATCCCCAGGTTGTAGCAGACCCTCATCCAGGCCTTCAATTAGATGTAAGTTAAATAAATGACCTAATTTTCCCACTCTTGAAAGGAATCCAAGTACCATGTTCTCTGTGCATTGTGCTCAGAATTTATATTAAATCAGCACTTATCTTGTACTTATAATGATGTAGAATTAGGCCTTGGGCCCATGCCAGCTCCTGGGATGGCAATCAGATTTCCTTCTCCATTATACTCTGTACCTCTGCAGCTTCTTCCCTCTCAGCCATGCCTCTCCAATACCTTATATGCCAGATTTTATTAGTTTAAAGTGGATGCTACGCAAGAGGTTTTCGAAAAGGCTGGCTCGGATGCACAGATCTTAAAAAAGCAACATCTCCAGGGGTGAATCAACACTAAAACTTTCCTTACTATTTAGTAGGCACCAGGACAGAGAATTAGATGCATCATGATGAGCCCTGACAATATTATAAGAGCGGTCCCTAATGAAATATTTTATTTCATTTAAAGACACATACATTAGACTATTGCTTATTAACTACAGCTCCACCATCAGTGCAAGCAAACTCATCTCCAAACTGCTAGACCTGGAACTCTACAATTCCCTTTGCAATTGGACCTTGACTTCCTGATCAAAAGACCACAATCAGTAAGGATATGCAAAGTTCCAAGTAAATTCATTATCAAAGTACATACAGCATATGTCACCATATACTATACAACCCAAAGATTCATTTTCTTGTGGGCATATTCAATAAATCCATAATCAAATAATATTCATAATAGAATCAATGAAAGACCACACCAACCTGGGTGTTCAACCAGTGTGCAAATAACAACAAACTGTGCAAATTCAAAAATAAAGAAATAATAGTAATAATAATTATAAATAAATAAGCAATAAATCGTGAAAACATGAGATGAAGAGTCCTTGAAAGTGAGTCAATAGTTGTGGAAACATTTCACTGATAGTGTAAGTGAAGTTGAATGAAGTGATCCCCTTTCTTTCAAGACCCTGATGGTTGAGAAGCAATAACTGTTCCAGAATTTGGTGGTTCCTGTTGGCAGAAAGTACAGGAGCCTTATAATCATGGCAACAACACCTTTGCTATGATTATCCTCAAAACTGGCATTCTACAAAGCTGTGTCCTCAGCCCCTGCTGCAACTCCCTATCTACTCATGACTGTGCGGCTAGATTTTGCTCTAACCCATCTACAAGTTCCAGGTGCAAAGTTCAAAGTTTGCAGGCGACATGACCGTAGATGGCTAAATATTAATTAATGATGAGTCCGAGTTCAGGAAGAAAGTAGCGAACCTAGTTGCATGGTATCATGACATCAACCCTTCCCTCAATGTCAGCAAAACAAATGACCTGGTCATTGATTCAGGAAGGGGTGCACTGCACCCACTCCTGTTTACATCAACATTGCTGAGGTCAAGAAGACTCAATGCTCCTATTCATGAATGTCACCAATAGCCTCTCATGGTAAAACTGCATAGATGCCTCAGTTAAGAAAGTTTACCAGCACCTCTATTTTCTCAGGAGGCTAAAGACATTTGGCATGTTCCTTTTCACCATCACAGATTTTTGTCTATGCATATAAAAAGCTTCCTACCTGGATGTGTCATGGCTTGATATGGCAGCTGCTCTATCTGAGTCCACTTAAAATGGATGACAATCAAGGATTGCGGGCCTGTGTTTAGTGGTGTTGCACAGGGTCAGTACTGGGATATTTGTCGTCTGCAATTTATGTAATTGATTTAGATGCACAGTACTGTAGCAATTTTGTGTAGTGCTCTGTACTGCTGCCACAAAAAACACATTACATGATATATGTGAGTGATGATAAACCTGATTCTGTTATGAGTCTGTATAGTGGGAACAAGGGCTACGAGAGGGGATCACAGTTGGGAAAAGTGGAAGGAAGAGGAGAGGGAGCTGAAAGCACCAGAGAGGTATTCTGTCATGATCAATAAACCATTTGTCCAGAATCAAATCATCATGCCCAGTGTCTCAGGGCTGAGTGTGTCTGTACCCACACTAACCTCCACTCCTGGCATTCTTTTTCTACCACCTGTCCTACACCCCTCCCACAGCTCTTCACCCTCAACATTTCCAACCTCCCCTGCTCCTGCTATATTTGTCTCCACGTTACCAATTACGTACTGTACAAAAGTCTTAGGAACATTTGCCTCACACTTTTGCACAATAGTGCAAGGTAAGGTTGGAAAGTTTGCGGATGATACTAAAATAGCTGGTAATGCAGAAGGATATGAAAAATATTAAGGTGATCTTGATCAGCTAGGTACATGGGCTGAGGATTGGCGAATGGCTTTCAGTTCTGATAAATGTGGGTATTCTTTCTGGGAGATCAACCAGGCAGGATTGTGCAGGGAATGGTTGGGCCCTGGGAAGTGTTATGGAGCAGAGTGACCCAGGTATGCAATTTGAAAGCTCACTGAAAGTGCATCTCAGGTAGATAGGATGGTGAAGCAGGTGTTTGGCATGCTGGCATTCATTGGTTGGGCCATAGAGTGTTGGAGTTGGGAGGTTTTGTTGCAGTTCTATAAGACTTTGGTGAGGCCTCACTTGACGTATTGTGTACCATTTTGGTCACTCTGATATAGAAATGATGCTATTAAAAGATTTACTGAACTTGGGGGCCTGAGTTACAAGGATAGGTTCTGCAGGCTAACACTTTTTTTCCCCTAGAATGTAGGAGATTGAGGGATGACCTCACAGAAGTACTAGGGCCATAGATGGAAGCGAAAGAAATTAATCTTTTTTCCCCAGAGAGGAAGGGCTAAAAACAAAAGGGAACAGATTTAAAAGGGATATCAAGGGAAGCTTTTTCACACAAAGGGTGGTGCACATTGCCGGCAAATGTGGTTGAGGCAAACACATTAGCAATGTTTAAAAGCCATCTAGATAAGTAAATTGATAGAGTATTCGATAATGCTCTTCTATGATGCAAAAAAACTGTGGAGGAGAAAGCATTAAATTGAATCTTTGTTGATACCCAAGAGTAGAATAGGACTGGCTCAGAAGGTCATCTATCTTTAGGTACTTCTGGAGTACAGCATGAATTGTGCAGTTTTCAAGTTCACTGCTCTCTCATGGTTGGTATTTGAAAACAACAGTTCAGCAAGATTGCCTGACTAGTCACCATTCCAGAGTTATAAATTGAAGCCAGCAAAGTACTGCACACTTTGAATTACTGTCCATTGAATTGTAGCTACCAACATAAACAAAAACAAATCTGCTTTTGACCAACTTCAGTTTTAATTACTGAGGAACAAACTACATTCTCCCTTTTCAATCGTGCCCTCTTAATCCACCTACCTCAATAGCATTAAATCAATTTGGCACTTCCAATACTTAACACAAAAATACAACTGCAGATGCTGTGGATCAAAGAATACGTACACAACACTGGAAGAACTCAGCAGGTCAGGCAGCATCCGTGAGAAAAGAGTAGCCAACGTTTCGGGCCGAGACCCTTCATCAGGAATGGGGGGGGGGGGGGAAGAGAGGGCCAAAGCCCAGTAATAGAGATGGGGGGGGGTAGGGCCTAGAGGCACCAGGTGGAAAATCAGAGGAAAGATAAAGGGGGAGGGGGAGGGGATAAGCATGAAAGAACTGTAGAGATAAAGAAGCAGAAAGTTGAAAGGGGAGAGAGGCAGAGAGGGACCTGGGAGGGGAAGGGAGAGGGGGAGGGAATTACCAGAAATTGGAGAATTCAATGTTCATACCACCAGGCTGGAGGCTACCCAGACGGTAGTTGAGGTGTTGCTCCTCCAACCTGAGTTTGGCCTCATCATAACAGTAGAAGAGGCCACATATGGACATATCTAGATGGGAATGAGAGGCAAAGTTGAAGTGGGCGGCAACCGGGAGGTCCTGTCTATTGTGTAGGTGCTTGACGAAGCGGTCCCCCAATCTGCGTCAGGTCTCGCCGATGTAGAGGAGGCTGCACCGGGAGTTCCAAATGCAATAGACGATTCCAGCAGACTCGCAGGTGAAGTGTTGCCTCACCTGGAAGGACTGTCTGGGGCCCGGAATGGTGGTAAGGGGGGAGGTGTGGGGACAGGTGTAGCATTTGCGCTTGCAGGGATAAGTGCCAGGTAGGAGTTCTGTGGGGAGGGACGTGTGGACCAGGTAGTTGCGGAGGGAATGATCCCTGCAAAAAGCTGAGAGGGGTAGGGAGGGAAAGATGTGCTTGGTGGTGGGGTCCTGTTGAAGGTGGCGGAACTTGCGGAGGATAATATGCTGGATCCGGAGGCTGGTGGGGTGGTAGGTGAGGACAAGGGGAACCCTGTCCCTGTTGTGGTGACGGGAGGATGGGTTAAGAGCTGAAGTGCAGGAAGTGGAGGAGATGCGGGTGAGGGCATCTTTGATGACGCCAAATGCTTACCAATGCTTACTTTGGGGGGGAGAAAGGCAAAAATATTTTGGGCCAAGTGGGTAAATTAATGCCTGACTTGTTAAGTGTTTCCAGCATTTTTGGTTTTTCATTCCAATTTCCAGCATCTGCAATTTTTTATTTTGAGTTTCAGCATTTGCCAAGCATGTGGGAAACAGGAAAGCAATGGCCCACTGTGGTGGTGTGATGCTACTTCCTTTCAGTCCACACTAATTGCTCCACGTTCCATCCGGCTGAATTGCTGACTGTCAGCTGCCCATGGGTCAGCTCATTCTGGACTCTCATATATGTTCAGCTGTAGGTGAGAGCTTGAAGTAACCTGGAGGTTGGATGCCTGCAGCCGCATTTGACCTCTCATGGCACGTATGAACTCAGCATTGATGTGCATGTCCTTCTAATCAGCTAACAGCTTTTTGCTGAGAAAGCAAGTACCCCATTCATATGACAGGCTGGGAACATTGCGTAGACTAGGATCCATGAACACATTTGATGTTCCTATCGTTCTAGAAGAGGTGAGCTGATTGGAATTTATTTATTAATTTATTGTTTACTTACTAATTTATTGAGGTACAGCATGGACTATTCCCTTTGGCCTTTTGAGCCATACTGCCCAGCAACCCCCAGTATAACCCTGGACTAGTCTTGGGACAGTTTACAGTGACCAGTTAACCTGCCAACCTATACGTCTTTGGACTATGGGAGGAAACTGGAGCACCTGGACAAAACCCATGTGGTTCTTACAGACAGTGGTGGCTAATGTACCAGTACTCGGTCAGTGGTACTGTAAAACTTTGTGCTAACCATTACACCACTGTGTTGCCTCTTTCAGCTTTAGTGACCTGTGCTGATGTTGATGAGCATTTCCCCTTCTGCAGTAATCCAGAACCAAATACAAAGTCAGAAGTGAAATCATCAAGTACATTCATCCAGAAGGATCAATGGAATTCCTGACTTCTTTCAACACACAAATCCAAACAGTCGAGCTCCGTTGAAGCTTTTAGAAATATATTTATTAGGCAACAGTAGGTCAACAGGCCTACATTGTCAATGTGAGTTGATGACAAGAAAATCAGATGAAAATTTTTGGGCGTATGAGAGTTAGTGGGCATTAAACTGAACAGGGAACAAGCAGTAAAAATGGGACACAATGAAATCTTGTTCAGAGTTATAGACAATAGGTGCAGAAGTAGACCATTCGGCCCTTCGAACCTGCACCGCCATTTTGAGATCATGGAAGTTCAATGTCCTGGTACAGGATATTAAAGTTCAATGGCCTGATGCATGATTTCAACAGTTCTGTCCCTCCCACAGTTGCCCCTGCAGCCACTGAGTTCATCCAGCAGATTGTTTGCTGCAGGGAGATAAATAACTGGGAGCTGTGCTCTGACTGCCAATATAGGCTCAATGAGCCAAATATCCTCTGTGTCAGAAGAACATATAAGAAATATGAAGTAATAATTGGAACAGTTCAAAGATGGATAAATCGAGTTATCACTGTCATGTATATAATATTAGCTGTGAGCAGGCTGTATTTATTAAGGATTATGTCATGTGACATGCTGTTGTCGGGGATGCAATAATGGAAATTGAGAGTTCCAGAGAGGCAATCTGAGAGGAACCCCTGAATAAAGAGGACATACCTTGTTTTGGACATGCCATGCCTTGTGCACCTGCATACACTGCAAAATTATTGGATGTGTGGAATCCATAAAAAATGTGTAACCACAACTTCAAGCCATTCATGAGCTAAATGAATTTTGGAGTCATCTCAGTTTGTGAAGAGATGACATTGGTTCCTTTGTTCAAGTAGGCATTGAAAATTTATGTTACGCAACAACAGCAGATCGTTAAATCTACTACTGTATATGCAGTAACTGGCATTGGGCAGAAATGAAAGGAAAAAATAAAGTCATCGAATGGCATCTGCCGTAATTCAGCAGAAATGACTCAGTAGCATCACAACATACCAAGCTGGCCTGATCCTGAAGGATGTCCGAATCAGAATCAGAATCAGAATCAGATTTATTATCATTGGCATGTGATGTGAAATTTGTTAACTTAGCAGTAGCAGTTCAATGCAATACACGATCTAGCAAAGAAAATAATAATAATGATAATGATAATAATAATAATAATAATAATAAAATAAATAAATAAATAAATTATGTATATTGAATAGATTAAAAAACATGCAAAAACAGAAATACTGTACATTAAAAAAAAGTGAAGTAGTATCCAAAGATTCAATGTCCATTTAGGAATTGATTGGCAGAGGGGAAGAAGCTGTTCCTGAATTGCTGAGTGTGTGGCTTCAAGCTTCTGTACCTCCTACCTGATGGTAACAGTGAGAAAACTGGGTGCTGAACGCCCTTCATAATGCCTTTCTGAGACACCGCTCCCTGAAGATGTCCTGGGTACTTTGTAGGCTAGTACCCAAGATGGAGCTGACTAGATTTACAACCTTCTGCAGCTTCTTTCAGTCCTGTGCAGTAGCCCCTCCATACCAGACTGTGATAAAGCCTGACAGAATGCTCTCCACAGTACAATTATGGAAGTTTTTGAGTGTATTTGTTGACATGCCAAATCTCTTCAAACTCCTAATAAAGTATATCTGCTGTCCTGCCTTCTTTATAACCACATCGATTTGTTGGGACCAGGTTAGATCCTCAGAGGTCTTGATGCCCAGGAACTTGAAGCTGCTCACTCTCTCCACTTCTGATCCCTCTATGAGGATTGGTATGTGTTCCTTCATCTTATCCTTCCTGAAGTCCACAATCAGCTCTTTCATCTTACTGACATTGAGTGCCAGGTTGTTGCTGCAGCACCATTCCATTAGTTGGCATATCTCACTCCTGTACGCCCTCTCATCACCACCTGAGATTCTACCAACAATGGTTGTATCGTCAGTAAATTTGTAGATGGTATTTAAGCTATGCCTAGCCACGCAGTCATGTGTATATAGAGAGTAGAGCAGTGGGCTAAGCACACACCCTGAGGTGCATCAGTGTTGATCATCAGCAAGGAGGATATGTTATCATCAATCTGCACAGATTGTCGTCTTCTGGTTAGGAAACCGAGGATCCAATTGCAGAGGGAGGTACAGAGGCTCAGGTTCTGCAACCTCTCAATCAGGATTGTGGGAATAATGGTATTAAATGCTGAGCTATAGTCGATGAACAGCATCCTGACATAGCTGTTTGTGTTGTCCAGGTGGTCTAAAGCCACGTGGAGATCCATTGAAATTACATCTGCCATTGGCCTATTGTGGCAATAGGCAAATTGCAATGGTCCTTGTTGAGGCAGGAGTTCAGTCTAGTCATGACCAACCTCTCAAAGGATTTCATCACTGTCGATGTGAGTACTACCGAGCGATAGTCATTAAGGCAGCCCACATTATTCTTCTAGGCACTGGTATAATTGTTGCCTTTTTGAAGCAACTGGGAACTTCCGCCCATAGCGGTGAGAGGTTGAAAATGTCCTTGAATACTCCCGCTAATTGGTTGGCACAGGTTTTCAGAGCCTTTCAAAGTACTCCAGACATCCCACCTCTCCCTGAAGTTCCAGGAGTCTCCCACATATTGAGAAAGGCTCCCTGACACCCACAAATTATATACAATATCCCGGAAATCAATTTTTTTGTGAGCAAGCGAGCGAGAGGGAGAGACAGACAGACAGAGCATCCTGATTGGTCTCTCTTTGTGCTAAGTAGACCTATCAGTTTTCTCTGTGGGCGGGCTTTACAGTCGACCTCTCTCTCTCTTTCATTGTCCATCAGTTCAGTTTAGTGTCCTGCAGTGCCATGGCAGTGTGTTCCAAAAAAAGAAAATTTAAAAGTCTGAGATTAAAGGGAAGCTGAGATTCAAAGAGCTCTGCCAGTTGATGAAGCTGCTTTTGGTGCTGACGAATTCTAATTGTGATGTAGAAAGGGCATTCAGCATGGTGTGTAACATTAAGAGAGAATTCAGAAGTCAGCTGTCTCATAAAACACTTGTGAATCCAATGTCTTGCAAAATTAACAGATTCATTGACACAGACTGCTATGAGGTTGAGACTTCCAGCAAGATGCTCAAATCTGTCAAGCAAGCCACATCACAGTACAAGGAAAGTTTGAAAAAGAAATAGAAAAGCTATTTGCATTAGCATTTAGCTATTAGCATTGAGACTGCCAACAAAATACTCAACTATATATATATATATATATATATATATATATATATATATATATGAGTGTGTGTGCGTATAAATAGTTTCAATATGTTCAATATGTGATCAAATAAATTGTTGTGTTCTTTCATAATGAAATGTCCTGCATACATACACCTTTGGAGGTCGACTGGAGGGGGGGATGTGGGGTTGCGGGGGGAGAGGGCGGTGGTACTACCTCCATGAAATGAGTTTTTGCAGGGTGGAATGTCTGGTACTCCATCTGGACCTTCTGCCTTGTGAGGGTTCACTCTCTTTAAAGACAGCCTGACATCGATCTCTGAGAGGGGGATCACAGAGTCATCAGGTGCAGCAGGGATCTTCACAGTTATAGTTGTGTTCTCCCTTTCAAAACGTGCATAGAAGGTGTTCAGTTCATTTAGTAGTAAAGCATCGCTGCTACTCATGCTATTGAGTTTTGCTTTGTAGGAAGTAATGTCCTGCTGACACTGCCAGAGTTGTCGTGCATCCGATGTCGCTTCCAACGTCATTCAAAATTGTTTCTTCACCCTTGAAATAGCCCTCTGCAAATCATTTCTGGTTTTCTGGTACAGGCCTGGGTTAAATGCCACAGATGTAGCCTTCAGCAGATGATGTACCTCCTGGTTCATCCATGGCTTTTGGTTTGGGAATGTACAGCAAGTCTTTGTAGGCACACACTCATCCACATAGGTTTTAATGAAATTGGTTACAACTGCAGCATACATATCCAGGTTTGAAGATAAATCCCTGAATGTAGTTCAGTCCACCGATTCAAAGCAGTCCTGTAGGTGCTCCTGTGCTTCCCTTGTCCATACCTTCTTGGTCCTCACTACTGGTACTGCAGTCTTCAGTCTCTGCCTATACTCAGGGAGTAGAAGTACAGTCAGGTGATCAGACTTCCGGAAGTGAGGGCGTGGAATAGCACAGAAGGCATTCTTGATGGTGGTGTAACAGCAGTCCAGTGTATTGTTTCCTCTGGTATTGCAAGTGATCTGTTGACGGCCACATGCTGAACGTCTACTTCACATTATCCCTCAGCAATCCATTTTTACAAATGTTCAAATGTTTAAAATTCAAAGTAAATTTATTATCAAAACGCAGATGCTATATGCTGGCTTGAGGTTCATTCCTTGCAGGAATTAGCAGTAGAACAGAGAAATGCTATAGAATCAATGAAAAGCTGCACACAAAGACTAACAAACAACCAATGTGCAAAGAAATAGAGATGAAATAAATAATACCGAGAACACGAGATGTAGAATCCTTGAAAGTGAGTCCATAGGATGTGGAATCAATTCAGATTTGAGGTGAGTAAAGTCACCCACTGGTTCAGAATCCTGATGGTTGAGAGGTAATAGCTGTTTCTGAACCTGGTGGTGTCTGTCCTTGACAGTGCTACATGGTCCTTATGCACTAAAGACACTGTCTACCATATTGTTTAGCTAGCACTGTGCTAAATAAGATAAACTCAGAACAACTAAGACTGCCATAAATTAGGAATCTCTGAAATGCTTTGGACCAGTATGAACTGGAGAACTGTATTGTCTGGCAGTATGTCACCCCATTGCAGGGCACATTCCTCAGTCTAGCAAGAGTAGTTAGAGTGGATGAAGAAGTGTAGATGAACATGCCACAAATAACATCAGATAAGAAAACAGTATGCTGAATGTGTAGCAATAAGAAAATAGCCAAGATTGGCAATGCAATTGGTTAAATTAGTCAAACAGACATACTTTATTGATCACGAGGGAAATTGGGTTTTGTTATAGCCGCGCCAACCAAGAATAGTGTAGAAATATAGCAATATGAAAACCATAAATAATTAAATAATAATTTAATAATTAAATAATAATAAGTAGCTAAGTTATGGCACTTTACTATTAAGAAATTTTGGCCATACACTGGAAGTATCTGGAAAGTTGCTCACAAATTAGGGAAATTGCAATACAAAATATCACAAACATGAGAAAATCTGCAGATGCTGGAAATTCAAAGCAACACACACAAATTCTGGAGCTCAGCAGGTCAATCAGCATCTGTGGAAAAGAGTAAACAGTCAATGTTTCAGGCTGAGACCTGTCAGGACTTGTTATACAGAATATCATGTGTTTTAAACAACAGAATGAGTATCTGATGGATAAAACTAAGCAATCACACTGCCAAAGGATCAGATTTGTCAATGAAAAATATAATGATTGTTATTTAAAATTCAAAATGTAAATAAAATATTATATGTGTGCTTAAATCAAAAGTTCAAAAAGATACACATTTCATTTTCCAATATGATTTGATTTTCTGCAGGAATCTAGCCAAAAGTACAATGGGAATTAATCCTCCTGTTTCATTGAATGCAACTCAAACAACTAAGCAACTTAATTGATGAATACCCCATTCACCAACTTAAGTGTATAGAAGATTAGTTATCCAATAGAAAGTAAAGTGTGGAGATAAATGGGTGTTTCTCTGGTTGGCAGTCAGCGGTGAGTGGAGTGCTTCAGGGATCGGTGCTGGGCCTGCATTTGTTCACGATGTTCATTAATGATTTGAAAGAGGGGACTGAGTATGGTTTATCTAAGTCTGCTGAAGATACTAACTTGAGTGGAAAAGCAATTTGTGCAGAGGATGCAGAGAATCTGGAGAGAGATATAGATAGGTTAAGTGAGTGCGCAAGGGCCTAGCTGATGAAGTACAACTTTGGTAAATGTGAGGTCATCCACTTTGGTAGATAAAAATAGAATTAAATGGTGAAAGATTGGAGCATGCTGTTGTGCAGAGGAACTTAGGGAAGTTAGTACATGGATTGCAGAAGGTTGGTTTGCTGGTGCAATAGGTTATCGAGAAGGCAAATGGAATGTTGGCCTTCATTGCTAGAGGAGCTGAATTCAAGAGCAGAGAGATTATGCTGCAAATGTGAGGCCGCATTCTTATTTGAAGAAAGATGCACTGGCTTTGGAGGTGGCGCAAAGGAAGTTCTCCAGCTTGATTCTGGAATTAAGGGGGTTTGCTTATGAGGAGAGATTAATTTGCTTGAGATTGTACTTGCTGGAATTCAGAAGAATGAGAGGGAAACATATAAAATTATAGAAGAGATAGATAGAGTCAAGAAAATTTTTTACAGGAGTGAATGAGATTAGATCTATGGGACAGAGGCTCAAAACTTAGATTTAGTATGGCAATGAGGAGCAACTGCTTTTCCCACAGAGTAGTGAATTCATGGAATTCTCTGCCAATTAAAGCTGTAAAGACTCTCTTATTAAGTATATTTAAGACACAACTAGTTAGAATTTTGCATAACAGAGGAATTAAGTGTAACCTGGAAAAGGTAGATCAGCCATGATCTTATTGAATAGCGGAGCAGACTCGATGGGCCAGATGGCCTACTTCGATTTCTATTTATGTTCTGATGAAGTGAGTCATATCAGTGGTGTCACAGGTGAATTATACTTCTGAAGACAGCAAATCCTCAGTGGAAGTGTTGTTACACAGAAGATGTACATATATATAAAGTTTTAGGGCTTGAAATTACGTTTAAGAAATAAATGGCATCTTATTGAGTTGGAGAGACCAGCTCTGACAAGCTGAAGTTTGCACGCAGGCAGTGTGGCGGAGAAATAACATAATTGAGCACAGACTTAAAAGAATAAAAAGCAGCTGGAGAACTGCTTCTTGTTCTCAAATGGTTTAGGGTCATTTGATAATCCTGCCAGAAATAGCACATTGTGGGTGTTTTATATGAGGAAAATTCCGTCTTTGTTACTAAGTGCATTAGCCATCGATTTTACCCACTTTTTACAGATTTGATTCCACTTTGCATCTCTGCCTGATTGGCATTCATGCTCTCACACATGTTTAACACCAGTGACCACAGTTGAATTTCTCTTATTTTTTGGATCACATCATAAGAAATAACTACATTTGATGATATGCAGCAGTGATTGACACCGACAGCACCGTGTCCCATTATCCCCTAAATTCAAGAGACAAGGTGAAAGGAGATAATGGAGTAAAGTAAAGTAATTTGCTAATTGCTTCTGATGCGATTGACAGCAGTTTTTTTGACAGAACTTCTTTAATGGTTTGTTTTCCATACATTGAGACAAATAAAACCGTATTGTTGCCATGGGAAGAAACTTCAAATGCAGGGAACATAAGACTGGATAAAGAGCACATTTGGCCCATCATTTCTTGCATTCCTAGATTCTGACATTCAAGCTATGTTGTATGTAAGTAATGTAGCAGTTAGTATAATGTTATTGCAATACCAGCGACAGGGGTTCAATTCCCACCACTGTCTCTAAGGAGTTCATATATTCTTCTTTTGATTTTGACTTTAATTTATACTTCTCTCTTTGGAGAGAGGTGACTTGATGGAAGTGTGGAGGTGTATAAGATGATAACAGGCACAGATTGAATGGATAGCTAGAGACTTTTCTCACAGGCCTGCACGCAGAGCTTGATTTTAAGGTGATTGGAGGAAAGTACGGAGGGAAGTTAGAGGTAAGTTTTGTTTTTTTCCAGAGTAGTGAATGTGTGGAACACCCTGCCAGGGGTGACAGTAGAGGCAAATACATTAGGCACATTTAAGAAACTCTGATAGGCACATAGATGATAGAAAAGTGGAAGGCTATGCCGGAGGGAAAGGTTAGATTATCTTAAAATAGGTTAAAAGTTTGGCATAACATCACTGGGTCGAAGAGCCTGTATTGCACGGTAATGTAGGTTCTATGTAATTTTATAGTCAACACTCCTTTGCTCTGAAATCCCTGAAGAACTATCAACTTACTAGCCACATGGCATAGACCATAGTTGAGAAATGAATCCAAGGATCAGTGAAAGCAAGAAGCAGTCAATTACAAATGTATGTTAAAAATACTCAAGTATAGAGAAATCATCCTGAAACATATTTTCAAATTATTCAGTATTAAATGGTGCTGCAAACCTCAGCAATCAGAGGGGAGCTAAGCCTATGAGGAGTGAGATATCTTTGATGATTAAAGCAAAGCTTTGCTTCAAAAATAAATTAAATTATAAGATCATGAGCCGAACAGAAATATTAGGTGTATGTTTAAAGTGAAAATTATTGTGGCTTTTTGAAATTTGGCTCTACACATGACTTGTTATTTGGGCATTGTCGCTGTCGATTTGCTTCAAACATTCTACGCCATGCCAGTCTACAATTGTGGTGCCAGTCTCCCCATCTGCCTACTGATAACACCAGAAGAATAGGCAGATCATGAAATCATTGAGACACCTCAGATTCTGACAGAGTGGGTGCCAAGAAGCTGTTTCCTCCAGCTGGAAAGCCTGGCATAATCTTAGGATAACAAAGCAGCCTTTTGGGAGAAATCTCGTTGTTCAGAGGGCTGTAAATCTTTGGAATTCACAATGAATTCACATATTTGAGCACATTGAATGCTGAGATAGATTTTTAGACAGAAAGAAATCAAGGGTCATGGAAATCAGGTGGGATCTTGCCAAATGACAAAACCAGGTTAAAGAGCTGGAACATTAACTGACAGAGATTGCTGGTGAGTGAATTACAGCAGTTGGCATGTTTGGTGGAAGTTGGCAGAAAGAGAATGCATTCACTAACTTTGACCACCTGCCTGAGGCCATTGGACTTTACGAATCCACATCCTTTGCAGCTTCACTTCTGACAAGGTTCTCAACATACGTCTCTTCCTACTTCCCCTTAAGCATGTCCCTAGAGGATTTCCTGGTCTTTTGACTCAAGATCCTCATCCGCCCTTTGCTGGCAGTTGTCTCTTCTGCTGTGTCTGAAAGTAAGGGAGACCATTTTGCCAGAAACCTATTTAGACCTCTAGAGTGAAGAGAACTGGTTCAGACTCAAAGTGGGTTCTTTTTAATCAATGCAGGCTGATTTTAATCATTATTAATAAACCTGAACCTTGAAAATGTGCTCAAATGAAACCATACACAAAATGCTGGTGGAACTCAGCAGATCAAGTAGCCTCTATCAAAATGAATAAATGATCAACGTTTCAGGCAATGACCATTCTTCCATAGATGCTGTCTGACCTGCTGAGATCCCCCAGCATTTTGCATGTGATGCTATGGATTTCCGACATCTGCAGAATCTCTTGTGTTCCCATTGAAATCAGCTATGCGGTTAGCACTGAAGACACAAGAGACTGCAGATGCTGGCAGCTGAAGCAACCAACAATTTGCTGAAGGAGCTCAGTGGGTCAAACAGCGTATTTGAGAACCAAAAGAACTGCTGATATTTCAAACCTGCATTAGTTAGCATTGAGTGTTTGCTGATGTCATAATCCTGTATGGATTAGACTGGATGCAGGAGAATCGGAATCATCTTTATTATCACTGGCATACCATATGTCATGACATTTTTTGTTTATTGGCATCAGTACAGAGCAAAACATAACAAATTACTATAAGTAACAAACATAAATAGTGCAATAGAAGAATAGTGGGTTAGTGTTCATGGGCTGATGGACCATTCAAAAATCTGATAGCAGAGGAAAAGGTGTTCCAAAAGCATTGAGTTGGGTCTTCAAGCTCCTGCACCTGCTACCTGATACTGCACATGAGAAAAGGGCATGTCCTGGATGGGGTGTATTCTCAATGCTGCCTGCTACCTTCTTGAGGCTCCACATTTTGACGATGTCCTTGGAGACGGGGAGGGTTGTACCTGTGATGGAACTGGGTGAGTCTACCACCCACAGAAGCCTCTTCTGATCCTGTGGATTGGAGCCTCCATATCGGGCAGTGATGTAACGATACAGAATGCTCTCCACTGTACATTTGTAGAAATTCCCTAGAATCTTTGGTGACATACCAAGTCTCCTCAAGCTCTTAATGAAATATACTTGTTTATGACAGGTTAATTGCCTATCATAACCCTGCCAAACTTTTCCCAGCACTACGTAATTTAGGCACCAAGCGCATTTAACAGGGTGAGCTGAATTGGATTCAGCAGCTCTCCTGTATAAGTTTTCTACATGCACCTTCTATTCCGCTTTGAAGGGAAGATGTGGATCCTGTATATATTTAAAAATTTGAGATAAACAAAATAAACCACAAAAAGAAAGCAACAAAATTTTTTAAAAATCCAACTCATTTCCAGGATTAGAATCCCCTTTCATATGAATGGGGATTCTAAACCTATCTCAGCTCTTGTTCAGTTCTGGAGTATTGGATGTCACTGAGTTTGTCCCATTCTTATGTCGATCTTCAGAACCCTTGGCCACAACCAAGAGCTTTTCTCAGAGTTAGGACTCTGTATATGTAACTTACCCACGTAGACACGGAGCCAAATCCACACACGTGCCTACACACACTCTCCTAGTTTGCTGTTGCCATTGGTGGAATTACATCTCTGTGCATAAGCAACTGGACGCTCGCTGTATGCTGTGTTCTGAGCAACGCTGATGGTGACGTTTCCAGATGACAACTCATCAAGTGTGCGGTAACAGTAACATTGGTTGGTGCTGAGCGTAGATGGGGTAACTCCAGCAGCTTGGCTTTGATCCTGACATTAGATTTGTACATGTTCTCCCCCGTGACCAGGGTGGTGATGGGGAGGGGAGGGGCTCACTACCTCTGTTGCTCCGTTTTCAGAATCAGGTTTAATATCACTGACGTTTGCTGTGATTTTGTTTTTTTGTTTGGCTGCAGTGCAGTGCAACACCGGACACAAGTACTATAAATTACAATATGACATAAGCAGTGCAAAAACAGAGCAGAAATAGTGAGGTACTGTTTACGGTTTCATTCATGTACCTCCTTCCTGATGGTAGTCATAAAAAGCAAGCGTATCCTGTGTGATGGGGGTCCTTAATAATCGATGCCACCCTTTTGAGTCATCTCCTTTTGAAGATGTCCTTGATGCTGGCGAGGTTTGTGTCCATGATGGAGCTGGCTAAATTTGAAACCCTCAATAGCTTTTTCTGACTCTATGCAATGGCTTCTCCATACTAAAGATGATGCAAGCTATTAGAATGCTCTCCATGCTACATCTGTAGAAATTTGCTCGGGTCATTGGTGACATACCAAATCTCCTCAAACGCCAAGCAAAATATAGCTGCTTTTGTGCTTTCTCCATAAATGCATCAATATGTTGGTTGCAGGATAGATTTTCAGATATGCTAACAGCCAAGAACTGGAAACTGCTCACCCTTTCCACTGCTGACCACTCGATGAGGACTCTTGTGTTTTCCCTTGACTTTCCCTTTCTGAAGTCCACGATTGATTCCTTGGTCTTACTAACGTTGAGTGCAAGGTTGTTATTGTGAAACCACTCAACAAGCTGATCTGTCTCACTCCTGTACGCCTCCTCATTGCCACCCAATCCACTTTCCTTCTGGTACATCCAAAGGATGTACAAATGTTCAGTGAAATTGCTAATTTAATGTTTTTTTCTTGTCATCGGAGTGAGTGGTGATCTTTCAGTGATATATAAAATCATGAGGGGCATAGATGTGGTGAATATGGGCAATCTCTTTCCCAAGGGTGGGAAATCAGGAACCAGAAGGTTTAAGTTTATGTTGAGTGGGGAGAGATTTAATAGGATCTTGGGGGACAACTTTTTCACCCATAGAGTGGTCAGCACAGTATATAAATCAACAGTTAGAGGAGGTGGTTGAGACATGTATGTTAACAAGTATTAAGTGGTAATTGAATGGGTACCAATTAAAGGTTTAGAACAGGGGTTTCCAACCTGAGGTCCATGGATTCCTTGCTTAATAGCATTAGTCCATAGCATAAAAAAGGATGAGAACCGTTGGTTTAGAAGGGATATGGTCTGAATGTGGGCAAATGGGACTAACTAAGATGGAAATCTTGATTCTTATGGACCAGATGGGCCAAAGATCTTTTTTCTATGCTGTACAACTCTCTGACTAAGTGGATGTGGGCAGAGATTGTTAATGGGCATGTGAGAGAGAGCAGGTTGCAAAAAAAATAGATAGGGAAGAGGTTGATGCGATTTCTCTGAGAGACAGCAACATTTCAATGGACCAAATGGCCTCCTTTCACAGTGTGATAAACATGCAAACTGCTTTGTATTATCTGCACTGGAGAAGCCAAAAAATGTTTTGAATACTTTGCTCATTATCTACCCTTATCACCAATATTGATAAACAATTTATATCTCTGTCACACTCTGTGGGTTTGTCAGATCTAATTCAAAATTTCATTGCGCAAGTCTTGAAACATGCTTTATTTTGCAAATAAAAGTACAAAACATCCTTTGCTTTTCCACTGGACTGTAAAATTGTTTATTTGTCTTTGATAGATCAGGTTGGTTGACTCAGAGATCTGAGGTGAATAAACCTTCCTGCAGTATCACACTCACTTCTGTCAATAAGTTGCTTGAACACAGTACATTTCAAGGATAAAAGACAATTTTTTTAGACACAATTCATGTTGTTTTCTAGTGTGGTAGACAATATTAAGTAAATAGATTGTGAAACTAAATGACCGGTGTTTCACGGAGTGAACTGCTATGATCCAAAATACAGTGTATGAAAGCAGCTTCTAGACTAATTTTCGGGAGGATTTGGATAAATACTTGAAAAGGGCAAACTGATAGGAAAGAGTAGGAGTTTCAGCCTACTTGGAGAGCTCTTTCAAAGTGCTGGCATAGGCATGGTGAACTGAATGGCCTCTTTTCATGCTGCATTTGATATTTTGCAAAATAATTCCCCTAGGGAATTTGAGGCAGACTCCCTTCTTTCCAGAAATAGCAGGCTGCTCAATTCCAGCTTAATCATCTTGTACATATGCTGTAATAATTCTTGAAAATAAAATCAGTACTCGTCGACTGGATCAAAATCAAGACGAAACGAAAATATGTTATTGCTGAGGGAAAATGTGCACATTTTAAATAATATTGAAGAGGTATCTCTGGATGTTTTTTTTTATCAGGAAGGACATTGAAAGAAGAACAATTGAATCCAAATGCAAATAGCTAAAAGACTGATGTCTTGAAATTTAAGAGTGCTAAATAGTAACGGCTGTGCATTTGACTCTGCTTCCAAAATTCGGTTCCACTGAAGTCATATGCAGCCACTACTAGTTTGCTCTGCCAAACTGGGATGAATTTCTCAGTGAGTGATAGATGGAGTTTTGCTCACAGAGGGTTTCAAATGATAAGGGGAATGTCAGGGTTGAAGCATGGCTTAACAATGATTCATTTGAATGGTGAAACTGGCTCAAAGGCCTGAATGGCTTGTTCTTCTGAGCCGTAACTGCACACTTGAGAATGAAGGGAGAAAGTATGTTTCCCTGCAGCATGGACAGTATGTGAAATGACCAGAGGTGGAGAGGCTGAGGGAGTTAAAGGTAGTTTCAGTTAATGGATGGAGTGGCGGGATCTCGCAGTTAAATACAGCCGGTGCTGAGCCCCATTGATCTGAGAGCAGAATTATAAATCTTATCATGGTAGCTGAGGTAATTTAAATTTTAGATTAATTAAAATAATAGAATTAGCAAAAGTTAGCTTCATTAGCATTGACTTCCACATTTGGTGTAAAAAGGTCTGTCTTGTCTACTCATGTTCTTCAAGAACTGCAGTAAATCTGATATCGTCACCTGGGTTTTGTAACTCCAGACTCAATAATCTGGTTGACGCTTCATGGATCAGTCCCAAACAGAGAAAGATAATAAAACCTGGCATTTTCTGCATTGCCACTGAGTGAATTTATCCATCCTGTTCACTGTTGTCCACTCATCCACTTTTTCCACTGTCCTTCTCAACACACCACTTGTCTGCAATTCATCTTTTTTTTACCACTCCTTTAGGCAGATGAACTTGTTCACCAATTCCTCACTGGCAGATCCAATGAACCTGATAATAAACCTGATTTGCCTGCTGACACAACCTACCAACAGATGACGCATTACCCACTACTGTACAAATTGTCCTTACACATCTGGAGAAGAAGGATGCTTATGTGAGAATGCTGTACGTGGACTATAGTTCAGCACTCAACACCATAATTCCATCCAGGCTCGACAGGAAGCTCAGAAAACCTCGGCCTTGACCCTGCCTGGTGCAGCTGGATCCTGGACTTCCTGTCAGATCATTGGCAGGTTGTAACAGTGGGCTCCCTCACCCCCATGCCTCTGACTCTCAATACAGGAGCCCCTCAGGGCTGTGTACTAAGTCCCCTCCTTTACTCCCTGTATACCCATGACTGTGTCGCCACCCACAGCTCTAATCTGTAATCAAATTTGCCGATGACACTACATTGATTGGCCTAATCGCAAACAATAACGAGGTGGCCTACAGGGAAGAAATCATCTCTCTGACACAGTGTTGTCAAGAAAACAACCTCTCCCTCAATGTCACAAAAACGAAAGAGCTGATTGTGGATACAGGAGGAATGGAGATGGGCTAAGCTCTATTGACACCAATTGATCTGGGGTTGAGAGGGTAAACAGCTTCAAGTTCCTTGGCATCCACATCACCGAGGACCTCACGTGGTCCGTACACACCAGTTGTGTGGTGAAATAGGCACAGCAGCACCTCTTTCATCTCAGACAGTTGAGGAAGTTTGGTATGGGTCCCCAAATCCTAAGAACTTTCTACAGGGGCACAATTGAGAGCATCCTGACTGGCTGCATCACTGTCTGGTATGGGAACTGTAACTCCCTTAATCGCAGGATTCTGCAGAGAGTGGTGTGGACAGCCTAGCACATCTGTAGTTGTGAACTTTCCATGATTTTCAGTACATTTACAAAGGCAGGTGTGATGAAAAGGGCCTGAAGGATCATTGGGAACCCAAGTCACCCCAATCTATTCCAGCTGCTACCTTCTGGGAAACGGTACTTAAAGCCAGGACCAGCAGGCTCTGGGACAGCTTCTTCCACCAGGCCATCAGACTGATGAACTCACACTGATTTGAGTGTATTTCTATGTTACATTGACTGTTCTGTTTATTATAAATTACAATGATTGCACATTGCACATTTAGACGGAGATGTAACATAAAGATTTTTATTCCTCAAGTATGTGACGGATGTAAGAAATAGTCAATTTAATTCTGCTTCTGCACCGTCCTCACATCTCAGATAAATGAAATAAGATAGGTGCTATAATTCAAACAATAAACTTATGAACAATAGCAACTTCTTTACCTTGGACATGAGGTTTATTTGCACACTTCTTCAAACATTATGAAGATGTGCTCTGAAAAGGTGTCAAAGCTATTTCAAATAGAGCCAAGGAAACCCAGCCATCTTTTCTTCAGCCATATTTCAGCATTCACAGTTGTTTTCACTCCATATTTGTTTATGGAAAGACTATCGTCCAGCTATCACCCCACCCGTTCAACCTTGTTCTCAAGTTCCAAGACTCAACTTCTTCAATGACTGCTCAGATGGATAGAACCTGTGAGGTTGGATTCCCAATGAGAGTTGAATTAGTTGCTCAATGTAAAGTCTCAGTATGACTAAACTGGGAGGCCCAATGGATTTTATGTTTGATTATAATGTAATGATCTCTGATGAAATGTATGTAGCTTACTACTATGAATGGACAGACTGCATGGAAGATGAGAGCACCACATAAAATGCTGGGGGAGCACATCAAGTCAGGTAGCACCTGGCGAGGGAAATGGGCAATCAATATTTTGTGTCATGACTTTATCTGGAAGATAAAGGGCCTGCCAATGTTCACAGTTGGAGTCATAAATAAATAAGTGCTCACTTGAGTGAACTTTTTCTCCTTCTTAGTCATTCCTTGACATTAAGGATGATTTACTTCCATTCGATATACTGTATGTTGGTTCTGAGGTGGTTAATGAGGCCAAGTTGATCTTTGAAATAGGTTGGGAAGTGGGTGCTTGATTGTAGTGATAAGTGGACAGATGGTAAGCAGTAGAATCTTTCCCCCACTTATCCTGGTCTTCCATGTTTTCTTGATGAATGAAGGTCTCAGTACCATACTGAATGGCCGTTTTCCATTTTGAATGGTCGTGTACCACAGATACTCAAAGGTATAGAAAAGGATTAACTTTATTGGTTACCTGTGCGTTGAAGCATACAGTGAAATGCATTGTTTGCACCAAGTCAGATCAAAGCAGCTTATTCTGTGGACAGTCCACAAGTATCACCACACTTCCAGCACCAACATAGCATACCCACAACTTACTAGCCCTAACCCATATATACCATTATGATGGCGATGTGTGTGATTGCAGCAGCCTCTCAGGGGCCAACCAAAGGTGCTGTTTCTTTATAAAATATGTTTATTTATGATCCAAAGACAATTCTGCTCCCAGAACGTCGGGTACTGTCGGGCTACTCCATCAGTGAGCTGCTCGTTGATCGGAATAGGTGGACTGATGTTGGCAGAGCTGGCTGAGGTTTTGAAGGGGTTGGCTGAGGTGTCAGAGGAGCCCAACGGGATAGTGGAGGAGCTGGTTGGGATGTTAGAGGAACTGGTTTGGGTTTGGAGGAGCTGACCTGGCTGCACCTCAGAAGCATTGGAGTTGGTACAGTATAACATGAGAGATTGTCTTGGACACTTAATTTGCGATTGTAAGACTCTGTTGGAGAGTGATAATGTAAAATGCCACAAGCCTCTTACCTTGTCTGGTGGTGGGACAGTCGACATGGGAGCTGTGTAGCCGCAGTTGTAGCAAGAACAAGGCCCCAAGCCTCAGGCTTGCCTGCTGCTGCAGACCAGGTGAAAGTTGAGGAAGCACTGCAGTGTGGTTGAGATAAGCTGGGGCCTGACCTCATCCGTTGATGCTGCCCTCCCGTGTTCGAACAGGCTGGATTGCATGCGTCCATACACAGCTGGGAGACTGTACCAACAATTGCTGAGCATTTTCGCTCAGGGTCTTGGACTATGTATGTTATTTTTTGAGTGACTATGCTTCTTAGTTTTATATTTTGAATTATGTTACTCACTATTTTTGAAAGTTTGCATGCTATTTTGAATGTTTTGCGTCTTAGCCCCAGAGGAACACTATCTCATTCAGCTGTATATATGTATGGCTTGAATGACAATTAAACTTGATTTGATTAAATACATCTTTGGACTGTGGGAAGAAACTTGAACACCCAGAAGAACCCACTCATTTATGGGAAAAAAGTATAAACTTCTCACTGACATTGGTGGTAATCAAATCAGAGAGGATATTATCCTTGTTTATGAAGATTTGAGAACACACTTGTGTACTTTTGTCTCTCTACCTATCTCCATAGCTCTTCCTTTGATACACAAATTGTCTGTTCAGGAGTATCGTATTGTGCTTCTGAATAGCAGTGACAGGACTGCTGGAGCTGACTCAGTGTTAATACTGACACAATTCTGTGAATGAAGAGCTAGGAGAGGATTTTGGTATTGATTAACTTACCCTAACAGTATATTTGCCGGACTTTGTAGAGACAGAATTGGTGGAATCCCACCAATGCCTTATAAGACCATAAGACACAGAAGCAGAATTAGGCCAGCTGGCCCATCGAATCTGCTCCACCATTCAATCTTGGTTGATCACTTTTTGCCCTCCTTAGCCCCACTCCCCGGACTTCTCCTTGTAACCTTTGATGCTGTGTCAAATCAAGAACCTATCAATCTCTGCCTTAAATATACCCAAACAACCTGGCCTCCACAGCTGCATGTGGCAACTAATTCCACAAATTCACCACCCTCTGGCTAATTAAATTTCTCCACATCTCTGGTTTGAATGGACGCACCTCTATCCTGAGGCTGTGCCCTCTTGTCCTCGATTCTCTCACCATGGGAAATATCCTTTCCACATCTATTCTGTCTAGACATTTCAACCTTTGAAAGGTTTCAGTGAGATCCCCCCCCCCCCATCCTTCTAAATTCCAGTGAGTACAGACCCAGAGCCATCAAATGTTCCTCATATGATAACTCTTTCATTCTTGGCATCATCCTTGTGAACCTCCTCTGGACCCTCTCCAATGCCAGCACATCTTTTCTAAGATGAGGTGCCCAAAACTGTTCACGATACTCAAGGTGAGGCCTCACCTGTGCCTTATGAAGCCTCAGCATCACTTTTGCTCTTGTATTCTAGACCTCTTGAAAGAGCTGGTAGGTGCTTTCCAGAGAGAGTGAGTTTTAGAGTCTGCTCGGGGTAAAGAGGCTGAGATGTTGTCAGCACTTTGGCTGGCTCAGCATTTTCAGCAAATTTTATTTAATTTTTAAATTAAGGGATACAGTGCAGTAACAGGCCCTTCCAGCCCAATTATGCCCACGTGACCAATTAACACGTCTTTGGAATGTGGGAGGAAACCGGAGCACCCGGAAGAAGCCCACTCAATCACAGGAAGAATGTACACACTCCTTACAGGGAGTGGTGGAAATTGAATCCTGGTCACTGGAGCTGTAAAACTTCACGCTAACTGCTGCATTAATGTGTCACCTTGGGGCAGATTACAGTAACTATCGTTGTTAGAGTGATTGTTGAATATTGAAAATAATCGTGTTTATGACACAACAATGTCCCCCTTTTAATTTCTCCTGCATTTTGCATATGTTCTCCTTTAATTTGGCTTTGTGTTTGAATCATTGTGTCTATGGCATTGCACTGCTTCAGAAGTAATGTATATAAAAAACACAGCTGACGTGGAATCATTCATTTTTTTGATCATTCTCTTACGTGGATGCCATTGAATTTCTCACAGGGTCAAGGCAATGAGATAACAATATTCATGAGTTTTTTCTCTCGTAAGTGAAACTGAATTCTATAATCTCTATTGTAAATAGTGCCATTCACAGCATCCTTTGTATTGAGCAAACACGGTCATTGTTAATAATCTGGGAGCCTTTCTCAACGAACGGTGCTATCAACGACGTTAGATTCTTGGATGTAGCAAACAACAGCACTGGTAGCAAGACTGCAGAAAGTGTCGTATTCAATCTGGCTACCTCCTGCATTTTAATTGATGACTCTGACCTTCTATTTATGCTATGTTTTACCGGAGCCTTTTGTACATTTAGGTAATCTGGAGGAAGGTCTGCAAATTAGCAGCATTATATGCAGTTTCTCTGAGCAATATCCTTTTGCCATTTGCTTGCTGAAGCATTGATAACAGTAGATTTATCTGGCTGATTTGACCACATATGATTCTCAAGTTCCCTGCACTGTGTGGATTTGCAGTCTCATTACTGTTCTTTACCAAAATACAAATAAGGAGCAGGAAGAGGTCACTTTGCTCCTCGAAACATGCTCTGCTGTTGATGCTTGATCTGATGGAACCTCGAATTTTCCTTCCTGCTTCCGCAACTCCCAGCTCTCTGGTTTATCCGGAATTTATGTCAGACAAAACTTTAAAGTGAAACATTAGCTTTATTTGAACATCAAAATATGCATTAAAATGTGTTGTTCTTGCGTCAATGACCAACACAGTCTGATAAATGTGTTGTGGGAAGCCGCAAGTGTCACCACACTGCCGGCACCAATATAGCACGCCTGCAACGTACTACACCGAAATGAATGTCTTTGGGAGGACACCGCTGCACCTGGTGGAAACCCATGCGGTCACAGGCAGAACCTGCAAACTCCTTACAGACAGCGGCAGTAATCGAACCCCTGTCAGCAATCACTGGTCTGTAAATCGATTGCACCAGTTGTGTACAGTTCTGGGCACCACACTACAAAATGGAGGCATTAGCAATTGATAGATTGCAGATGAGATTAATCAGAAAATTGCCTGGAATTGAGTTTTGTAATTAGAAGGAGAGATTGGACTAGATGGGTTTATTTTCTCTGGAACGTAGGAGGCTGAAGGTTTGTAAAATTATGAAGAGCCTTGGTAGGATGGGTAGTCCTTTTTACCCAGTATGAAACTAGAGAGCACAGGTTTAAGGTGAGGGCGAGGTGTGTGATTGAAGGATAGTTTTCTTTCAAAGGGAATGAGCTGCCAGAGGCAGTAGAAGAGGAAGACAATTACAGTGTTTATGTGTGTATGGACTGGTGCTTCTATTGGAAGAGAGGAGAGGGATACTCACCTAATGCGGGCAAATGAGATTTGTAGAGATTGGAATCCTGTTCCACGTGGACAAGGTGGGCCAAAGGAACCGACTTCTGTGCAGCATGTTTCAATGGTTCTCGGCTTTAGCTTCACCTGTCTAATCTAAAGTGTCTAAATTTCACTCACAGGGCAACAGGAGCCTTGCAGGAATTGTTCTGGTGACCTTCTCTGAATTGATTCCAGCACATGAATATCCTTCCCTAAATAAGAAAGTATGTTAATTCTAATCTTCAAAACTGATGCATTTGAGAGGAAATGGAAGCAACACATGAAGGAGGAAGGAAGAGAGCTGTTTAGAAAAACAGTAGATGAAGATGGAGCAATAGTGGCTTGGGTGGAGCAGAAGCATTCAGCAGGAATAATTTTGGTTGATAATCTTGCTTCTGTACTATCAATTCATGTACATGGTGGCAAAGACAAAAGTGCTGGAAGAGCTCAGTATCAGTGGAGGCATAGGATGATAAGTATTTCAGGTCAAGACCCTGAATGTGAAGAAGGAAGATAGCCTGTATATAGAAGTGAGAGGGAGGGACAAACAGCTGCTGGTAGATGATAGGTGAAGCTAGAAAAGCTGGGGTGGTGATGAGCAGATAGAAATGGAACCGTTGGGGGGGGGGGGGGTAGGGTAAAGTGGTGAAATAGATGCTGGTAAATGATAGATGAAATCATAAGGAAAAGTCAATAAATAGGCATATGGAACAAGGTAGAGGATAGGAAACAGAGGAGAGACAAATGCTGTTCTGTGATAGGTGGAACCACATTAGGGAGGGATAATGATTGGCATTTTTGCAGAAGATGGCTTCAATCAGTTGGAGCCATGAGTTATTAAAAACTGCAGGGAAGATAAATGACAGACAACAAACAGGGAACATAATGAAAATGGCAAGTACTCAGATGGTAGAAATTCTCTTATATAGTCTACAGAATGTTTCAGTAAGAAAACCTGGGGTGGGTGGGCATTGCTATCTCTTGTCAGCTAATGATAAGAAACGTTTGACATCTGGGAAGGGAAGACAGGGTTATCAATTTAGTTACTCAGTTTGTACCAATGTTCATCGTTTAGAATTGATTTTTGGTTTATGTATAATTCATGACGATAAATATCATTGCATGGTTATTAGCAAGTTGGAGCATCTGTATATATTGATGGTGTCTGAAACTTCTGAAACTTTATTTTTATTTAAATTTATTGTATTACTAATTTCCCCTTATGACACTTCTTCTGACATTTTTATTTGTTGCCACTGATAGATGTGTAGAAATCTGATTAACACACAGTTTATCATATATGCTAATATCCTTATTGATTGGTTAGCGTTTTGGAATCTCTTCCTTCAGTAAATGGTCAACAAAGTACAAAGGAGAAGCAGTTCAGTTGGTGATGCCTGTCACTGTTGTTTTCAGTCCTCTGGCTGCAGTTTGTGTGAAGTTAAAATGTCTTATTAGGTCTTTGAGATATCTGTGGAGGAATGCTGCTGACTAGCACGTTCCAAAAACAGGAGAATGTGCTGACAGACACACTGAAGCTTCTTGTAGCAACCGCAAAGTCGCGGGGGGAAAGGGTAACATTGTTGGTGGTCTTCTCCAACTGGAGAGCATAGATCCAGGTTGGGTGAGGAAGCAACACACACAAAATGCTGGTGGAATGCAGCAGGCCAGGCAGCATCTATAGGGAGAAGCGCTGTCGACGAGAAGGGTCTCGGCCCGAAACGTCAACAGCGCTTCTCCCTGTAGATGCTGCCTGGCCTGCTGCGTTCCACCAGCATTTTTTTGTGTGTTGCTTGAATTTCCAGCATCTGCAGATTTCCTCGTGTTTGGGTGAGGAAGCCCTTGAATTATTGTAGTGGTAAACCACCCCAGGGGGCCACATGAACGGCAGCAGTGCTATTAATTTACGTGTAGGAATGTATTACAACAATACTGAAAGCATTGACTTTGAATGTTCAAAGTTCATTTATTATCAAAGTATGTACCGTAGATGTTGGATTATAAGCCGCTACTTTTTTCCCACGCTTTGAACAGCTTTGAACACTGCGGCCTTTACTACGGTGCGGCTAATGCATGATTTTTTTTCATGCCGCCAAAAACATTTTGCCTCGTAACAGTAGCCCAATAAAATTGATGAGTAGTTCACAGAGGTCCAATGAAATTGTATGATAAATCAAGCGCACTTTCACAATTAAATTATTGTAAATCAGTCATTTGTACTCATCCTCATCAACATGGAAAACACTCGAAGAAAAGCATTGTGCTGCCTTTATGGCAGTTATTTAGTTTATAATATTTTCGCTTAGTAATTCATTTGTTAGTATTTTCTAGTTGAATAAAGTATCTATCTATCTATTTGTTTTCTGTACATCCCGGGATACTATGACATCACATCCGGTTTCGCCGCATCTTGTGGGAAATACCGGTTTGCGATAAACGGGAAGGTGGGGGGGAGCACATTAGCCGAGCACATTACCCAAGCGCTTAGACCCGAGCGAAAATGCTGCTTTTAAGTTAAAGGCGATCAATAACTTTTCCTGGTAGGCTGCAGTATATATTTTTTTACATCGTTAGGAGATATTAGAATGTTGTTCGTGCACTGTTCAGTAAAAAAGTATATGCAACGTAATTTGTGTGTTACCGATACGTATGTATATTTAAAAGTAGCCGTGTTAGAGGCACGGTTCGAAAAAAAGCATTTGCAATATATATTTGTTTATGTTACCATACGGATTTAATTAAAAGTTAAAAAATCCTCACGTGTAATATCTTTCTGTGTAAATATCTCATATTACAACGTGGGACACCTGCGGCCTAAATTCCGGTGCGGCTTGTACAAGTACAAAATTGATTTTCTTTCTAAAATTAGAGCCAGCGGCTTTTAATCAGGTGCGCTCTGTAGTGCGAAATCTACGGTATATGTTATACAACCTTGAGATTCATCTCCTTACAGGCAGCCACAAAACAAATAAACCCAAAAAAGATCAGCAAACACCCAATGTGCAAAAAAAAAATACAAATTGTGAAAACAATAAAAGTATGCAAGTATCTTTTGGAATGAAAGTGAGTCTTCAAACAAAGTCTGGAGCAGGCCACACCCTCAGCCACAGTTCAGCACATAGTGGAATAAATATCACAGAGCCCGCAGACATGAAGAATGATGAAAAGGCATTGTACAGTTTATTCTAATAAATATTGAATATGTAGATGAAAAAAGTTTATTGTGGTTTAAAAAGTCTGGATCTTTGGGGGAAATTTATTTGCTTCAATGCATTCATTGTCAGACTTGTAAACTAGAACAGATCACTGGCGTATTCATGGCATCTTCTGTTACTGGCACTCATTTTCACAACTCCCTTTGAGCTTTCTGTTGACAACTAACTGGGAAGCTGGCCCAAACAACTTTTAGTAGCATGATATTACATCACAGTAGGTACTTGCATTAAAATGCAACAATATTGGTGAGCACCACGAAGCATTTATTTTATTTTAGTTCAGTGTATTATGCTGAATATCATGCTGCATTATTCAAACAATATATTATTTGGGCAGCAGCTGAATATTTTGGTTTTCATCTCTCTCTATTCATATATAATGCTTTGAGGTTTAAGTTTGTTGCGGAAGCTCTCTGACCTTCATACTGGAGGGCATTAGAAGCTTAGCATTCAGCTAGAAGTTTGGTCGATAGCACTTCATGCCCCATCAATGCCAAAGTCCATGGGTTTCAGAAAACAGCATTCAGAAAGAGCATTCAGAAAACACTGGAAGTTATTGGCCTGTAATGAACACATGTTGTTGACTTCATTATCAATAATGTTGGAGAAGGTCTAGAATGAGAAAGGAAAGGAATGCAGAAAGGAAAATCATTAAAGATGAATTGAAGATGAGTGCGACATTGGAATAAGGAGCTGGTTTCTAAGTTAGCAAACTGTAGTGACAAGTCTTACTCCTTAGACTGAAAACCAGGCAGCTCTAGCACAACAGTGTAAAGAGAATGTTTCCTATAGGACATTTGAGATCCTGTCTACCTTCTTAATATGATGCAAAGGATCCCAAGACATAATTTTATCAAAGAGCAGGGATGTCCACCTTCATTATCCATTGCTTATCCCTCATCAGCATTATTAAATGAAATGATTAACAAATTGTTGTTTGAGAGAGCCTGCAATGTACTGACCATGATGCCAATTTAAACTGCATAAGATCTCAATCCCTGCCTTTCCATGAGCCTGTCGAAAAGCCTGTTAAACTAAAGGTTCCCATACATTTTTATGCCATTGACTTGCACCCCTACCTTTAACCGAGCGGTCTGTGGTTAGGAGCCCCAGTTAAATATTGCTATTGTATCTGCATCCTCTACTCCCTGGCATTCAAATTCCAAGCAGCTACCACTCTCTGTGTATAAAAACAACAACTAATCTGTTAAATCTATTTTGAAATCTACCCCCTCCCCCACCACACCTTAAAGTTAAGCCTGCTAGTATTTAATATTTCTACCCTGGGGAAAATCATTTTGCCCAAAATAGAAATCCACAAGCTAGGCCTCTCATAATGATGTCAGACAGTGTCTCAGTCTCCGAGAATCCAAAGTAAGTTTTGTACAGCCACAACATGACTTCGCTACTTTGACACTCAGTGTTCCAACTGATGAAGGGACGTATTCCATTCCTTTCTCTACTTTCTACTTCTATTGCTACTTTCAAAGACCTATTGACTTGCACTCCAAGATCCCTTTGCACATCAGTGCTGAAGGATCCTGCGAATTACTGTGTACATATTACATCCTTTTACATTTGACCTCCCAAACTGCAGCATCTCACATGTCCAGGTTAAATTCCAAATGCCATTTCTCTGCCCAGATTTCCAACTGCTCCATAGCTTGTTGTGTCCTTTGACTGTCCACAACTCTGCCGATTTCCTTGTCATCTTCCAACTTGCTACTTACCTGCTCTACATTTTCATTCAAACAACAGAGGTCCCAGCACTGACCATGCAGAACGCCACTGGTCACAGACCTCCAGTCAGAATGACAATGTTCCATCATTACTGTCTTTTATGGCTAAGCCAGTTTTGAATCCAATGTACCAAGTCACCATGGATTCAGTATATATTAATCTTTTGATGAAAGACTTTGTTGAGCGCTTTACTGAAGTCCACATATACAACATCCGCTGCCCTATCCTCATCCATGATATTGTAAGACATCACTTCTCCTGTACAAAGCCACACAGACTATCCTGAATGTATCCATAAATTTCAAGATGTGAATAGACCAAATCTCTGGGAATTTTCTGCAATAATTTTCTCGCCAATAATACGAGGTTAAGATGACCAGAAATTTCCTGGTTTGTCACTGTTGCCTTTTGAAACAAAGGAACAAAACTGGCTATTCTTCCATTCTCTGGGACTTTGCCTGTGGACAGGAAGATCACAAAGGATTGCAAATCTGGAGGAGATTGCAAGGGCAAAAGAAGTATTGGGCAGGGATGAGAATTTTAAAAAAAAATTATTGTTGCTGAAAGCAGTCAGCAGATCAGATACCTTTTGTAGAGAAAGAAGCAGAAATAATTCTTCATTTGTATGATTTTTAGGGTTGTTTTATAGGACCCACAAACTGTGGACTCACTTTCAAGGACTCTTCATCTCATATTCTCGATATTTATTGCTTGTTTACTTGTTTTATTTTTTTTCTTTTGTATTTGTATATTTTCTTGTCTTTTGCACACTAGTTGTCCACTCTGTTGGATGTGGTCTTTCATTAATTCTCTTCTGATTATTGGATTTATTGAGTCGGCTGCAAGAAAAAGAATCTCAGGGTTGCATATGGTGACATATATGTACTTTGATTATAAATTTACTTTGAACTTCGCTCTTATATTTGCATTTCTTACATTTTTATAATTTTGTTCTTTATGCTTATTGTGTTTTATGCTGCATCCGATCCAGAGTAACAATCACTTTGTTCTCCTTTACGCTTATGTACTAAAGAATAACAATAAACAATCTTAATCTTTATCTTGATTGTGATCTATCAATGGAAGACCTTATATCAGAACCAAAGAAAGGCTGGAGACAAAACATGTTTTAAAATGCAAGGAATAAGGGAAGGGAAGGAGAAAAGACAGAGGATCTTTTGAATCGGTGAGATAGTAAGGGAGAGATTAGACTACAACAGCAGGCATGGTGAAGAAAGAAGGGGGTGGTGATAGGATTATTGAATAGCTAAGTTTGATTTGGAGGAAAAGCAAAAAGCAGAAGCAGAGTGGTGGACTACGGTTGAAATAATGTTAGAACAGTAGCAATGACCTGGTTTCAATTCTGCTGCTATCTGTGCGTGTTCCCCATGGTAATGTGGGTTTCCTCCATGTGCTCTGGAAAGACTTATGGATTTGTAGGCTAATTGGTCATATGGGTATAATTGGGCAGCGTGGCCCCATTGGACCAGGGCCTGTTCCCGTGCTGCATCCCCAAGTAAAAAAATAAAATAAGATAAAAATTATAGGATCAAGAAAATGGCAACTTAAAAATCTGAGTTATTTCTGAAGGATTTACTGATATTTGTCAGCAAGTAGAACAATAAAGGGTGACAGGGATCAGCCGGTCCACAATGATGAGCTTGTTTGTCAGTTGGGTCCATAAGGGCCTGAAAAAGCATCTGCACAACATCACCAGACAACTGGCAACAACCTCCAGGTACAGTATTCCATTCAGTGACAGAACGGTGCAGTCAGATCATCGAGATGGCCACTTTATCTTGGCAAAACAGCCAACAGCAAGCACGAAGGAAGGACATTTTGTGAGTTGACAAGGTGAGAAGAAGGAAAAGGAAGTATTTTCACTAATGAGTTTGGATGATTTAAAATAATAAGTTGGCAAGTATTTTCACTAATGACATCAAGTGATTTAAAATCAAAGTTGATCAGGGGCTGCACATGTGCTAAGCTTTAAATTCAAATAATTAAATAAATCAGCAGATATACTCTGAAGGGAGTCACAGAGTACAGCAGTATGGAACCAAACCACTTGGTCCAATCATCCATGCTTGTCAAGTAGCCTGGATTGCTTACATTTGCCTGTATAAAATAAATCTTATCCATATACATCCAAAATACCTTTTAAATATTGTAATTGTACATACCCCTATTACTTCCTCTGGTAGCTCATTCCATGTATTCATAAATATGCCAGACCATCAGAGATTAAACAAGAACCTGGTTCAATCATGCAGAAGTCTTAGGCATACGTATGTAGCTTGGATGCCTAAGACTTTTGCATCGTGCTGTACTGATGCTAAAAAAAAAATCATGGCAAACTTGATTCTGATGTGGGACTCTATTGTGGACTAAGAGTGGGAGGGGGCAAGGAGAGGGAAATCATGGTTGGGAAATGGGAAAGGGAGAGAGGAAGGAGTGTGAAGTACTAGAGAGACCTATGATCAATGAATTGTTTGGAATCAAATGACCTTGCCTGGTGTCTCAGGGTTGGGTATGTCTGCATCCACGCCATTCCCCACCCCTGGCGCACCTTCTTTACCACCTATCCCAGAGCCCCTCACACAGAATTGCACCCTCGCCATTCCCAACATCCTTTGCTCATACAAGATTTCCAAAGTCACTCTATACTCCATGTTGGCAGAACTGTGTATAAATCTTAAGCACCCTAGCTATATGTAAGTGCCTTAGAGTTTTGCACTGTACTGTATCATTCATTAAAAGAGCCTACCCATCTTTATCCAATTTGGCCTGTTTGTAACTGCAGACATAATGCAGTGTGGTTGACCTTAACAATTTGAGATGACCCAGCAAGTCACACATAAGGGTTCTTCTCAATTTAATTGGGTTATGATGCCAAATTTAAGGATACCACACATACATGAGGAAGTGTTTAAGATATCAGTGAAGTAAGATTTAGAGCTGTTTTGGAGCTATTGGCATCTTCTGCTGGATGATCATCAGATTTCTGAATGGTTCCTGTTTCGTGGTATTTATTCGTTTATTGTAACTTATGGTAATTTTGATGTCTTGCACGTTAACTCTGCCACAAAACAACAAACTTCACAGCATATAGTATGTCGGTAATAATAAACTTATTTCTGATTCTGATGGAGGTTATCTTTTCTCCCCACAACCTCATCACTCCCATCGACCCTGTTCAGTCCTCAATAATCAGGGGCTGGGTTGAGCTGGGCAGAGGTCAGAGCACTGAGGGAGAGGTCAAAGCAGATGCTGGGGTTTGCTCTTCCTACACAGGCTTGTTCTCCCATCACAGTTATTTCTATTTTTTTCTGACTTACAAGCAATTCAGATTACGAACAATTCTCAAGAACATAACTGACTCATAACCTGGGGATTGCCTGTAGTTGGAAGCTGCCCTAGCCAGCAACTTCCACATCCTGAGAATAAAGTTAAAAGTTAGAACAGTTGCCAGCTGGCATTGAGCCCAAAGTACTTTGTGAAATTATAAGAGATTTTGTTGAGGTGAAATAGCTTGCCAAACATTATTGCTCCCCACCATCAAGGGCATATTCAAAAGTGGTGTCTCAAGAAGGCAGCATCCATCATTAAAGATCCTCACCATCCGGGACACGCTCTCTTCTCATTGTTTCCATCATGGCAGAGATAAAAGGAGCCTGAGGTACAGACTGAATGATTCAGGAAAAGCTTCTTCACTTCTGCCATCAGATTTATGAACATTCCATGGACCCACGGACACAACCTCAGGATTTCTCTTTTGCACAATTTATTTATGTATGTATGCTTTTATTGATTTACTTGTTGTAACTTAGTTTTTAAATGTTTTGCATGTTACTGATGACATAAAACAAGTTTCATGGCTTATGTCAATGATAGTAAACCTGATCCTGTTCTTGATTGTTCACCAGGAAGTATTGAGGTAAAATTCATTGGTGCTTGAATGGGTGGACAAGCAGTTAAGAAAGTCCTTCACGGACATAGAAGGCTACAGACAAGTGCTGCTAAATTGAATTAGCATTGTTGGATATGCAAAGATCCACAAGGAGATGATGGGCTGAAGAGCCAATTTCCGTGTTGTTTTGGCTCCCTTTCTCTCTGGTTATATTGCAGAGTTATTATTAAGCAGCTTCCTTCTCCCTGAAACATCTCAGTTCTTTATAGTTATAGCTTTATTAAGTAGAAAGATTAACCTTGCAGGTCCTTAAGTTGGATTGAAAAGGACAGCCATGCTTGGTTTATGGGGAAAAGGTAAAACGTGTTGTGATGGAATTCATTGGTACTCAGTGCTGAGTTTGGAGTCAATGAGTTGTTGAGCACACTGGGAACTTTGGCACACCAGCTCCACTTAGCCCATCTGCACAAATTCCATTCTCTCACACTTGGTCCATATCCTCCAATGCCTTGCCCATGTAAGGGCCTCTTAAATGTAATAATTGAATATGATTCCAATATTTGCTCTGGCTGTAAATTCCAGTTGTTATCCATTCATTATGTAAAGACCTTTCCTCTCAAACTCTATTTAAATTACCTTCTTCTCACCTTAGACCTACCCCTTAAAATCTTTAAAATAAAGTCATAAACATAGGAGCAAAATTAGGCCACTGAGCCCACTGCATTTGCTCCACCATTCCATCATGGCTGATCCCAGATCTCACCCTACCCCATACTCCTGCCTTCTCGCCATATCTTTCCATGTCCTGACTGATCAGAAACTGTCAAATCCTGCCTTAAATATACTCATGGATTTGGATTCTACTGCAGTCTGTGGCAGAACATTCCACTACTCTCTGGCTAAAAAAATTCCAACTTAATTCTGTTCCAAATGGTTGCCCCTCTATTTTGAGCCTGTGCCTTTAGTCCTGGATACCCCACCATAGGAAACATCTTCTCCACATCCATCCTATCTAGTTCTTTCAACATTTGGTAGGTTTCAATGACATCCCCCCACATTCTTCTAAATTCCAGTGAGTATAGGCCTAAAGCTGCTAAATGCTCCTCATATGTTAACCCCTCCACTCCCAGAATTATCCTTGTGAATCTCCTCCAGATTCTCTCCAATGACAATACTTCCCTTCTGTGATATGGGGCCCAAAACTGTTGGCAATACTCCAAGTGTGGCCTGACTAGTGTTTTATAAAGGCTCAGTATTATTTCCTTGCTTTTATGTTCTATTCTCTTTGAAATAAATGCCAGCATTTCACTTGCCTTCTTTTCCACTGACTGAACCTGTAATTTAACATTCTTGGAGTCTTGCACCAGAACTCCTAACTCCCTCTGTACCTCTGATGTTTGAACCTTCACCTGTTTATATAATAGTATTCACCATTGTTCCTCTTACCAAAATGCATTATCATACATTTCCCAACACTACAGTTCATCTGCCACTTTTTTGCCTTTTTCTTCCGATTTGTCTGAGTCCTGCTGTAATTGCATTGCTTCCTCTGCACAACCTACCCCTCCACTTATCTTCGTATCATCCGTAAACTTTGTCACAAAACCATCAAATCCATTATGCAAATCACTGACAAACGATGTGAAAAGCCCAGTACTGACACTGACCCAGGAACAACACTAGTCACCGGCAGCCTACTGCCTCCTGCCTGTCAGCCATTCTGCTATCTATGCCAGTATCCTTTTATTGCAACACAATAGGATTTTATCTTGTTAAGCAGCCTCATGTGTGGTACCTTGTCAAACACCTTCTGAAAATCCAAGTAAATGACATCCACTGCCTCTCCTTTGTCCACCCTGTTTGTTACTTCCGCAAAGAACTCTAACACATTTGTCAGGCAAGATTTCCCTTCACAGAAACCATGCTGACTTTGACTTATTTTATCAGGAGTCTTCAACTACCTTAATAATAGGCTTTCTCAAGCACTGATGTCTTGTTTAACCCCGCCCCATGCACACTAGCAATTCTCCTGCTCAGATCCCTCCAACTGAGGTGCAAACCTTCTATACAAGTTCCACCTTCCCTGGAATAGATACCAATGATCCAAAAATCTGACCTCTTCCCTCCTGCACCATCTCCTTAGCCATGTGTTAAACTCTATGACCTTCCTATTTCTGACCTCACTAGACCTCACATTCTGAGATCACAGCCCTGCAGGTCCTGTCCTTTAACTTAGCAGCTAACTCCTTGTGCAGAACCTTGTCACTGGTCCTGCCCATGTCATGTGTGCCAACGTGGACCACACCCTCTGACTGTTCACCTTCTTATTGAAGAACGTTATGGAAACAGCCTGAGATGTCCCTGACCCTGGCACCCATGAGGCAACACACCATCCGAGAATTCTGTTCTCATCTGCAGATTCTCCTTTCTACCCCATCACTGGAACTCACCTCTTCTCCCACTTCCCTTCTGAGCCAGAGAGCCAGATTTAGTGTGAGAGACATGACCACTTTGGCTTTCTTCGCCTTGGTCAGACCTCCCGCCCACTGCAATATCCACAGCAGTATTCCTGTTGTTCAGGAGAATGGCCACAGGGGTCATCTGCACTGGCTGCCTATCTCCTTTCTCCCTCCTGGTGGTCACCCAGTTATCCATGGACCTGCACTTTAAAAGTAACTACCTTCCTGTCTGTCCAGTCTATCAACCCCCCAGCCTCCCAGATGGTCCTCAGGTCATCAGTTCCAGCTCCAGCTCCTGAACCCAGTCTGTTAGAAGCTGCAGCTGGATGCACTTCTTGCAGATGTAGTCATCAGAGACACTGGAGGTCTCCTTGCCTTCCCAAATCCCACAAGAGGAGAATTCCATTATCCTGCCTGACATCCCCACTGCTCTAAGTGTGCAATAAGAAAAAAAAAGAAGAAATAATGAGCAAAAATTACTTCTGCATAAATATCCTTTAAACTTCGCCCCACTTACCTTCAAGCTATGTTCTCTTGTATTTGACATTTCTATCCTGTGAAAAGGCTCTGATGATCTCCCACATCTATTCATCTCATAACATTATATAGTTTGATCAGGCTGTCCCCCCAGACACTTCAGAATAAACAGTCTAATTTTATCCAAATTGTCCTGGAATGTTCATTTCATTTTATTTTCATTCCACAGAGGGTTGCCATCTGATTGAATATTTCCAAGATACTTTAGATTTTCAGTATCCAAAGTATTTTTGCATTTTGATTAATGTACTGTTTAACTATGCCATCAGGTCACATGGCAGAAGATTGGCTTGTGTATGTTTGTGAGAGAACTTCTTTGTAGACACATTCATCCACATTTAAGAACTTTAGTGACTTCTGCAACATGTTAATCAGCTATTACTGAATAGCGCTCGCAGTAGTTTCTATCCCATTGTGGCCAAGTGTACATCTTTAGGCTGCATGAAAATGCAAAGACACTCAGTATAAGTACCATGGAGAAATGCATATTGTACTAAATTTTGTTTTTATTTTTCTATGTAGCCCAAACTTTCTTCATATATTATCCTTTCTTCAGGTATCCCAAACTTGAATCCTAGGGGGACCAATATCCTGGCTGGAAGGTTTACTAGAGTTGTTAGGAAGGGTTTAAACTAATTTGGCAGGGGGATGGGAACTGGAATGATGGAGCGGAGGAGAAGGAATACAGAAATAGATTTAAGGTAGTGAGCAGTAAGGATGTCAGGAAGGACAGGCAGGTGATGGAGCAAATTTGCAGCCATTGGGATGAGTTGCAGTGCAATCAATGCAAAAAGTACCAAATACTGGACTTAAGGTGTTATACTTAAATGCACGCAGCATAAGGAATAAGGTGGATGATCTTGTTGTACAGTTACAGATTGGCAGGTATGATATTGTGGCCATCACTGAGATGTGGCTAAAGGATGCATGTCTCTGGGAGCTGCACATCCAAGGATACACGGCGTATTGGAAGGATAGGCAGGTAGATAGAGGGGGTGGCATGGCTTTAATGGTAAGAAATTATATTAAATCATTAGAAAAAGTTGATATAGGATCAGAAGGTACAAATCTTTATGGGTTGAGCTAAGAAACCGCCGGGGTAAAAGGACCCTGATGGCAGTTATCTACAGGCTTCCAAACTGCTGCAGTGATGTGGACTGCTAATTACAACAGGAAATAGCAAAGGCTTGCCAGAAGGGCAGTGTTATGATAATTGTGGGGGATTTTAACATGCGAGTGGATTGGGAAAATCAGGTCGGCACTGGATCTCAAGAGAGAGAATTTGTAGAATGTCTACGAGATGGCTTTTTAGAACAGCTTGTTGTTGAGCCCACTAGGGGATCGGCTGTACTGGATTGGGTATTGTGTAATGAACCAGAGGTGATTAGAGAGATGGAAGTGAAGGAACCCTTAGGAGGCAGTGATCACAACATGATTGAGTTCACTGTGAAATTTGAGAAAGAGAAGCCAAAATCCAATGTGTCAGTATTTCAGTGGAGTAAAGGAAATTACAGTGGCATGAGAGAGGAACTGGCCAAGGTTGACTGGAAAGGGACACTAGCAGGAAGGACAGCAGAGCAGCAGTGGCTGGAGTTTATGCGAGAAGTGAGGAAGGTGCAAGACAGATGTATTCCAAAGAAGAAGAAATTTCAAATGGAAGAAGGATGCAACCGTGGCTGACAAGAGAAGTCAAAGCCAAAGTAAAAGCAAAGCAGAGGGCATACAAGGAAGCAAAAATTAGTGGGAAGACAGAGGATTGGGAAGTTTTTAAAAGCTTACAAAAGGAAACTGGTGGTGGCATCCGTCGGTCTCGAGAGACCATGGATCTGCGCCTGGAGTTTCCAGGGCGCAGGCCTGGGCAGGGTTGTATGGGAGACCAGCAGTTGCCCAAGCTGCAGGCCTTCCCCTCTCCACGCCACCGATGTTGTCCAAGGGAAGGGCACTAGGACCCATGCAGCTTGGCACTGGTGACATCGCAGAGCAATGTGTTGTTAAGTGCCTTGCTCAAGGACACAAACACGCTGCCTCAGCTGAGGCTCGAACCAAAAAAAAAGGAAACTAAGAAGGTCATTAAGAGGGAAAAGGAGGGAAATATAGAGAAATATAAAGGAGGGAAAAATAGAAGGAACTATGAAAGGAAGCTAGCAAATAATATCAAAGAGGATACTAAAAGCATTTTCAAGTATATAAAGAGTAAAAGACAGGTGAGAGTAGATATAGGACCAATAGAAAATGATGCTGGAGGAGTTGAAATGGGAGATAAGGAGGAACTGAATGAATATTTTGCATCAGTCTTCACTGAGGAAGACATCAGCAATATACCGGGCATTCAAGGGTGTCAGGGAAGAGAAATATGCGCAGTCACAATTACGACAGAGGAAGTACTCAGGAAGCTGAATAGTCTAAGGGTAGATAAATCTCCTGGATCAGATGGAATGCACCCTTGTGTTCTGAAGGAAGTAGCAGTGGAGATTGTGGGGGCATTAGCAATGATCTTTCAAAAGTCGATAGATTCTGGCCTGGTTCCGGAGGACTGGAAGATTGCAAATGTCACTCCGCTATTTAAGAAGGGGGCATGGAAGCAAAAAGGAAATTATAGACCTGTTAGGTTGACATCGGTAGTTGGGAAGTTGTTGGAGTCAATTGTGACAAGGTATCTTGTCATATGATAAGATAGGCAGAACTTAGCATGGTTTCCTTAAAGGAAAATCCTGCCTGACAAACCTAGTGCAATTTTTTGGAGGAAATTACAAGTAGGCTAGACAAGGGAGATGCAGTGGATGTTGTGTATTTGGATTTTCAGAAGGCCTTTGACAAGGTGCCGCACATGAGGCTGCTAAACAAGATAAGAGCCCATGGAATTATGGGAGAGTTACATACGTGGATAGAGCGTTAGTTCATTGGCAGGAAACAGAGTGGGTATAAAGGGATCCCATTCTGGTTGGCTGCTGGTTACCAGTGGTTTTCCACAGGAGTCCGTGTTGGGGCCGCTTCTTTTTACGTTGTATATCAACGATTTGGATTATGGAATAGATGGCTTTATGGCTAAGTTTGCTGATGATACAAAGATAGGTGGAAGGGCCGGTAGGGCTGAGGAACCAGAGTCTGCAGAGAGACTTGGATAGATTGGGGGAATGGGCAAAGAAGTGGCAAATAAATTACAATGTTGGAAAGTGGACGGTCATGCACTTTGGTAGAAGATTTAAATGGGGAGAGAATTCAATGTTCTGAGATGCAACGGGACTTGGGAGTACTTGTGCAGGATACCCTTAAGGTTAGTCCCCAGGTTGAGTCGGTGGTGAAGAAGGTGAATGCAATGTTGGCATTCATTTCTAGAGGAATAGAGTACAGGAGCAGGGATGTGATGTTAGAACATAGAATAGTACAGCACATTACAGGCCCTTCGGTCCACAATGTTGTGCCGACCTTCAAACCCTGCCTCCCATATAACCCCCCACCTTAAATTCCTCCATATACCTGTCTAGTAGTCTCTTAAACTTCACTAGTGTATCTGCCTCCACCACTGACTCAGGCAGTGCATTCCACGCACCAACCACTCTCTGAGTGAAAAACCTTCCTCTAATATCCCCCTTGAACTTCCCTCCCCTTACCCTAAAGCCATGTCCTCTTGTACTGAGCAGTGGTGCCCTGGGGAAGAGGCGCCGGCTGTCCACTCTGTCTATTCCTCTTAATATCTCGTACACCTCTATCATGTCTCCTCTCATCCTCCTTCTCTACAAAGAGTAAAGCCCTAGCTCCCTAGGGTTTTCAGGCTCTATAAGGCACTGGTAAGACCTCACTTGGAATACTGTGTGCAGTTTTGGGCTCCTTACTTAAGAAAGGATGTGCTGACATTGGAGAGGGTTCAGAGAAGATTCACTAGAATGATTCCGGGAATGAGAGGGTTAACATAGGAGGAACATTTGACCGCTCTTGGACTGTACTCCTTGGAGTTTAGAAGAATGAGGGGGGACCTCATTGAAACATTTTGAATGTTGAAAGGCATGGACAGAGTGGATGTGGCAAAGTTGTTTCCCATGGTGGGGGAGTCTAGTACGAGAGGACATGACTTGAAGATTGCAGGGCGCCCATTCAGAACAGAGATGCAACCAGAGATGCAGCCAGAGGGTGGTGAATCTATGGAATTTGTTGCCATGGGTGGCAGTGGAGGCCAAGTCATTGGGTGTATTTAAGGCAGAGATTGAAAGGTATCTGAGTAGTCAGGGCATCAAAGGTTATGGTGAGAAAACGGGGGAATGGGACTAAAGGGGAGATTGGATCAGCTCATGACGAAATGGTGGAGCAGACTCGATGGGCCGAATGGCTGACTTCTGCTCCTTTGTCTTATTATGCATATGCATGCTTGTATAATAGATTCAGGCAATACAAAGAGTGGACTAAAGAAGGCTGAGAGGAGATTAAATGTTGTATTCTATAACATGGTTTTAGATAGCGTGAATAAAAAGAAGCTTTCTCCTGTTTCACCCAATAGACCACAACAGTACAGAAACAGGCCTGACCCATCTAACCCATGCCGAATGATTATTCTGCTTAGTTCTATCGACCTGCTCCCACAACATAGCCCTCCATGACCCTATCATCCATGTGCCTATCCAAATTTCTCTTGTATGTTGAAATTGAACCTTCATTCACCATTTCTGCTGGAAGCTCATTCCACACTCTCACCACCTTCTTGGTGAAGAAGACAGGGGGTCTTCCTCACCAACTTCCAACTTAAGTTGGAACCCCCAACTTCCACTTAAAAATTTAACCTTTCACCATTAACCCATGACCTCTAGTTCTGGTCTCATCGAGCCTCAGTGGGAAAAGCCTGCTTGCATTTCCATATCTATACCACTCTTAATTAAGAATATCTCCATTAAATCTCCCTTTTTTCTCTATGCTCGGGGGAATAATTCAACTGTTCCCTATAAATCAGGTCTTCACATTCTGGAAACAACCTTGTAAATTTTCTCTGCAATCTTTAAAATTTATTGATTTCTTTCCTGTAGGAAGGTCACCAGAAATGTACAGAATACTCCAATTTACCTTACTAATATTTGGAACATTTATGTAAGAGTAGTAATGATATGTGATGCACTGCTTGTAAGGATGGTGGAAACATAATGATTCAGTATTTCAATAGAGAAGTGAAGAAGTACTCAAAATCTCGTAACATTCAAGGTTATGAGGAAATGATGAGGAACAAGATGAGTGTGCTAATTTAGGATTCATCAACATTTCAATGGGGATGGTTTCTTTTATAATTCTTAAGGCATTACAGAACAGAAGAAACACACACAAAATGCTGGAGGAATTTGTCAGATCAGGCAGCATCTATAAAGAGGAATACACAGTTTATGTTTCCAGACAAGACCCTTCATCAGGACTGGAAAAGAAGTGGGACTAAGTCAGAAATGTTTTCTCTTTATTTCTTTCCATGGCTACTGCCTGACCTGCTGAGTTCCTTTAACATTTTCTGTGCATTATTCTGGAATTCCAGCATTTGCAGAATCCCCTCTGTTACAGAAAAGAAGTTGTTTATTGTCAGAGGTTCTGGATGAAATGTCCAGTTTTATCATTTTTTTAAAGTCACTTACCCTGTTTGAATAGAGGCCATCCAATTAGACACCTCTTCCTACTGATAACATTACAGATATGACATAAAAACACTTCCTTCCTATTCTAACAAAGATAGCTGTTTCAATCACAATTATTAATACAGTGTCCACTTTATTATATACACCTGTTCACCTGTTTGTTATTGCAATTATCTAATCACCCAAACACATGGAGCATCTCAATGCACAAAAGCATCCAGGCATGGTCAAGTAGTCCAGTTGTTATTCAGACCAAACATCAAAATGGAGAAGAAATGTGATCTAAGTGACTTTGACTGTGGAATGATTGTTGGTGCCAGATGGGGTATCTCAGGAAGGGCTAGTCTCCTGGGATTTTCATGCACAACAGTATTCAGAGTTCAGAGAGAATGGCCCAAGAACCCAAGAAAATGCCGTGCTAATGAGAGAGGTCAGAGAGAATGGCCAGATTGGTTCAAACGGACAGAAAGTCAACAGTAACTCAAACAACCACGTGTTACAACAGTGGTGTGCAAAAGAGCATATCTGAATGCACAACACATCAAACCTTGAAGTAAAACACACAAAATGCTGGAGGAACACAGCAGGTTAAGCAGCAATGATAGGATGAGTAAACAGTCGACATTTTGGGCCCAGACTCTTCTTCAGGACAGAAGTGGACAGGGTATGCCAGCAGTGGTCACTTTATTAGGTACAGAGTAATGAATCAGTCTGGGGATACATTAAAAAAAACTCTGGGATATCTCTGTGAAAAATTCCAGAAAATACATATTTTATATCCCTGGTGACCACAATGATCTCTTCTGCATCACTGAACTTAAATCTGGAAACTTCACTTTGACCAGACCTCTAATCTGTTGTATGAACTGGCAAAACTCACTTCCATCTCATACTTCGGTTTGAAACATGGGTGTTCATACTCCATTTATCTCTCTTACTCTTTAATTCTCCTATCCACCAGTCTCTCAAAATGTACAACATGCTTCTCTTCCACTGCATTTCTGGGTCGCCTCTTCTGCACATCCATCTCTATGTGTAAAGAGGTTAACTGGGCAGCACATATTTATTCTCTAGGAAGATAGGAAGATAAAGAATGGTAGGGTGAAGGAACCATGGGTGACAAGTGAAGTGGAAAATCTAGTCAGGTGGAAGAAGGCAGCATACACGAGGTTTAGGAAGCAAGGATCAGATGGGTCTATTGAGGAATATAGGGTAGCAAGAAAGGAGCTTAAGAAGGGGCTGAGAAGAGCAAGAAGGGAGCATGAGAAGGCCTTGGCGAGTAGGGTAAAGGAAAACCCCAAGGCATTCTTCAATTATGTGAAGAACAAAAGGATGACAGGAGTGAAGGTAGGACCGATTAGAGAGAAAAGTGGGAAGATGTGCCTGGAGGCTGTGGAAGTGAGTGAGGTCCTCAATGAATACTTCTCTTCGGTATTCACCACTGAGAGGGAACTTGATGACGGTGAGGACAATATGAGTGAGGTTGATGTTCTGGAGCATGTTACTATTAAGGGAGAGGAGGTGTTGGAGTTGTTAAAATACATTCGGACGGATAAGGCCCCGGGGCCTGATGGAATATTCCCCAGGCTGCTCCACAAGGCAAGGGAAGAGATTGCTGAAACTCTGGCTAGGATCTTTATGTCCTTGTTGTCCACGGCAATGGTACTGGAGGATTGGAGGGAGGCAAATGTTGTCCCCTTGTTCAAAAAAGGTGGTAGGGATAGTCCAGGTAATTATAGACCAGTGAGCCTTATGTCTGTGGTGGGAAAGCTGGTGGAAAAGATTCTTAGAGATAGGATCTATGGGCATTTAGAGAATCCTGGTCTGATCGGGGACAGTCAGCATGGCTTTGTGAAGAGCAGATCATGCCTAACAAACCTGATAGAGTTCTTTGAGGAGGTGACCAGGCATATAGATGAGGGTAGTGCAATGGATGTGAACTACATGGATTTTAGTAAGGCATTTGACAAGGTTCCATATTGTAGGCTTATTCAGAAAGTCAGAAGGCATGGGATCCAGGGAAGTTTGGCCAGGTGGATTCAGAATTGGCTTGCCTACAGAAGGCAGAGGGCCGTGGTGGAGGGAGTACATTCAGACTGGAGGGTGGTGACTAGTGGTGTCCCACAAGGATCTGTTCTGGGACCTCTACTTTTTGTAATTTTTATTAACGACCTGGATGTGGGGGTAGAAGGGTGGGTTGGCAAGTTTGCAGTCAACACAATGGTTGGTGGTGTTGTAGATAGTGTAGAGGATTGTTGAAGTTTGCCAAGAGACATTGATAGGATGCAAAAGTGGGCTGAGATGTTGGGGTGTTAGCTTTCATAAGTCGAAGGTTAGAGTTTAAGAGTCGCGATGTAATGATGCAGCTGTATAAAACTCTAGTTAGGCCACAATTGGAGTACTGTGTCCAGTTCTGGTCGCCTCACTATAGGAAGGATGTGGAAGCATTGGAAAGGGTACAGAGGAGATTTACCAGGATGCTGCCTGGTTTAGAGTGTATGGATTATGATTAGAGATTAAGGGAGCTAGGGCTTTACTCTTTGGAGAGAAGGAGGATGAGAGGAGACATGATAGAGGTGTACAAGATATTAAGAGGAATAGACAGAGTTGACAGCCAGTGCCTCTTCCCCAGGGCACCACTGCTCAGTACAAGAGGACATGGCTTTAAGGTAAGGGGAGGGAATTTCAAGGGGGATATTAGAGGAAGGTTTTTCACTCAGAGAGTGGTTGGTGCGTGGAATGCACTGCCTGAGTCAATGGTGGAGGCAGATACACTAGTGAAGTTTAAGAGACTACTAGACAGGTATATGGAGGAATTTAAGGTGGGGGGTTATATGGGAGGCGGGGTGGGCCGAAGGGCCTGTAATGTGCTGTACTATTCTACGTTCTCAGCATGAATTAATGTGCTTTGTCTTAAAGCATTCTTCTAGAATCTACTTTATCTTGAAGATTGTGTTAATTAAGCTATAAATATCTTTTAATGACATCTCATTATCACAGTTGTTGGATTTTGTTGACTTATTCTTTCCCAAAGTATTTCAGACAATATGGTAACAAGATGTTGGTCCTGAACACAAAGATGTGAATACTTACAAAAGAAAGCAGGCATGTATTTACTGAATGAAATCCATACAATAGTTAGTCAGTATACAGCATTAATGAGGATATTTAGAAAAAAGACAGGGAATTTAAAAAAAACACTCCTATTCACTGGCAATAAGTAAAAACATTTTACAAACTCAAAATGTATTACTAGAGTGCTGTTGCCATGAGTGACAGGCTGATCAATGACTTTCTCTGTGTTAACATTTTCTTAACAGAAGCATAAAACAAGTCAGGCTCAAATGAGGCATTGAAAAATTATGGTGAATGTGAACTGCGAATTGAGTTGATCAGTTTTGTTTTGTTTGTCATCTAAAGACTGCAGTCAAAAGTTCCATAAAACATCTGTAGGTAATTAAGATAATTAGCCTAAATAATATAAAAATTGCTTATTACATCTATAGTACATGGATATTTTATCAGATTCGCAGTAAGTGATGACAAGAAGTCATTAGAAGGAAACAAAATCAGAATAATAATCGCATTGTATTTATGGTCATTTCATAAAGATCTATGCTAATTGTTTATGTAAATTATGTGGAGTTGAAATCAATGTGTTTGTCTCAATTTTGCTTAGTTTTTTTTTAATGTCTCAGTATCCTGGACTGAGGAGACGATACTCAGTAGGTGGCCACTTTATTAGGTACAGGAGGTATACCTAATATATTGGATGCATGTTCATACACTCGCATACACCCTCACATACACTGAGTGTGTGCTTGTTGTCTTTGGCTGCTGTATCCTATCCACTTCAAGGTTCAATATGTTGTGTATCCAGAGATGCTCTTCTGCACACTACTATTGAAACACATAGTTATTCCAGTTGCTATCACCTTCCTGTCAACTTGAACCCATCAGACTGTTCTTCTTAGATCTCTGTCATTAACAAGGCATTTTTGCCCACAGAACTGCTGCTCACTGGATTTTTATTTTTTGGTGTTGTGTTTTGTACCACTCTGTTAATTCTGGAGACTGTTGTGCATGAAGATTGCAGGAGGTCAGCACTTTCTTAGATTCTCAAACCACCCCATCTGGCACCAACAATCATTCCACGATCAAACTCACCTCAGTAACATTTCTTCCCCATTCTGAAGTTTGGTCTAAACAACTACTGAAACTCTTGAACAAGGGAAAATCTGCAGATGCCAGAAATCTGAGCAACCCACAAAATGCTGGAGGAACTCAGCAGGCCAGACAGCACCTATGGAAAAAAAGTACAGTTGACGTTTCGGGCTCTTTCGGGACATTAGGTGTATAAGATGATGAGAGGCATTGATCATGTGGATAGTCAAAGGCTTTTTTGCCAGGGCTGGAATGGAATGGCTAGCACGAGAGGGCATTGTTTTAAGGTGCTTGAAAGTAGATACGGTGGAGATGTCAGGAGTAAGTTTTCTATGCAAAGAGTGGTGTGTGTGTAGAATGGGCTGCCAGCAATGGTGGTGGAGGTGGATACGATAAGGTCTTTTAAGGAACTTCTGGACAGGTACATGGAGCTCAGAAAATTAGAAGGCTATGGGTAACCCTAGGTAAGGTAAGGACATGTTCGGTACAGCATTGTGGGCCGAAGGGCCTGTATTGTGCTGTAGGTTTTCAATGTTTCTAAGCTACCTAGCCTGCTGAGTTCATCCAGCATTTTGTGTGTGTTACTGAAACTCTTGACTATGCCTGTATGCTTTTATGCATTGAGTTGCTACCACATGATTGGATAATTAGTTATTTGCATTAATGAACAGGTGTACAGGTGTACCTAATAAAATAGCCACTGAGTGTACTTAACAACTTTCATACATTACTCTAACCATTCAGTCCATACAATGTGTGACATCTTCAATCTACACCAAGACCTGCCAAGAATTCCTTACAGCTCCTCCCAAGTACTTTAGGTCCATCACCATGTTGAATGTGGACATCAGGCATGTGTGTATATCCAAATCTATATGTTTGGGGCACATATTAACTACTTGGATGTTAGTGTAGGAGGTATGATTGAAAAAGTTTCTGGTGGACACAGAAATTGACTGCAGTCATGAATAATGGGGAAGACAGATCAGATGAAAAACTAGGCAGAGAATTGGCAGATGGAATTTAATCTTGATAAATGCAAAGGGAGGCATTTTGGAAAGTAACACAGATATAAGATAAATGCAATAAATGGTGAGATAGTATGGAACATTGAACATAACAAGCTTGGGGTTTCACTTCCAAGTTCTTGCGAAGTGGGAATACATATGGTAAGGTGTTGAAGGAGGCATTGGGATGGATATTCACTTTCTGGGCCAGTGGGCATCTTGTGTTTTTGCCAAGCTTTATAAACACAGCAACTGACACTTGTAAGATCAAGCAGTGCAAGTTAAACTTCCAACTATATGCTTTGTTCAGCTTCTGGTCATAAAAGAGAGTCAGTCTTCAGCTTTTAAAATGTAAATGAAAAGCAATAATAATTTTGAAGTTAAAGCAAGAACTGTCTATGGAGCAGCTTTCCAATCAAGCTCTGCCTTTGGAGCAGACTGCGAGCCCACAACATCTGGTTTATTGCAGCTGAAGATGTGCAATATAAGATGTGGCATTGTTTCAAAACAGACAACATTTAATTCAAAGAAGCTTGCAGACCACATGGAGACAAATAACTTAGCATACCAGATATATAAATGTGGAAAGTTATATGTACTCAAGGAAGTTAGGTTCACAGAATTAATTGTGGGTAGCTGGGGTCTGAGTCTTCAAAAAGCTTTTAGACCATTTGTGTAACAAGGGAATCTGAGGAAATATCACCTTTGCGTGAAGTCACACAAGTGGCAGAGAAAAAGGATTATTAATGTAGAGCAAACACGAGGAAATCTGCAGATGCTGGAAATTCAAGCAACACACACAAGATGCTGGTGGAACACAGCAGGCCAGGCAGCATCTATAGGAGAAGCACTGTCGAAGTTTCCGGCTGAGGACCTTCGTCAGGACCCTTCGTAACGAAGCGTGTCGGCCCAAAACGTCGACAGTGCTTCCCCTATAGATGCTGCCTGGCCTGCTGTGTTCCACCAGCATTTTGTGTGTGTTATTAATGTAGAGAGCAGTTTGGGATTAGTAGGGTAAGGAGCATCAAGAAGGATAAGAGAAAAACGTGGTGAGCTAGAATCCATTCCTCTGGCGTTGACTTCTGTGGTAGATGGTACATTTGTTTGTATCATTGGTATGTCTTTTTAGTTTATAGGAATTGTACCTCTGTTTTGTAAATGCTCTGTTTTAGAAATTATTTGTAATTTAGAAATGTTTTATAATCTGTGTCTTTTAAATGTGTTTTAAGAATGTTGTTTATATTTAGATGTGTATCACTGAAAATAAATGAACTGTGTTTTAAACTACTTTGTTTGTTGGAAATTTCTTCTCCTTGATAGGGAGAGGGGATCCACCACTCAAATGGTGGGTATTGGCAGCTGAACTCATTGTGGAGAATAAACAGGGAAGTAAACTAATCTTTGAAGATTCAGTAGTTATGGTATAATCTCCTTTTAGTGAGATAACTCATGGCTATTTATATCTGATAGGGCTTAAGGACTTTTGAGTTTAGAACTTCGCAGTCAGCAAACCCAATAAATACCATCACAGCATATGGCATGTTTATAGTTGGGTGATAGAATACAAAGGTTATGATGCTATGTAGCAATGTAGAAAAAAACAGGTGGACATCTCTTGAACTATTGTACCCTTGTGATCTCCTCACAAGAGAAGGATGTTTATGTTTTGGAGACAGTGCAGAGGAGATTCATCAGCATGTTGCCTGGAATGTGATCTTCATCTGTGGGAATTGGGATAAACTGGATTTGTTTCTTTAGATGGAAGGAAGCTATAGGGTGACCTGATAGAGATACATAACGTTATCAGAGGAACCAATACGGCAGATAGCCAGAATTATTTTTTCCAAAGGGAAGGCTATAGGACGTAATAGCAGAATTAGGTCTTTCAGCTCATCGAGTCTCCTCCACTATTTTATCATGGTTGATTTATTTTCCCTTGCAATCCCAATCTCCTGCCTTCTCCCTGTTACTTTCAATACCCTTACTAATTAAGAACCTATCCTCACATTAAATACACCCAATGACATGGCCTCAACAGCCATCTGCAGCAATGAATTCCATAGATTCACCATCCTCAGGCTAATTAAAATCCTCCTTACGTCTGTTCTAATGGGATGCTCTTGTATTCTGAAGCTGTGTCCTTTGATCCTAAACTCTTCTGTTATGCTTTGGAACTCCCAAAATCAATTGCAAGATAAACACAAGAGCCACCATGAATTTGTCTACTTTATTTCTTCATTTGTGAGGCGCTCAAATATGATATGGTGGCATAATGATGTGCGCCATCCCCATACTTCTTACATATTAATGTAATTAATTAATTATGTGAACAAAGAAAGAATGCTTAATCAAGAAATGTATTTACAATATTATTCAAATATTACTGAAATATTAAATACACTACATCTCCCACTAAAGTAAACTTTTTTTGCTGCATCCACGATATCTAGACTTGTCAATATTCAATAGGTTTCAATGAAATCCCCCCTTTACTCTTTAAGGAGATTAAGGTGAGTGAGACCTCCCCAAACCCAATTTAACCAATTTTTCCAGGAGCAGTATCAAGAGTGTCCTGACCACCGTCTGGCATGGGAATTGCAAAGCATCTGACCTGAAGTCCTTACAAACAATTGTGAGGGCTACTGAGAAGATCATCATTGTCTCTCTTCCACTCATCAAGAGTTATTTATCTGAAGCACTGCGTTTGCAGGGTCTTTAGCATTGGCAATGATTACTCCCATCTGTCCAACAGACTTATTGAAACCACACCCCCCCATCAGGCAGGAGGTACTGAGGCATTAGGACAAGAACTGTTAGGATATGAAACAGCTTCTTCCTCTCGGCTGTAAGACTTCTAAACTCCCTACCGCCACAAAGGTCTCACACATTTGAAGTGCCAGTAATATTGTGACATGTACAGAGGTACAGTGAAAAACTTGGTTTTGCATGCCTTCCATGCATGTCATTTCAACACAACATTGCAGTGAGGTAGTTCAAGGGTAAACAATAACAGTGCAGAATAAAGTGTAGCAGATACAGAGAAAGGGCAGTGCAGGTAAATAATAAGGTGTAAGGCCTTAACAAGTTAGATTGTAAGGGCAAGAGTCCATATTAATGTGGTCGGGGACCATTCAATATTCTTGTAACAGCAGGATAAAAGATTTCTTTGAACCTGGTGATGCATCCTTTCAGGTTTTTATGTCTTCTACATGGTGGGAAGGGGGAGAAGAGAGAAGGTCTGGGATGGGTGGGTCTTTGATTATGGTGGCTACTTTATAAAGGCAGTGAGAAGTATGGACGGAGTCAAAGAGTGGGAGGCTTGTTCCTGTGATGTGCTGAGCTATATCTACAACTCTGCACTGTCAGACAGAAATGTTGCCAAGACAAGTCACGATGCACCCAGATAGGATGCTTCCCCTCGTGCACCAATAAAAATATGTGAGGGTCAAAGGAGTCATGCCAAATATTTTTAACCTCCTGAGGAAGTAGAGGTGCTGTTGAGTTTTCTTGATCATGATATCTGATATCTCCATAGTGAAACCAGGACAGGCTATTAGTGATGTTCACTTCCAGGAACTTGAGGCTGGAACAGGAGCATATGCACCACCCCATTTCCCCTTCCTGAAGTTGACATTGAGTGGAAAGTTTGCTGTCATGGCACCATATCACAAAGCTCCTTATCATCTTCCTGTACTCCAACTCATTGCTACTCAATGCAAAAATCTGCAGATGCTGGAAATCCAAGCAACACACTCAAAATGCTGGAGGAACTCAGCAGGCCAGGCTGCATCCATGGAAAAGAGTAAACATTCGACATTTCGGGCTGAGATCCTACATCAGGACTGGAAACAAAGGTCATTTGTCCCACTGTGATGGTGTTAACTGCAAACTTGTAGATGGATTTAGAAGAGAATCTGGCCACACAGCCTTGAGTGTTTTGGGAGTAGATTAGGGGACTGAGGACATGACATTGTGGTGCACCAGTGTTGAGAATAATTGTGGTGGAAGTGTTGCTTTCTAACCTTCCCGAGAGCAATCTGTTAGACAGGAAGTGAAGTATCCTGGTGCAAAGGGAGGTGTTGAGTCCCAGGTCTAGAAATTGAGAGATGTGTTTCTTAAGATGGTTCACCATCAACTTCTTAAAGATAACTAAGGAGGCCCATTAATTATCAATTGTATCAGCAATGTCCATGGATATAGCATGATAGCAGAGAAGTTAGCATAATGCTTTTACAGTCACAGTGACCAGCGTTCCTTTCTTCTGCTGTCTATAAGGCATTCTTTCGTCCTACATTCCAAAAAAGTAAGCATTAATAAGTTAGTTAGTTACTTGTGTGTAATTGAGTGGCACAGTCCTCTGGGTTGGAATGGTCTCTTAACGTGCTGTAACTCTAAACAAAGAAAACCCTACAATTAAAAAATGCTTATTTATCAAGACGAAGAGATGCTGGCCTATAATTCCAAAAGCCTAAGGATTTAATACAGAATCAGTTGATGAATATTTTTTGTGAATAAATGCGCCCCAACTGCTGTATTGGTGAAGGCTGTAAAAGAACATCTGTGGGTCGCTGTCTCATGTTTATGAGCCCTGAGGCCACTTTTAGGTGTGTGTCAGGACTGTAGACCCTGGCAAAATTCTTTTGTGCTTTTGTTGTTCATTGCTGCTTGTTATTCTGTGACTGGGCTCATCTGTCTGTTGGGCTAACACTGAGGTCACTGCAAGATGGATATTGTAATGGCTGGATGCACAACCTGTATCAATTGTTCACAGAAGAATATTACTTGGAGAATTGCTTATTATAGAGAGAAGAACTGGGTGTCAAAGGAATGATAACAAACAGCATTTATATTTGCAATCAATTGTTACTTATGAACAGCTCTTATGAGTTTAAGTAGCAAGTTATTAACAATGGAACAGCTTTACTCTACGTGAGCGATGTCAACATAGAATCCCAGAACTGCAGCCAAATGAACAGAAAACAATATTTCAACAGGATTATTTAAAATGACCCTGAGTGGCCTCCTTCTTGTTTGCTGATATGTACATCTTTGATTGACAAGTCAGAGTTATAAAAATTCTGCATGATAACCACATTTATCTTATTGTTCACATAATACTCTCTTGAACTAATTTCAAGAGACGCTCTGAATGGAGAGGCAGGAATTAAGAACATAAACACAGATAATCAAGCACAGAAACAAGCCTTTCAGCTTACCTTGTCCGTGTTGATCATGGTGCTGAATTAATCTAGTCCCATCTGCCTGCACATGGTCTGTGTCCCTCTTTTTCCTGCCTTTTCATGTGTCTGTCTAATTGCCTCTTAAAGGTTGCTATCATATCTGCTTCCACCACCTCCCCTGGCAGTGTGGTCCCAGCACCTGCTGCTCTCTGAGAAAACAAAACACCTCTTGCATCTCCTTTGAACTTCCTCTCATCTCAATCCTATGCCCTAGGGTACTTGACATTTCCACCCTAGGAAAACAACTCTGATCATCTATCAACACAGAGAAAATGATACAGGAACTTAACAGGCCAGGCAGGATCTATGGAAAAGAGTAAACAGTCAACACTTTGGGCCAAGACCCTTCATCAGGACTGAAAAAAGAGTTGAGAAGTTGGAGTAAGAAGGTGGGAGGAGGGGAGGAAGAAGTAAAAGGTGGTAGGTGATAGGTGAAACCAGGAGCGGGGGATAGGGTGAAGTAAGGAGCTGGGAAGTTGATTGCTGAAAGAGATAAAAGGCTAGAGGAGGGGGAATAAGATAGGAGAGGACAGAAGACCATGGAACAAAGGGAATGGTGAGGAGCATCAGAAGGAGGTGATGGGCAAGTGAGAGAGGTAAGTGGGAATGGGGAATAGTGATGGAGAGGAGGGGAAGTTCAAGAAATCAATGATCATGCCATCAAGGTGGAATCTACCCAGATGGAATATGAGGTGTCCTACCTGAGTGTGGCCTCATTGCGGCAGAAGAGGAAACCATGGACTGACACATCGGAATGGGAATGGGAAGAAGAATTGAAATGGGTGGACGCCGGGAGATCCTGTTTTTTCTGGCAGACAGAGCATAGGTTCTCGGCGAACTGGTCTTCCAATCTACGTCAGGTCTCACCGGTATTCAGGAGGCCATACCAGGAGTACTGGATGCAGTAGATGACCCCAACAGACTTGCATCTATCTGTCACTAATCTTACATGCTTCTATCAGTCACCCTTCAGCCACTGACACTTCAGAGAAGACAACCCGAGTTTGTCCCTGCAAATAGCCAAAGGGCTGCACATGCCCACTTAGCTCCTCCTTCACCTCCATTCAGGGCCCCAGACAGTCCTTCTAGGTGAGGCAACATTTCACCTGATGGGGATGTCTATCGTGTCTAGTGCCCCTGATGCAATCTCCTCTATATTGGTAAGTTGTAAATTGGGGGACTGTTTCATTGAACCCCTTCACTCCATCCACTAACAGTGAAACTTCCCAGTGGCCAAGCATTTTAATTCTGATCCCATTCCCATTCCAACATGTCAGTCCATGGCCTCTTCTTGTGCCATAATGAGGCCACCCTCAGGATGGAGGTACAACACCATCTGGAAGCCTACAACCTGATTGCATGAATATTGATTTCTCCTTACAGTAAAAAAATGTCCTTCCCCTCCCTCCTTCTATTCCTACTCTGGCCCCTTATCTCTTCCTCACCTGCCAATCACCTCGCCCTGAGTCCCCTCCGCCTTCCCTTTCTCCTATGGTCCACTCACCTCTCCCATCAACTTCCTTCATCTCCTTCATCTCCAGCCTTTTGCTGACCACTTGGCTTCACCAATCACCCTCCAAGTGTCCTCTTTTCCCTCCCCCACCTTTTAATTCTGGAATCTTCCCCCTCCTTTCAAGTCCAGAACAATGATCTGAAATGTCGACTGTTGATTCGCTTTTATAAATGCTGCCTGACCTGATGAATTCCTCCAGCACATTTTTGTGTGTGTTGCTCTGGATTTCAGGATCTGCAGAGTTTCTCATGTTTCTGAGTTTGTCCACCATCTCCTCCCGACTAAAGCTTTCTAATCCAGCTAACATCCTGGTGAAGCTCTTCTGTACCCTCTCCAGAGCGTCCACATCCATCCTGTAATATAGCAACTAGAAATGCATGCAAAACTCCAAATGTGGTCTTACTAAAGTTCTATACAGCTGCAAAACGTCTTCCCAATTTTTTATTCAAGTTTCCAAATCCAAGATTCAAGATTGTTTCATGTCGTTTCCTGTATGCAAGTGTAAAGGAGACAAAATAATTGTTACTCCGGATAAGATAAAGCACAAAATGCACCCAATACGTTAAAGAAGACAATAATTTTAAAAAACACAATAAATTTAAGTAAATACCATAAGATAGCTTATATGCATAGATTGATTGTATGTGTATACATAAGGAAATAATAAAGTGGTGGTGGTGAGGTTTGGAGGAGTGAGTGAATGGGTGGAGGTGCTGATCAACCTTACTGCTTGGGGAAAGTAACTGCTTTTGATTCTGGTAGTCCTGGTGTGAATACTATATAGCTTCTTCCCTGACGGGAGTGGGACAAATAGTCCATGAGCAGGGTGGGTAGGATCCTTCATGATGTTAATGGCCATTTTCCACCTTTCTGAATATATGTCCTTGATGGCTGGTAGATGGGTCCTGATAATACGTTGGGCAGTTTTGTCTGCCACAGTGCAGCTTCTGCACCTTACAGTTTTGCAGCTTATTAAGATGCTCTCGACTGCACATCTGCAAAATGACTTGAGTTTAGAAGTGTGCACAGTTCAGCTCTCTTCAGCCTTCTCAGAGAGAAGAGGTATTGGTATTCCTGATTGTGTCCTTCAACTGTGAGATGTTCAATCACAGGAGTTTGAAACTGTTCACAGTTCTACTGCCATAGTGCTGATATTAAGAGGGGTGTGAGTGTTACAAGTTCCCCTGAAGTCAATAACCACTTCCTTTGTCTTGTTGACATTGAAGTTATTTTCCTGGCATCAGACCTCAAGCTCTTCCACCTCCTGTCTGGAAGCTGTTTCATCGTTGTCGGTAATGGGTCCTACCATTGTCATATCATTGTTTGTATTCAATACTGGAAGACATCGGAGCAGAATTAGGCCATTTTCCCATTGAGTGCTCCGTCATAGCTGATTTATTATTCATCTCAACCCCAATCTCCTACCTGCCTTCTATAACCTTTGATGCTCTTACTAATCAAGAACATATCAACCTCCATTTTAAATATACTCAATGACTTGACCTCCACAAACATCTGTGACAATGAATTCCCAGGTTCACTATCAACTAGCTAAAGAAATTGCTCCTCATGTCTGTTTTAAAGGGTTGACCTTCTATACTGAGGTTGTGCTCTCTGCTCCTAGATTCCCCCTCTACAGGAAACATCCTTTCCATATTCACTCTAACTCGGCCTTTCTATGCCCTGACAGGTGAAGGCAAACATCAATGCCCTGATTTGTGTTGTCAGCATTTCTAATTTCACTGCAGCTTTCCCACATCTCAGTTCCATTTACTGGCTGTACTTGTCATTGCTTTCGGTGGAGTGCATACCACTAAACAAAACAACGGAGGAAACACCCTTGGACAAGAGAGTTTCCAAGTTTCCATATGAATAATGGAGAGGAGCTTCCATTTCTCATTTCCTCCTCGATATAAAATGTACATAAATCTTTTTGAACTCCTGGCTTTGTCGGGGGTTAACTTGAGAGAAAAAAAAAGTGTGTTTGGGCCATTCATGGAAGCTACTGGACAGAAGAGGGAAGGCAGGAGGACAGTATAATACAACCATACATTGCAGAGAAGTGAGCTGGGCACAAGGAAGAAAGGGGCAGATTCGTGAAGGAGTGTTCAATTCTATCAACTTCAACAAATTGAAGGAAAATGGAACAGGCCTGTTTTATATAAAAGTGCTGCAGAGAGCTAATGGATTTCATGCCAGCCATCAAAGGCTAGTGTAATGTTTTCTCCACAAAGGAAAATCAGATAATGTTCTATTTTCAAAACTGTTGTTTCTAATCCCATGAGCCTTCTCTTGACAGAGCAAGTCAGAGAGCCATTACCTGACTTACATGGGTTTGTAACTTCAGTCAGCTATCCTGGATCTAAGAAAATGGCTGGCAAGGAGATTCACAGCATGTATTTTGCAAGTATAAAGTGATTCCTCACAGTGACTGATTTTTGGTCTAATAAAGCCCACTGCTTGAATAGCTTGTGTCCACCTTCAAGACAAGTGGCAAACAGTTTGGTTCTGGATCAAGATGTTGCAGTTCAATGAAAGAGCAAGGTGAAATTATTCTGCAGAATGATTGATGGTTCCGGTTAAATCGTATTCAATGTACTTAGAAATGTGCAGAAACTTCCAGCACGTATTTTATGAAAAATTTTCAGCTTAATAAAAAAGAAAGTGCTGGAAATGGTGGTCACATGGACAGCTTCTACATCCAGGCCACGACACGACTGAACTCCCTGCTTCCACCCAGGTCTCATCACGTATGAAATGCCTGTAGCGCTATACTGTTCACTTTCTAAATAGTATTGCAATTTTCCATTATGTTGAATGTGAGTTTTTATTTTATTTATTTATTTGTTCAGCTATAATGTGGAATAGGCCCTTCTGGCCCTTCGAGCTGTGCTGCCCAGCAACCCCCAATTTAACCCTCGCCTAATTGTGGGACAATTTACAATGACCAATGAACCTACCAGCTGTTTTTGGACTGTGAGAGGAAACCGAAGCACCCAGATTAAGCCTACACAGTCACGGAGAGCAGGTACAAGCTCCTTATAGCCAGCACTGGCAAATTAACGCTTTGTTGCTGGTACCGTAAAGCATAGTGCTAACCTCTACACTACCTTGCCGCCCCACTTCAGGAATATATTTTGTCATTAGTTAATTTATTTGTGGTAATATCAGTTTGTGTTGTGTGTGTTGTGCAACTTGCTGCTTTGTTTGGCAGTGTGCATGTGTTCAGTTAAATGACAATAAACTTGAACTTGAACTCTGTGTGGCGGGCGAAGGGGAAGAAATAATAAAGTTTCCGGCCAATAACCGATGATTTGGAACTGTTTTTGGCTCCGATTGTGAACAGAAAGACAGTATTTCGATTAAACTTGACTTCATGTCCTATCAAAGTATTTTTGCTCTGAAGTGGGCACAGTAAAACAGTGGAAAGAAGCATGATTAGAGTGAATGTTCACACCAATTTAATGAATCTTTCACCTAATGTTCAAGGAGGTGGCTTTTCCTCCTTGCTTGTGTAAACAGCAGCTGTTATACTGGATAGGTGCCAGTTCAAAGAACAATATAGAGTTACTGAACCGCGTATGGAGAAAAGGCAGGGAGTGCATGTGATTTGTTTGCCCTTTGAGAGGCAGCACAGGTGTGATGCTTTAAATGGCCTCCTTCCATGCAATAAATTCTCACCTTCATGAAAATGATGCAGTGTTGACAGAACCTGGTAATAGTCGATAGTCAGTGTTACTCTTTGGGATTTGTAGTTCTTTTGAAACATTAGTGGGAAGCAACTGCAAAAATAAACTTTTTAAACTTCTTGAGGCATTTGCTATAAAATCAGAAGCAAAGATAATTTCTGTTTCAAATGCATTCCTCCTAATGTAGGTCTGGCTGGTGTTTGCTGAGGATCCCAAACAGATCTGGAGAAGCTAATATGGGCAGTCTGCGTGGAGCAGGTGGCCTTGCAATGTTCTTTATATGCTCTTGTAACTGGAATGAACCCAGAGTTTTACTGGACAATTTCAGAATGCACTTGAATGATTTTATCGGTTTGGGTTTTGGCAGCCTGACTTAGATTACTGGTTTTCCTCTCTGAACTAGTAAAAATGCTGGAATGATCCAAAAGTATTCCTATTTTTTTTAAATTTCCTCGTCTCCTTTGTATTCATATTTCTTTTGAAACATTAGTATAAATCATTTTCAAAAAACATTTTTTTTACCAGGGTAGCATGGTCACGCAGTCGCTTTAGAGCAACAGCCATCGTTGATTGCTGTTTGGTTCTTATTACTGTCTGTAACAAGTTTGTACGTTCTCACCGTCACAGCGTGAGTGTCCTCTGGATGGTCCAGCTTCCTTCCACTGTCCAAATACATACATTTAGGGCAGGGGTTCCCAAAGTTTTCTATGCCATGGTCCTCCGACCATTAACCGAGGCATCCAGGGACCCCAGATTGGGAACTCCTGCTTTAAGATTACTGTTAGTAAGTTGTGTGCATGCTATTTTGGTGGGGGAGGCCTGGTGACACTTGTGGGCTGCCCCTGACTGAACTGATTTTGATGCACAACAAAGCGTTTTGTTGTATGTTTCAATGTGTCTGTGGCAAGTAAAGCTAATCTTTAGTTACCTTTTTGGATTGTATTACAATTCTCAGACTTCCTTGTAGGCAATTTGGATTTCCACTGTTATGCTTATTAATCTACATTTGGTATCTTAAAGCTGAGTTAAGGCTGTTATTTTATTTTAGTTTAGAGACTTCCCTGCAATTCGCACTGCATCCCTTTCCTCCATCCTTATTGAGACACTGTGGAAGTGTTGGAAAAGGTCTGGAAGGATGAACATCTTGAATGGGCAGGGTGAACAGACATAAATACATTAAATCTGGTAATCTCTCGCCCTTCCCCCTTCTCTCTTTTTCCATTTCCCAATCTGGCTCCACCCTTACCCCTTTTTTCCCCCTCACCTGCCTATCACCTCTTCATGATGTGCCTTCTGCTTTCCATTCTCCTCTGGTCCACTCTCCTCTTGTACCAGATTTCTTCTTCTCCAGCCCATTACCTCTTTCACCTATCATCTTCCAGCTTCTCACTTCATTTCCCCCCCCCCCCCCCCACCCAAACACCTTCTTCATCTTGCTTCTTCCCCCTTCCTTTCCAGTTCTGATGACAGGTCTCGGCCCAAACCATCAACAGTTTATTCCTCTCAACAGAGACTTCCTGACCTGTTGAGATCCTTCAGAATTTTAACTGATTGCATCATCATCTGGTACGAAGGCGCCATTGCACTAGATTAGAAAAAACTGTAGAAAGTTGCTAATTCAGCCAGCTCCATCTTGGGAAATAGGTTCCGAAGCATCAAGGACATGTTCAAAAGGCAATGTCTGAAAAAGACTGCATCCATTATTAAGGACTGCCATCAACCAAAACATTCAGTCTTCTCAATACTAGCATCAAGGAGGAGGTATAGGTTCCTGGGGACACTAACTTAATATCTTAGGAACAGCTTTTTCTCACCTACCATCAGATTTTAGAATAGACACTGAACCATTGTACACTACCTCACTATTTTTTTCTTTTTTTTTGCTCTCTTTTTGTGCTGCTTGTTTAATTTATTGTAATTTATATTTTATTAATATTACTGTACTGCTGTCGCATACAATACGTTTCATGACAAATGCCTGTGATATTAAACCTGATTCTGATTCATATGTTCTGTGTTTCGCTGAGGGTGAACAGTCAGTCTGAGTTTGTGTCTGGATTGGGACCCTGCCGAAGGGTTTCAGCCCAAAACATTGACTGTACTCTTTTCCATAGATGCTGCCTGGCCTGCTAAATTCCTCCAAAATTTTGTGGTGTTGTTGGGACCCTAAGGATTGAGTTATGGCACTGTGGTATAATAGACAATTGCACTTTTGGAAGTTGAATAGTAGTTCTCAGTTGCTTCTTTATCAATCTCAGTCAATGGATGAAGGTCAAAATGACTGCAGATGTTTGAAATCTGAAGTAAAAACAAGAGATGTTGGAAACACTCTTCAAACAAGTGCAGAAAGAGAAACACAGTTAATATCTTAGGCTGAAGAACACATGTGAGAACTGGGAATGAGATAAACCAAATTAGCTTTCAGTTGCTGAGAAGAGTGAGAATGGGACAAAGGTAATATCTCTGTTTGGGTGAGTCCAGTGTCTCTGAATGGTTGTTGATCAGATAATGGGGACAGTTAGAGAGAGGAAAAAATTGAACTAAAGTGATGAAATGAGAGCAGTTAGTGTGAATGCAAACAAAGGAACATAAAAAGGTGCAAAATGTCAAAATTGTGCTAATGGGAAGAAAAAACTGAGTTATTATCATAGCTGGATGACATTCACTAGAAAAGGCCAGTTCAGATATCATCAAAGAAAGCGAGTTTCTAAAGGGGTAAATTTGATATTGAGTACATAAAGTTGGAATGTGCCCAAAGGGAAGATGAGATCTTGTTCCTCAAGCTTGCACTGGGCATCTTTGAAGCAACCCACAATGCAACAAAAACACAGAACAGAAAGTGAACTGGATGGAGAATTAAGGTAGTTTCTCCTGTGCGCATATTGAGCTCATACAGTACTTACATTAGAAGTCCAATTTGACTTCATGATTGTGCATCATGTTCATCGTGATTGTTAATAGCAAAATGGATGTTAAAAATGTTTCTTCAAACCTTATCATTAATGGATGTAACATTTTGTTTGATATATGCTGTTTTGCACAAGATGTAGGTTAAATGCAGGTTTGTTCTTTTACATTATTTCCACAGTTTCCAATCTGATTCCCTTGTTTGCACTGGCAGCTAATGGCTTTCAATTACTGTATCAGCACCACTTATCCTCACATCATGACAAACATTTGTAGCCTTTCACTGTCACAGAGTTTTCCATGAGCAGTCCAAAGCTGGCTCTACCAGGTCAGTCTCCGAAACTCTGGGGCAGTAATAGAATTTTTTGCTGATTCAAGCACAAACATCCTTCAGAAAAAAAGCATGGCAATCTTTGTTATAATTGAAATACACAGCCGGGATTAAAGTCTTAACCCATTCAGAGCAGATACTGTATGTCAACTGGGAAATTATTATTTTGGTAGACTGCACTGAAGACCAGAATAATTTATTTTGTGTAACTGCATTAAGTCAATTGCTGGGATCAGGCCAATTGTTGAAGTCACTTCACTGGTGTTGTGACATTTAATGAAACATGTAATCGTACAATGACACAATTCCAAAGGAGGCAATTTCCATCTTTAAAAAATGTCCAATTTATCCCATTTCCCATTCCTTCCCCTACAATCTATTATATTTGTCCCATTAAATTGCTCATTCAATTAACCTTTAAATGTATTATTAAGTCTGATTCTGATTCCCTTTGAGATTGTTCATTTCATTTCTCAATCATTTCTTCACCTCATGTTGCTGTTTCCACTTCAGATTTTAAATCTATACCACTTGGCTCTCAACAGCAGAAACAGTTCCTCCTTTATTACTCTGGTAAAGCCTTTCTAGATTCTGAACTCCTCTAGTAGAATGTAGAACATAATGCAGTCCACCACAGAAAAGGCCTTTCAGCCCAGGATATTGGTGCTGACGATGATGCCAAATTCAATCAAACCCTTCAGTCTGATCTATATCCCTCCATTCCCTGTAAATTCATAGAACATAGCACAATACTGGCCCATCAGCCCGTGGTGATGTGCCAACCTTTTTACCTATTCCAAAATCAATCTAACCTTTCTCTTGCATACAACCCTCCATTTTCTTTTCATCCATGTGCCTATCTATAGTCTCTTAAATCTCTCTAATGTATGTATCTCATTCCACATACCCACTGGTCTCTGTGTAAATGAAACTACCTTTGACAGCCTCCCAACAACACACACAAAATGCTGGAGGAACTCAGCAGGCCAGGAAGCATCTATGGAAAAATGTACAGTTGACATTTCAGGCTGAAACCCTTTGGCAGGTCTTTGATGTCCTCCCTATACTTTCATCCAACTGCGTTAACAATATGCCCCCTTTTATTTGCCTATTCTGCCCTAGGGAAAAAGAAGCTGGCTGTCCATTCATGTGCCTATCTGAATGCTTCTTAAATGGCCTTGCGATATCTGATTGTTCAAGAGGCATTCAAAAACAGCATGTCCTTAACCTCTGCATTAAAGAGAGCATTGTTATATTTTTCTCCAAATAGCTCCACTCACCATCTTTCCAGTAACAAACACAGAATGCTGGAGGAACTCAGCAGGCCAAGCACCATCCATGGAAAAGAATAAACAGTCGATGTTTCAGTCTGAGACCCTTCATCAGGACTTTCCAGTAAGCCGGTCTCATGTCCAGCACCCATGAACTAATTTTCAGCATATTTGTAGCTTGTTTTGTAACAATGACAAAATCAATCTGAAGCCATGCCTATTAGGATCGTATGTTTAAAGGGTTAATTTTGAATCTCACCATCTGGGTGCACACCTAATAGATTGGGGATTTGGCCCGCTTGTTGGAGATTCAACCGTCGTTGAAAGTTGGGCAGTTTCAATAACTGGCAATAAGTCTATTCCATCAGGTTGGAGAACAGATGGTAAGGGTGAACAAGACTCCCAACTCTCAAATTTGTTATATTTCACTTATGATCAGAAAGGGTGCTGGTTTTCATAACCAGAATTAAATGATCTTAGTAAGTCAGGTTCTAATCTCAATGTCTCTGAATTTAGCAATGGAAATCAGCCAGATGTTTTTTGAGCAACAAGCACAAAATGCTAGGGGAACTCAGCAAGCCAGGCAGCATATATACAGGAGAATAAACAGTTGCTATTTTGGGCTGAGACACATCATCAGCACTGGAAAGGAAGAGTCAGAAGCCAGAATAAGAAGACGGGAGGAGGTGAAGGGAACACAAGCTGGCAAGTGAGACTGGGTGCAGAGGAAGGTGGGTGGGTAGGGAGGCTGTAGTAAGAAGCTAAGGTGAGACAGGTAGCAGAGGTAAAAGGCTGAAGAAGAAGGCATCTAATTGGAGAGGCTGTGGAGCATTGAAGAGAGGGAGGGAGCAGAACCAGTGGGAGTTGCTGGACAGAGGAGGAGAAGAGAAGGGGTGAGAGTGTAACCAGAATGGAGAATGGAAAAAGAAAAAGAAAAAGAAAAAGAGGGAGTGTGGAGAATTTACTGGAAGTTTGATAAGTTAATGATCATGACATCAGATTGGAGGCTATCCAGATGAAATATGAGTGTTGCTCTTCCAACCTGAGTTTAATCTCATTATGCCAGTAGAGGAGGCCATGAACAAATATATCAGAATCGGAAAGGGAGTTCGAATTGCAATGGGTAGCCTTTTGTGGTGATCAGAACAAAGTGCTTGACACTGTAAAGTGGTCCCTCGATCTGCGTCAGGTTTCACTGTTGTAAAGGAGACCACACCGGGTGCACCAGATACATTAGGTGACTGTGACAGACCCACAGTGAAGTATCACCTTATCTGGAAGGGCAATTTGTGGCCATGAGTGGTGGTGATGGAGGAGATACAGGCACATGTGTGGCACTTGTCATGCCTTTTGTGTGTTGCATTGAAGTAGCTGATTAGTTCTTAAAAGTCCTGCTTGAATTTCCTCATAAAGAAATCATTTGAGAAAGACAGGCAGAGAAGCATTGCAGTTTTGAAGAATTAGAAGTGACCTCTTTGTAACAAGATTCTGATGGGATTGACAAGATAAAGGCTGTTTCATTTTAACTGCAGAATCTAGATTAAGGATATGCTGTCTCTGGAGAAAGTCAGCCATTTGAGAGAGAAATGAAGAAAATTTCTTCACAAAATGGCCAACCTTTAAAATTTTCAACCTAAGTCCCTGGGTTGTACATGAGTTGAGTCAAAATATTGCCATAAATAGCAATGAGGAAATAACTGTTAGTTGGACACAAGTGATTGTCGTGATTGTCAAAAGGATGCAAGTGATTCTGAATGCGAATCATATTTATTATCACAGTCTATTGGGATGTGAAGTTTGCTCTTTACTATAAATTACATCACTATAAATAACAAATTAAATAGTGCAATAATGATTTGGGTGGTAATGTGATAAATAGATCAGCAAATCTGCAGATGGCACCAAGATTGGGGGTGTAGTGGACAGTGAGGAAATGCTATCAAAGCTTGCAGTGGAACCTGTACCATCTGGGAAAATGTGCTGAAAAATGGCAGGTGAAATTTAATGCAGAAATATGTGAGGTGCTGGACTTATGACAAACCAGGGTAGGATATACACAGTGAATGATAGGGCTTTGAGTGTGGAAGAACAAAAGGATCTGGGAGTACAGATCTATAATTCCTTGAAAGTGGTGCCACAGACAGCTAGGATCATTCGAGCTTTTGGCACATTGACCTTCATTAATCAAAGTCCTAACTACAGGAGTTGTGATATTATGTCGATGTTGTATAAAATGTTAGTGAGGCCAGATCTGGAACATTGTGTGCAGTTCTGGTTCCCTACCTACAGGAAGGATATCAATAAGATTGAAATAGTACAGAGAAAATTTACAAGAATGTTGCCGGCACTTTTGATGACCTGAGTTATTGGGAAAGGTTCAATAGTTTAGGACTTTATTCTCTGGAGAGTAGGAGAATGAGGGGAAATTTGATAGGAGTAGATAAAATTATGAATGATATGAATAAGGGTAAATACAAGTAGACATTTTCTACTGAGGTTGGCTGAGATTAGAACTAGAGGTCATGGGTTAGCAGGTATAGCAGTTTGGCCACTTTCAGGTGATAAGATCTAAGAGTGAGTTTAATAGGGAAGGACCAATGGACAAGGGAATCATAGAGGAAACCTGTGTGTTGCGGGGGGGGGGGGGGCGGGTGGTTAGGTAATGATGTGTTTGATGCTAGGATCCCTTTACAGAAGGGAAATTTGCGGAAAATGGTGCATTGGATGCAGAGGCCTATGGGTTAGGACCAGAGGAACTCTGTCACTGTTAAGGTGGTGGAAAGATGGAGTCAGCCTGGAGTCTAGGAAATGTGGGTGAGGGCAGCATCAGTGGTAGAGGAAAGGAACCCCTGTCTTTTGAAGAAGGAGGACATTTTTGATGTCCTGAAAATGAAAGCCTCACCCTGGGAACAGATGTGGCAGAAACAAAAGAATTGAGAAAAGGGAATAACATTTCTACAGGAGATAATGTGGGAAGAAGATGTCAGTGGACAGTTTGTTTCCAGAGGTGTAGACAGCGAGATTAGAAGGGTGGGAGTAGTTGGAGGTGTCAGAAATGGACCAAGTGATTTTAAGTGCAGGGTGTAAGTTGGGGGTAAATTTGATAAAAATTTTAGAGCTCAGCATTGGTGCATGAAGCAATAACAATGATGTAGCAAAGGAAGAACTGGGGTGCATTACCAGGGAAGGCTTGGAACATAGATTGTCTGTATATCCAACGAAAAGGCAGGTGTAGCTGAGGCCTGTACAACTCTGGAGAAAGTGGGAGGGGCTTAAGGAAAAGTTGTTGAGGGTGGAGAAGAGTGGTGGTAGAAGGGAACCTGTTGGTTCTTTTGTCGAGAAAGAAGTGGAGATCTTTTTTGATGGGAGAGAGAAATGGATAGGGACTGGACATCCATGGTGAAAGTGAGGCAGTTAGAGTCAGGTAATTGAAAGTTGTGGAGCAGATTGACAGCTTGTGAAGTGTCATGGATGTAGGTGGGAAGGGACTGAACCAAGTGGGATAGAATGGAGTTGAGGCATGCGGACATGTGTTCAGTGGAGCAGGAGCAGGCAGAGACAATGGGCCTACTCGGACAGTCAGTTTTGTGGATCGTAGGTAGGAAGTAGAAGCGAGGTAAGGGGTAAGGGAACTATGAGTTTGGTGGCAGTGGATGAGAGTTCTCCGGAGTTAATGAAGTCAATGATGGTGTAAGAGACATTTTTCTGATGGTCTGGAGTGGAGTCCTGTTCAAAGGTAAGATAAGAGGAGGTGTAGGAATGTTGTTTCATTTGCTTGATTATTCAAGCACTTCTTGCAGATTAATGATGAATTGGTGATTTATTGTTTCTGAACATATCCCAATGAATATCATTGAATTTGCAGAATATTCTATGAGTGATGTTATAGTAATTTCTTGTGTTGTTTTGAAGATTTCAGTCAGGAATATTGCATTGGAATTACTTACGTTTTAAACTCAATAGATGGACATTATAACAGAAGCTCATTTAGAGCAGCAAGTCAGTTTCTATTTTGTGTTTCCAGCACTTTTTTTCTGTTGAATTTACAGTACATTTTGTTTTTTCCTGGAAGGTGTCAGCAATTAATTGATGCATTTTGGGAAGTGTAAGTAGTGCAAGACATACACAGTAAGTGGCAGAGTACTGAGGAGTGTTGTTAACAGGGAGTCTTTGGGATACATAGTTCCTCGTGCCCTGCAAGTGACAATATGGGTAAACATGGTGATGCAGAAGAAGAATGCTATACTTGCTGTTATTGGTCAAGCCATTGAGTATAAGAATTGGGTCATCATTTTGCTGCTGCACAAAACACTGATCGGGCCACATTTGGAGAATTGTGTTCAATGTTGAATCCCTCACTGCAGAAAGATGTGATTAAGGTAGAGAGGGTGCAGAAATGATGTTGCCTGAACTGGGGATGCTTGATTGATAAGAAGAGATTGGATAGGCAGGGACTGCTTTTCCTTGAGCAAAGGATGGTGACGTGACAGGTAGATACTGTAAAATTTTGGGAGGCATCAATAGGGTAGATAGATTGAGTTTGTTATTTATGGACTCAAGGGTATAGGTTTAACAGGAGGTTTAAGTGACTTCTCCAGGGTAATTGTTTCGCACAAGGAGTAGCTGGTATCTGAAGTGAGCTGCTAGTGGAGTTGGTAGAAGCAGAAACAGCTTCTGCAGTTCAGATTTCAGTTTCCAGCACCATGTGTACAGAGTTGGTGCATCCTCTCCATGAGTGTGTGGGTTTCTGCGGGTACACCAGTTTCCATCAACAGTCCAAAGAAATACCGGTTAGTAAGTTGTTAGTCATTGTAAATTGTCCTGTGATTCAGCAAGTGTTAAACAGCCACGGTCTCTAAATAAACAAATAGATAGATAGAAAGATAAATACAACAGACATCTGAACAGGCACTTGAATGAGCTAGCCATGAAGGGTTATGAGATTATTGCAGATGTAGAATTGGTACTGAGAAGTGACATAGACATGCTGGTTTGAAGGACCTATTTCTATACCGTACAACTTTATGATTTCATGACTAATTAACATCCTTAAATTCCAGCATCTTCCCACAGAGCTTTGCCTTCTTCCCATCTTACTCAAATGAAAAAGTACCTATGACTTTGTTCACCCTGAGCACTCAGTTTTGTTACTTTACCCATTTTTATTTTCCTGTCAGTCCTTGGGGTAGCATGATTATTGGTGTTTGTGGAATGCTGGGTTTAAAGCTCAGTAGATTTATAGCTGGCATTCAGCAAACTCCAACAGTCTAAAAGTAATAACTTTGATTAGGCCTTAGACTAACTTTCTTTCTTTAGAATGAGAATATGAAATAATTGCTGTGTTATGCATAGCATTAATTTGATTGTGATGCAGTCTTCAAGGATGAATGAAGCAAAAATCAAACTGCTGGAGAAATAAAGAGTCAAGCATCATCTATGGAGGGAAACGTACAGTTGACATTTTGCGTTGAGACCTTTCATCTGTTCAGGTACACCAGAAGGCTGTGTACTTAGCCCTCTGTTTTGCCTGCTTTACAGTTATAATTGTGTGGCTAAGCACAGCTCGAATATCATATTCAAGTTTGCTGATGACACCGCTATCACTGGCCAAATCAAAGGTTTTGATGAGTCAGAATATAGGAGGGAGATTGAAATCTGGCTGAGTGGTTCCACAGTAACAGCCTCCCACTCAATGTCAGCAAGACCAAAGAGCTGATTATTGACTTCAGGAGGAGGAAACCAGAGATCCATGAGCCAGTCCTCATTGGGGGATCAGAGGTTGACAGGGTCAGCAACTTTAAATTCCTCAGAGGATCTGTTCTTGGTCCAGCATGGAAGTGCCATTATGAAGAAAGCATGCTGGTACCTCTACTTCTTTAGATGTTTGCAAATTTTCAGCAATATATCCATAACTGACAAACTTCCATAGGTGTGTGGTGGAGAGTATATTGACTGGCTGAATCACACCCTAGTATGGAAACACTGAAGCCCTTGAATGGAAAAGTCTGATAGAAAGTAATGGATTTTCTGTAGGATTCTGTTGGGCTTAGTCCCTCACGGGTAAAGCCCTCCCCACCATTTGGCATATCTCCATGGAGCGTTGTTGCAGGAAAATAGCATCCATCATTAAGGACCCTCACCACCCTGTTCATGCTCTCTTCTCACTGCTGGAAGAGACGTACAGGAGCCTCAGGACTCAAACCACCAAGTTCTGAAACAGTTATTATCCCTGAATCGTCAGGCTTTTGAACCGGTGGGGGTGGGGGGGGGGGGATAACTTTGATCAACTTCACTGCCCATCACTGAAATGTTCCCACAATCCAGGGACTCACTTTCAAGAACTCTTCATCTTATATTCTCGATATTAGTTGCTTATTTATATATTGTTGCCAGTTATTTTATTTTGTATTTTGCACAGTTTATTGTCATTTGCACACTGATTGACTGCTTTGTTTGGTGTGGTCTTTCATTGATCCTGTTGTGGTTGTTGGATTTGTTGAGTATGCCTGCAAGAGAATGAATCTCAGGGTTGGATGTGGGAGCACATATGTACTTTGATAATAAATTTACTTTGAACTTTGAACTTCATCTACTTATCTGTCATCCTCCATCAGTTTGTTTATTTACTCCAGATTCCAGCATCTACAATGTCTTGTCTCCATTGTGCTACTTCCTTGTAACTAAGTGAAGATTCTCAAACTGAGTCATTGACAGTTCATTTTCATCCACAGCTGCCAGATTAAATTTCTCTTTAAATTACTCCAGCAGTTTGTCTTTTACTACAGATTCCAGCATCTGCAGTCTTTTATGTCTCCATTCACTACCTTTTTCAAAGCCTGTGCTACAAGAACTAAACATTTTCTTCTATTTTTGCAACTTCAGTTCTGACCAGGCTTTCACACCAAACAAACCTGTCGATTGATTTTTTTTGGGTTATCTGGCATACAACCCGAGAAACTTGATACAAAACCCTGATGCAGGGCTTCAGTCTAAACTGTTGACAATTGCTTTCCTCCGAGCGAAGCAGCTTCACCCGCTGAGTTCCTCCAGCAGATTGTCTGTCACTCCAGATTCCAACACTGGCAGTTCCTTGTGAATCCAGATCAGTTACAATGCAACAAGGAGAAGAGTTCAGAGTTGAATCATTCTTTCAGAGGCCCAGACGACGAGCAGAATGTGTTGGGAAACCGCCCAAGCTAACAGCGTGAGACCTTATCCACTTTGTGGACTGGGACTCATTAGCAGCAGAACAGCAGGCACAGACACAAGACTCTCTGGGACACTGTAATTTAAAGCAGCCCAGATTGGAATGAGTTTCTAAAACAGGACCTTCAGCTCCTGGCGAGAAAGGTTGATTGAATGGGGATGATCTCTGAGAACCAGCTGCCCAGCCTTATTATGAAAGAGATTAAAAATCAACACAGATGGATAGGGTGCATGAGGGAAATAAAGAAAGGTTTGACCAGAGAAGACCGTGCTCAGTTCCAATGGTTCTCATATTTATTAGGCACCTCATGTCTTGAAATCCAGTCAGGCTATCATGAACTGCAGGAGGAATCAAATAAAAGAAAACAGACTTCTTTTCAAATCTTTATTTAAAAATTGGTTTCAAAAGATTCTGCACTGTGGCTATCAGACAGAATAGGTGTCAATAATGACAGCAGTTTAGATTTATATAAAGCCTTTATCGTAATAAAACACCCTCAGGTGGTTCAGAGAAGCATTAACAAAGAAGATTAAGCACTGAGCTACAGAAGAGGATATCTGGGGAAATAGCCAAATAGTTGATGCAAAACACTGTGATCGCGGGACCGTCGCAACAGGAGGAGGAGCGAGGGGCTCGGGAGAGCGCTGAGTGCTGGAAGGCAGCTGAGGAGCTGAGGTGAGTGGGCTTTAAAAGGAGTGTGGAGTGGGGACTCGGGACAGTGTGATCGTGGGTTTGTCACAGCAAGAGGAGGAGCGAGGGGCTTGGGAGAGCGCTGAGTGATGGGAAACCGCTGAGGAGCTGAGGTGAGTGTGGAGGGCAACTGAAGAGTTAAACAGAGTGTTGATTAGATGATTAGAGGGAGTGAGTACTTGAGATAATTGGCAGGGACAAATAAAAGGAGGGGTAACTGAAGAGGAACAGCCCGTGTGTGAGTGGCTCAGGGTAGGAGTGCAGCTTTGATGCTTTGGCTCAAGAGGCTGAGGAGAGCAGAGGCTGAGGACGAGTTTGCTCCCAGTGAGGTAAGGCCGGTTAAGTTCCTTTAATTAATTTAATTAACTTAGGAGTAGGTAATGGTGGAGCAGGTAGTTAGAGCAGTTGAGTGCTCCGTATGCAGTATGTGGGAAGTCAGGGACAGCACAATTGTCCCTGATGACTACACCTGTAAAAGATACATCCAGCTGCAGCTCCTGACAAACCATGTTAGGGAACTGGAGCTGGTGCTGGATGAACTTCGGATCATTCGTGAGGCAGAGGCAGAAATAGACAAGAGTTTCAGGGAGACAGTCACCCCTAAAAGCCAGGAGTCAGGTAGCTGGGTGACTGTTAGGAGAAGGAAGGGGAGTAGACAGAAAGAACAGAGCACCCCGTGTCCGTTCCCAATCAACAATAAGTATACCATTTTGGATACTGTTGGTGGGGACGACCTACCAGGGACAAGTTGCACTGGTTGCATCTCTGGCGCCAAGACTGGATCCTCAGCTCAGAAAGGAAGGAGGGAAAAGAGGAGAGCAGTAGTGATAGGGGATTCGATAGTTAGGGGGACAGATAAGAGGTTCTGTGGGAGAGATCAAAAATCCCGGAAAGTCTGTTGCCTTCCTGGTTCCAGGGTCCGCGATATCTCAGATCAAGTTCTCGGTATTCTCAGGAGGGAGGGTAAGTAGCCAGATGTCGTGGTCCATGTAGGGACCAATGACATGGATTGGAAGAAGGAGGAGGTCCTGCAAAGAGAGTTTAGGGAGTTAAGTGCAAAGTTGAAGGACCGGACTTCCAGGGTTGCAATCTCAGGATTGCTACCCATGCCATGTGCTAGTGAGGCTAGAAATAGGAAGATAATGCAGCTAAATACTTGGCTAAGGAGATGGTGCAGGAGGGAGGGCTTTGTGCTTCTGGACAACTGGGCTTTGTTCCAGGGAAGGTGGGACCTGGTCCGACAGGATGGTTTGCACCTGAACTAGAGGGGTCTACTTTCCTTGCAGGTAGATTTGCTACTGCTGCTCTGGGGGGTTTAAACTAGATTTTCAGGGAGAGGGGAACCAGAATGTTAGAGCGGATAGTGAGGTGGAGGAGGATAAAGGTCATGCGAGGACTGCATGTATAGACGGAAATCAAAGGTTTGTACGTGATAGAAATGTTCTCGGGTGCATCTATTTCAATGCAAGGAGTATTGTAGGTAAGGCAGATGAGCTTAGGGCATAGATTTGCACATGGGATTACGATATCATTGTTATTAGTGAGACTTGGTTTCAGGAGCGGCAGGACTTGCAGCTTAATGTTCCGGGGTTCCATTGTTTCAGATGGGATAGAGGGGGAGGGATGAAAGTGGGAGGAGTGGCATTACTAGTCAGGGAAAATATCACAGCTGTGCGTAGACAGCACAGCCCTGAGTGTTTGTCTACAGAGGCTATATGGGTGGAACTGAGGAACGGGAAAGGTGTGACCACACTAATAGGGTTGTATTATAGACCGCCCAATAGTCAGAGAGAATTGGAGGAGCAAACCTGTAGAGAGGTAGCAGACTGATGTAAGAAACAGAAAGTTGTAATAGTAGGGAATTTTAGCTTCCACACATTGACTGGGACTCCCACACTGTGAAAGGGCTAGATGGCTTGGAGTTTGTCAAATGTGTTCAGGAAAGTTTTGTAAATCAATATATAGAGGTACCTACGAGAGAGGATGCAATACTTGATCTCCTATTAGGGAACCAGACAGGTCAGGTGACAGAAGTATGAGTAGGCAAACATTTTGGGTCCAGTGACCATAATGACATTAGTTTTGAGTTAATTATGGATAAGGATAGGGCTGGTCCTTCAGTTGAGGTTCTAAATTGGAGAAGGGCCAATCTTGTGGAAATGAGAAAGGATCTAGGAAGAGTGGATTGGGATAAGTTGTTTTCTGGCAAGGATGTGTTCAGTAAGTGGAAGGCCTTCAAAGGTGAAATTTTGAGAATTTGAATGTTCCTGCCAGGATTAAAGGCAAAGATAACAGGCATAGGGGACATTGGTTTTCAAGGGATATTGGCAATCTGGTTAAAAAAAAGAGGTGTATAGCAGGTATAGGCAACAAGGAACAAATGAGGTACTTAAAGAGTATAGAAAATGTAAGAAAATACTAACGTAGGAAATCAGGAAGGCAAAATGAAGACATGAGGTTGTTTTGGCAGATAATATGAAGGTAAACCCGGACGGTTTCTACAAGTATATTAAGAGTAAAAGGATAGTAAGGGACAAAATTGGTCCCTTAGAAGATCAGAATGGTCACGAGATGGGGGAGATCTTAAACAGTTTTTTTGCATCAGTATTTACTCAGGAAACTGGCATAGCATATATGGAAGGAAGGGAAACAAGCAGTAGTGTCATGAAACATATAGAGATTAAAGAGGAGGAGGTGCTTGCTGCCTTACAGCGAATAAAAGTAGATAAATCCCCCGGGCCTGACATGATATTTCCTTGGACCTTGAGAAAGACTAGTGTGGAAATTGCAGGGGTCCTGGCAGAAATATTTAAAATGTCCTTAGCCACGGGTGCGGTGCCAGAGGATTGGAGGGTAGCTCATGTTGTTCTGTTGTTTAGAAAAGGCTCCAAAAGTAAACCAGGTAATTACAGGATGGTGAGCCTGACATCAGTAGTAGGTAAATTATTGGAAGGTGTTCTGAGAGATCGGATATACAAGTACTTGGATATCCAGGTGCTAATTAAGGATAATGAGCATGGCTTTGTGCATGGTAGATCATGTTTAACAAATCTTGTAGAGTTTTTTGAGGAGGTTACCAAGAAAGTAGATGAAGGAAAGGCTGTGGATGTTGTATACATGGGCTTTAGTAAGGCCTTTGACAAGGTCCCACATGGGAGGTTAGTTCAGAAGGTTCAGACACTAGGTATCCATGGAAAGGTTGTAAAATAGATTCGAAATTGGCTTTATGGGAGAAGACAGAGAGTGGTAGTGGATGATTGCTTCTCGACTGGAGGCCTGTGACTAGTAGTGTGCCTCAGGGATCTGTGCTGGGACCATTGTTGTTTGTTGTCCATATCAATGATCTAGATGATAATGTGGTAAATTGGATCAGCAAGTTTGCTGATGACACTAAGATTGGAGGTGTTGTGGACAGCGAGGAAGGCTTTCAAAGCTTGCAGAGGGATCTGGACCAACTGGAAAAATGGGCCAGAAAATGGCAGATGGATTTTAATGCAGACAAGTGTGAGATGTTGCATTTTGGAAGGACAAATCAAGGTAGGACATACACAGTAAATGGTAGGGCACTAAGGAGTGCTGAGGAACAAAGGGATCTGGGAGTTCAGATACATAATTCCCTGAAAGTGTTGTCACAGGTAGACAGGGTTGTAAAGAAGGCTTTTGGCATCCTGGCATTCATAAATCAAAGTATTGAGTATAGGAGTTGGGATGTTATGGTGAGCTTGTATAAGACATTGGTGAAGCCAAATTTGGAGTATTGTGCGGAGTTCTGGTCACCTAGTTACAGGAAGGATATCAGTAAGATTGAAAGAGTGCAGAGAAGACTTACTAGGGTGTTGCCGGGTCTTCAGGAGTTGAGTTACAGGGAAAGATCGAATAGGTTAGGACTTTATTCCTTGGCACATAGAAGAATGAGGGGGGATTGGACAGAGGTTTACAAAATTATGAGTGGTATAGACAGAGTAAATATGAGTAGGCACTTCCCACTTAGATTGGGAGAGATAAATATGAAAGGGCATGGCTTTAGGATGAAAGGGGAAAGGTTTAGTGGGAACATTAGGGGGAACTTCTTCATTCAGAGTGGTGGGAGTGTGGAACGAGCTGCCATCTGACATGGTAAATGTGGGCTCACTCTTAACGTTTAAGAATAAATTGGATAGATGCGTGGATGAGAGCTGTCTAGAGGGTTATGGACTGGGTGCAGGTCAATGGGACTAGCGGAATAAAGTTTCGGCACAGATTAGAAGGGCCAAATGGCCTGTTTTCTGTGCTGTAGTGTTCTGTGGTTCTATGTTTCTATTGGTTTTAAACAACAGAAAGGAAGCAATGTAAAGTTAAAATGCAGACAGATTTATGGAAAAAATACAAGTTTTAGATCTTGATAGATGAAGGCACGACTGCCCGTAAGAACATTATTAAAGTTACACATGACCCAAAGGCCAGAGTTGGAGAACTGCAGATATCTTCATTTTTGTATTTCAAGGAATTCTGATAAATAGAATATTCAAGGTCATCGAGGGACGTGAGATTAAATAAATGATAACTTTAAAGCTATATATTGCTTAATCACAAAACAGTGCAGCTCAGTATGTGATGGAATGTTCAGTGACTGGGAGATGGTGCAAGATAACTCAAAGATAGCGGAGGTTTAAATGATAATAAAGAGGAAGTCTGCAGCTGATGTAATTCCAAAGTAACACACACACAATGCTGGAAGAATTCATCAGGTCAGGCAGCATCAATGGAAATAAATAAAGAGTTGACATTTTGGGTCGTGATCCATCTTCAGGTGGTTTAAATGATCTCTTGATACAGAGTAAAGTGTTGGAATTTTTGATAGATGCAGTCAATTTTCGAGTTAACAGGATTAGGTAACAGTTTTAATAGCAGATGAACTGAAGTATGAGCAGAGTGTAAATGTGAAATAGGTTTTATCAATCAATTTACGGTTGGAAACTCGTGTTGGGGTCAAATGTGACATTTGGTTGGGAGAAGAAGATGTAGCAATCATTTAAGAGAAGATGATAGAAGTTCTCATTAGGCCGGGCTGTGGTGAGAGAAACAGAGTTAATGTTTCATGTGACTTTCAGACAGAAAGTCATCTACATAAACAGTAAGTCTTCCCACTTTCCAAGTATGATACCTGGCCTGCTGAGTATTTACAGCATTTTTAATTTTTATTTCAGATATGCAGAATCTGCAGTATTTTTTTTATTTAAGGAAACAGAGTTTGTGTCAGGAATCAAAGTCAATGGCTTTGGTCTTATTACTGAAAGAACACCTGATAGCAAAGCAAATTATCTCCTAAGTATTATGCAAACTGTTTCACAGTTTGTTCTTGTAAGTGAAAGAACTTAAATAGAAAATCTGACTTCACATTTTATGCCATTTAACAGATAGTATATGGCTTCCAAGATGTAATTTTTTTTAAGGAATTGATTTTATTTTAAAGCTAAATTGGGAAAGGAAAAGACAATAAGCACAAACGTGGAACAGCTAATTTTCTTTATTGCTGTGATGGAGAGGTGAATATGGAGCAAGCTTCTTTGAATTACATTTTGGGATTATTCATCTGTAATTGAAAGGAAAATGGAGCTTTGGTTTGAGGTCTGTTCTGAAACGCAGAGCTCATTTCATGAAAATGATTAAAGATGAAACACTGCTCGGGAATGAAGCATGCTTGCTTTGTCAGTGACAGAGTCAAACATCCTGAGGTCAGGTGTAGCCTGGGTTAGGCACAGCGTAGACTTCAGCAGCACCATAGAGATATCACCTTTCCACTCTCGCAGAGCTGTATTTGCATTTCCCACACCATCTGTCCTCATAGCTTCTCCAAATGATAATGCCAAGTTTATGCCAATAAATGCCAAAAGTATTGTGTTGTTGCTTCATGTCGGGTACGAATAAAATTGAAGTTGCATAAGCTTGGATTGAAAAGGAGAGTGATTCTTGTTGTCTTGGCTTGTGTTTAATAGAGCCCTGATTCAAAAAACAACACTGTATCAAAACTATAGTTAGGTACACACAAGAGATTCTGCAGATGCTATAAATCCAGTGCAATGTATACAAAATGCTGGAGGAACTCAGCAGTTCAGGCAGCATCTATGGAAACAAATCCTGGCCTGAAACATCAACTGTTTATTCTTTTCCATACATGCTGCCTGAACTGCTGAGTTCCTCCAGCATTTTGTGTGTGTTGCAATAGATGGGTACCTTTCCTTTGTATATGTTGGTGCAGTTCCTTCTGAGCTGATCATATTTCTGTCTTTTTATTTGGAAAGAACCAGAGCCTGAAAATTAGCACTGGACATTTGGCAATCTGTGTGGTTTTAAAGGTATGAAATCTAGTGGTAAGCTGAGCTTGTTTAATGTAATGAACGTAAGACTCATGGCATTAAGTTTGAAAATTACAACACCTACAATCAACTGGATCAGTGAAAATATGTACAGTAAGAAATGTATGTATCCAAGCATTTTTCTTTCCTTATTGGTGGGGTTATTAGGGGTAAATGTTTATCCAACTCGTACAACATATTTTTGTCAAATATTTTGACACGCATGAATAAAGATTGGAAGTGGAATTGCTTTATTATTGTCACATGAACTGAAACATGGGAGGTGATACATGAGTAACTGGATATTTCTCCGTTTACTGTAGCAATAGTAATTACAGGATGACCCCGCCCATAAAGTAGTGTCAGCAGTTTTAACCAGTCTTCTCACACAATGGCAGTCCTAAAAGCCTCCATTGAAAATAATGTCCTAGAAACTTAGAGTAGGATTTAATTAAATAACTTTAATATAATGCTTATTTTATTTTTACTTGGATATGCAGCACAGTGACAGGCCCTTCCAGTCCAACCAGCCCACGGTGCTCAATTTCATCCATGTGAACAATTAGCCTGCTAACCCATACATCTTTGGAATGTGGGAGGATACCAGAGCATTTGGAAGAAACCCATGTGATCACGGGGAGACTCTTCAATTACAATCTTCTTCCACACAGTGGTGGCATTGAACCTGGCTTGCTGGCTACACTACTGTGACACCCACAAACTTATTTATACCTATTAAGAACAGTTTTTAACATGTATGATCTTCAGGAATTTTGGCCCTTCCTCGTAGTGCGTTATCAAAAGGCCATCAGGGTCTTCAAGGGTAGGCAGTGAGTGGGGAGGTAGAGGAAGAGGGGAAGATCTCAGGATTTGCAGTTTGAGGTCCAGTGACCCACTCTGTATTCTGTTATAATTGTGGTATCCAAGCCTACAGATTAAACCTACGGAGCTCCAATATTAAATACAGCTGTAAATAAATCATGTGCGATTTGTATGGGTATTGGACTGAATCAGTCATGGTTCCCACTGAACTGGATTCACTTTCAAAGACTCTTCATCTTATGTTCTCTATATTTAATGCCTTACAGTCATGCTAGAAAGTTTGTGAACCCTTTAGATTTGTCTCTACTTCTGCATAAATATGACCTAAAATGTGATCAGGTCTTCACATAAGTCGTAAAACTAGATAAGAGAACCCAATTAAACAAATAACACAAAGACATTAGACTTCTCCATTTACGTATTGAGAAAAACGATCCAATATTACATATATTTGTGGGAAAAAGGTGTGTGAGCCTTTGCTTTCAGTAACTGGTGTGACCCCCTTCTACATCAATAACTTCAACCAGACATTTCTGGTGACTGTTGTTCAGTCCTGCACATCGGGTTTTAGACCATTTCTCCATTCAAAACTGGAGAATGGCATCAGCACCGGACTCCGGAGCGAAGGCTCTTGAGTTCGAATCCAAGTCGGGCCACCCCGACCACATTTTCCATCTGTGTCGAGTTCGGTGTCGAGCTAGCCACCTGGCCTCGTTAAAAGAAAACAAGGGTTGAGTCAGGAACATTCATATCGTGACCCGGTTAATCCGAAAGGAGACCAATCCTGACACCATGCACCAGACAAGAATGGCTGGCTGTCTGGTGTGACACGCTAAAAAACAGTTCATCAATACTTCTGGGACAGCTTGGTGTCCTCTTCAGGTCATGCTGCAGCATCTCAATTGGGTGAAGATCTGGACTCTGACTTGGCCTTTTCAAAACACGAATGTTCTCCTTTTTCAGCTATTCTGCTGATTTATTCTTGTGTTTCAGATCATTGTCTTGTTGCATCATCCAATTTCTATTAAAGTTTCTTTTGCGTTTGCGCAGTTTGTTGTTTTTTATTTACACATTTTTTGTTGTCTGCCCTGTTGGGTGTGTATTTTCATTGATTCTGTTAAGTTTGTTGTATTTACTGTGATTGCCTGCAAGTAAAGGAATCTCAGGGTTGTATCTGGTGATATGTATGTACTTCAATAGAAAATTTACTTTGAACTTGGTTTTTGTGACATTAGTTGAGGAACGAATATCTATCAAGTTACTGGGAAGGATTAAAGTTTGTATCAATGATACTAAGAAATTTTAATAACTAATTGAATGAAATAACATTTGTCTATAGGGACTGAAACCACTGAAAGATGACCAAAGAAAACTTCAGTTGATTTTATTTATAATTAGTCATTTATTCTTTGAACTAACACCAATTATTAAGCAGTTTGATAATCATAAGCTTCATTATCATTTTAATGAAGCGAAAACCATTACTTCATCCATTTAAGGGTATAATTCAATTAGGCCTTACTCTAAAGAAATCTTTTTCTGCAGCACATTAACTGTAATTCTGAAAGAAGCTTAACACCCACTAAATCAGGGAAGTGCATTGTTTTACTTCAAAGCTTTGTCTGGAGAGCGGAATGTAAAACATATTTTGATGGTCTCTCTATCCAATGTGTTAGTTCAGATGTACAAAAGAATTAAAATTAGGTCAGGCATTAAGTCCCATTAGTTATTTATCAAATATTTTATCTCAATGAAGTGCTTGTACTTTAACTGATCTAGGAAAAAGTGCTCATAGGACCTTGGGGATATTGAACTTCACCCAATTCTCTTTTAGCTGAAATTAATACAGCAGTCTATGAAATCTTGAGCAGGGTGAGATGGCTTCGTGGAGAGAAAGCTTTTGTGCACTTAGAAAAATTCCACTAAGTTATAATATTTTAGGTTTGATGCCGCACAAACTCAGATTTCATCAACACAGAAATGATGGCTTAAATGTAGCCAGGCGCTGGTTTCCAGATAAATGCACATAGCAAAACTCGGTAACTTTTTTTTTCCCACTGAAGCATACAGTATATATGGAATTAATTAGTATTTTGAACAAGCTTTCATGTTCTATTATAAAGCTGCAGTGTCAGCATATTTACACTTTTTTTTTCTAATCCATTTTTGAGACATAGGCGTCAGTGGCTAAACCAGCATTCATTAACATCTTTAATTGCCTTTGAGAGGTGGTGAAGACCTTGGATATCTCCAGCCCTTCTGGAAAAGATACTTCAACAAAGCTGTTGGGCACAAACTTTTGAAATTTAGATGTAGCAGCATAAAGAAGCCGGAATAATTTTCCAAATCAGAATGGTGTGTGGCTAGGTGATGTTCTCAGATGCAGATTGTGCTTAGCCTTGATGATGGACTCCATGCACTTGCAGAATGCTCTAGGAAAAGGAATTTTATAGAGAGTATGCACTAGTGCACAGAATGTATGTTTAGGGTGATGAAGGAGGTGCCTATCAAGCAGGTTGCTTTTTCATGGATTAATTTTGAATTTCTTGAGTGTTTTGAGAACTGCACTTATCCAGACAAGTGGGGAGTTCATTAAAAATCAGGAAAACCACCCAGTGAAATGGCACACAATTTTTCTCTGGACTTGAGCCTTAGAGATGAAGGTTAGAGCAAGATAGTATGCTATTTCACTGGGTGTCTTAACTGCTTTTCTATTAACTCTCCACCTGACTCAGTGCATCAAAACTCTGGCGTGTGTGTGTGCGTGTGCGTGTGCTTATGTGTGTGTGAGAGAGAGAGAGAGAGAGAGAAAACAATACGCATACATAGACAACAGATCAATGCACATGCATAGAAAACAGATCAATGCACACGTGTAGACAATGGTACATAGTGTTCAGGGCTCATTGCTCTAAAATAAATAGATCCATACATTACACTTCCTTCTCCATTAGATGAATGCAATATAAAACTGTATATGCACAAAACCTTCAATTTCCCTTTCATAAACCCATATTCCAAATAAACATGCTTTCACAATAACAGTCTACTGTTCTAAAAATTCAGTCTTTTGGGTGCCACTCTGATTCTTTCAGGGTAGTTCCTCTGGACCTAAGGAGTGGTATCAGCTTTGGCAGTTGCCTTGTCAATGGCAGTGTTCTCGTAGCACCTTCGGACCTGAGGAGAGGCATCAGGTTTAGTAGGCGTCTTGACTAAGACAATGTTCTCAGTTACCAGTGTTATATTGCTGGCAGTGACATGATCATCAGTGAGAAGTAAGTCCAGTGGCTGTAATGTGTCAGTCTTGTTGGACGCACTTGACTCAGGTGTGTTCTTTGGCTGTGCGTCCAGTATCTGCTCCACATGATGTCTCCATGTATGATCTCCAACAGCCACTGTGTACATCTGTTGGCCAGTTCTTGTAGCTATCCTATCAGGGTCTACTTGTCTTCTCGGTAATCACATGCTAGGACTTCCTGTCCAACCTCAAAGTTCCTTGCTGATTCACTTGGAAACCAGCTGAACTGATTATTCTGCACTTCACTCTGTAGATCTGGTTTCAGGAGGTCTATGTGAGATTACAGATTCCTACTCATGAACAGGATTGCAGGTGTTTGATTTGTTGTCGAATGAATGGAGTTCTGATACACAAAAAGGAAATTGTCTACCTTGTGCTGAAGAGAAATGTCCTACTTGTCCATTACTTTAATGGACTTCTTGGAAGGTTTGGCTAAACCTTTCAACTAATCCATTCATTACTGGGTGGTGAGGAGCTGACTTGAAATGCTTGATGCCACTGTTCTTGATGAAAAATCGGAATTCTTCTGATATGTGTTGTGGTCCATTGTCACTCACAATTTGCTCTGGTAAGCCGTTTCTGGTAAAAATGGTCTTTAGAGCAGAGGCAGTCATTGCTGAGATGGTTGAATTCATTGGTATAACCTCCGGCCACTTCAAATGAGCATCCACAGCAACCAGGGAAATGAAGTCCATGAATGGTCCAGCAAAGTCAATAGTAGGTGCAAGGGGGATGTCAGAGGTATGCTTTTCACACAGAGTGGTAGGTGTGTGGAATGCATTGCCAATGAAGGTGGTAGAGGTGGATATAATAGGGTCTTTTAAGAGACTCTTAAATAGGGATATGGAGCTTAGAAAAATAGAGGACTATGCAGTAGGGAAGTTCTGAGCAGTTTATGGAGTAGATTACATGGTTGGCACAACATTGTGGATTGAAGGGCCTATAATGTGCTATAGATTTCTATGTTTCTATGGAAGGATTTGCCACATCAATGACATTTTTGGCTTTTTGCACAATTCAGGGACATTTTGTACATTTCACATTCTAGCCTCCTTTTCTGTATATTTTGCTGCAGTCTTTAATGATATTGCAATGGTCAATGCCCATTCTGTTTATGTCTCTTTCTGACACTAGCCTCATTTGAGTGCTGTGACTATGCATGCCACATCCCTCAGAAACTCCATTTCTAAAGTCAAAGTACTGGAAAAGTTTGCGCAGTCCTGCAATTTGTTCAGGAATCCTTTCATCTTTTGACTGGCTCCTTTTGTAAAATCTAAATCTCTCAGTTATTACCAGCAGTTTAGGGCTCAAGTGATGTTGTAAAAGGTGCAATAAATTTGTTGAATGTCTTGCTTGCTGGCATTTTCAGGGGTACAAGGTTGCGTAAGAGACTCTATGTCTGAGGACCGATTAAGCTAAGAAGCATGGGGGCTTTCTTTTGTTTCTCCATATTGATCGCATTACAATACAGTTCAACCTTCTCAATATATTGTTACATACCCACAGTTTGAACACGGGACAGTGGGATGATGTAACGGTCTTGTGACCGTGGGGTGATGCTATGTCACGTGATGGCATGTTCCAAACCATATTTAAACCACCTCGCCATCTGTGACACAGTTCTCATTTTTACTTTTGTGCAACATTGTTGTTGCCAGTCGGAGGTGTGGAGGCTCCACCAGTTTTGTTTGTTGCATGTTTATTTTTTTCCTTACAGTCCAGTATCAGAGAGTGAAGGCATTACCGGAGTTATCCGAGTTCAACGGATTGGATAAAGTTAATGTCGTTCAGCATCTTGGGAATGATAAACCTTTGTGACTTCATTCAGGAATTGTGGCGTGCACATTTGAGTTAAACCCCTGCAAGGTCGGGAAGGTTTGTGCAGTGACCACCCTCCAGTCAAAAGGTCAGTTCCTTTTTATTTCCTCGTGATTTCATCGAACAAGGCATCTGTTGGCTGTGGGATCGGCAGATTTGTCGTTACTTTGAAGGAATCGTTTGTTTCGGGGAAGTCTCTCCTTACTGACTGTATAAATCACATGGACTTTTTGAATTTATCACTTTAAGTCTGTGCTTGGATGAGAACTCGTTAAGAACAGTTTCTAAGTTTGAAGGTCTCTGCCGCCTAACTAACTTCCAGTTAAGTTAGTCGTTTGTTTATTTTTCTAAGGTTGAGCAGAGGTTATTAAATCTTGGAATTTGTTTTAAACCCTGTTTCAGTTTCATATTCATTGCTGCTACATTCGCAACAATATGACCCCCAGCCTTCATTAGTGCTATAAAATTTGTCAACTTTTCCAACTGAAGTCATTGCCATGTTATTTTCACTTTAAGTCTCCTAGCTGCACATCTTGCACTGTGTACTCTGCATCCGTGCTAAATACTGTTCAATTCTTTCATCTTGCCTTTTCGTCCCGTAACGGTCCGTGCAGTTCAAAATCTTTTCTGACGTTCAGGTTCGTACACATCACCAATTTGTTGTATCTGTGCAACTACATATCAGTTAAATAAAAACATGCATGTGGGAATACACCTATAACTAGTGTACTCATATTGCATATGAGAGAGAGAGAGAAAGAGAGAGAGAGGGAGAGAAAAAACACTGTGCAAGTGTAGACAACAGGTCAGTATGTAGATTTAAGTGGAGTTATTGCTCTGAAAGAAATAGATCCATATATTACTGTGTTACCTGTGTTGAATCCAATTAAGTTTCTGGAAACTGACCCCTGATGTTCAGATTAGGGAAGGTATGCCATAGAACTCCCTTTGAATACCACATTTGTGTCAATAGACTCTCTCAGATTAGAATTGGTTTTGGCCTTGCATTTTGATGATATCACTTATACTTCCTATGTATTAGCCTATGCCTGAATGCAGTTGTGGCATAATTCAAGGGCTGCTTCATTTACTGAGAAATATTGTGCAATTATCATAAAATAGTCTCAGTTTTGATCTTATGATAGAAGGAAGGTTATCAGTGAATGAACTAAAGCTGGTTGAGTTGAGGACACTACCTTAAGGAACTCCTGCAGTAATATCCCAGAGCTGGAATGATTAACTTCCAACAACTATTGCTTTTGTACTCTGACTGTATTGACTCTTGTTTTTCCTTTAATGCTCCTTGAGCAGGAACCATTGATGCCAAATTCACTCAAATACTGCCTTGATTTCAAGAGTAGTCCCTCTTATTTTCTCTCTGGAACGCAGATTTTTGGCCCATGTTTAGACCAAATCTATGATGAGGTCTGCGTAGCCCTGGCAAAATCTAAACTGGACATCAGTGATGTAGATGTTGGTGAGTTAGTGTTGTCTAAATGCACTTTTCATGACACCTTCTAATACTTTTGGGATTCAGTGAAAACTGATTGGCCCAATTGAATTCATCAAACATTGCAAAAAATTATACAGGTAAGATATTTTTTTGAATGGGATGAAGCTGGATAACTTCCCAGAATGTTAGGGCCATCCCTGTACTGTAAGATTAATGGAAACATTTAGCTCAAGATGAGATAGCTGTGGAGCAAAGACTTCAATCCTATAACTCAGGCATTGTATGCTTCCAAGATTTGTTAACACAGCTTAGCATTATATCCGATCCATATGCATTGAAATTCATTCTGTTTACAAAAGCTCAATAGTAATGATTGTGAATTCTAGTGCCCCTGCAATGGTAATGAATATCAGAAATTCAGATTGCTGACAATGTTCCTCCACATTCACCATCAATGCAAGTGCATCTCAGAGCTGTGTGCTTAGTTGTCTGCTCTGCTCGCTTTGAACTTATGACTGTGAGGCTAAGTCATATTTTACTTTGCTGATGGTACCACTGTTGTAGGCCAAATCAAAGGAGGTGACAGATCAGCATATAGGAGGGAGACTGAAAATCTGGCTGAGTGGTGCCTCAACAACAACCTCTCACTCAATATCAGCAAAACCAAAGAGCTAGTATTTGATTTACAGGAGGAGGGAACTGGAGATCAGTGATCCAGTCCTCATCAGGTGATAAGAGGTGGAGAAAGTCAGCAACATTAAATTCTTCGGCATTATCATTTCAGAAGATTTGTCCTTGCTCCAGCAAGTAAGTGCCATTACAAAGAAGGCATGGTATCGCCTCTAATTTCTTACAAGTTTACAGAGATTCAGCATGTCATCTATAACTTTGAAAAACTTCTATATAGGCGCAATGGAGAGTATTCTGGCTGGTTTCTTCGTGGCCCTGTTTGGAAACAACAATGCCCTTGAATGGAAAAGCCTACAAAAAAATAGTGGATACAGCCAAGTCCACTCAAGTCTAAGCACACCTGCAAGAAGTGCTGTCACAGGAAAGTAACATCAATCGTAAAGGACCCCTACCATCTTGGCTATGCTCTTTTCTTGCAATTGCATCATGAAGGAGATACAGGAGCCTCAGTACCCACACCACCAGGCTCAGAAACAGTTATTACCCTCAACCATAGGTTTTGGAACCAGAGGAAATAACTTCACTCACCCCAACACTGAATTGTTCCCACAACCTATGGTCTTGCTTTCAAGGACTCTTCATCAAGTTCTCAATATTTATTGCTCATTTATACATATTATTTTGCTTGTTTTATTTTCATTTTGTATTTGCACAGTTTGTTGTCTTCTGCACATTTGTTGTTTATCCATCTTGAGTGCGTTTTTCATTGAATCTATCGTGTTTACTGTGAATCCCTGCAAAAAAATGAACCTCAGGGTAGTATATGATGACATATATATACTTCAATAAAAAAATGACTTTGAATTTTGAAGTCAGATGCATTACTATTACTGTATAATCATACAGTAGTTGTATTGCTATATGGAAATTTATATAACAGTTTGGCAGTTGGATTGAGTGTCCAAACGGTGGTGTTTTACAAATTCAATTTATCAGTGGTTTTACCTGTAAATTTGGGTCTTTCCTATCTGTGCCATCTTTTTTGAGTTTAAGTTAATCTTTTTGCACTGAAGTAATTTATTACTTTTTTTAATGTGCAACTTTTTCCCCCTGTTTCCTCACCGAGTTCTGCTTCAGCATCATCCAACTTCTATCTAAACCTTCAAAAGTGTAGTGGGACATTGCTTATGGACTCCGGCACTAAGTGTTGGGATGTGAAGGGTTTCTGTGAATTTTCTCCTGTGGAATTGGCAGGAAGTTTGCAGAACTGCCAAAGAAGCAGCAGAAAATTTACTTTTGCTGCCAAGTTAATAGCGAGAATAATATCACTCATTATTAATTATTTGCAAACAGTTCAGAGGAATTGTTTGTATCCCGTTGAACTTAGAAGTTTTAAGGCTGTCTGATTTATTCCATCCTGTCTTTAGATTTCTGAAAACAGCATCTCACAGACTGGATCACCATGGGAATATGAGGAAAGGTGTGAAACTGAAATCGCGAAATAAATGAGAAAAAAATACTGCAAAAAATAAATCATCTGCATCTCAGTCTGTGTTTCCAATTAATATTACACATTAATTAATGCCAAGTAAGTTATTTCCAACTAAACATAAGCTCTGAGTCTTGTGAATCATCCCTCCAAAATGTAATTGTTGCTGGAGATTTAACTTCTATTTTCTGTTCTTCCTCTCTACCCCTTTGTCAGCCTTTGTTTGTGTGTAGTTTTTTTCATTGATTCTATTGTATTCCCTTGTCCTATTGTGAATGCCTGCAAGAAAATTAATCTCAGCATTGTAAATGGTGACGTATACGTATTTTGATAATAAACTTTCTTTGTTTTCCCCTTTATGGCAACCTTTCTTGCGTCTCCTCTTTGACTTGTCACTCAATCACTCACAGTTACTCTTTCTTTGCAAGTCTTGTCATGCTCATTTCTCAACCATTCAGTCTAATTGGTTGCCATCATGTACTCCTGCTTTCCCAGTTCATGGAGGTTACGTATTGTTTCTTTCATTGCTCTTGTCCAGATTCACACTTTCAGCAGTCAGCCTTGCAGAAATTTTTAACGTTAACATTAAATTCGAGCTTCTGAGGAGGGACATTGAATGCCCTCCTGCAACAGCATTTGCTCTTGGTGAACCTTTTCTTGACTGCTGTTTGGTATGATATGCCAGCCTCAAATGAAAGCCAGATTTCATGACAGCAATGCACACAGGTCACATTTGGGAGACAAGGACCACTGACTAATAATGCTAAAAGGAAACTCTAACAACCTTATTGCAATGCTGAATGAAAATTCTCATCTCATGAAAGGTAGTGCAGGTTACATGGTTTCTTTTTACCGGCACACTGAGCCTTGATCTTTGGACAGTTTAATTCAATTATCTGTTTATTCAGACTGTTCTCCTTGAAACAGACTTATGAGTAACAAGTCCAGAATTTATGCATTCTAAGTATATGCACATACAAATTGTGCAAATGAAATGTATCTGTTGCTTTATTTGAGAGTCATTCTACTTTTCATCTTATTAATGCTTGTTAAAAGCGATGTAGATTCACACTTGTGGCCATTTCATTAAGTACCTCATGTCCCTAATACAGTGACCACTCAGTGTAAATTCATAGTCTTCTGCTGCTGTAGCCCTCCCCTTCATGGTTCGACATGTTGTGCATTCAGATCATCTGTGCTGTACACCACTGTTTTAGCACATGGTTGCCTGAGATACTGTCGCCTTCCTGTTAGCTTGAATGAGTCTGGCCATTCTTCTCTGACCTCTGTTGTTAACAAAGCATTTGCACCCACAGAATTGCCCCTTCATGCAATGATTTTCTTGTTTGGTTTTTGCACCATTCTCTGTGAACTCTGTGCATGAAAATCCCAGGAACTCAGCATTTGCTGAGATAGTCAAACCACCCCATCTGGCACTAACAATCATCCCACAGTCAAAATCACCCAGATCACATTTCTTCCCCATTGAGATATTTTGTCTGAAAAACAACTGAATCCCTTCGCTATGTCTGCATGCCTTTATACATTGAGTTGTTGCCATGTGATTGGGTATTTAGATATTTGCATTAATGAGCAGGTGTACTGGTCTACCAAATAAAGTGGCCACTGAGTGAGGTAGTGTACATAGGTTGGTTCATTGTCTATTCAGAAATCTGATAGTAGAAGCAAGACATTATACGCGAGTCTTCAGGCTTCTGTAACTGCTTCCTGATAAAACATAGAACATAGAACTGTACAGCACTGGAACAAGCGCTTTGGCCCACAGTGTTGTGTGGTGGCATCTGTTAGTCTCGCGAGACCATGGATCTGCGCCTGGAATAGTTTCCAGGGCGCAGGCCTGGGCAAGGTTGTATGGAAGATTGGGAGTTGCCCATGCTGCAAGTCTCCACTCTCCACGACACCGATGTTGTCCAAGTGAAGGGCAAGGGCCGATACAGCTTGGCACCAGTGTCGTCACAGGAGTTGCCAGAGCAAGGTTGAAGGAAATGTCAGACTGCTTAGGGACTCCAGCTCTGGATTCGTCAGGCAGTGGAGGTTTGAAATCAGAGTTTCCCCTCTCTTAGATGGACTGCCTTCCCAGGTTGATGAGCTCTATCTACCCGAGGCACTGGTTTTAAGGTGCCAGGACCCACCTTTGCCCCTTCTCCTGTCAGTAGAAATGGTTTTGCCGGGCTTAGAGGCTAAGCCACATGAGGCCAGGAGTTGGACTTGGTTGTCAGAGGCTATTTGAGGCGCACGCTGTGAGAAGCACTTTTAGGTAGTGGGAGTTTGTCCCCATTCCTCGGCTTGACAACCTTGGAACCAGTGTTGTGTAGAACCAGATAAAAAGTAAATCAAAAACCCTCAAAAAACTAGTCCTTTGCACCTGCACAATGTCCATATCCTTTCATCTTCCTCACATTCATGTGCCCATCTAAACATCTCTTAAAAGTCTCTAATGTATTTGCCTCTACCACCATACCAGACAGCGCATTATAGACATCCATGACTCTCTGTGTAAAAAAAAAAAACTTACCCCTTGCATCCCCTTTGAACCTACCCCCTCTCACCTTCAACACATGCCCTCTGGTATTAGACATTTCTATCCTGGGAAAAGGATGCTCCCTGTCTACTCATCTATGCCTCTTATAATCTTATAAATCTCAATCAGATCTCCCCTCAGCCTCCACCACTCCAGAGAGAACGAGGAAAATAGGACAGTCTGAGCTGGTGACTGGGGTCCTGAATGACGGATGCCGCCTTTTTGAGGCGTCACCTTTTGAAAATATCTTTGATGCTGTTGAAGCTCATGCTCATGATAGAGTTGGCTGAGTGTTTGCAATCACCCCAAGCATTTTCCATACATATCGTATATGGAAAATGCTTGAACTCGCATCCTAATTTTCCTATTATTAATGCTTGTCTGAAGAGATGTCGACTTTAGCTCTTGTGAGACTTCATTGCCAGTGGGAATTCACACGAAGAGCTTTTGTATTCTGTAATAATACGCAGAGCAAAATAAGCCAGGATTTCTCTGACTGTAATCTCTGTATTATTTTTGGCACCACATACGACAGAATATAGGAATAGAGTACTTCACGAGTCCAGTAACTGTGGGGAGGGGGAGACCACTAAAAATAGGAGGGTTTAGAGTAGAGACGATTAAGGAAAATCCAAAAGCATTTTCTTTGTATAATATATGCAAAAACATAACGAGGGAAAGATTAGGCCCATCGGAATCAAAATGGTATGTTGTGTCTGATGTCAGAGGAAAACATAGTTCAAAGTAAAATTTATTATCAGAGACCATACACGTCACCCATGCAACCCTGCGATTCTTTCTTTTCCCTGCAGGGATACTCAGAAATTCTATAGAATAGTAACTGCAAACAGGATCAATGAACAACAAACTACAAATGCACGTATAAATAGATAGCAATAAATAGGAGAGCATGAAATAACACGATAAAGAGTCCTTCAAGTGGGATCATTGATTGTGGGAAAACTAGAAATAAAAAGAGTGTAGGTAGCCTCTTTTGTTCAAGTGCCTGCTGCTTGAGGGGTAGTAACTGTTCTTGAACCTGGTGGTGCGAGTCCTGAGGCACCTGTACCTTCTATCTGACGGCAGCAGTACGCTTGCTCCATCGGGATTCCCTGGGAAGGTACGATGCTCAGTTCCCTCCAGGGCCTTCATAAGCCCAGCACGGAAATGTGGAGGAGGCATACTATGCGGTCCAGTAACTTACTCCCCAGGTCTTAAGGTGCTCTATATGATGTAGCATCTCTTCAATCTCGTCATCAATTTCTAATCTGTTCCTGACACCAATGTGGCGGGCATTCAGTACATGATGACAGACGAGAAAAGCTCGTTTTTATTGTAGCAAGCACAAAAAGAGTCCTGGCACTTTGACCTGTGTTCTGAAGCCATTCAGTCACATACAGACAAGGGAGGTGATTATTACACACCCTGGTTACAGTCAAAGTGACCCAGAAATACACATGCAAATAACTTTATAACCCAAGCTGAAATGTAATAATAAAAGAACTTGAACATCCCACTATAATACCCCAAATGCATTTTAACACAGAACAATGAATAGCACTGGTCATTAGGAATGCTGGGGTAGGCTGTCAACCATGCCCCCCACCCCTCCATGGAGTACTTCAGTATTAATATTACAAATGAGATGAAAAGATGAACACACCCCTAACCCTAACCAAGTGTATTTTAAGATGCCTTGGTAAGTGCAGAATGTGTTGGGATCCTGGCAGAGATTTTTATATCTTCCTTTGTCACAAATAAGATACCAAAACTGGAGGGTGGTTAATGTTGTGCAGTTACTTAAGAAAGGCTGCAAGGACAAGGCAGGGAAGTACAGGCCAGTGAGGCTTCCATCATTAGTGGGAAAGTTACTGAAGGGGATTCATCTCTATTTAGAAAGGCAATAACTGATTAGGTAGCCAATATGGCTTTCTACATGGGAAATTGTGTCTCATGAATTTGGTTGTCTTTTTTTTTTGGAGAGGTAACCATGAGGACTGACCAATCAGGGCGGTTGATGTTGTCTGCATGGATGAGAGCAAGGTCACGCATAGTAATTTGTTTCAGAATGTCAAATCACATGGAGTCCAGGATGTGTGTGGATGTACTATGCTAGTTATTTAGAACTGATTTTGTGGGAGGGGTCAAAAATTTGTATGGAGGGTTGTTTTTCAGATTGTAAGGCTGATGTGTAGTAGAGATTGGTGCCAAGTCGAAGGCTGCTTACCATAAAAATGACTTGGATGCGAATATAGGTGGTGTGACCAGTAACTTTATGGATGACATCAAAATTGTTGTTCTGAACTGTGAAGAAGGATGTCAAAGGTTACAACAGGATCTAGAACTACTGGGAAAATAAGGAAAGGATTTTTAACTCAGGCAAGTATAAGGTGATGTATTTTGGGAAGTTAAACCAGGGTAGGACACACACAACTAATGACAGGGCTCTGAAGAATGTTGTAGCACAGAAAGATCAAGGAGTATGAGTATACACCGTGCAGAAGTCTTAGGCACATATATATAGCTAGGGTGCCTCAGACTTTCGCGCAGTACAGTATTTACCAAGGCAGAGAGGAGAACGAGTTTGTAATTCTGCAGGGAGCAAAGGATATTGGGAATGGCGAGGGTAGAGCACTACAGGAGGAGTGTGAGACAGGTGGCAGAGAAGGAGTGCCAGGGATAGAGATAGCTCGGATGAAGATGCACCCAGCCCTGAGACGCCAGGCAAGATCACTTGATTCCAGACAGTTGGTTTATTGATCATTATAAAATGTCTCCCTGGTGTTCCTCCTCCTCTTCCCTCACCCTTCCCCTTTTTCCAAATATGATTCCTTCTCCCTGTCCCCTTCCCATTCTCAATCCACAACAGAGACCATATCAGAATCAGGTTTATCATCACTCATATGTCATGACATTTGTTTTTTTTTTGTGGCAGCCGGACAGTGCAATACATAAAATTACTACAGTACTGTGGAAAAGGCACCCCAGCTATATATACTGTGTATGTGCCTAAGATATTTGCGCAGTACTGTAGTTCCTCAAAAGAGGCAACAATGGTAGACAAGGCTTTAAAGAAGTTTCAGACATGCTTTCAGACAATTGGCAGTACATTGCAGTGAAGATGTACCATACATGATGCTGCTGAAACCATACCTGGAATGTTAAACACAAAGTACACTGCTGATGTTGTACATCTTGATACCTGGAATGTTGTTGGTACGTCTGCTCCCCATACTACATGAAGAATGTGATGAGAAAAGGACCGGTGCAGAAAAGGTTTACAAAGAGGGCTTGAGTTATAAGCAATGATGGTTTCCCTGGAGCAAAGACTGAGTGGAGACTTTATTGAAGCTGATAAAATCATGAGGGACATAAGTAAGTTGAATGGTCACTCTCCTTCTCCCAAGGTAGGAGTCCCAATGTAGCGGACATAGGGTTGAGGTGAGAGAGGAAAAATGTAAGGGGGACCTGCGATGGAAGTTTTTCAACAGAATGGTGGGTATTTGGAAGTGGTCGAGGAGTGTACAATTACACTGTTTAAAGGACATTTTGGACAGGTCTATGGATAGGAACGGTTTGGAGGGATATGAGCCAAATGCAAGTAGCTGGAATTTGCTCAGGAAGGCATCTTGGTCAGCATGTTTCACTCTATGGCTCAATAAAATGGCAATATAGTTGGATAAGTTGGTGAAGATAGTGAACAGGATGCTTACCATCATTGGCTGGGGCCTTGGATCATGATGCAAGTTCATTTGAAAGCAAATGGAATCGCGTGTAGTTAAAGTCACTGCACCTTGGGAAAGATATGACTGCACTGGAGAGTTTGCAAAATAAATTAACTAGGATGTTGTCTCGGATGGAGTACTTGATTAAATCGGTATTTAAGATTGTTACACGTCAACTTTTTTTTTTATTAACCATAAGCGCCATTTAGGTGCATGGACGACGTCTTTATTACAAACGCGGAGAGGTTTCTGGGACATTCGGCAGTTAGGGGACACAGCGAGCTACCAGCGGGAGAGCGAGCTGAGTGGAGTTAGTTGAAGAGTTCGCTACAGCAGTGGGCGAGTCTAAAACTTCTCCACGTCCAGAAGATTGTGATAATTAGCGGCACACAGTGCATGTTGGATACGTGACTGTCACTTTGTATGATCCATACTTGGATTTCTGGAGTATTTTGTGGCAACCACTTTTGATCATCTGTACATGGAATCGAGTGTGTTACGTTGTGACCACTTGTGTTGAGGAATATTCCGTGACTGTCACCTTGTGATATCCTTATGTGAATTTTGGAACTTAGGCGTCACTTTGTTACCCCTGTGTAAGTGACGACTACTTGATGTCTAGAATCTTCTGTGACTGTCCTTGTTCTCCTAGCATGGATCCTCTGTAATTCTCCATGACTACCACCTTGTGTTACCTTTGTGTGGATTTATGAGTCTTTCTTCAACTGTTTCCATGAATCTCTGGAATCTTCTGGACTGCCATCCTCGGACTTTGTTTGAGTAAGAATTGAAAAGAACTGTTCATAGACCTCCACAGCTTGTGAGCTAAAATGCATAGCACTGTTAATTTGTGTTTAGGAGAGTAATTTGTTTAATTGTCTGTATTTTGGGTAGATACTGAAAACATATTTGTTTAACATTAAAGTAAACAAACAAATTATTCACATAAGGATATCACAAGGTGACGGTCACAGAATATTCCTCAACACAAGTGGTCACAACGTAACACACTCGATTCCATGTATAGATTATCAAAAGTGGGTGCCACAGAATACTCCAGAAATCCAAGTATGGATCATACAAAGTGACAGTCACGTATCCAACATGCACTGTGTGCCGCTAACTATCACAATCTTCTGGACGTGGAGAAGTTTTAGACTCGCCCACTGCTGTAGTGAACTCTTCAACTAACTCCACTCAGCTCGCTCTCCCGCTGGTAGCTCGCAGTCTGTTGCATCCCCTAACTGCCGAATGTCCCAGAAACCACTCCGCGTTTGTTATGAAGACGCCATCCACCCGCCTCGTCCAGGCGCCTAAATGACACCTATGGTTAATAAAAAAACAGTAGACATGTAACAAAGATAAATAGAGTTTCAGGAAAACCGGCACAGAAGAAGTGCAGGGAACAGTATTGATTAGCCTTTAACATACTGAACAGTGCGACAGGCTTGACAAGCCAACTCATTTGTTTCTGTTCCTGTTTCCTTGTGCTCTAGTGGGTAAGTTAATTCCAACATGAGATTCAAATCTGAGTTTGATTTCATATGCTGTTCTTCCCAATGCATCTCATTTGCAGTCTCTCTAATCTTCCTTGTGTGACTTCAACCTACAAATACAGGGCTAAATGTAAAGTGATGAAAGCAACAAAAAAGAAAGAATTTTGAATTCTCTATGGCTTAATGTAAAGCAGAATTGTAAAGAGAACAGTGGTGTGACTGGAAAAATAGATGATGAAGGGTTCTGGAGGTCAATGATCGGGGTGTCAAGCAGTCCAGAATTTCTTCGAAAGATGGAGGGTGAGTTCAGGAGAAAGTTGATCATGGAGGGGCTGCACTTCTGTATTTAGAAGATGTTTAAAAACATAAGACATATGAGCAGAATTAGTCCATTTGGCCCATCTAGTCTGCTCCATCATTCAATCCTGCTGACTTATTTTCATTCTCAACCCCATTCTCTTGCCTTCTCCCTGTGAACCTCTGGCACTTTGTGGCGAGGGTATCCTGGCTCATGACCACAATGAGTTAATTATTCATTGACACTACCTGTTGGTTCTTTCTTCCCCTAGTTTCCAGGCTTGTAGGTAAAATTGTGGTGCACAGTGTTACTAAAATATAAAAATAACAAGTTTGATTTTGGAGAAATTTTACTCCCTCCCCACTCCCATCCACATTTGGCTGAAATTAATGAGGATATTTGACAGTGTGTATATGATTCAGGAAAAAGAATAGCACAGCACAGCGTAGGAATAGGCCCTTTATCCCATGATGCCAAATTAAACTAATCCTATTTGCTTACATGTGGACTAACATTTCAGTTTTGATTCCTATTCTTGTTCCAACATGTTGGTACATGGCTTTCTCTTGTGCCAAAATGAGGTCACCTTCAGGGAGGAGGACCTTATATTCACTCTAGGTTGCCTCCAACCTAAAGGCATGAATTTTGATTCCTCCTTCCGGTAAGCAAATAACACCCCTCCCTTCCCATATTCCCTCTCTGACATACCTCTTCTCACTAGCCTATTACTTTCCCTCGATTCCCCTCCTCCTTCCTTTACTCCTATGGTCCACTCCCCTCTCCTATCAAATTCTTCCTTCTTCAGCCCTTGACCTTTCTCACCCACCTGGTTTACCTGTCACCATCTAGCTTGTCATCCTTCCCCTTCCCCCAACATTTATTCTGGCGTCTTCCCCTTTCTTCAAAGTCCTGAAGAAGGGACTCAGCTCAAAATGTCAACTGTCTATTAATTTCCATAGGTGCTACCTGACCAGCTGAATTCCCGCAGTATTTTGTGCATGAAATTATGGTCATGTTAATACTATGATCACCCATATCATATGACACTGCACATAACGAATGAATGATTCTATCTCTCACCACCTCTGGCAATGCATTCCAAGCACCTACCACTCTTTGTGTAGAAGAAAACTTGTCTCATACATCTCTTTAAACTTTCCCCTTCTCACCATGAAATTATCCCCTTTGGTATTTGACATTTCCATCATGGGAAAAAGACTGTCTACTCTCGCTATGCCTCTTACAATTTTATATAGACCTATATGGTCATCCCAATACTTTTTCAAACTGTTAAAATGCTAATTCCCCTGGTGTATCACCCCTCTCAAGTTTTCAGTGTACTGCAGTGACTACACTTACAATTTCGGTGGATTCTGGTTAATTGGGACACATTGGGGCTAGTACATTTTGACCCAAATAAGTGGCTGCCACAATTAGCCAAATCTTAATGGAAGTCATTAAAAATATATATAGAAGACAAACTACCATTTAACCGAGTAACAAAATATGGATTTGAATGAAATACAAAAGAAATTAGAACACCAGTACAGTTCCATAATATTATTGATAGAGGAATTCATCCAATGTACACTGCTGTGTTCTTTTGATTGACTAAATGAACATAATTAGTGCAGACACCTCATGCAGAAAATGGATTGCCTACATACAATGCTTTCAACCATTGCATCATCAAAATCTTCATTTTCATTGAAGCATTCAAGATGATCGATTCCTTCAAATTTTTTTGCTGTTCCTAACTTGTTTTATTTCTGGTATTTCTGTCTGAATGTCTGAAACTATCAGTGACAAAATTGATTGTTTTTTTTTAACACAAACACACGCATCTAATGAAATTTCAAAACTGTCTCCTTAAGCATGGTGTGGTGTCTAACGGCTGCACAGTTACATGTGACTGATGATAGAAACTGTTCAGAGTAATCTCCCTTCCCAATTAAGGAGCATAGTGCCCCAACTAAACAAAGGGAATCATAGTTATTTTCTCAATTAGTTTTTCTTCTTGAAGAGTTGTCCCAAATAATTAGTTGCTCTGATTAACTGATGGCCCAATTAACCAGATCCACTCTACATTATCAGGTGTAAAACACTGGGATGTCCTATAAAGGTCAGTGAATACCACCATATTAGCTGTTCTTGTGGAAATCCCAATTTTTTTCCATGAGAAAAAAACACACAGCGAAGAAATGAGATGGAAATGTTTGTCAATGCAACCACAAAGCAGAACATTTCAGAAACACTTTTGTCTCACTTTTGCTTAGTGTCACCATGGTAAACAATGTGTCCAGCTCTGAAGACCTTTCTCTCTCCTCTTTCCTGCTTCATCTGAAACAGCACCAAAATAAATGCCTGAGATATTTGGAGGCAAGCTATGCCCTTTTCTGTGGTAAAGTGAAAATTCAAAGGTAACAGGAATAAAGAACTACGTATCACATTGACAAGCTGTGGATTTGAACAGATGCTTTCCTTTGTCACATGTTCTCAAGCTTCCTGGCATCAAGAGGCCAAGTTCTGGGTTCAAGAGTTTCTGTCTTTCCTGTAACTATGGTGATGCATGTTAATTGTTTTCTGCCAGTAGCGGCCTTTAACAGGAGCATTTTAAAGTGTAGACCATCTCAAGCAGTGAAAGTGACAACAAGCCAGTCAAAACCAAACCACTTCAGCATTTAGACTGACCTATGAGTGTGCTGCTGACATTGTGTTGTAATTATTAATAGGAATAGCGAGGTAACAAGGGCAAGATGTGTAAAGATCTTTAGACTAGCTAGTCGTGTTTAAAAGAGCTTTACTGGAGGCCACATAAAAGATTAATGCGATTTAGAAAGCTTTGAGTTTTGTTGAGAACTGTAACAGGAAGACAGCTAGATATTCCTCCAATTTGGCAAAAACATTCAGGGAAATACATATCTGAGACAGGAGAATGGACAATTGATGCAATAGAAAATGCTTACTTGTTATGTCAGATTGAGATGCTGTGTTTCCTTGTGCTCATTCCTGACTACACCTGCAAATTTAACTTTATCCATCCCTACCTGCTCTCTACCTAATACATAGAACAATCTGTGGCCATCAACAGCTGTGCAGAAAATAAAAAGTATAGTACATTTGAATGAGGAAACATTGGATAATGTTGATGTTCAAAGGTATCCATGTGACCTTGTAACAACACTGAAAGCTAATATGCAGGTGAGCAATCAAGTATAACTAACCTAACAAAGTGGCCATTTTATAAAGTACACCTGCTCATTAATGTTAATATCTAATCAGCTAATCGTGTGGCAGTAACATAAAAGCATGCAGACATGGTCAAGAGGTTCAGCTGTTGTTCAGAGAAAACATCAGTAGTTTAAGTATCTCAGATATTGCTGATCTCCTGGGTTTTTCATGTACAACATTCTAGAGTTTACAGAGAATGGTGTGAGAAAAGAAACATCGGGTGAGCGGCCATTCTGTGGGCGAAAGTGCATTGTTAATGAGAGAGGTCAGAGCAGAATGGCCAGTCTGCTTCAAGTTGGCAGGAAGGTGACAGTTACTTAAATAACTATGTGCTACAACAGAGGTGTGCAAAACAGCATCTCTGAACAAACCTTGAAAACCTTGAAATGGATACGCAACAGCAGCAGACAACTATGAACATACATTGTTTAGTCTTTGCTATAAGAGAATTTGAATAAAAGATGTTTACTGCAATTAAGTAGGCCTTGGTGAGTCTGTACCTGGTGTATGGTTGAGTCTTTTGACTTAAGAAGTCAACTTGGCATAATTGGACTGCAGTAAAAATTCACTGGATTAGTTTCTAGCATGACAGATTTGCCTTCTAAGGAAACACTGAGTAGACCAGGTCTGTATTCTCTAAAGTTTTGAAAAAAATAACATTATGTCATTGAAACTTTAAAAAAAATTCTCACAAGCCTTAACAATGTGTGTGTAGGCAAGGAATGTGTTTCCCCTAGCTGATGGGTCTTCACCAGGAACACAGTTTCCAAAACAGCAGCATGCATTTTAGGGCTGAGCTGAGAAAGAATTTCTTCACGCAGATGGCAGCAATGTTTGGAATCCTCTGATCTGGAGCATCATGCAGGCTCAGTTTCTGAGTTCAGTCAACGGAACAGTTGATAGGTATCTGGATGTTAAAGGCATCATGGACATGGGAGACGTACAGAAAAATGCATTGAAGGAGAAAAGGCTTGATCTTGATGAGCAGTCAAGTGGTCTTCTCCTTCTGTTCCTTATTATCTTCTGTCCAAGTGTTTTCCTCTGGTGCCTCCTACCCACAGCCCTGACACACTACACTCACTGATGCCAGTACCACTCTATGTGCTCTGACATAAAATTGATAGAACATTGTATTCCATATTTGGATCAGGTCACTTCTGGACATTGTCTAATAGCTGACATCTGGGTCAAACAAGTAAGTGTGGTTATGCTTTGTCTCCAGACTGGCATCTGAGAATGTACATAAATTCTCATTCCAATGCCATCATGCTTTACCCACTCACCTCCTCATCTGATCAATCTTATGTTCTATTAATTCTAACCATCCTGTCCCCACATTGTGTATTTCCTTCAAACCTCTCGAAGTCAGTGCCCACTTATAGACCTGTGCCCTCACACCAGAGAAGATGGAATCCATTTGTTACTATAATAATTCCTTAAACAGGAGCCGAACATTGCTGCTCGATTATCTTATGCATTCAAGCAAAGTCACTCAATGACATTGAGGTTAACAAGTTTGTAACTGTCTGTATATATTTTTTTGCCTCTGTCCGCATGGCTTTATGGCTTACATTAAAACATTCCAATGCCTTTGCAAGAAAATATAAAATACGTTTTAATAAAAAAATGCTTTTTATTGGTGAATTTATGAACTTCATTGCCACAGATTTCCAACGAAGTTAGTTCATTCAGTATCTTTAAAGCAGAGGTTGATGAGTTTTTGATTGATAAGGGTGTCAAATGATATGGGTAAAAGGCAGGAGGAAGGGGTCAAGAGGGATAATAAATCAGCCATGTTGGTAGGCGGAGCAGACTCGATGGGATGAATGGCCTCATTTGCTCTTATGTCCTGTGGGCTGAGATTCATATAGTCATTGTTATCTTAGTACATGATTTCTCATTAAATATGCAAGATGTCTGAGAAGTGGTTTCATGTCAAAAGTAAATATAAATATTTTAGAAATTTTTAGAATTATTTTTAGCATTAACACTTGCCTTGCTTATTATCATTGATGGTCCTTCTTTGGATCTCCAGAGCTGTTCCTTTCCATGGTTTAAGTCTCAGGGAATGTGTAATTAAATGCTATATATTCTCGGGCTCTTCTTTCCAAATCAAGGTATATACATTCACTTCAGTGAATACAGCTCCGGCAATATTCATGTTGCTCAAGGCCGTTCAATCAGTAGAAACTGTTGTGTATTTCATATTTCAGTTGTATTTGAGTAATCTTGCATATGTATTGGTTGATTAAGCTTTCTTGTTCTATAACTAATTAATTACTAATAATATGTTAAAATAAATTAATTGCATACATCATCACATATACCATATGATATGTTGTGCCTCGATTAAAGTAAACCCAAAGTTGCACTCACATTTTGGACTCCCGTATTTTCATTTGAATTACTTTAATGTATTGAAGTTACAAAACATAACAGAATTTCCTTTGGTTTGCATCTTGTCACCTGGCCTAAACATTCAGTCCCTCCGCAACTGAGGCAGAAGTATGAGAGATCAGCAGAATGCACTGTGGTCATTTGTTCTAGCTGTTCTCAGAGAACCTCTAAAACCTGTACTCTGAAGAAAGGGAAGAGTAGAAGGTGCATGACAATATCACTACCCAAGGATTTCCCTCTAAGTCACAAGCCACCCTGGCTTAGAAATATTTTACCAGTCATTTATCATCGGTACATCCAAGGGAAGAAATCACCTCCCTAAATAGCACTGCGGGAGGACCATCATCACTATTGAACAACAAGCAATGGGCAATGAAATACGTACTGGCCTTTCCAGTGACAGCAGGAACATCAATAATTAAATTAAAACAGAACATATTAAGTAGGCATATTTTCTCAACTTAGAAACAATGCCAAACACAGCATCTGTGGGGCCAGGTGAAATATTTAGAATTGAAAAAAAGCACATTTACAGAAACACCCGGACATTGTTTGCTTTAATACACCACATCAGATATCAAATATCAGACATTGCCTGGTGTCCATGGGGAAATATGACTTATAGATTCCCAATGACAAAAAAAAAGTACTTCATTTTCAAGTCTATTATTTCTGAGAGATTTCATAACATGTTTGCCATGGTAATGATTAAAACAAAATCTGTGCTATTCAGGGAAAACAGAGAAAGTGGAAGATTAAATGGTATTGATGTTTCTCTTTGAAAAATTGTAGTGGTAAAGTAGTGTTACTGTATGTGCTGGGACATTGCTTCAAAGTAGTATTGGGAAATCGTTCATTTGGGAAGATTTCTACAAAGTAATATTCCCTTCTGAATTTAGCTCATTTGGCCATATAGTGGAAATTTATAGGCTTTTCTACATAGTGAGGTAAAAATAGAACACATTTGTAGCACTACTTTGAAAGATCAGGAGCCATCATTTTGGCATGTACTCACCTATCTTCGGTAGGATTTTATTTCCTTGCTAAAAGCCGCCGGGATTAAACTGCCAACACAAAAGAGAAGTATTTCCGTCCACTGGCCCCACTTCTGAAGCAGAAGTTGTAAAAATTTAACAATTATTTCATTACAATGTATAATGTTGTGGTGGATGACATGATGAAAAGCTGTAAACATTCAACACCATTGGATCCAATTAATTGTCGGCATATGTGACTGAATTTACATCCAAATCAATGTTTCTAAAATGGTTATTGGTGCAATGAGACACACTTGGGCTGTGAATAATCATTAGTGCATGATTGGATGTCTGCTGAATGGGTGGAATGCAGCGTTGAGAGTCCACCAATATTTTAATAAAGACAGAATTCCAAACATTAGCCGAGAAAGAGTCGGGGTGAAGTCATTGCTGGCAAAGGACAGCTTAAAGCAGTCCAGCAAAACCAATATTTGGCTTTAACATTGCAGGAAGTAATTTTAAGGCATATTTATGCCTTTCTCACTTTACAGTCTTCTAATAAAAGTGAATGGCAAGGAAATGAGTCTGACAGCATCTGCAGAAATCTTGACTACCATTAAAGAACTGACCAAGTTGATGAACATAATATTCTCACTTCCTCATGCCACAGTTTTAAAAATCCTTTGTATATGTGGTGAACTACATATACCTGTCCGGACACGCCCCCCCCCCCCCTCGCTGACTGCTCCTGTGGCTCCTCCCACAGACCCCTGTATAAAGGCGATTGGAGGCACTGCTCCTCCCTCAGTCTTCAGGATGTTGTGTGATGGTCTCTTGCTGCTGACTGTGCTTTCTTCCAACTAATAAAAGCCTAACTCGCCTCACGTCTCCGAGAGTTATTGATGGTGCATCAGTATAATTGTTCCTTCTTTTTTATGGTTGTATATCAAATGATTTTATTTGTTAATTTAAATTGAATCAGTTGCATTTGTTTCACTTATCCATCCTGTGATTCTTCAACAATCAGAATAATCAGACACAGGCTTTCTTTCTGAACACTGTATGGGCCAATTTGGTCATTTTTTTGCAGCAAAATCACAGGCCACTTGCTTCAGGTTCATGTTGATCATTCCTCTGTGCTTACTATGCAGTCTTCCACTGGCAGTCCTGCTCCCAACATGCAGTGGTTGAGCAGCACGTAGAGTACAGAGATCTGTCTGCTGTTGCAAAAAGGTTTTGGCAGCCAGTGATGCTCCCACCCATGATGAAAGTATCACAGCTTGACATTCATAAACATTCAATAATATACTGAAGCACATTAAAACACACACACACACATTGAAAAACAAACATTGCAATAAATGATTAATAATAAATAACTGCACTTTTTTTCCTCAAGAAATGATATCTCTCATTAAGCTCAAAGAGGCTTAGATTAAACCAGAAAAGGCATACTTCTCTGTCTGGGAATCATATGGAGGTTTTGATATTGCTTTGGGCCTCATAAGGAATTACGTCAGAGCAACAGAGCGGGCGGAGCAGAATATAGTTTTACCTGTTCAGGCCATTGCCCATGCCAGAACTGAGGCTCATATAAGGACAGTTGGGTAGATCTGATGTAAGTGTTGATGTAAGGTAAGATACTTACCCCATTATATTCCAGAATGCATGCCTTTGGACTTTTTCATGGACTGAATTATCAAATAATTTTCTGGTCAATCTCTTCTGCCACAATGATCCCGTGAATCATTACAAATATTCTTTCCATGTTTGTTTGTAAGTCATCAATGGCAAAACTTGTCTGAACCCATCTCCTGCCATTCTGCACAGCTTGAAATTGCAACAGGCTTTGCCTTGCAATCCCTCAATCATTCTGAGGATTTATGGACTCTGTATCCAGTTACACAGAGACTGATGTATTCTCTCACTCTCCACACATGAAATCATTTGTTCCTTCACAGATAATTCATTGAGTACTGGGGCATTGCTGAAACAATGTTATACTCAGAACTATATTCTTTCTCTTTAGTCCTTCCTGCTGTGCAAAATATAGTGTTCTGTGTGTTGAATTTCACTGAAATTTTGTTCATGTGGGATTATATTCTAGAGGCAGACCTCAATTTGCATATCCGACCACATCAAGTCATAAATTGCTGAGATAAACAAAACAGACCTAATTGGTTCCTTTTTGTTGAAGGGTTGAGAACCAGAGAACAAAGAACACTGCAGCACAGTACAGGCCCTTCAGCCCGACAGTGTTGTGCCGAACCTTTAACCTGCTCGAAAATCAATCAAACCCTTCCCTCCTACAAAGCCACAATGATTCTTCTATCACCCAAATGCCCATCTAAGAGTTTCATAAAAGCTGCTAATGTATTTGCTTCTAGCACCACCCGACAGGAAATTTAATGCACCTACCCCTCTGTTAGAGATCTGAACTCTGACTTCCCCTCCACTTCCTTTGATCACCTTAAAATTATGCCTCCTGGTATTAGCCAATTCCGCCCTGAGAAAAAGTATGTGCTAACCACTAAATCTATGCTTATCATCTTGTACACCTCTATCAAGTCACTTCTCATCCTACTTCGCTCCAAAAGGAAAACCTTAGCTTGCTCAACCATCTTTCATAAGACATGTTCTCTAATCCGGACACCTAGTTGGAAAATCTCCTCTGCTCCTCCTCTAAAGCTTCTACATCCTTCCTATAATGAGGCGTCCGGAACTGAACAGAAAATTCTGAGTGCGGTCGAACCAGCTTTTTTTTAGAGTTGCACCATTACCTCATGGCTGTTGAACTCAATCCCCTGACTAACGAAGACTAATACACCATACGAGTTCTTCATCACCCTTTCAACATGCATGATGCTTTGCGTACCCCAAACCGTGGTAATAAAATGCAGGTGATTGTCCAGAGGGCTAAAAGTGACATGTGGAAAGACATTTTTATACAGCAAGTGGTTAAGGTCTGGTTTGCGATTCTCAGGGAAACACTGGAGGCAGTTTCACCCATGACATTCAAAAAGAATAGGGTGACTGTCTGAACACAATGAGTGTAGACTAGATTAGAGTAGTTTTTCTCATATACAGGAGGATGCAATAAACTTCCTTGTTCACATGATGCTCTCAGAGTAAAATGTTTACATGTAATAGTAACAGTATACACAGTAATCATTTGCAAGGATCTGAGGGAGAAAGCAGAAAGTGGATAAGTTACATCGTTCTTGCCTAAAGCTAGTCCTGATTCAATGGGACAAAAGTTCTCCGACTGCTCTTTCTATGATGCTATGAGTAGATATGGTGGAAGAGAAAAACATTTACCCCCTTTAAAAGCCAATTTTAACTCAGATGTTAATGGGCCTTGTCTCGGAGCAGGACCAGAGAGATTTGAACAGCAACTTGAATGTGGGTAACACTGCAAGCTGCAGAAGTTTTACCTGCCAGGCTTTATTGAATTGAATTGACTTTATTTCTTACATCCTTCACATACATGAGGATTAAAAATCTTTACATTACATCTCCATCTAAATGTGCAATGTGCAATCATAGTAATTTATAATAAATAGAACAGTCAATGTAATATAGAATACACTTAAATCAGCGTGTGTTCATCTATCTGATGGACTGGTGGAGGAAGTTGTCCTGGAGCCTGTTGGTCCTGACTTTTATGCTGCGATACAGTTTCCCGGATGGTAGCAGCTGGAATAGATTGTGGTTGGGATGACTTGGGTCCCCAATGATCCTATGGACCCATTTTACACACATGTAGGTGGAGGCAGCAGGTCAACTATCAGAGAGAAAGAGCTAGTGTTTCCTCTTCATACCCAGAAGTTTTCTGTAAAAGGATCTTCAGCTAGGCTGATGATCAAAGTTTTTCATTGAACAGGGTGCTCCTGGCAAAATGGTCCAATTCCCTGATATCTATAAAAGGCATAAATTTATTTAGTGAAGCAGGCAGGGTAAAATTTTGAGATTGTTAGCAATTTTCAAGTCAGGTGGGGTATGGCTTGGTGGAGAACCTACTGCTGCTTGTCTCCCCTTTCCCTACTGCAGCAGTTGCCAACCGTTTTTATGCCATGGACCAATGCCATTAAGCAAGGGGGTCTGTGAACCCCAGGTTGGGAACCACTGCTAGTGGTAAAATGGTGCAGTCAGTCAAGCTTCCCCTTCACAACTACAACTGTTCAGGTTCAACCCTGGTGTTTGTCGCTAGAGAATGTAAAATGGGATTACACTGGAGTGAATGGGGACTTTATTGTTGGCCTGGCCTAAGTTCATGGAATATGATCCTCTGCTTCCAATGTGATGTGTAGATACTTTAACCTAGATCTGAAAACTTACTCAGTGTTCAGTAGTGGGCATTAATAAAATAGAATTATGCATGCTCCCGTGGGAAAAAGCTGCTTTCGCTTTTGAGACTTATGTGGAAGTGGATAAGTTGGTAAATTCAATGAGATACAGTGAAAAACACTATTCTGTTTGCCATCTATACAGATAATTGTATTACTACTGTTCATGCAGTAACAAAATGCAGAATAAAGTATTGTTACAGAGAAAGTGCAGTGCAGGCAGACAATAAGGAACAATATCATAATTGATAGACAATGAGGTCAAAAGTCATTCTTGTTGGAATAGATGCTGTAATTGAGCCTGGTTGAACATGCTTTGAAGCTTTTGTATCTGCTGCCCAGTGAGGTGGGGGAGAAGAGAGTATCTCTGGGTTTATCCATACATAGCATGGATTTAACTTCCTTTGAGTTCAAATCCTGATTATCACAGATGGTAGACACATGTAATGTGACAGAATATCATGGAGACCTCCTTATGAATCAGATCGCCTCAGACTTTTAGATAAACCCTTCTATCTACAATCAGTTTATATGAGTCAAAGGTATCCAAATAATGTTTGGCACAAGGCAGGGCTGTGTCATGGATAACTTCAATATTGACAGACAGGCACCTTAGAAAAAAATGGTTCCTCATCAAGGCCAAAAGCCTTTAACATCATATTATATGCTCCACGTGTTATGGATGATGTGTTGTTGCCACTTTCAAGGAAGTGATAAATAAATGAGTTCGCTCCTTGGTAAAAATGAAATCTGACATTTAAGATCCCTTTCACCAAAATGGATAGTGAACCAGAAATATTGGAGCAAATCCCAAATTTATACTGTAGTGCCTATGTTTGATCTGCTTGGGTCAAACCAATGTTATTGAAGCCCGTTTTTTTTACACAGTCAAATTATTCTCCTGCAGAATTTTATAACATTTATAAATATGTGAACAGCAATGTGAGATTGAAGATAATGCAAGTGAAGATTTTGATTAAACTCAATGTTAAATTCAATTCAAAGAAATGTAACTTTATATATTGTGGTAGATTGTGTAGATGTCACTTATTATTTATATGTTAAGAATTTAAAGTGAATAGAAAAACCAAGATACCCTCAGGAACAGACAACCAAATCACCCAAGTAGAGAGTCAAATTAAAAGACTTTAACAAAAGCAAACTAGATATTGGTGTTGTAGTCTTCATATAGAGAAGACATGTTAAAACATCCAAAGAGCCTTTTACTTCAGTGCACAATTCAAGACCCCATTTTATTTTGAGGAAATACCACCACTGAAGGTGATGCGTAAAAAAAAATGCAGGCTGGCAACAAAATTAAGGTTAAAATTTTCAGGGGAGAAAGAAGGCTCAGTATTTTATCTCCAGAAAAGTGAAGACAAATAGGGGACATGAAGAGGTCAATGATAAAGGGATTTAAAAGTGGAAGAAGTATTTCTATTTGCTGGGATTATAAAGATTAGTAGCTATAAATATTTCATCACAATCTTCTTGCATCCTGTAGGGAATTTTGGAAAACTAGGATATTAATATTGTTGCATGTACAACTACAGTGAGTAATTTAATTAAATAGTAGAGGCACATTGAAAAGGAGTCTGAGTAAATGTATCGAGAAGCAAAGAACAGAAAATTATGTTTATGAATTTAGATAAAGAGGCTGAGAGAATGCTCATAAAGGCCAACGTTGATCTGTGGGGACAAATTACCTATTTCTGTGCTATATAACCAAAGTAAGTCTGGAAGTTTATCACCCATCACAGTGCAGATAATTTCAGTATGTTTGTTATTCTATGCTAACTGTCTTCTTAACTACCCTGTCAACCTGTGTAGCTATTTTCAGGGAGCTATGAACTTGCACCCTGAGATCCCTCTGCCTATCAGTACTTTTAAGGGTCTTGCCATTGTTAAGGGTCTTAATGGTGTACTGTCTCTTTACAGTTGGCCTACCAAAGTGTAACACTTCACATTTGGCTCAGAGAAGTTCCTTCTGTGATTTCTCTGCCCATATCTACAATTGATCTATAACTCACTGTATTATTTGCCAATCATCTACGCTATAACTAACAACACCAATCTTCATTTCATCTACAAACTTACTAACCCTCCCATCTATGTTTTCATCCAGATCATTTATATACTTCACAAACAGCAGAGGTCCCAGTACAGATCCCTGCAGAACACCACTATTCACAAACCTCCAGCTGGAATAAGTCCCTTCAGCGGCCTGTCTCCTTCTTCTACGGGCAAGCCAGTTCTGAATCCAAACATCTAATTCGCCTTTGATCCCATGTATCTTAATCTTCTTGATAAGCCTCCTGTGAGGGACTTTTTCAAATACCTTACTAAAATCCATGAAGGCCACATTCACAGCTCTGCTTTCATCATTCACTCTTATCACTTTGTCAAAAAACTCAGTCAAATTAGTATAACAATAGACAATAGGTGCAGGAGCAGGCCATTCGGCCCCGTGAGCCAGCACCGCCATTCAATGTGATCATGGCTGATAATCCACAGTCAGTACCACGTTCCTGTCTTCTCCCCATATCCCTTGACTCCGCTATCTTTAAGAGCTCTATCTAACTCTTTCTTGAAAGCATCCAGAGAATTGGCCTCCACTGCCTTCAGAGGCAGAGCATTCCATAGATCCACAACTCTGTGGGTGAAAAAGTTTTTCCTCAACTCTGTTCTAAATGGCCTACCCGTTATTCTTAAACTGTAGCCTCTGGTTCTGGACTCCCCCAACGTCGGGAATATTTTTCCTGCCTCTAGCATGTCCAATCCCTTAATAATCTTATTTGTTTCAATCAGATCCCCTCTCATCCTTCTAAATTCCAGTGTATACAAGCCCAGTTGCTCCAACCTTTCAACATATGACAGCCCGCCATCCCAGGAATTAACCTCATGAACCTATGCTGCACTCCCTCAATAGCAAGAATGTCCTTCCTCAAATTTGGAGACCAAAACTGAACACAATACTCCAGGTGTGGTCTCACCAGGGCCCTGTACAACTGCAGAAGGACCTCTTTGCTCCAAAACTCAACTCCCCTTGTTATGAAGGCCAACATGCCATTAGCTTTCTTCACTGCCTGCTGTACCTGCATCCTTACTTTCAGTGACTGATGATAACACCACTTGCCCCGCACACATCCATGCTGGCTTTCCCTAATTAGGCCATGGTTTCCAAATTCTTAGAAATCCTATCCTAAGAATCCTCTCCAGTAACTTCCCTATCACTGAAATGAGACTCACTGGTCTATAGTTTCCAGGTTTATCCCTGGTTCCCTTATGAACAATGGAACAACATTACAGATTCGCCAGTCCTTTGGGACCTTGTCTGTGGCTAGAGAGGACATAAATATATTGGTCAAGGCTGCAGCAAACTCTTCACTTGCTTCTCTCTATAATCTGATGTGCTGTATATCCTATCAGACCCTGGGGACATCCACCTAAATGCTCTTTAAGAGACCCTGCAAGACCTACTTGTTTGTTTCAAAATGCCGAAGAATATTTATATGCTTGGCACTAATCTCATTATCCCCCATGTCTTTCCCTTTGGTAAATACAGATGTGAAGTACTCAATAAGGATCTCATCCACATCCTTCACATCCAACCAAATGTTCCTCCCTTTTATTCGTGAGAAGTCCCACCCTCACTGTAGTTATCCCCTTATTCCTGATGTATGTATAGAATGTCTTGCGATTCTCTTTAATCCTACTTGCCAAGAACTTTTCATGGCCCTTCCTGGTTCTCCGATTTCCCTTCTTGAGTTCTTTTCTGCCTTTAAAATGGTCCAGGGCCCTGTTTGATTTTAGCTTCCTAAGCTTTTCATACCTTTCCTTTATCTTCTTGACTAAATTCATCACCCCCCTCGAAATCTAAGATTCTCTTACATAGCCATCCTTGTCCTTCCTTCTGACTGGAACATACCTGTCCTGCTCACTGTGCTGTTGTAAATACCCTCCACATGTCGGATGTGGACTTGCTCAATTAACGCTCCCTAGTCCCTGCCTAATGCTCTTGAAAATTACCGAGCTCCACTTTAATACTCTCCCACCAGAGCCATGCTTATCCTTACCTGTAGCTGTTTTAAAACTTAAGGTATTGTGGACACTGTTCCCTAAGAGCTCACCACTGAAACCAGTCACCTGGCCAGACTCATTGTCCAACACCAGATGCAGTACAGCCCCTCCTCTTGTTGAACTATCAACATATTGATTGAAGAAACCCTCCTGTGTGCACTTGGCAAAGCTTGTCCCATCTAAATCACTTGCACTAAGAAGTTCCCAGTTTACAATAGGTAATAAAATAAGAACAGCGTGTAAAACTCTACTTGTAGTGTTACCAAGGCAGTGTATAATTGTTACAATGATACCTTTGAGTACTCAGGGTACTGGTGAGGCCAAATCTGGAGTACTGCATGCAGTTCTAGTTTCCTTACTTGAGGAAGGATATACTGGCTTTGGAGGCGGTGCAGAGCAAGTTCACCAGATTGATTCCAGGGATGAGGGGTTAGACTATGAGGAGAGACAGAGTTGCCTGAGACTATACCCACCGGGATTCAGAAGAATGAGAGGAGTTCCTGTAGAAACATACAAAATTATGAAAGGGATAGATAAGATGGAGGCAAGAAAGTAGTTTCCACCGATAGCTGAGACTAGAACTAGGAGACATAGCCTCGAGATTCAGGGGAGTAGATTTAGAACGGAGATGAGGAGGAACTGCTTTTCCCAGTGGGTGGTGAATCTGTGGAATTCGCTGGCTACCTCTGTAAATACATTTAAGACAAGGTTGGATATATTTTTGCATTGTTGGGGAATTAAGGAATATGGAGAAATGGTAAGTAGGTGAAAGTGAGTCCATGGCCAGATCAGCCATGATCTTACTGAATGGCGGAGCAGGCTCGATGAGCCAGATGGTTTATTCCTGCTCCTATTTCTTATGTTCTTGTGTTCAAAAGCCCTTAATGTGAACACCAATTTCTCATTGGAATTCTTTATTGTTTATTGCACCTGAATGTTGACATTCAGTGACAAAGAATCCAAATTTCATTCAAAATCAATTTTTCCAAATGAATTAAATAATATTCTGCCTTCTCTTTTCCAGATTAAAGTGGATAACTTAACAATACTTAGCTTCAGTATTCACTACAGAAAAGGATCTTGGCAATTGTAGGGATGCCTTACAGCGGACTGAAAAGCTTGAGCATACAGACATTAAGAAAGAGGATGTGCTGGACGAGCTAGGCATTTCCAACATTTTCTGTTCTATTTTAGGTTTCAAGCATCTGCAGTTTTTTTCTTGTAACCTGTTATCTCATTCTTTAAATTAAACCTCTGGCATTTTTCCAATACTGATGTTAAGATAACCAGTCCGTGGTTCCTTCTTTTCTTTCTTCTTCATTAGTTTTAAATAGTGAGGTTATGAGCAACAGTCCCCAATCTGCAGGAAATTTTCCATAATCTACAAACGTATAATGTTCTTGAAAATGATAGCTAATGCATTTCCATAGCATTCGTACTCTGAGATGCAGATCATCATGCTTTAGAGAGTTATCAACTTTCAATGTCATGAGTATCTCCAGAACTATTTTCTTAGTTGTACTATGTTAATTCTTCTGGGACTTTAACCATTGTAAAATGCCTGGGATACCAAAGCCTAAAGATCGTTGCCGACAGTAGATTTGCAAAAGATAAATGCAGCTGCAAGGGAAGTGAGCTAAATGAGTATGGGTGGCAAACCAGACTGACTCAGTCCAAACCATTGTCTTTCCAAGAGTGTTAATACCAAAGTGTTAATAATTCTTGTCTGCACCAAAAGAAAAAGGGTGTGACATTCAAAGCTGTCTCACTTTTTGCCCCCACAAATGAGTATGGCTAAAAGCATGCCAGGTCAATTTTTGTGCATCACTGCCCCAATGTTTTACACTGTTGCTTCAGAGTGACTCAATTTTGAATACGCTGTCAGAATAAAACTACCTGAATACTCATCCCTGCTGGAGAACTCGAAGGCTACTGTGGAGATAGTAATTTAACCTTTTTCTCGAATTGACAGGTTATAGATGTGAAGAACTGAAAATTTCTTCAAAGTTCACTGCAGATATGATTGCCTCTGACTTTGTGTTGGATAGTGTCTGGGCAAACGAACATGGATATCTTTGACTATTTGTCAACTTAAAGTCAAGGAAATGAAGATCCATGTTGTTTGAATGATAATCACCAATAACAATGCAGCATGACAACAAGTAATTTGTTCGTAATTAACAGTCTAAAGTTGTGTCAAATTAATTCTCAGCAGTCGACAAATCATTAATGAAGAATGTAAAGTTTCTTATGATATTCTGAAATATTTAATAATGATATTCAGCTATTGTCTGCAACCCGAATAGCAGCGAAGAGCAATAATCTAATGCAAGTGTGTAATCTGCTTGGAAAACAATTGCTCTTTTTTTTTGCAGAGTTTCATTTCCGATTCATATACATGCCAAATCAAATGTGTTTTTGCTTTGTTTGCATGCAAACCTCCATAACCAATTAAAATAATTACCTTCCAAGTTTTGTTGCTATAGAATGCAACTTGGCTATACAGCTAGCTTCTAGTTCAGGTTCAAGTTTAATTGTCATTCAACCATACATGAATACAGCCAAACAACGTATCATTCTCCACGCCACACTGCCCCCAAGCACTCCGGAGGAGTGCACTGACACCAACACCTCTCTCCTGAGTAGCTCTGCAGCTTGAGGCTTACTTCTTGCTGCGAACAAGGATAAGCAGCTGCCCTGTCATCCACCCCTCCCATCCGCCAATAAATCAGTGAACCGTACTCACAGCATTCCACATTAACAATGTCCAACGGGGTCTTGCGACCGCAAGAAAATGACGAAGTTGATAACTCGCTATTGGACTGCACGCTGCCTTGGCGCACTGAGTCCTCCAACGCCTTCCTGTCGCAGGCAGCAGCATGATCCAGGTCCAACTCCTTCGGTTTCTCAGCCAATGAGCAACTAACTTGCTGACAGGGTAGACCTGTAGTTCCTAATGTCCAGGAATGCCTTGCGATTGCAAAAAAATATGTTTAAAACAAGACAATAACACCTTTGGTTGGCCCCGTAGAGGCCGCTGCAACGAAGTGTGCCGCCATCTTACCAGAAAGCTATGAGCAATAATTTGAAAATACTCAGATAATCTGGTTCTGGTTCAGTGGAATGTTCAACATATCATGGAAGAGCTTCCTAGCTGTAGTTTAGAGACTTTGTGATGTTTCTCAGGTGCATCTAATAAAATCTGAGTCAGTTTTAAAGATTCAAGATTGTTTAATTGCCGTACTTCAGTAAAGGAGAACAAAAATCATTGAAGTGGTGGTGGTGGGGGTTGGTGGGGTGGGTTAACGGGTGGAGGTGTTGATCAGCCTGAAGGCTTGGACTCAAAGCTGCTTTTAAGTCTGATGGTCCTGGCATGGATGCTGTGTTACCTCTTCCCTGACGGGAGTGGGACAAGAAGTCTTTGAGCAAGGTGGATGGGATCCCTGATGATATTGCAGGCCTTTTTACGGCATATTTCTGTATCTATCTCCTTGATGGTGGGTAGGCTGATGCCGGTGATGTGTTAGGCAGTTTTAACTACCTGTTGTAGAGCCTTCCTGTCTGGCACAGTGCAGTTTCGGTACAAAATATACGCTCGTTAATGTTCTACGTGTGACTTTTAATTAAAACAAAAACTGTGGAGATAACCACGTTTCCCTGCTCTGAAGCTGGTCAGCTTGATGATATCCCTGTAAAATTAGATCTTTTGCTAATTAAGTGTTAATGTAATGTGCAATTGCTCGGCTTACCTGTGCAGAAAGGCTGGAGTTGCTAACACCTGTCAGATGCTGTCAGGTGTTTACTTGTCGCGTGTTGCCTTTGTCAAGCTTCACTGAACAGGAGGGTGAAAAGGAGTTCACAACACCATTATTGTCCATTTGCCTTCAGAACAAAATCATCAGGAATATTTCATGAGATCACCAAACAACCTTCTTCACTTGTGTGAGACAGAATCAAAAAAAAAGAAACAATCTGAACCACAAATGCCATTGCTTTAAGGTGGGTGATTTCCCTTGGGGGTAGAGAGAAAATGGTTCTCGCTGATCGATAAAGTGTAATCAAAAGATTGGAGAGCAGCAGACACATTGATGCAGGTGGTATTCACACTGAGTTGCTGTCCTCCCTGCTTGAAGCTTTTATTTTAAAGTTGGCTTCTTTTTGATTGTGATGTCAAAAATCATCTAGATTGTCATCTTGTGACTCTAAGACCGATAAAGACAGTGCACTTGTATTTCTTTCAGGTTTTCTGTTCTGCAAAGGGGAATGCATGATGAAATCTAAACTGAAATGCAGGACAGTGTGCCGATAACTCACCCAGTCCCTTACTTTGTGTATACTTTCAGATACTGGATGCTGACACATGATTTGACATGTGAACATCACAACCAAGCCTAACCTCATCCTGACTCACAGCACATGGCTGGGGGTGGAGATCCTAACATGTAATGTAACAATTTTGCCTGCCATCTGAAAGATTTTCTCTCAATGTCAACTACAAGGAGTTGTCCCCGAGATTGTGGGATCTTATTCAAATATTGAACGGCCTAAATAGAGTAGAGAACATGCCCAATAATGGAGGAGTCTAGGACAAGAAGGCACAGCCTCAGAATAGAAAGATGTCCCTTTAGAACAGAGGTGAGGAGGAATTTCTTTAGCCAGAGGGTGGTGAATCAGAGGAATTCATTGCTACTGACAGCTGTGGGGGGGAGGGGTTAAGTCATTGGATATATTTAAAATCGAGTTTGATAGATTCTTGATCAGTAAGGATGCCAAAGGTTATGGGGAGCAGATAGGAGAATGGGTGTAAGAGGGATAATAAATCAGCTAAGCTGGATTGGTGGAGCAGACTCAACGCTTAATTTTGCTTCTATGTCTTGTGGTTTAAAAAGGAAATTATCACCTTTAATGTCACGTTTCAGGAAATTATTGTCTCCTGTACAGGTGATGGGCTTAGGCACTATGGACACAAGGCCAATTATGTCATACTAGTAACATGTGATTCGTATCAAATAAAGAATGGAAAAGCCTCAAGATGAGGAGGAGGCTAAATGCCAGAATTAGTTATAGGAACCACTCCAACCTGAAATACAGTTGGGATTAACCAGCATTAAACTGATATCTGAAATCTTCAGACCCAGTACAGGTGTCATCTTTTTCCCAAGAACATCCTTCTTTCTTTTGGTACTGCTTCTGACAACCAGCATCACTGCTCTGGGCATCGGTCCTATATTTCTAATGTCCCAACATCTATGGAAGCTGTGTGATACATCTTTCCATTGCCACTTGCCTTTAATGGGCAGATCTTCTGGGAAACAAAGATCACACTTTAGCTTTGGTAGTAAGTCATGCTTTCTATGTGGCTTTGCACAATAATAGCTATTCAAGACCACTCTGCACATTCAAATATTGCTCCCTCATGGCCAAGCAAGAAAATGTCTAAAGCAGATATACAAACAATATAAAAAAGGAAGAGTAAATATACACAAAGCATTATCATCATATGGAATGAGCTGTCAGAAGAAGTGGTTGAGGTAGGTATGTTAACAACATTTAACAGGACAGGAACATCAATAAGAAAGGTTAAGAGGTATATAGACCACTAACAGGCAAATGGAACTAGCTGAGATGGGAATCTTTGTCGGCATGCACCAGTTGGGCCAAAAGGCCTCTTTCGATGCTCTATGACTCAATGACTCAATTGAATGAGGAAGGAGTCAGTTGTTTAATTTTATATTTCTACCTATCACATAATTGTCCTAAATATTTGGTTCTTGATACTTTTACCAATTCTATTCACCTCATCGCACATCAAATACTGGAGGAAATCAACAGGTCATGCATCACCTATGGAAATGAATGGATAGTAAATGTTTCAGGCTGAGACCCTACTTCAGGACTGAGAAAAAAGGGGAAGATGCCAGAATTAAAAGATGGGGGGAGAGGAAGGAGACTAGCTGGAAGGTGATAGGTGAAGCCAGGAGGGTGGGAAAGGTCAATGGCGGGAGAAGAAGGAATCGGATAGGAGAGCAGACGGCACCATAGAAGAAAGGGAAAGAGGAGGTGACTCAACTACTCTCCATCTACCTTGTCTGGACCCATAGTGATTTAAATCCTATCCCTCTCTGTTCTAAGGAACATGACCTTATCCTTGGTGCATAGTTACAATCATCCATTTCAATACACTTACTTTGGAGCCTTTTTAAGGCCTTGGCATCTTTCCTGAAGTATGCCCAGACCTGAACATAATATTCACATATGGTTGAATTCATGTTTTGTAAGGATTCATTGTGGTTTTATTCCTCTTGTACAATATAGCTCTATTTTTGGGATCCGGTATACATTTTTTTTCAACCTAACCTGCTGTTTTCAATAATGAATGCACATATTCATTCAGAACTCTTGATTCCTGTGACCCCATAAGAACTTTGCTCTCTTGATGACAAGTAACTTTTCTAACCAAAGTGCAATTCCTTCTGCATATCCCCATTCTGTTGGAATCTATTACTACATTCCTCGCAGCTCCCTAAGGTTGAGAACTCCATGTTTTTGACTGAACTATCAGCATGTCTCAGCAAAATGCCGATAATGAAGTGAATGTAGGCTGTAATTGGCTAGACACTGACACATTTCAAAAAGTTATTTGCAGACTGAGACCACAGCCAGAAACATGAAACTCTACACTACTGTGCAAAAGTCTTAGGCATAAGTAGGGTGCATATCTAGGGTGCATAAGACTTTTGCAGAGTGCCATAGCAATTTTACATATTGCATTGTACTGCCGCAAAAAAAGCAAATTTCATGACATATGCAAGTGATGATAAACCTGACTTTGCTATGGGTCTCTAATGCCAACTGAGAGTGGGAAGGGGACAGGGAGAGAGCAGTCATGCTGGGACAAGGGGAAGGGAAGGGAGCAGGAAGTACCAGAGAGACTTTCTGTAACGATCAATAAACCGATTGTTTGGAATCAAATGACCATGCCTGGTGTCTCAAGGCTGGTCATTGTTTGCCACCTGTCTCACACCCTTCCCTCAGTGCACCACTCTCACCATTTGTTGGGCTTCTGGCAGATTTACAAGCTCCCTCTCCACTCCAAGTTGACAAATTCAGTACTGTGCAAAAATCTTCGGCCCTCAAGATATATTTATGTGCCTAAGAGTTTTGCACAGTACTCTATGTGGTATTTATAGAAAGATCATTACTGTTTTTACAAACAGATCATTATTTTGCAGTTGTTATGGCAACAGTAACCTATTAATTTAAAATATGTTAGCCACTGACACAATGACCAATACAGCAATCATTTTTATTTATGTGTGGACAGTGGAAGTGCTATTTGGTTTGCTTGTGCACTGAGCTTAAATCTGCTCAAAAGAAAGAACATAGTCTTGAATGGTTGTTTGGAAAGGCATAAAATATCATTATTGTCATTGCTGCTCTGACATCCAAACAGCAAAAAAAGCTGTAAGACCTCAGTGATACTCCACTACTTTTGCAGGACGCTATGCTCTGGCCTTTGTGGGTGCAATCAATGCAGATCAATGACTAGGTGCAAGCTTTGACTTTTTGTGCAAGATTTCTGCTGTTAAGTCATTGAAACATGTCTTGATTAGCGAGGTGCTAACAAGTTTTATAAGTCTTAATTATTATTCTCAAATCATCCCACCTGCTTTGAAAAGGTTATTTTTGAAGAGCCGTGTTGTTCCCTTCACTGCATGTTCAAACATCTTCAGGTTTTATAGAGTTCTATGAAAGTTTATTTCAGGTTGTAACATCATCTGCAGCTCGTGCCTCAGGTTTAATTCCACTTTCAGTAAAATAATTATAAAGTTAATTACAGGCAGTGTTATTAGTCTTGAGATTTTTTCAACAAGAATTATTTCATTGTTACCTTCCACATTTCCATTCAACATAGAAGATCACTTTAGCCAATTCAGTTTGTGCTGGCAATCCCATCCCTCTGTTAATGAATGAAAGAAAACTGGAGGGCTATACTTGAGGCAAGTGTTAGATTGCTCTTCATCATCATTATGCAGCATGTCATATGATATGGGTGATCATGGTCTTATCCACGGCCTTGATCGTTCTTGGAAAGTTTTTCGACAGAAGCAGTTTGCCATTGCCGCCTTCTTAACAGTGTCTTTACAATATGAGTGACCCCACCCATTAGTAATACTCTTCAGAGATTGTCTGCCTGGTGCGGTGCTCGCGTAACTAGTACTTGTAATATGCACCAGTTGCTTATATGACCATCCGCCATCTACTCCCATGACTTCAGGTGACCCTGATTGGGGGCTAAGTAGGTCCCACACCTTGCTCAAGGCTGTCCTGCAGGCTAGCAGAGGGAAGGAGTGCCTTACACCTCCTTTGGTAGAGACCTACCTCCACCCCACCACCCAAGATTGATTTTGGAGTACGTTGAAAGATTGGTACAACGTGTTGGCTGTAAGGCTTGTACTGTGCTGTACTGATCCATATTCTATTAATTTTCTTTTAATCTGATTGGCTTCACAACTTTTTCAAAGAACCTGCACATTTCCTTTAGTGCCGGAATGAGTGGAGACACTTGCAGGCTGCCCCCATGCATACCTTCGGATGTGTTGGTTGTTAGTGCAAATAACATATTTCATTATATGTTTTACTGCACAGGTGACAAATAAAATTGAAACCTGGACAATCACATAACTCATTGTTGTTGATCCTGATCTCAGTTCTGCTGGTTTGTTTTCCAATCTTGTACATTGAAAATGAACTCTTGATCTCACAATCTACCTCATTATGGGTACTTACACCTTACTCTCTACCTGCACTGCAATCTCTCCATAACACTTCCTTCTGCATTTTGCTCTTGCTTTCCCTTGTACTACCACAAAAAGAGTTTCTGAAATGATCTGTATGGATAGTTACAAAACTAAGTTTTTCACTGTGTCTTAGTTCATGTGACAATAACGTACCAATACCATTGCAATATCACCACAATAATACTTAAAATGACCCCTCATTTGCCCTTCAACCTGCTGGAGACCTGGGAGGCATTCTGCTCTCCAAGCCAGAGACCATGACGATGGTCAAGAATCTGGCTGGCTTCCTATGGGAAGCTAGTCACTCCACTTGTTGAAGCTCCAAAGCAGATAATTACCATCTCAGCTGGAGTTCTGGTGCGGCCAGTCACTGACATGGCTGGAAGGTAATCAATTTCCAAATGTGCCTTGCTGCACTCACAGTCAAGAAATCTCCGTGAGTCATATTATTTAAATATAAGCTGTAAATTAAGCACAATGGGACTATTATTGTATTTTGCATTATCTGTGATCTTGTATTATCATGGGGGCACTTTTCTCCATTACCCTGGATAATCAAGAGTCACTGTGGAGAGAATGCGCCTTGTGTATTGAGTACCATGAATGTATTTGGTATGAATGCATTGAGCAAACGTAGAGATGTATTTAATTTATTTCAGTATCTATTAGATGGAATGAATTACTACTTGAGATTCCTGGTCACTCATTTCAGTCATTTTGAGACACTGTCTTTCAAAGTGAAGGCAATCATATGTATCTACATTTTAAAATAATTGTTGTAAGCTGAACGGGGAATTGCTGACAATCCTACCATTTCTTCTCTCAGGCGATGATGGAAATTTGTTTTTAAGATTGGAGACCTGTGACCAGAAATGGACCATGGGGATTGGTACTGGGACCCTTTCTCGTACTGATGACCTTATAGTGCAGTTAGAAAATGTTGAGAGCATCACTGAGATGAGGCTAGACAAAGATCAGAGCTGGGAGCCAAACATGCAATAATACACATCCAAATTAAAAGACAGGCAGTTGGGCAGAGGGGGAGGGGTGACTCTGTTGTTTAAAAATGAAATAAAATTCTTAGGAAGAAGTGACATCATCATCATTATGTGCCGTGTCGTATGAAGTGGGCGATCATGTCACTGAACATGATTGTTCTTGACAAGTTTTCTACAGAAGTGATTTGCCTTCTTCTGGGCAGTGCCTTTACAGCATGGGTGACCCCAGCCTTTATGAAATCTCTTCAGAGATTGTCTGCCTGGAGTCAGTGGTCGCATAACCAGTGATACGCACCAGCTGCTCGTACAACCATCCACCACCTGCTTCCCTGGCTTCACGTGACCCTGATGGGGGAGGGGGAGGGAGGAAGTTGCTAAGCAGGTGACACCTTGCCCAAAGGTGATGTGCAGGCTTACAGGGGGAATGAGCGCCTTACACCTCCTTTGGTGGAGACCTGTCTCCACCTCACCACCCAAAGAAGTGACATAGGATCAGAAAATGTAGAATCATGGCTCAACTTAAGAAACTGTGTAAGGCATAAAGACCCTGATGGAAGTTATTTTCAGGCCTCTGAGTAGTAGGCAGGATGTGGGGTACAAATTACAACCGAATTTAAAAAAGGGCATGTTAAAAATACAATGTTACAGTGGTCATGGGGGTCTTCAATATGCCGGTAAACTGGGAAGATAAGGTTGGTGCTGGATCCCAAGAGAAAGTATTTGTTGAATGCCTATGAAATGGCTTTTTAGAGTAACATGTGATCGAGTCCAGTCGGGAAAAGGTGATTCTGGATTTTTGCTGTGCAATGAACCAGTTTTGATAGGGAGATTAAGCTAAATAAATGCAGGATCATTGCCTTTTCTGATTGGCTGCTGATAACTAGTGATGTTCTGGAAGCGTTGGTGTGGGGTTGTAGGATAATGTCATTGGTGGAAACGTACATCATTCACAGCCACTGGCATTGAGTTCCGGTTTACTATAAGAGGTCGGCCTGATGTGATGACATAATTACATAAGGTATTTTTACCGCACTTCATGTTCCGTGTTTGGAGTACAGTAAATGAGTTGTTTTGGATTTTCTTAAATATAAAGCGCCTCACATAATTTTATTTGCAAAAACCTACAGCTCCACTATCTTTCATGTTCTATGTTAATGAAATGGATTTCAGAATTGATGGCCAGCTTTATGGGTGAAACAAAGATCAGTGGAGGAGCTGGTAGCATTGGGAAGCATGGAGTCTACAGATGGACTTAGACAGTTGGGACAATAAGCAAGGAAATGGCAGGTGAAATACAGAGTAGGGAAGTATGATCATGCACATTGGTAGATGGAATGAAGTCATAGATATGGCCTGCAAATCAGTTTTTCATTGCATCTGTACATGCACTTGTGCATTTTTTGACTTTGACTGTTCAGCATTTTCCATTTTTGTTTTAGATTCCCAGAACCAGTAGTTTAAAAAAAAAATAATGGATTTATACCATTGAGGTAATGGGAGTGAAAACACATCAAGGATATTTGTACAGCAAATTGCAAGCAATGTCTGTTCTGGGTTTGAGGGGAGAAAAGGTAGTGGTGAGGGCATGGGGTGAGTTCTATTGATGAAAGGAATGATAGTGAAAGAAAAGCCAGAGCACTATTGCACTCACACATCCATCCCATCCTCGATGTGTATACTCCTCCACTTGGTCTGAGTCTTTCACTCCACTCCCTTAATCTTTATCCCTCAACCCATCCTCTCCTGTTTTACCTGTCAATAATTTAAGACAAAAGTGGTAGGATTTAAGGAGAGTCATAGAATCATACATCATGGAAACAGGCCCTTTGGCCCAACTCAACCATACCAGCCAAGAAGTCCACCTCAACTTGTAGCAGCTATTTGAACAAACCAATGCCACTTTTGGAGACCAAGAACGGGGAGTTATCCTGAATGATGCACCTACAGATCCAATCTAATAATTATAATGTTGGAAGTTGAAGAAATGTATTCAATCCTTTATTAGTAACTACCAAAACAATCTTGAAGTGATAAAGCTAATGAAACAGTAAAACTGGCAAAATTAAATGGACTTAAGCAGGATTAGTTGCACTTAAATATTGTGGTGAACTACATATACCTGTCTGGACTGCTCCTGTGGCTCCTCCCACAGACCCCTATATAAAGGCGATTGAGGCCTGAGCCCGGCCTCATTCTCCAGGATGTACTGTTGTTCATTCTTCCAGTCAATAAAAGCCGATACCTCGCTTTTTACGTCTCAGAGTGAGTTATTGATGGTGCATCAAATATAATTAAGCAGTCAACAAAAAGATATCATACCCAGTGACCGCTAGCCCTAACTGCCCCAGACAAAGCACAATTATATAATTAACTCTTCACTTTGACCACACCCTCCCCACGTGACTAGCTACCATAATAAACATAATAAACATGTAACACAGAATACAATGCAGAAACAAGTCAAATGCTCAACACTTTTGCCAGCATTTGGCCCATGCACATCTAAAACTTACTTAACCATGTACATGTCTCTTAAATGTTGCTATTACAAGTTAAAGGAAGCCCAGTGCATTCCACAAATCTGGAATGATTCAAATGAAAGAATGGTAGAGGCAAGCAGGACACCTTCTTGCATTGAACAACCACCTGGAGGAACAATTGAAGTGCTACTATAAATAAGACAAGAACAAAGGGACGTGGGAATGAGAAGGCTCATTTTCAACCAGCATTTTCACAATGGGGCACATGGCCTCCTCCATTAGTACAAATTTCTGTTTCTCACTCTTGACTCTAAGAGTCTCACTCTTGTCCATTTTCCTATTGCCTGCAGAAGTGCTGCATTTATATTTATTTTGCGGTTTATTGTACTTATGTACTCAGTTTCTCTGACAACTTAATGTGCTTCCAAATGTAATCTATTTTAGTGACCTATTACCAGTGTTACTTGCCTCGGTTAGAGACATAATGATGCTTAGTGATTGATAGGGGCACTTTTGTAATGCAATTTTTCAACAGAACTTTATCCAAGAGACTCAAAAATACACCCCAAGTCAATTAAACAATACATTACTGTAATATTTTCCTCTTATAGAATTTTCTTTTCCTTTCAGATTTTAGGAAGATATCAGATTAGAAAATTTTTGGGCAATAAAAATATATTAGTTATCGTGAGCCTGGTCCATTTTACTAATCTCTACTCCACCTCCCTGCTCTGAAATACCTTATTTTCTCCCACAGCCATAAATATCCATTTTCATTAAGTATCACTTTTAAAAGGCAGCGAGGCATTTCACAGGAGCATTTTCAGACAAAATCTGAAACCACAGCACGTGAGCAGATATCAGAAAAAAGTTGCCAAAAGGTTAACCCAAGAGGAGATGATAGACCTTGAGTGGTTTTGAGTGGCATTTTTAGAACTTGTGTTCATTTACCTTAAAACATAACTGGTAATGGTAGATTTCGGAAACTGAGGATGATTATGAATCCAGAACAGGAACAGTAAAGATTATTGAGTGGGGTGTAGCACAGGAGGAGGTTATTACTCCTAGAATGGGGAAAGACCATGAATGCAAGGATGAAAATTTTAAGATTGCTGGTGTCTGGACCACAGATCATTGTGAGTAAGCAGGCACATGCTTGAAGAATGATATGGACCTGATGCAGGAGAAGAAATCAGCAGACACCCAGCCTCATAAATATATCCTAAAACCCTTTGTAGTAAGTGGCTCCATCTGAATATCACCTCCTACTTTATAACCTGTACCTCCTTTAAATTTGAAGCTGTATTCAAAATGACAGAATTACCTTCTGTAAAATCACTAACAGTACAACAGTTTATCGATATATTGAACCATATGATCTGTGCATGTTCTGTAATGTGCATTACTTATTGACTGTCCATTGCGCCGCTGGCATTTAGGGCAGCAATGAAGGTCCTCCATTATAATGTGCATTACATTATAATAATGTGTTGTGCTATTATGAGAAAATAGATTATTTAGTATGCAAATAAAAGTGCTTCAGGCCTTTGGTGTCTCAGAATTCCTCTTATCCTTGTCGTCAGCTGTAGATGGGTAATTTATATTTCATAGTATGTGCTTCCAAGCAGGACAGCATGTGAAAACAATTTTCCTTTATAAAAAAACTTATCCAGAAGCAGCAGAGTCCTCATTCATCTTCCCTGTACCTTTTGCATTACGACTACATTCTTCCCATAATTCAGTGACCAGAATGGTACAGACTAAAGCAACAGTGGCCTGACTTATGTTATATAAATTCAAGGATTATCTTTCTCCTCTTATATTCTCTGAAAAAGCTATTAAACTATGTATGTCACATGTTTTCTGAATCACCTTAACTGTTCTGCTACCTTGTTGTGAGCAGGCTCTGGCTCTCTATATTTGCCTGTATTCTACTATTTATTGTGTATTCCCTTATCTTGTTTGCTCTATCTCACATTCTCTGGACTGAATTGAATTCACCACTTTTCTTCCCACTTAACGCGTTGAAATATGGATGTTCTCTATGGTGGGGGAATCTAGGACCAGAAAGCATAGTCTCAAAATAGAAGATGAGGAATTTTTTTAGCTAGAGCGTAGTGAAGCTGTGGAACCCATTGCCACGGAGATTCAAGTCACTGGGTGTATTTAAGGTGGAGGTTGAGAGGATTTTGATTAGTAAGGGCATCAAAGGTTAAGGGGAGAAGACATATCAGCGGGGTTGAAAGGGATAACAAATCAGCCATGATGAAATGGCAGAACAGACATGATGAGCTGAATGGCCTAATTCTGCTCTTAAGTCTTATGGTCTTATGGAAACATAGAAAATCAAAGATGGAGCAGGCCATTCAATCTGATCACTGGCTGGTCATCTGAATTCAGTACTATGACAACCATCATTTTGGGGGATTTTAAACAGGACAGTCTGAAAAAATCACTAAGCAATTACCATCAACAGATCACTTGCAATACTAGAGGAAACAACACACTGGACCATTGTTAAACCACCCATCAAGAATGCCTACCGTGCTATTCCACGCCCTCACTTTGGGAAGTCTAATCACCTGGCTGTACTTCTACTCCCTGAGTATAGACAGAGACTGAAGACTGCAGCACCAGTAGTGAGGACCAAGAAGGTTTGGACAAGGGAAGCACAGGAGCACCTACAGGACTGCTTCGAATCAGTGGACTGGATCTTATTCAAGGATTCATCTTCAAATCTGGATGAGTATGCTGCAGTTGTTATCGACTTCATTAAAACCTGTGTGAATGAGTGTGTGTCGACAAAGACTTACTGTACATTCGCAAACCAAAAGCCGTGGATGAACCAGGAAGTACGTCATCTGCTGATGGCTAGTTCTGTGGCATTCAAGTCTGGTGATCAGAGCTGTACCGGAAAACCAGGTATGACATGCGGAGGGCTAATTCAAGGATGAAGAGCCAATTTAAAATGAGGTTGGAGGTGACATCAGATGTATGACAACTCTGGCAGTGTTTGCAAGACTTTACTTCCTACAAAGAGAAACCCAATAGCATGAATGGCAGCAATGCTTCATTAACAGAAGAAGTCAACGCCTTCTATGCCCAGTTTGAAAGGGAGAACACAACTACAGCTGTGAAGATCCCTGCTGCACCTGATGACCCTGTGATCTCTGTCTCAGAGGCTGATGCTAGGCTGTCTTTAAAGAGAGTGAATCCTCGCAAGGCAGAGGGTCCCGATGGAGTACCTGGTAAGGCTCTGAAAAAATGTTCCAACCAACTGACAGGAGTATTCAATGACATTTTTAACTTCTCACCGCTATGGGCAGAACTTCCCAGTTGCTTCTAAAAGGCAACAATCATACCAGTGCCTAAAAAGAATAATGTGAGCTGCTTTAATGACTATCGCCCAGAAGCATTCACATCTACAGTGATGAAATGCTTTGAGAGGTTGGTCATGACTAGACTGAACTCCTGCCTCACCAAGGACCTGGACCCATTGCAATTTGCCTATCGTCACAATAGGTCAATGGCAGATGCAATCTCCATGGCTCTTCACACGGCTTTAGACCACCTGGACAACACAAACACCTGTGTCAGAATGCTGTTCATCGACTACAGCTCAGAGAAGTTGCAGAACTTGGGCCTCTGTACCTCCCTCTGCAATCGGATCCTCAACTTCCGAACTGAAATACCACAATCTGTGTGGATTGGTGATAATATCTCCTTCTTGCTGACAATCAACACCAGTGCACCACCGGGGTGTGTGCTTCTCCCATTGCTCTCCTCTCTATATACCCATGACCATGTGGCTAGGCATTTCTCAAATACCATCTATAAATTGGCTGAAGATGGAACCATTGTTGGTAGAATCTCAGGTGGTGACGAGAGGGTGTGCAGGATTGAGATATAGCAACTAGTGGAATGGTGTCGCAGCAACAACCTGGCACTCAACGTCAGTAAGACAAAAGAGTTGATTGTGGACTTCAGGAAGGGTAAGATGAAGAAACACATACTAATCTTCATAGAGGGATCAGAAATGGAGAGAGTGAGCAGTTTCAAGATGTCAAGGTCTCTGAGAATCTAAACTTGTCCCATCATATTGATATAGTTATAAAGAAGGCAAGACAGCAGCTAAACTTCATTAAGAGTTTGAAGAGATTTGGTATGTCAAAAATACACTCAAAAACTTCTATAGATGTACTGTGCAGAGCATTCTGACAGGCTGCATCACTGTCTGGTATGGAGGGGCTACTGCACAGGACCAAAAGAAGCTGCAGCGGGTTGTAAGTTTAGTCGGCTCCATCTTGGGTACTAACCTACGAAGTACCAAAGATATCTTCAAGGAGTGGTGTCTCAGAAAGGCAATGTCCATTATTAATGACATCCAGCACCCAGGGCATGCCCTTTTCTTACTGTTACCATCAGGTAGGAGGTACAGAAGCCTGAAGGCACACACTCAATGATTCAGAAACAGCTTCTTCCCCTCTGCCATCCGATTCCTAAATATACATTGAGTCCTTGAACACTACCTCACTTTTTTAATATATTTTTTTCTGGTTTTGCTCAATTTTTAATCTATTCAATATATGTTTATTGTAATAATAATAATAATTATTATTATTATTATGATTATTATTATTTCTGTATTATGAATTGCATTGAAATGCTGCTGCTCAGTTAACAAATTTCACGACACTTGCCAGTGATAATAAACCTGATTCTGAAACAGTCATTGACACTAATCCCACTCTATTCCCATTTTATTTTCTCCATTGTCTCATTAACTGTCTCAGATTCTACTCCAAATTAGGGGCAATTTACAGTGGTAATTAATTGAGCAAACTCCAGCACAGGAGGCCAGGATTAATGCCAGGTTCACTGGAGCTGAGTCGGTGCTATCTACACCACTCTGCCAGTCCTAACCCTGTTCCAATATCTTCCTCCAACTCAAACCTTGTTCCTTACAATCAACCACACAGCCAACTTTTGTATTGCCTTAAATTCATCCCCCAACATGGAAGGATAAGTTATTGATCTGGACCATGAAAATTCAAGGGATCAAGTTTTCAAGCCACTAATACTTCCAAGCTTAGTCTCTTTTTTTAAACAGTCAGCGATGAAAGTAACTTCAATTCCTGACCATTACAGCTATGGTGCTAACAATACCGATTTAACCGATCTGTACTATTGGTAAACTCTTTATTACCGGATACTTTACCAGTCTGGACCGGCTTACTTTCAACTCTGAAACTAATCCTTACCTTATGTCTTGTTATGCAGAACTGAAGGCATCATTTGACCAGTGCAATGTGTAGTTTAATGCAACTCACGGTGGAATAGAGCTGCAGGCACATTGTTTAAAATGAGATTAATGATAAGACCTGACTGTATAAGAGGTGATGAAAATTAATATGAGAGGTCATGCAAAATGTGAGTATTGCAAGTGATTGCTCATGATTTGCTGTAGGCCATTAGGATTATTAGAAATGAAAATTGGGTCGGGTGGGGATACATAAAACTATAACTGTGGCACTTCCACTGGTTTTGTACAATGGTCGATGACACATTTCTACCCTAAATCTCAAAGGGACAACACCATATGGTGTATGACAGAAAAACTCCCAGTCAGTCTGTTCTGAGGTCACTTTGTTGAGATTTAGCCTCCTTAGGATCTGGCCAGGATGTCACATTCACGTATTGTATATCCCAGGCAGTCTGCTGGCTCTGGAACATAGGTTGTCTGCCATCTGCATTGATAATTGATGACAGGTAGGAATGCCAGAAAAGTTCAAAGTTCAAAAGTTCAAAATAAGTTTATTATCAAAGTATGTATATGTGACCATATACCACCCTGAGATTCATTTATTTGAAAGCATTCACAGTAAAACAAAGAAAATCAACAGAATCAATAAAAAAACGATGCACAGACATACAAGTAATGTGCAAAAGAAGTTAAGTTGTGCAAAGACAACAACAACAATAATAATTATTATTATTATTATTAAAATAAATAAATAATACTGATAATATGAAAGTGAGTCCATCAGTTGTGGAATCAGTTCAGTATTGAGTTGAGTGAAGTTATCCACTCACGCCCAGACTCTGATTCAGGAGACTGATGGTTGAAAGTTATCGATGTTCCTGAATGTGATGGTGTGGGACCTCAGGCTCCTGTACCTCATCTCAATGGCAGCAGTGAGAAGAGAGCATGGCCTGGATGGTGGGGGTTCTTGATGATGGATGCTGCTTTCCTGTTGCAGCACTCCTTGTAGATGTGCTCAATGGTGGGGAGGGCTTTTCCTGTGATAGACTAGGCTAATATCTGGCAATTGTCCTTTGGAGCCTAGAGATGCTCTCCTTTTCTTACAGGAAGGAAGGTTGTTCCTTTTTGTCCCTGAATGATGTAGATCTTGTGTGATACTTCCAGTCATACACATAAGTTATATGTTGCATGCATTTAGCCCAGTCATGAATTACTCTGAAAGAACACTTTGAGTTGGCCTTCACTAATTTAAATAGTACATCAGAAAATTCTTAATGGCCTCTTTCCATTTGCCTCTTTTCAAGGCTGAAGAAGTAAAAAATGCACTCAACTCTTCCTTCTAACTGAGACAATAGTGAGGCTTGCATATTATCATTCCACTGCTCTACAATCAGAACTGGCATCTTTCAGCCGAGTCATTCTGCATCTATTTGTACAGGTAAATTTAGAAATAAAGGTTCTCATGACATGATTCCCAGAGAAATAGGAAGGTTTATCACATTTTGGCCCTCAATATTACTTTGTCACTAAAATCAAAAGATTTCATCACTCATTATTATCCATGTGATTTTTTTCAGATCTCTTTTTCATCTTTTTATGGGATAATCTATGTTAACGTTATGCTATTTAACATGCAGCAATTCCTTAGAGTTATCAATGCCCCATATGAAATACCTTGCCAGATGCATATATTTGGAAACTTATTCTGTACACTGTCTGGCATCTGATTCTTGAAGCAGGCACTCTGTTCTGAGCTCTGCAATAAGAGGGGATGACCAGAGAAGGAGAAAAAGGTTCAATATGCTCAAAGCTTCCTAGAAGAAGAGCAACGATCAAAAACTCTTTGTCATCTTTTTTCCCGTAACCACTCAAATTGGGGAATGAGCATTTGGGGTGGCATTCAGAACCTTGAGTCTCCATGTAAACACAGAAAATCTCTGCATAAGCACTGGAAGCGGTGTGCCACCTCAACCACTCATCCCAAAGGTCAATTTCTGACCTATCTAGAAAGAGACTGGTTCCCACATTGGCCTTGTTAGACATTCCAAAGTTCACCAAAAATCGAGTGGGAGCAAGTTTTTCTCAATCATAAGATTATAAGATATAGGAGCGGATGTTATTGTTGAGTAGCTCGCTGAGCTGGCTTGTTAGCTTGCAGATGTTTTGTTACCCAGATAGGCAACTATGAATGAAATGTTGGTGATCAACATTGTTCATCTTTTATGTGTCCTGTGATTGGTCAGTTTGTGTGTGTGTGTGTGGGGGGGGGGGGGGGGGGTATTTGTGCCATTTCTATTGGTTACCGATTATGTAATCTGCGATTGGTTCATTAAAACCTGATTATTTGATTATTGTTGTCCGGGCTGTGTTAGTCGACCGTTATGTTGGATTAACGTCATCCTCATTGATTGACGCGTGTAATCAGGTGGGAATTGGCTCTTGGCTCTGGACTGATGAGTTGACGCTGAAATGGGATGAAGACTGAGTTCACCTCAAAGTGCTTGTTGATACAATTCTGTGTGGAGAACAAAGCCTCTAAGAATTTTCGGGCTTGTTGTTGATGGGCTTGGCTTTGGATAGTGACATTGATCCAGTCAAATTGATGTGCTTCACTGTTGCAATGTATGGATAAAAGGGAAAATTGATCATGAGAGTTGCAGCCAGTTGCTGTTCATGTGCCCTTGTTGGTAGCTTCCTACCAGTCTGTCGGACATAATTCTTGTCACAGTCGGCGCATGGAATTTTGTATATGGTGTTTGTTCTGTGCGTTGTAGGTAGGGGGCCTTTTATTCTTGATAGACACTGGTGTAGTGAAGCTGTAGGTTTGTGTGCTACTGTGATGTCAAATGGTTATTGGTCATTTCCAATACGTTCTTGATGTACCAGCTTGGTTGGACATTGTGTGCTTCTTTGATTTTGAAGGACAAACAGCGCTGAACAAAATTACTTGAGTATCCATTGTTCCTGAAATTGTTGTTGAGACGTTCTTCTTCACTCTTCTGTAGTAATGCTGTGCTGCAATGTTAGTGGCCCATTTTGAGTAATGTCCTGATGCAGCTTTGCTTGTGGACACCTGGGTGGTTGCTGTGGAAATTGAGTATTTGATCTGTGTGAGATGCCTTTCGGCAGAAACTTGTTTGAGATCCGCCGTTGACTTGTCGTTCAACCAATACATCTAATATTGGATGTCAGCTGCTGTTCTCCTCTTCTCTGGTAAACATAATTCCGGTAAAGACATTGTTGATCAGTTGGTGTGTCTCATCCAATATAATGTGCTGAGTCCTTGGACCCTCCTTCTAATGAAAGCATCCTTTCAATGTCCACACTATCCAGACCTTTTAGTGTCAGTTAAGTTTCAATGAGATCCTCTGTTATCCTTTTGTACTCCATTGAGTACAGTCACAGAGACATGAGACTCTTCATATGATAAGTCTTTTATTCCTAGGCTCATTCTATAAACCTTTGTTGGACCCTTTCCAGGAGCTTTTTGATGCTGAGGGACTGCCTGAGAAAAAAATCTCAATTATTGTACCAAATCTTTGTCCCTCCAAATGCTGCTGATTAGTTTGCTCTTTCTGATCAGTCAAATTCTTGCATGGTGCATGTAGAGACGAACTGTGAGAATTGTTATCACCTCATGGCTAACAACCGATTCCATATAAGGAGAGGAAGTCATCTTGTCACAAATTTTTCCAACATTTCTGGAATAGAGTTCAACACAGATGATAGCTATTTGGTCTATCATACCCATACTAGTCAAGAAAGAGATCGTCAGCTTAATCCTGTGCTTAAATCAGTTGTTAACTTTCCTAATTGGAGTAATCATTGTATTCCATAATTTCCATTTTGCTGGTAAAGTACTTTAGATTACATCAAATTTCATCAAGGCACTATATAAATGTATGTCATCCTTACATCATAGACTAAGTTACATATAAATATTACATTTGAGCAATTATCCCATTGTTATTAATATCATAAATAACATATTATTTTGTTTTGTCCTTTTGCCAAACCATATTCAGTTCATTTAACCCATTGCCTCAATATGGTTACATAGAACATAGAATAGTATGGCACAGTACAGGCCCTTCGGCCCACAATGCTGTGCCGACCCTTAAATCCTGCCTCCCATATAACCCCCCACCTTAAATTCTTCCATATATCTGTCTAGTAGTCTCTTAAATTTCACTAGTGTATCTGCCTCCACCACTGACTCAGGCAGTGCACTCCACGCACCAACCATTCTCCGAGTAAAAAAACTTCCTCTAATATCCCCCTTGAACTTCCCACCCCTTAAAGCCATGTCCTCTTGTATTGAGCAGTGGTGCCCTGGGGAAGAGGCGCTGGCTGTCCACTCTATCTATTCCTCTTAATACCTTGTATACCTCTATCATGTCTCCTCTCATCCTCCTTCTCTCTAGAGAGTAAAGCCCTAGCTCCCTTACTGAAAGTCTAGTTACCTTACTGAAAGGTTCAAAGGTTCATTTATTATCAAAGTATGCATGCAGTATACAACTCTGAGATGTGTCTTCCCCAGACAGCCACAAAACAAAGAAAACCATTGGTCATTCATGGAGAAACTTCAACTGCTCCCCCCCACCCACAAATAAAAACAAATCTTGCAAACAACACGGTCATTAAACCCCCCATTTGAGAAAATGATAAAGTCACACTTACGGCAATAAGATCATCAACTCCCACCCCCATGCAGAAAAACAAATTGTGCAAATAGCAAGAACAACTCCACATCACACAAAAAAACTCACAATTCAGACCAAATGGCAAGAAGAAAGAACAGGCAGAACACAGAATATATAAAAGCATAAGACTACGAGTCCAAATCACAGAACTTTGGTAACATCCGCCGACAGCATCAAGGGAGAGGGAGACCTCTTGAACGCGGAGGCCTTCCCTTGGGAGCAACAAGCGAGAGATAATCACACACAGACAACTTACCCGGCAGCAGCAAGTGAGAGATCCGTCACACACAGACACTTTATCCCCTTATTTGGTAAGGGTTTTGATGTCCAGTGCATCTGCATGTTGGGTGTCTCTTCTGAAACATTTTGCCAGCCTAGAATTCGTCTCAGTGTGATTAAACTCACTAGGCATTCCTTTTATACCGCCTAATCTCTTCCTTTCTGGATCGACAGTTAACCTTGAGGTTATTTGGAAGGGAAGAATAAAAAGGAGCAGATGAGCAAAGTGATTAGGGATTAAAGATAAATTGATGGTTAAAATTAGCAACACAATTTGATAACACCAAAGAGGTTCCAAACAAAATGGTGAAATTTATTTCTGGAGGAATTGGTACATACAGGGAGGTTATATTAAATTCCTTTTGTTTTAATTTATTCATGAGAAGTGGATATTGCTGGCAAGGCTAGTATTTATTTTCCATCTCTAATTGCCCTTGAGATGGAGGTGTTGAGTCACCTTCTCGAACCATTGCAGTCCATGCAGTTCAGTGTATAGCAGCTTTTAATATGAGTGAGTGGTGAGCAGCTTTCTAGGCCATTTTGCAGAGCAATTAAGGGTCAAATACACACTGCTGTGGGTCTGGATCTCATATAGGCCGTTGTGGGTAAGGATAGAAGATTTCTTTGCTTAAAGGACAACAATGAGTCAGATAAGCTTTTACGAACATCAGCGCGTGCATGATCAACCATACTACCACCAGCTTTTTAATTCCAAATATACTTAATGAACTGGATTTATATTCCCCAGCAGGGATGGTGGTATTTGCATACATATCCACTATATTCATGTGCCCCATTTCAGAATCTTACTGGGGCTGTATTTGTAGTATTGCATGCAATTCCTGTCTCCAGGCAACAAAATATTGAAGCACTGGAGAAGATTCAAAAAAACTTGCAAGAATTTTATCTAAAATGAATACTTGGATCAAAATTAAGTTTAACTCTGTCCTATTTAATGTCCTGCTAGGGGTGGTAGAAGAGGCAGATACATTAGGGGCACGTAAGAAACTCTTAGCGTATATAGAAGGAAAGGGTTAGATTGATTGGCACAGTATCATGGGCCGAAGGGCCTGGACTGTGCTGTAACATTTTATGTTCTATTTATTTTAACTCATTATTTCAGATCTGCAGTCCAAGTTGCTGAGATGTTTTAAAGCGTCAAGTCAGGGCAGTCATTTAAAATAATCAGTTCCTAAGTAGGACTCAGAGTAAGAAGGCTTTGTTGTTAATATTTTGGTCCAACATGGATCATATATTTCTAATATTTTACCGTTGTCTTCAGTAATTTATCAGAGTACTGTTCAGGTGGAAATGAGATTTCACCATTCATAAAAAAATTGGTACATATCAAAAGCCCAAATACAAATGACATATTGAGGAATACACTCTGTTGTTGGCACTGCATTGGTATTAATTTATTCCAGCCAGCTTTTTAAGTTTTCTGGAATGAAAACAAAATGGCAAATGATCCATTCAAAATTTAATGAGGTTTTATTTTGCTTGTTCAAGTCTGAAACCCTGCCAAAATATTCCATGGTTTTCAATGAAGAAAAACAAGAAATAACTAAGATTTATAAAGTAATGCATTATGGAGTCTGTGATTATTGCCTTCACAGATAATAATTTGTAAGCCTCGTCTTTTTATGTTTGTAAAAGACAAATTATTTAAAAGTGATGATCAGAGCTCATTGATCTCATTTCTTTATATTGATGTTCCTGAATTAAATTGGGAAAGTTATTTGTTTGAGATAGCAAATCTCTTTTCCCCAAGGAGTTCTTTCTATTTAAAAGGACATACGAGTTTCCAAAAATCTGAATACATTTTGCTGCTATAGGCCTTGAAAATAAAGCATGGTAAGGTAATAATTTATATTCTATAAATAATTTCTTTTTATTTCATTTTCAATATATTTATAGTTAATCAGACATGATATGCTAAAATGGAAATGCTTGCAATAGGCATGAGAAAACTGTGTCCAAATTGTCTTTGTTATAAATTATGTTACCTGCAAGTAGGAAACTTCACAAAATCTGTCTGCTGCTGCTGCTTATCACTTCAACATTCAAAAAGATATTAATTAATATTTCTGTGTTCTAATCTGCTGTTCCCCTGTTAATGACAGGCTACATAGATCGCTATGAAGAGTAAATGATTATTGCTGGGCAGGCTGCCTGCTCATTGCTGCTGTGTCATTTAACCCTGGAATAGATGAAGCCAGTTACATTGAGCTCCTGCAGCGTATGCTAGCATCAACCATTAGTGTAATGCGTGCTGGTGTCTGAACCAGCATAAAAGGTTATTCCCTTGACATATTAGCATCAGATGAGTGAAGATAGAAACCAGCAGAAGACCATTAACATACTCACTAGCTCTAAATCACCGGTGACAGAATGTGTTTATATGACACCGATTCAGTAGGCTGTTATTTCTCTCTCATACATCCAGGCACTATCAGTGCTGCAGTTTTCTTCTAGAGGAACATATAGGAGCCTGGCCAGATACCAGCGACTGGTTTGCCGGATTCTCACCATTGTAAGGACAGGAGAGCTGTCAGGCAGAATCCTTTGCTTCAACATCATAGCCAATGTCAGTCATGCAAGTTTCAAGAAGTGACAAACAGCAAAACAGGACCAGCGCAAAGAGAGAGTCACACAGACTGTGTTCGCGTGAAGTGAATTTTTCAAGAGTTTTCCTGTATGCACAAGGACTTCTGTAGTCTTCATCATCAAAGAGTGTTTCTGCCTCTGCCAGCGTGTTGTACATTTTGTCTACCTGGACACCTGAGCACACTTCAGACCATCAGACAACCTGCTGAAGCTATACCAGTACTTTGCAGGTACTCTACTCGGCACCATATACACTGTCACTGTGTGTGTCATTACATTTTGAATTCAGAGGAATTTGGCCCTTAGCCATCATACTATGCTTTTTTTTTTAAATTATTTACTTGTAGCCCTAATATGTGAGTTAAAGAAATTAGCTATTCTGCTGCCCGTAGCCAGATCTGCTATTTTGAAAATAATACCTACTTGAGCAGTATGCCCTGTTTGTCTAGAAAATGAACTGTGAATTATGACCGCATCTATCATGAGCTCTGAATAAATCTGTGAAGACAAAAGCTATTCTCTTGAGGAGATAAATCTATTCTCCTTAGGACGAAAGTGCTTCTGAATGTTAAGATATTTCTGTGAGGAGCACCGATACATGTGAAGAATAATTGCATTGATACTCACAAGAGATTGTCACTGCTGACTGTGACTCATTTCTGTCTTTCCACAGGACTTGTTGCTCTTCAGTTTGCATTTTTAAGCGTTGCCCATTGAAGCAGTGGTCAGTATTAAACACTGAATTAAGCAAAGTGAAGTTACAGTGCATCTTTTATCTTTTAGAAGAGATATCCAGGCTGAGGCTGTTACAGAACATACTTGCAGCTGTCCAGAGTTATTTTTCTTTGCCAGAAAATGAGTTCTGTTTGCAGTTGTTAATGAAACATGCCTTCAGGCTCCTGAGGCAGCTTTCATACTATTGATGGGCATGAATGTTAGAACTCTGATAAAAATAGGAAAGGCTCATACATTTTTTGTAAATTGAATAACTGCTTTGAAGAGATTTAACACTTCAGATTGGTACCCTCCCATCAGATCAAAAAATACAAATCATCCAGTCAATACCAATCATAGCAAGATATGTTTAGGTTTTCAATTTTTAGATCAGGTCTTGTTAAAAATCCCCAAGTTAACAATTAGGTTGAGAATTTAACCACTCATTCCGCTTCTATTTCCTAAGGAATAGAGAATGCAAAAGAATATATAGTTGTTTAACTGAAAAGATGCCAGTATTAGATAGCAACTTTGAAAAATGATGAAATCATAATTGCAAATTTTTACTATATGTCATAACACCATGTAGGAAGCGTACATTCAAATTAGTGAGTTAACTGTGTGTTAAACATTGACATTTCTTAAGTTTGCCAGTCTTTATTGAAAAGAAAGAATGTGATGAAGATTAAGTTTAAAAGAAAATTAAAATGAAGTAAATGTGGAATCAAATAAAAATTTGAAGAAAACTTGAAAGTAAAATAGACCATGATATGAAAGTTTTCAATGTTGTTATAATGATTTAAACACAATATATTTATTCACATGTCTTACAAACCATGTGTCCATCAAAAATATTTGCCCAATATGTATTACAACAGTCTTCAACAGGTTTGTTTAGTTAAAGCAATGATTGGTATTCTTTAAGAGCCAAGTAGGAGTGGATTTAATTGATAGGAGTGACTTGCGGCCATCGACAAGAAAGTCAGTTAAAAAACTGTTGTAGTGGCAGTTGGTGGGGCAAGGGGGTCAACTATAAGGAGAGTTTGGCACTGTCAATATTAACTCTCGTTAGTAAATTTCAAAGTGATATTCAATCTGGATTTAAGAAGAAGGCAAAAAAAAGTATCGCAATAGGAAAGAATTGAGTGAGAAAAATGGAAATGTATGGGCTGTGTAGGAGGGAAGGGTTAGATTAATGTTTATATTGGCTGGCACAGCATCATGGGCTAAAGGGTCTGCACTGTGATAAATTGTTTTATGTTCTGTGTTCTAGATTGTTCTAACAAGGAACTGGGACTATTTGGGTAGCTTTTTTGGAGAATCTGCACAGATAAGGTTAACTGAATGAGCTCTGTCTTTGAAGTACAGATTCCAGTAAAGTTCATGGGAGGTGAAGATTGCTAAACAGAAGGCATGTTTTCAACAAATGGTAAATTCACTGTCTCAAAACATAATGTGATTCTGATTAAATTCTGATGTACAATTTGGAACTGAACAAATCTGGCGGGGGGGGGGGGTTTAAACTATTCGCTGACTATGGTTCAGTGGTTTAAGTGTGATCTATATCAGTCTTGGCATAAATAATAAAAAACAGGGCTCTATACTTCCTTGCCTTTAAGAAAGTGGATGCAAATATAGATGAGAATACTCAATGCTTAATATTACAGCAAATAGAATTGTTATTTGTTTCCGGTATTGTTCTAAGGGCTCCCACAGTCATAGAAAAAAATAGAGAACAAAATAAGTTATGAAAATTGAGGAAGAAAATATCATTTTAATTTCCCTGTTGAGGTGTGTTTCATGACCAGGTCAAGTAGAAAGGGAGTATTGTGCTGCATGTCAGATTTGGAGTCAAGTGTGTGTTGAAAGGCTGGATATTATGCCATGTGAGGAGCTGTAAATAGGATGCTGGAAGCACTCAGAGAGCAACTCCACAGAGAAAATCAAGTTGGCAACCTTTCAGTAGAACTGGAAGGTGTTAAAGATTTAATAGTTTATAATGAGTACAGTACCCGGTAACAGAAGGTGGGCAGTGAGTGCAGGAATATGGAAGTGGAGAAGGAAATGACCAAGTTGTAGGTGTGTGACAGGATGCAGAGTAAGGTGGTTTCAGTGACATAAATGATGATGGTGCAAGATGAGAAAACCAAAGACACTCCTCACTTGCATCAGTCCTTCTCTGATTTAATCACTCTTTGTCCTATCGGAGAGCTTCCCTTTCATCCTTTCTCCCCTCGTCAACACTCCACCCTTCTGCATCTGCATTCCATAGTCTCTGTGCTGGGGAATCTCTACCTCTAGCTGTTCTGATAATTAGCACAGCAACCTGAAACATCAGTTATGTCCCTCTTTCCACAGATGCTGCCTGACTTGGTGAGTATTCTTCCTTCATTTCTATCTATCTGCAACTGCAGTAGTTTGGATTTGTTTAACAAGAGCAACTTACAGGGTCAAGGGAGTCTGAACTATTGATGAGGAAAGGATGTGGGAAAAAGGTAAAAAGCAGTTGTTCACCCTTGGATACACAGGAAGGTCATGGAGATGCAGTGAGGTTTGCAGTCACATTGTACACACACACACACACACACACACACACACACACACACACACACACACACACACACACACACACACACACACACACACACACACACACACACACACACACACACACACACACCATCAGTGTAAAAAACAGAGGCATCTGAGCATGAAAGAAAAGATAAAGTTGCATTTAAATAACAGCCTTCACAGCTTCAGGCTCCCCAAAATGTTTTAAATTATTTTTAAGTTCTATTTTTACAGTACTATTTTTTGAAGTGTAGCTACTCTTGTAATGAGCAGTGAATTTGGAAGCAAAAAGGTTCCACAACCCACATATTTTTTGTGTAGTATTGGCAGAGAACCTTAAGACCATGAGGAGGCTCATAATGCATTTTTGATTATATTGAATGATTAACCAGTGACAGCACCCAAAGGTTTAGGAGCCTGTTTTCACACAGGCCGTTTGATATAGATTCAGTGTGAAACTTCAGTTGTCTGAAAGAGTATTGATGTGGAAGTGGTGAATTTAATATGCTCATATTGATTAAATGCAAGCTCATTGATGTTACTTTGTTAAATAGTGCCTTTGATAGTTGGCTGGACAACTTGTTAATTGCCAGTAATTGCAGCTACTCAATGTACTCAACCCTTGAGAAAAAAATCAAATTCGTCTTTAGTTGACTGAATTGAGCTTGTCAATATATAGTTTACTGCCAGCAAAAAGATTGTGATAATTCAAACCCTGACAGTTGAGAAAATAAAGATTGATTTTCAAACCCCAATGTTATAGCAAAGTCTATAATGAGTTTACATTTGCCATTTTACACTGGATACCATTCATTTTTTTGTTTTTTCGTTAACATACGGTCAAAGCCAGAGTCATGGTCCGACCAGGTCCATATTCAATCTGCATTGCGAGGCTGACCAGGTTTCTATGGAAAGCATGTTGTGCATTCCAGTGAGTTAATAAACATAAGAAGGTTCCTCAATCCTCAGCTTTGCTTATCTCATAAAAAGCACATTGCATATCTTAGATGGCTTGAAGTGCTAAGTGACATTAAACCAATATTCTGCTGGAGTAGCTGGAAATGCTGAAATTAAAATTATCGAATTGCCATATGTTGCCTGGATTAGACAATATCAGCAATAAGCAGAGGCTGGACTAACTTGGTGCACTGGAAGCTGAAAGGCGAGCTGAAGGAAGGACTGCATATCAAATTATCACTGGCATAGATAGGGTAGATGGTCAATGTCTTTTCCCAAGTCAAATGCTAGAGGGCCCAGTTTTCAAGTAAAAGATTGGCTTTGGTATTGATTTATTATTGTCATATGCAGGAAGATACAGTGAAAAAACTTGTCATGCATATTGTCCATATAGATAAAATCTTTCACTATGCATTAAGGTAGAATAAGGTAAAAGAATACATTGTAAGAATGAATTGTAAAAGCTACAGAAAAAGTGCTATACAGATAAATAATAATAACTTTATTTATAGAAGACTTCTCATACAGGAGATATAGTTCAAAATGTCTCACAATGGAATAAAAGTCCAAACATGAAACTAAAATAAAAATGAATATGAAAATGAAAGACAGAAATATGTCAGTTAAAAGCAAAGTTAAACAAATAGGTTTTGAGTGGAGTTTAGAAGTGTCTATTGAGTCTGCAACCCTTATAGTTTTAGGTGTTGCATTCCAAAAAAAAGCTAACCTGCCAATTATCTCTTGAGGGAGATTGTTTAAGTTTAAGAGACAGGCAGAAGAAGAACTGAGTGCTCGAGCAGGATTAAAAAACAAAAATGATTCTGTAGGTACTCTGGTCCCAGACCATTAAAAGCTTTAAAAACAAGTAAGAGAACTGTAAAATCAATTCTAAAAGATCCACAAAGCCAATGCAGTGTAGCTGGTTTGGGAGTCCTGGCTTTGGTTAAAAATCTAGCAGTGCCATTCTGAATGAGTTGAAGTTTGTCAATAAATTGATAAAGTGCAAGATAAAGGGGACATTACAAGAATAAACATAATGAAAGATATAGGACAAGCAAGTTATTTTGAACATTTCTATGCTTGTAATGTCATATTTAATGTGTGGTTTTACCACCATGTTTACTTCTTCTAGGCTGTTGACTCATTGTCTATTTTACCTGATAGTGTCTCTTATGTCAACGGCTAGAACAAACAAGCTGCAAGAGATACATGAGACCTGCAATCTATATGTGCAGCTAACCTTGATGTAGAGCCATCTGGGGACTTCTTTGCTGATATTTCTGCAGGTTCCTTTCTTCTAGTGGCATTGCTTGCTGTCACTAGACTAAGTAATGGCACAGCCCTTCAGCACTGTCACTGACATGAGTGTTAATCAGCTGGTCTTGCAACATTTTAGTTATAATACTGCTCGGGGCACATCCTTGCAATGCCTGCTCAGGTTCCGACTCAGGTTTATTTATAACATATACATCGAAACATACAGTGAAGTGTGTTGCTTGCATTGACAAACCGACACACCCAAGGAAGAGCTGGGGGGCAGCCCGCAAATGATGCAAACACTCTGGCACCAACATAGCATGCCCGCCAGAACAGCGTGGAACACAAAACAGAACATAGCGAGCAGCAATGCAACAACAGCAAAAGAAACCCTGCTCCCCCCCCCAACCCAACGCACATACATAGGCATCCAGCCCCCAGATAGCCTGTCTTCTTCAGACTTCAGGGAAAGGGGAAAGCACCAGAGAGACATTTTGTAAAGATCTATAAACCAATTGTTTGGAATCAAGTGACCTTGCCCGGTGTCTCAGAGCTGGATGTGTCTGCACCCATGCCACCCCACGCTGCTCGCACTCCTCTACCACCTGTCCCACACCCCTCCTGTGGTGCTCTACCCTCACCATTCCCACATACTTTGCTCATGCCAGATTTACAAACTTGCTCTCCACACCACGTTGATAAATACAGTACTGTGCAAAATTATTAGACACCCTGGCTATATATATGTGCCTTAGGCTTTTGCACAGTATATATGTATAGCTTAGTAAGGTTATTATTCTGGTTATTATTCAGTGTTGCACTCTGAATTCCTGAGTTCCATTTTGTTCTGTAAAATCAGATGGGGAAGAATGCTTGACCGAGTACGATTGGCTGCAGGACCATAGAGTGATTTGTGAATAAAACTAGCCATAAGGGAGAACTCACTGAAGGCTTAGTACTGCTGCTCCATAGCTCAGGTCATCCATCATGAAGCTCTTTTGCAATGCATTATATGCCACTCACTGGGTGGTACATTGTATCTCTCTTGATTCGCTTTCCATCTATTTATTTCTGATGTTACATGCACAGTTTTACCCATATTTGCCAGCAAGCAGCTGTTTTTAGTATCCTGTACTCAGATGGCAGAGCCAGCAGGCAGATTGCTTGTTAAAATTCATTCCCTTGCTGAACATTTGGGTGGCGTGCAGACAACCATAAACCATGCATTTCCCTATGTTAGTACTGTATTAGTCACACTCTGCTGTTTTATATAAAACAAAGCACCGGCGTTCTACTGGTAGAACCAGTGAGCCAGATTTTTCAGCAGTGAAGAACCCTTTTCCTGTCCGATTAGTTAGAGGTACTCTCATGTTGAGGCTTTAGGAAGGCTTTGCCCAATGGGTGGTTGGAAGGTTGAGCTGATGGATAACTGGGCAATGTGCCTCAGGAGGCATAGTAAGTGATGAATATATCACACTTAACATTTTTACCTCTTGTACCTAATTAAGTGGCCACTGTGTGTAAAAACATAGAAAATAGGTGCAGGAGTAGGCCATTCGGTATGTCTGTCATCTTCTGCTGCTATAGCCCATCTTCTTCAAGATTTGATGAGTTGTGCATTCAGAGATGCTCTTCTGCATGCCACTGTTGTAACGCATGGTTTTTTTTTGAGTTGCTGTTGCCTTCCTGTCAGGGTGAACCAGTCTGGCCATTCTCCTCTGATGTCTCTCATTAACAAGGCATTTTCACCATAAATCTGCAGCCAACTGGATGTTTTTTGTGCCATTCTCTGTAAACCCTAGGGACCGTTGTGCATGAAAATCCCAGGAGATCAGCAATTACTGAGCTACTCAAACCACCTCATCTGGCACCAACAGTCACTTTAGATCATATTTCTTCCCCATTCTGATGTTTGGTCTGACGACAACTGAACCTCTTGAACATGTCTGCATTGAGTTGCTGCCACATGATTGACTGATTAGATATTTGCATTAATGAGCATACATACAGGTCTACCTCATAAAGTGACCACTTAGTGTATATTCCATATGAGATTCAAAAGTTGAGAAGCAAAGAAAATAAGAATGAGTTAAAATAGCTACAGAATAAGTTTTAAGGGGGGTAGCAATAATCAATTAGCAAAGTCTGAACTTTCATGTTCTTAAATTCTTCCAGAACCTACTACTCCTGGAGATGAGGACTGAACAATAAGTTCAGAGCAATGATCCAATTTTTGAAAGATGGTTTGCTATTAACTTTGTGCAACACATTTAATGAAAATATACAGATTAATAAAGTAACCAAAGCAGAAGACAGATATAACTTGATGAGCAGATCTGGTGAACCCCAGTTTACATTATGCCCCTTTCATTTTGCAAATGCTGGACAGGTTGTACATTAATTTCATGGTGCATTATACACAAATTGACTTTTCAGAGAAACCTGCCTCAGCAAAGCATATTAGAATCAGTAATTGACCAATCTCAGTCATTCATTAGTGCTCCTATTATTACCTGGTCACCATGGGACTATCCATTCTGATGTGTTGTCGAAGGTAGAACTGAAGATCTTGCAATCAGCTTACCAATTTTAAGTTGCAAAAGTGAATGATTCATGGACTTATAACGTACCATGACTGTCTGAACAGCTAGCACTGGAGTCACTCAATGTCCATTTGAAACAGCAGTCATAAGTTAATCCTTGAAATCCCCATTTTTAAAGTTGTTTGACAACTGCAACAAGCACTGTGTATTGATCCAGACATTTAACTGCCTGCTTGCAGTTTCTGATGTCCGTTCTGTGCTGAAGCTACATATAACTTCTTAAAGCTCCACCTCTCCCCATCTGTCGTGTTTATCAAAACTATCTACTTCTCCATGATACATGGCAATGGCCAACAGCAGGATAGGGATCTATAAAGTCTGACGCAATGCAGTACTCTGGATCACATTGGCAGGCAAGATGCTGGCATTTGATTCTCATCAGCACTACAGTTATCAATCCATCTGTTATGGACATTTGCACAGAGCTTACAATAAAAATGTGGGCCACTGTTTTCAATCAGTGGTTCTAATGGGTTATTTCAACATCAGCAATAGATAAGAAGTATGTTCCCTTTAGACTTTCATGACTATCGTACCTGTGTTATGGAGCTTCTCACTTGCTGAGCATTATTCATTGCAGTTTCATATCAGAGACTTGAACCCATAACTTAGACTAAAATGTCTGTGTAGCACTCTACTCAGTCTGAGTTACCATATCTCACATGCTGTTAAACAAAGACCCTGTGTGCCCCTCCCACCTCCTGAAGTGGACACAAGATATTCTGTAATGTTGCTTTGAACACGATGGAAATATTTGGCACAATGCATTGATCATTATTTATCTCAAAATCGCTGAATAATACAACACAGCAGACAGCCATTTGGCCAATGCTGGCTATGCAAGGTCCTTGAAAATTCCGAGTTAGTCACATACCCCGTCATATTTATCCAGCTCAATTCCAAAAGCTGACATCTGCCTCTGGCAATCTTTATGGCACTGCCTTTCATGTCACAGCAAATTATTCTCTTTCCACTGTTCTCTCATCTCGCCTTTGACGTTAAATCTCTGGTCCCAGTTTTGGGAACTTCCACTACTGAATGCAATTGTGCTTTATTTCCTCTTTCTGAAGCCTTTCAGGATTTAAATCACAGTCAGCAGCACTAAAAGACAGCTTACCTGGTCACCTTTACACTGCTTTATAAAATTTTTGCATTGGATTGACAACAATGTATTTTAAAAGCATTTCATTAATTATAAAGCAACCTTGAGTTAGGAGGACACTACATAAGGCAATTTTTTGATCATCCAATATATTAGACTTGAAATTTGATGACAAGTGCATATTTTCTTAGTGCAATTAGATCATGCTGCTGATCTAATCGGGCTGATATCTCACCTGTCATGTAATTGGTCTGGGCTGTTCTATGCAAATTTACCACATGGAATTTGATGCTTTTCTGGTCCATTGCACAGTTAATTATGTCACAAGTCACAACATATGTATTCTCCTTTGCTGGCGTGAACTTGAGCTTCTAGAGGCAACCTGTAAGCTTCATTGAATTATTTCCTTTTAATTCAGTTAACAATCTGGAATTTAGAACAATAATTAGCTTTAGTAATGATGAAAGTGGCTTTAGCACCCATTTCTCAGGGGAAACTGGAAATTGATAATAGATTTTTTGTTTGCCAGGTCATGACCAGATCACAACAAAATGAAAACATGATTTTCTATCTCTTATTATTTTAAAAAATGTTCCATTCATCAAAAATTCAAATGCAAATAATAGAAATCAATTTTCATAACAAGTCATTTTTTCAATTGCTCAGCATTAACACAGCAACAATTATTCTTATGCATTATTTGAACAAATAATTCATCAGGCTTTAAATCAGATTCCAAGCCATTCAGGATATAATAGTAGGTGGGCTTTTTAAACGGGGCCCTTCCATATTTAGCTTGCAAATGATCTGTCAAGCTGATGGAGAGCTCACTGAATTCCCAAGCATGGGTTCTCCACACAGATTTCCATATCTAGAGCTCTCACTTGCTAGCATCTGGATACAAAGCTCTTCTTCACAAAATAAGGGTGAACTTGATTTAGAACAAAAATTGCTTACTACCATCCCCTGAGATAAAAAAAATAAACAACGTGAGCGCCATCCTTCTAAATGTCTCCAAGGCTTCTCTAAATACGTAAATGAACTGCAGGGTGTTATCCATTTGAAAATACTGTATGCAAATTGCCTCTACTTTAAACCCTTGGGGCAGCCACTCACTGAGGTTATGATGCATGAACTAATTTCTTTGCCCAGGGGAATTTTTCAAGAAGTCACTTGTCTCTTTTCTTCTCAATCATCTGCTTGCTAGTCTGGCTATAATTTACAATCAACGCTGCTGCTTCATGGTTGAAATAGAACATAAGCATTGTCTGCTGTAATCAAAGTCAGTGAAAGTATACAGTAGAAGTTGGACAGTTAGCTGCCACTGCCATGCGAAGGTCCTTGAAAATTACCAGTTAGTCCCGTACCTTGCAGTAAACTCATCACGTTTATCCAGCACAATTCCAAAAGCTGACGGCTGCTTCTGTCATTCTTTTTGACACTGCTTTCCTTGTTAAAGCAACTTATTCCTTTTCAACTATTCTCTCATCTTGTCTTTCACCATAAATCTCTGCTTCACGTTGCTGAAACTTCCACCATTGAATGCAGTTGTTCATTATTTTCATTTATTGAAGCCCTTCAAGATTTTAAACCTCTCTTGGAATTTCTCTTTCTGTAATATGTAAGGGTTTTCCCACAGCAGAACACAATTATCTTGGGAGCCGTGCGATAAATGTGCCATTTCCAATGATAGTGTTGGCGTGTGGCCAAGTGGTTAAGGCGTTCGTCTAGTGATCTGAAGGTCGCTAGTTCAAGCCTCAGCTAAGGCAGCATGTTGTGTCCTTAATCAAGGCACTTAACCACACATTGCTCTGCGACAACACCTTGCCCTTCCCTTGGACAACATCGGTGGCATGGAGAGGGGAGACTTGCAGCATGGACAACTGCCAGTCTCCCATACTACCCTGCCCAGGCCTGCGCCCTGGAAACTTTCCAAGGCACAAATCCATGGCCTCTCGAGACTAATGGATGTTATATATTAGATCATCAAGGAAACTTTGCAAGCTTCGATGCATTAAGGAGTGAATGTGGTTTAGTGGTTCCATCTAATATCAGAAAATGTATATAGTATACAAACTAAAATTCTTATTCATTGCAGACATCCAAAAAGCATAAGAAAAACCCTAAAGAACGAATGACAGAAAAATGTTAGAACCCCAAAACCCCCCTCCCCTACTGCCATGCACAAGCAGCAACAAAGCATCAACCCTCCCTCCTCCCTCCCCCCATTTGTTCCAGCAGGAAGCATCAGCCCCCACCACTCACTGTGCAAGCAATAGCAAAGCCCCCAAAGAGACCGTGATCTAGAGTCCATCAAAAACTACAGTCCATAACCCAGCGCATCGATATTCTCACCATCGAGGGAAAGAGCGGTATCACTCCTTCCACAGCGAGAGGTTTTGTGTAGAAATTCTCCATGACGAGAGATTAAAATGACAGAGACTAAAAACTGAACAGTGTTTTTAAAAGATATGCAGACATCATTACTATCCAGAACATCGCACTATTTTGCATTATTATTGTATAGGAACTTTTCTTACTTACTAATACAGTAATCAGTGCCAGAATCTAATGGATGTTCTGAGTAATTCAACTGGGGATTCAGAGTACATCTGGTGAAATGTGGAAAAATAAAAAAAAAAATCTGCTGGAAGGTCTGAGCAGGTCAGGCACCATCTATGGAGGGAAATGGACAGTCAACATTTTGAGTCAAGATCTGCACTGATTTAGTTGAGCGCCGGGGAGCTAAAGTACTTCTTTTCTCTCAGGCAGCTCCGAGGGGAAGTTCCTTCTTCATGAATAATAGTGCCTTTCACAAAACCCCATCTGCTTTGCAATCAATTACCAACTTTTGAAGAGTAGCTGAATTGATTTATACACTCCAGGGCCTCACTACAGCTATGAGATAAGGACCGAATAATCTGTTATAGTGATGTTGCAGATTGAAAGAGCTTCTATAATACTCTTTTATGTTGCCACATGAGATTACATATTTCAGTCTAAGAGGGTTGGCAGAGCATCAGTTCAACATCTTAGAGAAAGCAAATCTTCCCCAATATTACGGCGATGAATTGGGTGAGGCATGAACCCGCATTTCTATGAGTCATAAATATCAGTCACACGGGTTGAGGGTGGTGTGTCATGGGGCCAATAGAATCACAGCACAGAAAGAAGTAATTTGTTCAATCTCATGGGTAAGTTTCAAAATAATTTCTTCCTACCATGTTACACGATCAAGATAAATTATTTCATTTTTTCCCTCAAATAATTATATTCACCCAAAATCACTACTTGTCACAGGAAATTTCACATTCTAACCACTTCCTGGAATAAGAACTTACTGACAATTGCTGATTAGATTTGTCAGCGATTATCTATTATTTATCACACTCAATTCTGATTCAATGTACACATGCTTTTATTCCATGTTTTTGTTGGTTTCATTATTGAAGGCTAAAATGTTACAATTTCTAATGTTCCTTGGATAAAAGGTGAGTAACATTCCTATGCATAAATTCATCCTTGGCTAGTATGACATGTATGGGTGTTAGGTAAAGATAGGGGTGCCTTAAAGCCTTCCATTCCAACCTGACCCAGCTTGCTGGTGCTCACTTATGAGGATCATATATTAATATGTAATACGCTTGTACCAGTTATAGGATGGAATGTATATAATCAAACCCCTCGGGAAACAATGGAAATGTCAAAGTGAAAACAAGCTCAGTTCAATAATTGTGTAGTGAGAAACTGTGAGAACGACAGGCATGCACTTTAAGTAGAATTAACATAAGTATCAGGATTCCCTTGATATATTGTAGATTAGCATAGCACACTTAGCAGACACAGATCACTTGAACCAATATGCTTTGTGGTGCAAATCTTCCTCCCTCCTCGTGTCATCCAACCTGAACCACTCTTTCATGTTATTATCTGGACAGAACATGGTATGAGGTCATGCAGAGCAAAATATAAGAAAAATGGACGTAAGGAGTTGAAGATGGAGGCAGAAAGTAAATGTGCAATCCAGTACTTTGAGGAAGAGGCATGTAATGGTTGTGAAGTATTTTATATGAAGCAGGAGAAAGGCGCAGAATGTCATGAACTATATAAAGGTCAATTCAGTCAGAAATGTGTAAATATAGGAACATTTGATAAAATTGAGTCACTTTGGCAGTTCTAAGCAGCTTGCTTAAAAGCATCATTGGCATTAACTGGTAATGTTTCCTGCTTTCTATTCTGACAGGGACAATAATGGAGAGATAATTCTTCCATATAAAATGAAAGATAAAAGCAGTGGAAGATGAATTTTATTATCACTGTTACCTTCTGTTACATCTAATAATATCACAATGTGTACTTTGTATGGTGAGCCCATTGTGAGCAAATAAAACCCCAGATATCTTGGGCAATATATGGAGATGGTCATATTTCTCACCACTGAGTGTTATAGTTAATACAACATCAAAAGATAAAATGGTGAGGTTGGGTGGAGCTAGAACTAGATGTTAAACATTTAGGGTGGTATGTGAAATATTTAAGCAGAACCTGAGGGAAATGTTTCATACAGAAAGTTGTACGAGTGTGTAAGGAGTTGCCAGTGGAAGTGGTGGATGAGACAAGTATTGATGTGTAGTTGGATGAGAGGGATATGGAAGACTATCGTCCAGGTGTGGGTTAATGGGACTAGGAAGAATAACAATTCAACCTGGACTAGATTGGCTGAATGGCCTGTTTCAGGGTTGTGGTGCTCAATAACTTTACTTTCTGTCTTTAAGTAAATTAACTTCATAAAAAAATAACATTTGACTTTCTGTTTTAGTGATGTTATTTCAGAGTTTGATGTTTGTTCATAACTGAAGAGACAACAGTGTTTTGTGACACACACACGGCTCCATCAGCCTGGGTTCAATGCTGACCTCTGGTGCAGCCTTTGTGGAATATGTGAATTTTCACTGAAACTACTTTTGTTTCCTTTGGATGATCTCTTTTCCACAAAAATTCCCCTCTTGACGAGATCAGTGGCAAAATCCGGAAGGAGTTGAAAGGAATATGGGAAGAATAAAGGTGGATTAGTACTGGGTGAGGGTAAGTAATTACTTGGTGGTCATCATGGACATAGATGGGTGAAAGGACTGTTTCTGTGTTGTTTTATTTTATTACTCTATGTTTCCTTTCCATTGAATAAAGTTATTAAAAATTTTGCATTCACCTAATAAGGGAGATTGCCCTTGGTTTAAGTGCCTCATCCAATAGACAGAACCTGGGATGAGAAGCATTCCTTCACTACTTTACTAAACTGTCAGCTTATAATACCTCTTCCAGTGTTCTTAACCTCACAACCTATTAATTTGGAGTAAAGAATGCTGGCACTTTGATAGACACATGAAGAACATAGTATTAATCAAATAGTTATTTTGTTGCTGTGTCATCTGATCAGTGATAAACAAATGAGATCACTTCAGAACATAAGGAAATGGAAGTAGGAGTAGGTCAGTTGGCCCTGCAAGCCTATCCCACCATTCAAAGTGATTGAATGAGTCTACCCCAGGTTTCATTTCATTTCCAGTTTCCTGCTGATCTTTCAAAAATGTATCTAATTCTTTGTTAGAACCACTCAAATAATCAAACTACGTAATCTGCATAGAGAATCCCAGAGACTGATAGAAAGAAAAAGCTCCTACACAACTGAGCCTGAATCGTACACCTCCTCAGTCGGGCCAATAATTTGAAATTCCCCTATTCATGGAAACATCTCAATATCATTAGTAAAATTCCCTCTTAGGATCTTATATGTCCCAGAAGATTGTCTCTAACTCTTCAAAATACTAAAGATGATGGATCTAATTTCTTCAGCTGCTCATGATTGTGCAACACTCTCCCTCCAGGAATTTGACTCTCTTCTCGACTGCCCCCCGTGCTGGTTTATCATTTCTTAATCTGAGAGAGCAGAACTGTACACAGAACTCCTGTTGTGGCCTCATCAGGTGCTTATGCCATTGTAACAATACCTTACTCTTTCTGAAATCTAACCCACTTTCAATGAAGGTCAATATGCTACATGGCTTTGTCAGATATCTTTTTGTGATTCATGCAAAAGAACACCTACCCCTGTACTTCATTCATCTGCATTTAGATAATAGTCTGCCTTCAGATTCCTCTTCCAGAAGTGCATGATCTCATACTTCTCCACATTAAGTTATCACCCACTCACTCGTCCTATCCATTGCCTTTTGCCAAAGTTCAAACATCCTCATCATAATGTGCCCTCCCACCTATTTCATGTGATTGGCAAACCTTGCACTCTGCCACCTCCTCCAGGTCATTGAAATAAATCAGAAATAATTACATGACAATTGAGAAACATGATCGTAGCAAAACATGATCAATTTTATTAACGAAAATAGGTAGAATACAAGCACCTGATTCACCATATTTGTGTGTTTTTTTCTACAATCTGTCAAACTATTCTATTGTTCTGAAAAAGTACAGAAGGGACAAGTGGGATGGCCATTGTCAAGAGTAGGCCAGTGGTGAGAGTAAGAGTGTCAGGCTTTGGTTCAAAGGAGGCTTTGGCTTGAAAGAGGTGTTGGCTCTGGGTCAGCTTCTGTTAAGGTTCCCTTTTTTGTCTCTTACTGTACCTAGTGTAGTACATGATTGTTGTCTGTTCTTCATGATGGATGCTGGAGTTACGGGAGACCCAGAGTCTCCCAAGAAACTATACCTGCGTGATGTGCATTCGGTTGCAGTTCCTTGAAGACTGTGTTAGGGATCTGGAGCAGTAACTGGATGGTCTTCAGCTTGTATGAGAGAGTGAAGAAATAATCAATCTGAGTTACTGGGAAGTAGACACCCCAAAGTTGCAGGATGTGAGTAACTGGGTGACTGGAGAGATGGAACTGTAAGTAGGCAGTTAGTGCAGAGCACCCCGTGGATATGCCTCACAATAATAAATATACTGTTTTGGATACTTCTGGGGGGGTGTCCTCCCAGGGGAATGCCTTTGAGACTGGGTTAATGTCACTGAGCATGGGTCCATGGTGCAGAAGGGAGAGGGATGGCAGTGATAGAGGACTCAATAGTCAGGGGAACAGACAGGAGATTCTGTTTATGTGAATGGGACACCCAAAAGATACGTTTGTATATTGCCTCTCAGGTGCCAGTGTCAGAGACATCTCGGATTGCGTCCGCAACATTTTGAAGAGGGAGGGAGAGCAGCCAGATGTCTCGGTGAATTCTGTTACCATTGACATAGGAAGGAAAAGCAAAGAGGTTCTGAAAAGAGAACTTAGAGAGCTAGGTAGAAAGCTAAGAAGCAGGACATCACGGTAGTAATTTCTGGATTGCTGCTTGAGCTACACGCTAATGAAGATAGAAACAGGATGATTTGGCAAACTAATGTGTGGCTGAGAAGCTGGTGCAGGAGGTAGGGCTTCAGTTTCTTGAATCATTCAGAACTCTTCTGGAGGAGGTATGACCTGTTCAAACATGATGTGTTACGCCTGAACCCAAGGGGAGACAATATTCTCGCGGGCAGTTTTGTTATAGCTGTTGGAGAGGGTTAAATCTACTTTGGCAGGGGGTTGGAAACCAGAGTGAGGGGACTCAGGACAGGACAGATAGTAAAAAAAGCTAAGATAGCATGTAGTCAGACTGTCAGGAAGGGAAGGCAGATGACAGGACATAACTGCAGCCAGCAGGGTGAGTATCAATGAATTAGGGTTGCAGAATCAAAAAGGGTAGCAATTGCAACAGTCAGAATGATATATCTCAAAGCACAGAATATAAGAAATAAGATGGATGATCTTGTTGCACTATTACAGTTTGCCGGGTATGATGTTGTAGCCATCACTGAATCGTGTTTGAAGGAGGGTAGAAGTTGGGAGCTGAATATCCAAGGTGACTCGTTGTATCTGTGAGATAGGAAGGTCGGCAAAGTGGGTGGCTTGGGTTTGCTGGTAGAGAATGGCATCAAATCAGGAGAAAGATGTGACATAGGATCGGAAGATGCTAAATCCTTGTGGGTTGAGTTAAGAAACTGCAAGGGGAAAAGGACCCTGATGGCAGTAATATACAGGCTTCCCAACAGCAGCTAGGATGTAGACCACAGATTACAATGGGAAATAGAAAGGGCAATTCAAAAGGGGAATGTTATGATAGTCATGGGAGATTTCAACATGCATATCGATTGGGAAAATCAGGTTGGTAATAAATCTCAAGAGAGTGAAATTTGTTCAATGCCTATGAGATTTTTTTTAGAATGGCTTGTCATTGACACTACTTGGGGATCAGCTATACCAGATTGGGTATTAAATAATGAACCGGAGGCGATTAGGGAGCTTAAGCTAAAGGAACCCTTAGGAACCAGTGATCACAATATGATTGAGTTCAACTTGAAATTTGATAGGAATAAAGTGAAGTCTGACATAACAGTATTTCAGTGGAGTAAAGGATATAGTGGTAAAGAGAGGAGCTGGCCAAAGTAAATTGGAAGGAGATGCTGGCAGGAATGATAGCAAAGCAGCAGAATTTCTAGTAAAACCTGGAAGGTGCATGATAGCTGTATTCAAAAAACAAAGAAATACTCAAATGGCAAAATTGTACAACCGGGGCCGACAAGGGAAGTCAAAGCTAATGTAAAAGCAAAAGACAGGGCATACAACAAAGCAAAATTTAGTAGGAGGAGGGAGGATTGGCGAGCTTTTAAACCCCTACAGAGAACAAGTAAATGAATCATTAGGAGGGAAATGATGAAATATTAAAGCAAGATAGCAAGCAACATCAAACTGGATAGCAAAAGCTTTTACAAGTATGTGAAAATAAAAGAGAGAAGAGAGTGGCTGGAAAATAAGGCTTGAGAAATAATAACAGGGGCCATGGAGATGGCAGATAAATTAATTGAGTATCTTGCATCAATCTTCACTGTGGAAGACTCGAGCAGTGCTGGATGTTGAAGTGTGTGAGGGAAGAGAAGAGAGAAGGTGCTCAAAAAGCTGAAAGTCTTAGGGATACAAAAGTCACCCAGACCAGATGAACTGCACCCCAGAGTTCCGAAAAAGGTTGTGGTACAGATTGTGGAGGCATTAGAAATGATTTTTCAAAAATCGTTGGTCTCTGGCATGGTGCCTGATGACTGGAAAACTTCAAATGTCACTCAATTCTCTAAGAAAGGAGGAAGGCAGCAGAAAGGAAATTATAGACCAGTTTGCCTAAACTCAGTGGTTGGGAAGATGTTGAAGTCAATTTTTCAGAATAAAGTATGGAGTACTTGGTTCACATGACAAGATAGGACAAAGTCAGCATGGTTTCCTTAAGGGAAAATCATGCCTGACAAACCTGTTGGAATTCTTTGAGGAGATTACAAGTAGGTAAAGGGGATGCGAGGGATGTTGAATGATTGGACTTTCAGAAAGCCTTCGACAAGGTGCCACACATGAGGTAGCTTAGCAAATTAAGAGCCCATGGTATTACAGGAAAGTTACTAACATAGTTAGAGCATTGGCTGATTGGTAGGAGGCAGTGAATGGGAATAAAAGGATCCTTTTCTGGTTTGCTGCTAGTGATGTTCTACAGGGGGTGGTGTTGGGACCACTTCTTGTTATGCTGTATATCAATGATTTAGATAATGGAATAGATGGCTTGGTTGCCAAGTTTGCAGATGATACGAGGATTGGTGGAAGGGCAGGTAGTGTTGAAGAAACAGGTAGGATGCAGAAGGACTTAGACAGAGTAGGAGAATGGGCAAAAAAGTGGCAAATGAAACACAATGTTGGAAAATGCAAGATCATGCACTTTGGTAGTAGAAATAAATGTGTAGACTATTTTCTAAATGGGGAGAAAATCTAAAAATCTGATGTAACTCTCACTTCAGCTAGTCGCTTAATATAGGGGGTGATAGCTTCTGGCCTGGCCAAACTTAAGAAATCTTGTTTGGATGGATGCTGCGCGATGTGTCCCCTGTTACAAATCAGTACCCTGAAATATCAAACAGTACACAATACGTGATTAAATAATTAAGCTTTATGATTCTTAGTTTGACTATATGGTGAGTAAAGAAAATGAAACGAAAAGAAAAAGAGCCCGTTCTTATGAAACAGTCTATTGGCAATGTTGGAGCTCACTGATAAGCCAATCGTCCACCATTGACCTTCGCCCATCGTCACTGCCCTTCAGACCCTCACTCCAAGTCCACTCCATCCGGCGGCCTACCAGCTCTCTACCTTTGCGTCTTCTCTCCTCATCTCCCTCCGGCCAAAGATAATGAAAATCTCTTTTCCAGACTCACAAGAAAGAACAACAGCATTCCAAACCCCGTTATCTCTAGTCATAACCCGAACATTGCTGCAACAGAGAAACCATTACATTATCAGTGAACCCTTACAGCATGTTACACTGAGATGCAAAGGAACTTGGGAGTCCTTGTGCAGAACACCCTAAAGGTTAACTTGCAGGTAGATTCAATGTGTGGAAGGCAAATGAAATGTTGACATTCATTTCAAGAATTCCAGAGTGTAAGAGAAAGGCTTTATAAGGCATTGGTGAGGTCTCACCTTGAGTATTGTGAACAGTTTTGGACTCTTCATCTAAGAGAAGATGTGCTGGCATTGGAGAGGGTTCAGAGGAGGTTCACAAGGTGATTCCAGGAATGAAAGGGTTATCATACAAGGAACATTTGATAGTTCTGTGTCTGTACTTGCTGGAATATAGAAGGATGAGGGGGATCTCATTGTAACCTTCCAAATGTTGAAAGGCCTGGACAGAGTAGATGTAGAAAGGATGTTTCACATGGTGGGGGGTGGGGGTCTAGGACATGAGGGCACAGCTTCAGAATTGAGTGGCGTCCATTTAAAACAGAGTTGTGGAATGTCTCCAGAAAATAGTAGGTGTTACTTTATAGAAGAAATGTGTAAATGTTGTTTATATCAGTAGGGAATTAAATGGCTGGGAGAAGATTAACATGGAAGACTGATTAGAAAATATTGATTTTATTTATTTATTGAGGTAAAGCATAGAATAGGCTCTTCTGCCCCTTCCAGTTGCACTGCCTAGCAATCCTTGTTGAATAACAAAACAATTTACCAGGACCAATTAACCTACTAACTGGTATGTCTTTCGTCTGTGGGAAGAAACCAGAGCACTGGGAGGAACAAATCTGATGTGTATCCTGATGCACCATCAATAACTCTCTGAGACGTGAGGCGAGATATCAGCTTTTATTGACTGGAAGAAAGAACAAGCAGCAATTGACCACCATGCTACATCCTGGAGACTGATGGCAGGGCTCAGGCTCCAATTGCCTTTATACCGGGGTCTGTGGGAGGAGCCACAGGAGCAGTCAGCGAGGGGGCATGTCCTGACAGGTATATGTAGTTCACCACATATCCAAAGGAAACAGAGTTCATACTAACCCTTTATTTTGTTTTTCAGTGCATCATATCAGAGCAATACATCCAGTCAGAAGTCCAAATAAAAGCTGGGGAAGTGGTAGTTCTTTGCACTGAAGAATTAGTTTGTCCAACATGGTCAATGATTTAAGTTCCCTTGTACAACAATAATATACACTCAGTGTCTACTCTGATAGATACTTCCTGTAGTTAATAAAGCGGCCACATTATCAGCAGGCTGCTCCACAATGTTTACTCGGTTCTGCGATAAACAGACTCTGTGGCTTCATATCTGTCGATGGATATTCTTTCGTGAACTTCAGTTCTGAATGCTATTTGCTTGCTTTTATTGTTTGTTCAATTTGTTTTTTTTTTCTCTGTGCATATTGGGTATTTGATGATTTTTTTAAAATGGGTTCTTTTGTGTTTCTTTGTTTTTTTGGCTGCCATACTTCTATTATAAATATACTTTAAATTTTGAACTGAATGTATGTTCATAGTCTTCTGCTGCTGTAGCTGTCACTTCAATGTTCAAGATATTGTACATTCAGTGATGATTTTTCTGTCAACTTGAAACAGTCTGGCCATTCTCATCTGACCTCTCTCACTAACAAGGTGTTTTTGCCCACAGAACTGCCCACTTGTTGGATTTTTTTTTGTTTCTTGCGCCATTCTCTTTAAATTCTAGGGTCAGTTGTGCATGAAAATCCCAGAAGATCATCAGATTCTGAGATACTCAAACCACCCTGTCTGGCACAAATAATCATTCCATGGTCATAGTCATTTAGATCACATTTCATCCCCATTCTGATGTTTGTGGTTGAAACAATAACTGAACCTGTTGACCATGACTGTTTGCTTTTATTCTTTGACTTGCTGTCACGTAATTGGCTGATTAGATATTTGCATTAATGAGCAGGTGTACTGGCGTACCTAATAAAGTGGCCACTGAGTGTATGAGATAAGTTGTTTCTACATTGGCCATTGCTAATGAAGCATATTCCTAATTTTGTGTTTTGTGTTTCTAGTTACGGGTGACTATCGTTGATCTGCTGAGTGAGCACAAGGCGGTGTACAACAGTGGTAGCTCAGTTCTACAAATGCACACTCAGTTGTTTTCCATATATCATATTGTTTTTATCTTGTAGAAGGTTTGAATAATGCAGTGCACAATGTGAGTTCAAAACTTCAGTTCAACTTCATTATTTGTTTTCCACTTCCCTTTTTAGTTTTCAATATTTAAGGAACCTACGTTTCTCCAAATAGGTTTACCAAAGTATATCTACATAGCAGAAATTTTATTAGAAAGGCACAATTGTAGTTCAAAAGCAATAACTATATTATTCCAGATGGTTCTTCTGTTAATACATTTATTTGTATTCATATATGTCTCTTCAATGGAGTGTACATTCTCTCTGAGACATGGAGTTACTATTGACAATGAAGCATACAGTTCTACCTACAACACTGCTACCTATATGTTATTACATGCTTTCAATTTTATGTCTGAATTAATGCAGAGATGGACTATGTAGCATTTCTCTCAGCTGGCTTGTTTGCTCTCCCAGCAGTTGCAAGCTCCAGGCTTAGCTGTCAAATTTTCTCTTTGATTTGACGAAAGGTTGCATACATAAAAATGCAGGCATATCTAGGCTGTCTCTTTTGTGCTTATCTATTTCTTTGATGGGGTCTGTTCCAGAGTGAATTGTATGCCAACGGGAGCCTGGTTCGAAATTCTGAATTGTTTTCTTGCGCTAATTAGCATAATAAAGCAGCTTGAAGGTCAAGAACAATGAGAACATACACAGTTCAGCCAAGCAGCTTCACTGTCTTGACTACATTGAGCACAGCTTTGATTCAAAGTTTTGGCTGAGACCATGACCTTTTTACAAGGTTAGATTATGTCCCGTCTAAAATTATACAGTACTCTGCACAAGTATATAGCTACAGAGACTAAGACTTTTGCCCAGTACTGTAGTAATTTGAACTGCTGCCACAAAAAAAATTCATGACATTTGTGTGTGATGATAAAAAATTCTGATATGGGTCTCTGTTCTGGCCTGAGAGTGGGAAGGGAGCAGAGAGAGGGGCATCATGGTTGGGAAAAGGGGAAGGGAGATGGGAGGGAGCGGGAACTACCAGAAAAACATCCTATATGATCAGTAAAGCAATTGTTTGGAGTCGAATGATCTTGCATGATGTCTCAGCGCTGGTGTGTCTGCAGCCGCAGCACCCCCGTCACGCTTTTCTCACTCCTTTTCTGCCACTTGTCCCACATCCCTCCCGCGGTGCTCCACCATTGCCATTCCCAACATCCTTTGCTCCTGCCAGATTTACAAACTTGCCCTCCACCTCACTATGACAAACACAGTATTCTGCAAAAGTCTTCCGCACCCTAGCTATATATATGTGCCTAAGACTTTTGCACAGTACTGTACGTTGTCTTATAAATATCAGTATCTAAATATTTGCACGGATTCTAAATTTAATTTGGCAAGCCCCTAGAATTTGAAATCTTCTGAAGTTACCATCCATAGGTCAAATGGGAACTAAAATACTTAAAATACCTTCCCTTTTCCATTCACCTTGTACACAAACAGGAAGAATAGTTCTCATAGAATGGTATTCCCACTGTGTTTGAAGAGGTCATCCTCATATATGCAATTTGCTGGGAAGCATTTTTGTTATTTTTATAACTTCTAATACTCAAACCAGAAGAAATACTAAAAGAAAAAAAAGTTTGTTTCACTTTGGTATGAATCACAGAGGAGAAGGAGGGCTATGATTTGCAGAAGAGAAAGATTCACTGATTTGTGCATTTGGAATAATTGGAGCTATATTTGGAGCTTAAGCATAAAATGTAATAATGTACTTGATGATATTCAGGACTTCAGTGCAAAATATGCTGATGTATCAAAGCGCTGTATCTTATTTACCTCCTATGAGAACATATTGCAGCTATCTTTCTTCAGGAGATGTAATCTTCTCTGTTTTTGTGAAACCACTTATCACATCTTGACAATTTGCCATCAACAGCCTTAGGGTGACCATTTAGAGCAGTATAAGATGGATTTTTGAAGTTATTTGTCAAGAGAGACTTTTTTTTACAAAACATAAAATTGTCTGTAATGTCCTCTCCAGGTAAATTTAAACTCAGTATCAATAATAGAATCCAAAGTCGACTTTAATTAAAGTAACCTGGGTTTAAGATTCTCTCATTGTCAGTACTTTAAAAGAAAATTTGTCAGTAAAAAATCTGTAAACCTATTATGGTTATCATAATGACTGTTTTTAGGGAGGTTTAACAATGTGAATCCTAATAATAGCTTTTATCTTCCTTGATGCTGCATTAGAATATCTTTCTTATAGAACATATTTTTGAATGTTTCAGATTGTCATACAATTGTCCACCTTGTGGGCTCAGATCCAAATAAACTCAATTTATTGACAATACTGTGTCAGGATTCTGGCAGTAACTTTATCTTGCAGACTGTCTGTTTGTTGCTGAACAAGGTGATAAAAAGATCACCTTTATGAAAGAAATGGCAGATGAACTTAACAAGTACTTTTCTTCAGTCTTTATTGTGGAAGACACTAACTGTATGGCAGAGGTCAGTGAGTGTCAGGGAGCCGCAGTGAGTGTCATTGCAATTACAACGGGAAAAAGGCAGACTGAAAGGTCTTAAGATGGGTAAGTCACAAGGACCAGATAGACTGCATTCCAGAGTCTGGAAAGAGGTTGCTGAAGAGATCATGGGTGCGTTGTTCATGATCTTTCAAGAATTGCTTGATTCTGGCACAGTCGCGAAGAAATGGAAAGTTGCAAATGTCACTCCACTCCTTAAGAAGGGAGGAAGAAAAAGAGAAGAAATTATAAGCCAGTTAGCCTAACTTCAGTGGTTGGGAAAGTGCTGGAGTCCATTCTTAAGGGCGAGATTTCAGGGTACTTGGAGGCTAATGATAAATTAAGTCAAGTCAGCATGGTTTCTGTCAAGGGAAATCTTGTCTGAAAATCAGTTGAGTTTCTTTGAAGAAGTAACAAGCAGGGTGTACAAAGGAGAGGCAATGGATATAATTTATTTAGATTTTTAGAAGACATTTGATAAAGTGCTTCACATGAGGCTGCTTAACAAGATACAATCCTATGGTATGGCTGACAGGCAGGAGGCAGTGATTGGGAATAAAGGGGGATTTTTCTGGTTGGCTGCCAGTTCCTCAGGGGTCAGTATTGGGACCACTACTTTTCACACTTTTTGTCAATGATTTAGATAGTGAAACTGATGGCTTTGTGGCAAAATTTGCAGATAATCCGAAGATAGTTGAGGCAATAGGTAGTACTAAGGTAGTAATGCAATTGCAGCAGGATTTAAACAAATTGGAAGAATGGGCAAAAAGTGGCAGATGGACTACAGTGTTGGGAAATATATGATAATGAAATTTGGTAAGAGGAACAATAGTGAAGACTATTATCTAAATGTGGAGAAAATTCAAACATCAGAGGTGCAAAGGGACTTAGGAGTCCTTGTGCAAGATTCCCAGAAGGTTAATTCACAGGCTGAGTCTGTGGTAAAAAAGGCAAATGCAATATTAGGACTTGAATATAAAAACAAGGAGATAATGCTGAAGCTTTATAAGACACTAGTCAGGCTGCATATGGAGTCTTGTCAATAGTTTTGGGTGCCTTATCTCAGAAAGGATGTATTGTCATTGAGTTAACATATGAGGAGTGCCTGGCAGCTTTGGGCCTCTACTCACTGGAAGTTTGAAGAATGGGTGGGGATCTCATTGAAGCTTACCAAATGTTGAAAGGACTAGATATGGTGGATGTGGAGAGGATGTTCCCTCTGGTGGGTGTATCCAGAACTAGAGGACACAGCCTCAGAATTGAGGGGTAACCTTTTAGAGCAAAAGTAAGGAGGAAGTATTTTGGCCAAAGAGTGGTGAATCTATGGGTTGCAGTGGAAGTCAAGTCCGTGGGTATACTTAAAGTGGAAGTTCATCGATTCCTGATTTGTCGGGACATCAAGGGATATGGTGAGAAGGCAGGTGTATGAGCTTGAATGAGATCTGGGATCAGCCTTGATGAAATGATGGAGCAGACTCAATGGGCTGAATGGCCTAATTCTGCTCCTATGTCTTATGATCTTATAGTCTAAGGACATGATTGCCATCAGCAGGGCATGATGAGATCTGTGGGAAAGAGCCAAATGAGGCATTAAATGCAAATTATTTTGATTTAGCCTTTTGCGTTAAAGTTTGTTTGCACTGTTGATTGTGAATCATTGGAATGTTCCATGTCAAAGACAGAGTGTTTAATGCGTGAGTATTCAATATTGAGCTTGTTGGAATTGTGGAACCTTGGGATATGAGATTGGAAGAGATAGTGGATGAGATAAAAGTTCATCCACCTTCATATTGAATGGTGTCATTGGCTCAAGGAATCATAATACTTTCACTTAGTTTGTTTTTTATAACACTTTATTCCATTCCATAATAAAGAAAGCTATGAAGTGTATACGTTTTGCAATGTTGAGGGAAGATCTTGCCATTTGGACTCCATGAAGGTCGTCAGGCCTTCTGGCTATTTAAAAAAGCTTTCGATTGAACTGTGGCGACTGTTTACCATTCATAAATATAGTGGTGTGGTTGTGTTCAAAGGGGTAGGATCCCAACCAATTTGAAAGGGTGTAAATGCAGGGTAACTATTTGTACTAGTAAGAGCCATGTTGCAAAAATGTATTGTTTTGGGCAAAAAGTGAAGCATATTTACTCAGTGAGTAGTTATGATCTGGAATTTAATACCTGTCAGGATGGTTGAAACCTACAGCAAAATAATAATCTCATATCTATGTGATTGTGATAGCATTTTAAAATGCACGTCTGCCTACATATAGTCTATATATCTGAATTATAATCATATAACAATCACAGCACGGAAACAGGCCATCTCGGCCCTCCTAGTCCGTGCCGAACTCTTAATCTCACCTAGTCCCACCTACCCGCACTCAGCCCATAACCCTCCACTCCTTTTCTGTCCATATACCTATCCAATTTTACCTTAAATGACCCAGCTGAACTGGCCTCTACTACTTCTACAGGAAGCTCAGTCCACACAGCTATCACTCTCTGAGTAAAGAAATACCCCCTCGTGTTTCCCTTAAACTTTTGCCCCCTAACTCTCAAATCATGTCCTCTCGTTTGAATCTCCCCTACTCTCAATGGAAACAGCCTATTCACGTCAACTCTATCTATCCCTCTCAAAATTTTAAATACCTCGATCAAATCCCCCCTCAACCTTCTACGCTCCAATGAATAGAGACCTAACTTGTTCAACCTTTCTCTGTAACTTAAGTGCTGAAACCCAGGTAACATCCTAGTAAATCGACTTCTGTGTTTTAATTCTGTGAATTAGTGGAAGTCGTTGCTACAGGCAGCTGTGGGGGCCAAGTCTTAATATGTATTTAACACAGAGTTTGATAGATTCTTGATTGGTCAGGGCATGAAGGGATATGGGGAGAAGCCAGGAGACCAGAGCTGAGAGGAAAATTGGATCAGCCATGGTGAAATGGCAGAGGAGACTTGATGGGCCAAATAGCTTTATTCTACTCGTATATCTTATGGTCTTATCATCTATTCCCTGTCTGTTCATGTTCCAGTCTAAAAATCCTTTAAACATTACTATAGTATCTGCTTCCAGTACCTCCCCTTGGCCGTGTGTATCAGACACCCACCATTCTGTGTAAAAAAAACTTGCCTTGTAAATCTTCTTTGAACTTTCCCCATCTCACCTTAAAGCTTTGTCCTCCAGTCTTTGACATACTTATCATGAGAAAAAAATAATGACTATCTATCTTGCCTGTGCCTCTCATATAAAATTATATTTTACTGTATATGAATTTTATATCCTTCTGTTAATTCACCCTTCCGCCTCTGACATTCCAGAAAAAAACAACCCAAGTTTGTACAGCCTCCTTATAGTTAGTGCTCTCTAAGCCGGGCAGAATCCCAGTGAACCACTTCTGCTCTCACTTTAAAGGTTCTAGATGCTTCCTGAAATGTGATGACCAGAAATGTGCACAATACTCCAAATGTGGTTGAGCTAGTGCTTTTTACACCTGCAACACAAAGAAGTTTATTTAGAATTGTCAAAGGGAAATTAATGAGGTAAATGAGATGGTGGGGAAAGAAAGAAGCAATGAGACTGACAAGATTCCTCTATTAGGAGCAAGCTTATACTCAAAAGACAAAACAACATCCTTGCCATAAAATTTCACGACCAAAAGCATTACGAGGGCAATTGTGTACTCACTACATTACTGCTCATGGCTTTGCTGACAAGCTTGGTGTTGGTATTCCAGTTGAAGATTGTGTCCTGTTTCTTGCACCATACTGGAAGAAACATTGATTCAGGAGGCTGACAATTTCAGGAAAACAGAAAATCTGCCCCAGTATTGATTTCAAACTGTAGGAGGTGTGGGGTGGATGGTATTTACAAATGATGTAGTGTAAATGCTCGTCAAGTTCTAGTTTTCAGCTTGCCTTCAGAGTAAGTCAGCAGAATTAGCAGAGGGATAATAAATAAAAACAAAAGAGAGAGGCGGACAAAAAATTTAATTCTTGCATTAGTCAATAAATTGAAACCGTTCTTGTCAGGAAAGGTATTTCATAGGGTATAAACCACTATTCAAATCAACGATGTGAAAAGTTAAGGAGATATTTGAAATAACACATCAAAGGACAGGTTTTTTTTTCCAATTTACTACTGCGTGTATGATTCAGATAGATCTTGAGATGACTTCTGAGAATCGCCCTTCATTGGGGTCTGAAGCCGACTTTAATATACTCATTTGTTAAATAAGCATTTAAACTTATTTATTTTTAAAAAGATTGATCTTGTCAAAAGGAAATTGAGAATCTAAGAAAAGTCACAGAATCATACTGTCACGGAGCATGGAAAAAAATTAAGTCAAGTTTATTTTGATGTGTACATGTACGGTGAGGTACATCTACAATGATGCAGCAGCATCACAGGTACAGACATCACAGAGAGTATAAATCCTACATACTTAAATTATACTGTTCATATCAGATTAGCTATTTTGCTCATTTTTCCCATGTTAACTACTGGGCACCCATCCTTACCCCAGCTTCCAGCTTCTGGCTGGTAGCTTCAATGTTTGCCCATTACACAACTGGCATTAAGGGCAGCAATAAAGGTCCTCCATCTCTGATGGTGTTCAGGGCTTCCTTCATCATGTCAGAAGCTTCCTCTCAACAATGGAAGTCCTGGGTGAAGACTCAGGAATACCGTTGCATACAGATGTGGAAGGATTTTTCATTGCTGTTTCAGTAGAAATTTTGTTTTACGAGTCAGGATTGTTAGCCCTGAGCAGAACCCCAGAACCTACAGAACTGGTGGACCAGTCTGTCCTCTACCCTTTGACCTGTTTGGCATAGGCGACCAAGAGCCAAAGCATAAAGCCCTGATTCCAGCCAATATAGCTCTCCAGGTCATTGAGGCACACAAGCAACTAAACCACAAGATCGTGGTCCCCTTGGGGGAGGTGCTTGTCTTGATACTTACTGAATGTTGTCAGTGGCTTTGCTTCCAATATACTCTGAATTGCAAAAGTCCTTTTCAGATCTCCTGTAAATCTTTTACTGATCTATATTTCTTCATGTCTGATGAGTGGAAAAGTTTCCTGATTTCTACTTTATCTATAAACCTCATAACAAAAAATGCAGTCAAATATTTTGATGACATTTATTTCAGGTAATTCCAACTAAGTTGCTGATAGTCTTCAGGTTCTAAGGATTATTGCTGAACATGGAAGGCACTCAGGGATGGGGAATACGTTAACGAATCTGGACTAGAGTGTGCTCCTTTCCTTTATGACGGTTTTCCAGAGAAAAAAATATTCAGCGCATGAAGGATTTTCCAGCAAGCAGAAACACCATACTAAATAAAATATTAATGACGGGAACAAGCATAGAAAAACAACTAACAAACGATGTTAGTTCATGTAAATTTCATTTCATTTGTCTTGATAAGAGCACTGATGCTACATTATCTGCTGGGCTAGCCACTATTGCTGGAATTTACAGGGGTGATGAAATATTCTTGATTAGTCGGGGTATGAAGGGATGCAGAGAGAAGGCAGGATATCGGAACTGAGAGGGAAAACAAATCAACCTTGATGAAATGGCAGAGCAGGCTTGATGAGCCAAATGGCCTAATTCTGCTCCTATATCTTATGGTCCTGTGTGAAGGACTGGTTATTTATTATTTATTGAGATATAGCATGGAACAGGCTTTTCTGGCCCTTCAAGCCATGCAGCCCAGCAAACCCCAATTTAACCGTAGCCTAATCAAGGGCCAATTTACAGTTTTCTAATAAACATGTCAACCGGTACATCTTTGGACTGTGGGAGGAAACAAGAGCATCCTGTGAAAACTACGTGGTCACTGGGAGAGCGTATAAATGCCTTACAGAGAGCGGCGGGAAAATTGGGGGGGATAGCCTACCTGGGGGAAGCAACAGTGGCCGTGCCTCCGGCACAGAGTCCGGCCCTGTAGCTCAGAAGGGTAGGGAAAGGAAGAGGAAGGCAGTAGTAATAGGGACTCGATAGTTCGAGGGTCAGGTAGGCAATTCTGTGGACACAATCAGGAGACCCGGATGGTAGTTTGCCTCCCTGGTGCCAGGTTCCGGGATGTTTTTGATCACATCCAAGATATCCTGAAGTGAGAGGGTGAGGAGCCAGAGGTCGTAGTACATATAGGTACCAATGACATAGGTAGGAAAAGGGAAGAGGTCCTGAAAGGAGAATATAGGGAGTTAGGAAGGCAGTTGAGAAGAAGGACCGCAAAGGTAGTAATCTCGGGATTACTGCCTGTGCCACGTGACAGTGAGAGTAGGAATGCAATGAAGTGGAGGATAAATGCATGGCTGAGGGATTGGAGCGGGGGGCATGGATTCAAGTTTGTGGATCATTGGGATGTCTTTTGGGGCAGGTGTGACCTGTACAAAAAGGACAGGTTGCACTTGAATCCTAGGGGGACCAATATCCTGGTGGGAAGGTTTAATAGAGCTGTTAGGGAGGGTTTAAACTAATTTGGCAGGGTATGGGAACCGGACTGATGGAGCGGAGGAGAGGGAAAACAGAAATAGATCTAAGGTACTGAGCAGTAAGTAAGTAAGGACAGGCAGGTGATGGAGCAAATTTGCAGCCATTGGGAAGAGTTGCAGTGCAATCAATGCAAAAAGTACCAAATACTGAACTTAAGCTGTTATACTTAAATGCACGCAGCATAAAGAATAAGGTGGATGATCTTGTCGTACAGTTACAGAATGGCAGGTATGATATTGTGGCTATCACTGAGACATGGCTAAAGGATGCATGTCTCTGGGAGCTGAACGTCCAAGGATACACGATGTATCGGAAAGATAGGCAAGTAGGTAGAGGGGGTGGAGTGGCTTTAATGGTAAGAAATGATATTAAATCATTAGAAAGAGTTGACATAGGATTGGAAGGTACAGAATCTTTATGGGTTGAGCTAAGATATTGCAGGGGTAAAAGGACCCTGATGGCAGTTATCTACAGGCTTCCAAACAGCTACAATGATGTGGACTACAAATTACAACAGGAAATAGAAAAGGCTTGCCAGAAGGGCAGTGTTATGATAATTGTGGGGGATTTTAACATGCGAGTGGATTGGGAAAATCAGGTCGGCACTGGATCTCAAGAGAGAGAATTTGTAGAATGTCTACGTGATGGCTTTTTAGAACAGCTTGTTGTTGAGCCCACTAGGGGATCAGCTGTACTGGATTGGGTATTATGTAATGAACCAGAGGTGATTAGAGAGATGGAAGTGAAGGAACCCTTAGGAGGCAGTAATCACAACATGATTGAGTTCACTGTCAAATTTGAGAAAGAGTAGCCGAAATCCGATGTGTCTGTATTTCAGTGGAGTAAAGGAAATTACAGTGGCATGAGAGAGGAACTGGCCAAGGTTGACTGGAAAGGGACACTAGCAGGAAGGACGGCAGAGCAGCAGTGGCTGGAGTTTATGCGAGAAGTGAGGAAGGTGCAAGACAGATATATTCCAAAGAAGAAGAAATTTTCAAATGGAAAAAGTATGCAACCATGGCTGACAAGAGAAGTCAAAGCCAAAGTAAAAGCAAAGCAGAGGGCATACAAGGAAGCAAAAATTAGTGGGAAGACAGAGGATTGGGAAGTTTTTAAAAAGCTTACAAAAGGAAACTAAGAAGCTCATTAAGAGGGAAAAGATAAACTATGAAAGGAAGCTAGCAAATAATATCAAAGAGGATGGCAGAGGAACTGAATGAGTATTTTGCATCAGTCTTCACTGAGGAAGACATCAGCAATACACCGGACATTCAAGGGTGTCAGGGAAGAGAAATATGCACAGTCACAATTACGACAGAGAAAGTACTGAGGAAGCTGAATAGTCTAAGGGTAGATAAATCTCCTGGATCAGATGGAATGCACCCTCGTGTTCTGAAGAAGTAGCAGTGGAAATTGTGGAGGCATTAGCAATGATCTTTCAAAAGTCGATAGATTCTGGCCTGGTTTCGGAGGACTGCAAGATTGCAAATGTCACTCCGCTATTTAAGAAGGGGGCAAGGAAGCAAAAAGGAAATTATAGACCTGTTAGCTTGACATCGGTGGTTGGAAAGTTGTTGGAGTCGATTGTGAAGGAGGAGGTTATGGAGTACCTGGAGGCATATGACAAGATAGGCAGAACTCAGCATTGTTTCCTTAAAGGAAAATCCTGCCTGACAAACCTAGTGCAATTTTTTGAGGAAATTACAAGTAGGCTAAACAAGGGAGATGCAGTGGATGTTGTGTATTTGGATTTTCAGAAGGCCTTTGACAAGGTGCCGCACATGAGGCTGCTAAACAAGATAAGAGCCCATGGAATTATGGGAAAGTTACATAATTGGATAGAGCGTTGGTTGATTGGCAGGAACCAGAGAGTGGGAATAAAGGGATCCCATTCTTGTTGGCTGCCGGTTACCAGTGGTGTTCCACAGGGGTCTGTGTTGGGGCTGCTTCTTTTTACGTTGTATATCAACAGTTTGGATTATGGAATAGATGGCTTTGTGGCTAAGTTTACTGATGATACAAAGATAGGTGGAGGAGCCGGTAGGGCTGAGGAAACAGAGAATCTGCAGAGAGACTTGGATAGATTGAGGGAATGGGCAAAGAAGTGGCAAATGAATTACAATGTCGGAAAGTGTACGGTCATGCACTTTGGTAGAAGAAATAAATGGGCAGACTATTATTTAAATGGAGAGAGAATTCAAAGTTCTGAGATGCAACGGGACTTGGGAATCCTCTTGCAGGAAACCCTTAAGATTAACCTCCAGATTGAGTCGGTGGTGAAGAAGGCGAATGCAATGTTGGCATTCATTTCTAGAGGAATAGAGTATAGGAGCAGGGATGTGATGTTGAGGCTCTATAAGGCACTGGTAAGACCTCACTTGGAATACTGTGTGCAGTTTTGGGCTCCTTATTTAGGAAAGGATATGCTGACATTGGAGAGGGTTCGGAGAAGATTCACTGGAATGATTCTGGGAATGAGAGGGTTAAAATATGAGGAACGTTTGACCGCTCTTGGACTGTACTCCTTGGAGTTTAGAAGAATGAGGGGGGACCTCATCGATACATTTCGAATGTTGAAAGGCATGGACAGAGTGGATGTGGCAAAGTTGTTTCCCATGATGGGGGAGTCTAGTACGAGAGGACATGACTTGAGGATTGCAGGGCGCCCATTCAGAACAGAGATGCGAAAAAAAATTTTTAGCCACAGGGTGGTGAATCTATGGAATTTGTTTCCACGGGCGGCAGTGGAGGCCAAGTCATTGGGTGTATTTAAGGCAGAGATTGAAAGGTATCTGAGTAGTCAGGGCATCAAAGGTTATGGTGAGAAGGCAGGGGAGTGGGACTGAAGGGGAGATTGGTTCAGCCCATGATGAAATGGCGGAGCAGACTCGATGGGCCAAATGGCCAACTTCTGCTCCTTTGTCTTATGGTCTAATGGTCTAATTACCTTGGGAATACTTAACTTGGTAATATTACCTGAACACACCACAGGAGTTGAAATATATAAGCTAATCGCAAAAGAATATTCTGATTGACAAGTTAAACTTTTACAAATAGTTTTGGTGACAAATGGTGGTGCACCCAGCATGATAGGTAAAGGAGCAGGATTTGTCAATCTGTTTGCTAGGTATATTGGGCATCCATTGATAGACTTCCATCATATAGAACACGAGGTGATTTGTGTGCAAAAGCTGGACTTCGGGAACTTGAAGAAGTGATGAAAATTATAACCAAGGTAATTGTTTCTAATTCTGTCTGTGCTTTGAAAGTAAAAAGACAATTTCAGAATTTACTGAGCAGGGTGAATTCAACCTACAGAGGACTACTTATATACAGCAATGTTCATTGTTTCATAGAGATTCTATCCTTAAACGGGTTGTTGAGTGTTTAGATGAAATTTATCTGAGTTGACAAATGAAAAATGTTCTTGTCAAGAATTAAGTAACATATTGTAGATTTGTTGATTGATGTATTTTTTTGTCATTTTCTCTTTACATTTAAATAACTTGAACACAAATTACAGGGATCTGGCAAAACACTTGATTTGATAATATAAAAGACTTTGAAATCAAATTGGAAGTACTTAAACATGATGGCACTTTTAAATATTTCCCAATCTAAAAATGCACATGACAGATATTGACATTTCTGAGAAGACAGACATTCAGACCCTTCCAATGTAATTTTTGTGCATCATTCATTTAACTACCAAATACTATTAAAATACACTTTTTTTCAGATCATTTGAAGAAACTGTAAAATTCATAAAGTGTGCAGAGAATGTAACATTAGACAACCTAAATTTGGAAATGTTGCCGGGGTTGGTTTGGATAAGTTTGATATGCAAGTTATACAAACGGCTCAATTTGGAGGCAAGAAAATGCCGACTTAAGAGCTGAACGAGAACATATTGAAAGAGATCAGTTACTGAATCGAAGTGTAAAAATCCAGACAATAATGATCTGAAATTCTGGAATTCCATTCCTGAAACTTTTAACTGTCTGAAAAATCTTTCAAGGGCAATATTAACAGTATTTTCATTGACATATTCATGTGAGTCATTGTATTCTATTATGAAATTGGTCAAGTTCAATTATTGCATGAGACAATAATTGACTCGTGAAAGTAGAGCTCACAAATTTCTACAGATGTACTATAGAGAGCAATCTAACTGGCCCGATGTGAAGGGTTTCGGCCCGAAACATTGACTGTTTACTGTTTTCCTCCAGCTGAGTTCCTCCAGCATTTTGTGTGTGATTCTAACTGGCTGCACCACTGTCTAGTATGGGGGTTGTGGGCGGGGGGGGGGGGGGGGCATGCATTGATACATGCATTGCATTCATTGTATGTGTCGATGTACATGTGGCAGATAAAGCTAATTTTTATTAGCAGTATGAGATGCAATAAAGATACTATTTAGAAATTATGCTATTTTTAATTGTCATCTTGAACTATTAATATTAAAACATTTTGAATAGGTCTTTTAAATATTTCATTTATTTCAATCTGTCACTGTTATACCTCTATTAATACTAAAACAATGAGTGCATGTATGTAAATAAGCAATGGAACTCATCGTTTTTCCTTAAAAAATCCATAATTGTTGTTACATATTCATAAATCAATAGGAATCGCTGCATGCGGGAGATTTTTTAGAACTTTATCTCCAATTTGGCTCATCGCTTTCAAAAATATTCACGACCACTGAGTTCGGGTGAGAAGCATGGACACCTCTCATCACAGGCATCCAATCATAAAAATGTTTAAAGTTCAATGTTAATTTATATTGAAGTTCATACATGGCCTGCATACAACCCTGAGATTCATTTTCTTGCAGGCATACTCAATAAATCCAATAACTATAACAGAATCAATGATAGACCACACCGACTGGGCATACAACTAGTGGGCAAAAGACAACAAACTGTGCAAATACAAATAGAAAAAGGAAATAATAATAAAAAAATAAATAAATAGGCAATCAATATCGAGAACATGAGGTGAAGAGTCCTTGAAAGTCAGTCCATAGATTTTGGGTGTATTTTTGTGATGGGGCAAGTGAAGTTGAATGAAGTTATCTCCTTTGGTTCAAGAGCCTGATGGTTGCGGGGTAATAACTGTTTCTGAACCTGGTGGTTTGAGCCTTGACGCTCCTTCCTAATGGCAGCAGTGAGAAGAGAGCGTGCCTTGGGTCGTAGATTCCTTGATGATGGATGTTGCTTTCCTGCAACAACCTCTATGTAGATGTGCTCAATGGTGGGGAGGACTTTACCCATGATGGACTGGACCATATCCACTACTTTTTGAAGGACTTTCTGTTCAAGGGCATTGGTGTTTCCATACCAGGAAGTGATGCAGCCAGTCAATATACTCTCCACCGCACATACAGTATATGGAAGTTTGTCAGAGTTTTTGAAGTCATGTTGCAAACTCCTAAGGAAGTAGAGGTGCTGTTGTGTTTTTTTGTTGTAATTTGCACTTTTGTGTTGAGCTGAGGAGTGGTCCTCCTAAATGACAGCGGCGAGGAACTGAAAGTTGTTGACGCGCTCCACCTCTGATCCCCTGAAGAGGACTGGCTCAAGGACATCTGCTTTCCTTCTCTTGAAGTCAAAAATCAGCTTCTTGGTCTTGTTAACATTGATTAAGAGGTTGTTGTGGCACCATTCAGTCAGATTTTCAATCTGCTCCCCTATATGCTGATTCGCTGCCACCTTTGATTTGGCCACAACAGTGGTGTCATTAGGCAATCCAAACCTCTTTTTTATTTAACAATTGGACATAATTTCAGGAGGTGTTGGAAATCCAAAGTAAGAACTACAGGAAGAATTTGTCAGGTGAGGCAGCATCAATGGGGAAGATACAGAGTTGGTGTTTCTGGTCAAGAACTTTAGAATTGGAAAAGTGAGTAAACAAGTGTTGCTGAGAGGGGGAGGAGTAAGGACAGCCAAGGGAATGAGAAGACCAGAGTTGTCAAGGTTACATTTACTTTCGAAGCCTATTATTTGGCAGAAAAGCACAAGAAGAAATAATAGAAACAGAATGTGAAGCTACATACTGAGAGAATAAACAAGAATGTTTACCTGAAAATTGCTGAACTCATGAGGACTGTAATGCACACAGATAAAATAAATAAGGAGCTGTTCTTTGAGTTTCTTTTAGACATCATTGGAGCAGTATAGGAAGGCCAAATCAATATGAGTATCGTGTTTGGTGCTCACAGAATCCTCTCCTCAACATTAGAATGACAGTTTTACAGATACCTCCATTCGGAACTCAAGGACAGCCATGCACACACAGTCATCTGTCACTTTAATTCTCTGTCCCACTTCCACTGTGACCATTCTTCCTGTGACTTCCCACACAAATGAACAACCACATCTTTCGAGAGTGAAATGATCATGTCCTTTGTTCTCTCCACCTCCCTCTCTCTCTGTTGATTAAAACATGCTCGCTCTTTCACTTATACAGTCCTGCTGAAGGGTTCTTACTAGGAAATAAAAAGTCTATGTCTCTCCCAGTGGTTGAGCCTGGCCTGCTGAGTGCTTCCATTTTTTTTTCTTTGTGTTTATAATTTAATAAGACAGATATATATATATATGAGTCTGAGGACCCTGGTACTCAACTGAAACAGTAATAGAATGAACATATGTAAAGTAGGATGGAGCTAAGATATAGGTTGAATGAGAATGATATAAGATTTTGTTCAGAGTCACGATGGATATTAGGGTCGAGGCAGTACAAATGAAACAGATTCTTGTTAAAATCTGAAGATGGATACATCAAAAGATTGGAGAATTCATCAAAGGAGGTCAGTGTGGAAGGAAATCATGGATAACTGTAGAAAAGAAAACTGTGGCAACACACAGGGTCTTGGCCCGAAACGTCGACAGCGCTTCTTCCTATAGATGCTGCCTGGCCTGCTGCGTTCCACCAGCAATTTGTGTGTGTTGCTTGAATTTCCAGCATCTGCAGATTTTCTTCTGTCTGCCGAAAAGAAAACTGTTGTGTTTTTTGATTGAGAAACAATAAAATGCAGAATAACATTTTTCTTCTTTCTGTTGGTAGACGTGAAAGATTTTGAGCATTTATTGGATGATCAAAACAAAGTAAAGAAACTTCTTAGCTTAATCAAAATGGAAGTCAATCAAAAGCCCCTCAGCTGGCAAAACTATTTTTTTTCCAGCTGGCAAAGCTTCATATGGCAGCTGCATTGCAAGAGACTGCAAGAAATTTCGGAGGGTTGCGGACTCAGCTCAGCCTATCATGGAAATCTACCTTCCATCTATACTTCTCAATTCCTCATTAAAGCATCCAAAATAATCAAAGATTATGCTGGATGTTTTAATGAGGCAGTGATAAGTAAAGATGGTCTTACTTATTCTGTCCTCTTGTATTGGGCAGAAGATAAAGTCGGAAAGCATGTACCACCAGCTGCACAGGCAGTTGCTAATCCAAAGTTATAAGACTATTAAATAGTTCACTAATACAATATGTTGGACACTTGACCTCACAATCCACCATATGTACCTCGATATGATCCGGCACCTTATTATTTACCTGCGCTGTATCTTCTCTGTGGCTGTTACACTTAATTCTGCATTGCTATCGTTTTACCCTGTTCCACACCAACATAGATTTGATCTGTATGAACAGCATGCAAGACAAGCTTTTCACTTTATCGTGGTGCATGTGACAATAATAAACCAATTCTAATTCCATTGTTAGATGATGCAATGTGCTTGTCATTGTAGCTGATTGCCAGGCAGTCTGGGGGTCAGGCCATCAATGCATGGCCACCTCAGCCAACTGAACCCAGAGAAACCACTATTTGTTGTCAGTTTCCCACCAACATACTAACCAAGCCTGAGGATCAATTCTTCTGAGTTGTAATAGAACCAGGTATTTCCAGTCTATGAGCAATTGGCATAGAGGTTAATACTTTCACTTAAACAGTTGGTGAATATTATGACATGCATCTCATGATGTTATTGGTAGTCAAGTTCTGACTTTACTTATAAGAAAATAACATATAAAGAAGCTAGAAATTTTATGTTATGTATAAAATCTTTTGGATTAGGGTCTAAATTACTAGACTATACTCATTCACTAGAATGATTCTGGGAATGAGAGGGTTACCATATGAGGAACGTTTGACCGCTCTTGGACTGTACTCCTTGGAGTTTAGAAGAATGAGGGGGGATCTCATAGAAACATTTCGAATGTTGAAAGGCATGGACAGAGTGGATGTGGCAAAGTTGTTTCCCATGGTGGGGGAGTCTAGTACGAGAGGACATGACTTGAGCATTGCAGGGCGCCCATTCAGAACAGAGATACAGAAAAAAAATTTTAGCCAGAGGGTGGTGAATCTATGGAATTTGTTGCCACAGGCGGCAGTAGAGGCCAAGTCATTGGGTGTATTTAAGGCAGAGATTGATAGGTATCTGAGTAGTCAGGGCATCAAAGGTTATGGTGAGAAGGCGGGGGAATGGGACTAAAGGAAAGATTGGATCAGCTCATGATGAAATGGCGGAGCAGACTCGATGGGCCGAATGGCCAACTTCTGCTCCTTTGTCTTATGGTCTTATAGTCTTAATTGTCATTTTTCTTGTAATTTAAATTCCCTTATACTTGCTTATATGCATAGATAAATCACCTGTTTGCCTGTATTATACTTGGTTCCATATATTTTTGTAGATTTCCTTTGTGCAGTCTGTGTCACACCATAAATTAAACCTTTCCACAGGCTGTTCTTATCGAGGAATTCTAGTCTGAGCGAGTTTTCAGTATAAGATGACTATGACATCTTTGTTTTTACTTATAGTAGAGAGAGTTGGTTACTGTTATTTCTTTGTTATGAACACCCAATAAACAGCTATAACTAAATGTATGCCTAATTCTTGACTTCTAAAGAACCTCCCGGACATTATTATCTCCAGATCCAACAAAACCTTTTGTTGTTTGGCAAACAATCTGCTAACTGGTGGTCAGACACAGTGATTGTATTTTGCGGATGTGTTGAAATGGTCGATAAATTTTGGCAAAACCTTCTATTGGAAAGTGATCCAACTGAGGCTCTTTGTAACAGTGCAGTGCATTGAATTTTGCAGTTTGTATTTTGATCCATTGAAAATCCTCACAGGAAAAAAAGCAATTTGGAACTTGTCCTTTTATCTGTACCTGACAAGTAACTAAAATGGAAACATGAAAGCAATAAAGGATTTGTTTAAGTAACCCCCTATTCCTTACCAGCCATTTCATTCTGGAAAAAATTAAAGACTTTGGTCCCATGATTTCTTGTTTCAAGTGGGAGGAGGGGAATTAATTGGCCAACCTGAGTAAGTAATGGATGGACAAAGACCAAAATTCAAATCTCTGGTTGTTGTGAACTTAGAAAATTTGTCAACCTAAGAGGAAATGATTTCTACACCTGGCAGTTGCAACGGGCATTTCACATACCGATGAGATTGGCAAGGTCTTAGCCAACTGCTGCTTCATAAGCAGTAGTTCTTCCCTTTCAGTGTATGAACTACTCAAAATTAAATTCAGGTTTATTATCATCTGCACAAGCAGGTACAAGTATGCGTGAGTGCAATGAAAAACTTACTTGCCGCAGCATCCAAGGCACATAGCACCAGAAGCACAACATACAAAAGAAAAACAAATTGAACATTTGAGTTTAAAAAACAACACAATTAGAACAAAAAAGGTCTAAGGTAGTGCAAAGTGGTCATGGTGTGGCTATACTAAGGTAATGATTTGGGTTTTGCAGGTTGATTCAAGAATCAAATAGTTGAATGGGAGTAGCTGTGCTTGAACCTATTTGTGTGGGGTTTCTGTACCTCTTGCCCAATGGTAGCTGCAAGAAGATGGTATGGCCTAGATGGTGGGAATCTCTAATGAAAATAACAACAATGGTGTGGAAGATGAGCCCTTGATATATTAAGGTGAATCGTCTCTTTCATTTTCATGCATCTGAATCATTATACCAAATCATGATGTAACCAGTTAGGATGCTTACAACAAGCAACTGTAGAAGTTTTATTTTAGACTGTTCAGTGACAAACCAAACCTCTTTAACCATCAAAGGAAGTAAAGATTCTGCCGAGTCTTCCTTACGAAGGCATCTACTGTGCCTATAAGAAGTATTCACCCCCTTAGAAGGTTTTATGATTTATTGTTTTACAACATTTAGTCACAGTGGATTTAATGTAGCTTTTTTCGATACTGATCAATAGAAAATTACTCTTTCATGTCAAAGTGAAAACAAATCTCTACAAAGTGATCTAAATTAATTACAAATATAAAACACTAAATAATTGATTATACAGTATTCATCCCCTTCAAGTCAGTATTTAGCAAATGCACCTTTGGCAGCAATTGCAGCCTTGAGTCTGTGTGGATAGGTCTCTATCAGCTTTGCACATCTGGACACTGCAATTTTTCCCCATTCTTTATAAAACTGCTCAAGCTCTATCAGATTGCATGGGGATTGTGAGAGAAACAGCTCTTTTAAAGTCCAGCCGCAAATTCTCAATTGGATTAAGATCTGGGCTCTGACTTGGCTAGTCCAGGACATTAACTTTGTTTTTAAGCCATTCTTGTGTAGCTTTGGCATTACACTTGGGGTCATTGCATAACAAATCTTCTCCCAAGTCACAGTTCCCTTGCACACTGTATTAGGTTTTCCTCCAGGATTTCCCTGTATTTTGCTGCATTTATTTTACCCTCTACCTTCAGAAGCTTTCCAGAGCCTGCTGCAATGAAGCATCCCCACAGCATGATGCAGCCACCACCATGCTTCAAGGTAGTGATGGTGTGTTTTGATGATGTGCAGTGTTTGGTTTACGCCAAACATGGAGTTTAGTTTGATGGCCAAAAAGCTCAATTTTGGTTTCATCAAACCATAAACCTTCTTCCAGCTGACTTCACAGTCTTACACATGCCTTCTGGCAAACTCTAGCCAGGATTTCATGGGAGTTCTTTTTAATAGTGTCTTTCTCTTTGCCATTCTCCCATAAAGCTGTGACTGGTGAAGCACCCGGGAAGAGGTTGTTGTTTGTGCAGCCTCTCCCATCTCAGACATTGAAGCTTGTAACTCTTCTAGAGTTGTCATAGGTCTCTTGGTGCCCCCCCCCCCTCCCACTAGTCCCCTTCTTGCGGTCACTCAGTTTTTGAGGTCAGCCTGCTCTAGTCAGATTTATAGCTGTGCCATATTCTTTCCATTTCTTGATGTATGACTTAACTGTATTCCAAGGGATATTCAATGACTTGCAAGTTTCTCCTGACTTGTGCTTTTCAATAACCTTTTTGTGGAGTTGCTTGGAGTGTTCTTTTATCATAATGATGTAGTTTTTGCCAGGATACTGACTCACCAGTAGTTGGACCTTCCAGAAACTGGTGCATTTTTACTGCAATCAATTAAAAAATGCCTTGACAGCACATGGTGATCTCTATTTAACTAATTATATGAATTCTAAAACCAATTAACTACACCAGTTATTTGGTGTGTCAAATAAAAGGGGGTGAATACTTAGTATTCAATTATTTTGTGTTTTATATTTGTAATTAATTTAGATCACTTTGTCGAAATCTGTTTTCATTTTAAGTCAAAGAGCCTTTTCTGTTGATCTGTGTTAAGAAAAGCCAAACTAACTCCACTGTGATTCAATGTTGTAAAACAATAAAACATGAAAACTTCCAAAGGGGCTGAATACTTTGTATGTGTTGGGCCCTGGACAGGTCGTCTGGTATGTTCACCCTCAGGAATTTAAAGCTGCTTACCCTCTCCACCACCAATCCACTGATGTAGACAGGCACATGTTTGCCTTCTCTTCCACTCCTGTAATCAACAGTCAGTTCTTTTGTTTTATAGTTACTGAGTGAGAGATTGGTGTTGCAGCATCACTCAGCCAGATGTCTTATGTTCCTGTACACTGACTCATTACCACCTGTGATTTGTCCAGCAACAGTGCTGTCATCAGTGAATTTGTACATGGTATTGAAGCTGTGCTTCCTTGTGTACTGAGTAGAGGAGGGGACAAAACATGCAGTATTAAGGTGTTATTGGCCAGTGAGAAGATGATATTGTCACCAATCTTTAATGACTGAGGTCTGCTGATGAGGAAGATGAGGATCCAGTCACAGAGAGAAATAGAGAGGCCCAGGTCTTGAAGCTTGATGACGTTTGGATGGAAAGACTGTTTTAAACACCAAGGTGTAATTGATGAACCATATGTATTCCTGTTGTCCAGATTATCCAGAGCAGATAAAGAGCCAGAAAAATCACATCTGCTGTTGACCTGTTGAGGTGGCTGGCAAACTTGAAGCAGATCCAGGTAACTTCTTAACAATAAGTAATACAGTACTGTTACGTACCCTGTAACTGGGTCACTTACCAGCAAAGATAGAGAGGTCCATTGAAGTCTGATGGTACTATTTTTAACGGTATTTATTGATAAAAATACACAAAAATAATATCAATGCAAACATACATATAATATACGTCGTCAATACTAAATCAAAAAGCGCGGGTATAATAATAATAAGAAATAGCTCTCCTTGACTAGGGGATAATGTATTGTCCGATGGAAATATAAAAGTCACTTTAGTTCATTCAAGCTGGAGGCTGCAGCCTTTGGTTGGAGTCAAGAGAGAGAGTTAAACTTGCCCATTCCTTTTATGAGGTCAATCCTTCGAGAGTCGGTGGGGGCTGAATTTTCCTTTGTTGTTAGCTAAAACCGTTCTTCCATGGCAAGACCCACCAATTCCGAGGCAAATGGAAAAGGACGCACGTGGGCTGTTTCTACCGGCTTTCGCTATTACGCTGTTACAGGAGTTCTAGCATTTCTTCTGGTGCGTCTGAAGGGGCTGTTCCCCAGACCCTCTTTTATCCTGACTCACACGGTCTCAGATGTCAATCAGGTTGGGATGATGCAATCCCTCCACCAACCCCCCCCCCCCCCCCCGGTTCATTGCCTGGGGGCTTCGATGCATCGTACAGTATTCAATACACAATCCCGTCTCCGAGAGACAATAGCCGTTATCAATGGTTCCGCCTTTCGGAGGCCAGGACACATTCCAAACTCTTTGTGGATTCTGCATGTCTTTCTCTCATTTCCTGGGTCTCCTGAACTGACTTAATGGTGATCTTGTGATTCTCAAAAAGGAGGGGGCCACGGACGTAACAGTACGCACCAAAACCAACCTCAGGAAGCTCTTCATTAAGTGAATCCTTAATGATTCTTATGTTGATTTAAGTGATCATGAATTTAATTGTCCTTTGTTGTATATATTGTAGTTTAATTTCAAGTTCAATTGACATTCAGGCATACATGTATACCATAGATACAGGGAAATGAAACAGTGTTCTTCTGGGGTCAAGGTGCAAAGCACAACACCAACAGTCATAACAAGTGCAAGGCACATATCAGATAGCAGTAAACATACAGTCACACATAAACAAAAATGATATACCACAGGTCTCTGAGTCCATGTTGTCAGCAAGAGCAAGCCTGCAGCAGTCTGCAGATGAAAGCAATCCAGCTTGTCTTCCACTGAGTGAACAATAGAGGGCAGCACAGATACTAGCATGGATGCCCCGCCACACCGCCTCTTGGTATTACTCCGATGCCTCTCTCCTGGGTGGCAACAAACGGGTGACACTGCGGCAGAGACCTAGTCCATGCCTCAACCAAGGTCATGCAGCTCTCCCACTACTGGTCCTGCTAGTAATCCCGTGAACCGGACCTGAAGCAATCCACATTACCAATGTCCAACAGGGTCTTGCAATGACAAGAAAAATGACTAAGACAATCACGCACTGTTAGACTGCACACTGCATTCGCACACTGACTCTTTGGCGCCTCTCTGTAGCGGACAGCAACACAGTCTGCACCAAGATCATCTCCCCTGCCAATGAGCAACTCGCCGCTGGGGTAGACCTGCAGCACTTGAAATTCTTAATGTCCAGCAGTGTCTTATGATAGTAAAAAGGATGTTTAAAAAAGACAATAACAACTTTGGTTGCCCTGTGGAGGCCATTGCATCTGAGTGTACTACCATCTTGCCAGAAGAGATAAGCAATTATCAGAATTAGAGATATCATAAAAGTTATAGAAAATATCAGAGAAGCAAAGATCTGCAATTTTCCATAAAGGTTATTTATACATAATAATCATTAGTACATTATTTGAAGAAATATAGGTAGAGACAAAACAGACTGATGATGCTGAAATCTGGAGCAAAAGACAAACTGCTGAAGAACCTTGAATCAGACAAAAGGAGGGAAATGGATCAGGACTGGAAAGATAGAGGGGAGATAGTTAGTATAAAGATGTGAGGGGAAGAGGAAGAGTTGACAAGCAGTAGGTGGATCTCTATGTGAGGAGAGATGATAGGCAGTTGGAGGAGGGAAGAGTGTCCATAGTGGCGGAGGCTGGGAGGTATTGTTTGGAACCAGATGGGGGAATCTGATAGCAAAGGAAAGTGGAGAATAGAATCAAATAAGGGAGGTGGTGTGAACAGATGGCAGGTGTGGAGGAAGAGTTTCCAGTAGGTTGAGTGTATGGGTGAAAGGCCGAAAGAGAAATACAACTAGACCTGTTCACAAGTTAAATCTCTAGCTCCACAAATAATGAATACTAGACCTAAATCCATGATTACCCACAAAAGGGAGATAGTTGTTCAAAACAAGAGAAAACCTGCAGATGCTGGACATCCAAGCACAAGATGCTGGAGGAACTCAGCAGGCCAGGCAGCATCTATGGAAAAGTGTAAAGCCGAAAGGTTTTGGGCCAAGACCCTTCAGCAGGACTGGAGAAAACGGCAAGAAGTCAGAGCTAGAAGCTGGGGAAGGAGAGGAATAAACACAAGCTGATAGGTGAAATTGGGAAGGGGAAGGGGTGAAGTAAAGAGCTGGAAGGTTGATTGGTGAAAGAAATATTGGCAGGAGAAGGGGGAATCTAATAGGAAAGGGCAGAAGACCATGGAAGAAAGAAATAGGGGGAGGAGAACCAGAGGGAGGCGATGGGCAAGCAAGAAGATAAGGTGAAGGAGGGAAAAGGGGATGTGGAATAGAGAAGGGGGGTGGTGCCCATTACTGGAAATTCAAGAAGTCGATGTTCATGCCACCAGGTTGGAGGTTACTCAGACAGAATACAAGGTGCTGCTCCTCCAAACAGTGTGGCCTCATTGCGACAGTAGAGGAGGCCATGGACTGACATGTTGGAATGGGAATGGGAAGTGGAACTAAAATGTGTTGGTCACGAGGAGATCTTGCTTTTTTTCTGGCAGAAAAAGGTGCTTGGCGAAGTGGTCTCCTAATCTACGTCGGGTCTCAACAACATACAAGAGGCCACACCAGGTGCACCAGACACAGTAGATGACTCCAGCAGACTCACAGGTGAAGTGTCACCTCACTTGGATGGGCTGTTTGGGGGCCCTGAATGATAGTGGGGGAAGAGGTGTAGGGGCAGGTGTGGCACTTGTTCTGCTTGCAAGGATAAGTGCCAGGAAGGAGATCAGTGGGGAGGGATGAATGGGAAAGGGAGCCGCGTAGGGTGCAATCCCTGCGGAAAACAGAAAGAGGGGAGAGTGAAAGACGCGCTTGGTGGTGGGATCCTTTTGAAGATGGCAGAAGTTACAGAAAATTATGTGCTGGACATGGAGGCTGGTGGGGTGGTAGGATGATAATGATTAAAATAATGTTGATTACTTGTAACGTGTACTGTACATAGAAACATGGTGAAATGCGTTGTTGTGCATCCGTGACAAACATGGTCTAAGGGTGTGCTGGGTGTAGCCCACAACTATCACCACGCTTCTGGCGCCAACATAGTATGCCCACAACTTAATTACCGTAACCCGTACATCTTTGGAATTGGGGAAGGATACTAGAGGACCAGGAGGAAACCCACTTTCATGAGGAGAACGTACAAACTCCTTACAGACAGCAACAGGAATTGAATGGTTGCTGGCACTGTAAAGTTTTGCACGAACTGGCATGTTACCATGCCAAACTGATGTTCAGAATGGAGATGAGAATTCCTCTGTTATTAGTTGTTGGTATATATTCTGTAATATTGACCCACCAAGTACCTTTAAACCAAAACTTGTAAACTAGTCCAAAACAAGTACCTGGAATATAGCATCCATAAGATGTCATATTCATTAACCTAACCCTGAGATGTCAATGGTGATAGCAGACTTAAATTTACAGAATAAAATGACTGCCAATTGAAGCAAAGCTGCACAGGTATTCTCGATATTTTGACTGGGGCAGAACTGCTCTGTTGGAGATGTTATATTTTGAAAGGAATCTAAGCCAAAGTCCCAAATGTTTTCTAACAATGGATCCAAAAGGTCCCAGAGAATCTTAAGTAGATGAGTTCTCCCTGGCGTCTTGGCTAATAAGTCAGCTTTTAAGCAACAGATCAATTTGCCATCGATATGAATACTATCTAAATGGAGTCAAGTTAGGAAAAGGGGAAGTACAACGAGATCTAGGTGTTCTTGTACATCAGTCAATGAAAGCAAGCATGCAGGTACAGCAGGCAGTGAAGAAAGCTAATGGCATGCTGGCCTTTATAACAAGAGGAATTGAGTATAGGAGTAAAGAGGTCCTTCTGCAGCAGCACAGGGCCCTGATGAGACCCCACCTGGAGTATTGTGTGCAGTTTTGGTCTCCAAATTTGAGGAAGGACATTCTTGCTATTGAGGGAGTGCAGCGTAGTTTCACAAGGTTAGTTCCCGGAATGGCGGGACTGTCATATGTTGAAAGATTGGAGCGACTGGGCTTGTATACACTGGAATTTAGAAGGATGAGAGGGGATCTGATTGAAACATATAAGATTATTAAGGGATTGTACACACAGGAGGCAGGAAGCATGTTCCCGCTGATGGGTGAGTCCAGAACTAGAGGCCACAGTTTGAGAATAAGGGGCAAGCCATTTAGAGCAGAGATGCGGAAAAACTTTTTCACCCAGAGAGTGGTGGATATGTGGAATGCTCTGCCCCAGAAGGTAGTGGAGGCCAAGTCTGTGGATGCATTCAAGAGAGAGTTAGATAGAGCTCTTATAGATAATGGGGTCAAGGGATATGGGGAGAGGGCAGGAACGGGGTACTGATTGTGTATGATCAGCCATGATCACAGTGAATGGTGGTGCTGGCTAGAAGGGCCAAATGGCCTACTCCTGCACTTACTGTCTATTGTCTATTGATATTGGAGTGATAACTGTGGGCAAATTGGATTCTATGATTCCTTCCATTAAATAGAGGTCCAGAGGAGGTTCACAAAAATGATTCAGGGTATTAAAAGGGCTCATTTATGAGGTGCAATTGAGGCTCTGGGTCGGTACTTTGCAGCAGTCTAGAATGAGGGGAGATCTTTTTGAAACCTATTGAATTTTGAAGGGCCTCGACAAAGTGGATATGATAGGATGTTTCCTAGAGAGGAGGAATCTGTGACTAGAAGGCACAGCATCAGAATAGAAGGATATCTCTTTAGAATAGAAATGAGGAGGAATTTCTTTAACGAGAAGGTGGTGAATCTGTGGAATTTGTTGCCACAGATGGTTGTGGAAGCCAAATCATTGGGTATATTTAAAGCAGAAATTAATTAGTAAGGTGATCAATGATTATGAAGGGAAGGCAGCAGAATGGAGTTAAAAGGGATAATAAATCAGCCATGATGGAATAGCAGAGCAGACTTGATGGGCAGAATGGCCTAATTTGTTCCTTTGTCTTATCTGCAAGTATTTTTGGATTTTAAGTCGGCAAAATAAACTGCCCTGTAAAGTGAAGTTTTTTAACTTCAACGTGGCAATGGTTTCACTCGGGCTGACCAGAATTAAAATGGGTCAGTAGCTCTGTGAGCAAGACAGTGACAGCTGAACTCTGTGGAATGATTAGCCACCTCAGTTTTCACATCTGCTGCTGCTAATTACTTGTGGGGCTCAGATTTAACACTGCATCATTGATTTACCAACTGACCAAGCAATGCAAACAGCATAACAGGTAAAATGGACAAATGCTTTGTTATATTTCTTTACTATGCTCCACTCACAGGAGTCAAGGATCAAACATTTACATTTACAAGCATTTTAGGAATTTGCTATGGTGTGTTGGCATGGCATGCAACAAAAAAACAACATTCAACAATTCCAAAGAGAAAAGAAATATGTAAAAAAAAGTTAGAGTTTAAAGCACAGATATGGAATAAAATGTGCATAAATACATAAACACCAGCATGTATTTACAGTGTAAACAGCATTATAAAAAAGAGCTTTAAAGTGTTTACAGTGCAGTGCAGTGACTGATGGGGGCTGATCAGAAAGGTTGATCAGATTAACTGCCTGTGGGAATAAACTATTAACAGGACATGAAGTTTTTGTTTTAATTGCCCAATGATGCTTTCCAGAAGGGAGCATTTGGAAAAGTCAGTTTGCTATGTGGATGGTGTCTGCAATGAGTTTTTCCTGCCTACCTCGCTGTCCTGGATACATACAAGCCATGCAGTCATGGCAGAAATTGCCTGATTCGTTGAGTATTTCACATATTTTCTGTTTTCATAAATTAATTGATTTTGATGAAGTTCATTATCTAGAAATCATATATTAAGTACTATATATTACATCACACATAATGCCTTTTGTCATATATTGAAGCTGAGGCTTTATAAGGAATTGGTCAGACTACACTTGAAGTCTTGTGAGCAACTTTTGAAGAAATTAAATCTAAGAAAGGAGATGCTGGCATTTTGGGGAGTGAGAGGAGGTTCACGGGAAATGAAAGGGTCAAAGTATAAGGACTGTTTGATTGCTGTGCACCTGTACTCGCTAGAGTTGAGAAGAATGAGGGGGAAGTCTCATTGAAACCTATTGAATATTGAAAGGACCAGATACAGTGGATGTGGAGAGTATGTTTCCTGTAGATGGTGAGCGTAGGGTCAGAGGGCAAAACCTCAGAATAGAGAGATGTCCATTTAGAACAGATGAGGAGGAATTTCATTAGCCAGAGGGTAATAAATCTGCAGAATTTATTGACATAGATAGTTTGTGGAAGCTAAGTCATTGCGTATATTTAAAGTAGAGGTTGATAGGCTCTTGATTAGTAAGGGTGTCAAAAATTCCGGGTAGAAGGCAGAAGAAAGGTGTTGAGAGGGATAATAAATTAGCCATGATGGAATGGTGGAGCAGACTCGATAGGCCAATATCTATTCTTACTTCTTATGGTCTTGTATACCTGTGTTTGGGGGATGCATCACAGTGAAATGGTAGAGAGCAAATATGTTGGAAAGTAGATCAGAAGGACTGTGGGGCTAGACTACTGTAGAGAGTAGATTTAAGTGAGGTGATAGAGATCAGTATATGCTGGAGAGGGTATCTGAGTATGCTGGGGTGGGATGTGATCATTATTGGTTGAACTTGAAATTGGTGTGTAGTGGGAAAGGGATTAAAGTGTGCAGGGAGAAGATCAGAGTGGACAGGAGAAGATCAGTGTGTGCTCTGCTGGGGGCGAGAATAGCATGTGCCAGGAAGGGATCCGTGTGTGATGAGAAGGGGGGGGGGCAGATTGGACTATGAGGGGACTAGGATATTCAACAGAAGAGATCGGGGGGAGTAAAGTGTGTTGGAGAGATGATGCGAGTGTGCTGGGCTTGGTATGTGTTAATTTAACGATCAACCTGTGCACGGGAGGTGGAAAATTGGAGTGTGCTGGATGAAGTGGAATTAGAGTAGCTTGTTAAAAATGTTAAGGGTACATTAAACTTAATTAAGTCATCCTGGAAAAAACCTGCCCCTGCTGGACCTCCTGTGAGCACTTATGGATACCATGGTAGCGTTGCAGTTAGTTCGTGCCATTACAGCTCAAGGCTTTGGAGTTTGGAGTTCAATTCCAACGACATCTACAAGGGATTTGTCTGACTTCCCTACGAACGTGTAAGAATTTTCTTGGTGCTCCAGTTTCCTCCCACATTCCAAAAACAAACTTAGAAGGTTAAATAACTATTGTAAAATGCCCTGTGATTAGGTTAGGTTTAAATAACTGGGTTGCTAGGTGATGCAGCTCAGTAGACTGGAAGGGCCTCTTCCACACTGTATCTCTAAATAAACATACTGTAAGTGAAAATAACTGAATTATTACACTTCAGAATAGAATTACTGGGCATTTCACTTCTTTCATTGAAATCTCTATCAGCTTGTGACTGGAAATATTTGGCAATTTATGTTGATCATATTTCTGTAAATATCACTTAGTTTAGAAATTTCTACCCAACATATCACCTCATTGTTTTCCACAAAGTTACTTTAGCAGCAATAAAATCATATTGGTGCAGTCAGAAACAGCAAATCTTTAATTTTAAAAGCTTTTTTTTTCATTCGACTTTGAGCTACCCTTCCACATGTGTGTGCAGAGGTTCTCACATCGTTGATCAATCGTTGACAAATGATGGCCTTGAAGACACAATTGCAGAATGTTGCTGTGGTTAAACAATGATGCTACCACATTATTTTCGCTGCAGAAATGAATGTTCAAATTTCAAGATTAAATCAATCATAAAGATTTAAAGATTAGGAAGGAGATCAATATCAGAGAACAAGCAATTAACTTTGCTCCCAATCGAATTCTGAGTTTCATTTTTATTGGGTAAACAAGAAACAGACCTTATTTATGGTGAGCCTTATGTTACAGTGAACAATATGTATCTGTTGCTTTTGCTATCTTCACAGTTGTTTCAAGGGAGAATGTTGAAATCCATTGCCTGCTTGTCAATAAGACCGACGATGACATATTATTAAAGTGAACCTTTATTCTGGTGGTTGTACTACTTCTCTGAGCCAATCCCAAACATTGGCAATGTGCACCCAGAATTCATTTAGTTGGTGACACAAGGGACTGCAGATACTGGAACCTGAGGCAATACCCAAACTGCTGGAAGAACTTAACAGGTTAGGCAGCATCCATGGAGAGAAATTTACAGTTGATGTTTCAGATTGAGACCCTTCATCTGGATTGAAATGAGGAGAAGAGATAAGTAGTATGAAAAGGTGGAGGAAAGGGGTTGAGCAAGAGCTTGTAGGTGATAGGTAGATCCAGGAGGAGGGCCAACATGACATGCCTACAACTGACTAACTCTAACCCTTTGGAATGTAGAGGAAACCAGAGCACTGGGAGGAAAACTAAGTGGTCACAGCCAAAGTGTACAAACTCCTTACAGACAGTAGAGGGAATTGGACCCGACTGGTGGTCGCAGAGTCTGTAAAGTGATGCACTACCCATAATGCTGCCTCACTGCTAAGGGAAAATATAGTGAAATATTGGAAGAAAGACAACAATAGCTGAGCTTTCTCATATTTAAGTAAAACCTGATGTCCTAGCTCACTCTGCAGAGTAAGTTAAAGTTGTGGAAGAAAATATGTTTGGATTTGGTTCACCTGCAAATTTGAATTACTATGCTGGTTCTTTAAAGACTGGGTGGCCTCCATCGTTCAGGGTCGACCATGGATATTGTGTCCTTGCTGTTTAGATACGCAAGCCTGAGAAGTACAATATGGAAAGTAACTATTGCCCATTTAGCAGGCTCTACCTTTCCATGCATCTGATGAATCGAAAGGAACTGCAGAGGCCGATATAGTTTGGTACCAGCAGCGTCACAGGGTTACCAGTCAGCATTGAGCTCAATTTAGGACTGCCTTAGGGGCTCCAGCTCCGGATCTTTCCCTCAGGGTTTACTCCCAAAGCCTTCCCTATAAGTGGGAGTTGCCGCAAGGCAGTGGACGTTTGAGATCAGAGTTTTCCTACTCATAGATGAGCTGACAAGCATGGATAATGAGCCCAATCTGCCCAAAGCGACTGGTTTTAAGATGGCAAAAACCCACCTTTGCCCCTTATCCTGTCAGCAGAAACAGTTCTGCCAGGCTTAATAGATAAACCATATGTAAATGCCAGGATCCTCACTTGGTTGTCAGAGGCTATTTGAGGCGCACAATTGTTGGGAGCATTTAATAGGTAGAGGGAGCTTATCCCCATTATCAAGCCTGGTTATAACAACCTTAAAAAACTGCTTTAGTACATTTGTTAAAATAGCAGGTGACAACATTCAATTGTAGTAGATCTCCAGTTAATCCTTCCCTAATAATAATTACTTCAGAGTGTCTTTTGGTTTCACCACCGGTATGCATTTGCTGAATCAGTGGTAGGCATGACCACGTACCTGAGTGATGCCCTTCCCAGAACAATTAGCACTAAAAAATGGTGCAAATGCTTGCGAGATTCCCAGTAGCTGGTTCATCATTAAAGTGTGCATTTTTTAAGCATGGAATTTTGAGATAACATCCCACTCAGAGTTCAAGCTTCCGAGGTAGTTTACCAGCACTGTAAGGGCAATACTGAAGCAATAAACAGAAGTGATTCTGTTGTGACACAACATCACTTTAGTGAAAATTAAATCATTTCTATTGCATACACCAAGAGGAAATCCTTTTGTATTACCTATAAGAGGATTAAACTATGACATTGTGGTGAGTCTAAATACTCCTAATAGTACTTGCTACTTAAAATCAATCTCAAAGCTGATTAATTAGAGCTCACTTTATTTTAACTGGGTATTGTATGAATGTTGTTTCTTGTGTAACTGAATTAATTGAATAGTTCATGAACAATAAACCTTACTCATATCAGGATTAATAGTGCTTTAAAATATTGAGATTTCATTTAGCATTTAACTATATGCATGTTATTAAAATAATGCCAACTGAGATGAGTAGAAACATTTAAGATTGGGATGATCAGTTTGTTGTCAGATATCATCCAAACTTATTTATGTTTAATGAGCTGCAGAATTGCTGTTTGACATGTCAAGTAATAATGCTGTGAACCATGAATGAATATTTGCTGTCAATGCACTGTAGGTAAATAAAAATTGCCTCTGATTTCCTGTGTTCTCGGAGCTGAAGAACTTGGTTGCTTCGGCTTACCTAGCTGAAGAATTCTTCGGCCCAGATCACATGATTAGCAAAGGACGAGTGCATAAGCAACACAATCTTTTGTGTTGATGAGTGCATAAAATAGTTTAATTTTAACTGCATAAACACAAGAAATCCTACAGATGCTGGAAATCCAGAGCAACACACACACAAAATGATTATATATATTTTATATATACAGTATAAAACTTTGAGATGAGTCTGCTTGCAGGCAGCCACGAATCAAAGAAACACAATAGAACGAGTTGAAAGAAAAAGCCCACACAACAAGTCCATCAAGCACCCAATGTGTGGAAAAAGTACAAGCTGTGCATGCAATGAAAAGTAAACAAATAACATTAACCACCGAGTCCCAAAAAGTGAGTTCTCAGTGCTGCAGCAATGAGTCCTCAGCACTTTGGTGATGGCTGCAGGCCACAGCCGCAGAGTTAGTTCCCCGCAGAAGTGCACTGATCAATAATACGCAAATAGTAAACAAAAGATGTAAACAAAAATCACAAGGAATCTGAGCTGCAGAGTCCCCGAAGCAAGTCCACAACTGCGGATTGTGTTCAGAGCTGAGGCAGAAGCCCAATGGCTGTAGGGCAACAACTGCTCGCAAACCCAGTGGCACGGGACCCAAGACTTCTGCACCTTTCACCCACTGGCAGCAGTAAGAGACTCTGGTCAAACGCGGGCAGACAGCGCTGAACACCTGTTTGTTTTCCGTTCTTGTCTTCAGCAATTTTAACCTTGCTCGACCCCTTAATTGGCACAGAGCAATGGAGCCTATGACAGATTCACGTTCCACCATAAGGAATCAACACAAAAGCTCATCCCTGCTGGATCGACTAAAAGATCACAGAAGCAGCAGATTATTCAGTCAGCCCAGAAAGTTGTTCTGGAAAGGGAAACTACAGGCTGCAATCAATCAGAGTTCAGCAAAACAAGAAGTATATTTAGAAGAAGAAGAATATTCAGTAGTTTTGTAAGCTATCTGCAAGATGGTCACTGGCACCATCCTGCCAGAATGTTTTGTTTGTCATGTTGGAGTATTAGGCTTGTTAAATGTATTTTTTCATAAATTCTATTGTATTACTTTAGCTTCCTGTAAATGACTGCAAGAAAAAGAATCTCAAGGTAACATATATGCACTTTGATAATAAATTTGCTTTGAACTTTGATTTATTTGAAAGATTCTGCAGTTGAGGGACTTCAGTTCCATAAACTGGAGAATCTGAGGCCAAAAAAAAAACCAAAGTGCTGAAAGAATTCAAGTGGCAAAGTGATGGTTGATGTTTTGATCTGAGTACCTGCAGTGAGTTGTAGACGGAGCTCAAGCACATCATAACAACGAATCTTCCTTCCATGAATTCTGTCTACACTCTGGCTTCCTCAGAAAAGCAGCCATCATAATCAGGGACCCCAGCCTTATAATCACAAGACATTCTGTAGGTGCTGGAAATCCAGAGTAACACGTCCAAAATGCAGGAGGAATTCAACAGGTCAGGCATCATCACATTAAACAGTCGACGTTTTAGGGTGAGACTCTTCATCAGGACTGGAAAGGAAGGGTAAGATGCCAGAATAACAAGTTGGGAGAGGGCAAGCAGAATGAGCTAGAAACTGATAGGTGAACCCAGTGGGTGGAGAATGGTAATGAAGTATGAAGCTGAACGGTGATAGGTGGAAAATACAAAGGACCGGAGAAGAAGAATCCTTATAGGAGGAGAGTGGACTATAGGATAAGGGGAAGGAAGAGGTGGACCAAGAGGGAGGTGAACAGCAGGTGAGGAGGTAAGAGGCCAGGATGGAGAACAGAAGAAGAGGGAAGGGGTGGAAAAATATTTCTGGAAGGAGAAATTGTTGTTCATGGCATCAGCTTGGAGGTTATCTAGATGAAATACAGATGTTGCTCCTTCACTCTGAGAGTGGCCTCATCATGGCAGAAGAGCAGGCCATGGACAGGCATGACAAAATGGAAATGGGGATAGGAATTAAAATGGTTGGCCACCAGGAAATTCTGCTTTTTATAGATGTCGTGGAGGTGCTCTGCAAAGAGCCCGTGTAGTTTGCCTGGGTTTCACCGATGTAGACGAGGCTGCATCAGGAGCACCAGATGCAGTAGATGAACCCAACAGATTCATAGATCTTTTAATTATGCCTTCTCATATTAGTCACTGCAGCCATGGGAAAAAGGAGGGGGCTATCCATTCTATCCATGCCTCTTATTATATACAATTTTATCAAGTCACCTCACATCCTTCTTCAACAAGAAAAGTCCTAGCTCACTTAACCTTCCCTCATAAGACATGATCTCTAATCCAGGCTGCTTCTTGGTAAATCCCTTTTGCTCAGTCTCTAAAGCCTCCACATCCTTCCTATAATGAGGTGAATTGTCTGAACACAACTCTCCAAGTGTGGTCTAACAAGCATTTTATACAATTGAAATTTAACCTCACAGTTCTTGGACTCAGCCCCTCGAATAATAAGGTAACATAGCATATGCCTTCATAACCACTCATACAACTTATACAGCAATTTTGAGGGATCAATGGACATGGACACGTGAACCACAAGATCCCTCTGCTCCTCCTCATGTCTAAGAATACTGCCATTAACCTTGCACTTCACATTTTTCTGGATTTAACTGTTTCTACCAATTGTCAGCCCAGCTATCCATCCCATTGTAATCTATGACAATCTTCTACACTATGCACAATACTACCAACCTTCGTTTTATCTGTTTAGAATCTAGAATGCCGTACTGGTGGTGTGTGGGCTGTTGGTGGGCATGGTTGTAGTGAAGAAACAATCAATAAGGAATTCAGAAGATAAGGACTTCAATGTGAAAAAGTACTGAAGTACAGCACAGGAATGCAGTGAAAATTCATCTGTGGCAGCTTGCTCTAAATGGCTGGCCATCTTTTTTAATTATTTTACGGGTACTGAGGTACAATGAAAAATAATGTATTTCACTGCCATCCATATAGATGATTGAACAACACTACATTGAGTAGTACAGAGGGAAAGCAATAACCTACCATCACAGGAGACTGTATTGGATCTCTTCCTGTTTACCCTGTATACCTCTGACTTTAGATGCAATACTGAGTCATATTATCTGCAGAAATTCTCTGATAACTCAGCAATAGTTGGACATATAAAGGGAGGACAGGAGGATGAATACAGGGTCCTGGTGGAGGACTTTTTCAAATGGTGGAAGCTGAATCACCTGCAGCTCAATAGTATCAAGACAAAGGAGATGGTGATGGACTTTAGAAAGACGAAATCTGCATTGCTCCCTATTACTACTGATGGTGAGGAAGTGGATATGGTAAGGACGTACAGGTACCTGGGGTGCACCTGGATGACAGAGTTGAGTAGAGCACCAACACAGAGGCTGTGTACAAGAAGGGCCAGAGTCGCCTCTACTTCCTGAGGAGACTGAGGTCCTTTGGAGTATGCAGGCTTCTCCTTCACATGATCTACCACTCTGCGGTTGCCAGTACAATCTCCTATGCAGTGGTGTGCTGAGGCAATGGCATCAATGTGGGTAATGCCAACAGGCTCAATAAACTGCTTAGAAAGGCTGGCTCTGTTATAGGAGTCAAACTGGACTTATTGGAAGCTGTGGTCGTACAAAGGACCCTATGGAAGATCCTAACAATTCTGAACACTGTTTCTCACCCTCTTCATGCCACCTTGGAAGAACAGAGGAGGACTTTTAGTGATAGACTAAGACAACTTTGCTGCTACAAAGAGCACTATAGAAGGTCATTCCTATCCTCAGACATTCAGTATTATAATGAGTCAAGCTATAACTAGGTAAATGATGTTAGACTTTGTGGTAACTCATTTTTATTCTTTATACTTCTCTTCTAATAATTATATTTGTGCACTTGTAATTCCATTGTGACACTGTAATTCCTTTGGGATCAATAAAGTATCTATCTATCTGTCTATCTATCTATCTATCTATCTATCCAACAGAATGCAGAATAAAGTGTTTCATTGCAGAAAAAGCGTAGTGTAACCAATCCATAATGTACATGGTCATAATGAGAAAGACTGCAATGTCAAGAGTTCACCTTATTATACAAGATGTCTGTTCAATAGTCTTACAACAGTGAGATGGAAGCTCTTCTTGAGCCTGGTGGTACATGTTTTCAGGCTTCTGTATTTCCGCCTGATGGGAGAGGGTAGAGGAGAGAATGTTGAGGGCGGGAGGCTCTTTGATTATGTTGACTCTGTTTCCAAAGGAGGAAGAAGTGTACACAGAGACCATGAAAGAGAGTGTAGATTTTTTTTAATATACTGAGCCATGTATAGAACTTTCTTGTGGCTTTGGGCAGATCATTTGCTAAACCAAACTGTGATGCATCCTGTTAACCTCTCACTGTTCAATTTCATTAAAATAAAAGGGACAATTTCACCCTGAACTCTTAGAAAATATGGGCATGTCCTGGCAGAAGAGACAGTAGCAAGAATATTCAAGGTGCAAGTATTGTGAATTAAATAATGTGATAACCCTGCATTTCTATAACCTTTTTCATTGGTTTGTGCCTCAAATTGTTTAATAGTCAATGAAATATCTATGAAGTGTTAATATTGCACCCACTACACATTTAAATAAAAATATGAATATAGATTAAAAATTAAAATTGCCTATTTTACTTTATAAAATTTAATTGGATTATTATTTGCTAATAGATTATATAGGCAAAAGTCAAAGTCCTTGAAACATAAGGACACTACAAAAGCAAAGGGCAAGGTCTCGCTGATCTACTTAAAACCTAGCTGCCATAATGCTATTCACATCATACTTTTTCCAATAGCGGTACAGATCAGGATTGTACATTAATCTTAACTCTGTTCTGGCAGTCTTAGCTAAGTACTTCAATCTGCAGATACTTAAGTTCCATCGTGGAGGGATTGGATTACTGGACAAGCAGCCAAGGTTCTGGATCACTAATCCAGGGATGTGAGTTGAAATCCCTTCATGGTACCCAGGAATAGAAATTCAAAGGATTAAATTTTTAAAAACTGGGAATTAAAGATAAAACATTTCAATGAAGGAATAGAAACCACAATTAGTGCATTGTAATAAAACCCATTCATAATAATATTGACCTTCAGAAAAGAAATACGCCATCCTGAGCTGTTCTGGCCCATGTGTGACTCTAGACACATATATTAAATTTTAAAGGTCTTTAGGGGAGGACAATAGAGTCATAGAGTCACAGACAAAAACACCATAGAAACAGGCCCTTCTTCCTACACCTCGACCAAAGCCCTCCGTACCCTTCCATCCATGTACCAATCCAAATTTCTCTTAAATGTTGAAATTGAAGGCGCAGCCACCACTCCCCACTCTCACCACCCTCTGAGTGAAGATCATGGATCCATTAAATATTTTGCTTTTCACACGTAACTCATGACCTCCAGTTGTTGACTTACCCAATCTCAATGGAAAAACCCTGCTTGCATTTACCCTATCTATACTCCTCATAATTTTGTATAGCTTCAGAATAAAGTTCTATCAAAGCCATTTAAATTCAGCTGAAAAGCACATGGAGATTTTGAGAGGAAAACTCTCCCACGATATCCCTTGAAGATAGCACCCAAACTAATAGTCATGTGGAATTAGTGATAGGGAGATTACAACTGCCCTCTGAGTAGTTGTACTTGCTGAGCTTCAGCTGTATTGCAGAATACTTGAAGTGCTTAACTTTGGTTTCTGCAATACTATGGCTGAGCTCTCTCAATGTTTATGAAAGGTGTGCACATATAAAATGAGAATAAAAGGTTAGCTTTATTTGTCACATGCACATCGAAAAATACAGTGGGAAGTGTTGTTTGCGTGGTTGTGCTGGGCAGCCGAAGCCTGCAGTGTCAACACCCTTCTGGCGCCAACATACCTTGCCCACGTTCCCACAATTCACTAACCTTAATCCATATGTCTTTGGAACGTGGGAGGAAACCCATGCGGTCAAGGTCAGAGACAGTGACAGGAATCGAACATGGTGCTATAATAGCATTACTGTAACTGCGACACTGCTGTGCCAACCTGAGGAATTAGGAATCTCTGCCATGAACATTTTTTTGGAAAAATAAGTTGCTTACGAATGTTCCTTAGCCACCTGATTGAGTGATTCCAAATTATTTGACCAGGTTTCTGTATCCACCAGGCAATCAGAGCAAGCATATGAATCAACTTCACCCTTTGCTGGCCTGGCTGGCGTGAGACAATTCATCATCACCACGAGTTTAAAAGATGACTATTTCCCGAATTTTTCACCTGCCCTCATAAAATACAGCATTAGAAGTGAAATAACTACTTGGCAAGTGGCATATCAGAGCTATTGAGAAGAGGAAGGAAGTTTGCATCCAGTGGGGGCGACTCAGAATTGGCTAGCAAGGAATTGATGAGAAGCCACAAATTCAGAAATGTGAGAAGCTGGGAGAGGAATAGCCTTGCCCTTGTGAGTTCTAACAGCATAATGACAACTAGTGGGCGATTACAAAGCAGGTGTATCTGGAATCTTTAGCAGGAGTACAAGATAAGCTCATCTATATTGAACACAGCATGGCTCCATATTGTGGGTGACGTGATTATTGCCGTTCTGCAATGTTAAATTTCAAATGAATTTTTGGAATCCAGAGTCTTTCATCACCTCAGTGGCCTAGAGGTACACATTTCATTGGCTGTGCTGTATTCAGTATTTAAATGACCCAACTGAGGTCAGCAGTGGGATTGCAGATTGCCACCAAAATGCATGTTTTATTTATGACTCACACTGGGGTTGTGAGGATTAGAGTAATCTTTTCAAAGCTGACAGAATTTCAGAAGCTAAATCAAAAATATAACAAGATTATTGCAGTATCAGGTTATTCTATGAATACCAGTTGTTATTCTGGCTGTTCAGGAGAATGATATTTAGCTATCACCTTTTGCAGAAAAAAATAATCCTGGCTTTTGCTGAAGGAACAAAGAGATCAGTTAAAATCAGTGTTGAAACTTGAAGAGGTGAGGAATGGGGTGACCTTAACAATACCTTAACAATTACAATTCTGTGGCAATTAGGATTAAATGACATATGAAGAACAATGAAATGAAAGTTCAGAACTTTCAAGGACTCGACAGTTTATGTTATTCAGTATTATGATTTATTATCATCATTATTGTTGGATTTTCTTTTTTTATTTGCAGAGTTTGTCTTTCTTTGCACAGTAGTTGCTTGTCTGTCTTTGTGTGTAATACTTCACTGATTCTATTTTATTTCTTTATTCTATTGTGCATGCCTGATAGAAAGTAAATAGTATATGGTGCCATACATGCTTTGATAATAAGTTTACCTTGAATACCTTAAAGAACAGCATGGTTCATTGAAAGGAGAAGTACACCCATTGGCGTCAAGTATTTAGTGTCAATTTCTAACTGTTCTTGAAAAGGGTGGGTAAATTGTTTTCCTAAAGTGCTGCAGTCCTTGGCAAAGGTGCTACAACTTTCCTGTGTAAGGAACTTCCAAATTAGCCTGGTGAGTGAGATAGAGGGAAATTGCACCTGTATCACCATGCATAAATGTCAATTGTATCACCCAAGGATCAGAAATGTAAGGGTTTACATATCGGGACGGTTTGAACAGACTCTCTGTTCTATTGAGAGAGAAAAAATTGAGTGGTGAACTTATAGAGTTCTTTAGCCTCATGAAAGGTTTGGATAAAATGGATATTGAAAACAAATGTTTCTAATTGTGTGGAAGAACAAAACTAGCAGCCATTAAGTTACCAGCATGGAATTCAGAAGAAACTGCTTTCCACAAGGAATGATGGAAATGCAGAATTCACTCTTGAAGGGAGAGTTTCAAGTGAAACGTATAGGTGCATTTAAGGGAATACTGGGCAAGCCAGTGAGGGAGAAAGCAAATCGATGGACTGTGCAAATAGATTTCAGTGAAGGAATACAGTAAGAGGTGGGTGGCTCATGTATACTGGATCGAACAAATATCTAGTATCTGTGTTGTATATTCTACATAGTCCTACAGTCAGTTCTGTGGATGCCACATACTGCATTCATGGTGCACTGTGAGGAAGAGGGAGTATATCATGAACACAAGGGATTCTGCTGATGCTGGAAATCCAGAGTAACATACACTAAATGCTGGAGGAACTCTGCAGGTGAGATGGCATCTATGGAAAGGAATAAACAATCAACATTTCAGGTTCAGGCACTTCATCAGAACTCAGATGATTCAGTGTCCTGATGAAGGATCTCAACCTGAAATATTGACCAAAATTCCCCTCCATAGATGCTGCCTGACCCACTGAATTCCTCCAGCATTTTGTGTGTGCTGCTAGGAAGAGGGAACATTTATGTTGTCACTGTGGACCGTTGCTACACAGCAAACTTTCAGATGTTATGCAGCTCATGTTTCCAATCTCATTCCAAATCTTCAAACATCCAAGTATAAAATCACTCTCATCCAAGCATGAATGTGTTATGTTTGAGATTTTACACTTCAAAGTGTCAGCAGCATACAAGAATGGGGAAAGAAAGGCTGCTATTTCATATTTATGTTTCTTGTATTTGTTGCTTCTAAGCACTTAAAGGGGACAAGCCATCAAATATACATCCCACCTTCAGAGTGGAATAAAATATTGTGCATGAAGTGTGCGTGATCTGCTTGCTTCTATGAGCAGTACATCATGCGGATGTGCCATGAGAAGTGTGATTCTAAACCTACAAGATTAGAAACATGAAAAGTGCTGTAAATCACAATATCCAGGTAGCATGACTTAATTTTAACCTTGTGATTCTAGGAAATTAAAGTCTGCTGAAGTTTTGCCCAGTTTTCATCTTGTGTGTGATAAAAAATACATTTGGTTTTATTAATCTTGCCAGCTGCCAATACCTTTGTAACACCATCCCTTCTTCATTTTTACATGCTCTTTGGGCTCACTGCACAATATTGTTGCATCCTCCTTCAGTCTCTGTTTGCAGAAGAAAGAGAAATAGGAATTTTCTATTGTCAAAGAGAAAGAGAAAATATTGGAGTGAATAGATCTTTGTATTCTAATAACATAGCTCAAGTCCAATGTTATTTTTACAACAGACAGGCCTTATGTTAATAAATTACCATACTGTACATTAACACAAGAGACTCTGTAGATGCTGGAAATCTAGAGGAACGCACACAAAATGCTGAAGGAACTCTATAGATCAAGCAGTAACTATGGAGAGGAATAAAATGATGGGTAGGAGCCATATACTTCTTCTCCCTATTATCACACAGCTTCTCACGGAATTCCACCCCCCCCCCCCCACCACCAGCACCACCACCCACCTATCTTCCCACTCAGCTACCTCACCTATCATGTGCTAGCTGGTACTCTTTCCCCTCCTCCCACCTTTTTATTCTGTTTTTTTTTCCCATTCCCTTCTTGGCCCAAAATATTGACTGTTTATTCCGCTCCATAGATGCTGAGTTACTCCAGCATTCTGCATGTGCTGCTTATCATGTGTTAATCAATGTTCCAATAACATTGCTCGAATGATAAGAGAATTGTGATATTTTAAGAGATTTTTGTAAGAATGCTTTGATCTATGTTTTGCTTTGTAGATGAAACTCCATTTGATAGTTTTTAGTTATAACAGAGCAGATAAATGGTCCCAGTTCCCCCAGTTATATGTGAACAGTTTTAACTGATTGAACAAGTATCCTTTTTGTTCAATATTCCTTTTACACTCATTGCTTGCTATGAGAGGTCTGAAAAATTATGCCCATCCAGAAATGATCAACTGAGCAAAGCTCCATCAGCCTGTATATGGTGCTTAGGGCTTCCAAATTAAATCAGTGGCGTGCTGGAATCCCTGCTGGGCTGGGGACTGGCCGCTGCAGGCCAGCTCTCACATCCATGCTGCTCTTCAGTGTTCAATCCCTGGAAGACAAACTGGATTGCCTTTGTCTGCAACTGTAGGAGATGAGGAACTACAGCAGACTAGTTATTGCAGAAACATGCTCCAGGACCAACATCCCATGCACCATCAATCTTCAGGCCGCATGACTCAATGTTATGTTAATATTATATTGCGACTGCATGTGCTATTGTAACTATACGTGCCCTGTGCTGTGTTTATGATTCCACATACTGTGTTTTGAACCTTACCCTGTAAGAATGCTATTTTCTTTATCAGAATACATGTATGGTTCAATTAACTTGAAAAATCATTTTTATTTCAAGGGGAGATCATTCAGAATATCCAAATATTCTGTTATAGAGAAAGAATTTTTGTGATGTGCATTTAATTCAAATTGTTTGTAAGATAACAGTTCTTTTATTTATCTTCAGATTTTGTGACATTTCTCAATTACTTTGTTTGACCTTTAGTCTATTCTGCTGCTGAAACCTTTTCTAATCTGGAGGGTTTGAATTCCCTGCTGTTCTTGTTGTTTATATCCTTTGATTAATACCGAACTCTGTGGGCCTGGAGCCACTCCAGCACATCATCAGTGGTCACATCAGCTCTGTTCATGCCGTAAGATAGCCAGAGACGGACAAGGTTGATATCACAGACCCATTTAAGGCTGTGTTTTCTCTGTTCTGCACTTCCAGTTGGTCTGATGTTAAGGCATGAATTCTTATCCCTTTTCACAGTCCATAAAACTGAGGAAAACATCTAATCATGCCTTCGACAGTTTCAAGAGTTCGATGATCTCTTTCACCTCAGCTGCTCTGCTAATCTTATTTTTCAACCAGCTGAAATAATTGATTTTTTCCGTTGGATGGACCTATTGCAATGATGGGTGGCAGCTCATTTAGTGAGGCAGTTCAAGATCCGATGCTCATACTGAAAGAGAAGTCACATGTCTGCAGTACAAAGGCTTTCCAGTATTTGCACTTTGCCTTTTGTCTGTAACCTGGAGCAAGATCTGAAGATCTTAGCTTCTTCATGCTCACAACAATCTGTTGCTGCAGTAGTGTTCATTTTTATATCAGGTCAAAAAAAGGTCAAAACTACCAGAGGAACATTTTGGAGCACATTTTTTTGTAAAAGGAGTAAAGAGTTTAAAATTTTGCGGTGCATACGTATATCAGAAGTAACATGCCAAACTATTGAAAAAAAGTCACAAGCATTAATATGCAAATAACCAGGTCAAATCATAAAAGTTCAAAAGAATTTTGTTCTTCACCCAATTTTCACCCATTTTACCTTTAAATTCCTGGTTTTGAACTGCAATTTGTCTCACAATGCCCTTGAAGGTAGGTCTGGAAGTAACTCAGCATTCCTTTTCCCAGCTGGGATATCCACAGTGATTCAGTTTTGCTCATTTGGCATATAATTCACCATAATATTAACAGGGATGCAGTTTAAAGGGCACAAAGTTCCTGAACTGTCTATGTACCAAGCCCATCAAGATAATGCTGGGGATAACTCTGGATTTAGGAACTGGACAGATAGATGAGATATCAATGGGGCATTTATGGAATAGATTTAGTGTCAAAGAGTATAGAACTATGGAACACAGAAATGGCCCTTCAAGCCATCTTGTCCATGCCGATAATGATGCCTACATTAGGCATCATTCCCTCTACTCCTTTTCCATCCAAGTACCTGTCCAAATGTATTTTAAACATTGTAATTGTGTCTACTTCTGCACCTCCTCTGAAAGTTAACTCCATTTAACCATCAAACTCTCTGAGAAAACTTGTCCCTCAGATCTCCTTTGAATTTCTTCCTTCCCACCATAAACCTCTTTCCTCGAGTTTCCTACCTTGTGGAGAAAAAGTCTCTATCCATGTTTCTCAATAACCAGGGCAAACTGTGTGTAACAGTGCAGTGGGAAAATAAGACCATAGGATGTAGGAGGAGAATAAAGCCATTCAGCCCATTGAGTCTGCTCCACCATTCCATCATGGCTGATCCCAGATCCCACTCAACCCATACACCTGCCTTCTCACCATTATTGGAATTCATTCTAAGGGACAACAAAACATACCTTCAGTAAGATTCAAGTTGATCAAGGACTATCTAGGAAAGTTATATGTAACTAACTTAACTGAGATTTTTGAGGAATTTATCAGGAATGTTAATGAAGATGGCATAGTCCATCTGGATTTCACAGTGCATTTATTGAGATCCAACATGCAAAGCTGGTCAAAAAAAGGGAAGAGTCCATGGAATTCATGGGAGAGTGGGAAATTGAATCAGAAATAGGCTTCATGTCATGATGGAAAGGAATAATAAATAGCAAGTGTCTTTGTCAATGCAGAGCTGTTACCAATGAGATTACACAGAGTTCATTAATTAGGCCCTTACTTTATGTATATTTATTCATATATATTGATGAACTGGAGGGACCTTGGTAAAGAAGTTCGCCAATGATACAAAAATTGGCCTTCTGCTTGACAGTGAAGAGATTGCAGACAGATACAAATGGTCTGAACTATTGGTCAAAAAATGGAATTTAATCTGAATAAATGCAAGCTAACAGATTTGAGGCGATACATGAAAGAAAAGGAGTATACAGATAATGACAGGATGTTGGCTGGTGTGTGAGGGGAGAAATGCATTGAATTGTGAGCCTGGAGATCCTGAAAGGAAACAGGTTAGATCTGGAAAGTGGTTTAAAAGTCATATGAGATGCATCCTTTATTATTTGAGGCATTGAATTTAAGAGTACAGACATTATATTAGTCTCAATTGAAATGCCTAAACAGAATAGATCAATAGAAACAACTGATCTCCCTGAGCAGAAATTTCAAAAACCAGATGCATAGCTTTTTTAAGCATTTAAAAAGTAAAAGTGTTATGGTCTGGTCCGGAGCCTGCATTCCAGGTCTTGATCTGGTCTGCGGACTCCGGACTCCGGGTCTTGCAGCCATCCCTCCTTTCACCCTTGAGCCCAATTAGTCACACCTGTGGATCATCGTGGCTTGTTGGGGCTCAAGGAGGCGCACCTGATCCCCATCGGCTGGCGGTGTATATAGGGGGCTCTGGGATTGCGTGGAATTGGGCTGTCTAGCTTGTTCCTCTGGTGTGGAGTTCCCTTTGTTAAAGATGAGTTTTTTGAGTAAGTCTGGCAGTCACCCTGGACCTAGTTCCCTTCCTATCCCTTGCCTCTGTTGGGCAAGCCTGGCTGGACTGTTGTTGCCTGGTGGGGGAACTCTACCCCTACCTATCTCTTGTTGTTGATGGGTTGTGCCCCACAACCAACCCAGGTGCCCTGTGACCTGCCCAGGCCCCTGTGTTCCTGCCTGGGTGGTCTGGGTCCTGCCTAGGTGCTATGTGGCCCACCCAGAGGTTTCTGCCCCTACCTATCCCTTGCTGCTGATGGGTTGTGCCCTGTAACCTGCCCAGGCCCCTGTGTTCCTGCCTGGGAGGTCCGGGCCCTGCCTAGGAGTTATGCAGCCCGCCCAGTGAACTCTGGGATCCTGCCTTGCCTGAACTCTAAGACTTTCCCAGAACCCCAGAATCACCTTGAATGTCACGTCCCTCACGCACACCACATTCACCACATCTTGTCTATCTTGACTTGGGTCCAGACTCCTGTCCCCTTATGACAAAAAGAGAGTTGAGGGTAGATATAGGACCCATAGAATATGACTCTAGAGATATTGTAATGAGAGATGCAGAGATTGTAGAGGAACTCAATGTATATTTTGTGCCTGTTTTCACAGTGGAAGATATCTGCATTATACCGGACATTCAAGAGTGTCAGCGAAGTGAAGTTTGTGCAGTGAAAATTAGGACTGAGAAAGTGCTCAGGAAGCTTAATAGTCTGAGGGTGGATAAATGTCCTGGACCTGATGGAATGCACCCTTGAGTTCTGAAGGAAGTACTTGGAGAGATTACAGAGGCATTAACAATGATCTTTCAAGAATTGATGGATTCTGGCATTGTAATGGATGACTGGAAAATTGCAAATGTTACTTAAGAAGGATTGGAGGCAGCAGAAAGGAAACTATAGACCTGTTAGCCTGACATCAGTGGTTGGGAAGTTGTTGGAAATGATTGTTAAGGATGAGATTAAAGAGTACCTAGAGGCACATGACAAGCTAGGTCAAAGCCAGCATGTTTCCTGAAAGGAAAATCCAGCCTGACTAACCTACTGCAATTCTTTCAGGAAATTACAAGCAGGGTAGGCAAAGGAGATGCAGTAGATGTGGTGTACTTGGATTTTCAGAAGGCCTGTGACAAAGTGCTGCACATGAAGCTGCTTAGCAAAATAAGAGCCCATGGAACTACAGGGGCGTTACTAGCATGGGTAGAGCATTGACTGATTGGCAGAAAAAAAGAGTGGGAATAAAGGGATCCTATTCTGGCTGGTTGCTAGTTACCAGTGGATTTCCACAGGTTTCAGTGTTAGGACCGCTACTTTTTACAATGAATATCAGTGATTTAGACTATGGTATTAATGGATTTGTGGTTAAATTTACTGGTGACACAAAGATAGGTGGAGGAGCGGGTAGTGTTGAGGAAACAGAGCCTGCAGAGAGACTTGGATAGTTTAGGGGAATGGGCAAAGAAGTGGCAAATTAAATAAAGTGTTGGAAAGTGTATGGTCATGCTCTTTGGTGGAAGAAATAAACAAACAGACTATTATTTAGATAGGGAGAGAATTCAAAATGCAGAGATGTGAAGGGGCTTGTGCAGGATATCCTAAAGGTTAACCTCCATTGAATGCAATGTTGGCATTCATTTCTAGAGGTATAGAATATAAGAGCAGGGATGTGATGTTGAGGCTCTATAAGGCACTCGTGAGACCACACTTGGAGTATTGTGTGCAGTTTTGGGCTCCTTATTTTAGAAAGGATATACTGACATTGGAGAGGGTTCGGAGAAGATTCACAAGAATGATTCCAGGAATGAAAGGGTTACTGTATGAGGAACGCTGGCAGCTCTTGTGCTGTATTCCCTGGAGTTCAGGAGAATGAGGGGGGATCTCATAGAAACATTCTGAATGTTAAAAGGCCTGAACAGATTAGATATGGCAAAGTTATTTCCCATGGTAGGTGAGTCTAGGACAAGAGGGCATGATTTCAGGATTGAAGGACATCTATTTACAACAAATGTGGATAAATTATTTTATTCAGACGGTGGTAAATCTGTGGAATTTGTTGCCACGAGGGACTGTGGAGGCCAGTCAATGGGTGCATTTAAGGCAGAAATATATAGGTTCTTGATTAGCCAGGGCATCAAAGGGTATTAGGGGAGTGGGGATGACTGGAAGAATTGGATCAGCCCCTGATTGAATGGCGTAAATGACTCGATGGGCTAAATGGCCTACAATATACCTTATGGTCTGTCTTACTGAATTGGTGGGCGAATTAGATGAGATGTGGAAGAATGTATTCACTCAGGGTATAAGGTGTGTCAAACTTACTGCCTGAAAAAAAATGAGAAATGCACAAAACCTCTTCACACTCAAAAAGTTCCATGTATACATAGTGTTGATTTCTGCAGTGCAGGGGCATCAGACTAAAAGGAGGAATTCAATTTGCAAATACAACAAATGTTGGAACCGAGACAGAAATAAGTAAATTGCTGGAAGAATTTAGTGGGTCAAGCAGCAAATGCGGAGAGAAAGGGATAGTTGATAATTGTAGACAGAGGTAGCCAGTATATAGAAGTCAGAAGGAGGGGTGAGTCTGCTAGGTGGAAATATAAAAAGAGTGCAGGGAGAGAAAATCGTAGGCAAATTATGCCACATTAGGAATGAGAAGGGGACGATAGAGGCAGAGTGATAGGGGAGGGATAATTGGGCATTATGGCAGGAGAGAAGATAAGGACTGACACACCAGTGCTGGAATGGGACAGGGAGCTCAATGATATGCAACCAAAAGCTGAAGATGACTGTTGTGCAAGGAGCATCTGGGTGAGAGTATCTTTCTCACTACTCCAGGCAGGATAGGCAAAATAGTATCTGACTGTGTTGTAACTTTTCTTTGATACTATGGTGATAAGGTAATTGAGATCTGGCGGACAATTTAGAAAGAACATTGTTTTGAAATGGTCACACATCCATGCTAAGTTCTGGAGCACATTCAAAGATGAGACTTAACATATGGACCAAGACTGATTGTTTACTGGAGCTGGTTCCATTACTATTCGAAGGCAATAAGCAACATTATATCAGCTTTTTCACAGAGCTGAACTTTTGAGCTTAGCATGATTCACAACTTGGCAACTGGTGAAATACTGAGAGGTCTGTCTTGGTAGTCTCCAATCTGGTGGCATGAATCTTTACCTTTCTGTTCCTATGCCCCCCTCCCCTTGTTTCCCATATCCCTGTTACCCCGTTACACATTCTCTTTCCCTTCCCTTGCTTCCATGACCTACCCATCACCTTCACATTCCTCTCTCTGGTCTTACACCTCCTACTCTATAATCCATGGTCCACTGTCCGCTCCTGTCAGATTCCTTCTTCTTCAGCCCTTTGCTTTCCCCTTCTTTCAGAAACAGAATCAGGCAGTTATCTCTGATAAATATTGTGATTTTTTTATTGCTTTGTGGCAGCAGTATTATGTAAGTCATAAATAAGTTACCAAAATAAATAAACAAATTGTACAGAAGAGGAATAACAAGGACCTCTAGAGTCATCTCCCAGCTTCTAAAATTTTCTCTTCTTTTGCACCCACTCTCACCATCCTTTCTTCTCCCTCCCTCCCCCACCACCCTCAATTCACCTATCACCTGCTTCTGTCCTCTTCCTATTCTTTTATTCTGGCTTCTGCCCCCTTCTGAAATGTCAACTCTTCATTTCCCTCCATAGATGCTGCCTGACCACACGACAACTTCCTCCATTGCATTGTTTGTGAATTAATGAAGATAAAACATCTTATCGCCACCTTGCATCACAATCTATATCCTGTTATGTGATGCCACATTGAATAATATTGAGCCCATCAAAGTATTTAGCTTTTCTTTTACTTGCCCCGCATACTTCCTTTTCAAAGCAATGAAATATTCTGAATAGCAATTGTAATAGCAAATGCACATTGAAGATTACAGCTGCTTTTATTTCAGTTTGGGGGCTCATCTTGTAATCTTACTTTTCTCAGCCTCTTTTTGTGACCCAACTGCACAAAGCCCTTACTTCAATGTAGTCAATCACTATGCAGACACACAAAAAAACATGTGGATGTTGGGGAGAAAGGGAGTGGGAGGATGTAAAGGAAACTCAGGATGTAATGGGTAATCCTGTCATGGTTAGAAAGAAATTCAAAACTGTTCCTGTTGTTATTTATTTCACTACTCTGGTTTTCTTTCAACAGAGATTTGAATCAGTAACAACTCGGTAATTCTGGGATTGGTGCCAAGCAACAACCGTAAGTTTATTCTTAATTCTCATTCACTCAGTAAATTGGGGTAGTAGGAGATTGGGAGGGAAGAAAATAGAGGTGGATTTTGTATTATATTCTCCAATTCCATTTCTGTCATGTTTTCTGGCTAAACAAATAATAATTTGGTTAGAAAATTTATTCACATTGTTCATCATAATTAAATTGCTTATTTTGTAAATGAGATTGTTGTAGTTTTATGATTTGGTCTGATATATTTACACAATGGGAAACATTTTCAGATTGCAAATAAAATCTAGAACAATACACTCGGTAGCCAAAGAAATCTCGAATATGATTTGGCGTTTGCCATTGCGGAATGCACCAAGCACTGTCAGTCACAAATGAGGAAGTATTGAAATCTGCATGCCCTTTATTTTTGGATCTCAGCTGGGATAACGGTAAGGGCTTTTGCTTTGGCATTGCCATTCACAAAATATGATACTTCTGTCTTGAGACATATCAAATTAATCCTGCTGAAGAGCATGTAGTCGTATTTAATATCCTAAATATATGATTTTGTCTTGACTGTAATGTCCTTGAGACAATGAACCTGTCACCACTTTGCACATGATAATTGTTTATTTGGAGAAGGTTACAGAGAAGCACCAGATGAATAAGGAATCCTATTTCAGCTTGATGGGTAGTTTTGTGATATTATAGTTGAGGACCTGAGTAATAAAATATTTTCTGCTCCTGCCACTGTAAGAATGATTTGGGAGTGAAGCAAAATTGTAAAACGGTCCGTGCGTGGTGGCGTCAAAAATGTACCGCGGATTTCCAACTTTCATTTTGAAGTGCTTTTAGCTCAGCTGAAGAAATTTTTTCCTCTTTACAGATGAAAAAAAATTCCAAGCCACTAGATTATTTGCTAAAATTTAGTGGCAGTTGCTTTTTAGCAATGATGAAATATAGTTGCCTTTGATCCAAAGCAAAGCTGCTTTGCAACAAGAGCATTGATCCTTTTCAGCCATTTAAGATATCAAAGCTATTGCTGAAACTATAAACTGTCTGCTGTGATACAACTGGGATAGCTATGGATTCTGAAATGATCAAAAATCTTCAGGTTTTTATATCATTGAAGGTGGCGTAAGATTGGATTGTACAAGCAGCATTCACCCTGCATGTCATTTTGCAGACCTTTTTGAAAAATTTTGACCTAGCATGCATGCTTGGGGTCAAGAACACTATCCATCTTCCAGGACATTGCACAAATGGCCATTCTCGAGGTGTGAATCCAAGCAGATTGCATCAGTACGTTAGCAGACAGCAGGTGATAAGCTTGCACTCGTTCACTCAGACGTACATGCTCAAATGTACAGACACAAAGATTTTCTTGGTCAAATGCACATTTCAATATTAGTGGATATTTCCTGTCCACTGTCCTTGTTCCATTTGGACATCAGTAAAATCACACTGTAGACTGGGGATTAAGTCTGCTGCAGTAAATTCTATACTAAATTCATACTAAAGTAGAATGCCATTTTGCTTACTGTTTGAGATCAGTCTTTTTTATAACAACAGTACTTAGGAACATCTGAGAACCCTGAGGTTTTGGAGATAATAACTGGCATCATTTTTTTCATGGAAAACCAAATATGTTGTAGTCTCAAGTTCAAGTTTATTGTAATTCTTTGGTACAAGTGTATGGTGCTGTTGAGTCCACGTCAACTCATGGCAACCCTGTGGATTGTGTAGTTCTCTATAGGGATGTCGTGGCAAGTTATGGAAGTAGATTGCCAGGCCTTTCTTCTGTTCAGATACTTCTGTGGACCAGGTTGGGATCCAGCCAGAGTTGAACTCAGCACCATCTGTCTCAAAGTCCGGTACTGATGCCATTATACCACTGGCTGGCCCATGTATACAACTATTCAAAACAACGTTCCTCTGGGACCAAGATGCAAAACGCATTACATATATCACATACAGCTTATAAAATAATACTAACACAATAATATTTACAGATAATAACAAAATTTCTATTGATGTAAAAGTTGACATAATCAGACCATAAGACATCGGAACAGAATTAGGCTGTTCAGCCCTTCTAGTCTGCTCCACCATTTGATGATGGCTCCTCAAATTCCCTCCCAACCCCATCCTCCTGCCCTCACTTATTAAGAATCTATCAAACTCTTTAATCTGCCTTAAATACACTAAATGACTTGACCTCCACAGCTGCCTGTGGCAATGAATTCCACAGATTCACTACTCTTTGGCTAAAGAAGTTCCTCTTGATTTCCATCTCTGTTCTGAGGTTGTGCCTTCTGGTCCTAGCCTCCCACAGTACAGGAAACATCCTCTACACATCCACTCTGTCTAGACCTTTCAACATTCGATAGATTTCAATGAGATCCCCCATTATTCTTCTAAGTCTAGTGAGTTCATAAACCAAAGCTGGTAAAATGCTCCTCATATGATAAGATTTTCATTCCCAAATCAATTTTGTGAACTTCATTTGAATCCTCTCCAAAGTCAACACCTCCTTTCTTTGAAAAACAGCTTGCAATAGTCTAGGTGAGGCCTCACCAGTGCTTTATAGAGTCTCTGCATTCATCCTTGTTTTTATATTTTAGTCCTTATAGAATGAATGCTTACATTCTGGGCCATAGGGCCTGTATTGTGCTGTAGGTTTTCTATATTTTCAATTGCATTTGCCTTCTTCACCATCAAGTCAACCTGCAAGGTCACCTGCAGGTAATCCTGCATGAGGACTCCCAAGTTACCTCAGATATTTCAATTTCATTCCCATTTCGAATATAGTCTATGCTTTTTTCCTTTTACTAAAGTACACAGCCATATGTGACACTTCACGACACTGTATTCCATCTGCCACTTCTTTGCCCATTCTCCTAATCTGTCTAAGTCCCTGCTTCCTCAACACTACTTGCCCTCCATCCATCTTCAAATTGAAGGGGAAACTTGGCCACAAAGCCATTAATTCCATCATCCAAATCATTAACATATAATGTAAAAAGAAGCAGACCCAACCCACGTGGAACACCACTAGCCACTGGCAGCCAATCAGACAAGGCTTTGTTTATCCCCACTCTTTGCCTTCTACCAATCAATCAATACTCTATCCATGCTAGTATCTTTCATGTAATTCCATGGGTTCTTATCTTGCTAAGCAGTCTCATGAGTGGCACCTTGTCAAAGACCATTTGAAAATCCAAGTACACAACATCCACCAATAATCCTTTGTCTGTCCTACTTGCTATTTCCTCAAAGAATTCCAGCAGATTTGTCAGGCAAGATTTTCCCTCAAGAAAACCATGCTGATTTTGGCCCATTTTATTATATGTCTCTAAGTTCCCTGAAACCCCATCCTTCACAATCTAACTGGCCTATAATTTCCTTTTTTTCTGCCTACCGCCCTTCTTGAAGAGTGGAGTGACATTTGAAATTTTCCTTTCCACCAGAAGCAAAAATCTAGTTATTCATGAAAAGATCACTGTAAATGCCCCAAAATTCCTTCAGCTACCATTTTTAGAACTATGAGATGTAGTTCATCTGATCCAGGTGAACTTCAGCTTCCCAAACAACTTCTCCTTAGTAATAGCAACTGCAGTCACTTCTGCCCCATGATCCTCTCAACTGTCTGGTATACTGCCTGTCTTCTTATGACTTCTCTAGCTGCATTCTGTTGGTTTTTAAAAGTTTTCAAATTCTCTAACTTCCCACTAATTTATCTTCTATTATATGACCTCTCTTTACTTTTATGTTAGCTTTGACTTAAATTGATAGCCACGGATGCATCATCCTGGCTATAGAATACTTCTTCTATCGGATGTATTGCATCTATCCTTTGACTTCTGAATTACTCCTAGAAACTCCAGCCATTGCTACTCTGCTGTTATCCCATCTAGGGCCCTCTTCCAATCAATTTTGGCCGGCTCTCCTGTTGTATCTCTGTAAATCCTTATATTCCAATGTAATACTGATACAGTTCAAATTCACTTCTGCCTCTCAAGTTGTTGGGTGAATTCTATCATATTATGATTACTGCTCATAAGGGTTCCTTTATCTTAAACTCCCTAACCAAATCCACTTCATTACACAACACCCAATCCAGAATAGCTGATCCCCTAGTGGGCTCAACCACAAGATGCTCTAAATAGCCATCTTGTAGACATTCTACAAATTCTTTCTTGGGTTCCAAAATCAGCACCAACCTGATTTTCCTAATATACCTGCATATGGAAATCTGTCATGACTATCATAACATTGCCCTTTTGACATGTATTTTCTATCTTCCATTGCAATTTGTAGCATACATCCTGGCTACTGTTTAGAGGCTTATGTATAACTCCCATCAGGGTCATTTTACCCTTGTAGTTCCTTAAGTCTACCCACAAGATTCTACATCTTCCAATCATATGAAACCTCTTTCTAAGGATTTGATTTCAGTTTCTTACACACAGATCCACCCCACCACCCTACCTATCTGCCTGTCCTTTCAATACAAGGTGTGTCATTGGACATTAAGGTCTAAACTATAATCTTCTTTTAGCCACGACTCAGTAATGCCCATAATGTCATACCTGCCAATCTCCAACTGTCTATGAGGTCATCTACCTTATTCTGTATGCTGTGGGCATTTAAATATACCATCTTCAGTCCTGTGTTTGCCCCTCTTTCCTATTTTGTCCCTGTGTTACACTTCAACTCATCCTACTGACTACAATTTTGTCCTATCATCTGCCTGTCCTTCCTGACAATCTCACTACACACTGCATCTGCTTGTATACCAACTGCCCATTCCTCAGCCCTATCACTCAGTCCCCCATTCCCATGCCAAATCAATTTAAACCCTCCCCAACATCTCTAGCAAAGGACATTGATTTTCCCCTTGGGTTCAGGTGTAATCCATCCTCTTTGTAAAGGTCATACCTTCCCCAATGATCCAGGAATCTAAAACCCTGCCCCCTGCACCAGTTCCTCAGCCACAAATCCATCTGTCAAGTCACTCTATTTTTGCCCTCACTAGCATGTGGCACGGGCAGCAATCCAGAGATTATTACCCAAGAGGTACTGCTCTTCAGCTTTCTACCAAGTTCCCCAAATTCTCTCTTCAGGACCTCCACCATTTTCCTACCTCTGACATTGGTGCCAAAATATATCAAGGCTTCTGGCTGCTCACCCTTCCCCTTTAGAATGCTATAGACCCCATCTGAGTCATCTCTGACCCTGACATATGGGAGGCAACATGCCAGCCAGGAGTCTCTATCACATCCACAGAATTTCATGTCTAATACTTTAACCATGGAATCTGCTATCACTACTGTTGTCCTCTTCTTCCCCTTCCCTCCTGAGTCACAGCACCGGATTCAGAGCCAGAGACCCCATCGCTGCAATAAGAGCCAAAGCAGTATACTTATTATTGAGGGGACTGGTTACAGGAGTTCTGTGTATTGGCTGCCCACTTCCTTCCCCTTTCCTGACAATTACCCAGATACCTGCCTCCTGCCACCTTCCTTCGTGTGACGACCTTCCTTTGGGCCAGTCAGTGATGCACTGGAATCAGCACTGGATTTGGAGGCAGATGGTCCTGAGTTGAAATCTGGCTGGGTCCCAATCTGGGCAGCAGCAGAATCTGCAAGGAAGAAAAGCCTGGCAATCAATCTACTTCCGTATCTTGCCGTGAAAACTCTTTGGGCAACTACATTACCCACAGGGTCGCCATGAGTCGACAGCGATTCAATGGTATTCAACAACAACAGCAACCTCCCTGTAGCCCCTATCTATCACCTCCTCGGTCTCCTGTATGAACCAAAGGTCATTGAGCTGCAGCTTCAGTTCCTTAAAACCTTTTGTGAGGTGCTGCCTCTTAGTGCAGATGTGATTATCTGGGAGGCTGAAGGTCTCCTAGAATTCTTGCATCTCACACAAAGAACACAAAACAGCTCCTGGGGCCACTTCCACTGCTCTAACCATGTATTAACAGTCGAAAAAATGAAGAATGAATAAGAAACATTCCAGATAATTGCTTTGCTCAGGCCTGTTCTCACCAAAGCTTGATGGGCCAAAGCCTTCCCACTGCAACACTAGTCCACTCACACAATTGCTTACCCAACAATGGTCACTCTGCTTGTCCCTGCCTTAATTTTATTAGCCCTTGCTGATGAAGCACTGTTTGATTGGGCCATCGGAAAATACCGAAAGCCAGCAAACGCTTCTTTTAAATCTCACTTAAGGACACATGAGTTGCCTCCTCTCTCACTCCTTATTCATCTGAGCCACTGGAAAAATGCTGATAACTAACAAACGTTCCTTTTTAAATGTCATAGTATGAATATACAATGTATAGTTAAATATACAACAGAATTATGCTACTGGCACTGTCATAAATAATGTGTATTGGATGGAAGCAGGGTGTTCAAAAATCTCACAGCCTGGGGGAAGAATCTGTTACCCAGTCTAACAGTCCTTGTACTCATACTACAGAATAAGAAAGTAGAAGGACAAGTGAAATAACAGTGTCTCAAATTCATGAATGGCCATGAAGTACATCAATTTAACATTTCTGTTTTTGATATTTTGTCTGTAATCTTCATCCTTTGTAAAAATCTACTTTTATGGCTTTGGCTTTGTTGTCAATAAAAACGAATTATTAAAATAGAAATTTGTCAGAGGGTAAAATTTCTACAAATTCATTAATAACGTATAGGTTTCTATGAAAGGCACTGTCTCAATGGTGAGGTTCTGTTAATCTTGGTACATCAGTGAATGAAACTCAGTAACAGAAAAGAAAAAGATGGATGTTAGCTACAGGCCAATCAGCTTCTAAACGAAGGAGATGCTGATTGAATGGAGCCAGATTCATCAGACCTCAAGTTAGACCTCTGGTAAACCACTGAACCGAGCAAAATTAATATTTCAGACAAGGATGTTGCTGGGTCTGGAGGACCTAACTTATAAGGATTGACTGAATCAGTTTGAACTGTATATTTTAGAACTTAAAAGATTGACAGGAGATTTGGTAGAGGTATACAAAATTATGACGAGTATAGATCGTGTAAATGCAAGCAGGCATTTTCTTCTGAAGCTGGGTGTGACTACAACCAGAGGTCAGGGGATAAGAGTGAAAGGAGAGAAGTTTAAGGGGAACATGAGGGGAAATTTCATTCAGAGTGTCACGAGAGTGTAGAATGAACTGCCAGCACAAGTGGTCCATCTGAGCTCGATTTCAACTTTGAAGAGAAGTTTGGATAGGTACATGGATAGTAGAGATAAGGAGGGCTATGGTCCCAGTGCAGGTTGTTGGGAGTAGGCAGTTTAAATGGTTTTGGGATGGATGAGATAGGTCAATAGTCTGTTTCTGCGCTGTGCTTCTCTATGACTTTATGGCTCCATGTCATGTTTTCTAAATTGAAGGAAAGTGCAACCTGTTACATTTTGTAACTGCAGGGAAAACATAAAAACTAAATAAAAGGAAAACAAAAGAGCCAACAATACAAGTCTAACTTTGTTTTTTTTACTGTAAGCGAGGTGCACATATATCACAAGATGGCAAAATGACACATGCCATTCACATACTTTTATATATAACCATTGTTACGTATTCAGGCAACAATAAATATATGTGAGTTAGGCAAGGGTTTTTATAACAAATAACACCTTTATTCAACACTGAAAACAAACCCCCCCCAAAAGTAAACAAACACTAACGTAACCAGAAAACAGCTGCTGTGCGGCAGCTCAACAGTTCTTAAAGTGATGTTGCAAAAACAGTTGTTTAATGCGATATTGCCAAAAGTTTAAAATGCTCAGTCCATTTAAAAGGAGAGACTTTTTAAAGCAATTTAAATTCTCTTCCACGTCGTTTTCCTTCGATCCCCGGCGTCGAACTCTTCCCACGAAGAAATTTTATGAAACGTAACGCTTAAAGGCACTGACCTTTCCTTCCACACTGTCCTCAATCTTCTGCTATCCCGCAGAGATTAACACGAGAACAGTCAACGAAATCCTTCTGAATGAGGATCACACAAGGTCGAACCCAATCCACCGTCAAAATTCGATTCTCCTCGATCTTTAACTCCCGAACTTTTATCTTCACTCTCCACAGTAAAGAAACTGCTGGCAATGACCTTTTAAACTTTAGGCATTAGATAAAACTTCATTTATCAACTAAACTGCGTCATCACATTAAATCACGCAGTGGCATGAAGTCAACATGGCAAATCCAGCCACGAACTGCCCCTCCCCACAGGGTGGGGTCCTCTTCTTATACCCTGTAAAAAAAACCTGTCACATGATCTCTACTGGCGGGAAAATGACATCACTCCACCATCACAAGACCATTACCTCAAGTCCAGTATAGCTTCAACCCCAGTCACGTGACAAGGGTACCACTGTCACGTGTCACAAGTACGTAACACCATATAACCATATAACAATTACAGCACGGAAACAGGCCATCTCGGCCCTTCTAGTTTGTGCCGAACGCTTACTCTCGCCTCGTCCCACTGACCCGCACTCAGCCATTAACCCTCCATTCCTTTCCTGTCCATATAGCTATCCAATTTTACTTTAAGTGACAATACTGAACCTGCCTCTACCACTTCTACTGGAAGCTTGTTCCACACAGGGTAAAGAAATTCCCCCTCGTGTTACCCCTAAACTCTTGCTCCCAAACTCTCAACTCATGTCCTCTTGTTTGAATCTCCCCTACTCTCAATGGAAAAAGCCTATCCACATCAACTCTATCTATCCCCCTCATAATTTTAAATACCTCTATGAAGTCCCCCCTCAACCTTCTATGCTCCAAAGAATAAAGGCCTAACTTGTTCAACCTTTCCCTGTAACTTAGGTGCTGAAACCCAGGTAACATTCTAGTAAGTCTTCTCTGTACTCACAGTAAACAACAGACCTCTAAATCAATCCATATATTTACAATATTATTGAAATATTAAATACACAACTCTCCTCCCTGCTTAGTTATGAACTCCAACTCAATTTAAAATGCTTTTCAATTTATATACAATACAGTATATATATATATATATATATATATATATATATATATATATATACACACACACACCATACACAGTAGACTACATAATACAGCAATGTAAATATTTAAATTGTCCCATTCCGGTCAAAAGATTTAATTGCTGCCGACTCTTGTGGGATAATATCTTTCTTGACCAGGGAGGTCACTCTGCTGGCAGGTGAGACCTGCGGCTGTGAAACAATCTCAGGTTCTGGGGCTTCCTCCGTGGTGGCTGTAGGAGAGACTCTGACACTGCAGAAATCAGTTCTGACACAGCTGGACACCTTCTCCTTTCCTCTGCTTTTCTCTCTGAATCTATTTTGATACTTGTTTATCACTGTCTCGCTCACAGTCCCTATCCTGCTCATGCTCTCATTCCTACAATTTTTCTTTGTCACTTTACTACTTTTTTTATGCCTTTCTCTTTATTTTCCTTTTTCTTCTTTCTATGATGTACATCTTGATCTTGGGAAGGTAATTTTAGTTCATAGGAGTATTCTTGTATTAATCCTTCTATTGCTCCCTTTACAATTGATCTCTTATATTGTTTTCCTCATCCACAATAACATCTGACAATCCCTCTGTTTTCATATCTCCATTGAGTCCTTTCTTCTTGCCCATCCATTCACCTTGCTGGGCTTTGGTCTTTGCATTTACTTTTTCAAGCAGGTTTTCCTCTCCCAAATGAAGATAAAATTTGTTTTGAAGTATATGAAGCACATACTTACAAAATCCAAGGATGAAATTTATCTAATCCTATGAATGTACAATGGGTTCAATGTTTATCCAGTTAAAAATGAATTAGATAATTGTGTCACAATGAGAGAAAATCTGCAGATGCTGGACATCTAAGCAACACACACAAAATGTGGAGAAACTCAGCAGGCCAGGCAGCATCCATGGAAAGTAGTACTGTTGATGATTTGAAATGAGACACTTCTGCAGGACTGGAGAAAAGAAGATGAGGAGTAGATTTAATCACTCCTCATTTTTTTTTCTCCAGTACTGCTGAAGGGTATTGGCCCAAAATGTCGACTATACTCTTTTCCATAGATGCTGCCTGGCCTGCTGAGTTCCTCCAGCATTTTGTGTGTGTTGCTTAGATAATTGAGTCCATCATTTACCCATTCATCTTGACATTATTGATTGTGCAAATTAATGCAGGCAGAGGTATTAAGATAGGTTATTAATGAGTGCACTAAAATATGTAGCATTTCAGTTGCTTTGAAATACGTAAGTCATAATTTTCTGTTTAGATTCTTACATGATATTGATTTTATGGATTTTTTTTCATTCTTTTGAAGTCTGATTGGAAATGATCTTGAGTGTTTACTTTAAAATATAATTCTACGGATGATCTAGTGATTTAAGGATAATACCAAGATTCTGCATTTGCCATGAGATTTCTCTCTACTACAGTACTTGAGAAAAGATTATTAACAAACAAAAGAGGCAATGCTCAGATCATGAGAAAAATATTAAACAATATTTATAGAAATAGGTTTTAAAACAGAAAATATTCTTAAATGTCACCAGGAAGTAAATGGATGATATATGATTTCTAACATTTAGTAAACTTCTTTGTGGCTCAATTGATGAGTCAGTTTTACATGTTGGTAGCATTTTACCATTTATACAAAAGAAATGTGAGGATTCTGGAGCTTAAGGGAGTAAGATTTAGATACAAATACAAATCATAATAAACTAGTATGCATCTTGCATAAATAATCAGAACACAGATGGAAAGTTAGACTTGTTGGAAAGAATGGGGAGTAAAAGAGTAAGGATAATTTTGCAACAATTGTTTTGACAAGGATGCATCTTTACCAAATAGCATTTCGGATTCCAGCTTAGAAAAAGGGCACTTAAAATGTTGCTACAAAGCTTCACATGAATAGGCGGTTGCTCTCTGAAAATAGTTGGTGACAGATAGCCTTGCACACTCTGAACTGAGAAGATGAGAGATGCTCAAACTGTAGTGGATCTCCTGGAATGTTCCGGGAGCACTATCTGATAGGTTTGCAATTACTTGGAGCTAATATTCCAATGGCAACCTGCTCCTCCAAATGGGCTTGAAGCTGACCAGTAGGGCCCTGTGAACATACTTTATGAATCTAAATCTCACATAAACACTTTTCAATGGATTTAGCCACACCATCGCACTCACTTACTGTTAAAGCTTTCAGATAACTTGAATACATGCAAATGTCTACGACACCAAACCTACTATTTAAAATAATCATACATTATTAAAATATCTCCAAAATGAAAATAGGAAGCACATAAAAATAGCAGAAAAAATCACTCTGTTATGTTATGTCAATTAGCTCAAAAAGTTTAATGACGTAAAACGTTCCGTCTTAGGAATAAAGAACAGAGAAGAAATAAAAGTGCAGACTATTTTCTAAATAGAGAGAAAATTCAAAAATCAGAAGTGCAAAGGGATATGGGAGCCCTTGTGCAGGATGCCTTAAAGATTAACTTGCAGGTTGAGTCAGTGATAAGGAAGGCAAATGCAATATTAGCATTCATTTCAAGTGGTCTGGAAAATAAGAATGAGAGTGTGATGCTGAGGCTTTAGAAAGCATTGGTAAGACTGCATTTGGAGTATTCTGAGCAGTTTGGGCCACTTATCTAAGAAAAGATGTGCTGGCCCTGGAGATGGTCCAGAGAAGGTGCACAAGAATAATTCCAGGAATGAACATGTTAACATATGAGGAGCATTTGATGGCTCTGTGCCTGTACTCCCTGGAGTTTAGATGAATGAAGGGAGGAACTCATTGAAACCTATCAAATATTGAAAGTCTTGAGAGAGTGTATGTGGATAGGATTTTTTCTATCATGGAGGAGTCTAGGACCAGAGGGCACAGCCTCAGAATAGAGAAATATCCATTTAGGAACAGAGGTGAAAAGGAACTTTTTTAGCCAGAGGCTGGCAAATCTGTGGAATTTACTATTACAGAGGTCAATAACTTCTGAGTATATTTAAAATCGAGGTTGATAGGTTCTTGATTTGTCAGGGCGTCAAAGGTTATGGGGAGAAGGCAGGAAAATCATATTGAGAAGGATAATAAATCTGCCGTGATGGAATGGTGCAGCAGACTCAATAGGCTGAATGGCCTAATTCTACTCCTCTGTCTTATGGTCTTTTCCTCACAGATATTCCTCTTCATTCAAATGAGTGTAGTGCTGAGAACTGCAGAAATTTGTCATTCTCCTGCCAGTATATGCCATTGTTGCAAAAATGGAACCAATCAGCAGTGAAGATGTTTAGCACTTGTAGATGAAACAGAATGTAATAAATTCCCAACAGGTCAGGTTGTATCTGTGGAGAGAAAAAACATAGATTTATTGCAACATAATAGCTTTGATTTGATGCTATGTGCCTGTGCTACTGCTGCAAGTAAGTTTTTCATTGTATCTGAGCATATTTGCCATAAATTTGATTTTGACATTGATAGTGAATCAGGTATTTTGAGATTCTGAAAACCATAAATGAAATATGCATCTTACACAGTTTTTACAAAAAATAACACATATAGAACAAATAGAAGTTCTTTTTAGTGCAAAGTCATCAAAGTCTTCATTTTATTGCAAATGTACAGTGATTAGTATTTTTCTGGTTGGTTTAAGAATTAATTGTTGATGGGAAATAGCTGTTCTTGGACCAGGAGTGTATGAACATATAGATCTGAATATAGAGTACTGTACAAATATATAGCTAGGGTGCCTAAGACTTTTGCATCGTACTGTAGTAATTTTACATATTGCACAGTACTGTTGTTGCAAAAAAAAAACAAATTTCATGACATAAATGAGTGGTGATAAACCTAATTCTGATATGGGTCTCCTTTGTGGACTGAGAGTGGGAAGGGGTTAGGGAGATAGTAATCATAGTTGGGAAAAGGGAAGGGAGAGGAGAGGAAGAAGATGCTGATTGATCCTGATTGAGAAGTTGCAGAACCTGGGCCTCTGTAATTGGATCCTCGACTTCCTAACCGGAAGACCACAGTCTGTGCGGATTGGTGATAGCATATCCTCTTTGCTGATGATCAACACTGGTGCACCTCAGGGGTGTGTGCTTAGCCCACTGCTCTACTCGCTATATACACATGACTGTGCGGCTAGGCATAGCTCAAATACTATCTACAAATTTGCTGATGATACAACCATTGTTGGTAGAATCTCAGGTGGTGATGAGAGGGCGTACAGGAATGAGATATGCCAACTAGTGGAATGGTGCCGCAGCAACAACCTGGCACTCAACGTCAGTAAGAGCTGATTGTGGACTTCAGGAAGGGTAAGACGAAGGAACACATACCAATCCTCACAGAGGGATCAGAAGTGGAGAGAGTGAGCAGCTTGAAGTTCCTGGGTGTCAAGATCTCTGAGGATCTAACCTGGTCCAAATGCATTGATATAGTAATAAACAAGGCATGACAGCAGCTATACATTAGTAGGAGTTTGAAGTGATTTGGCATGTTGACAAATACACTCAAAAACTTCTATAGTTGTACCATGGAGAGCATTCTGACAGGCTGCATTACTGTCTGGTATGGAGGGGCTGCTGCACAGGACCAACAGAAGCTGCAAAAGGTTGCAAATCTAGTCAGCTCCATCTTGGGGTACTAGCTTGCAAAGTACCCAGGTTATCTTCAGGGAGCAGTGCCTCAAAAAGGCGGTGTCCATTATTAAAGACCTCCAGCACCCAGGGCATGCCCTGTTCTCACTGTTACCATCAGGCAGGAGGTACAGAAGCCCAAAGGCACGCACTCAGTGATACAGGAACAGCTTCTTTCCCTCCACCATCCGATTCCTGAGTGGACTTTGAAGCTTTGGACACTACCTCACTTTTTTACAAATACGGTATTTCTGTTTTTGCACATTTTTAAAACATCTATTCAATATATGTAATTGCTTTACTTGTTTATTTATTACCATATAACCATATAACAATTACAGCATGGAAACAGGCCATCTCGGCCCCCTTAGTTCGTGCCGAATGCTTACTATCACTTAGTCCCACTGACCCGCACTCAGCCCATAGCCCTCCATTCCTTTCCTGTCCATGTGCCTATCCACTTTTACTTTAAGTGACAATACCAAACCTGCCTTTACCACTTCTACTGGAAGCTCGTTCCACACAGCTACCGCTGTCTGAGTAAAGAAATACCCCCTCATGTTACCCTTAAACTTTTGCCCCCTAAGTCTCAAATCATGTCCTCTTGTTTGAATCTCCCCTACTCTCAATGGAAAAAGCCTATCCACGTCAACTCTATCTATCTCCCTCAAAATTTTAAATACCTCTATCAAGTCCCCCTCAACATTTTACGCTCCAAAGAATAAAGACCTAACTTGTTCAATCTTTCTCTGTAACTTAGGTGCTGAAACCCAGGTAACATTCTAGTAAATCTTCTCTGTACTCTCTCTATTTTGTTGACATCTTTCCCATAATTCAGTGACCAGAACTGTACACAATACTCCAAATTCGGCCTTACCAATGCCTTGTACAATTTTAATATTACATCCCAACTCCTATAGTCAATGTTCTGATTTATAAAGGCCAACATACCAAAAGCTTTCTTCACCACCCTATCCACATGAGATTCCACCTTCAGGGAACTATGCACCATTATTCCAAGATCACTCTGTTCTACTGCATTCTTCAATGCCCTACCATTTACCATGTATGTCCTATTTGGATTATTCCTACCAAAATGTAGCACCTCACACTTATCAGCATTAAACTCCATCTGCCATCATTCAGCCCACTCTTCCTACTGGCCTAAATCTCTCTGCAAACTTTGAAAACCTACTTCATTATCCACAACACCAGCTACCTTAGTATTATCTGCATACTTACTAATCCAATTTACCACCTCATCATCCAGATCATTAATGTATATGACAAATAACATTGGACCCAGTACAGATCCCCGAGGCACAACACTAGTCACCGGCCTGCAACCTGACAAACAGTTATCCACCACTACTCTCTGGCATCTCCCGTCCAGTCACTGTTGAATCCATTTTACTACATTATTATGTTTTATTTATTACTTTTTTTCTATCTGCTAGATTATGTATTGCATTGAACTGCTGCTGCTAAGTTAACAAATTTTCATGCCAGTGATAATAAGCCTGATTCTGATTCTGAGTGAGAAGCACCAGAAAGACGTTCTGTAATGATCAATTAGCCAGTTATTTGGAAACAAATGACATTGGTTGATGTCTCAGTGATGGGTGTGTCTGCACCCCCACTCCTTGCACTCCTTCTCTGCCACCTGTCCCACACCCCTCACACAGCACTCCATCCTTGCCCTTCCCAACATCTTTTGTTCCCACCATATTTGCAAACTCACTCTCTGCTCTATGTTGACAAATACAGTAATGTGCAAAAGTCTTATCTACCCTAACTATATATATGTCTGAGACTTTTGCGCAGTACTGCACACATCAGCTAACACAAGGAACTCCATTAGAGTTCCTTCTGTAAAGTACTTTGGAGCAGAATAGAACAATAATATATACAGACTGGCTGATAGAATTGGTTATTTTGTTCTTTGAGTCTGCCTCACCTTGCAAGAAGGTAACAGCTGATCATCTCCTTCATCTACAGTGCAATTTCCTTGCACTGTACTCCCATATTTGCGCTGAATTCAATCAAAAAGCAAAAAGTGAGGAGAGATTTTATGCTAGACTTCCTCGTTTTTCTAGATATTCCGAGAAGGAGAAATCTCATTCTTAGACTATCTCATTGACACGTGCAAAATAATCAGAGGTCTGCAATATCCAGCAATCTGTTGTCCTCTGCATTATTTATGTGATCGATGGTGGAGCCTTCTTTGGGACACTGAATTTTAAATATCATTAACTTCTAATTTTCCCTTCTTTCAATTCCATTTTGAGACTGTGACCCCTAATTCTTCAACCAAGGGAAACATCCACCCTCCAATTACTCTGATGAGACCTCTAAGTATTTTGCCACTGTCAATAAGGTCATCTCTCATTCCTCTAAAATCTAGTAAAGATGTCGAGCTTAAAATCTCTCTTCACAATTTTTTTTTCTGCTCTTTAATTGATTTCATAACTTTCAGTGAACTAGCCCTGCTCGTCTATATTATAACTGGCCAGTTCTGATAAAAAGACATGGCAGAAAAAAATTGCGGATGGAAGGATTGCCCTTCACCTCCTTTGGTGGAGACATCTCTCCACCCCTCCACGCTAACATTCAATATTGCTCACAGGGCATGGGCATAATCTCATTGGTAGGTTTGTCGGAGTTAGCAAAAGGATAGAGGTGGAAGAAGATTTCAGGAAATAAGTTACAGACAGCACGACCAGCATATCATCTTGTATTCCACTAATCATACCTCTCACATTCACGTCCAATTTATTAATTTATATATATATATATAAAACCAGTAGGAAGGGTCCCAGAATTGATCCTTGTGAAGCAATGCTGGTCACAGGACTGCAATGAATAAAACAACCCTCCACAATTGCTCTTTGTCTTCAATGACAATCCAATTTTCAATCCCTCAAAGGCTTAATTGAATTCTACACAGCCCACATCAACCAAACTACTCTTATGAATATATTTTATTGCCTCTTCAAAAATTCTAATCACTGCAGCCGGACAGGAACTCCCCCAACAATAAAGAAACAATGGTGAGTATTTTGGATTAATCTCTGCCGTTCCAAATCTGGATTAATCCTGCCCAATATTTCTTGTTCCAATACCATCCCTATCACCTGATGTAGATTCCCTGCTTTATAACTACACTGACACATGTGTTGAGATACACTGAAAAGCTTTTTTTGCATGCTAACTGCATAGATCATTCCATACATGCATGCATCGTCTCACAACAAGGAAAAGGAGAAAACATTGTGACAATTCCAATGGAAGGGCCATGCAGGTAGTCAAATAAAATGCAAGGGCCATGCTAAGATGGTGTGGGAAATACAGAGTACATCTTTAGCATAGCAGAAGCGATGTTAAAAGGTTTTAAACCAATGGCTTAGAAGCTGTTCTTGAGCCTGGTGGCATGTATTCTCAGGTTTTTGTATATCCAGTCTATTAGAAGGGAGGTGGAGGGGAGAATAACTGAGGTGAGGTGGGGTTCATTGACAATGCTGGCTGCTTTCCTGAAGCAGCGCAGACAGAGTGCATAGAGGGAAGCGCGTTTGCCTGATGGATTGGGCAATTTCCACCAGTTTCAGACAAAACAGTTACCGTATCGAGCTATGACACAGCTGGTTAGGATGCTTTCTGTGATACATTTGTAAAAATTTGTGAGAGTCATTGGGGATATACTGACTTGTGTAAGGGCCAGTTCATGACAGGATAATAGGATCACTCCTGTGCATAATATCAAAAGCTTTTACACTTAATTTTCAAAGGCAAACATCCCTATATTTCACAGAATCACAGAAACATTACCCAGATGAAGGTCATTCAGCCCATTAAGTCCATGTCAGTTTTTATTATCAGAGCAATTTTCCTAATCCCAGACCATCATCCTCTCTAGATAGTCTGGATTTTTTGTTTCATTTTAAGTATTTATCTTGTTTCCCTGTGAATATTATGTCTGAACATTGTATCCTGAGTGTGCTTCAGAGCATTTCACTCACTACTTAAAAACATTTCCTTCAGACCACTTTCAGTTCTCTTACAAGTCAGCTTTATACGTCATCATGTCCTTGTTTTTTGTCTTGCTGATTTGTCAGAATGAATTTCCTACTTACTTTTGGTGAGAACTGATGACATCTTGTTTGGTATGGCACAAATAACTCCTTCTAAACACCTTGCATATGAACATTTCTCCTTTTCTTTTCGAATCAGAATCAGGTTCGGTATCACAGGCATATGTCATGAAATTTGTTGTGTTGTGGCAGCAGAACATTGCAATATATAATACTGAAAACTATAAATTACAATCACCTCTCTTAATATCGCCTCCCTGAATAAGATGGCAAAGCAATGCCTCCACTTCCCAAGAAGATTGAGGCAAGCAAGTCTCCTCCCTCCACCCATTTTAACAGGAGCACCATTGAGAGCATCCTGACAAGTTGGATCTCCATCTTGTAGGGGAGCAGTCGAGCATTGGACCAGAAGTCCCTACAAAGGACGGTAAGAACAACTGAGAGGATCAAAGGGGTCTTCCTACCATCCACCGGGGACATTTATCAGGAGCGCTGCATACGTAGGTCCCTTAGTATTATTATGGATTCCAGCATCCTCTTTGACTTTCTATCATCAGGCAGGAGACTATGATGCATAAAAAAACAAGAACAGACAAGAGTAGAAACAGTTTTTTCCCCCAAGCCATTAGGCTTCTGAGCTCCCTGCCAAATCACATTCAAAGTGTAACTGATTAATCTATTCCAGTACAATATTTAATATTAGAGCACTGTAGTTTGTTATTTATGTGCGATTTATCTGCAGATTTTGTCCTTACCTTATCTTGTGATATGTGTGTTATGTGTAATACTGTGCTTCACATTCCTGTTTGGAAAAATGCTGTCTTGATTCTATACACATTATATGGTTATGTACATTATATACATGCATATAGTTAAATGACAATAAACCCAACTTGAAGTAGTATATATAAAAATTAAATTAGCCAAGTAGTGCAAAAAGAGAGGGAAAAATACTGAGGTTATATTCATGGGTCGAGTCTGATAGTTGTGGGGGGGGGGGGGGGAAGAAACTGTTCCTGAAACATTGAGTGTGTGTCTTCAGGTTCCAAGACCACCTCCTTGCTGGTAGCAATCAATGAAAAGAAGGCAGGTCTTGGGTGATGGGGAGCCTTAATGATGGATGCCACCTCTCTGAGGCATTGCCTTTTCAAGATGTCCTGGAGGCTTTGGAGGCTAGTGCTCATGATGGAGCTGGCTGAGTTTACAACTGCAGCTTTATTAAATCCTGTGCTCCTCCATACCATTCGGTGATGCAACCTGTCACAGTGCATATAACAAGTATTCACCCCTCTTGGAAGTTTTCATGTTTTATTGTTTTACAACATTGTATCACAATGGATTTAATTCAGCTTTTTCTGACACTGATCAACAGAAAAATGGGCTAAAAGAGAAATGGGCTAAAAATTCTATATCTGAATGCACGAAGTGTCAGAAATAAGGCGGATGAGCTTGAAGCTCAGGTGCGAATGGGTAACTATGATATTGTTGGGATAACGGAGACATGGCTGCAGGGAGATCAGACCTGGGAAATGAATGTACAAGGGTATATGTGTTATCGTAGGGACAGAAATGTGGGCAGAGGCGGCCCTGTTGGTGAGGAATGAGATTCAGTCCTTTGCAAGGGGGGACATAGGATCAGGCGAAGTAGAGTCTGTGTGGATAGAACTGAGGAACGGTAAGGGCAAAAGGACCCTAATGGGTGTTGTCTACAGGCCACCAAACAGTAGCATGGATATTGGGTGCAAGTTGAATAGGGAGTTAATATTGGCATGTGGCAAAGGTAATGTCGCAGTAGTTATGGGAGATTTCAACATGCAGGTGAACTGGGAGAATCAGATTGGTGCTGGACCCCAGGATAGGGAGTTTGTAGAGTGCCTACGGGATGCATTCTTGGAACAGCTTGTACGAGAGCCAACCAGGGACAAGGCTATTCTGGATTTAGTGTTATATAATGAACAGGATTTGATAAGCGATCTTGAAGTAAAGGAGCCATTAGGAGGTAGAGATCATAATATGATAAGTTTTTATCTGCAATTTGAGAAGGATAAGGGCAGCTCGGAGGTGTCAGTGTTGCAGTTGAACAAAGGAGACTATGGAGCCATGAGAGAGGAGCTGGCCAAAGTTAACTGGACGGATATCCTAGCAGAAGAGACAGTGGAACGGCAATAGCAGGTATTCTTGGGAATAATGCACAAGGTGCAAAATCAGTTCATCCCCCGGAGAAGGAAGGATTCAAAGGGGGGAAAGGGGCCACAGTGGTTGACAAAGGAAGTCAGAGATTGCATAGCATTAAAAAAAAGGAAGTATGACAGAGCTAAGGTGAGTGGGAGGACAGATGATTGGGAAATTTTTAAGGAACAACAGAACTTAACTAAAAAGGCAATACGGGGAGAAAAAATGAGGTACGAACGCAAGCTAGCCAGGAATATAAAGGAGGATAGCAAAAGCTTTTTTAGGTATGTGAAGAGAAAGAAGATAGTTAAGGACAATGTTGGGCCCTTGAAGAATGAATTGGGTGAAATTGTTATGGGAAACAGAGAAATGGCAGAAGAATTTAATAAGTACTTTAGATCTGTCTTCACTAAGGAAGACACAAGCAATCTCCCAGATGTATGGATGGGCCAAGGACATAGGGTAACAGAGGAAATGAAACAGATTGACATTAGGAGGGAAACGGTGATGAGTAGACTGATGGGACTGAAGGCTGACAAATCCCCAGGTCCAGATGGTCTGCATCCTAGGGTACTAAAGGAGGTGGCCCTGGAAATTGCGGATGCATTGGTAATCATTTTCCAATGTTCCTTAGATTCAGGATCAGTTCCTGAGGATTGGAGAATGGCTAATGTTATCCCACTTTTTAAGAAAGGAGGGAGGGAGAAAACAGAGAACTATCGACCTGTCAGCCTAACATCAGTAGTGGGGAAGATGCTAGAGTCCATTATTAAAGATGAAATAGTGGCATATCTAGATAGCAGTGATAGGATTGGGCTAAGCCAGCATGGATTTACCAAGGGTAAATCATGCTTGACTAATCTATTGGTGTTTTCCGAGGATGTAACCAGGAAGTTAGACAAGGGAGATCCAGTGGATGTAGTGTACCTCGATTTTCAGAAGGCATTTGATAAGGTCCCACATAGGAGATTGGTGGGTAAAATCAAAGCTCATGGCATTGGGGGGAAGACATTGACATGGATAGAAAACTGGTTGGCAGATAGAAAGCGAAGGGTAGCGGTGAATGGGTGTTTCTCGGAATGGCAGGTGGTGACTAGTGGGGTGCCACAGGGCTCGGTATTGGGACCACAGCTGTTTACCATTTACGTTAACGATTTAGATGAAGGCATTGAGAATAACATCAGCAAGTTTGCTGATGATACTAAGCTGGGTGGCAGTGTGACATGTGATGAGGATGTTAGGAGAATTCAGGGTGACTTGGATAGGCTGGGTGAGTGGGCAGATACTTGGCAGTTGACGTTTAATGTGAATAAGTGTGAGGTTATCCAATTTGGGAGTAAGAACAGGAAGGCAGATTATTATCTGAATGGTGTAAAGTTAGGTAAGGGAGAAATACAAGAGATCTAGGCATCCTTGTTCATCAGTCACTGAAGGTGAATGAGCAAGTGCAGCAGGCAGTGAAGAAGGCTAATGGAATGTTGGCCTTTATTACAAAGGGAATTGAGTACAAGAGCAAGGAAATCCTCTTGCATTTGTACAGGGCCTTGGTGAGACCACACCTGGGGTATTTTGTACAGTTTTGGTCTCCAGGGTTAAGGAAGGACATCCTGGCTGTAGAGGAAGTGCAGCGTAGATTCACGAGGTTAATTCCTGGGATGTCCGGACTGTCTTACGCAGAGAGGTTAGAGAGACTGGGCTTGTACACGCTGGAATTAAGGAGATTGAGAGGGGATCTGATTGCAACATATAAGATTATTAAGGGATTGGACAAGATAGAGGCAGGAAATATATTCCAGATGCTGTGAGAGTCCAGTACCAGAGGGCATGGTTTGAGAATAAGGGGTAGGTCATTTAGGACAGAGTTAAGGAAAAACTTCTTCTCCCAGAGAGTTGTGGGGGTCTGGAATGCACTGCCTCGAAAGGCAGTGGAGGCCAATTCTCTGGATGCTTTCAAGAAGGAGCTAGATAGGTATCTTATGGATAGGGGAATCAAGGGATATGGGGGCAAGGCAGGAACCGGGTATTGATAGTAGATGATCAGCCATGATCTCAAAATGGCGGTGCAGGCTCGAAGGGCCGAATGGTCTACTTCTGCACCTATTGTCTATTGTCTAAAAGACTCTATTATGTCAAATTGAAAATAAATTTCTACAAATTGGTCTAACTTTATTACAATCATTAAACACAAAATAATCGATTGCATAATTACTCAACCACTTCAAGTCAGTATTTAGTAGATGCACCTTTGGCAACAATTACAGCTTTGAGTCTGTGGATAGATATCCATCAGCTTTGCACATTTGAACACTGCAGTTTTTCCCCATTCTTCTTTACAAAACTGCTCAAGCTGTCAGACTGCATGGGGATCATGAGTCAGGAGACTTTTTAAAGCCCAGCCACAAATTCTCAATTGGATTTGACTTGGTCTGGACTCTGACTTGGCCACTCCAGAACATCAACTTTGCAGTTTTTTTAAGGTATTCCTGTATAGCTTTGGCTTTATGCTTGGCTTCATCGTCTTGCTGGATAACACATCTTCTCCCAATTCACAGTTCTCTTGCAGACTGCATCAGGTTTTCATCCACGATTTCCCTGTACTTTGCTGTGTCCATTTTACCCTCTACCTTCACAAGCCTTCTAGGGCCTGCTGCAGTGAAGCATCCACACAGAATAATGCAGCCACCATGCGTCACAGAAGGGATGGTATGTTTTTGATGCTGTGCAGTGTTTGCCTTACACCAAACATAGTGTTTAGTCTGAAGGCCAAGAAGCTCAATTTTGGTTTTATCAGACCATAGAACCTTCTTCCAGCTGACTTCAGAGTCTCCCACATGCCTTCTGGCAAACTCTAGCTGAGATTTCATGTGAGTTTTTTTTCAATAGTGGCTTTCTCTTTGCAACTCTCCTGTAAAGCTGCGACTGGTGAAACATCTGGGCAACAGTTGTTGTATGCATACTCTCTTCCATCTCAGCCACTGAAGCTTGTAACTCCTCCAGAGTTGTCTTAGGTCTCTTGGTGGTCTCCCTCACTAGTCCCCTTCTTACATAGTCCCTCAGTTTTGGAGGAGAGCCTGCTCTAGGCAGATTTACAGCTGGCCATAATCTTTCCAATTCTTGATGATTGACTTAACTGTACTGCAAGGGATATTCAGCGACTTGGATATTGTCTTGTATTCATCTCCTGACTTGTGCTTTTCAATAACCTTTCTGCAGAGATGCTTGAAGTGTTCTTTTGGCTTTGTGGTGTGCTTTTTGTCAGGATACTGACTCACCTGCAAGTGGACCTTCAAGATACAGTTGTAGTTTTACTGCAATCAATAGAAACACCTTGACTGCACACGGTGATCTCCATTTAACTAATTATGTGACTTCTGGAACCAGTTGGCTGCACCGGTAATGTTTTAATGTGTCATGTTAAAGGGGAGTGAGTACTTATGCAATCAATTATTTTTGTGTTTCATATTTCTAGAGATATGTTTTTACTTTGACATTAAATGATTTTTTTCTGTTGATCAGTGTCAAAAAAGCCAAATTAAATCCACTGCGATTCAATGTTGTAAAACAATAAAACATGAAAACTTCCTGGGGGGGGGGGGTAAATATTTTCTATATGCATTGTAGAATGCTCTCCATGGTACATCTGTAGAAATTTGCGAGTGTCTTTGGAGACAAAACAAAACTCCTAGTAAAATATAACTGCAGTCATTCTTTCTTTGTAATTGCTTCAGTATGTTTGGCCCAGGATAATTTCTCAACGATGCTGACACCCAGAAAGTTGGTGTCGCCCTTTCCACTTCTGATCCCTCGATGAGGACTAGTGTTTGTTTCCTTGCCTTCCCCTTCCTAAAGTCCATAATCCATTCCTTGATCTTACTGATGTTGAGTGCAAGGTTGTTGCTGCAACATCACCCAACCAGCTGATCTATCTCACTCCCGCATGCCTCCTCGTTACCATCTACAACAGTTGTGTCATCGGCAAATTTATAGATGATGTTTGAGCTCTGCCTCGCCACACAATCACGGGTCTAAAGAGAGTAAAACAGTGGGCTAAGCACGCATCCTTCAGGTACACCAATGCTGACTGGAGGAGATGTTATTCATGATCTGCATAGACTGAGGTCTCCCAGTAAGGAAGTAAAGAAGAAGGTGCAGAGGCCCAGATTTTGGAGCTTGTTGATTAGAACTGAGGGTATGATTGTGTTTAATGTGGAGCTGTAGTCAATAAACAGCAGCCTGATATAAGTATTACTAATGTCCAAGTGATCCAAGGCTGTGTGCAGAGCCAGTGAGATTGCATCCACTTTAGACATATTGTGGCGATAAACAAATTGCAGCAGGTCCAGCTTCTTGCTTAGGCAGGAGTTGAGTCTAGCCATGATCAACATCTCAACGTTGATGTTGGTCAACTTTGTCACAGTAGAGACGAGTGCCACTGGGTGATAGTCATTGAGAGAGCTCACTTTGCTCTTCTTAGGCACTGGTATGATTGTCACCCTTTTGTAGCAGGAGTGATCCTGCAAATGCAGCAGTGAAGGATTGAAAATGTCCTTGAACAGTCTTGCTAGTAGGTTGTCATAGGTTTTCAGAGCCCCACCAGTAACACCATCAGGGCTTGACAGGTTGCACGAGTTCACCCGCTTAAAAGATATTCTGATGTTGGCCTCCAAGACAGAGATCACAGTGTCTCAGGATACTACAGGGATTTGCATAGATGAAGTTTTATTCTCCCTTTCAAAGTGAGCATAATAGGTGTTGACCTCCACTGGGAATGAAGCATCACAGCCATTCATGATGCTGGATTTTGCTGCCAGGAAATCCTGCATCCGACTCCATCTCTAACCTCAGTCGGTATTGTTTTCTCACCCTTAAAATAGCCTCTGTATATCGTTCATGGACTTCTTGAGGAGCTCTAGATTACTGGTCTTGAGTACCACAGGTCTAGCCCTCAGCTGGACCTTGAATCTCCTGTTTTATCCCTGCCTTTTGGTTTGGGTAAGTCCAGTATGTTTTTAAAGGCACACACTCAACCACACAAGTTTTGATGAAGTCAGGGTCAACACTGGCAAATTAATTCAGACTCAATTAATTGTCCAATCCATTGACTCAAAGCAGTCCTGTAAGTGCTCCTCTGCAAACCTGAGCCTACCATGATGAGTTAATCATACAGCATACTCCACATCCTCTGCCTTTAAGAGACTGAGCCGTTCTGTCTTTTCAGAAAATGGTAAAGCCATTGAGCTGTAGTGCTGTGTCCAAAATGGTGGGGGAATAGCCATGTGTCCATGAAACAAAGTGCACAGCAGTCCCTGATGTCCATCTGAAGTCCTGCCGAAGGGTCTCAGCCTGAAACGTCAACTGTACTCTTTTCCTTTGATGCTGCCTGGCCTGCTGAGTTCCTCCAGCATTTCTGCATGTTGCTGAGATTTGAATTTTTATTTTCTAGAGTCTGTACATTGGCCAGGAGGATAGTTGGGAATAGAAATCTAAAGCCTCTGTTTCAATTGAACATGTAGTCTGGTGTGGTGTCCCTGCTTAAAGGGGGACCGTAGGTTCTAAACTGTACTTTGGCACAGTTCTGAACTTGAAGCAAAATCCTGCAGATTTTGGAAATCAAATGAAATAGGAAATGCTGGACCAACACAGCAATTTGGATTGCATCTATCGACAGAGAAACAGAGGTGAGTTTTTTAAGTGGACTGTTTTTCATTAAAATGAAACTGTGTGGCACCGTGGTGGCATAGTGGTTAGTGCGACAATACTGCAGCTCAGGGTGTTCCAGAGTTCAGAGTTCAATTCTGGCACCATCTGTAAAGTATCTGCATGCATGAACCATGTGGATTTCCTCCAGAAGTTTCAGTTTCCTCCCGCAGTCCAAAGTCGTCCAAGTTAGTAGAATAATTGGTCAATGTATATTGTCCTGTGAATTGACTGGTGTTAAATCAGTGAGTTTCTGGGCAGTGCAGCTTGTTTTAGGCCATAAAAGACTGTTCTGCTCTGTATCTCTAAATGAAGGTAAAAAAAAAATAGGAATAAAATGTTGTAAAAGTGAAAGATCTAAGAAGAAAGAATACATCAGAGGTGAAAAGAAATACAGAAGGGAAAAGTAGTTATGTTGCTGCAATAAAGAGGCTCATAATGCAAACAAATGACAAAGGATATATCTGGGCAGGTGTAAATAGGAGATGAGTGAATTCTGAAATTAGCTGGAAAGATCAAAGAAAACTGTAGGCGCTGAAGATAATTTCAGATAATCAGTCATTCTGATTATTATCAGACTCTCATGGTTATCTTATATTTGCAGAATTCAGTTTTCTCTCTACTTCAGGTATTGTTTCTGAAATTGCCTGGCAAACCATCAGAAACAAAGATCCATAGTACCAGCTTTCAAATGTTTTAAGAGATGGACAATTAATGCTGGTTTTGTCAGCAATGTCCATATCCTGAATAATAAATTAAAAAAGGCATCCAGGGGTCAGGATTTGAGATATATTGGGTCTGGGTTCCATGGTGGCTCAGATAAAAACATGTTCCAATTTGTCCTATTTAGTGCCAGTACTTTCTCCCAAAATCTATTCTCAGTCATTTTCGCTATCCTTGAGCTATAATGTTTATAACTGCAGCAGCATCAGTTCTTTTAGGACATTTTGCAAGCCTCTCCAGCACTTTTTTCCAGTGCTTACATGCTATACATATGAGCAGGGCGTCTCCAAAAAGATAAAGGCTTTCCATCTTGCTTTCAAAAGGATTCAAATGCAATTTTAATTGAAGAACTTTACGGATTATGTAACAAAATATGCACTGGGCTTCAGAGGTACATTTGGTGGAAAGCAAGAAAGCAACAGGCAATTCATCTCAAGAGCAGTTGAGGCCAGGACTTGACTATTTAGATGTGCTATAAATTACAAATAAATCAGCAGCCAGCAAGAGGAAGTTGTGATAATCAGAGTAATATGATAAAAAGTGGTGAGAAGAGAACAAAGTGAAAATCACACCTGATGCTCCCTTGAAGTCTTCACAAAATTCAACACACCAGAAAGAAAGGTCCCAGGTTTAATCATTGGCAATGGGTTGATATACCAGCAAATATTTCAATATTGATGGAGCTAGATATGAGAGGTCAGAACAGAAAATTAACTTTGATAATTATTTTCCTCCCACTTTATAAGTTAGCATTAGCAGAGGAGGTATTATGTTATTTATTCATTCACAAGATGTGCGCTGGGTTAACTATACTTTACACTGAAATGTGTAATATTCTGGCTATTATAGAAGCCAGCTTAGAAGCAATCTCAAACAAGAGAAAATATGCAGATGCTGGAAATCCAAGCAACACAGTCAAAATGCTGGAGGAACTCAGGAGGTCAGGCAACATCTATAGAAAATAATACAGTCGACTTCTCAGCCTGAAATGTCAACTGTATTCTTTTCCATAGATGTTGCCTGGCCCGTTGAGTGGGTGGGTCTGGTGGGCCTGTAGTCACATGTAAGTAAGGCCAGAAATGACCAGGTAAGAGTCATAGATTAATACAGCATGGAAAATGGCCCTTCTGCCCAACATGTTAATGCTGACCAAGATACCTAACAACACCAATCCCATTTGCATTCAGTTGACCAGGGTTTCCAACCTTTTTCTTATGCCATGGACCAATACCATTAAGCAAGGAGTCTGTAGACCCCAGGTTGGGAACCCCTCCTATCCATGTATCTGTCTAAATGTAGTTAAAATGTTGTAACTGTACCTGTCTCTACCACCTCCTCTTCCCTGCACCTGGTACTTTCTGTCTGAAACACCTGCTCCTCAGATGTTTCTTTACCTTTTTCCCTTTTCACTTTAAACCCCAGTTTTAGAATACACTATCATGCAAAAAAGATGGTGACCATCTCTCCTGTAAATACCCCTCATTTTTTAAATATTTTGATGAAGTTACTGCTCAACCTTAATCACATTTTGAGAAAAGCACTGTCTCCTTATAACTTAAACCCTCGAATCCAGGCAACATCCCAATGAATCTTCTCTGCACCCTTTCAAGCTTAATCATAATACAGGGTTTTGACCTGAAGCATCAATAATTCCTTTCCCCCTACACACAATGTTCAACCCATTGAGTTCCTCCAGCAGATTGTTTCTTGTTCTACAATTTCATCATCGACAGACTCTTTGTCTCTAGCTTAATCAAATCCTGCCTGTAGCATGTGTGTGTAGAACTGCACACTTTATTCCAAATGCTGCCTAATCAACAACTTGTACCACCGTAGCATGCTCTCTGAACTCCTATACTCAATATGCCTCAGTGGTTGAAGGCAAGTGTACCATTGACCTTCTTCATTAATCTGTCACCATTTTCTGGGAACTGAGTACTTATACACAATGTCTCACTGTTCGGTAACATTGCACTGGGCCCTGCCATTCACTGTGTTGGTCCTACTTAGGTGCATTTTCCCAAAATGCATCACTTCATACTTGTCTGAGTTCAATTCCATCAGATATTCCCTTACCCACTTCATATGCATATATGAAGACCTGCTTTCCATGGGCTGCGTGCATCTAAGGAATACACGCTCTGATCCTGCCAAATCCGTGAGATTGGGAAGGCTCTCCCATCCCAAACCCTGGTTTGTGTGAATGCTGTGTAATTTGCTACCCTGTTACAGCTCGTTGCCAAGAAATAACAGACAGCACACCCATACGATTAAAAGAATTATATTTATGAATGTTAACTCATTCATAACTAAAGAGTTAGTAAAGAAAAGAAAGAAAAACACGAAAAGAGCCATTATAACTAAACAGTCAACTGTGCACAAGTTGGAGCTCAGCTCTTCCAGAAGTCATATTCACCGATCCTCGGTATACCTCTGCTTGCTCCATTGAATCATGGTCCCACACCGGGTCGAACCCTACAACTGGTTCTCTCCAGAGTCTTCTCTCTTCATCTTCTGCTGGACAAAGACCCTGGCTCACACCGGTGTCAGGCACACAAGAGAAAGCCTGCTCCCCTGATTGGATGGTTCACATTCCAAAGCACCCGTTATCTCCAACCATAACCCAAACACCACTTCTACAGAAAGACCATCACATTAACAATGTAACCTTTTCCAGGGCATGAATAAATATATATAGCAAAATATTATATATAGTATATATTATATATGGCAAAAAGACAGCAAAATACTGAAGTAGAATTCACAGGTTCAGAATTCTGATGCAAAGGGGAAGAATCTGTTCCTAAAACATTGAGCATGTTTCTTCAAGATTCTGTACCTCCACCCTGATGGTAGTAATGAGAAGAAAGCACGTCAATCATTTATTCTCCCTCTCAACCTTATCCTACTGCCTTCTCCCCGTAATCTTTGACACTCTTACTAATCAAGTACCTATTAAACTCAGCTTTAATATATACTTAATGATTTGATCTCAGCAGCTATCTGTTGAAGTGAATTCCACAGTTTCATCACCAGCTAGCTAAAGAAATTCTTCCTCATTTCTGTTAGAAAAGGATATCCTGTATTCTGAGACTGTGCCTTCTGGTCTTAGGCTCCCCCAGTATGAGAAATAGCCTCTCAAAATCTGCTGTATTTAAGGCTTTCGATATTTGTTAGGTTTCATTGAGATCCTCCTTCGTTTTTCTAACCTCCAGTGAGTACAGGCCCAGAGCCATTAAATGCTCCTCATACATTAACTCTTTCATTCCTTGGATCATTCTTGTGATCCTCCTCTGGACCTTCTCCAATGTCAGCAAATCCTTTCACAGATAAGGGGCCCAAAACTGCTGATAGTATTCCAAATGCAGTCTGGCCAACACCTTGTAAAGCCTCAGCAAGCTGGCAAATCCAACTCTAATCTCTTTTCTTAATCTGATAGGACAGCTGTTTCATTCCAGTGGGACTGTGATCTTTGTTTCTATCAGTGCCCCTTCACAGAGAATGGATTATAACAGCTTCGACCTAACAGTCATGGAAAAGTAACAATGTTCTTGAAAGGGAATTTCATTCTGGTGGCATTTTATTTTGGCGGGATATGTGAGATTTTCAGTTGTACATATTAAGAATAATTTGTCAGATATGGTCCAAATTAAAAACTAATTATTTCACTTGCATCACCAGGGTGCTAATTTGACTAAAAGGTACATGAAAAAGAGTGCAGAGAAATTGATTTGGGTTCAGTGAAATAAAGACTGCAATTATACTGAAAATAGAAATAGAGAGCAACGCAGAAGGAAATGAAAGGATATAAAGACACATACAGTAACTCGGAAATTCAAAAGCACAGAACACTGGAAAGATCTTTTTTAGCTTTTTCAATTGGAGCAGCAGGGTAGCCTGGCGGTGAGCAAAATGCCTTACAGCACCAGCTGTAAATTTGGGATTTGATTCCTGCCACTGTCTGTAAGGACACCCATGACTGTGTTTGTTTCTACCAGGGCTCCAAGTTTCCTCCCACATTCCAAAAATGTTGGGGTTAGGGCTCGTGAATTGTGGGCATACTATGTTGGCACTGGAAGCATGGTGACGTGACACTTCTGGGCTACCCAGCAGAATCCTCACTGGTTTGATTTGACAGAAGCGATGATGTTCACTCTATGTTTCAATGGACATGTTACCAATAGAGCTGATCTTTAATTTTTAATCTCGTTAATTATTGTTCAACACTAATTGTTCCTGAACAGAGTAAGCATTTAAGAGTTAACTACTTTGGTGGGACTGAACATATTAGACAGACTGGGTAAAGTCTAGAAGCATTACTTCTCAGAAAGACTTGAGTTGCCTCAATGATAACTTATTTATATTATTTAGTGATACAGCGCAATAAGAGACCCTTCCAACCCAATGATCCTATACTGCCCACTTACACCCACATGACTAATTAACTTACTAACCCATACATTTAAGAACGTGGGAGGAAATTGGTACATCCAGAGGAAACCCACACAGACCTGGGGAGGACATACAAACTCCGTAAAGAGAGAGCAGTGAAGTTGAATCCGGGCTGCTGCAATAAATATGAAATTTAGTAGCTTTATGATCACCATAAACAGTACTGATTTCCAATTTACTACATTATTTGAATTTAAATTCCCCACATTGTGGTGCTTGAACTCATGTCCCAGATCAATAGAGTTGAAATATTCCAGTAACTTTAACTGCATTGCCACTATATTCCTACTACAATAAGAATATGCTTTGAGAATGGACTTGTGTGAGATTGGCAATAAATTTGCATAAAAATCACAAGATTGAGAGTGAAACTTATAGAGAAAAGCAGGGAGTGTTTTTGACATTGCAGTTTGCTGTGAAACTGACATTGGATATCAGCTATCTATTTAGTAAATTACAGGTGTTGTTCTAGACCATAAGATAACAGAGCAGAATTAGGCCATTTGGCCCATCGAGACTGCTGTGCCATTTCATTATGCCTGATCCAATTTTCCTCTAAGCCCCGGTGTCCCACCTTCTCCCCATATCCCTTTTATACCTGAGTGGTAAATTGAAATTATGTTCTGCAATATAATTCAAATTGGAAAGTGAAAGTGAAAAATAAGTGGAACCAGGGAGAAAGCATGGCAACCTGTTCTTGATCAGCCTACAAAAAAAAGTTAATACATGTGTTTTTATGAGGAAATGGCAAACCACTTCTGTATCTAAACATGAAGAGCACAGTCTTTTTCAATGCAGCATAGTTTTAAGATGAGATTGAAGAGATTTAATAGGAACCTGAGGGACATTTTTCACCCAGTGGCTGGTCAATAAATGCAACAAGCTGCCAGAGGGAAAGGTTAAGGCAGGAATGTTAACAACATTTAAAATGCACTTGGATAGGAAAGCTTTAGTGGGATATGATCCACACAAGGGTAAAATGGGACTAGAGTAGATAGGAATCTTGAATGTCATGGGCTTTGAACTTTGAACTCTGAATGGCCCATTTCTGTGTTCTATGACTCTATGGACATACCCATCCCTTTGATGGCTCACTGAAAATTCTGGGAAGCCTGCAATGGTAGAAATTAGCCATTAAAGGGAACATCTATTGGGTGGTAGGTAATTGACAGAGTTGATAATAGGTTGGAGGAGTGATAGGACATTGTAGATAATCAGTGATGTGAAAAAATTCTTGTGATGCTTTCATGGACAAATACAAATAAAACAGATGCATTGCATCCCTCTGAGCTTCCTTAGAGCTGTAAGAACCATATCTCAGGCCATCACTCTGTCACAGTAAAGACCCAGAAATGGCACAGCACCTCAACTAAACTCCAAAAATTATCTGCTTGAATCCAAGGTGTGCATTGAGTTCTCATCTAGTAACCTGTCGTAAGTCACTCTGTGGATCCCTGGGCTTATAAAGAAAAACAATTCTCTGCTAACCACTCTGACGGGCTGGAGCAGTACTCCCATCCATAGATTCAAGGTTGACTAAAGGACAACAATGGCTAATGGTATCTACAATAATGAGCACAGGTTCTAAATCTGGAAAGGAAACAACAGCTTGCATTTATACAGTGTTCTGAACATGGAATAATATCCCATAGTGCTTCACAGAGATGTGAGAAGAAAGAGTAAATTATCAGAGAGTGTGCCAAGGAAAGAAAATCTAGAAGTGATAAATTAGGTCTTGATCTAAGTATTTAAAGGAATGTTTTCAAGAGAGCAAAAATTGGAGAAGTAGACTTATTTTGGACAAGAATTACAAAAAAAATGTTCCTGTAAATCTACCTCGCATAAATTAATTAAGGCATTTAAATTATTACAAAGAAGAAAACACTCCACTTCACATATCCTTTTAATTAAGGAAGGTAACCTAGACTGCCAGAAGTGGCTGGCATAAAACATAGGAGTTAGACTCAAAGCAGAGGGTATAGATGCAAAGTGTATTTCACCTCCCAGCTCAGGATATTACAGTTCTCTCACTGAATTTAGTACAGAGTCTAATAGAGTCTAGAGGTTGTGTTTGCAAGCATCTGACCTCCAGTGCATTTGGTGCCTCTGCACTGCACAGATATTAGGGGCATACTGACAGGCGTGCTGCAGCCAGCAAAAGCAATGCAATCGGCTCCAATGGCTCTCATGCAGCAGTGTTTAAAAGTGGGAGAGCAAGTTGACAAAGTTGTAAAGTGAAACAGATGGAAGAACAGATGGAAATTGAGAATCATGGAAACACTAACAGTTACAGCAATGATAAAGACTATTTGGCCCATCAGGCCATGCCAGCCACTAAAAGGAGCTTGACACCTCACTTCCATTTCCCAGCTCTCAGCTCTCCATCTGCAGTTCATGGCTTTTCACCTCTTCTGGGAAATAACAGACCTGAGGCCTTGAACCACCAATCTTAAGACAGGAAGCTGATGATTTTTCTTGTTCATTTGGTGAAAACTAAATCTTCCTCTATTGTTTTCACCAATTAAATAGTTCTCTCTTGTTATGAAGAATAGTCTTTGCTGGTTTACCATGTCTAGGACACCTCATAAATTTTATACACCTCAATGGCCCCACCTGGGCCCTCCACCTCATTATACTATCCTAGATGAAGGGTCTGACCCCAAAATGTTGACTATCTGTTTCCCTCCACAGATGTTATCTGACCTGCTGACTTCCTTCCTTCGCTTGGGTTGCAGACAGTTTTCAGAAACCTGTCATGACCTGGGAAGCTCCTGTAGCATCGAATAGTGACAATCAACTATATGAACTGCTGAATGAATTTTTACCCAATGAATTCTTAAGGAATCAAATATCTTTGTTATCAGGGCAGCCGTCCAGAATAATACTGAGCATGAAAGCAAGTGGTAACAGCACAGGATGATTCAGCCTGTTGTGTCTACTCCAACTCTCAGGGGAGTTATCCCATTTATCCCACTCCATATTGAAAGACCCCCATTAGAATCAATAGTGATCATGTAATCTGTAAACATTTTTATGAGAAAAGTTGTTACATGTTTGGAATAAATAATATTATAATGTAGGGAAATAAGAATGATGTTTACCTTCTTCAAAGAATCTCCAAGGAATTGAAAGGCTATGAAGACCCTTTTTGATACATCATAACCTTTTTAAAATTCACTCAAATGTTTATTTAATAATGCAGGAACATGAGAAATAGAAAAAGACATTATGATGATTTTCTTTCGATAGATTAATCCGAGTTTATCAAATTCATCAATCTTTTGCTTCTCCTAGAGATCTGTCTAATTGCTTCATTTATACTGTTTGCCATGTTGGCAGAGTTCCATGAGCTCGTTATCTTTTAGGGTGTAAAAGATCCAGCTACCTGTGTCCTTTCTTGCCGTCATCCCAATTCCTTCAGGGTATGATCTCTGAAATGCCGTGGTGAAAAATAACCTTTCTCTTAAACACATAAATGATTTAAAATAAACAGATGATAGATGTGCAAGTCATGAAAATATCCAGAAATTTGATCAGGCTGTTTAGCTTCAATCATATGCAACAAAAACTAATCTTATGTTGGTTAAAATATCTTCAGTTATTCAGAATTATTGTGCATTCTTATTTTATTATTAATAAATTTTATGACTTCAACTTTATGTCAATATTTAATTCACTTTTCAATCAGTTTTACAGCCAACAACTGGAGCATGTGTAAACATTGATGGTCATGATGTATTTATATATTAGAAATATTTTATTTATAATTCAATATGTATGTGCACGTGTCTGTGATATATCGAGATGATCAAACAAAGGAATTGATGAAGGTGACACTGCTTTCTGCAGATGCATGAAGAAATAAGGCGAGGTGAATTATCAAAAAGAAATAACCAACTTAAAATTAGATTCTTTGAAAACAAACTTGTACTGTTCAAGACAATTTCATTTTGGTTATAAAGATACAGTTGGAAGTTGATTTTTAGCAAAGTTTGGAAGCTGGAACATAGCTACAGGAGCTGGTTGGAGGATTTATATTCTGGAGTGAATGGACTCATCTCCTGACATCCCAGTTGCAACCAATTGAGCAATCTACAAGAAACCAATTGGGAGGATAATAGACAAACACGAGGAAATCTGCAGATGCTGGAAATTCAAGCAACAACACACACAAAATGCTGGTGGAACACAGCAGGCCAGGCAGCATCTATAGGGAGAAGCACTGTCGACGTTTCAGGCCCAGACCCTTCGTCTCGGCCCGAAACGTCGACAGCGCTTCTCCCTATAGATGCTGCCTGGCCTGCTGTGTTCCACCAGCATTTTGTGTGTGTTGTTGGGAGGATAATGGAATACTTTTTGTGTTCCAGTCAAATTGAATTAACTTTTTTGATTGGTAGCTTATCAATCACTTAGGCAGAGTGACTGAGTTGCTCAGTATCTACAAAATGAACTGCAGTTATTCACCTAGGTTATTCCAAGTATACCACCCAAACCCATATCCTTGACCACAAAAGAGGAAATGTACAACAGGCACATGCAAAAAAAAACGCACGCTGCCCTCTCAGCCATATAATACAATATCTGGAAAATATCACTGAACATGAATCCACACATATTGCTCAAAAACATGAGGAAGTACTGTCAACAAGAGGATAGCATTACAAAGGGCAGCTTACCACCACTCGCTCAAGTCCAGTTAAGAATAGGTAATTAATAATGGCCTTGCATGCAATTTAGAGTTACAGCATGGTAACAAGCCCTTCCAAGCCCAACAAGCTTGTAACACTCACTTCACCCAGTGGTTTAATATAGGGGGTGATAACCCCCTGCCCGGCCAAACTTAAGAAATCTCATTTGGGTGGATGCTGTGCGATGTGTCCCCTGTACCGAATCAGTACCCCGAAATACCAAACAGTACACAATATGTGATTAAATGATTAAACTTTATAACTCTTACTTTGACTATATGGTTAGTAGAGAAATAAAATATAAAAGAAAAAGGGCCCAAATCATAAGATTTAATAATAAACAGTCTGTGCACAAAGTTGGAGCTCACTCAGTAATCCTTCTTCCACCATCGGTCTCCTCCGAGTGTTAGATAGAGATAGATAGATAGATACTTTATTCATCCCCATGGGGAAATTCAACATTTTTTCCAATGTCCCATACACTTATTGTAGCAAAACTAATTACATACAATACTTAACTCAGTATAAATATGATATGCATCTAAAATCACCCTCTCAAAAAGCATTAATAAATAGCTTTTAAAAAGTTCTTAAATAGTTTACTAAAATACATTGAATGGTAACTTAAGCTCAGTCCTAACCCCGGCACTTTAACATATCTTATATATCTTTAACATATGTTGCCGACCTTCGGACCCCCGCTCTGAGTCCACCCCGTCCGGTGGTCTACCGAATCTCTCCATGTCTTCTCTCTTCATCTCTCTCTCTCCCTCTCACAAAAGCCCACGAAATCAACTGCTTCCAGAATCACAGGACAGGGCAACAAAACCCTGATTGGCTAACATGCATCCACAGTCCTGTTATCTCCAGCCATAACCTAAGCATTGCTGCTACAGAGAAACCATTAGCTCAGCAGTGAACATTACAAAAAAGCCATTATATCAGCAGTGAAACCTTACAGTGGATTACACTCTCTCCCCACCAAATTTTGTCATGTCCTCATGACTTTGAGATAGTTTGCCAACCCTTCCTGCAAAACACGAAGCCAATCCAGGTACAAAAGGCAGTGACGTAGCTCCCCAAAACGGCAGAGATCACACTCTGTTTCCCAGGCGCTACATAGGCCAACCTATCTGGTGGTCTCCTAATCCTCTGATACCTCCAAACCTCCTCAGCTAACTCTTCAGCCTCAAATGCTACTGGGGATACTTCGGGTCTACTTGGCGAGTCCTCCATCGATCTATCAGTCATGCCCCCCGCAACTCGTAGCCCTCTGTCCCATGTCCAGCCCCTGCTTCCTCTCCTTCAGGGTCCTGCTGTCACCCAGGCTGCCCACAGCTAGCCCCCCTGACTTCTCCTGACTCAGTGGGAGAAGGGCCAGGAGTCTCTTCCTCAATCATTGGGGAGTTAGCGAAAGGCAGCATGTACCACACATTCAGATCATCATCCTCCAAATCAGTATCCCTCTCATGGGCAGGGTCTGGCCCAGCCTCTCCCGCTGTGGGCCCTACAGTCGCCCCGCTTTTTCACAGAGTCCTGTTACTAAGTGTAGGCTCCAAGTTGGGCTCTTGGTCTACCTACACTTCAAACTTGGCCCGGTAGAGATAATCACTCAGCTTATCCAACACCGCCCATTTCAATGCCAGGAATTCCAATTTGTGTGTGGGATAGTTTCTCTCGGAGGGCAATAAACTCCAGCTGACAAATGCCACAGGCCTCAACCTGGTGTCCTGATCCTGATACAGGATGCCCCCTGAAAAAGCCAGCACCGCAAAAGCCAGCAATGGCGCCTGGGTCAGCAGCTCCTTCAGTAACTGAAAAGCCTCTTCACATTTTACATCCCACCTCTGTCCAAAGGGCTCCGACCGGTTTAGATATTCTCCACCCTCCTGTCCTTTTTCCCCCTCCCTTTCTTCCCCAAGGGAAGGTAACCACACAAAAGCTAATTCAAGGGGTGACTCACTTTGACGTAGCCCTTCATGAATCTCTGATAAAACCACAGAACCCAAGGAACGAGCGCAGAGCACTAACAGTCTGGGGCCTTGGCTAAGTGGTCTCTGCTTCTATCTTAGCCCGGTCTGTAGCTACTCCATTCCATGAGATTATGTGTCCAACGTAGCTAACAGACGTTTGGCGGAACTGGCACTTGTCCAGGGCAAGTTTTAACCCTTCAGCTTTCAGGAGGCCGAGCAACTTCAGTAACCTTGCTTCATGTTCTTCCAAGGTGGATCCAAATACTATGAGGTCAACCAAATACACCAACACCTCAAGCAAGTTCATTTCTCCAACATCTTCTCCATAACCCACTGGAAAGTTGCCGGGGCTCCCAATATGCCCTGGGACATCCTTTCGAACTGGAAGAATCCCAGGGGACATATATATGTTGTCTTCTCTTTGTCGGCCTAAGTCATTGGGATCTGGTAATATCCACTCCTCAAATCCAGCACACTAAACCACTTTGCACCACTCAGACAGGCTAGCGCATCTTCAACCCTCGGGACCGTATACTGGTCAGGGACAGTGCGCCTGTTCAGAGTCCTATAGTCCACACACATGCGTACCTTCCCATTCTTCTTCCGGGCTACTACTATTGGGGATGCCTACGGGCTTCAGGACTCAGTGATGAACCCAGCTTCCTTCAACTTACACAAATGCTGCCGCATATCTTCTACGTCTACAGGGACCAGTTGCCACAACCTCTCTCTAAACAGGATGTCCTCAGTCACCCGGATAGTGTGACGAGTGCTCTTGGAACAACCCACATCAAACTCGCCAAGGGAAAAGACACCTTCCAGCTTCAACATCTTCTCTACCAGCCTCCATTTCCAACCCGGCGGCACCGGGGAGTCCCCAAAGTTGACTCAGTGGTCATCTCCCCCCCCACAATAGTTTCTCCCCGGCCTGCCTACCAGGGGCACTAGACATGACCTTCACCGGGAACAAATACACCAGCGGCATCCCCCGCTTGAAGGTGACCTCCCTCTTCGTAGTGTTCCTGACAGTCACTGCCATCCTGCTCGCCTGTACAACCGAGGGCTTCTGCAATTCGGGCCTCACCAGTACCCCAGCAGGAAATCCCGACTCCCTCTCATGGTCTTCCGGAGCGTCCACTAAGAGGGCTTTGCCCTCAGGCACTCCAGGAAATTTGGGTGGCCCCATCACTCTCGCTCCTTCCCCGGGCAGTACCACCATTGGCTTCGACTGGGTGAACTTCCGGTGCACTGAATAATGTCAACAGTAAATGCTTCAGATACCAGTCGTAAAACAAACGGTATAGTAATGTGACCTGCGACCCAGTGTCGAGTATGGCTTTAGTGTAAATACCCTCTATCCATAGTGACACATTGGAGCATGGTCCCACTAAGCCTTCAGGAATAGGGTCTTTTGCTTTCGGGAGTTCCTTGGTACATTGCTGGGAACGTGTTCCCCCAGAGACACAAGGCCGTTCCCTCACTGGGTCGTCTCTAAGTTTTCCCAATGACTCTCCCTGCTGAGGTACCCGGGGGCTCACTCTCCTTCTGGTGTGACACTTGCTGCCAGCAGCCCTCCGCATTGTTCGTCCCCTTGGGAAATCCGACCCCCAATCGGCTCCATCATTTGGTGGGGGGGAACAACCACTGATTACAGCCAACGTATTTCTGTTCTCAACTCTGCTGCAATCTCCTCTACCGCTCCCCGGGGTAGGCTATCTGTGGCCACCTCACCGCAGGGGACTACTACCGAGGACTGTACTCTGCTGACTGAGTCCTCCAACACCTCTGCCACATTCTCCTCTTTCCATACCTCTCTGATCAGCTCAACAAAAGATAGAGGGGTATGCGTCTTACGAGACTGTCGGAAACCCCAGGCAATCTGGTCCTGGGACTGGGCACCCCTGGCTGCACCATTGTGCTTCCAGTCAGACCAAAATCATAGTCGAGAACTTGGAGATAATTGACGGCTGTCGCTATGGGATAATTTAACCTGACAATTCTGACCATGTCAGCAGCCGGCCCTTACAAACTTTCAACCAATCTCTGTTGTTTTTCATCATTCGAGCACTGCCACTCATCTAACAACTGAGCAGTCCATTCTGCCCATGTCTCATACTCCTCCTCCCCTTTAGGGATGGGCTTTATTCCAGAGAATAGGTGGAGCCTGCCATAGCTGGGACTTTAAATCTGATTTTTCCATTTATTCACCAGAGAAGTAAGGCGGACACTACCTCAGAATTCTTCACAGGGGGGCGTGGACTTAACAGACATTCCAAATCCGACCACTCTTTCCCCTCACTCCTCAGAAATGATAGAACCCTGTCTTTGCAATCTCCGCCCCCAGCTACCTCAGCGCTGGTCCGCATTAAAACGAGAGCTGTGCCCGCCATTTTATTAAACCTCCGTTCACAATTGCAACTTCAACAGTAATTAACGGTGGAATTAACAATTCATCCAGTGCACGAATGTCTGCCCCACTGGTTCATTGCTCAGGGTAATCATACAGCATCCAATGGAATCAACCTCAGACGAGCCCCCACAATTGTAGCACTCGCTTTGCCTAGCGGCTTAATATAAGGGATGATAACCCCCTGCCTGGTCAAACTTAAGAAATTTTGTTTGGGTGGATGCTGCACGATGTGTCTCCTGTTACAAATCAGTATCCCGAAATAGCAAACAGTACACAATATGTGAGCAAATGATTAAGCTTTATAACTCTTACTTTGACTATATGGTTAGTAGAGAAACAAAATATGAAAGAAAAAGGGCCCAAATCATAAGATTTAACAATAAACAGTCTGTGCACAAAGTTGGAGCTCACTCTGTAGTCCTTCTTCCACCATCGGTCTCCTCTGAGCGTTGCCGACCTTCGGACCCCCGCTCCGAGTCCACCCCATCTGGTGGTCTATCAAATCTCTCCATTTGTGTCTTCTCTCTTCATCTCTCTCGCTCCCTCTCACAAAAGCCCACAAAATCAACAGCTTCCAGAATCACAAGACAGGGCAACAAAACCCTGATAGGCTAACATGCATCCACAGTCCTGTTATCTCCAGCCATAACCTAAGCATTGCTGCTACAGAGAAACCATTACCTCAGCAGTGAACATTACAAAGAAGCCATTACATCAGTAGTGAAACCTTACAGCACATTACACAAGTATACCACCCAAACCTATATCCTCGACCACAAAAGAGGAAATGTGCAACGGGCACATGAAAAGAAGCACATGCTGCCCTCTCAGCAACATAATACAAAAATATCACTAAACGTGAATCCCAGAACATATTACTCAACAACATGAGAAAGTACTGTCTGCAAGAGGATAGCAATGGTTTATGAAGGGCAGCTTACCAAATCCAGTTAAGAATAGGTAATTAATGATGGTCTTGCATGCAATTTAGAGATACATCATAGTAAAAAACCCTTCCAAGCCCAGCAAGCGTGCAGTGCCCAATTACACCCATGATACCTATTAACTTTCTAACCCATATGTATTTGGAATGTGGGAGGAAACCAGAGCAACCTGAGGAAGTGTACACGGTCATGGAGAGAACATACAGACCCTGGTGGGAATTGAACCCGGGTCACTGATGCTGTAAAGCAATGCACTAACCGCTACACTACTGTGCTGCCCTTTCTTGAAAAAGTTACTTGTAACTTGTAGATTTCAAAAATGTATTAAAATAAAACTTCCTTAGAAGCACTCATTTCGACCAGGCATTCCCAACCTTTTTTATGCTGTGGACCCCAGGTTGAGAACCCCTGATTTAGACTAAGCTTTCTGAAGTAAGCAGACCATTATAAAAAGAAGCAATTGTAGATCATGAACTTATACAGTTTATATTATAGGCATTATTATTTATTACTTATCATTATTATTTAATTATTATTTATTATTATTTCATTATTTATGGTTTTATGTTGCTATATTTCTGCACTATTCTTGGTTGGTGCGACTGTAACAAAACCCATTTCCCTCAGGATCAATAAAGTATGTCTGTCTGTCTGTTTTGTTTGAAAGCTCATATGAAGCAGATCAAAATAAAGGAGTGGTGTTAATCAAAATAAGATGCATTTATTTTGCACTTTTTAATAGCCACAGGACTTCCTGGCATACTGCACTACCAACAATTAGCTTTTGAATGTTAGCCATTGAAGTGAATCTAATGTGTATTTGTGCATTTGATGGAAATTTTTTGATGGAAGTATTTGAAATGTACTCTAGGATCATTTCTCTCCAGTTGCATAGATTTGCCCTCTCACATTAAAGGCCAATAACATACAACCTTCATCCAAAAGGTTACTCTTCCAAGCAGGTGTAGAGGAGTGAGATAGATTGGCTGGTTGAGTGGTGTTGAAATAATAACCTGGCGCACAATGTCAGTAAGATCAAGGACCTGATTATGGACTTCAGGAAGAGGAAGTCTAAAGTACACAAACTAATCCACATTGAGGGGTCAGCAGTGGAAACGTCAACATCTCACTGGAACTTTTCTGGGCCCAACACATTGAGGCAATCACAATGAAGGCACGCCACTAGCTATACCTCATTAGGAGTTTTTGGAGATTTGGTATGTCACCAAAGATTCAAGCAAGTTTCTACTGATGTGCCATGGAGAGTATTCTGACTAGTTGCATCACTGCCTGGTATGGAGACTCCAATGCACTGGATTGAAAGAAGCTGCAGAGGGTTTTAGTCTCATGGTCATAAGCCTCCCAATCATTGAGAAAACCTCAAGAAAGCTGCATTCATCATTAAGTACCCTTACCATCCAAGACATGCCTTCTTTTCATTACTGCCATCAGGAAGGAGGTACAGGAACCTGAAGAAATGTACTCTATATATTATGAACAGCTTCTTCCCCTCTACCATCAGATCAGGGAGTTGAAATGACCTTCAGCCAGAAGCTCACTATGGCCATTGTGTACTGGGCACAGGTATTTCATGTAACAATAGCCCAGTTTACCCTTGGTCTTGCTGATGCAGTGGATGCCATATGTAGAGTACTGAATGCTGCAACTGCGACTGACGGAGGTGCACATGAATCTTTGTTTAAAATGGAAGTGCTGTTTAGGTCTCTGAGTGCTGGTGAGGAAGAAGGTGTAGGGACACATGTAGCTCCAATTGTTACAGAGGAAGTGTCAGAGACAAGAATGGTTAAGTGGCCAGAGATGAGGAAATCAGGGAGAAAGTGTAAGCAGAAAGGGGTGGAGAGGAGAGGATGTGACTGGTGATGAGATCCTGTAGTAGCTGTCAGAAATGATAGAGGTTGATGTGCTGGTTGCATTGGCTGGGAAAAAGAAAGGTGAGGACCAGGAAAAGTATATCAGTTCTGTCAGAAAATGTTAGCCTATTCTTTATATTTCTGGCTCGGTCTGTTTTGTTTTGATGGATCATACTCCTGTATAGTGCCTTGAGAAATATTGCACCTTAAAAGTACTTCATAAATGATAGCTGCTGCTGTTATCAGTGAAATTACTTATCCTTCTCCCAATTATTCTTTCTCTTTCAACAGTTTTGGTTAAAAATTTGTTCCAGTTGCAAAAACAATTATTAACTTAGAATTTACAATACATATGCATTTCATAAACATAAGAAGGTTTTTAGATGCTGGAAATCCAAAGCAACACACACAAAATATGGGAGGAACCCAACAGGTCAGGCAGCATCTAAGGAGAAGAATAAGCTGTCAATGTTTCAGGCTGAGATCCTCCTTCAGGACTGGAAAGGAAGGGGAAACATAGCAGAATAAAAATGTGGAGAGAGGGGAAGGTGGATAGCTAGAGGTGATCAGTGAAACTAAGTGGGTGGGAAATGTCAAGGGCTGGAGAGGAAGGAATCTGATAAGAGAAGAGAGTGAACCATTGGAGAAAGGGAATAAGGAGGAGCATCAAGGGGAGGTGATCGGCAAGTGAGATGAGGTAAAAGGCCAGAGTATGGAATGAAAGAAGAGGGGAGAGAGAGGGATTATTTTTTCTGGAAGGAGAAATCAATATTCATGCCGTCAGTTTGGAGGCTACCCAGAATTCATGCCATCAGGTTGGAAGCTACCCAGACAGAATATAAGGTGTTGCTCCTCCACCCTGAAGGTGCCCTCATCTCGGCACAAGAGGAGTTCATGGACCGACATGTCTGAACATGAGTGGGGATTGGAATGAAAATGTTTGGCCGGCAGGAAGTGCTGCTTTCTTTAGTTTCAAGAAAGCCCTGTATGCAATAAATGGATGCCATTAAATTTAGTTGAAGAATTTGTCATGAAACAAGAGCTGTAAATCTCATTCAAAGGAAGAAATTAAATTCTATAAATATTTCAAGATTGGTGATGAGAATCTGCATAGTTTGTATTGTCAATGCTTGGAGGCTATTACTTAATCCCAGTTACAGCACTTATGTACAAATAAAACCTACATGTTTATCAACAACTTTATGAGAATCATTGTTTTTTTTTCCTGTAAGCCTTGAAGCAATGTACATAATCTTTGTGCGATACCACTGTTTTGTCATATTCCCCAGAGCAATTGTACGATAACTGGGAAAAAATCAAATTGGATTTTATTCCTGTCTTGAACATAGCCATTCAATTATCAGATGTTACAGTGTCCAATGATGGTTATTAAATTTGTTCTTCTATGCTGCAAATCAGGCAATAATTGAATTTGTTGCCTATTGTATATGCAGGTCAATTTGTTATTCCAGTGATAAGGTATACTACTTGATGAATGACAAAATCAATATGGTTATTTTACAATACTATTTAGTATGTACACTAGGTAAAGCTTTTCTCTTAAATGAGTGATGAGCAACTGTGATCAGTAACTTCACTTCCTGACATGATGAGGAACTATGTATTGTTTCTGGGTTTAGAGCATCTTACTCAAATATGCCTTCTGTTCATGAGATTTAGCTGACTTTTATTTTCAAATAAGTATCTCTGCTTATAACCACTTATAACCAAGCAATTAGTGACCATATCGATATCCATAATGATACAGTATGATGATCATTAATACACATTTTAATTTTAAATTCACTGCATTTTTAATGATTGCTTCAATGGCATGTATGCCGTTTAATCTTGTTTCATTCTGTTTCTCTTCGGCTTCAACATTCAAGAAGTCTAAAATTTATAGCTTCCATTCCGAACCTCATATTGAGAACCTACTTAGTTAATGACTTGCTTCCGTTTTTATTTCATTACACATTGCCTCTAAATTACCTTTTCTTGCCACAGAATGTCCTCACTCATTTAAAATAGCATCTTATTGTGGGTGACCCCCATTACATTTCTAGAAACTTCTCCCACCAGTCAGATGACTCAGATTCAGATTTGTGTCGACAGTCTCTTTCGTTGTACGTTCACATCATTGGCCTTCAAACGTGGAGTACAGTACGGGGGCCTAAACTTCCGCTTGACCTTTAACTTGCTCCTTCCCCATCCATTAACCTTAAACCTGATCCGTAACTCCCTTCCCTCTCCAAAACCATCATTATGAACCTAAGAAGCAACCAAGCCTGAGCCACGACCTCAGTGGAGACAGCAGTTTGATGCCAACTTGACCAGAGTCTTTGTCCTCTTGTACCTAATAAAGTCTTCTGCTGCTGTAGCCCATCAACTTTAATATGTTGTGCATTCAGAGATGCTTTTCTACACATCACTGTTATAATCTGTCAGCTTGAACCAGTCTGGCTATTCTCCTCTGAGTCCTGTCATCAACATTTTTTCCACAGAACTGACACTCACTGGATTTTCTTTTTTGCTTTTTGCGCCATTCTCTGTAAACTCCAGAGATTCTCATGTGTGAAGATCCCAGGAGATCAGCAATTTCTAAGGTACTCAAACCACTCTCTCTGGCACCAACAATCATTCCACAGGCTAAGTTACTTAGTTTACATTTCTTCCCCATTCTGATGTTCGGTCTGAACAACAGCTGAACCTCTTGACCACGTCTGCATGCTTTTATGCATTAAGTTGCTGCCAGATGATTGACTGATTAGATAATTGCGTTCATTATTGCGTTCATGAGGTGCACCTAATAAAGTGACCACTAAGTATATGTGGGAATTATATTAATGCAGTATACAATAGAAAAGTTACTTAACTAATCAGTTATAATGTTGATGGTGATGTCACTTAGACCCCATTTCATGAACAGTCCCTCCTACTACCACACCACCTGTCCTTTTTGTATGTAGTTTTTATCAGGAACAAGTGGCAATGAAGTGCAATTGTGTGAAGACTTTTTACACATTGATAGATGTGTAAAAAATCATAAGATTGCTTGCAATATTGTGAAAGTCAGAGTCATAGAATCATAGAACACACAGCACAGAAGCAGGCCCTTTGGCCCATCTATTTCATGCCAAACTATTAATCTGTCTAGCCCCAGCATGGGAAATTTTGAGACATTCTGCATGGAGATTCAAGTTGTCAATCAAGCAATCTTACAGGAAGTCAATATGCAGTCATCTATATCATCCCACTTGAAATGGTGCAGAGGAGATTTACAACAATGTTGCCTGGATCGGGGAGCATGCCTTATGAGAAAAGCTTAAGTGAACTCGGCCTTTTCTTCTTGGAGCGATGAAAGATGAGAGGTGACCTGATAGAGGTCTACAAGATAATGAGAAGCATTGATTGTGTAGATAGTCAGAGGTTTTTCCCCAGGGCTGAAATGGCTAGTACGAGAGGGCATAGTATTAAGGTGCTTGGAAATAGGTACAGAGGAGATGTCAGGGCTAAGTTTTTTACACAGAGAGTGGTGAGTAAGTGGAATGGGCTGCCGGCGGCAGTGGTGGAGGTGGAAACGATAGGGTCTTTTAAGAGACTTTTGGATAGGTACATGGAGCTTAGGAAAATAGAGGGCTATGGGTAACCCTCTGTAATTTCTAAGGTAAGGACATGTTCGGCACAGCTTTGTGGGCCAAAGGGCCTGTATTGTGCTGTAGGTTTTCTATGTTTCAATGTTTCTATGCAAGAGTAAGTGAAATTTAGAGTGACATTGGAAGTAACTAAGATCTCTTTTGTAATATCACCCAACCGCATGACAGTAAAATATTTTACTTTGGTAGATATAGGTATAAATGCAAGACTTTAAAAAAAAATTATTTAGAGATACAGCACAATAACAGGCTCTTATGACCCAATGATACAGTGCTGCCCAGTTACACTGGTGAGACCGATTAACCTATTGATCCATACATCTTGGGAACTTGGGAGAAAATCAGAGCACAGGGAGGAAACCCATGAGGTCATGATGAGAACATCCAAACTCTTTACAACCAGTGGCAGGACGCCCACTATGTATACAGTACTTATGTATGTGACTACTGTCATCGAAAAATTGAATAGTACCTTGAGAGTATTAAAGCACAAAAAGGATTGGATCAAGGTGTTTTCAATAATTATTACAGGCTAGAAATGATCAGCTGCTTACCAATATCAATAAGTGTGAATTCATTTTGAAAAATCAGATTTTGTTTGACTGTGTAAAATTCACTCACTGAATTTCAATTCAGATGGAAGAAGCTTGGACTGTAAATATATGTACTTCAGTTCAGTGAATGTAAAAGGTTTTGCTTCCAAGTCACAACTTCCAAGTTCAAATTAGTAGTTTACTTCTAGCTGGCTCCATCAGGAATAATCGATGCACTTGGGAGATGGCATGAGTGAAAGGAAAATGGAAAATACCCCTGAGCAAAACTAGTAAATGTTGAAAACATTCAACATGCCAGGCAGCATTCATGAAGACAGGAAAAGAATCAACATTTCAGGTTGATAAATTTCCACCAAAACTAGGAAAAGGTAGAAATCAAACTTTTAATTTGCAGGGAAGAGGAATAACAAAGAGAATGTGGGATTTTAGAGACCATGTGACAGAGGTAGTGGTGGTGTTTACTGAGAGAGGGCAATGAGAGTTGCCTTTCCTACAGGACGTGAGCTGAATGAAAACAGAAGAGAGGGAGAGTAAAAATAAAATAAACACAGACAAAATATTTGCTGGAAATCTGAAATTAAAAAAAAATTCTGGATATACTCAACAAAACAAATCTATGGGGAGAGAGAAAAAAATTGTTAACAACACAAAGTGATGACCTTTCATCATAACTGGCCAGTTCAGTCCTCAAGTCCTTTCTAATCCTTGTTTAAAATTGTTGAATGCACTGTTAGCTGCAGAGTGTCCAGGCAAAAAAAAAATGAGATTGGGCTTTGTTCAAACAGAATAAGTATATGTAGAATCAAAATATAGTATGCAACTAATTTTGAGTAGTTGTAAACGTTTTCCACTTTAATTTCAGATTCCTGGTATCTTCGGAATTTAACTTTTCAGTTATTGAAGACAGACAAGTTGCTTTATTTGTTTTGATACATTCCCAGGATATTGACAATGGGAAAAATATCTATGTGTCGGGTTAGCACAAAGTTGACCACAAGAAGATGCTAAAGAACTTGCTCTTTGTAGAAACTTAATACAGTTGTACTCATTAGGCAATTTACTTTAAAGCAGTAGATTTTTTTTATGAGTTTGATTTGTTATACAACTGCACCACTTTGAATTTTGAAGACATTATCTCCTTCACTGGCAAAGCTGCTGTTCCACCAAAAAGATTTATAGAAATGTACAGAATCTGAAGAAGCCATTTGGCCCATCATGCGGATTGAAAGTAAAATAATCAATGGATAAGGGACTGGCGCAGGGAAGTGTCACAGAGATAAATGATCAGCTGTGACCTCATTGAATGATGAAGCAGGTATGACCGACTGATTGATGTCCTCTCATTTCTACTTTTCAGTTTTAAAGATTAGCTTTAATTGTCACATTTACATTGAAACATGCAGCAAAATGTATCATTTGCATCATATGAAATCAGCGACGATGGTGCTGGGGGCAGCTCAGAAGTGTCACCATGCTTCCGGTGTCAATATACCATGCCCACAATGCACTAACCCTCACCCGTAGATCTTTGGAATCTTCGGAGGAAACTGGAACACACTGGAGAAAGCCCATGCGGTCACAGTGAGAATAGACAAACACGTTAGAGACAGCAGTGGGAATTGAACCCTGATCTTACAGCTACACTATGTTTTCATGTTCATATTTGAAATGGATCCGACAGTCACCCCTGCTGTTGGTCCAAAACCTAGTGGTTAAAGCCTTCCAGTGGCAACTGAGGTGTTAATAAATCTGAGGAAGGATTTCCATAAGGCCATAAGATATAGGAGCAGAATTAGGCCATTTGGCCCATCCATTCTGCTCCACCATTTCATCATGGCTGATCTATTTCCCTCTCAGTCCCAATCTCCCACCTTCTCCCCGTATCCCTTAATGCCCTGACTAATCAAGAATCTGTCAACCTCTGCCTTAAAAATACCCAATGATTTTGCCTCCGCAGCTACCTGTGGCAATGAACTCCACAGATTCACCACTCTCTGGCTAAAGAAATTCCTCTCTGCCTTTTCAGATCTCCATCATTTGCTGAATGATTTTTTTCCATTTCAATTCTGCACCAGAATCTTACTGACAATTCTCACAAATCTTTGCCACCTGGTTGTTGTTTTCTTTGCTCAAGTAAATGAGTCTTTTTTGTTTGTACTATGGAAGCACCCTCCTCAAAACAATCTCTGAGTGGGCCTGTTGTGCCAAATGACAATTTCTAAGAACATATAAAGATGTGGTGATTGCTGAATCACAGAGTAAAAACCCTGAATAGGAAGGGGAAAGGACCGAGTACTGGGTTTTATGGTTGTAGAACTTAATCTATTTACATCAGTGTTTAAGTTGATAGCACTGAATATTCATCCAGATGAATTCTGTTAGTTCCAGCATATCTCCACAATCTTCCCTTCAAGTTTCAGAAGTCTCTGAAAAGATAAATAGATTGACTGGTTGTACAGGAGAGAAGACTCACTCTCTTTGAGAAGCTAGTTTCCATAAGAAGTGTGAAAATTTAGAATGAACATTTTTAAGGGTAGCACGAGGGGGAATTTCTTTACTCAGAGAGTGGTAGCTGTGTGGAATGAGTGTCCAGTAGAAGTGGTAGAGGCAGGTTCAGTATTGTCATTTAAAGTAAAATTGGATAGGTATGTGGACAGGTAAGGAATGTAGGGTTGTGGGCTGAGTGCGGGCCACTGGGACTAGGTGAGTGTAAGCATCGGCACGGACTAGAAGTGCCGAGATGGTCTGTTTCCATACTGTTATTGTTATATGGTTATATAAGTTTGTTACCTTGATACACATTTACTTGAATAATGCATTAATATCACTCTGAGCTTTTCTTGGGCTCTCACTCCATCCCATTCCCTCTTTGATCTGTCAATCTCTGTCCTCAACACAACCTTGAGGAACAGTATCTTATCTTTTTTCTGGGCACTTTTCAGCCTTCTGGATTCAATACAGAATTCTACACTTCAGTTATCTTGATTTCTTGGTCTGTCGCAGTCATCTATCTGTGATATTGGCTCGGCTTCTTTCTGGGTTTCTTTTTTCACTTTTTTGGTTCCTTGTTTCATCAGGGAGTGGAGGACCTGCCAGCCACGGCACCTTCCCTTGCATTTCACAGCCCCTACGTTCTTGTGTGTATGCTCTTTCATTTATACTCTCACTCTCTAACTGCCCCCATTCACTCGTTAACTTTGACCACTGACCTTGTAAACTTTGCTTACAGCTTATCCCCATGGTCACCTCAGTTTCATCCTGTCAGAGACATCCTCTCTCTCCCACTCTCCCTGCAGCTTAACAAGCTTCTGTTTTGTCTCCTTCCTAGTTCTGACAACCTGAAATGTTAACTCATTTCCTCTTACTTCAGATGTTGACTGATCAGCTGTCCAGCTATTCCAATTTTATTTTACATTTCCAGCATCTGGATGTAGATTTTTTAATATAGTCTTTCCATTAATATTGATAGTTTGTGCTTGCATTTATTGTTATTTTGTGTGATTTTGATTGGGGCGACTAGTTCTGCAGCCTGAATTTAACGGATGACACAAGCTAAATTGAACTAAACAGAATATGCCTGGACTGGTTTGATGACTTGTAATTTAGTATTTTATATTCAGTGTCACTTGCTCATTCTGTTTTTCACTGTTTGCTTGATTTTTTTTTGTGCTTTTGGGGTTTGATATTTTTCTTTGAATGAGCTCCATGGGTTTCCTTCTTTGTTTCATGGCTGTCTGTGGGGAGACAAATCTCAGGGTCGCATACTACATGCATACTTAGATAATAAATATACTTTGAATCTTTGAATCCTTGAACTGGCTCTGCTGCCCAATATTAACAAAGATTAACAAATGCAACCAGAAACAGATCACCTTGTCACTTAATTCACTGGTGTTAATGAAATCTTGCTGTGCACTGCACTACAACAGTGGCTTCTCCATCATGTTTCTTCTTTTGCAATTAGATGCACTTTTGAGAGTTCAATACCTACTCCACAGATTAGAGGACAAAAATATAGTTGAATAACCCTGTGGAATCACTAGGAAATGATTGATAAACTTTCAGAGGCACCATCTCTCAAAGCAGTTGTTAAATTGAGGCTTATCATTTCTCCCAGGTGAATACAAAACAATATTGTATTGAATGAGTACAGAGGAAATAACCCTGGTAACCTGGCTAATATTTTCCCTCAATCAATATTTCTGAAGCAGATTATCTGATCATTATCACTTTATTACACAAATGGCCGACAGTATTTCACAAAGCAAATTTACACATTGTAGGGCTACAAAAAGAGATCGATAAATCCAAGAATTTTATTTAGAAAATTAGCTATAAACCGCCTGCAAACCCTAAACAGAGGCTGTATTAAGTTTTATTGCTTCGCTTCCAGGCAGTGTACATCCTGCTTTTAGTGAAGGAAAGTACATTTATACAACTGGTTCAGCACAATTTTCAGCAGGGCTGTGTCTGATGAATGTCACACATTTTTGATGAATCAGGTGTATAGATTGATGTGAAAATAAAGAAGGGTCTCGGCCCGAAGCATCGACTGTTTACTCTTTTCCATAGATGCTGCCTGACCTGCTGAGTTCCTCCAGCATTTTGTGTGTGTTGCTTGGATTTCCAGCATCTGCAGATTTTCTCATGGTTTTCTTTATGGTTTATACCATTTCAGTGGATAAGTGTACCACAAGCAAACTTCATAAAAATATTCCAGAACACGTTGGAGCGGGTCCAGAGGATGGTCCCAGCAATGGAAGGGTTAATGCGTAAGGGGCTGTTGATGGCTCTCGGCCTGTACTCACTGGAGTTTAGAAGAATGAAGGGGATAACTTATTGAAACCTGACAAATAGTGAAAGGCCTAGACAGACTGCATGTGGAGAGGATGTTTCTGATAGTGAGGGAGTCTAGAAATAGAGGGCACAGCACACAGGGCATCCCTTTAAAACCCAGATAAGGAGGAATTTCATTAGCTAGATGGTGGTGAATCAGTGGAATTCAATGTCACATTCAGTTCTGGAGGCTAACTCATTGGGTATATTAAAAGCGGAGGTTGATAGGTCCTGGATTAGTAATGGCATCACAGGTTATGGAAAGAGGGCAGAAGAATGGGGTTGAGAGGGATAATAAATCAGCCATGATCAAATGGCAACACGCATAAAAGGCTGAAGGAACTCAGCTGGCCGACCACCATCTGGGAAAAGAGTACAATCAATGTTTTGGGCCGAAATGTCGACTGTACTCTTCTCCTAGATGTGCCTGGCCTGCTGAGTTCCTTCAGCATTTTGTGTGTGTTGCTTGGATTTCCAGCATCTACAGATTTTCCCTTGTTTATGATCAAATGGCTGAGTGGACCCAATGGACTGAATGACCTAGTTCTGCTCCAATATATCTAATGGTTTTATAATATATACTTTGCAACTGAATTAACATGCCTGCTCCTTTCTGAATCATTTAATCATTGGAGGAGGGGAGATTCAGACCATCAAGTCAATACTAAGCATTTGGACAAACTGTTCTTGTTTCTTAATCTGGAAATGTGTTTTTTGTGAAATGTTGTATTGTGTTTACTAAACCGTCATCATGATTCACTGCTTTCCAATCTCATCGTAAGTTCGCAATATTTAAATCATTTTCCTTCAGTGTTCATTTCTATTATCTGTAATGTATAAGTTTGCATTCCTCTTCTGAGTTCTTATTCAAACGGACAAGCATCATTGCTGTTTTAAATGATCTGAGACAGCAATAATGTCATGGTTACCAATGTGTGGATTATGATCTACAAGCTGGCTGATCAAAATGAAATATACAATCCAGAGAAGTTCATGACAGATCTTCGAGCAAGAGCATGAATACGTACATCCTTCAAATAGTGAAAACATCATTTTATTAGGCTGCCAGTGTTTGCTATGGAATTTTGACTCCAGAGGAGTCAGAAATAATATGATGGCTATAGACAGGGTAAATGCAAGCCTTTTCCCACTGGGTGAGACAAGAACTAGAGGTTAGGGGTGAAAGCTGAAATGTTTAAGAGGAACATGAGAGTGAACTTCTTCACTCAAAGGGTAGTGAAAATGTGGAATGAGCTGCCAGTGGAAGCGGTGGATGAGGATTTGATTTCAACATTTAAGAGAAATGTGGATAGGTACATGGATGGGAGGGGTATGTCAGGCTATGGTCCTGGTGCAGGTCCATGGGACTAGCGAGATTTGTAGTTTGGCACGGACTAGATGGGCCGAAGGTCCTATTTCTGTTCTGGCATGTTCTATGACTCTATATATTAGACTCTCTGTCTCAGGAGTCATTTTTGATGCTCTGCAATAAAACCCAGTTCTGGGAGTAGGCTTTTGTTGTTACCTGTCATTAGGTGGGGACCCTCATGAGAAAGACTGATGTTTATTGTCCCTCCCACTTTTCTCTCAGGGACGTGATAATCAATCTCTTCTGGGAACAGCCTGGTATGTGGTTCCAGATTGCTGTTGATTGTGAATTGAGTGTTTTGAGCCAGGATTTTGATTGAGATGTTTTATTTATTTATTTAGAGCAGGGGTGCCCAACCTGGGGTCCACCGACTCCTCTGTTAATGGTAGTGGTCTATGTCATTAAAAAAGGGCTGGGAGCTCCTGATTACTAGATACAGTATGGTACCAGGCCCTTCCAACACAATGAGCCTGCTTCACCCAATTACACCCTTGTCACCCATTAACCGTAAAATGGAATGTGAGCGAAAACTGGAGGTCCCCAAGGGAACCCATTTAATAACAGTGAGAGAGTAAAAATTCCTTATAGACACCAGTGGAATTGAACCCAGGCTGCTGACACTGTAATAGCACTACTGTGCCATTATGCCCCCCCCCCACCCCACAAATAATATTCACCATGCATATGTCTAAGATTACTGCATTACGTATGGCTGGATTCTTCATTTTCCCAGTTAAACCAAGTATAGAGCTCTCTCAAGCTGTTGTGCTGTCAGCCTCTTTACAACATTTAAAAACTGAACAGTAAGTGCAAGGGTTCTTGGTAAAATGTAGCTGTCTTCTTTGTGGTGACCTCTTTACATAAAAGTGCAAGTGAAAGCAATTTTGCTATCTTTATCTGTGAGGCCACAGGAAATAAAGGCAATTCAAGTTGATGAAACAGCATGCAAATCTCTTGGGCAATTGGCATTTTCTACCTCTGGATATTTTACGTTCACACCCTTGTTCAAACTTTCACCTTTTACTGATGACTTCACACTCATTAGTGCACAAGCACTGACAACCTGCAACCCAGTAGGCATTCATCACCACCTTAAAATGCCCCAGTAATAATCCGCTCAAAACAAATATAAAAAGACTTGGAAGCTATCCAAGATTCTGCTGCCCTCCAGTTAGCAATTGGATTGAAATTTCCAATCATAGCCGCGGGTGTTTGAAGATCTTCCCAAAACGTTTCTGCAAAAGCCAAACAGCAATAATGTTTTATTCTCTAGTTTTGTCAATCCCTGCTGACATGCTTAGGTAACAATCAATCATTGTGTCATCCTTGCAACTAGGAAGCATCTGGAGTGTGGCTTCCCACTGTGGTAGCTAACAGATCTGAGATAATCTTGGGAAAGATATACTTCACGTGAAGCAGATTATACGAAAGAAAAACAACCTGACAGAAAATGGTCAATCAGAGGAAAGCTATTAAACATGTTTGGCAGAGTTCAACCAATTGCCATTTACAAATGGGCAAATCTATCTCTGGTGTTACTACCTCAGGAGACTGACTGTCTTGCAGGTGGACTGATGATCGACAGGCTCATTAACCTAGATGTATTGCTCTGCTTCTCAAGCTTAAAAAAAGGAAACCTAACAATTTTGATTTATAATACAATTACAAGCACGATTGGAGTCTCAGTGCAGAATTTAAAATTGTGACAGGATGGGCCGGCTTTGTGTTTAATTACCACAGCTAGGGTGCAAGTTGGGAATACCTCCACTGAACATGCAATTGCTTGAAAATCATCTTATCGTACTTATAGTCCTTTAAAGTGCTGCTAATAGGCAGCATGTTTGGTCCTGGTGACAAAATAAGAAGAGAAAATCTCTCAAATTTGGAACATCGATGCCAATTGAGATTGATTCCTTTTCAGGGATGTTATACCCCAATCTGTGATCTTTTCAGTCTAGGTGGATCTCAGCAACAGCATTCACATTCAACCAATAGGAATCATGCCCACATTCATAAAATTATATGTCTAGTTTCAGCCTGAGCCAAATGTAGGTTCAGGAAAAATAGATGAGTTACAGATAATTGTAGAAAATTGAAGGCAGAAGGAAGAATTATAGAGTGGATGGTGGTATTGATGCCGGGAGGAGAAATGACAAGATGTAGTTTAATCCAGCAACTGTAAGAGGTTGCACTTGTAAGTTTAGTGCAAGGGGAAAGAATGCAATAAATGGCAGGATCCTGAGGAGCATTCATGTGCGAAGAGATATTGGGCGTGCAAGTCCATAGCTCGCCAGCACAAGAAGATCAGGTGGTAAAGAAAATACGGAGCATGCTTGCCTTCATCCATCAGGATCTTGAGTGTAAAGACAAGTTGCAACTGTGGGATACTTCGAAGAGGCTGCATTTTGTGCATTGTATGCAGTTCTGGCTGCCACATTATCGAAAGGACGTGAAGGTTTTGGAAAGGGTGCAGGAGAGGTTTAACAGCTTGTTGCCTGAATTGGAGAATATTACTTTTCAGGAGAGGTTGAATAAACCTGGATAGTTTTCTCCAGAGTGTTGGAAGCTGAGGAGTGGCCTGACAGTAAACCTATGAGAAGTCTATGCCTGGTAGATAGTCAGAGTCTTTTTTACCCAGGCTAGAAATGTCAAATACTGTAGGTTTAATTGAAAGGGGAATGATTTAAAGAGATTTACAGAGGAATGTTCTTTTTCCATAGAGTGACAGGTGCCTGGAGTACCCAGCTAAAGGAGGTGATATAAGCATAAACTGCATCAATGCTTTAAAGCAGGGGTGGCCAACGTTATACATTCCATGCATCAACTTTTTCATGCACAAGTTCAGATGCGCCACACAACTCGTGTGCCCCCACAATTCTTGTAAAAATATGTTAATATAGAACTCATGCATGAAAAAAATCGCATCTGAACTTGTGCGTGAAAAAATGGATGCATGGAATGTAAAAGGTTGGCCACCCCAGCTTTAAAGGAATTTAGACAGGAACATGAACAGGCAAGGAATAGAGCATGTGCAGACAGAAGGAATCTGTTTAATTTGGCATCATGGTTGGCAAAGGCATTGTGAGACTGTTCCGGTGCTGTACTGTTCTATGTTTCCCAGCAATTTCCTCCTGAAATGCTAATTGTGCCCAGTCATAGCTTTAATAATGAATGATGGTAGTGAATAGTGATAGGATTCAGAGGATAGTGATGTGAAATTGGTTTATGTGGAAATACTGAATAGCAGGGAAAAGAAGATATGGGTAGGAGTAGTCCATAGGACTGAAGGTGTTTTATTTTATTTTATTTCATTTTAAGATCAAGCACAGAACAGGCCCTTTCAGTCCTTTGAGCCACACTGCCAACAACTCACTAATTTCACACTAGCCCAATCATGCGATAAATTACAATCACAAACAAGAGACAATCTGCTGGTGCTAGAAGTCCGAGCAACATATACAAAGTGCTGGAAGAACTCAGCAAGCCAGGCAGCATCTATGGAGAAGAGTACAGTCGACATTTTGGGCCGAAACCCTGCCAAAGTCCTGCTGAGGGGAGACTATTGCCTTATTGAAGAAAAAATAGCAAATGAGTAAATCTAGATGTTCCTGTGCACAAATTCCAAAAAGTTGTCAAGTTGGTCAGCAATCGTTCAGAAGGCAATGTTGTTATTGGCCTTCACCGCAAGGAGGTTTGATTTAAGAAATTGCAAAGTATTTTTACAGTTGTGCAAGTCAGAAATGTATTGTTCATTATTTTGTTCCTTTTTGGTTAAGGGAGGTTACACTAACACTGGAGGTTAACCAAAGAAGATTTACCATGCTAATTCCTGGGATGCGAGGCTTGTCCTATCAGGAGAAATTAGATCTACATTCTTTGGCATTTAGAACAAAGAAGGGTGGGTCATATTGAAATGTATAAGATCCTAAAGCTGGATGGTGGAGAGATGTTGAGAAATTTCCATTAATGCAGAATTACAAACGAGGGAACTTCACTGCAGAATGAGGGATAGTAATTTAAGCAGGTGCAAGGGAATTTCTTCTGGCAGAGGATGGTGAATCCCTGGAATTTTCTCCCCTAGAGCATTGTGGAGGACAGGTATTCAGAAATACTTACAGAGGAAGTAGTTAAATGCTTGAATGATCATGAAATGGAGTCCATGAGGAACTGGCATAGATGATCATGGGGCAAATTAGGAATGATCTTAATAAATAGCAAGGCAGGCTTGATAAGCAGAGAGGCCTAATCCAATTCCTATTTTCATAAATTGTTATGTTCCCTCTGAAATAATGTCAGTGTAAAGCTATAAACATCAAAGCGCTCTGTCACTCACCAATAAGCTCAGGAATAACAAAGACCACTTGTAGAACAACACAGTTGTCATTCAAACATTAGTAACTGTGGTGAACTGCATATACCTGTCTGGACACGCCCCCTGCTGACTGCTCCCGTGGCCCCTCCCACTGACCGTGGCTCCTCCCACAGACCCCGGTATAAAGGCGATTGAGGCCTGATCCCGGCCCTCAGTCTCTAGGATGTAGTATGGTGGTCAACTACAGCTTGTTCTTTCTTCCAGTCAATAAAAGCCGATATCTCACCGCACGTCTCAGAGGGTTATTGATGGTGCATCACTAACTATTTGCACTCATACCAATTACCTACAATTAGTTCTAGCCTTTGTTGCAACCTAATGAAGGGATGGGTGGGGGGAACGAGTGGACAAGGGGGTCGCTTAGGAAGCGCCCTCCCCCCCTCTTTCTGCTTTCTGCAGGAATCGCTCCCTACTCGACTCCCTTGACCACTCATCCCCCCCAACCCTTCCCACCGATCTCCCTCCTGGCACTTATCCTTGCAAGCAGAACAAGTGCTACACCTGCCCTTACACATCCTCCCTCACCACCATTCAGGGCCCCAGACAGTCCTTCCAGGTGAGGCTGGTGTGGTATACTGCATCCGATGCTCCCAGTGTGGCCTTTTATATATTGGTGAGACCCGATGCAGACTGGGAGACTGTTTCGCTGAACACCTATGCTCGGTCCGCCAGAGAAAGCAGGATCTCCCAGTGGCCACACATTTTAATTCCACGTCCCATTCCCATTCTGATATGTCTATCCATGGCCTCCTCTATTGTCAAGATGAAGCCACACTCAGGTTGGAGGAACAACACCTTATATACCGGCTGGGTAACCTCCAACCTGATGGCATGAACATTGACTTCTCTAACTTCTGTTAATGCCCCTCCTCCCCTTCTTACCCCATCCCTGACATATTTAGTTGTTTGCCTGTTCTCCATCTCCCTCTGGTGCTCCCCCCCCCTCCTTCTTTCTCCCGAGGCCTCCTGTCTCATGATCCTTTCCCTTCTCCAGCTCTGTATCACTTTCACCAATCACCTTTCTAGCTCTTAGCTTCATCCCACCCCCTCCGGTCTTCTCCTATCATTTCGCATTCCCCCCCCCACCCCACTACTTTCAAATCTCTTGCTATCTTTCCTTTCAGTTAGTCCTGACGAAGGGTCTCAGCCCGAACGTCGACAGTGCTTCTCCCTATAGATGCTGCCTGGCCTGCTGTGTTCTACCAGCATTTTGTCTGTGTTGTTTGAATTTCCAGCATCTGCAGATTTCCTTGTGTTTGCTCTTTAAGATGACTCAAGGAATAGTTTACAAGTAGGCAAAGATTCGTTGCATTCTCATTCTTAAATGAAGTAGAAATCATAACAATATTATTGTGTTTAAAGAGAATGGCAAATTATGATATCACTCTTATCACTCATAGTTATCATGATATCAATTAGTAGTACAATCAGTCTCACTATTATGAAAATAGGAGAGCTTTTGAAAGGCATCGATACTGAGGATTATCACCAATTGATAATGACTTTAATTAGTATTTACACAAAGCTAGATCCAAAAAAGAATTGTAACTCATACAAAAACTGTATGAAATTTCACTGGTTTTCATTCTGGATGAAAGAAACAATTTAATCCCCATTGTTTGAACAAATGCTGCAGAGAAAGGGTTTGACTAAAATGGTCACCCTGTTGAGCTTTTGTACTTGGGTACAAAAACAAAAGAATGCCATTTGTTGAAAGTATGAAGTAAGACTGAAAATGGCTCTAAATACACAGATGGTCAAACAGCATCTATGGAGAAGTTTCATCTTTCATCTGACTTACTTTCTTGGAAGAGTGTTGAACTGAAATTTTAAAATGATCTTTCATTCTATGTATGCTGCTGGTCCTGCTGAGTATTTCCAACTACCCATAGATTTATAGAGTCATAGCTGTCTACAGCACAAAAAGGCCCTTCAGCCCATCTAGTACATGCCAGCCTGGTCTCTGCCCATCCCATTTAGCCCTCCATACCTCTGTCATTAATGTATCTATCAAAATTTCTTGCATGATTCAACTGAAATCACATTTATCACTTCTGCTGCCAGCTCCTTGCACACTCACACCACCTGTTGAGTGAAACAGTTCCTTTTCAGACCTCCCTTAAATATTTCACCTTTCACCCTAAATTTTGTCACCAGAACACAAATGCCTGCTGTTTTGATCCCTTCCCCGTGTGATAGGTGATTCAAGTTTGCTTGTATGTATATATAATTAATGGCATGAAGGGTTCATAAGCTGTCGATATTGTGCAAAGCGCTATACTTCTCAGTACATTTTTCTGGTTCACAAAGTAATTGCTTGACTTACCAATCCATAATTAAACTGACAAATGTGATTATACAAAATAACTTTGCTTGTACTTGACACTTCCACCAGCTGAGACCTGAAAATAACTGGGAGGGTGGAAGTCAAATGAACCTGACAAATTCTGTAATGCCAACAAAACTATAGATCAGCTTTTGATTTATCACTTTAACTTCTTTACTGAGCAAAAACACATTACCTCTGGGGCAAATCCAATAAATTCCATCAAGATCAAATGCTGTGGCTTCCTTTGAGTTTCTCCAAGTTTTTTTTAGTGAAAAATCCAGGTCTTTGCACTGATCCACTTATCTTTAGTGGTATAAACTCAGGAAATTGATGGGAACACTCAGAAAGTCAGGCAGCATCTTAACAAAGAGAACAGAGTTCATATTTCAGGCCAAAGAATTTTTGAAGGAAAAGTTTTCAATCGGAAACTATATCCCTGTTGCTCTTTCCAACCTCACCAGCCAAGTGTTTGCAGCAGTTTCTTCTCTTGTTTCAGATTCCCAGCATCTGCAGTTTGTTTTTGAATCTTGTTGTGCTTAGGCACGTTACCTGCTTCCTCTAAAGTTGTTTTATGGAGGCATTAAGGTGAAGTAGGAAAGGAAGCCTCATCCCAACAGAGCAATCCCCTCTCCGTAATTCCACATTGCCTCATATCTTACATGTTCATCATCTTCCCTGTGACTCTTTTGGCTCTGATTTATGCTGAACAGTCGCTTACTGCAGCCACTTTATTTCCCAGAATAGCTTTGATAGTACAGAGATGCCAGAAACATGAGGGAAACCCACACTGTCAATGGGAAAACCTGCATGTTATTCAAGATCAGAATTAAACCTGGGACCCTAAAGTTGGAAGGCAGTACTGCCCACTGTTGCACACTGTGCCACCCACTGAGATGTGTATGTTAGATATATTACTTCCCTTGCTTTTTCATAATGACCATAAGTTCATGTCACTTAAATACATATATGTTCTGATGATTCACTCTATCAAACCATTTGCAAATTTGAAAGTATCGGTCAGATTTCTTACAACCTCTTCGTTGCACGAAAGGACTCTTATCTGGAAATAACAAAATTGTGTAATCATCCCCATTATTTTGTTCCTATTTATGTATTATTTGAATTTTTATATATATGGAATGTGAGTGTTGCTAGGAAGGTATCATCCCTTAAAAAATGAATCTGGTCATTTAAAAAAAATTGACTTGATTCGTTGGAACTTAAATATCTGACTCCTATTTTTTCTGATATTGAGTCATTTTAGAATTTTTCTCCGCATATTATGTCTCTTTTTGCTGTGCTAAATTACATCTGTCATCTTTTTGCCCAGCCCATTAACGCATACTCCAATGTTACTTTCAGTCTGGTTCAAAGTTAACCATCCTCCCAATGAAGGTGCAAGCTGCCTGGTAAATACTGCCCTGGCATTCTGACTGAATTATTGACTCCTTCATGACAGGTGGAACTTGCCTACAGTAAGTTCCACAGATTTTTGCTTGAGTAAAGAAGGAGATAACTTTGCCCATCAAGTCATTGTTATCTCTTTGAATGAGAATCCCAGTTTCCCTAGTTTTCCAACTTCCTTTCAAAGCTGTAAATGATTTTGTTAACGTCACTGTTCCTGTCCGACAAACAATTTTCTATCAACGAGATCATTTTTGAATCAATCGAGTTGCAGGTCACTGCAATTAGTTTTTATAAACGAGAAGATTGGCACCTCAAGCATCTCACAAGTTGTGTACTTCTGAAGTCTATGTTTAGATTTATTTCACATAAGTGCATCTTTTGCAACTGTTCTGAGATATTTGGAATCAAAGGCATAATGCAGATTAGCAAATTGTTTTGAAGAAATAGGGCAATATGAAAATGAATTCTGATATATTTAAAATGACATACAACTAGAGTATTAGAATGGACCAGTGTAGCAACCTTTTAAATGGAAGTTCTAGCCTGGATTTTACAGGCTGGAGCATACTGGACATAACTTGCCACCCTTAACCTTCACTCTCCTGATTTTAAGTTTCTGTAAATCCAAGAGGCTCATCTTACTGGGCCAGGTGTTTCTGGAGTGGGAAGTTGAGACCATATAAAGATATATGTAAGCAACACAGGAAGTGATGGGGCAGCCTGGAACAAGTTCCATTCATGAATCTCATCTGGTAGCCTTTGACAGCTGGCAAAGTTCTACTTCAGGAGCCACAAAAGATTGCAGATACTGGAATCTGCAGCAACAACCACTCTGTGGGAGGAAAGGAATTGCTGACATTTTGTGTCAAAATCCTGCATCAGGACTCCCATTGATGTTGTATGACACACTGTTAATTCAGTTCTGTTTCACCCCATTTAGAATCAGAACTAGAAACAGAATCAGGTTTATTGTCACCATCATGAGACGTGAAATTTGTTAACTTAGCAGCAACAGTTCAATGCAATACATAATCTAGCAGAGGGAAAAAATAATAATAAATAAATTTTAAAAATCATAATAAATCAATTACGTATATTAGTAAACTAATATACTAGTATACTAGTAAATCAATTACGTATATTGAATAGATTTTTAAAAAATGTGCAAAAACAGAAACACTGCACATTAAAAAAAGTGAGATGGTGTCCAAAGCTTCAATGTACATTTTGGAATCAGATGGCAGAGGGGAAGAAGGTGTTCCTGAATCACTGAGTGTGTGCCTTCAGGCTTCTGTACCTCCCACCTGATGGTAACAATGAGAAAAGTGCATCCCATTTCAAGAGGTCCTGAAAATGGATGCTGCCTTTCTGAGACACCACTCCCTAAAGACGTCCCTTGTACTTTGTAGGCTAGTGCCCAAGATGGAGCTGACTAGATCTACAACCTTCTGCAGCTTCTTTGTTTCCTGTGCAGTAGCCCCTCCATACCAGACAGTGATGCAGCCTGTCAGAATGCTCCATGGTACAGCTAGAGATGTTTTTGAGTGTATTTGTTGGCATGCCAAATCTCTTCAAACTCCTCATAAAGTATAGCCGCTGTCTTGCCTTCTTTATCACTACATCAATATGTTGGGACCAGGTTAGATCCTCAGAGATCCTGATGGCCAGGAACTTGAAGCTGCTCATTCTCTCTACTTCTGATTCCTCTATGAGGAATGGTATGTGCTCCTTCATCTTACCCTTCCTGAAGTCCACAATCAGCTCTTTCGTCTTACTGACATTGAGTGCCTGTTTGTTGCTGTGGCACCATTTCACAAGTTGGCATATCTCTCTCCTGTACATCCTCTCGTCACCACCTGAGATTCTACCAACAATGATTGTACCATCAGCAAATTTGTAGATGGTATTTGAGCTATGCCTAGCCACGCAGTCATGTGTATACATATGTATATTTTCTCCACTTTACTTGCTGTCAATGTTTCTGAAACATTTCAACAGTCATCAAAATAAAATAATAATAATAATTACTCCTCCCCCTCCAACACCTTATTATTCTGGCTTCTGCCCCCTCCCTTTCTAGTTCTGATGAAGGGTATCAATATTACTTCCCCTCCATAGATGCCTCCTGACCTGCTGAGTTCCTCCACCAATTTTGTGCGTGTTGCTTAAAATAATTGTTTTAAAAAAATATATACTTTTAATCACACTAAAGTATAAATATTATACAAAATAGGAAAACTATTGAAAAAGAAGCTTGCTGTCTACTTCCCATTCATCCTCACCCCATCCTTTAAATACATGAGCAAATAGAAGCTATGTAATTCAGATGTTGTTTAACAGGTGTTCCTACGTAAATACTGGAGAACTTCATCTAGATTCATAAAGCATAGCCCAGGACTGGTACTATAGCTTGGTTGGCACCCTGAAACTGCTAGTGCTTAGGAAGAGAAATGCCTCTCGACCTACACGATACTTATTTTGTTGAATGTAAACAAAATCACAACCAATTATCCTTACCACAGTTCAAATCTGTGTAAATCCAATTGAGTGCTTCATTATGCCTCAATTTCTGGCTTATCTTTAATTGCAGAGTCACTGGCATCCAATCCTTAGCACTGCAAGTTAAACTGGCTTGAAATGAGGTTATGTTGTAGAAATCCATCACTGCAATGCTGATTAATTATTTAAAGATACTTAAATCATTTGTGTTGATCATCTGATTTATGAGATATTGATTTTCATTTGAATATTTGCAGATACAAAGAAAAAAGTTTGAATGTCTGTAACATTGGTAGATAAGCATCATGCACAGTGAGATAAATGGATTTGGTCAGTATAAAATGTGGAAGAATTTTTGTATCTTGGAAGGGATGTCTACAACCTTCTAACTTTAATGCAAACCAAGTTCATAATTAACTAAGTAAATCAAGCATTTGGGAAAGCCTGATACGAAAATCTACTGATTTTCACTTATCAGAGTTCAGTGATTATTTTTCACATGAATGAAAAATAATTATGCTAGACTGAGCGATTGTCACAAGTGAAGTGTGAAGAAGCTAACCAAATGGAATGTATTCCAAATTCTCATGTTATTTACAGCACATCTTTAATTATCAATGCTAATCAACAATATAATTATCGATCATAAGATATGATATTGGATTATGACTGGTTTAATGAAGGAAAATAGATTATCAATATGTGGTTCCTTCTAAATTATCTTAGTAATTGAAAAAGGTTTTAAATGCAATAACTCATTGAACTATTAAAGTTAAATACTGTAGAAGCTATTCTTAAAAGTATTGGACACTGCCATGCCCAATGAAAGAATAAATTGATAAATAAAAGTTAGATAAAATTAAGGAATTCGAACTGAGTAGTTTCCTTTCTTCTTCACTTTAAGTAATGTGAAGTGAATTGGTTTGTATTTTGGTCCAAGGAAACATCAGATTTTGTTAATATCATTTTTAAGTTTTGCTTGTGCAGTATTTCTTAATGATGCTCTAATATTGCATTTCTGATTAGATAATATTAGATAGTAGAAAGTAATTGAAGAAAGTTAGACAACTTCACTCCTGCTGAACAGACCTCGTGTATGATAACATTGAACTCGGAATTGAATATTCCTGATGAGGGTTCTCGGCTCGAATCGTCAACTCTTTATTCATTTCCATTGTTGGTGCCTGACCTGCTGGATTCCTCCTGCATTTTGTGGATGTTGCTCTGGTTTTTCCAGAATCTGCAGGATCTCTTGTGCCCATAACCCCTAATCTACCTCTTCGTGGCCCATGTACCTGATTTATCTACCTCTATTGCACTTCTTCCAGTTTATTAATGTGTTTCCTTTTGTATTGTCTCGATGTACTTGGAATGGGCTATCTGGATGGCATGCAAAACAAAGCTATCATCTGTATCTTGGTACATGTGAAAATAAGAAACCAATTGCCAATCACCAATTAATTATGTGTAACATAAGCAGATCAGTGATTGCTTAAAGATTTTGACCAACGTGAGGTGGTTATTAAAGAGGGAAAATAAGACCTGTCGACTATCTGGTGCATAAGATCATAAGACCTTACATTATAGGATCAGAATTAGGTCATTCAGCCCATTGAGTCGGCTCTGCCAGTCCATTATGGCTAATATATTATCCCTCTCAAACCCATTCTCCTGCCTTCTCCCCATAGAATTTCACACCTTTAATAATCAAGAACCTCTGCTTTAAAATATATCCAATTACTTGGCCTCCATGGCCATCTGTGGCAATGAATTCCACAGATTGGCCACCCTTTGGCTAAGGAAATTAATCTTCATCTTTTTTCTAAAAGGATGTCCTATTTTCAGACTGTGCCCTCTGGTCTTAAACTCCACGACTAGGGGAAAGATTCTTCCACATCCACTCCATCTGATCATATTGATCTGTGAGTTAAAACAATTTGTTGAAGTTAACAAGAGGCCACTGCTAGCTGATAGTTTGCACATTTCATCAACACTGTATGAAAATAAATCTGAAATGGCATGGAATAGATTCAGAAAGGAGTGGTCCAGGATGATATCAGGATTTCAAAATGATATCACAAGAAGAAAAGTGGATGTCTGGGCAGAGTTCAGCTAAATAACAGAAGGTGCAATGAGAGGTTTTCAATGTAAGATAGAGATGAGATGGAAGCAGACATGTTAAGTTTCTCTCCCACTGAGCACAAACCAGAGCTCAGATATAGGAAGTGAACACATTTTAGAGAAAGACAGGACAGCTCACGTGGAACAAAGTTGCATCAAAGGATATTGATTCAGGGCTGGTTGTGTCTTTTCACAAGTAGGTAGATCAGTATTTGTAGCAAAAGGGACTCAGGAGCTGCCAGGATATTTAATATTCACCCTTGTGCTTTATACAGAGAATAACAAACAGAAAATGCTGGGCATACTCTGTAAATAGGCAGCGATAGATAGATAGATAGATAGATAGATACTTTATTCATCCCCATGGGGAAATTCAACTTTTTTTCCAATGTCCCATACACTTGTTGTAGCAAAACTAATTACATACAATACTTAACTCAGTAAAAAATATGATATGCATCTAAATCACTATCTCAAAAAGCATTAATAATAGCTTTTAAAAAGTTCTTAAGTCCTGGCGGTAGAATTGTAAAGCCTAATGGCATTGGGGAGTATTGACCTCTTCATCCTGTCTGAGGAGCATTGCATCGATAGTAACCTGTCGCTGAAACTGCTTCTCTGTCTCTGGATGGTGCTATGTAGAGGATGTTCAGAGTTATCCATAATTGACCGTAGCCTACTCAGCGCCCTTCGCTCAGCTACCGATGTTAAACTCTCCAGTACTTTGCCCACGACAGAGCCCGCCTTCCTTACCAGCTTATTAAGACGTGAGGCGTCCCTCTTCTTAATGCTTCCTCCCCAACACGCCACCACAAAGAAGAGGGCGCTCTTCACAACTGACCTATAGAACATCTTCAGCATCTCACTACAGACATTGAATGACGCCAACCTTCTAAGGAAGTACAGTCGCCTCTGTGCCTTCCTGCACAAGGCATCTGTGTTGGCAGTCCAGTCTAGCTTCTCGTCTAACTGTACTCCCAGATACTTGTAGGTCTTAACCTGCTCCACACATTCTCCATTAATGATCACTGGCTCCATATGAGGCCTAGATCTCCTAAAGTCCACCACCATCTCTTTGGTCTTGATGACAGACACAGAAGCAGATCATAAAAGGTTTGAGTCAGTGATGATTCGTTGACCAGAAATATCAGTTCTGTTTCTTTTTTTGAGTTAGTGCCTTGCCTGCTGAGCATTTCTGTACCTTCTATTTTCATTTCAGCTCTCTGATATCCACTTTGTGTGTTCTCTTCCAAAGAAGTTGAGGAAAGGACTTCACATTCTCTAAAGGGGTAAAAGAAGTCAGTGGGTAATGTTGGAGCTCAGACCCGATACACGAATTCACAATTCACACCAGAGAATGTATACAGCGCATACAACCTGAAATCCTTATGATTTCCTGAAATACTGATCTACCTACTTGTGAAAAGGCACAACCAGCCCTGAATCAATATCCTTTGATGCAATTTTGTTCCACGGACATCCACTAAACAGAAACAAAATGCGTAAAGAATGAATGACAAGAATGCATCTATTTCAGGTGGATTTATTTATTAATTTGTCCATCCCTAATTGAGTTTAATAAGTGATGGTGAGCTGATTTCTTCAACTGCTCCAATTCTCCTGGTGAAGTACTTCCACCTGCTGTTCAACAAGGATTCCTGGATTCAGACCCAGTGAAGGAGTACTCATTTATTTCCAGTTGAAGATGGTGTCAAACTTGGAGGAGACCCTTCAGTTGTTAGTATTCCTCTGTCACTGGCTGTGAGATAATTGATACATTGTATTCAAATTTTCACATTTCCTTTGATTTGCAGAAGATTTTACTCAATTGGAAAATACCATATATAACTATTTCATTATGGGGGGAAGAAAGTAGGAAGCTTCAGGCAAGTTAGCCTAACATAAAGGAACATTAAAAACTATTCTTAACGATATTATAATGGAATACTCAGAAAAGTTCAAGGTAACAAGAGAATGGCAAACAAGAGAGAATCCGCAGATGCTGAAGTCCAAGCATCACACACAAAATGCTGGAGGTACTCACTAGGCCAGGCAGCATCTATGGAAAAAAATTACAGTCGATGTCTTGGGCTGAGAACCTTCAGCAGATTACGAGGGAGAATGTTTTTTTTCTTAAAGTGATCAAAGTTAACTTGGACTGAGGATAAAGGAGAACTATATATTCTATATTTAGAGTTCCAAAATAAATTTGACAGAAATATAGAGATTGCAGATGCTGGAATATGAAAAACAAAAAAAAATCCTTTGGAGGAACGCCAATGGGACATCGATTGTGTGGATAACCAGAGGCTTTTTCCCAGGGCTGAAATGGCTAACATCAGGGGACATAGTTTTAATGTGCTTTAAAATAGGTTTCAAGGGGATGTCAGGGGTCAGTTTTTCACACAGAGAGCGGTGGTGTGTGGAATGCACTGCCAGCGGTGGTGGTGGTAGTGGATACAGTAGGGTCTTTTAAGAGCCTCTTATATAGGTGCATGGAGCCAAGAAAAATAGAGGGCTATGTGCTAGGGAAATTCTAGGCAATCTCTAGAGTAGGTTACAACATTGTGGGCCAAAGGGCCTGTAATGTGCTATAAATTTCAATGTTCTGTGTTCTATGTAACTTAGAATGTTGAGCAATATCTATGGGGGGGGGGTGGAATGTCAACATTTCAGGCTGAAACCTGCATAAAGGCTTCTGCAGTGTTTCAGCCCCACGAAAAGGCAATCCCCACCTGCCCCCAGCCCCACCAGACCACAGATTCTGTTTAAGTCACTGAATTCCTCTAGAGAATTGTTTGGTAGCAAAAATAAATTCAATCAGCTCTGCATCAAGGATTATTGCAGAAAATGAAAGCTCTTGGTTTAAGAGATAAATGCATCAGTGTTGAAAAATGATTGACTGACTAATAGGGAGCTGATACGTGGCATAAATGGATCATTCCTGTTCATCAGTTGCAACATTGGCTGTGCCATAGGAATTAATACTGGGACCCTAATATTTTACAATTGGGATGAAGGACTTAAAGTATGGTTGCTAAATATACTGAAGATGCAAAGGAGTTAGGAAAGCAAGTTGGAACAGTAATATAAAGAGAATCCAAAGATAGAGACAAATGACATAAGTGGCAAAGATGGATAATTGGGGAAATGTGGAAAACTGCAAAATTATCTCTTCTGGGGCAGGCGTGACCTGTACAGTAAGGACGGGTTGCACTTGAATCTGAGGAGGACCGATATGCTGGCAGGGAGGTTTGCTGAGGCTATTGGGGAGAGTTTAAACTAGAAATGCTGGGGGGTGGGAACCAAACTAAAGAAACGGACGAAGAGGCAGTGACTCACAAATAGAGAAGGTTTGTAGGCAGTGTGAGAGGGAGGATAGGCAGGTGATAAAGAAGGGATGCGCTCAGCCTGATGGTTTGAGATGTGTCTATTTTAATGCAAGGAGTATCATGAACAAAGCAGATGAGCTTAGAGTGTGGATCAGTACTTGGAGCTGTGATGCTGTGGCCATTACAGAGACTCGAGTGGCTCGGGGCAGGAATGGCTACTTAGAGTGCCAGGCTTAAGATGTTTCAGAAAGGACAGGGAAGGGGGCAAAAGAGGTGGGGGCGTGGCACTGCTGATCAGAGATAGTGTCATGGCTGCAGAAAAGGAGAAAGTCATTATGGGATTGTTTACTGAGTCTCTCTGGGTGGAAATTAGAAACAGAAAGGGATCAATAACTCTACTGGATGTTTTTATAGACCACCCAATAGTAACATGGACATCAAGGAGCAGATAGGGAGACAGATTCTGGAACAGTGCTAGAATAACTGGGTTGTTATGATGGAAGACTTTAATTCCCCCAGGATTGATTGGCATATCCTTAGAGCAAGGGATTTAGATGGGGTGGAGTTTGTTAGGTGTGTTCAGGAAGGCTTCCTGACACAATATGTAGATAAGCCTACAAGAGGACAGGCTGTACGTGATCTGGTATTGAGAAGTGAACCAGGTCAGGTGTCACGCCTCTCAGTGGGAGAACATTTTGGAGATAGTGATCACAATTCTAACTCTTTTACCATAGCATTGGAGAGGGATAAGAGCAGACAAGTTAGGGAAATGTTTAATTAGAAAAGGGAAAATATGAAACTATCAGGCAGGAACTTGGAAGTATGAATTGGGAGAAGATATTCTCAGGGAAATGTACAGCAGAAATGTGGCAAATAATAAAGGGATATTTCCGTGGCATTCTGCATAGTTATGTTCCAATGAAACAGGGAAAGGATGGTAGGGTACAGGAACCATGGTGTACAAAATCTGTTGAAAATCTAGTCAAGAAGGAAAGAAAAGCTTACGAAAGATCCAAAAAATTAGGTAATGATAGAGATCTAGAAAATTGTAAGGCTAGCAGGATTGAGCTTAAGAATGAAATTGGGAGAGCCAGAAGGGGCCATGAGACGGCCTTGGTGGGCGGGATTAAGGAAAACCCCAAGGCGTTCTGCAAGTATGTGAAGAGCAAGAGGGTAAGATGTGACAGATAGGACCAATCAAGTGTGACAGTGGAAAAATGTGTATGGAACCGGAGGAGGTAGCAGAGGTACATAATGAACACTTTGCTTCAGTATTCACTACAGAAAAGGAACTTGGCAATTGTGGGGATGACTTACAGTGGACTGAAAAGCTTGAGGATATAGACATTAAAAAAGAGGATATGCTGGAACTTTTGAAAAGCAATAAGTTGAATAAGTCTCTGGGACCAGACGAGATGTACCCAAGGCTACTGTAGGAGGCGAGGGAGGAGATTGCTGAGTCAATGGGGATGGAAGAGGTTCCGGAGAATTGGAGGGTTGCAGATGTTGTTCCCTTATTCAAGAAAGGGAGTAGAGATAGCCCAGGAAATTATAGACCAGTGAGTCTTACTTCAGTGGCTGGGAATTTGATGGAGAAAATCCTCTGAGGCAGGATTTATGAACATTTGGAGAAGCATAATATTATTAGGAACAGTCAGCATGGCTTTGTCAAATGCAGGTTGTGCCTCAGGAGCCTGATTGAATTTTTTAAGGATGTGACTAAATACATTGATGAAGGTAGAGCAGTGGATGTAGTGTATATGGATTTCAGCAAGACATTTGATAAGGGACCCCATGCAAGGCTTATTAAGAAAGTAAGGAGGATAGGATCCAGGGGACATTTCCTTGTGGATCCAGAAATGGCTTGCCCACAGAAGGCAAAGAGTGGTTGTAGATGGATCATATTTTGAATGGAGGTCGGTGACCAGTGGTCTGCCTCAGGGATCAGCTCTGGGACCCCTTCTCTTCGTAATTTTTATAAATGACCTGAATGAGGAAGTGGATGGATGGGTTAGTAAATTTGCTGATGATCTAAAGGTTGGCAGTGTTGTGGATAGTGTGGAGGGCTGTCAGAAGTTACAGCAGAACATCGATAGGATGCAAAACTGGGCTGAGAAGTGGCAGATGGAGTTCAACCCAGTTAAGTGTGAGGTGGTTCATTTTGGTAGGTCAAATATGATGGCAGAATATAGTATTAATGGTAAGACTCTTGGCAGTTTGGAGGATCAGAGGGATCTTGGGGTGCACAGTTGACTCTGTGATTAAAAAGGCATACAGTGAATTCGTCTTCATCAATCGTGGGATTGAGCTTAGGAGCCGAGAGGTGATGTTGCAGCTATATAGGACCCTGGTCAGACCCCACTTGGAGTACTGTGCTCAGTTTCTTGTTACCTCACTACAGGAAGGATGTGGAAACTGTAGAAAGGGCGAGAAGAGATTTACAAGGATGTTGCCTGGCTTTGGGAGCATGCCTTATGAGAATAGGTTGAGTGAACTTGGCCTTTACTCCTGGGAGCGGCAGAGAATGAGAGGTGATTTGATAGAGGTGTATAACATGATGAGAAGCATTGATAGTGTGGAAAGTCAGAGGCTTTTTCCCAGGGCTGAAATAGTGAACAGGAGAGGGCACAGTTTTAAGGTGCTTGGAAGTATGTAAAGAGATGTCAGGCAGGGGTAAGTTTTTTTTATGTAGAGAGTGGTGAGAACGTGGAATGGGCTGCTGGCGACGGTGGTGGAGGCAGATACAATAGGGTCTTTTAAGAGACTCTTGATAACTTCTAAAGAAAGTACATGTTCAGCACAGCACTGTGGGCTGAATGGCCTGTATTGTGCTATAGGTTTTCTTTGTTCCTATGTTTCTTCTATCTATTTTGCATTAAAAAAGAGAAGTAACATATTATCCCACTACCAAAATATTGTAGAGCTTTGGAGGGCAAAGGGATCTGGGTGCTTGACTTTACAACATGCTTGTAAGCAGGTACAGCAATCAATTGAGAAAGCTATCAGCATGCAATTATCTATTGCTTGGGGAATTGAATGCAAAGGTCAAGAGTTTATGCTTCAGTTGGAAAGGATATAGGAGAAAGAACATTTGGAAAGCAATGAAAATTAAAATATACTGCTGAAATAAAAAAAACTAAATACGAAACACCATGAAGATCAGGCTGATTCTGTCAGAGGAGAAACAAAGTTAATAGTTATGTCTTTTCTTTTTTCCTCAGAAATAGTCTGACTTGCTGAGTATTTCCAGAATTTTCTGTTTTTTACTCTCTGGGGTGTTATTTGCATTACTGGTCTCCTGAGTTATGAAAAGATTAAAATGTTTTTGGAAGCACATTGAGAAGCTTTTTACAGTGGGTGGAGTGCCTTATTTGGCTTGAATCTGCTGGAGATTAGAAGAGTGTGTGGGGACGATGAGTTGAAACTTATAAGATATGAATTCACTTGACAGGGTGGATGTGGAGGGGATTTTTTTTTTACTTGTCATAGAATCTCGAACTGGGGATCACCATTTAAAAGTAAGCTATTTGCCATTTTAAACAGAGTTAAGATGATGTTTTTGTTTCTCTCTCAGAGTGTCATGGGTAATTGGAAAGCTCTTTCTCCTGCACCTGAAATGAATATGAAAGTGGTTTCACAGGGAGATAGGGTGGTAAAAAGAGCTTTTCGCATTTTGGACTTCATAAATCAAAGTATTGAGTACAGGGGTTGGGATGTCATGTTGACGTTGTATAAGACTATAATTTGGAGTTTTCTGTGCAGCTCTGGTCATTTACTTACAGGAAAACTATCAATAAGATCGAAAGAGTACAGAGAAAATTTACAAGGATGTTGTCAGGACCTCAGTTATAGGGAATGGTTGAATAGGTTAGGACTTTATTCCCTGGAGTTTTGGAGAAAGAGGGGAGATATGATAGAAGTACATAAAATTCTGAGTAGTGTAGACAGGGTAAAGGAAAGCGGGTTTTTTTTTCTTTTGGTGTTGGTGAGACTAGAGCTAAAGGTCACAGATTAGGGGTGAACGATGAAATGTTCAAGAGGAATAAGTGGGAACTTCTTCACTCAGAAGACGGTGAGAGTGAGGAAGGAGCTTCCAGTGGAAATGGTAGATTTGGTTTGATTTCAATATTTAAGAGAAGTTTCGATGAGTTCATGGATGGGAAGGATATGGAGGGACATGATCAAGGTGCAGGTTGATGGGACTAAGGAGAGTAATAGTTCAGCATTGAGTTGGTGGGTTGATAGATCATTTTCTCTAAGGTATCTCCAGGGAAAATAGAGTCTCAATAGAAAGGTGGGTGAAATATCATTGCATGTAGACAGAACTGAGGAGCTGAGATTATAATCATATCAGCCATGATTTTATGAATTGGCGGAATCTGAAGAGAGCAGACTGACTCCAATCCTATTTTGTATGTTTCATCTGAAGTGTATAGCTGGAGTAGATTTGATGGGTTGAACTTAAGCATTCACTTCTTCTGCTCTAGCTCAACTTGACAAAATCAGACATTCCTAACCTCTGATGTCATGATTCAGCTTCTAATATTGTTTTTAGCTTTGGATCATTGAAATTAACAGAGGATGAAATGTGTCTAATTTCCATCAATGACTGTAGTTTTTAATGGACTCTAGATCATGGTGTTCAGAGGCTTTGCTTTTGCTTGCATGGTGGGTGGTGGCGGTTGATGCTTTTGTAGGAGTAAGTGGTGGAAGGGGGAGGGGAGAGGGTTGATGCTTTTGCTGATGATTGTGCATAGGAGTGGTGAGGGGGCATTGGGTTCCAACGTTTGATGTTGTTCATTCTTTGGGGTTTTTCTTCTGTTTTGTGCATGTCTGCGAAGAGCAGGGATTTCAGGTTGTATGTTACACTGAACCATTGAACCACTGACATAATTGTAGTGTTCCAGGGAATAGACAAAACTAAATAGTCAATCTTTTCAAGAAAGAAAGAGCAATGGGGTGAACAACCAAACCTTGCTTCAGACATATCCAGTTAGATCCTCTTGAATCAGAATCAGGTTTATTATCACTGACATATGCCATGAAATGTTCTTTATTGTTCCTTGGGTACACTTATCACTCTACCACCATCAGGCTCCTGAACTCACATGGATAACTTCACTCACCACAACCCTGAACTGATTCTGCAGCCTACAGACTCATTTTCAACGACTCCACAGCTTGTGTTCTCTAATTTTTTTTAATGTGCACATTTAGTCTTTAGTGCATTGGTTGTTTGTCATTTTTTTTGTTTCTGTGTAGTTTTTTCATAAATTATATTGTATTTCTTTATTTGTCTGTAAATGCCTGCATCTCAAGGTAGTATATGGTAATATATAGGTACTTTGATAATAAATTTTACTCTGACTGACTTTCCACCTCTTTGCATATTACTAGGGATGTTATGATCATGAACTCTAGAAACATAGCCAACCAAATAGTAAACACAATACAGGCTCTTCGGTCCGCAAAGCTGTGCCGAACATGTCCTTACCTTAGAAATTACCTAGGGTTACCCGTTGCCATCTATTTTTCTAAGCTCCATGTATCTATCCAGGAGTCTTTTAAAAGACACTATTGTTTCTGCCTCCACCACTGTTGCCGGCAGCCCATTCCATGCACTGGCCATTCACTGCGTAACAAAACTTACCCCTGACATCTCCTCTGTACCTGCTTCCAAGCACCTTAAAACTGTGCCCTCTCATGCTAGCCATTTCAGCCCTCGGAAAAAGCCTCTGATTATCCACATGATCAATGCCTGTCATCATCTTATACACCTCTATCAGGTCACCTTTCGTCCTCCGTTGCTCCAAGGAAAAAAGACTGAGTTCACTCAACCTATTCTCATAAGGCATATTCCCCAATCCAGGCAACATCCTTGTAAATCTCCTCTGCACCCTTTCTATTGTTTCCACATCCTTCCTGTAGTGAGGCGACCAGAACTGAGCACAGTACTCCAAGTGGGGTCTGACCAGGGTCCTATATAGCTGCAACATCACCTCTCGGCTCCTTAGCTCAATCCCATGATTGATGAAGACCAATGCACTGTACGCCTTCTTAACCACAGAGTTAACAGTGCACCCCAAGATCCCTCTGATCCTCCAAACTGCCAAGAGTCTTACCATTAATACTATATTTTGCCTTCATATTTGACCTACCAAAATGAACCACCTCACACTTATCTGGGTTGAACTCCATCTGCCACTTCTCAGCCCAGTTTTGCATCCTATCAATGTCCCGCTGTAACCTCTGACAGCCCTCCACACTATCCACAACACCTCCAACCTTTGTGTTACCAGCAAATTTACTAAACCATCCCTCCACTTATTTATAAAAATCACAAGTAGTAGGGGTTCCATGTTCATGGTTATAATATCTCAGCATGAAATTGCTTTGTCAACAGGAATTGGAAGTGGAATTGGTTTATTGTTGTCACATGTGCTGAAGTACAGTGAAAAGCTTGTCTTCCATACTGCTCATACAGATCAATTCATTACACAGTGCACTGAGATAGAACAAGGCAAAACAATATCAATGCCGAATTAAGTGCAATGGCTACAGAGAGTGCCGTTAAGGTAAACACTAAAGTGCAAGATCATAGCAAGGTAGATTGTAAGGTTAAGAGTCCATCTTATTGCACTAGGGAGCTATTTAAGAATAATGATGTTGATGGATACAAGTACACTTTGTTTGCTAATGGGTTACAAAGAACTGTTTAGGAAAATGTGATAGCAGCGTTGCATGTGAAGGAACTGACAAATGATGTTCGTCAGCTTTCTTCCAGTTCTTCAGTAATGAAGCTTCAACAGAGTGTGAACACAGTAATAACTCTCCTTCTCCTGAGGATTTGAACTAATTGGTAAAGGTGGATGGTGGAAAAGTTTGAAGTACATTTATTATCAAAGTATGTATACTATATACAACTTTGAGATTCATCTCCTAACAGGCAGCCACAAAACAAAGAAATCCAATAGAACCCATTTAAAAAAAGACGGTCAAACATACAATGTGAAGGAAAAAAAAAATTAAGCCAGCTTGCAAACAATAAAAGTAAGCAAATAGCATTCAGAATTGAATGTTCATAAAAATGAGTCCACAGCCATGGTGCCAGTCACAGCCGGTCCAGGAGCCCTTTAGTTGCAGACCACAGCCTCAGTTCAGCACAGAGACGAGTAAACCTCACAGAGCAGTGAGTTGATCATCAGCCTAAGCCTTGCCTCCAGCCCTGACACCCTCATCTTTTCAATCTGGCTCAGCGTTTAAATCGGCCAAACGGTAGGTCCCTTCAAATTTGAAAGCCGCCTGCTAAATAACACTGGACAAATGTTGTTCATAGGAAATGCAGCTAATAAATCTGCTGAGACGTATCAAATTTCATCGTAATCAGCCTCCAGTCAATATCTTTAGGTGGTCTCAGAACACTTCTTTTAATTTATTCCCATTATCAACAAACTTGAGATATCTCACCATCTTTTTAAAATAAAACCCTTCCCCCCTCTCCTTAGCCCCTCCCCCTAACATCCCTATAGAAAAAGAAAGAAAGAAAGAAAGAAAGAGTGCCTGGATATCGGAAGATCCCCACATGCTCCACAGAGATCGTAATACCTTTAGTACATATATATTTCTTTCTTTCCCCAAATAACCAATTATTTTATCTTCAGAGCACCTATATATTTAATCCTGCCTTTTGTAAATAAGGGCGCCAAATTTTCAAAAATGTTTCATATTTATCTCTTAAATTATAAGTAATTTTTTCAAGTGGAATACAGCTGGAAATTTCATTCTTCCAACGATCTATACTTAAGTATGCATCCGATTTCCAAGTAACTGCAATAGCCTTTTTGGCTACTGCCAGTGCAATTTTTATGAATTCTTTCTGATATTTATTCAATTTGGGTTTCAATTTTATCCCTTCAATATCGCCTAATAAAAATAATATTGGATTATGTGGAAGTTGTGTTCCAATAATTTGTTCCAATAAAACTCTTAAATTTGTCCAAAAAGGTTGAATTTTAGAACAAGACCAAGTAGAATGTAAAAAAGTACCAATTTCTTGGTTACATCAGAAACACTAATCAGATAAATTTGGATTTAATTTATTTATTTTTTGTGGTGTAATATATAATTGATGTAAAAAATTATATTGCACTAATCTTAACTGGACATTTATTGTATTTGTCATACTATCAAGACATAGTCTTGACCAATTTGGGCTTATTTAAGAGAAAAATTAGGTCAAACAATGTTATTGCCGAAATCTAATGAAATAGAAACTTTAATTCAAAAAGGAAAAACTAAAAAATTTATTTCTTGTATGTATAGCTTGATTCAAAAACAGGCAATTAAACAAGGAGTCCATAAGTCAAGACAAAAATGGGAAAGTGACTTGAATATTAAAATTGAAGAAACATATCTCACCATCTTGACAAATTGTAACAAGATGTTAACAAGATGTCTTGAAAGTGTAAAGCTCAAATAAATGACTTGGTGTAGAGAGAGGATACTCAAAAAGCCAGCTAATTGGATCCAAAATTGGCTTGATGATAGAAGCCAGGGATCACGGTGGAATGATGCTTTATTTTTGATGGGAGGTCTGTGAATAGCATGTACTGTAGGGATCAGTATTGTGACCCTTGTAGTTGGCAATATTTTTTGACAAATTTAAAATTACTAAAGGGGGTATGATTAGTAAGTTTGGAATGACATAGAATTTGGTGGTGATGTAGATAGTGAGGAAGGTTGCCTAAAGCTCCAAAAGGATTTAGATTGAATGTAAAGTTGGAAGGACATTGGCAAATGGAATTAATCCTGATGAATGAGAAGTAATGCATTTTGAAAAGACAAATTTGGGTAGGACTTCTGCAATAAATGATAATTGAATTTGGACTGCAGTTTTATGGACAGAATGTAACTGCAATTTTCTACATTGTCAAGTATTGTTAGTTACTGGAATTGTAACTGCAATGGTAAATCCTGGCTGGTGGTACAGCTAGATCTGTAGCACAATCTTCATCATTTACTATGTAAACTGTTCCCTGCATTGTGGACAAGCTTGTTAAAAAGCCTTTTGTCACTCAGTCATTAGAGATTATCAATTTCAAGTTGACAAGATTGACAACTTTCCTTTTCCAAACAGTAAATCTATAATGGAATTAAATGAGGCATGCATTGAATTTGTGATCAGGACATTTGTTACAATTTGTCAAGATGGAGAGATATTTAAAGTTTGTTGAAAATGGGAAAAGAATTAAAGGAAGTACTCTGAAACTATTTAAAGACTGGAGGATGATAATTTGAACTTTGATACATCTCAGCAGACTTTATCAGCTGGATTTCCTACTAACAATATTTGTCCAGTGTCACTTAGCATGCAGCTTCTCCAATTTGAGGTCTAATCTCTTCCATTATTTTGCAAGCTAGATCTATTGGTTCTCATGCTTACTATTATAAAAATATTCTAAGCCTATTTTATGACTATAATGCTTTCTGTTATCAATTTGTTCAAATGTATATGTTCTTGTAATACCTCAGTCAAATAAGATTTCCGCTAATAATAGCAACAACAACCCTTGGGCCACTACATTATCTGAGGATGATTGAAATATTACGGGGATATTGATAAGTATCAGTTGCTTCTATTATGTGACCACTTTTATCCCAGCAGATTTTTCTTTTTCATTTTTGAAACATTCTGCTTAAAAGTTTCTGGAGTCAATCCAGATAAAAGCTGTTGTATTACAACAAAGGATGTAAAATGTACTGAGGAAATTGTTACCCATGTTTTTTGTCTGAAACATTCTTATTGCCTGTAGTATTATGACTCATCAATATGCAGAGAAAGCTGCTTTTGTTCTGTCTTTTTTTTTCCCTATATTGCCACAGAGAAAGGGATGTTTTCTCAGATGGCTAGAAGGCAAGATAACAGGTTTAGGGCACCTTCACTTTTCAGGGATATTAAGGCCCTGGTTAAGAAGAAGAAGGAAGTGCATAGCAGGTATTGGAATTAATGAGATGTTGAGGAATATAAGAAATACACAAGAACACTTAAATAAAAATCCAAGGGGCTAGAACAAGGCATGATGTTACTCTTGGAGACAAGGTGAAAGAGAATCCCAAGGGCTTCTACAGATAATTTAAGAGCAAAAGGATAGCAAGGGACAACATTTGTACTCTTGAAGTTCAGAGTGGTCAACTATACATGGAGCTGAAAGAGATGGGGTAAATCTTAAATAATTGTTTGCATCTTTATTTACTTCATACACAGAATCTATAGAAGTGAGGCAAAGTGGAAGTGAGATCATGGATTAATATAGATTACCCTGCAGGAGTTGTCTGATGTCTTGAGGAAAACTAGAATGGATAAATACCCAGGGCCTGACAAGGTGTTCCCTCAGACCCTATGAGAGGTTAATAGAGACACTGGCCTTCATAAATCAAAGTATGACTACAAGAGGTGGGATGTTACTTTGAAGTTGTATAAAATGTTGGTGAGGCGTACAGATAGGGTAAATATAAGCAGGCATTTTCCACTGAGGTTGCATGACACTAGAACTAGAGGTCATGGTTTAAGGGTGAAAGGTGAAATGTTGAAGGAGGAACATGAGGGGGAGCTTCTTTATTCAGTGGGGGGGGTGAGAGTGTGGAACGAGCTGCCAGTGGAAGTGGTGGATGCAGGTTTCATTTCAACATTTAAGAGAAAATTGGAAAGGTACATGGATGGGAGAGGTATTAAGAACTATGGTCCAGGTGCAGGCTGATGGGACTAGGCAAGTGTATAGTTTGGCACAGACTAGATGGGCCAAAAGGCCTGCTTCTGTGTTGTAGTGTTCTATTACTCTTTGTTTCAGAAGCATGTACGAGGAAGCCATTATTTAATTTCAATGTCACCTGTGGATCTTTGGTCCTGAGCAACTTAGAGAGAGTTCAAGAACAATTTAGTATTTCCCTGATGCTCCTGACTTTTGATATCTGGGAGATTTATTCTTCAAAGCCAGTAGATTAGGAACATCCTCCTCTGTGTTATTAAGGTGATCCTACTTGCTCTGCATTTTCCAGAAGTAGATCAGTATAGGCCATAGAAATATTTTAGATTAATTTAGACTCATTGGGCCAAGTGGACTAATTATTCTCCGATGTCTTATGATCTTATTTGCAAGGGCATCATTTTACTGGGAGAAGGCAGGAGAATGGGGTTGAGAGGGATAATAATTCAGTTATGATGGAATGGTGGAGCAGACTCGATGGGCTGAGTGGCCTAATTCTGCTCCTATGTCTTATGGTCTCATGGTCTAATTTGAGCAATGGGAAGGAGGTATAGACCTTTATGGCCACATCACTGTTCCTTTCTCTTTATGCCCAGAGTGCTTTTGGTTTCAGGGTGCGAGAGTCAGGAAGATTAGTTGTAACCAAAAATAAAAACACAAAATGCTGGCAGAACTCAGCAGGCCAGACAGCATCTATGGGCGGAGGTAGTGACGACATTTCGAGCCGAAACCCTTCATCAGGACTGGGTAAATTCTCAGAATGGGTAAAGTCTCAGGATAAGGAAGGTAATATTTTTCACTGTCTGGCAGTGACCATTCTTCCTGTCTTTGTTCATGCTTAAGTAATAGCACTTTGAGATTGGCAAACATAACCCTTACAACAATTTAGTCTTTTTCTGCTGCATTCTAGTGACAAAGAGCATGAATCTAGAAAGAGGAATTGGGATATGTATTTTCAAAACCCTTCTGTCATCCAGATTAGGTTGCGACTGATCCCCTGCCTCAATTCCATCTGACTGCTGCGTGCACTTCTCACATACTTTGATTCCCGCTGTAACATTGTATGTACTTCACTTGATCTTTTATTTATGAAGTATTATAAAATCGCGGTCATAATACATGATGGGAAAATTGGCTAAATAGTCAAAGAATTATGCATCTAATACGAAAAGAAAGCATAGAGTCTTACAATCTTAGAAACGGCCTTTTGGCCCACTGAGGTTGTATTGACCACTGGAGGAAATTAATAAAGCATAACTTAATGTTAAACCACAGCATGTGCCAAAAGATAAAAATCAAACTGAAACCACACACTTAAACCACAGCGTTCAGAAATCCATTGATCTGAACATTGAATGTACTCAGTGAGTAAGCATGCACATCGCAATGGAAAGACCAGTTTAAAAAATCAGGAACATTTTCCACAAAGGAATGACTTCCTCTCCGTTCTAATTGGGTCATCCCTGATCCTGCATCTTAGCTTCTTAGTCCTAGATTCTCCTGTGTGAGGAAACAGCGTCTCCACACCTATACCAACTCAGAAAGAGTTTTCCTCAGGGTATTTGTGTCATCTTTCAAGTGGTGCATTTGCCTTTGGCAGCAACTGCGAGTAAAATAGCAGAGGGAGAGGTCTGTACACTCTCAGCGGAATGAACCAGAAAGAGAAAGTGATTTGGTCTTGATAGAACAACTTTGTCTATGTTATTTGTGCTTCAGTAGCTACATCTGCCATCATTTGCATCGAGACATGGAGCCATACTGTTTGGCTGCCACAGTGTTACCTGCCGTGCGAAGGTCACTGTACCACTATTTTCATTTTGGAATGATTGCTTAGTAATGATTATAACAGGCACATTACAACCCATGATGCCCAACTGCCTCCAGGAATTCCCAGATGCACAGCTAATAAAGGCTTGCAAATGTATTCCCTGCCCAGGAAGGTGAGGAACAGCATGCAGATAGTCTACAGCAGTTCATCACTATTGTTTATTCCCAAGTGCTGCCTGTTGATTATGACACATGTAGAGTTAATATGAGCATGTTGAATCAATATGTACCTCCAGGAAATAGCCTTGCCCAGATCAACAGGAAAATAATCCATTCTATACCATGGTGCTTAAATTTAAAACACCATGAGCTATGAATTTGCGAGATACTGTGCCAACATGTGGCTAAATTAAAGCTGATAAAATTGATAGCCTCTTGATTTGATGGGAAGCTTTAAGCAGATATTCCACTGCACTCAATGCCTGAGATTTTTATCACATTTCTCAACTTCTTTCTGAAGGGTCAACCAATATGTGATGATGAATCAACAAAGCATATAAAAATACAATATCAAAACTGAAATATACTCAGATAACACGAGACTTATAAGGCTGATATAGATTGGAATGAAAATCAGATTGGAGATAGCGATTCGACTCTGTGGGACTGTTTTATTATGCAATTAAATATTGGCTGTATTGTGACCTTAATCAATTTACTTGTCAACTGATGGAAAGAACATTTGATAAGTTCAAAGACGGTATGCGGTGTTCCTTTCCTTAAAAACAAAACTGTACTGATAATGACTGTTGTGTTAAACCAGAAGATAAAATGGAAACATAATTAAAAATCTATGAACTTTAACTATAGTATAACTATATTTATTTTGCAAACTACATTTCTATACAGCATGTAGTGGTCAGCGCAATGCTTTACAGAGCCAGCAACCCCAGTTCAATTCCCGCCGCCGCCTGTAAGGATTTCGTACATTCACCTCGTGACCACATGGGTTTCCTCTGGGTGCTCCAGTTTCCTTCCTCAGCCCAAGATGTATCTGTTGGTAGGTTAATTGGTCATTGTAAATCGTCGTGTGAATAGGCTAGGATTAAAATTGGAGGATTGCTGGCTTGAAAGGCCCCAAGGGCCTATTCCACGCTGTATGTCAATAAAATAAAAAATTAAAAATTAAATAATGATGTTCACTTTTCATTCAAAAATACTTCTTTTTCTTTGAATGCTTCATTTGGAACCATGTTTAATACACTTTCCCAGCAGATAATAATCAGCAGCAACTTCCAAATGCACTGTTTTTCACATGAAATGCAGATGCTAAAGAGTCCAAAACACACTTGGCTAAATTAACATTACCTTCAGGAAACAGCATGCAACCCAATAATTGAGATCAGGCTGCTTGACTTGTGGGAGAGCACACAGGCAATAACTCCACCTTAGATGTACTCAGCAGCTTGATATTCTGTTTACTGTTGCCGAACCTGGCACACTGCCCATTACAGATCAGAGGCAATCACTTTTAATTGGCTTTAATCATATTGCTGGCAACCTAATATTTTGTGTATTCTGCCTGCTGCAACGATAGGGGCTTGTGGAATCTTCCCTGGAGGATGGTTGAAAATAAGGAAGGCGGCACAAGATTTGATAGATGCAGCAGACAACAGGTCACATCATATCAAAAATCTTGTGGATGATATTTCTGTAACCTACCCATGTAATTTATTTTGACAGCAATGATAAACTGTTTAGATTTTCTGTGACTCATTCTAGCCAGCTTGGACCTCATTTTTACAAAATCCAACCACATTGGAGAAGCTAATTGTCTGTACTATTTGTGTCATAATGTAGTTCCAGTGTATACTTTGTCCTCATTTATAACTTAAATTCAGGGTTAAATTATTTGTTCTTGAGATGGTCATGAGCTGTTTTCATGTTCTTTATTAAATAAATGTATGGCATGACTGAACACATTCAATAGGCTTTCCTGCTATATGCCTTTTCATGGCTGCTGCAAGATCTTGTTGCATCTGTCTGATGGCCCAAACAGATTTGAATACAGCTCTCAAAAAGTTGTGGGGGGTGAGGCTGGGGATATGGTGTTTGAGAGGGCACGGAGTTCAAGAAGGCCTCTTCTGCTTCTTCTTCTTCTTACAAGACTGCCTTGGTGGCAAAAGTCATAATGCATTAACATTGCAGTCAGTTCCTGACCATAGTATTGTAAACCAATCTGTCTATTCAAGAGGCTATGGGTAAATGTTCTTCTCACTTGCTCAGAAAAGCAAGTTAGGATTGTAAACTCCGGGAGCGTGGTAGGATTTGTTGTTACATTAATGAAACACCTCCATTCATTGACATGTTCCAACAACCAATGATCTCATTTTAAGGACTCTTTATCTTGTTACTTAATATTCTCATTATTTATTGCTATTTATTTATATTTGCATTTACACAGTTTAATATCTTCTGCACTCTGGTTGATCTTTCATTGATCCTGTTATAGATACTATTCTATAGATTTGCTGAGTATGCCTGCAGGAAAATGAATCTCAGGGTTGCATGTGGTGGCATATATGTACTCTGATATTAAAATTTACTTGGAACTTTGTACAGGATGTTGAACTTCCATCAATCAGTCAGGGCTGTTATTACTTCCATTTTTTGTATTGAATTCTTGTTTCACAGCTTACACAGGTGACACAGGATATTATTTCAAAGAACAAAAAATAGTTTTCCAAACTGGGATAGTGAAGTAACATAGTCCATAATTCATTCGTTACTATTTTGGAATTTGACAAAACTCTGACTTCCGAATGTGATGTTTATTTAATGTGTCCAATTAGAAAATGAATGCAACAACATAACTGAGATTTATGTAAAACTGATTAACTCAGACTGTAAATGTTGTTTCTGAATGGGTGTTTTGACTAATTGGATTAAGCATGACAAAGTGCAGAACAGACATTCTTCATTAAGATTAGAAGAAAACATTTAACTGTGGGTAAAATATGTGTCCGTTGGTGCTTATTACATCTCAGTGCCACTTCTTTAATTCTGTAGATCTGTGATTAAATTTCCATTGTTCAAATGTGGGTCATTAACATTTACAGATAAGAGTAATTTCCCCCGAGTCCATATGTTTCAAACTGAGACCTCTGCGGTAGATGTCCAGATAATTACAATAATTATTCAGGAGTCAGAAAATGCATGCTGACAAAACCAAGCAAGTGTCTGTTAGCTAATTTATTAAAAAGATAATAACATTTACTGTATGGACTTTGATATAGATGCAAACATGCATGTGTAAATGTACATACATTGTTGTGCGTGCATCTCATCTCTCTTTCCCTTTGTCATGGAGACAGATCTTTATGTGCATGCTAAGTTATTTAAATAATTAACTTTGAATCCATTGGATGAATGAAAAGAGAAGATGGACAGTGATGCAGACTAAGAGGGATGGAGAATGGAAGAGGCATTACATGCTTGATGCAGTCGAAAGTGGTTTCTTTCCAGGTGGGTTGTAAGAGTGAGAGAGAGAGGGTATGGGAGAAATTGAGACAGTGTGAGATGAGAGAGAGAGGGGGGGGGGGGAAGGTGAGGGAGAGGGAGAGAGAAAAAAAAAGCCAGGGACATAGGGAAGATCAGACTCCCTGAGAGAGGATCTGCTGAAAGTGGTGGTGTGTTGGGGTTATGCTTGGTTCAGTTTCAGTTCATCATTGAGCAAAGGAGTTGCAGCAGGGATATGGATGTAGGCAGCCCAGAGAAGTGCGACCCCAAGGGTTTAACCTCTCACTTAAAAGGCTACACTCTAGGACTATCTAACAGTGCTCACCCAAGTCTGGTACTTGCTTAGGCAGATCTCCTTTAAGTCGCACGGGGGCCGCGTGGACCTTCTACATGTATGGACAGAAACCTGGGAAACTCATGCAATAAAAGTGATTGGATGTCACTGTTTAGCTCCAGGCAGAATTCTGTGTGTATAACAGCCAGATAAAGAACACAAAAGGAAAACTGGGGTCTTCACAATCCTTGCAATAGCTGTTTTATTTTCTTTATTGGCTATTTCTTCATTGCAATTCAAATATATCATGCATATCAACACGACACTATACATTAGACTTCGCATGTAATTATTTTATATTATTAAAATTAATATTGAAAGAGATACAAAATAATGAATCATAATTTTTCAATGTAATATCTACCTCAAGGCAACTTTTCAGATGTGTCACATGTTTTGAAAAATTGAAAACAAATGGATAATTTGACAAGTTATTATCCTTTACCATTTGAACTTGGTTAAATTACAGAAGAATCATCAAATCATAAAATCATACAGCATATGAGTGATTTTCTCATCAACCTACACAGGCTCATTGAATGAATATATTTAGTTCCATTCTGCTGACCTTTTACCATCTCCCTGGAGTTTCCTCAATAAGTTGTAGCTAATTCCCTTTTAAAAATTACTCTTGACTCTGCTTCCACCACCCTTTCTGACAGTTCCGCTGCACTTGTCAATGAGAACAGATTCTCCCTACTCTTAACGAGGTGCCTCAATGATTCTAAACACATCTATTAAATTTCTATTAATCTTCACTGCTTGAAGATTTATCCTAGCATTTGAAATAATAAGTACACCATAGGTCAAATACCATCTACAAATTTGCTGACAATACAACCATTGCTGGTCGAATCTCATGTGGTGACGAGAGGGCATACATGAGTGAGATATGCCAACTAGTGGAGTGGTGTGGCAGCAACAACCTGGCACTCAACGTCAGTAAGACGAAAGACTGATCGTGGACTTCAGGAAGGGTAAGACGAAGGAACACATACCAATCCTCATAGAGGGATCAGAAGTGAAGAGAATGAGCAGTTTCAAGTTCCTGGATGACAAGATCTCTGAGAATCTAACCTGGTCCCAACAAATCGATGTAGTTATAAAGAAGGCAAGACAGCGGCTATACTTTATCAGGAGTTTGAAGAGATCTGTCATGTCAACAAATACACTCAAAAACTTCTATAATTGTACTGTGGAGAGCATTCTGACAGGCTGCATCACTGTCTGGTATGGAGGGGCTACTGCACAGGACCAAAAGAAGCTGCAGAAGGTTGTAAACCTAGTCAGCTCCATCTTGGGCACTAGCCTACAAAATACCCAGGACATCTTTAGGGAGTGGTGCCTCAGAAAAGCAGCATCCATTATTAAAGACCTCCAGCACCCAGGGCATGGCTTTTTCTCACTGTTACCATCAGGTGGGAGGTACAGAAGCCTGAAAGCACACACTCAGTGATTCAGGAACAGTTTCTTCCCCTCTGCCATCCGATTCCTGAATGGACATTAAACTCTTGGACACTACCTCACTTTTTTTTTTAATATACAGTATTTCTGTTTTTGCATGTTTTAAAAAAATCTATTCAATATACTTAATTGATTTACTTGTTTATTTATTATTATTTTTTATTTTATTGTATTTTCTCTCTCTGCTAGTTTATGTATTGCATTGTACTGCTGCTGCTTTGTTAATAAATTTCATGTCACATGCCGGTGATAATAAACCTGATTTTGATTCTGATAATTATAGTTTGCTTTAAGCACTTTGAGAATCTTTTCATTCAATCTTCAAAGTTTCAGAGTACATTTATTATCAAAGAATATATAAATTCTACAACCTTGAGATTTGTTTGCTTACAGGCAGACGCAAAGCAAGGAACCCAAAAGAATCCAATTTAAAAAAATTACGACCAACTCCCAGTGCCCACAGAGAAAGAACACAAAACAAATCATATAAACAATAGAAGCGAGCAATAGCAACATCATTCCAAACTTAATTGAGTCCATAGATCAAATCTCCAGAGCAGCCTGCGGTAGGCCCAATATCTCAGTATTGACTTCATCATCTTAGCGTGGCAAGTCACTGCAAAGTTCACAGACACAAAGCACAGCAGCCGGGGACAGTTTCATATTCTCAGCATCATGGAGAGAGAAGCCCTTAGAATATCTGGGAAGGCATTTAAATTGTCTAAACCTCACACTAGGACCCGGCCTCACCGCCGGTGAATTGCTCCAGGCCTAGGTTTCGCTGCAAAAAGAACCATTCTCAACATCTTCAAATTGGCTCGATGCCCAGAGCAATCCAACCTCACCTGAATCTCAACACCCTGCCTTTCCATGTAGATGTGCTGGCATTTAGATTATCTAAACAGCGGATTGTACTTCATATTAGGACCCGGCCTTGCTGTGGCAAGTTACTCCGGGCCTTGAACGTGCCATCTAGCGATTTGCCTCAGACCTGGATATCGCTGCCAAAGTAGCCGCTCTCGAACTATACAATTCACCTCAGTGCTTTCAGTGATCCACCCTCGTACCCGTGTTAATAGGGCGAGCATTAGAATTTCTCAGTCCTGTCTTCTCCCCTCCGAATCATTCACTCCAACCAATATGGTTCCAACTCCAAGTACATCAATATGGTAGTACACCAGTACTACTAAATCCCACAAATTTGCTTGTGGATTTTTTTTACTATTTCAAGACTTACTTATTATTGCTTAGCCTTACTTTCCCTTGTTTTCCTAATAAAATTATTACAAAAACCCCACACACATTCACACATTCCCAAATTTCTTTCTGAGTTAGATGTCCTCCCTATCATCCTCACTTTCTGGATTTACTCTGGAGTTGATTCTGTGATTGTTGGTTTCACCAAAGTGCTTTTGGCCTATATCCACACTGGTGAATACAACCAATTCTTAGGTTTGCCAGGGTGTTTGCATATCCATCAGCTCCCATTTGGTGTCTCTGCCATTTCTCCTTGAATTTTCTTGGGGTCCACATGTACATTTACATAATCAGACTTAGATATGTGTGAGTTAATCCAAAGCACTTTACAGAAATTGAAGTGGTTCTGCAGTTATAACTGTTTGATTGTGAACAAATCAAGCAGCCAATCTGTATGTATTGTAATAATGACAAATAATGTGATGTTAATAGAAGGATAGAAATTTTGTAGACTGGAAGATGACATCCCTCCATTATTCTCCTTCTTGCTTTTTAAAAGGGAATTAGCTGCTGTCAAACTCTATACTCAATTCAAGCAACACATGGTTATGACCCCCCCTCTTTGTTTTCTTCAAGTTTACCATTTCAGTGGCCTGTAGACCCATCTCTAATCTTCTGCCTTGAGGCACAAGAACATTCCCCTGCCCTGTGGGAATTTTTTAATGTCCATTTACAGACGGACAGGCCCACAGTTTAAGTTCTTTTGTGAGGAACAGGGCCACTAAATAACAAATAGTTCAGTACAGGCAAAGTCACATTGAGATGCTGTTTATCCCATGTTTATTTATCTGTCTGTCCCATGTACACCCATACATATGGTGAAATATGTAATTTGCATTAATATCCAACACAATCTATAAGGCCATAAGATATAAGAGCAGAATTTGGCCATTTTGCCCATCAAGTCTGCTCCACCATTTCATTATGGCGGATCCGATTTTCTTCTCAGCCCCAGTCTCCTGCCTTCTTCCCATGCCCCTTCATGCCCTGACCAATCAAGAATCTATCAACCTCTGCCTTAAATATATATAAAAACTTGGCCTCCACAGCTGCCTGTGGCAAAGAATTCCACAGATTCACCACTCTCTGGCTAAGGAAATTCCTACTCATCTCCATTCTAAAAGGACACCCCTCTATTCTGAGGCTGTATCCTCTGGTCTTAAAATTCTCCACCATAGGAACCATCATCTCCATGTCCACTCTATCAAGGCCATTCACCATTTGATAGATTTGTTCTTCCTACATTTCCATTCATCTGCTTGAGAATGAATGAGTGTAATTCTCAAGGATTGGTTGTTCATCCTCACATATTTAGAGTGTACTAGACAAATTATCCTGCAAGTTTTTTTCTCCTAGTTACACAGGACACTATCTCAAGCATACACTGCACATTCTTAGCAACACACACAAAATGCTGGAGGAACTTAGCAGGCCAGGCAGCATTTATGGAAATGAATAGACAGTCCACATTTTGGGCCAAGACCCATTACAGACATTTACACCACATGCTGCATTCGCAAAGTGTGGTGAACTACATATACCTGTCTGGACACGCCCCCTGCTGACAGCTCCTGTGGCTCCTCCCACAGACCCCTGCTGACTGCTCCTGTGGCTCCTCCCACAGACCCCCTGCTGACTGCTCCTGTGGCTCCTCCCACAGACCCCCGCTGACTGCTCCTGTGGCTCCTCCCACAGACCCCTGCTGACTGCTCCTGTGGCTCCTCCCACAGACCCCTGTATAAAGGCGATTGAGGCCTGATGCCCGGCCTCATTCTCCAGGATGTAGTGTTGTTCATTCTTCCAGTCAATAAAAGCCGATACCTCGCTTCTTACGTCTCAGAGTGAGTTATTGATGGTGCATCACAAAGCTAACAGCATTATGAAGGACCCCACGCAACCCTCATACAAACTCTTCTCCCTCCTGCCATCTGGGAAAAGGTACCGAAGCATTCGGGCTCTTACGACCAGATGGTGCAACAGTTTCTTCCCCCGAGCCATCAGACTCCTCAATTCCCAGAGTCTGGTCTGACACCAACTTACTTACATACACACCCACACACACACACACCTGAACACCACTCCACTTCCTTTGCAATTTTTGCTCATTTCTTTCTCAATTCCTCCTAAAGCATTGTTTACATTGTTTACATTTACATTTACATCATTTATTATTATATTGTAATTTGCCCTTTACTGTGTCCATTATCTTGTTTATTAATTATTGTATTGTCTTGCACTGTTTTGTGCACTTTATGTAGTCCCGTGTAGGTCTGAAGTCTAATGTAGTTTTGTGTTGTTTCATGTAACACCATGGTCCTGAAGGAAAATTGTTTTGTTTTTACTGTGACTGTACCAGCAGTTATGATTGAAATGACAATAAAAGCGACTTGACTTGACTTGGCTTGACTTCAGGACTGAGAAGGACTGTGAAAGATGCCAGAATAAAAAAGGTGGGGTGGATAATAACTGAAAGGTGATAGGTGAAGCCAGATGGGTAGGAAAGGTCAAGGGAAGGAGGAGGAAGTATTAGGCAGGAAGAGATAAATGGTCAGAGTGGGGAGTAGAGGAAGGGGAGTGGGGGAACTTGTATACTGGAAGGAGAAATTGATATTCAAGCCATCGGGTTGGGGGTGACTCAGATGGAATATAAGATGTTGCTCCTCCACCCTGAGGGTGGCCTCATTTTGGCACAAGAAGAGGCCATGAACCGACATGTCGGAACAAGAATGGTAAACAGAACTGAAATGGTAGGCCACATGTAGGCAAATAGGATTAGTTTAATTTGGCATCGTGGTTGTCACAGGCATTGTGGGAGAAAGGGCCTGTTCCTGTGCTGTGCTGTGCTATTCTCACCGTATCCATGTACATACTGAGCTGAGAAGGTTGGGGGGTGGGGCAGAGGGAAGGACACTCACCAGAAGGTGATTGGAGAAGCCAGGTGAGTGGGAAAGGTCAGGGGCTGAAGAAGACGGAATCTGATAGGAGAGGAGAATGGACCATAGGAGAGAGGGAAGGAGGGGACCCAAAGGAGGCAGGTGAGAAAGGTAAAAGGTCCCTCTCCTTCCTCCATTCCCCACTCTGACCTTTTACCTCTTCTCAACTGCCTATGTGACAATTTAATAATTCATCCCCATCAAATTGCACCAGTTCAAAAAGGCTATTCACCATCACCTTCTCTAGGACAATAATATTATGGTGTGGACCATAATAACTGATTTTGCCAGAGAATACCACTTTCAGAAAAAGGAATAAAAATGATTTGAAAAAAAATAGGGGATTGGTTTAGATGAAAAGGTTAAACTCACTTGTTCTATACTAAGCAGTGAGAGCTTCTCTTGCTTAACATATACAGCATTAAGGTACAATGTGTTCATGTCATGGTCCTCATTAGAAGGAAAGAAAACAAAACTTAAATTAATCTTAAGCCAATTCAATTATAATTCCATTTTGTAGTTATGAATAGACTATGCTGTGAAGGGCACTGTGATGTAATTTATGCTTCTACTCTTGAGACAAGCAGAAATGCACTTGCAAATTAATCACCCTCCTAGTTGCCTGGTTTGCACTTTGAAAATTAAAATCTTATTTTGCTCTTGTCCATGCAGTGTCTTCCATTTAATTTCTCAGGCATTTCTTGGATCACCTTCAGATGTGCATTGCAAGACTGAACATGCTCTCACAATGCTTCAGTACAAGACTTAAACAGATATTATTCTTGTGTGAGGAAACAGTTTGGCAAATCTTTGCAGTAAATTGAATAGGAACGTAGCCAGGGAACATTGTGTTAACTCCATCATAAATATGTTATGTACAAATAATCTGATTTCTTTAAAACCTTTCCTTCATGGAATGTAGATACCTCTGGCAAGGGCAACTATTCTGATCCCAAGTGTCATCCAGCATGAACGAGCCCTTCAGCCCACAGAGTCTGTGCTAGACATAAAGCATGCATGTATACTAATCCAATTTTGTTTCCCCACATTCACATCAGCTCCACTTGCCCTCGAATCTGCTTCTCATTTTCACTTGAGAGGAACTTCACAGTGGGCGTTCAACCTATCAGTCCTCCACAAAAGGCAGGCCATATCCAGTGGGCAGTGGAGTGACAGGCAGCAGAGTGATAGGGCTTAGGCTCCGCGGTACGAGGTGAGGTAGGTTTAACTGTGTAAATTGCGAAAAGGAAGTAGTATGTGTGTGAGGCCAGTTTTCTGTGCTCAGTGTCAGATGTGGAAACTCCTGGAGTCTCCCGACCTCCCAGACAGGCATATCTGCACCCAGTGTGTTGAGCTGCAGCTCCTAAGGGACCCCGTTAGGGAACTGGAGAGGCAGCTTGTTGACCTTTGCCTGATCAGGGAGAGCGAGGAGGTGATAGAGAGGAGTTATAGGCAGGTAGTCACACCGGGGCCTCAGGAGACAGACAAGTGGGTCACAGTCAGGAGGGGAAAGGGGAAGAGTCAGATATAAAAGAGTACCCCTGTGGCTGTACCCCTTGACAATAAGTACTCCTGTTTGAGTACTGTTGGGGGGGACAGTCTACCCAGGGGAAGCTACAGTGGCCGTGCCTCTGGCACAGAGTCTAGTCCTGTGGCTCAGAAGTGTAGGGAGGGGACGAGGAAGGCAGTAGTGATAGGGGCCTCTATAGTTAAGGGGTCAGACAGGCGATTCTGTGGACACAGGAAAGAAACTCAGATGGTAGTTTGCCTCCCAGGTGCCAGGACCGGGATGTTTCAGATCGTGTCCAAGATATCCTGCAGTGAGAGGGAGAACAGCCAGAGGTCGTGGTACATATTGGTACCAACGACAGAGGTAGAAAAAGAGAAGAGGTCCTGAAAAAAGACTACAGGGAGTTAGGAAGGAAGTTGAGAAGCAGGACAACAAAGATAGTAATCTCAGGATTACTGTCTGTGCCACGCAACAGTGAGAACAGGAATAGAGTGAGGTGGAGGATAAATGCGTGGCTGAGGAATTGGAGCAGGGGGTAGGGATTCAGATTTCTGGATCATTGGGACCTCTTTTGGGGCAAGTGTGACCTGTACAAAAAGGATGGGTTACACTTAAATCCCAGGGGGCTAATATCCTGGTGGGGAGGTTTGCTAAGGTTGCTGGGAAGAGATTAAACTGGAATTGTTGTGGGGTGGGAACCGAACAAATGAGACTGGGGAAGAGGTGGTTGGCTCACAAATACAGAAAGCTTGGAGACAATGCGAGAGGTAGGATAGGTAGGAGGTAGAGAAGGGATGCACTCATACTGAAGGTTTCAGATGTGTCTATTTCAACTCAAGAAGTATTGTGAACAAAGCAGATGAGCTTAGAGCGTGGATCAGTACTTGAGATATGATGTGGTGGCCATTGCAGCGACTTGGATGGCTCAGGGACAGGAATGTTTACTTCAAGCGTTGGGTTTTAGATGTTTCAGAAAGGACAGGGAGGGAAGCAAAAGAGGTAGCGGCGTGGCACTGCTGATCAGAGATTGTGTCACGGCTGCAGAAAAGGTGGACTACATGGAGGGATTTTCTACGGAGTCTCTGTGGGTGGAGGTTAGGAACAGGAAGGAGTCAATAACTTTACTGGGTGTTTTTTATAGGCCATCCAATAGTAACAGGGATATCGAGGCACAGATAGAGAAACAGATCCTGGAAAGGTGTAATAATAACAGAGTTGTGATGAGAAATTTTAATTTCCCAAATATTGATTGGCATCTCCCTAGAGCAAGGGGTTTAGATGGGGTGGAATTTGTTAGGAGTGTTCAGGAAGATTTCTTGACACAATATGTACAAATGTTTGTAGATAACCCTACAAGAGGAGAGGCTGTACTTGATCTCGTATTGAGAAATGAACCTGGCCAGATGTCAGATCTTTCAGTGGGAGATCATTTTGGAGATAGTGATCATAATTCTATCTCCTTTACAGTAGCATTGGGGAGAGATAGGAACAGACAAGTTAGAAAAGTGTTTAATTGGACTAAAGGGAATTATGAGGCTATCAGGCAGGAAATTGGAATCTTAAATTGGAAACAGATGTTCTCAGGGAAAAGTACGGGAGAGATGTGGCAAATGTTCAGGGGATATTTGTGTGGAGTTCTGCATAGGTACGTTCCAATGAGACAGGAGGTTATGGTAGGGTACAGGAACCGAGGTGTACAAAGGTTTAAATCTAGTCAAGAAGGAAAAAAGAGCTTACGAAAGGTTCAGAGAGCTAAGTAATGTTAGAGATCCAGAAGATTATAAGGATAACAGGAAGGAGCTTAAGAAGGAAATTAGGAGAGCCAGAAGGGGCCATGAGAAGGCCTTGGTGGGCAGGATTAAGGAAAACCCCAAGGCATTCTACAAGTATGTGAAGAGCAAGAGGATAAGACATGAGAGAATAGGACCTATCAAGTGTGGCAGTGGGAAAGTGTGTATGGAACTGGAGGAAATAGCAGAGCTACTTAATAAATACTTTACTTCAGTATTCACTATGAAAAAGGATCTTGGTGATTGTGGTGATGACTTGCAGCAGATTGAAAAGCTTGAGCATGTAGATATTAACAAAAAGGATATGCTGGAGCTTTTGGAAAGCATCAAGTTGGATAAGTCGTCGGCACCGGATGAGATGTACCCCAGGCTACTGTGGGAGGTGAGGGAGGAGATTGCTGAGCATCTGGTGATGATGTTTGCATCATCATTGGGGACAGGAGAGGTTCCGGAGGATTGGAGAATTGCAGACGTTGTTCCTTTATTCAAGAAAGGGAGTAGAGATAGACCAGGAAATTATAGACCAGTGAGTCTTACCTCAGTGGTTGGTAAGTTAATGGAGAAGATCCTGACAGGCAGGATTTATGAACATTTGGAGAGGTATAATATGATTAGGAATAGTCAGCATGGCTTTGTCAAAGGTAGGTCATGCCTTACAAGCCTGATTGAATTTTTTGAGGATGTGACTAAACACATTGATGAAGGAAGAGCAGTAAATGTAGTGTATATGGATTTCAGCAAGGCATTTAATAAGGAACCCCATGCAAGGCTTATTGAGAAAGTAAGGAGGATGGGATCGAAGGGGACATTGCTTTGTGGATCCAGAACTGGCTTGCCCACAGAAGGCAAAGAGTGGTTGTAGATGGGGTCATATTCCCCATGGAGGTTAGTGACCAGTGGAGTGCCTCAGGGATCTGTTCTGGGATCCCTACTCTTCGTGATTTTTATAAATGACCTGAATGAGGAAGTGGAGGGATGGGTTAACAAGTTCTAGATTCCAATCTTCTAGATTGGAAGAATATGGGAAAATATCAGGCTACAAAATAAATTGGGATAAAAGTGAAATTCTACCCCTTACTGAAGGAGATTATAGTCAACGTCGATTAATAACTCAATTTAGATGGCCGATAAATGGTATAAAATATTTAGGTATAAGAGTTGATAATGATATAAAGAATTTATATAAATTAAATTATTTACCATTATTGAAAAAAATTCAAGAAGATCTTGATAAATGGATGATGTTACCAATAACATTAGTAGGCAGGGTAAATGCTGTAAAAATGAATATATTCCCTAGATTACAATATTTATTCCAAACACTACCAATACAATTACCGCAGAAGTTTTTTCAAGAGTTAAATAAATGTGTGAAGAAGTTCCTTTGGAAGGATAAGATGTCAAGAATATCGTTGGAAAAATTGACATGGAAATTTGACCTAGGAGGGTTACAACTTCCAAACTTTAAGAATTATTATAAAGTAAATCATCTTAGATATATTGCATCTTTTTTTGATGACGATAAACTGGCATGGATTATACCAGAAAATTTTATATATAAGTGGGAATCTAAATGGATGTGGGAAAAGAAAGAATCTCCTATATTAAAACATTTGGGGATAAGCTAAATGTTGATGATGAGATAAAGAAATCTTTATTAACAAAGAGACCTTTAATTCAAAATAAACTTATTCCTTTTACAATGGATAACCAACTTTTATAGAATTGGTTTCAAAAAGGGATTAGATATATAAGAGATTGTTTTGAAGGAGGTATATTAATGTCATTTGATCAATTAAAGAATAAATACAAAATATCAAACAACACTCTTTTTTGTTATTTCCAATTAAGGGCTTATTTAAGAGATAAATTGGGTCAAACAATGTTATTGCCGAAACCTAATGAAATAGAAACTTTAATTCAAAAAGGAAAAACTAAAAATTTATTTCTTGTATGTATAGTTTGATTCAAAAGCAGGCAATTAAACAAGGAATTCATAAATCAAGACAAAAATGGGAAACTGATTTGAATATTAAAATTGAAGAAGCAAGTTGGTCAAGACTATGTCTTGACAGTATGACAAATACAACAAATGTCCGGTTAAGATTAGTGCAATATAATTTTTTACATCAATTATATATTACACCACAAAAAATAAATAAATTAAACCCAAATTTATCTGATTAATGTTTCCGATGTAATCAAGAAATTGGTACTTTTTTACACTCTACTTGGTCTTGTTTTAAAATTCAACCTTTTTGGACAAATTTAAGAGTTTTATTGGAACAAATTATTGGAACACAACTTCCACATAATCCAACATTTTTTTTACGAGGCGATATTGAAGGGATAAAACCGAAATCCAAATTGAATAAATATCAGAAAGAATTCATAAAAATTGCATTGGCAGTAGCCAAAAAGGCTATTGCAGTTACTTGGAAATCAGATTCATACTTAAGTATAGATCATTGGAAGAATGAAATTTTCAGCTGCATTCCACTTGAAAAAATTACTTATAATTTAAGAGATAAATATGAAATATTTCTGAAAATTTGGCACCCTTATTTACAAAAGACAGGATTAAATATATAGGTGCTCCAAAGATAAAATTATTGGTTATCTGGGGAAAAGAATAAATATATATACTAAAGCTATTATGAACTCCATGGAGCATGTGGGACTCATCCGATATCCAGGCATTCTTTCTTTCTTCTTCTCTCTTTTTCTGTTGGGATATGGGGTTAAGGGGAGGGGGGAAGGGTTGATAATTAAAAAAAAAATCTCTTTCTGTAACCTATTTGAAAATTCAATTAAAATTTTTTTTTTTTTAAAGTGTGGTGGTTTATTTTGGTAGGTCAAATATGAAGGCAGAATATAGTATTAATGGTAAGACTCTTGGCAGTGTGGAGGATCAGAGGGATCTTGGGGTCCGAGTCCATAAGACGCTAAAAGCAGCTGCACAGGTTGACTCTGTGGTTAAGAAGGATTACGGTGTATTGGCCTTCATCAATCATGGAATTGAATCTAGGAGCAAAGAGGTAATGTTGCAGCTATATAGGACCCTGGTCAGGCATTGCTTGGAGTACTGTGCTCAGTTCTCGTCGCCTCACTACGGGAAGGATGTGGAAGCCCCAGAAAGGGTGCAGAGGAGATTTACAAGGATGTTGCCTGAATTGGGGAGCATGCCTTATGAGAACAGGTTGAGTGAACTTGGCCTTTTCTCCTTGGAGCGATGAAGGATGAGGGGTGACCTGATAGAGGTGTATAAGATGATGAGAGGCATTGATCGTGTGGATAGTCAGAGGCTTTTTCCCAGGGCTGAAATGGCTAACATGTGGGGGCATAGTTTTAAGGTGCTTGGAAGTAGGTACTGAGGGGATGTCAGGGGTAAATTTTTCACACAGAGAGTGGTGGGTGCGGGTGCAATAAGGTCTTTTAAGAGCCTCCTAGATAGGTACACAGAGCCTAGAAAAATAGAGGGCTACGCGCTCGGAAAATTCAAGGCAGTTTCTAGAGTAGGTTACATGGTTGGCACAACATTGTGGGCTGAAGGGCCTGTAATGTGCTGTAGATTTCTATGTTTTAAGAGACTCCTTAACAGTCCAGATGCAGGATTTCAACCTGAGAATTTCCACCCATAGATGCACCCTGATAAGCTGAGTTCCTACAGTAGTTTGGTTCTGTTTGCTCCTGATTACCGTATCTGCTGGCTCTTGCATCAGTAGTTAAGAATCAATTGTGATACTGGGTCACAATCACAAATAAGTTTGAACTGATGATAGAGTGATCTGTCCTCAAAAGAATTGGGTAGGGTGTTTTATTTTAGCAATAATCTAGTTCCTTTCATTGTCACACTTATTTCTCTATATTTGTTACCTAATTTGTATAATAATTCAGAAGAATGAGGGGGGAATCTCATTGAAGCCTATTGAATATTGAAAGGCTTAGATAGAATGGACATGGAGAGAATATTTCCTATAATGGGGGAGTCTAGGAGCAGACGGTATTGCCTCGGTATAGATCATCCCTCAAGAACAAAGAAGAGGAGGAATTTCTTAGGCTAGAAGCTGGTAAATCAGTGGAATTCATTGCCATAGTTGGCTGTTAAGGCCAAGTCATTGGGTACATTCAAAGCTAAGGTTGATAGGTTCTTCATGAGTAAGGCCATCAAAGCTTACAGAGTGAAAGCAAGGAAATGGAGTTGAGAGGGATATAAATCAGCCGTGATGGAAGGGTGGAACAGACCCGATGAAGTAAATGGTTGAATTCTGCTCCTCTGTTTTTTTTTGTTCTATTGAATTTAAATATCCCTGCTACCGTGGTGGATTCAAGCTTTTGTCTCCAGCTCAATATTTTAGCTGTTCAGATGCTTGACCTCAATATAATTCTGTTCCTAGTGCTTAATGCTAATCAACTTAAAGAAGCTGCAGGAAGAAACAATTTATAAAATACTTTATAACAATTTATAAAAAGGTTGCTATTTAAATATGCAGACTTTTGAAAAAATGGAGTAAATGGTGTTAAGCTTGAATGTGCTCTTAATTATTTGTTAGAGTTTAAGAATGTTATCTTAACCATGAGAGAAGATTGCAGAAAAAAACGAACATTTAATTAATAATTTGTTTGCAAATAAAAGTCTGCTAAATGATAATTAGTACTTATGGAAACATTTATAATTACTGATTTAGAACTTTACTGGCTAATATGCTTAAGATGGAGCTGCTTATTAAATCCTCACAGGCAGAAGATAAATAATAAATGCAATGTGTTGGTAATTATAGAACATTATTTATTATTTATAGTTATTATGTCACCTTTATGGAAAAAGCTGGACTTAAAAACACTAAAATGAAACAAAATATTTCAGTCTGCAATTGCTTAAGGACAAATCTCGCAGTACAATTTTTTTCTTCATAGCCTGAAGTAACTGTTTGCATAGTGGTTTATGCATACATTAAACCACAATGGCTCCACTTAAGGAAGTCATCCAGCAACCTGAGAATCACCCCACTCACAGCCAACATCTTCCTCAATTTATCCCATTGCCTTTCACCGCTCTATGATTGCAAAGTCATGTTCACTGGCCCCATGCGGTAAAGCAAGAACATTCTGCATTTATGTTGCACCTTTCATGTTGTTTTTTGATGCCTTACAGCCAACAAAGTGCTTCTTAATTGCTATTGCTGCATTTTCCTCAGAAATAAGTTGTTTCAATCAGCAGTTGTCGCAGTACAAATCTCATAATATTATTTGTACTTCATGGATTTGTTTTTGCTAGAGTTCTTGTGTGCATTAAACTGTCAGTGACTGAAAATGAAAATAAACCTGTCATTTAAATAGTACTTTATTGTCAAAATTATTAACATCTGACAAGGTAGGGTAATCAGTTCCTCAGTTACGACTAAAGGAGCCATCAGATTTTTGAACAAACAATAAATCCATGTACCTCACATACCTCACAAATACCTCACATTTTGGAAATTTCTTTCTCTGAAGAATATCAATGAATGTATTGGTTCATGTAGTTTCATGCAGGTTGTTTCCAAGTTACAAACTCCCAACTCGAGAATACCCCCACATACCAACAAACCTCTATTATATTATTAAATTCAAAAATCTGACTTGCATATACACATTAATTCCTAAGAATAACAGAATTAGTTCCCACTCTCTTCACTTTTAGTAATTGTTCTTTCTGATCAGTCTAATGTGCTTTGAGTAATGCTTAGTAACTCCAAAATATTAAAACTAATTGAGAGATAAACACAGAGCCCAGGAGAACATGCCTACTTCAGTTTTAATTTAATGAGGCTCTTACTTATTTCATGGTGGCATAACGACATATGTCATTCACATACTTCTGCATACAATCCTTAATGAAATATGTAAGCAACAAATAATGCTTAATCACGCAATATAGTTACCATATTACTCAAATAATTCTGTAATATAAAACACTCAACATTCCTCCCAACTTAGCTATAAAATGCATCTCAATACAGAATGTATCTCAACTCAATTATGCAACATTTTGCTCTGCAGTCAACTGTATGATTCCCTGTGGATCATCTCTGCCGTAATAGGGTGACATTTGATTTGCATTAGGGAGAACTTGTCAAGTGCCGCGTCTTCTTTAGTAAATTATTATTTCCTTTTTCAAGGATAAACAGGAACATCCATCAGAATTTCCGTGATTAGTTGTCCTCTTGAATTAGATCTTGTAACTTTGCCCTCTAAGAAATAGAACCGATTTCTGTATTCATCTGCTGCTGTTAGTGGAGCACTCTTCTCTGGAATGAAAATGGACACTAGTGGACACTTGATGATCAGTAATGATGGTAAGAACTGTCTCATACAGGTACTGGTTGAAATGTTTTACACCCCAAATCAGACACAAGGCCTCTCTGTCAGCCTCTGTGAATTGTACTCTGCAGCAGTAAGGGAAGGTGATACAAAGGCTAAGGGTAATTCACTTCCATCGCTAATAGTATGTGGCCTGACTGCACCTATACCATAAGCCAAGCCCTCACAGGCAAGCTTCAGCGGATTATGTGGATCATAATGTCTGAGTACAGTGACTGACATCACTATTTCCTTTGTCTTTTGAAAAGCCACCTCATACTGCTTTGTTCATTGCCAATTCTTCACAATCGGCAGTAATGCGTTCAAGGGATGGAGCACAGTAGCCAAGTTTGGCAGGAATCTGTTTTAGTTATTGACAATTCCTAGAAAGGATCACAACTGTGACACATCCTTTGGCCTTGGACATTCACCACTGCTTGAATTTTCCCAGCACACTTATGTAATACTTCAGTGTTAATGGTATGACCACAGTAAGTGATGTTTGGTTTAAGGAATTCAGACTTGCTGTGTGGTGCTCAGAGCGCATATTATTCTGATCTTTTTTAACACTTGTCTTGCGATTTTGAAGATGTCATTCTTACGAGTAACAATGTGGTCATCTAGGTAACACTGAGCACCTGGACAGTTTTGCAGCACCTGGTCTATAGCTTTCTGCTAGAGCGCAGGTGGAGGTACAGGTGCAAATCCAAAGAAAGACTGTTATGCTGATAAAGCCCTTTGTGAGTGCATATCGTGAGAACCACTTTCCATCTCCATCTGTAGGTTGGCCACAGGTAAACCCATTTCATAAACCCCAGAAAGATCCCCGGCAGAGTGTATTGATCTCATTTCAGTACTGGGTTGTTGTTGACCGCAGATTCTGACAGACCCAGCCTTCTAGGCTATTGGGATCAGTGGTGTCACCCATGGGTTCTATTCAACCTTGGAAAGAATTCCTTCAACCTCCATATAAATTAGTTCAATGGGTGGGCTTTGTAAAACTTCGGTGTGGCATTTTCATTTAACAGTATTTTTCCCTTGATATGTTTGCATTTTCCAGTGCCATCCTTGAACGCTGCTGAGGCCCTGTTTAATTTGCTTTCAGTTGACTCTACTGCAGGGGATGTGGCATGAAAGTCATGGATAAATCTCCAACCAGCTTGTAGTTGTCTCAGCGGATCACACCCCACGGTGCTAGCCTTCTGCTTTCAACACATAAAAACCAATGTGGCTTGTTGGTGTTTTGTATTTCACAGGAGTTAATTTTTTTGTCCAGTATAAGTTCTTCATTCAATATCCATAGGCTTCAGTGTCTTTGAAATGTCATTCAAACTCATTTTGAGGAATGACTGAAACAGCCAAGCCAGTGTCCAATTCAATTTTAATAAATGTGCTGTTCATTTCTGGTGTAAGCTATATTGCTTGTCTATTGTTAATTTCACATTGTAAATCTCAAGGCTACACAATCATTCGTCACTCAACATCATTATCGGATTTTTCATCGACAGCATGTAAATTAGTGCTCTTTTGAAAATGCGACTTGACTTTTTTTTTCTCTTCCCTGTGCAGTCCACTTACTTTTGTCTACCTGACATGCTCTTTGTATGTGTCGTACTTTGCTTCATTTTCTGAAAGTTTTACCTTTAAACCTGCATTGGTCAGGTATACGTGAGCCCCTGCCACAACAGTAACACAATTTGTTTGGCCAGGCAAGTTTCTGTTTAGATGTTGCAATTTTGTTCGTGCTCACTTTCATTCCTGACTGCAACTCAATTGCGTCTCCATCTGCTTTTCCATTGATACCTTGAATTCAACTGCTCTTTTAAATGTGAATTCTGCTTCAGTTAGGAGCTGTTTATGAATGCTTTCTTGTGAGATTGCACAGGCTGAACAATCTGTTAGTACATCACTAAAGCCCATTATGAAATAGTAATGCTCAGGCAATTTTTCTCAATTCAGTCACATGAGCTGAAATGAACTCCCCTGTCTTTTGATGCCACTTATGAAACCTAAAGTGCTCTGAAATCCATAATGGTTTTGGTTCTAAATGTTCCTGCATTACGTTCGCAATATCAGCCATGCTCATTTTTTCTGCTTTGGTTGGACTAGTTAAATTTCTAAGCAAACTGTATGCTTTTCCACCTACGGCACTCAGCAAAATAGGCACTCGCTTTTCATTTGCTATTCCAGTCATTTGAAAATACTGCTTAATTTGATTAACACATATCATCCAGTCATCTGTTTTGATTTTCAGCTTTGGTATTTTTACTTACGATTACTATTACATTGTTTATGAACCCATGAATTTTGCCCATTTTTTGCCTTTTTTTAGCTTGACACTCTTTCTCTCCCCCATATGAAGAAACCAAAGTGCTGCAACTATTTAACTTAAATACCTCTATATCCCCCCTGAAGAAAAATTGTGTTGCACTTTTTTTTAAAAACTCGAACATCTTGCTGCGCTTCAACAGCAAGGTAGCTGTCTCAGGTTTGTTTTAAAACTGGTTATGTTTTGTAAGGCCAAAACATAAAAGAAATTGAAAGAAATACACAGGAGCCAGGGACAACACGTCTACTTCATTTTTACTTTAGAGAGGTACTCATATATGATGTGGTGATGTAATGGTGTATGCTATTCCCGTACTTTCACATATCAACTGTAATAAGACCAGAAGACCAGACGATATAGAACCAGAATTAGGCTATTTGACCCATTGAATCTACTCTGCCACTTCATCATGGCTGATCCAATTTTCCGCTTGGCCCCAAGTTCCTTCGTGCCTTCTCCCTGTATCCCTAGATGTCCAGACCAATCAAGAACCTAGCAAGCTCTGCCAAAAATATACATAAAGACTTGGCCTCCACAGCTGTCTATGGCAAAGAATTCACAGATTCACTACCCTCTGGCTAAACAAATTCCTCCTCATATCCATACTAAAAGGATGCCCCTCTATTCTGAGGCTTTGTTAAGACTCTCCCACCATAGGAAACATCTTGTCCAGATCCACTCCATCAAGGCATTCGCCATTCGATAGGTTTCAATGAGGTCACCCGTCATTCTACTGAATTCTAATGAATACAAGCCCAGAGCTATCAAACGCTCTTCATATGAGAAGCCATTCAATCCCGGAATCATTTTCATGAACCTCCTTAGAAACTTTTCCTGTTCCAGCACATCCTTTCTAAGAAAAGGGGCCCAAAACCTCTCACAATACTCCAAGTGAGACCTCACCAGTGCTTTATAAAGTATTAACCTTACATCCTTGCTTTTATATTCTAGTCCTCTTGAAATGAATGCTAACATTGCATTTGCCTTCCTCACCACAGACTCAACCTGCAAATTAACTCTGACGGAATCCTGCACAAGGACTCCCAAGTCCCTTTGTGTTTCTGTTTTTTTTTGTATTTTCTATTCATTTAGAAAATAGTCAACCCTTTCATTTCTTCTACCAAAGTGCTTGACCTTACACTTCACAATATTATGTTCTATCAAATGAATTATGTAAACAACAAAGAATGCTTAGTCAAACTTTATATTTACAATATTACTCAAATATTGCTTTAATATTAAATACAAAACACTTTGGAAGCCATTCATTACAATACTGTGGAGCTATGATTATATTCAACAGTTTTTTTTAATCCTAGATTCTTTATTTATAAATTATTTTGAAGTTAAGTTCCCTAGTTGGCCTGGCAAGATTTACAGTCATGTTTCTGCATCAGAGGTACAGATCTCTAGCTGCTATTCCTATAACCTGAACATCACACAACCACGTACTTCTATAGGTATAACATGAAATGACAGCTTGGCTTCAGCAATGCTTTCAAGGGCAAAACCTGCAGTGTGAGCTGACACTCCAGAATGTTATTCTCATTTGTATATTGGAGTGATTCAGGTTGATGTTAATAGAGGTCACAAGCCCATAAGACCATAAGATATACGAGCAGAATTAAACCATTTGGCTCGTCGAGTCTTCTCTGCCATTTCATCATGGCCGATCCATTTTTCCTCTCAGACTCAAGCTCCCTACCATCAACAGAAGATTCTTTCAAAGTTATGACCAATATTCCTCACTCAGCCAAATAACTGATGAATTGATGATTCACAGCAGTTCACATTGTCACTTATTTGATGTTTTGACGACACTTAATGCTTGGACTATTTTCATTCAACACTGCAAGTCCACCGACCACCCTGCCACCACTCCTCCCCAACTGAAGTGGTAGCTGTGGTGCTAAACAATAAGATTGAACATTTCTTTCTAAATTGAATATCATTTTATTGGAAGCAGACTGAGGACACTTCACCCTGAGAAGTAGACTGTGATTCACATAACACAGATTTATAAATAAAAATCAGCTTCTCTGACATATTTTGTCAGAGAGCAATTGTGATGTATGACCTTTTAAAGAGATGAGTTACATAAGATTGCATGAATCATTGATAGTTATAACACCAATCCAGTATGTTCAATGAGCCAGCTTCAGTCTGCATTATGTCACTCTCCATCGCTTGTGTATAAGAAAATAATGTGGTGTTCTTTTACTTAATTCTGCCATTGGAATCCATTCCGAATAGATTCATTGGAGTGTATTTTTAGGGGGATATTGTCATTTAGTCACTTAGTTGCCAATATCCTGAAATTATGGTCAGCAGTTCATTGCTGCTTTTCCTTCTGAATGCCCTCTCATTCCATGTATGCATCATGGGAAAATAAACTTGCTACAGATCTCCACCATTTTGGTAAGGGAACCACATGATTATCTTGCATTTGTTCGTTTTGCCCATTCATTTAAATAGAAGTGTATGGCTGATCAACAAAGCACACAGATAGAATATCTCTCTCTCTCTGTTCATCTACAAACATATATATATCGTGAGCTACATGAGTAACTTTGTCCCAAGTCCGTGATGTGGGTCTTGTAGGTAGATCTATTGCTGGTTATACCCTGACCATTGCCAGCTTTACTTGACTAACGAGAATATTTATGAAATTACAGTTTCATAGAGTTGGCAAGATAGATTAAATGGAAATCAGTTCAATCTCCCAACTACAAGAGCCCAATTTAGGAGCCAATTTTTTTGTGGAACTACTTGGTAAAAATTATAATCATTCAATAAAGATAGTACTAAATGGGCATTTCTGCCAAGAAATTGGTAAAGGAAAGAGACAAAAGACTGAGATGCTGGAATCTGGAGCAGAAAAACTCATGAACACTATCTCACTAATTTTGCTCTCTCTTTGCAGTATTTATTTATAGTATATTTGATGTATTGCCCTGTACTGCTGCTGCAAAACAACACATTTCACGATGTATATCAATGATATTAAACCCGATTCTGAAATGATCTGCTGGATGAATTCACCAGGATGTGCAGCATTCGTGGAAGGAAAGGAGTTGTCAATGTTTGGATTGAAAGCAGGCATCAGGAAGTATGGCTAAGCCACATAGAAAAGGCAAAAGCTGCCGCTTCTTGTGAGCATGGATAACTTTTGCAAATGACACAAAGATTAGTGTTCAGTGCAGTGCAGTTCCAATATTCCAAATTTGTTTCATCCAGGTGCTCTGGTTTCCTCCAACAGTTCTTGATGACTCAACAGTAGTGTTGTAGTGGGGTGTATAAAGAGAGGACAGGAGGATGAATATGGGATGCTGTTGGAGGACTTTGTCAAATGGTGCAAGCTGAATCATCTACAGTGCAAAATCAGTAAGAGAAAAGAGATGGAGATGGACCTTAGGAAGACTAAGCCTGCTGTGTTCCCTGTTACTATTGATGGTGAGGATGTGGTGAGGAACTACAGGTAATTGCGGGTGTACCTGGATGTCAGGCTTGAGTGGAGTACCAACACGGAGGCTGTGTAAAAGTAGGGACAGAATCACTTCTACTCCTTGAGGAGACTGAGCTTCTTTGGCATATGCAGACCTCTCCTTCAAATGTTCTGCCAGTCTGTTGTCGCCAGTACAACCTTCTATGCAGTGGTGTACTGGGGCAATGGCACTAACACAGGTCAATAAACTGACCAGAAAGGCTGACTCTGATATTGGAGTCAAACTGAACACACTGGAGGCTGTGGTAGAACAAAGGACCTAACGGGAAATCCTGGCCATTCTAGACAATGTTTCTCACCCACCTCAGCTGAACAGAGGAGCAATTTTAACAATAGACCAAGACAAATGCACTGTTCCAAAAAGTGCTATATATATATGAGGTCATTCTTATCTTCAGCCATTAGGCTTTATGGTGAGTCAACCTGGAGCCAGGAAAATGATAAACCCCTCCTATTCAACTGTTTGAGGTAACTTATTATTTGTTCTTTCTTACTTCTCTTCTAATATTTGTTTATCTGTGCACTTGCAATGCTACTGTGACACTGTCATTTCCTTTGGAATCAATAAACCATTATAATAATCAATAAATCAATCAATCAATAAATCTACCGATCTGTTGGTCTGTCCCAAATATGTACTGATTGGTAGATTAACTAGTTACTAAAAATGATAAATAAATTGTATGTATTGCAGGCCAGATTTACTCAGTTGTTCATCTTAAAGACATCACACCAATAGGCTGATGGTAATGGTATTTTGTGCATAAATAAGTGATAGAATCTGGGGAGAGTTGAAAGGAAGTGGGGAGAATAAAATGGAATGTGTGTGAGGTTGGTGTAAATGCAGGGACTGTGTACACTCAGTAGGCCGAAGGGCCTTTTTCAATGCTACTTGACTGTACAACTTAATGAGTTGATGAATTTGCTTTTAAATAAAGTAATGCCTTGGATGTAGTACTGAATATTGCAGATGAACTCTCTCCAGTTTAGTGCATGTACAGAGATGTAGGCGAAAAAGGAAGCAATCAAAAGGAACAGCCAATGAACCAAACATGAACACTACCTCACTATCTTTGCTCTCCTTTTCTTATTGTGTGTGTGTATGTATATATATATATATATACATACATATGTGGGGGGGGGTGTACACTCAGTTGCAACTTTATGAGGTACACCTCAAATAGCTAATCAAACCAACCATCAACCACCCAAGCTACACGTTTTCTGAATTATTCCCATCTAATTGGCCAATCATGTGGCAGAAACTCAATATATAAAAACATGCAGACCTGGTCAAAAGATCCATTTGCTGTTCAGATCAAAACATCAGAATATTGAAGAAATGTGATCTAAGTGACTTTGTACGTGGAATAATTGTTGGTGTCAGACAGGACAGTCAGAGTATGCAGAAATTGCTGATCTCCTGCAATTTTCATGAACAACAGTCATTAGAGTTTACAGAGAATGGTCAGAAAAACAAAGAAAAACACCCAGCGAGAGGTGGTTCTGTAGCTGGAAATCCTTTGTTAGCGAGAGACATCAGAGAAGAATACAGGACTAGTTTAAGCTGACAGGAAGGTGACAGTAACTCAAATAAACACATGTTACAACAGCGGTGTGAAGAAGAGCATTTCTGAATGCACAGCACATCAAACCTGGAGGTAGATTGGCTCCCCCACCAGAAGAATATGGACATCAGGATGCTGTTCATCAACTACAGCTCGGCAATCAGTACTATCATACCCTCAAAGCTAATCAATAAGCTTCAACGATGTTGTCCCCCAGAAGTCGGTCAGGGTCTTCCCAAATCAGAAATCCTGGATCAATAGGATAGGATAGGATTGATAGGATGCAGAAGTGGGCTGAGCAGTGGCAGATGGAATTCAACCCGAGGAAGTGTGAGGTGGTACACTTTGGAAGGACAAACTCCAAGGCAGAGTACAAAGTAAATGGCAGGATACTTGGTAGTGTGGAGGAGCAGAGGGATCTGGGGTACATGTCCACAGATCCCTGAAAGTTGCTTCACAGGTAGATAGGGTAGTTAAGAAAACTCATGGGGTGTTAGCTTTCATAAGTCGAGGGATAGAGTTTAAGAGACGCGATGTAATGATTCAGCTCTATAAAACTCTAGTTAGGCCACACTTGGAGTACTGTGTCCATTTCTGGTCGCCTCACTATAGGAAGGATGTGGAAGCATTGGAAAGGGTACAGAGAAGGTTTACCAGGATGCTGCCTGGTTTAGAGAGTATGGATTATGATCAGAGATTAAGGGAGCTAGGGCTTTACTCTTTGGAGAGAAGGAGGATGAGAGGAGACATGATAGAGGTGTACAAGATATTAAGAGGAATAAACAGAGTGGACAGCCAGCACCTCTTCCCCAGGGCACCACTGCTCAGTACAAGAGGACATGGCTTTAAGTTAAGGGGAGGGAAGTTCAAGGGGGATATTAGAGGAAGGTTTTTCACTCAGAGAGTGGTTGGTGCATGGAATACACTGCCTGAGTCAGTGGTGGAGGCAGATACACTAGGGAAGTTTAAGAGACTACTAGACAGGTATATGGAGGAATTTAAAGTGGAGGGTACATGGGAGGCAGGGTTTAAGGATCAGCACAACATTGTGGACCGAAGGGCCTGTAATTTGCTGTACTGTTCTATGTTTAATAGTTCTGTACGAGCAGCACTTACCACACGACACAGAGCTTACGCTGCCAGCAATCAGCAGGAGCTCAAGGAAAGCAGCTACGATCTGGGCAAGGCTATCAAGGCTGCAAAACAACAATATAGGGACAAGATTGAGTGAAGATTCACAACGAATAGCACACGTGACTTGTGGCGAGGGTTGCACACCACCACAGACCTCAAAGCCAAAGGTCGTGGTTCCGCCAGCCTCGCAGCCTCTCTCCTAGATAAGCTCAATTGCTTTTACGCTTGGTTCGATGTTACTAACTCCAAGCTTCCGAGGAAAGCCACCGTTACAACCTGTAATCTGGTCATCTCTGAGGCTGAGGTATGGAGACGTTTCCAATGAGTGGACAGTCGCAAGACTACAGAACCAGATAGCATCGCAGTGTGAGTACTCTAGGTGTGCACAGCACAACTGGCAGGTGTATTTACAGACAATTTTAATCTCTCCCTCTCCCACTGAAGAGTGCCCGCCTGCTTCAGATTATCCACCATTGTCCCTGTACAAAAAAAGGCCAAGGTAACAGCCCTGAATGATTGGCGTCATGTCGCACTCACCTCAATAATAAGCAAATGCTTTGAGAGGCTGGTCAAGGACTACATCTACAGCAAGCTACCACCCATACTGGACCCCTTACAATTCACCTACAGACACAACCAATCAACAGACGACCCAATAGCGACAGCTCTATATTATGTCCTTACACATCTGGAGAAAAGGATGGTTCTGTGAAGCTGTTCTTGGATCACAATTCAGCATTCAACACCATAATTCCATCCAGACTCGCCAAGAAGCTCAGAGCCCTCGGCCTTCACCCTTCCTTGTGCAGCTGGATCCTGGACTTCCTGTCAGATCGCCAGCAGGTGGAAAGAGTGGGCTCCCTCACCTCCACCCCTCTGTCTCTCAATACAGGAGCCCCTCAGGGCTGTGTACTAAGTCCCCTCCTTTACTCCCTGTATACCCATGACTGTGTCGCCACCCAAAGGTCTCATCTGCTAATTAAATTTGTCCATGACACTACATTGATTGGCCTAATCTCAAACTATATCAAGGTGGCCTACTGTGAGGAAGTCATCTCTCTGACTCAGTGGTACCCAGAAAAACAACCTCTCCCCCAATTCTGCAAAAACAAAGGAGCTGGTTGTGGATTACAGGAGGAATGGAGACGGGCTAATCCCTAGTGACATTAATGGATCTGGGATTGAGAGGGTAAACAGCTTTAAGTTCCTCGACATCCACATTACTGAGGACCTTGTGGTCGTATACACTAGTTGTGTGGTGAAAAAGCACAATAGTGCCTCTTACACCTCAGATGATTGAGGAAGTTTAGTATGGGCCCCCAAATCCAAAGAAATTTCTACAGGGGCACAATTGAGAGCATCCTGACTGGCTGCATCACTGCCTGGTATGGGAACTGTACTTCCCTTAATTGCAGGACTCTGCAGAGAGTGGTGTGGACAGCCCAGGACATCTGTAGTAGTGAACTTCCCATGATTCAGAACATTTGCAAAGACAGGTGTGAGAAAAGGGCCTGAAGGATCACTGGAGACCTGAGCCACCCCAACCACAATCTATTCCAGCTGCTACCATCCGGGAAGCGGTACCGCAGCATAAAAACCAGGACCAACAGACTCTGGGACAGCTTCTTCCACCAGGCATCAGACTGATGAACTCACACTGATTTGATTGTATTTCTGTGTTACATTGACTGTTCTATTTATTATATATTACTATGATTGCACATTTAGATGGAGAGGTAACATAGATTTTTACTCCTCATATATGTGAAGGATTTAATAAAGTCAATTCAATTCACTTCAGTTTCAGAGGATCTGTCCTGGGTCCAGCACATAAAAGCCATTTTGAAGAAAGAATGGCAGCAGCTATACTTCCTTAGAAGTTTGCAAAGATTCAGCATGGCACCTAAAACTTTGACAAACCTCTATGGATGTGCGGTGGAGAGTATACTGACTGGTATGAAAACATAATGATCTTAAATGAAAAATCCGACAAGAAGTAGTGGATACAGTCCTCTCCGCCAATGAAAGCATCTGTGTGTAGCGCTGTTGCAGCAAGGACTCCCACCTTGGCCACGTTCTCTTCTTGCTGCTGCCATCAGGGCTATATATATAGTCAGAAATATATATCCGAGTTTTTTTTAATGTATTATGCTGTACTACTGCCACAAAACAACATATTTCACTGTTAGTATCAGTGATATTAAACCTTGTTCAGATTCTGATTCTGAAACTGATTCCATTTGGACTCTTTAAGCCTGCTCCACCATTTACAAGATCATGGCTGAGCTGTATTTAACCTCAGCTCTACCTTCTTATCCATTCCCTAAATGATCCAAAACATTCACCACTATATTCCTATATATTCACTACTTCAGCCCTGCAGAACTATTCTGGGATAGAGAAATCCAAAGATTTATGGGCTCTGTGAGAGTAATTTACTTTTCATCCCTGCTGTAAATATCTTAACCTCTGAATCTGTGACTGTGTTAAGAAGGTCCAAATGCCCCCAGAAGGAAAGGACCATTTTAACATCTGTCCTGCCAAGAAACACTGCAGAACTCAGAAGGTTCCTTCGAGGACGTGGACAGTCAATGCTCTGAATTGAGGCCCTACATCTGGGCAGAAACGGTAGATCAAAGTTCAATGTTCAATGTAAATTTATTATCAACTTACATATATGTCATCCTGTACTACCCTTAGATTAATTTTCTTGCTGGCATTCACAATAGAACAAAGAAATACAATGGAGCCAAAGAAAAACTACACACAAAGCCTGACAATCAATGTGCAAAAGAAGATAAACTGTGCAAGTACAAAATAACACAAGTAATAATAATAATCATGGCTTAGATAACCACAATATAATTACAGAGGAGCAGAAAAGATGTCATAAGAGTATGAAAAGATGTAAAGAACAGCTGATAATAGATTCCGTAATTCTAACTCAAGCCCAGCAGAAAAGCAGAAATCTTTCATGTTGCGAGATTGAATACCAAAAAGCTTTGGATTCTGTCTCACACTCATGGCTAATTGAAGCTCTTAAGACATATAAACTACCCCCAATACTTGTGAAATTCCTACAACATCTGATGAAGATTCGGCATACTATAATCACACTATCTATTAACACCTAAGTAAGAACAACTACTGTTATCAAAATAAATTAAGGCACTTTCCAGGTTGTCTCCCAAGTCCACTGTGGTTTTGTCTAGCTTTAAACCTGCTCTCTAATTTACTGAATCGGATGAAGATAGTGTATCAGATTAGAGACAAGCAAACTAAGTTATACCTTGAAACACCTTCTACACATGGACAACTTGAAATTATACTCGCCTTCATCAGTAAAGTTAAAGCAATTAATTCAAATAGTAGAACTATTTTCGAAAGATGTGAAAATGAACTTTGGACTAGACAGGTGCAGAGCATTAAACATAAAGGAAGGTTCAATAGAGCTCGTGCAATATAAAGCAGAGCAGTAACATACAACTCAACTAATGAATGAATAAGAAATATGCATATAGGTATCTGGGATATCAGCAAGCAAAGAAAATAGATCATAATCTGATAAACAGAAAACTTTCAACAGAATTTACTTCAAGGCTTAAGAAAATCTGCCAAACAGCTCAAGAGTAAAAATATAACAAAGGCAATAAACACTTTTGTTATAGCTGTATTAATGTATTCTTTTGGCATGATATCTTGTTCCAAAACCATTCCGGAAAATTTAAAAAGAGAAATAAGAACTGAAACGACAAATTTCAGAAAACATTGTGCATACTCGAGCACAGATAGATTAACACTACCTATGAGAGAAGGAGGAAGAGCATAACAGATACAAAACATTTACACAGCAGACAGATAAAACAGCTAAGGATATATTTTCATTAACGAAAACAGAATTCAGCACTCCAAGCATGCATATGCAATTCAGATAAGAAGTAAATACTACTAAACTTAAGTGAAAGCACAACCCAGAAAAATAAAGAAATTATCACTACAGAAGTAAAGGTTAACCAATGGAAGAGCATAACTCTCCATGAAAGACATCCCCGTGATCTAAGCAGACTAGTTGTCGACAAAGAAGCGTCGAATGGGTTGTTCAGAGTTGGAGACCTCTTCCCAGAAACAAAGGTGTTCCTTTTGGCAATAGAGGGCCAGGTTGTTAACATAGAAAATTAGCAAAAGTACGTAATAAAAGACTAACAAATTCAAGATGATAAATACTGAAAATGCAGAAACCATCCAACACATTTCAGGTTCCTGCAGCAGTTTAATTCAGTCTGATTATTTACACAGGCATAATCAAGTGGTAAACATCATTCACCAAAATTTTGCTTTATACTACAAAGTCATAGAAGACATCATACCTTACAAGCATGATCCAGTTTTAGAGACAGAGTCCTACAAATTATATTATGACCGATCCATTATTACAGATAGGGCAATCCATAATAACTGTCTGGATATTATAGGATAAACAAGCGAGAACAACTTAAAAGATAGGGCCATTCCAAACACACATAACATACAGAAATCAATAAGTGAAAACCAACAGAAATATGCTGAAATTTAAGAGGAAATTGAAAGACTATTGAACATAAACAGATTATACATTGTCCCAATAGTAATATCTACAACAGGCATCATCCCAAAATCACTACACAATACTGTTAAGCAATTCGGCCTACAGAGCAATATTTATGTAAATCTCCAGAATACCGCAATACTAAACACCACTCGAATAGTCTGAAAGCTCCTAGCAATTAAGAAATGAGTGTGCTTGGCTATGCCAGCACCCTTGGGTTTGCCAGCTTAAGCTGAAAAAATATTCTAATGATAATAAGTAAATAATGCTGAGAACTTGAGTTGCAGAGGCCTTGAAAGTGAGTCCATTGGGTGTGTACAGTGATCGATTCTGTGTTGAGATGAGGGAAGTTATTCATGCTGAAATATAAATGTTGTAGATTCAAAGTATATTTATTATCAAAGAGCTCATAAATTATACACCCTTCAGATTTCTTTTATTACAGATAGCCACAAAGCAAAAATCCCGCAAGAACCCAATTAAAGAAAAAATAAATAAATAAAAGACTGACACCCAATGCACAGGAGGAAGGGGAAAAAAACACAAATCATGCGAACTATTAAAGCAGATGACAAGAAGGGAGATAACCAGTGTAAAAGAAGTGAAGGAAATGCAAATGCATCTGCGGATGACCTTTTCCTCTGCTCTCTTATATGTCCCACAGAATTTTACATTTCATGCAGATTACTTTTATTCTTAACCAGATCACCAGGATTCAAGGCCCAACGTACACATTCGCTGTCATAAAGAAGTTAGGACAATTAGCTGATGCTAGTAAAATTTAATATCAGAGGTCACTTACATATCTACTCCATCTATTCCTGCCATACCCCTATACCCCTCTACAGTCCCTCATCAGTAGCCAAAGAGCTACATAAAAGATCACTCAAAAATCCAACAGGTTGAGAGGCATTTGCTTAATATTGCCCGACCACGGCCAACTATTTGGATCCAACAAATAGAATAATGGAACAATCTGCAGGTTTATGGGTAATGGTGCATAAAACAGAATTCAAATTATATCTGTAAATTATCATAATGGTACCTTCAGATATTTGAATGTTAATAGCAGTGTTAACACTGATTGGTCTCTGCTTACCTACAGAAAATTGCTACTTTACGATATATTGCAGAAGAAGTTTAAATAAAAAGGCAGCTCACTTAATGTGTGTTACACTTAAAAATTGTTTCGAAGTAGAAGCTAACAATTATCGTTCAAATAGAAGTTGATTTAAAATTGATGAGGCATTCAAAAATTCATTAGAGTATTACAATTCTGAAGTTTCTGACAAGGAACTTGCATATTACAGTCCACTTTTGCACTCCAAGTACTCCAAATCTGAATAGTTTGCATCAGCTGCCGAGAAAACTAGCCTAGATATGCCTCGGTAATTATAATAAGCATCAAGGGGAGACCTAAACTATATGGAATTTGTGTCCTGACAGATATTTGACGTTCATAATTAACAAGCAGCAGATTTAGACTTCAAGGTAAATTAAGGGAATTGATTGTGGATTTCAACAAGGGGAAGTCATACACACACACCATACTGAGGGTTAGCAGTGGAAAGTGTGAGTAGTTTCACATTCCTGGGCGTCAGCTTCTCTGAAGATTTATCCAGGGCCCAACATATTGATGCAATTACAAAGAAGGCATTCCAGCAGCTTTATTTCATTAGCAGTTTGAGGAGATTTCATATGTCATGAATGATTCAGGCAGATTTCTACAGATGTATATGGAGAGCACTCTAACTGGTTGCATCCCCATCTGGTATGGAGGGGCCTCTGCACAAGATCTGAAAAAGCTGTGGATAGTTGAAAACTCAGCCAGCTCCATCATGGGCACGAGCCTCCCCAACATTGAGGACATCTTCAAAGGACGATGCCTCACAAAGTCGGCATCCGTCATTGAGGACCCCCACCTCTTCTTATTGCTTCTGTTAGAGAGGAGGGACAAGAGCCTGAAGGCACACACTCAGAGATTCAGGAACAACTTTTACCCTTCCATTACCAGATTTCTGAATGGACAATGAACCAACATTAAACTGATCCTGATTCTGAATTTGACTATGGCACTCTGAAGAGAAATGAGGTGATTCAACCTAGAGCTTTCCCCTCACAATGACATTTCAGTACCAGCTATAAATCCAAAAGGGAATGTCACTATACTACCATAATTGAGGAAGTACAAGAGCCAAAGACACATATTCAACCTTTTAAGAACAGCTTTTTCCCCTCCGCCATTGGATTTCAGAATGGAGAATGAAACAACCCATGAACATTACCTCACTATTTTTGCTGTCTTCTTGCACCACTTATTTAAAATATATATGTATCTAGTTACTTTTCAAATTGTAATTTATAGTATTTTTCTAATGCTTTGCACTATAATGCTGCCACTTAGAACAGAGTTGAGGAAAAAATTTTTCACCCAGAGTGTTGTGGATCTGTGGAATGCTCTGCCCCAGAAGGCAGTGGAGGCCAATTCTCTGGATGCTTTCAAGAAAGAGTTAGATAGAGCTCTTAAAGATAGTGGAGTCAAGGGATATGGGGAGAAGGCAGGAACAGGGTACTGATTGTGGATGATCAGCCATGATCACATTGAATGGCGGTGCTGGCTCAAAGGGCCGAATGGCCTACTCCTGCACCTATTGTCTATTGTCAAATTTCATGACATATGACAGTAAAATTAAACCTGAATCTGATCTTGTTTCTGATTAATGAACATATCTGTATTCGGAGTTTTTAAGATAAAAAGCAGGATTAGCTATGTCTCTATCCATTCTTCTGGTACCTATCTGTCACTAATGAAGATACAGAAATCTTCATCAGAACCCAGTTATCTCCTCCTGCACCCCCCCTTACCATCTTCCCTGACTGTAGGAAATTATCAAAACATTATGTATTCTTAGACTTCCATGTTAATGATTAGAGAGAAATCTGTGGTATTTATGTTTTTTCTCTGGAATTCCAACCAACCAAAAGAGCCAAGGAAAGCCTAAGCAATTTATTAAATCATTTTAACCGGAAAATAATGCCATTGTCAGATATTTTCTCTGAAAGCCTTATTTTCCATGAGTCCAACTTCACATACCTTGAGATTGTTTGTAATTTGTTCCCTTACCACAAATATCTTTTACATACTGGTTTATTTGAAAGAACAGCTCAGTTTCTGAAATCAAATCGTCCAGCAAGCACAGGGTTTTGGTCACTTGTGTGAATGAGTGCAAGAACAATTGGAAAGATTAGCAAATTGACTGGAGTGTCAAGATACAAGGAACTACTGAAACCAGGGTGGGAAAATAGAGTAAGTCATTGTAGGACAGTCAGATTAGATGAGTTGCTCCATGGTAATTATTATGAGTCTCATTTGCTATGATGACAACATGAAGGACATCTCCTCAGGACTGGAGATGAACTGGGTTGTGAAGAATCCAATAGTCATGGATCATGTACTTTTCATTTAATTATTTGAAGATACAGCATATAATAGGTCCTTCTGGCCCTTTGTGCAACCCACTGATTTAACCCCAGCCTAATTGCAGGGCAATTTACAATGATCAATTAACCTACTAACTGGTACAACTTTGGACTGTGGGAGGAAACCAGAGCATACAGAGGAGACCCACATGTTCATAGGGAGGATAGAAAAACTTCTTACAGATGGTGTTGGAACTGAAATCTGAACTCTGATGCTCTGATTGCGCTAACTACTGCACTCCCATGGCCCCCAAACAGGCATCATAGGAATTAATTTAGCAAGCAAATCACAAGGATAATAATCTCCAGCTTACTGATTGAGACATGTGGAATTGGCATAGGAATGGAAAATTGAATGTATGATGCAAAATGTGGTTGGAAGAAAGAGACTTCAATTTTTTAAAGGGCGACTAACTACAGTCGGCCCTCCTTATCCATGGGGGATTGGTTCCGGGACTCCCCACAGATACCAAAAATATGCGGATGCTCGAGTCCCTTATTTAACCTGTCTCAGTGCAGTGGACTTTAGGACCCATCGGAGCTCCAGACCTTATTTAACGTGTTTCAGCTTGGTGGACTTTAAGACCCGGTGGAGCTTGGGACCCACTGCCCGCAGCTGCTGCTGTTTCTGTTCTGTTGAAGGAAAGCAATCACGATCGAAAATAAAGTAGAAATAATAAAGCGATTGGATAAAGGTGAAACTCCATCGGTCATTGGAAAAGTGTTAGGCTACAGTCGGTCAATAATCGGAACAATTTTAAAGGATAAAGTGAGAATAATGGAGCATGTGAAAGGCCCTGCCCCGTTGTGAGCTACAATTATTACTAAGCAACCCAGTTGTTTAATTATTGAAATACATACATTTCTTAAGTGTTTTATATGCATAGAAAGGTAAAATACATACTATATACTGAAACAAACGTTTGACTGACACTAAATAATATCAGATGTATCTGTTCCGACTTACTTATAATACAAAGTAAATGCTATGTAAATAGTTGTTATACCGTATTGTTTAGGGAATAATGACAAGAAAATAAAATCTGTACATGCTCAAAAAATGAGTGCTGAAGAGAAAACTTTGTTTTTTTCCGATCCCGATCTGCGGTAACGTACGCACATCCTCCCGTATACTTTAAATCATCTCTAGATTATTTATAATACCTAATACTATGTAAATTGTTGTGAATACTGTATTGTTTAGGGAATAATGACAAGAAAAAAAAAAGGTCTGTACATGTTCAAACAAGAAGTGCTGGAGAGAGAACTTCTGGGTTTTCCTGATCCGTGGTTGGTTGAATCCGCGCATGTGGAACCCACGGATAAGAAGGGCCAACTGAATACTGAGACAATTTTCCCAATGAACTGAAGGCATGAGACAGGGCTTTGAAGCAAATAGCTATTCAGGAAGCAGGATGGTGAGAAGATTTGGAATATTACAATGTGCAGAGTGGTGTGGTTGTGTAACGATATCCAAACTTACACATAATACTAGTCAGACTGTAGAAAGATAAAACAGATTATAGAACAGTAATAGTGCACTATTTCACAGGGATTTGCTAAACTGAGGGAAACTTTTGGCATTGGTTCAGGATATTTCGACACTTAGCAACCACGGAATATATTCCCACTTGAGGCTTGTTCACACGAAGCTTCATGTTCCTATTTATTGAAATGCATCCTAATTTGCAAAATACTTCTATGGCTGTAACATTATGGATATAATTGTTGACAAGGCAGTTATCATGAGCAGCAGTGTAATATATCAGAAATGTCAATGCAAATGTGCAGATTGTATGGAGTTAGTATTCAGCTCTGATAAATATGATCAGAGTTCAGTGAGGCCTATGCTGTTTTCATTGGCCTCAAACTGGTGAATATAATTGAGGATCTCACAGAAACTTTTGGATTTATGGAATCATACAGCATGGAAGTCTGTACTGTTATGTTTTGTAACATACAGAAAAATACTTGAAAGAAAACCATGGAGCTAGGGATAATGCAGACACGTTTAGTTTTACTTTCAGTGAAATGCACACTTAGTAAATTTTTCATTTTCCCATTCAGGCCTGAAGATCACTGTGGAGGATTTCTTACTCCTGTAGGATAATGTCTTCTCTGACAAGGTGGTAGTGGTGGTGGGGGGGTTCACTCTGCTTGGCAGGTGAGAGGTATAGCTCTGAAACAATCTCAATTGTTTCTGGGGCCTCCTCCGTGACGGTTTTCTGCGTTAACAATGGTACTGAAGGAATGCAGACAGTTCCCAGGGATAGAGAGGTGCTGCTCTTGGCATCCTCTGGATGTGTTGGCATCCCAAACAGTGCATGGCAAGCTGCTGATCTATCCCAGGCCACCAGACAAACTTTGAGCTAATGCTTTCATTTGAACCACACCTCAATGAACGGCATGTAGCTCTTCCAACACTTTAGCTCTAAGCTTGGATGGTTCAACAACTCTCAATCCCTACGTAAGACAGTCCCAGTCAAGGGCAGGTTCATCCTGGTGTTGGTAACAATGGGAGAACTGCAATTTCTGCTACGCATTCCAGCCATTCTGTGTTGCTACGTGGGCCTGAGACAGTGTGGAGTCTTTTCTGGTTTCCTCTTTGTCTGTGTGGGGGCTTGCCTTACTTTGACTGTTGAAAGTCGCTTCAATTGTGATTGGTTAGTTTAGAAACTACAGCTGCTTTGCCCATTGGATAGCTGCCTGGTATCTAATTTCAAATATCTTGGGTATATTAAACTGCACGTAGAAGGGGCTTGTTCTTTCTTTGTTTGGAGCAAGGATGCACTTGATGATTGAGAGATATTCTCTACATGAACTTTTAACTAAGTATGCTTGTTGAATGTATGTATATTTGTTGAACTTTCACCTTTGTAGTGTCTGTAACGAGGAATATGATTGTTCGGTTGAATTTTTACTGTTTGTGAATAAATGATTAATATACCAGTGAGTGCTTTCCTTATAACTTGCCAGATCCACAAACCTAATTTGACATGACACCTTTGGATCTGCTGTAATCGGGAAACTTTCAATTTTTATTAAGAAGAGTAGCCTCTTTTGTAAATTTTTCAGTCATTTTTTTCCAAGGATAAACAGAACAATCCAACAGCATTTTTATGATTAGCTGCCCTCTTGAATTTAATATGGTAGTTGTGTCCTAGAAACTGAGCCCATCTCTGCATTCATGATGCTGCTGTTGGTGAAACAGCTTTCTGTGGATTGATGATTAGTAATGTGGGTAAACTGTCTCCTATTACTGATTGAATTGTTTTACACACAAAGCCCGACACAAGGCCACTCTGGTAACCTGTGTGTAATTTTTCTCTGCTGTGGTAATGGAATGTAATGCAAAGGCTATAGGATGTTCACTTTTATCACTCATTGCATGTGACCTGACTGCAGCTCTACCATAAGACAAGACTTCACAGGTAAGCTTCACTAGATGATAGAAATAATAATATCTGAATACTGTATCTGACATCACCATCGTCTTTACCTTTTGGGAAGCAACCTCATACTGCCATTTCTTCCTGATGTGCAGTAATGAGTTTGAGAAGTAGAGCATAGTAGCCTGGATTGGTAGGAGCCTGTAATAGTAATTTACAAATACTAAGAAGGACTATAAATGTGACATATACTTTGGCCTTGGGACATCCACCACAGCTTGACATTTCTTAGCACACTTGTACAAACCTTGTGCATCTTTTGTATGTCCACAGTAAGTGATGCTTGGTTTAAAGAATTCACACTTTAGCATCATGCTCAGAGACCGTAATTCTCTAATCTTTTAAAATATTGTCTTGATGTTTTGGAGATGTTCCTTGCCATCCTTAATGGTAACAATGATGTCTTCCAGGTAACACTGAGTGCCTGGGCTGCCTTGCAGAACCTGGTCCATAGCTTACTGTCAACTTTGCTGTAGCGATTCCCTTAGAAGGGTTGGTGAAGATTCTTTACCCTGGGCAGAGAGTGTTGATCTGCTTTCAGTACTGGGTTGAAGGTGACCTTAATATCACTACAGATCCTGACTGACCCATTCTTCTTGCCCACCAAGATCACTGGCATTGCCCATAGGCTCCATGAAAGAGTTCCTATAACTTCTATGCAATCTAGCTCACTAGCTATTTTATCATGGATGGTATAAGAAACTGGATGGGTTTCATAAAGCATAGGTGTGGCAATTTCCTCTAAAACTATTTTATTATTGATGTGCTTGAGTTTTCAATGCCATCCTTTAACACTGCTGTGCAATCATCCAATACCTTTCTTAATTCATTTTCAGCTGTCTCTCTTGTAGGGGATGTGGCATGCAAATGATGGATGGACCTCCAGCCAAGATGTAGTTCTGTCAGCCACTCATGACCAAACAATGCTAGCCATCTTGTTTTAAACACATGCAAGCCCAATGTCTCTTGTTGGTTGTTGCATTTCACTGTTACGAATGTCATTCCCACAGGAGTCATCTTTTCTCCAGAATAAGTTTTGGGTTGGATATCTGTGGGTTTCAGTTCAGTATCTTTGAAATGCTATTGAAACTCATTTTGTGTAATGATTGAACGAGCCGAACCAGTGTCTATTTCCATTTTAAATAATTTGTCATTCACTTCTGGTCTAAGCCATATTGTTTGTCTCTTGTTTGTTTTCATATTTTAAATCTCAAGGCTAACTATTTCTGTGAACTCTCATCATTATCAGATTTTTCATCAACATCATGCAGGTTAGTGCTCTTTTTGAAACTGCTACTTATTTTTTATGTTTTTCTCTTCCCTGTGTTTTAGTTTCCTCCATTTATTTTTGTCTACCCAACATACTCATTGTGGATATCCTTCTTTGTGGCATTTTCTGCAAGTTCCTCCTTTAAACCTGCATTGATCTGGTGTACGTGAGCCACTAACACAATTTGTTTGGCCAGGCTTGTTTCTGTTCATATATTGCAATTTTGTTCACGCTCACTTTCATTCCTGACTGCAACTCAGTCTCTGCGTCTCTGTCTTCCACTTCCATTGATTCAGCAATTTCAACTGCTCTTTCAGATGTGAGTTGTACTTCAGTTTGGAGCTGTTTTTGAATGTCTTCTTGCATGATTCCACAAAATATACAATCTTTCAGTGTTTCATTGAGTCTTTCACTGAACTGGCAATGCTGTGACAATCTCTTCAATTCAGCTACATATGCTGAAATGTACTTCTTTTCCTTTTGATTCTGCTTAGGAAAGTTGAGGCATTCCTAAATCAACAATGGTTTTAGTTTCTGAAGTTCCCTGAATTACTTTCATGATATCAGCAAAGCACTTTTCCAGTTGGTTTGTATGGAGCAGCCAAATTTCTAAGTAAACTGTATGTTTTCCATCTATTGCACTCAATAACACTGGCACTGGCTTTTCATTGACTGTTGCATTTGCTTCAAAATACTACTCAATTTGTTCGGTATACATCAGCCAGTTATCTTTTGTGCAATCAAATGCATCTATCATTCTGATGTAGTCAGTCATTTCTGCTTTTTTAAATTTATGATTATTATCTTCTAGTTCATGATGATGATGGCATCCATTAGTCTCGCGAGACCATGGATCTGCGCCTGGAAAGTCTTGCTTCAGTCTGTGTTTGAGCAGCATCTGTTGTGGCTGGAGAGGCCCACGCAGGAGTAACAGTCTCCGCTGCAGCAACTGCACTTGAAGGCGCTGTCCTCCAGTGCTGTCTTGGTGCTTTTTTTTGGCGAGTGCGCTTTTCTTGAGCAGCAAGTCTCAGCTTCTCTTCTCCTCTTTTTAGACCTCTGCGTAGAGCCTCCAGCGAGAGCGATCACTTGCAATGTCCTCCCACCTCTCAACATTCATGTTCAGTGACGTCATGTCTCTCTTGCAGACATCTTTGAGAGATTTGTGAGAAAAGAAACTTGCCCGGGTCTTTTGATGAGGCCAATCCATTGAGTCGGGGGAGTTGGTTCCCCATTGTTAGTTCAAGAAAATCGTTTCTGTGGTACCCACCACTGGGTCCCAGGCAAGGGAAATGAACGCACGTGGCTTCCTTCAAATGGCTGCCCGCTATTACGGGATCGCTAGCGTGTCTTCTGGTGCGTCTGAGGGGCCGTCTCTACAGCCCCTCTTTTATCCTGACTCGCAGGGTAGTAGACATCAATCAGGTTGGGGGTGATGCAATCTCTCTCTCAACCAGCCCACTTTGCCCGAGGGCTTGCACGTAGCATAGTCCCCAATCCACAGATGTGTCTCCAAGAGACAATGGCCAATGTCGCGTTATTTTGCATCGCCGGGGAACGAGGTATCCGGCACGTCTCTCTCCCATTTCCTGGGTCCACTGACCCCCCCCCGTGCTCTTGCGATTCTCGCAAAGGAGAGGGCTGCGGGCATGACACCTGTGATTCTCACAAAGGAGGGGGCTGTGGTCATAACAGTTGTCAGAGGCTATTTGAGGTGCACGCCGTGAGGAGCACTTTTAGGTAGTGGAAGCTTGTCCTCACTACCGCTCCTCGGCTTGACAACCTTGAATTTAGTCCATTTTCTGCCTTCTTTTTAACATGACAGTCTTTCTCTCCCCCTTGCAAAGAAAGCATGCTGTGCTTTTTTTTAAAACTTAAATATCTTGCTGCACTTCAACAGGTAATTAGTCAGCTCAGATTTGTATAAAACATACCTGTCACCACAGTTATGTTTTGTAAATCCAAGGCACTCCCCAAGTTTCTCCTATCACTATAGAAGAATATGTATATGAATATGTAGAGTGTATCCATACACTACTGGCCATAAAACTGATCGATCAGCACATCTACGGGACATGGGAGAAACCAGAACACCTGGAGTAAACCCATATGGTCACAGGGAGAATGTGTAACCACCACATAGGTGCCACCCAAAATCCATCACCTGGACTGAACCTGGATCACTGGCACTCTGAGGCAGTATCTTTACAAACAGTGTCGCATTGCTGCCTTATTGTCCTATCATGACTCTCTTTAGAATAATGATCATACAGGTTCACTAGATGTTCATTTTTAAGCATGCTGCACAACAGATCATGATGGAGTAGGGTTAATGGCTTATTTTAACCCTCTAAAGGACTTCTAATGAAGTCTTCTGTTTGCCTCTGATCTTGATTGAGGGATTTACTGGCACTTCCTTTAAGATCATAAGATATAAGAACAGAATTGGGTCATTTTGCCCATCAAGTATGCTCCAGCATTGGCTGATTTATTAATCCTCTCAACCCTTTTCTCCTGCCTTTTCCCCTTATGCTTTGACACTCTTACTAATCACGAACCTATCAGCCCCTACTTTAAATGTACCCAATTACTTGGCCTCCACAGCCCTCTGTGGCAATGAATTCCACTGATTTGCCACCCTCTAGTTAAAGAAGGGAAGCAATCTGTGGAAATCATTGCCACATTCCCATTGGCCTTAAAGCAACAGCCAGCTCTTTATTTGCTAATTTGCCCAAATACATCATTTCATACCCAAGCTCACCTTTGTCATTGCAGTATATTTTGCTAAAGATAATATAAATTAAATCACAAATTCTGGATAATTTTAGGAGGCTATCTACAAGTTCTGTGTCTGTTTCTATATGATAGGGAGAAATCTACAAAATACAGATTTACAAAATGGGATGAGTTTGTTTGGCTTATTAAAACTCCTCCTGAGTTCTCTATCTCATCTCATTCCACTGTCTTGTCCCACTCCTACCTCTGCTTGCTATCCAACTACTACAGTTGGGAGAGAATTTGACATGCCCTTGAATAGGCAAAGCTGAGAAGGATACACACTTAATACAGACAAATAAGATTAGTTTTGATGGATGGTATAGACCTTTTATACACCTCTATTTCCCAAGAGTGTCAGTACTCAGTTGGATAAGCAGATATATGTTGAATGTCCCAGTGTTTGTGGCTCAATAAATTGGCAAATACCTGCGTAAACACATGGGATATTAACAATTTCCCTTTTCATTTAAATACATTTAACTAAATTTTTATCACGGTTGACTCTTGGCATCTGGCAGTCAAATCTGTGCTGCATCCTGAAATGTGTCATTATGCTTTACAATTCGTGAATGTTCTGCTTGTATCCATTTTCTAAAGTGTTTCTCAACTATAGATCTACATTATGCTCACCGAATGTTGCAAACCAAATGACTTCTCTTTTTTTGTCTTTGAACCTTTAATAAACTCCGGGGTGTGGAAATGTTAGTCTTGCTTTCAGTTTTATATGCATATTGTGTTCTCCTCATAAAAATGCTGGCCATGGGATTTGCTGGTGATCAAAGTGTGATTTATTTTTCATTCAATTTGCATGCAGTGGTGTGGCCATCATTAATCCAACAGCATGAAAGTTGTTGCGCATCAATAGCATGGAACACATTGACAATCACCATCTGTCATGACAGGTTCCATTCATTCAGAATGGAACCAAACTAATAAAACCATCCTATAAAATTAACAATTATGTTCCATTATCAGAATATCAAATATTTTGGATTAATATCAAGGCAATGACTTAATTCCAACATTCAGATTGCTTGTAATGTTCCTGTAATCTCATGGTTGAGTAATCATCTTGCAAATATATCCCATGGCAACTCTCCGCTGTTAACTCTCTGTAGTGAAGTAACTAGTTCAAAAGACAGAGCCAGAAATAGAAATGAATAAACAGGTACTTTATTGAATTTGATGTCAAAATAATTCTGAGTGCTCCTCGTATGGAAGTACCTTGGTAATGTTAAACATTCAGTTACTGTCATTGAGTGGGATCGCTACATTCTGCCTGAATATTGGACTGGCCACAAAAAAATCAGCATCTGATTTCAAATGATCTTCGCGAGGTGTTGCTTTGTCTTCACTCTTGAGAGTGACAAGAAAGGAAGTGCACTTCTCATGGCATTTCCCATATAACCTTAGAGTATGTAAAATCTGCCCTTTTACCCCAACGCTTCCCCTTCATTGCTCTAGGTGTTCTTTCGGAATGGAGCAGAGATTCCTTATGTTTCTTCCAATGTAGTGCTCACAAGGGTGATCAGATGACCCAATTGATAACTATTTCATTTCCAAGAGATACCCTGAGATTCGAGTTACCTGCCATTTTAATTCTTCATCTCCTTCTTCCTTCTCTCACCTGCACTGCCCAGCAACAGAACATTCTGACTCTATAAACACTGTTTGTCTCTCACATAGTCCTAGACACGAATGCTCAGTATTGCACGGGCACAAGTCCAAGCCTCAATAGATTTTTCAGCTGCTAAAAGAATTGCTTCTAATCAGAACCATTGACTCCAGCCAGGAAGATTCATACCAATGTAAAATCAGAGTGCAGATTCAAAATTACAACAGATTGAGGAGATGAATTCTATCTGCATGCTCTGATCCATTTTATTCCCTCACCAGCTAACTCTTGCTTCACCTGAAGAATGAATCTGATCTTGACTCCTCTTGTACAACCCTGCATTTAATTCACTTGTAAGAGAAAGAATAGAAAACAAATCAACCTCCGCATTTTAAGTATTTGCATAATTTTATTATTAGTGTTCCTTCAAAAGACACACTTGCACACAATGTTCACTGATGTGAAGCTGATTCAAGGGCAACAAGGTACACGAGAGAAATAATAAGTAGGGCTGAAACCAGCAAATTATCCTGCCAATACAACAAGGAAGCCGACATTCATTCATTCATAAGGATCTTATAAGTAACTATATTTATTCAACCACAACTTTTGTCTGGTAAGGATTAATGATACAAGGTTATACTTTGTCTGATTTAATATGATGTTTATAAGCTATTCAAATGTTGCTCACACTTGAGCAATCTCTCTCTCTCTCTCGCTCCCTTGCTCTGTCTCGATGGTAAGCGAGAGTCTGCTGGTCCTTGAGTCGGGGGAATTTGGACAAGCGGCGCGGCAGATTGTAACATCAAAGAGGTGAGCTGTTCGTCTCCCCTCTTGCTGTGGCAAGAGTGATATCTCTATCTCCATCACCTGTGAAAGAGAGAGAGAGCGAGCCTGTCTTAGATGCCAAAGTGTTGAAATGGGCAGTGGTTTTTGGAGGATTCCAGATCACGGCGTCTGGTGGGGGGGGGGGGTTGCTCTTGCTTGCATGGTAGGTGGTGGGGGTTGATGCTTTTGCTGGAATAAGTGGGGGAGGGGTGGGAGAAAGTTGATGCTTTTGCTGCTGCTTGTGCATGGGAGGGGGCTTTGCAGTTCTAACATTTTCTGTCATTCATTCTTTGGTTTTGTTTTCTCTGTTTCGTGGACGTTTGTGAAGAGTAAGGATTCCAGGTTGTATACTGCATACATTCTGTGATGCTAAATTGAATACATTTCAAGAGTTACTTGAACAATGAAAGGCTTTCTGATAACATACTCTCTCTCTCCTTCACACACGTACATGCAGACACACACACACACACACACATTGGAGAATAAAGCTATCAAAACTTTTTTAAAAGTATGACACTCAAATAAGTGTGACATTTAAGTGAACAAAACACATCAATTGAAGGTAGCACATGAATTACTGGTCTTTTATACAGCTCAGTGTATTCCCATCTAATGTTACACCGGGATACCTTTAAAATCCTGTAAAAATTACTTGCTAAACAAAAATACGAAGGGAATTGGTTCTCCCATACAGCTGGCTTTGTCAGCTGCAATGACAGATGGTTTGATATTGAGTCTATTGTGTTTGTTTCTGTTCTGTGCACTGCGTGAGAAACTGTGCAACATTGCAGCTGCTCAGCACAGCCACCTGCAAAATGCCAACACTTCTAAAATGCATTAAAGTGAAGCTCAAATCCTACAGTTCTATATTAGTAATCAAGGTGTCAAAATCCTTGTTTGAAATTTCTCTGCTTGTCATTTGAACAAAGGCTTTAGGCATTTCAAATGAATTGGCTAGTGCTTTCACTAATGGAACAAGCAAAGGAACTTCATTAGTAAAAGAAACTGTGATATTGGCCTGATTATTGTAAATACAGAAAGAACTGCATCTTAATTTGCATTTCATTTGCTTATGGAATCATAAAGCATATATTGATGGTCCCATCAAAAGCACTAAGATGTCATCTTAATGAGCTCTGGTTCTCATTAAAATATTATTTTGGAAAGAAGAGTCTAGTTTTCTCTTTCTTTTAGTTCAGTGATTTATGTTGGAACTCATTTGCACATTAGATGCTATTTCTTCTGCAACTCACTTGAGAATTTTCCTTCATTTGTGATCCTACTCAATGCAAATAATTTTGTCATTTAATTATACTCGAGGCTCTGGTTTACCAGGCAAAAAAATCCACAGTGAAACATAGCCTACAAATCGTAAAGGCCAGCAGGTTATCATTGGTCATTTGCTATAACTGTATATTATGGTGCCACCATTGCATTTGCTGACAAATTTGCCAATGACACCCTGTTATTGGCAGAGTCTCAGACGGTGATGTGGAGTGGTACAGGAGTGTAATAGATCAGCTGGTTGAGTAGTGTTGTAATACAAATCCTGCATTCAACATCCAGGAATTGATTGTGGACTTCAGGAAGCGGAAGACGAGGAAACACACACCAGTCCTCATCAAAGTGTCAGCAGTGGAAGTACGAGCCAATTCAAGTTCCTAGGAGTCAACATCTCTAAAGAACTACCCTGGGCCCAATATATTGATATATTTACAAAGAAGGCACAGCAGTAGCTATATCTCATTCAGAGTTTGACGAAATATGGTACATCACCAAAGACTCTAGCAAATTTCTACAGGTGTATTGTGGAGAGTATTCTAACTGGTTGTATCACTGTCTGGTGTGAAGGGGCCACTGTGCAAGGTCTGAAGTATCTGCAGAGGGTTACACACTTCAGCTCCACTGTGGGCTCTAGCCTTCCCAGAATCAAGGACATCTTCACAAGGTGATGTCTCATCCATCATTAAGGACCCACCTCACTGAGAGCATGCTCGCCTCTGATTGCTGCCAATCAGAGAGGAAGTACAGAAGCCTGAAGACACATAATCAATACTTTACTAAGAGCTTCTTCCCCTTTGCCATCGGATATCTGAACGAACAATGAACCATGAACGTTGCCTCACTATTTTTGCTCTCTTTTCTGCACTAATAATTTAGTTTAAGTGCTCATATGTATTTCTTATTGTAATTTATAATTTTTTAAAATGTATTGCACTGTACTGCAGCCATATTTCAACAAGTTTCACAACATATGTCGGTGATGTTAATCTGATTCTGATTCCGAATCTGCATTCTAGTAATGGAACCAAATACAGCAACATTCCATTGTAAGAAAAATAAGCAGCAGTAGGTCATTTAGCTCAATCAATTAATATAATGGCTTATGTTTTACCTCGGGACCATTTTCTTGCAACAACTCAACAATCCTTTGATTGCTTTAATGAGGGATGATATTAATGAAACATATTAGATTCTTGTGGTGCATAACAAGATGTCTGTTTGAGATGTTTCTGTAAGTGGGACAGTTTTAAATATGAGTACATAGTAACAAGACAAAGGGATCTATAATTTAAAGCTTAGTGCATTGGGAATTTCTTCTCACAGAAAGTATTGATTCTCCGAAAATCCTACACCAGAGAGATGGGGTGCATAAATCATGTATCATCAAAAATATTTTTAAAAGAAATTAGATTGCTTCTTTAATAATATGGGAAATAATCAGGAGCTACAGGGAATTAGCACCGAAGAGGCCAAGGTCAAATCTTTTGAGATCGTATGGAAGGGTGGGGGTGGGGTGGGGTATGGAAGAGGCTTGAGGAGGTTAGGCCATTTTCTTTTGTTCCTATTTTCTTGTATTTAGAGACTTTAACTATCTGTCAGTATCTCTTTGAGCATACTAAGCTCCCTCGGTCGGAGAGTTCCATGTGTTTAGCACTCTCCGGTGAAGTAATTAATTTCAGTGGCCAATTTGTTATTTTGAAACTGTGACATCTGGTTCTAGGCACACCATACCTACACCGTGGAGCCCTACACAAATTGTGCATGTTCAGTTCAAGTAAGGAGTTCGTGTGTGTGGGGTGGTAGAGTGTCTGTCAAAATTTAAAGTAAAGAAACTTCTGTTTGAATGAGATAATCTCTCGTTCATATAAAAAGAGAGTGAGCCCTACTCTGTCATCATACAAATTTCCTACCCTGGGAATCAATCTGGTGAACTTGCATTTCACTCCTTCTATTGTAAGCATGTCACCTTCTGAGGGTAGAGTAATCAGAGCTGTATATAATATTGAAGAAGCACTATCACAAAGGTTTTTTTCATAATCCCAGGAAGTCATCTTTATGCTCGTTCATTAATCTTAAATTTATTTGCAATAAGGACCAACATGCCATTGCCTTCAAATTGCTTTCTCTTCATCCATGTTAGCTTTCAGTGTATGAAGGCACCAAGGTCCGTCTGAAAATGAACATCCTTCAGTCTTCCACCATTTAAAAAATACTAATTTTCTCGAATTTTTCATCCGGCTCAGTTCTTTTTCCACATTGTATTCAATTTTGCCTGTTCTTGCCCATTCAATTAGATTGACCACATTCCCTCGAAACACTTCTGAATCCTTCTAACAATTCAAGTTGCCAATAAGGTTGGCATCAGAAACAAATTCAGACACTGTATAATCGTAAACACAAGAGATTCTGTAGATGCTGGAAACCCACAGTACTGATGAAGAGTCTCTGCCCGAAAGGTTAACTGTTTATTTCTCTCCGTAGATACTGCCTGTCCTGTTGAGTTCCTCCAGTATGTTGTGCGTATTGCTCAGATACTCTACATTATGTTTAGTCACTATTCTGAATGATTGATGCAAATCCAATACAATCTATAAATTTGCCAACAACACTACTATTGTCAGCTGAATCACGGTTGATGATGCCGGCCTGCAAGAGTAAGTTAGAACATTTGGTTGAAAGGTGCAACGATACCAACCTCACCTTAATGTCAACAAAACCAAGGAACTCATCATTTACTTTGGAACAAGGAAATCAGGAGACCGCACACCAGTTCACATTGATGACTCAGAGGCAGTGAGATGAGCAGCTTTAAACTGCCAAGTGTTAATAACTTGTATGGCCTGTCTGGGCCCAGCACAAAATTGCAGTCATGAAGATGACACATTAATGCCTCTATTTTCTTCGAAGCTTCATGCTGTTTGGAATGTCACATAATACTCTAACAAACTTACACAAATGCACTGTTGTAATTATCCTCACAGGTTCATCATGGCTTCATGTGGCAATTTCAAAGCGCAGGAATGCAAGAGGCAATCCTCCTGATGAAGGGTTTCAGCCCAAAATGTCGTCACTACCTCCTCCCATAGATGCTGTCTGGCCTGCTGAGTTCTGCCAGCATTTTGTGTTTTTATTTTCCTCAATCCATTATATTACCTTCAATCTCAAGGGCTTTGCTCTTGTTTAACATTGTTTTTTGTACCACCATCTCAAAACTTTCTGTAAGTATAAATACCCCTCTAAAACTCCAACGGATAGGACAGGTGTGATTTGCATATTATAAATCCACGTTGGCTAATTTTGTTTTAATTTTCCAAATGTCTGACACTAATTTCTTAATAATACATTTCAGCATTTTACAATTGCTGATGTGAAGTATCATCAATATACTGAATGTTCAGGGAGAGGAACCATGGATAAATTTCACCAATTCGCAATAAGTACTCAGGTTTTCACGACAACTTGCAGCAAAGCCCCAAATAGTGTGGTAATATGTAATTCAATATTTCTTGTCCTCTTCCAACTTCTCCACACTTAAGGAAAAAATATTTCCACTTACTCCTCTTCCTTTACTCCCAACCCTCCTTTATTTCAATTCCTCCTCCCAATTTAAAACTCAATTCTTTGATTCTTGATTTTATAGACATAGAGTAATAGAGCATGAAATCACGCCCTTTGTCCTAACTTATCCATGCCAACTCTGGTGCCCTGCAAGTTGTGTCCCATATGCCCACATTTGGCAAGTACCCGTCTCAACCTCTCCTTTCCATGTACTTATCTAAATGCCATTTAAAAGTTGCTTTTGTGCCTGCCTCACTCACTTCCTTCGACAGCTCATTCCATAAATGCACTTCCCTCTACATGAAGGAGTTGCCCCTCATATCACCTCTCACATTAAACCTATGCCTTTTAGTTTTTTAAGTTGCATCTCCGGCTAAAAAAAAATGTGTGCATCCACCCTATGAAAACACCTCCTTACAGTCATTCTTCAAATCCCAACATTCCAAAAAATAACATTCTACCTGTCCAACTTCTCCCTGTGACTCAGGACTTGAAAAATCATCTCTGCACTCTTTCTATTTAAATGACATCTTTCCTATAACAAGGTCATTTTGTGTATTTCCAAATCCTATCACTAATTTTAAGTGAACATATGATTGCAGTCAGCTTTAAATATATATATATATATATATATATATATATATATGTATTTCTTCAGTTCAATTTTTTATGTTACAAGATCAAACTTACTTTATAAACCCTGCTTTTTGACAAGGTGCTGAGTGGGCAGTGTGCTTGTGGGAATATGCTACCCTACAATTATAGAAGAGAAAAGCAGTTAGGGATTTACCTAATGACATACCAGTGTAAAGCGGTCCAAGCCACTTATACAATGTATTCAAGGTTTAAGTTTCAATATGTGTAAAATCATCTGTGTTTCAGGTTTTCATCATTTGATCCAATAGAGTTGACAGTTTATTTAGCAGTACAATAACAATATTGAACAAAGGAAATGAATAAGAGTATTTTATGGAATTTCATCTCTGTGACTCTGATTATGGATTTAGGTCACTCCATTATATCACTCTCCTTGCATTCTCACATTGCTTTGAATGTGCATATATCTTGGATCATTTATCTATGTCATGTTCTCATTGTAAAACTAAGTATTTTTTGAAGGACCTTTATTAATCTGGACTAACAGATATTATGTTTATGATATTCTCACAAGTAGACTTAGCATGTCTGTCGCATACGTTCAGTAATTTCATGACCTGATGAGCAGAATCATGACAATTGAACTGTCAATTGAGATTATCAAGATTTTTGTCAGTTTGTCTCCCTCATTGTTCTCATCGTTTTGATGTGTTAGATTCAACTGTTGTATTTTGTTATTCGTCATCTACGTTATTCACTTGTTTCTATAAAAATTCAACATGTACGACTTGGAAAATCACATCCTTTATCGAGCAAGACAACTTGACAGGATAGATGTTGTGAGACGACTGGAGATTCTAGAAACAAGGATACCCTCTCAGAATAATGGTTTGGTTGCTTTTGACAGAGCTAGCAAGAGATTTCTTTGCACTGAAGGCTGTGGATCTCAGGAATTCTTTATTCCTTAGAGCGCATGAAGGATAAAGTCCATAGATTTTTGATCTATAAGGGAAACAGAGAGATGAGTATCAGGTAGCACTGCAGAGAAGGTTCAAGGCCAAATTCCCCAATCATTTTTAAATATATGTTCTTATATGTGGCCAGATAAGATTGACCTATGCTGAAGCAACAGACCTAGGCAGAGTGAGCAGCAGCATGTGAAATTTGGTCTGAGAGTGCAATGTGGTTCTCTTTTTTCAATTGAAACAGTTTTGTAACAATGATGATGAAATTCAAGTAGAATTTCCAGGAACTTATGCAGTGAAATATAAGCATAGAACTCGCTTACACACTTGACTGAAATTCTTTTGTCTGCTACTTAAATGGAATGAATCCATTTAAGATAAATCGTCTAAGACATTATTATAACAGATATAAAGTGTCAGTATGGTGATATTGCAGCTTAATTTAAAAGCCCGTGCTTACTTGGTCAGTTATTCATATCAAGAAGTCCTGGACTATATGAGCATAATCCTTTGAGGTTGACTTTTCTTTTGGTTGTTATCTAAGGGTTCAGCTTAGCCATGAGGACATAAGCGTACCATCCTCAGTAACAATGTACACATCTGCACAGTGATACTAGATTGATATCAATAATAAATATCTCATAAATATAATGCATTCAGAAAGACTGTGATTTGTGACATTTACAGATAATTTTATTTAATTTTCTCCACGAATATTTAATATATTTGGACTTATGTTCATAATCTATTTTAATCCAAGTTTTAATATTTTCCACAATTACCTTGTCAGTGATGATTATATCTGGTTGATGTGTTGAAGACATTTGAAGGAGCTGAAATGGAGAATGTTGAGATTGATAGCTTCTTGTTGGGTAAGAAACTTCAAGGGATATAGAGCCAATATAGATAAATTGAAATGAGACATGTGTCAGACATAATTAAAGTGAATGATGGAACAGACTTAATTTGTTCTGTTCTTGTTTAATGAAGGGCCGAAAGAGAGGAATAACTGAAGCAGCTATGTTGAAGACTACAATTATATTTACCGAATTACTTATATATTTTGTTTTAAATTTGTTTCAATGAGTGATATCAAAGGAACAAACAAATACAGGTATAAATGGCCCTATTACTTGAGTTTCATTCATCTCAGAAGCTATAATGCACTCCAATCATCTGCAAACATCTGCAGTTGAATACATTTGCAGGTGTGCAATGAAAGCAGAGATTTCTATTAAAAATAATTGCAAGTTTTGACAAGAAGGGCACCAAGGTAGGGTAGTGGTTAACATGACTCTATTACATGTTGGGGCGTTCTGGAGTTCAGAGTTCAATTGCAGTCCCATTTGTAAGGAGTTTGTACATTCTCCCCATGAATGCATGGGTTTCCTCCAGGTGATCTGGTTTCCTTCCACAATCCAAAGGCATATTAATTAGTAGGTTAATCGGTCATTGTAAATTGTGCTGTGATTAGTTAAGTAGGCAGGTGGCTGGGCAGTGTGCCTCATTGTGTTGTAAGGGTCTGTTCCAAGCTGTATCTGTAAGTAAATTAATTAAATAATTATAACAGTTGTAACATTCTTTGAAAGTCCTCTATCAATTCATAAAATCCAAGAAGTTTAATACTTACAAATTGTATCCACCTTGGATAACTCCTTTCATTTCAAAATTATTTGTTCAATGAGAGAGACTGACTGCTCTTCTCAAAACCTTGAATTAATGAGACATATAATACATCTTTAAAGTTTAACACATACCACCATCTCAAAGGTAGACAGAAAGGGTCAGCACTTAGGTGTCTACAGCTAAAGCATCTCCATTCTCTATTGATAGGAAAATTTTTCTCCGTTCTTTTCATTCTAGTTTAGGAATGCTTTGCACAGAAACCCAGACTTTATGCAATTTGATATTAGAAACCTCAGAAATCTCCAGCCTACCTCCTTTATCATATTTCGCTAATCTGAATATAAGGGGTCATCTGTTTCTAAGCCTCACACTATGATTTCTTTATTTCAACAAAAGGCAGATATATACTCAAGCAAATCAAAATTCCACAAGTAAGAATGTACAATGTACATGTGCAAGTGTACAAGCTGGGGTTTTTAAATAGAAAAAGGAAATGACCTGACAAAGTTATAGAGTCATGTAGAGCCCACCTAGTCTGCAATGACATTCCAACACCTATTTAGGTTTGTTCTGCTTCAGTCTCTCCTCCTTCCCATTAACTTTCCCTAGATTTTACCATTTACCTTGAGTAGAGGCAATTTACAATGTCTAATTACGCTGCCCATGGTCAGTTTCTGTACTATATAAAACTTGATGTAATTCAATGAATTACAATGTTTCAGCCAAGTGTGAAGTTTACATTTATATGTAAAATTCACACTTTCACAAGTGAAATTGACAATTCATGCTTTGGATAAGTATTTGAAATTTCATGGTTGTCAGGTTGGTTTGATGTGTACATGTGGTCTGCAAAGTTTGTTTCTGCAGATGCAGCAAAGCTAGAAAGCCTGGATACTCACTGCTATTCTTCACTGTGTGTGTGTGTGTGTGTGTGTGTGTGTGTGTGTGTGTGTGTGTGTGTGTGTGTGTGTGTGTGTGTGTGTGTGTGTGTGTGTGTGTGTGTGTGTGTGTGTGTGTGTGTGTGTGTGTGTGTGTGTGTGTGTGTGTGTGTGTGTGTGTGTGTAGAAAAGGGGGTTACAGGGTAGGGAAATGGAGTACGGGGCTATAGTGGAGAAAAGTAGCATTTGTCTGGTTTGCTGGCACCAGTTGTTACTTGGAGCAAAGAAAGATGGTTCATTATATTGATGATGTAATCCCTCCAATTTTTTTTATATTGCTGGTTATGTTTAAGAAATTAGAGTCAACTTCAAAGATTTATCAGAATATATATGTTGCTTGGCTTTATTAGGAACAAACTTAACAGGTTGTAATCTTGGCCTAGAAGTATTAGTATCTTAACTTGAGTTTTTTTAACCAAATACTGCAAAAGTAGTACTTATGAAGCCTGCCATTTGAGTAATCAAAAGACAAAAATGTTTGTGGAAAAACGGAAGCACAAGGAATTCTGAATTATCACAAATGTCTTCACTATTAGACTTGCAAGAAACAAATAGTAAAGATTTACCACGTCATTTGTGAGTCTCCTTAATGCATGCTACAAAAATATTGGATTTGCTTCATTAATATGATTAAATTCACCAGCTATTAATGGCAAATAGCTGGTTGCACAACTTATTAAGCTAGCATGATACTAAGTCTTAGTTGCCCTGAAAGGAAATACATCCATGATGTAATCATCTCCTCAGGTAGCAAACTGAGGCATAACCGTGTCAGTCATATTTTCCTTTTTCCTTTTCTTTGCACTTTTTCAGCCTTTGTTCCATGTTGTATATCACTTTTTTAAAACTGATTTTACTCAAATTTACCCTGCTTCCTTCTTGGTTGTTCACTCTTTTCCTTTCCCGAACCACCTACTGGCAGAGCTTTCTGGACCTTAAGCTGTGAGGACCTACAAGATCTGTTGTATTCCTTGTATGATTAACAGTTGGCATTTTCCCAGCAATTAGTTCTCAATGTTATCATGATCATATTGTCCTTTTGATGTTAGATTCAGATCAGGGTGACCTGTCAGTAATAAGCTATCAAAAATGGAATTAATGCCAAGTTGATCTCAAATTCAAAAATAAAACAGATTCCTACATGCCAGAAACACTGGAAATATTCAAAGGCCCAGGTAGAATCATTGAAGAGCCCTGAAAATGTACGTTCAACGTTTCTTCATTGTAGACAATCAAGAACTATGGGGAAATTTTTCAGCATAAGGAGTTACCTCCTTAAGATAAAGTGAAGGAATTCTGGAATACATTCTTCCCTACAAGAATTGGATTTCTCAGTGAAAGAAGGAGCCATAGGATATATTCAGGACTGAAACTTCAAAAGTTGGTATGAGGGAGGAAACTGGATACCTGAAGGACACCCTCCGAAACTCTGATAATATGATATTCAATTTTTTGGAAGTCTCAGTGGTTTGCAATCTGGTTGACACATTAATCCAGAAAGTGAGTCAAGGGTCTATGATGCAAACAGTGAGTGCAGCTGGGTAAAAGGTCAAGACAAGTGTGCAGCCCCGAGAAACATAAGATTATTCATCTTGGATAACAGATTTTCTTGCACTACCTGGGATGAATCATTTTATTTAACGAGCTGGACTGACACAGACACTAAAACATATATCATAGAACCATAGAAAGTCCCATCAGACCACAAAGCTGTGCCAAACATGTCCTTACTTTAGAAATTACCCATAGCCCTCTGTTTGTCTGAGCTCCATGTACCCGTCCAGGAGTCTCTTAAAAGATCCTATTGTATCCGCCTACAACACCATCACCAGCAGCCCATTCCATGCACTCACCACTCTCTGTGTAAAAAATTACCCCGACATCTCTTCTGTACCTACTTCCAAGCACCTTAAAACTGTACCCTCTTGTGCTAGACATTTCAGCCCTGCGAAAAAAGCCTCTGACTATCCACACAATCAATGCCTCTCATCATTTTATACACCTCTATCAGGTCACCTCTCATCCTCTGTTGCTCCAAAGAAAAAAGGCTGAGTTCACTCAACCTAATCTAATAAGGCATGCTCCCCAATCCAGGAAACATCCTTGTAAATTTCCTTGGCACCTTTTCTATGGTATCCATATTCTTCCCATAGTGAGGTGACCAGAACTGAGCACAGTACTCCAAGTGGGGTCTGACCAGGGTCCTATATAGCTGCAACATTACCTCTTGGCTCCTAAACTCAATCCCCTGATTGATGAAGGCTAATGCACTGTACGCCTTCTTAACCACAGAGTCAACCTGTGCAACAGCTTTGAGTTTCCGATGGACTCGGAACCCAAGATCCTGATCCTCCACACTGCCAAGAATCTTACCATTAATCCTATATTCTGTCATCATATTTGACCTACCAAAATGAACCACCTCCCACTTATCTGGATTAAACTCCATCTGCCACTTCTCAGCCCAGTTTTACATCCTATCAATGTCCCGCTGTAACCTCTGACAGCCCTCCACACTATCCACAACACCTCCAGATTTTGTGTCATCAGCAAATTTACTACCCCATCCCTCGACTTCCTCATCCAGGGCATTTATAAAAATCATGAAGAGTAGGGATCCCAGAACAGATCCCTGAGGCACACCACTGGTGACTGACCTCCATGCAGAATATGACCCATCTACAACCACTCTTTGCCTTTTGTGGGCAAGCCAGTTCTAGATCCACAAAGCAAGGTCCCCTTGGATCCCAGGCCTCCTTACTTTCTCAATAAGCCTTGCATGAGGTCCCTTGTCAAATGCCTTGCTGAAATCCAGATACACTACATCTACTGCACTACCTTCATCAATGTGTTTAGTCACATCCTCAAAAAATTCAATCAAGCTCTTAAAGGCAGGACCTGCCTTTCACAAAGCCATGCTGACTATTCCTTGTCATATTATGCCTCTTCAAATGTTCATAAATCAGGATCTTCTCCATCAGCTTGCTAACCTCTGAAATAAGACTCACTGGTCTATAATTTTCTGGGCTATCTCTACTCCTTTTCATGAAAATTGGAACAACATCCATAACCCTACAATCCTCTGGAACCTCTCCTGTCCCCATTGATGATGCAAAGATCATTGCCAGAGGCTCAGCAGTCTCCTCCCTCGCCTCCCACAGTAGCCTGGGGTACATCTCATTCAGTCCCAGTGACCTATCCAACTTGATGCTTTCCAAAAGCTCCAGCACATCCTCTTTCTTAACATCCCTATACTCAAGCTTTTCAGTCCACTGTATGTCACCCCTACAATTGCCAATATCCTTTTCCATAGTGAATACTGAAGTAAAGTACTCATTAAGTACCTCTGCCGTCTCCTCCAGTACCATCCACTCTTTTCCACTGTCACACTTGATTGGTCCTATTCTCTCGCATCTTATCCTCTTGCTCTTCACATACTTGTAGAGTGCCTTGGGGTTTTCCTTAATCCTGTCCTCCAGGGCCTTCTCATGAGCCCCTCTGGCTCTCCTACTTTCTTTCTTAAATACCCTGCTGCTGACTGCATAATCTTCTAGATCTCTATTATTGCCTAGTTTTTTGAACCTTTCATAAGCTCTTTTTCCCTTCTTAACTGGATTTACAACAGCTTTTGTACACCACGGTTCCTGTACCCTACCATCCTTTCCTTGGATGTACCTATGCAGAACTCCACACAAATATCCCCTGAACATTTGCCACACTTCTTCTGTACATTTCCCTGAGAACATCTGTTCCAAATTTATGCTTCCAAGTTCTTGCCTGATAGCCTCTTAATTCCCCTTACTTCAATTAAACACTTTCCTAACTTGTCTGTTCCTATCCTTCTTCAATGCTATGGTTAAGGAGATAGAATTGTGATCACTATCTCCAAAATGCTCTCCCACTGAGAGACCTGACACCTGACCAGGTTCATTTCCCAATACCAGATCAAGTACAGCCTCTCTTCTTTCAGGCTTATCTACATATTGTGTCAAGAAACCTTCTTGAACACACCTAACAAACTCCACCCCATCTAAACCCCTTACTCTAGGGACATGCCAATCGATATTTGGGAAATTAAAATCTCCCCCCACCTGTTATTATTACACCCCTCCAGATTCTGTCTCCCTATCTGCTCCTCGATGTCCCTGTTACTATTGGGTGGTCTATAAAAAGCACCTAGAAAAGTTATTGACCCCTTCCTGTTCTTAACTTCCACCCACAGAGACTCCGTAGAAAATCCCTCCATGTCTTCATCTTTTTCTGCAGCCGTGACACTATCTCTGATCAACAGTGCCGTGCCCCCACCTTTTTTGCCTTGATCCCTGTCCTTTCTGAAATTTCTAAAGCCTGGCACTTGAAGTAACCATTCCTGCCCCTGAGCCGTCCAAATGTCTGTCATGGCCACAACATCATAGCTCCAAGTACTGACCCACACTCTGAGCTCATCCGCTTTGTTCATAATACTCCTTGCATTAAAATAGACATTTATCTGGGTTGAACTCCATCTGCCACTTCTCAGCCCAGTTTTGTATCCTATCAATGTCCCATTGTAACCTCTGACAGCCCTCCACACAATCCACAACACCCCCAATCTTTGTGTCATCCAAATATTTGCTAACCCATCCCTCCACTTCCTCATCCAGGTCATTTATAAAAATCACAAAGAGTAGGGGTTCCAGAACAGATCACATACTTGTAGGTTATCGGTATGGGGCAAACTGAAACATACAAGTTAAAATGTACAAACTGGCACTTATAAGCTGAAATTCAACAAATTCTCCTTCCCAGTCTCTTTAAACTCATCAGGAGTCAGTTCCCCTCACTCTTTAAGCTCTCATATAAAAAGTGGAAATTAGCCATAACTTCCCTCTCTCCTCCACCCTTCCTTTTCTATTCTCTGCAGGGTCTACTCACTTTAGGACTACCTGGACCATCCATCCCTTTCAACTTACATCTCCATGTCCTCTGGCACTTCCCTCTGCCCCTCCACCACCTCCCTCAGCAACATCCAGGGATATAAATCGTCCTTCCTGGGGTGGCAGATGTTCTCTTGTATTTTTACTGCACTCAGTGCTTGTGATGTGGCCACTGGTGAAACCAAGCATTGATGAGATGACCGTTTATAGTAGCTAACTTGAGTTTCCAGTTCCATGTCATTTTAACCCTCTCTCCTACTTCTACATTGACCAGTTTATCCTCAACCTTCCCTTGGTATAAATAGCCAAGAAACGGAAAAATCTTCTCGTCCTCCACATTCAGAGTCTGGATCTGTGGGAGACAGGCACGAACGTTAGGCTGAGGCCAAGATCAGATCAACCACAATGGTACTGTATGGTGGAACAGGCTTATGGATCTGTAAGGTCTACTCCCAGTCCTGCAACACATGCCTTGTGTTGACATCTTGAGTGGCAGATCTGTTGAAACAAGTCTATCCCTTTGATTTTGGATGATTTGGTCTGCAGAAAGTTTCTATCGAGACAGGTGGAGGAAGCTTTATTTTCTCACCAGCCAGGGGGAAGATATTGTCAAGGGATAAGTGAATATGTTAGAGTCATGGAGTCATAGAAAAGTACAGCATGGAACCAGGCCCTTTGGCCCATCTAGTCCATGCTGAAGCCATTTAAATGGCCCACTCCCATCAACCTACACCGGGACCATAGCCCTCCATACCTCTACCATCCATCGAACCTGGCTTAAACATTGAAATCGAGGTTGCATGTATCACATATACTGGAAGCCTGTTCCACACTGGCATGGCCCTCTTAGTGAAGAAGTTTCCCCTCATGTTCCCCTTAGACTTCTCACTTTCACCCTTAAGTCATGACCCCTGGTTGTGTTCCCACCCAACCTCAGTGGAAAAAGCCTGTTGACATTTACCCTAGCTATACCCCTGATAATTTTGTATACCTCTATCAAATCTCTCCTCATTTTTCTGCATTCTAAGCAATAAATTCCTAGCCTATTCAAACATTCCCTATAACTCAGGTTCTCTGCCCTATTTCAATCATATTGATATCCTTTTTGTAGGTAGGTGAACAAAATTGTACACAGTATTCCAAATTAGTCCTCACCATCATCTTATACAACTTTGATATAACATCCCAACTCCAACTCCTGTATTGAATACTTTTGTTTATGAAAGTCAGTGTGACAAAAGCCTACTTTACATTCTTGTCTACCTGTGACACCACTTTCAAGGAATTATGGATTTGTATTCGCACATCCCTCTGTTTTAGCACACTCCTTAGTGCCTGCTCACTGTGCAAGTACTACACCAGTTTGTCCCCCCAAGGTGCAACACCTCACATTTCTCTGTATTATATTCCATCTTACATTTTTCTGTCCATTTTTACAGCTGGTCCAGATATATTTTATTTATGAGGAAAGAACGTTTGCAATTAACATTGCTAAATGAAGCCAAAGTGAGTTAGAGTCAGTTCTGAGTCCGCAATCTGAAACTGGGTCTTCAACTTGAAATATTACCTCAGTCTTTCCTTGCTTGACTTGCTGACTGCTTCCAGAAGTTACTGTTTTATTTCAAGTCTAGTTAATGTTGGATAAAAGCTGATGCTGAATGGAATTCTTCCTTCAGTCTTTCTTCAGATTTAGGCTTTTCTGTTACAGGCATATACGTGTCTTCTGAAACATTTTCTTAAAAATAAAATGATATTCAATTCTTATCTCCTGCCTTGATGTGCATATTTGCACATAATCAAACTAACTAAAGTAGGAGTTCAGTAAAGTAAAATAACTAAATCTTTAAGTACTTACACAAATATGACCATTCTTAACCAGCAAAAATTAGTTGAATGCAAGTACTCCTCACAGTTAACAAAACTGTATGTCTGGTTTCTGAGGCAACACGAGTGAATCTGCAGATGCTGGAATTAAATAAAAACACACAATGCCGGCAGAACTCAGCAGGCCAGACAGCATTCGTCACTGCCTCCTCCCATAGATGCTGTCTGGCCTGCTGAGTTCTGCCAGCATTTCGTGTTTTTGACTGGTTTCTGAATACATTTTATTTTCTGTGTAAATGTTAAGACGTGTAATATAAGACAGTACAACGTAGCATGATAGAACAGTAATGTTTTCCAATTCGAGTACCCTCATTATCTGCCTTTATTACACATTTATACGCCTTGAGATAGTTGGATGATCCATGTCCTTCCCAATTATATGATAAAAGGATTCGATCATTTTCAATGTGTAAGCAGTCAATAAAAATTCAGAAAATCTCATATTGAAACAGTAATAAGCATTGAATATTCAAGCAGGGTAAAAAGCAATCACAAGTCAGGTTAACTTATCCAAAGTATTTGGAAAGTCGGCTTCTCTCATTGAGAAGTTATTAAGTGCGTTGAAAGCACAGATGTGGAGCTACACACTGCTATCTTCAGCAATGGCTGCTCATTAATAAAATTGTCAGGATTGGTTGTGGGAGTTCAAGATATGCATGTGTTTGTACACCAATTAACGCAAGAGGATTTAAACAGATGGTCAGAATTTTGTAATATGGTTAACATTGGCATTAGAAGACTGCAACTAGATTTTGGTGAATTGGCATTCTGAGTTTTATTTCATTGCTTTTAAAGTTGCATTCCATTTCCATTGAAATATTTGAAAGACATGCTTGGTAACAACTTACAGAATGCTGGCAGACCTCAATGGTCGAGCACCGTCTGAGGCAGCAAAATATATAGCTTTTGGACTGGGACTCTACATTAGGACTGAAATGGAACAGGAAAGGTTGACATTGTGGGGTGGGAGTATCGCTAGCAGATGATAAGTGGAACCAGATGGAAGAGGGAATGATGGGCAGTTGAAATAAGTTTGAGGATGGAGATGAAAACTGAATACAGACATGAATGTGTGTGAGAGGCAGCGGATTTCCTGAAATTGGAATACTCAATATTCATGGCATTGAGCAGAATATGAGATATTGTTCTTCCAATTTGCATTCGGCCTTTTGTAGCAAAAGGGAAGGATGCAGATAGATGGGACAATGTGGGAGTAGGAAAGAGAGTTAAAATGACATGCAACTGGAAGCACAAGATGGCCACTGTGCAGGGACAGCTCATCTGTGCTTGGTTTTACCAATGGCCACATTGCAAGCACTGAGTACAGAAGACACGGTTGGAAGAAATGCAGGAGAACTTCTAGCTGTTTAGGTCTCTGGATGTTGATGAGGAAGGTGGTGAATGGACAGGAGTTACACCTCCTTTTGTTAGTGGAAGATAACATGGGGCATGGAGTGGTGGGTAAAGATGGATAGCTGGACAAGGGAGTCCCAAAGAGAGTAGTTCAGACAGAAAATAGAAATAGTGGCGGAGGGGGAATCTATCACGAGTGGCGGGATTACATTGGAGCTGGTAGAAATGAAGCTGTTGCATGATATGTTGGATGCAGAGACTGGTGGAACGAATGGTGAGGAACAAGGAAACTAGATTGCTGTTTAGCTAAGGGGTGGGGGGTGTGAGAGCAGACATGCAGGAAATGAAGGAAATGAGTGTAAGTTGTCCATCCGGTATGGCCGAAGGGAAGCTTTACTTCTGAAAGGAGGAGGACAACTCAGAAACTCGAGAACAGAAACACTCATCTTATAAACAAATGCAATGAGAAACAGGAAAAAAAAGAGATGGCATCCTTTCAGAGGGTAATATACAAGGAGGCATAGTCAAGGTAGCTGTGCGAGTTAGTAGATTGTAGATATCAGTGACAGTCCTGTCTCCTGAGACTCCAAAGCCATGGTAATTGGAAATTATTGAAAGGGGGAGGGGTTGAGAGGTGTCCTGCTTAGAAGTAGGATGGGACTGGACAGGGGGAAACCTAATGGAATCCAGGCATAAATAAATGATTTCACTGGGACAAGAGCAGGCAGAATGTGATATTTGGGGCTCTGTTACATAGAGGCTGTGGAGAAGAAATTCCTTGACCTGTAAAGATCTTCCAAAACCTGTAAAGATTCAAAGGTTTCAAAGGTACATTTAATGTCAGAGAAATGTATACAATATACATCCTGAAATGCTTTTTCTTCGCAACCATCCACAAAAACAGAAGAGTGCCCCCAAAGAATGAACAACAGTTAAATGTTAGAACCCCAAAGTCCCCCTCCTGCCTGAAAGCAGCAGCAAGCAACAATCCCCCCACCCCACCAGCAAAAAAAGCATCGGCACCCACCGCCAAGCACTCAAGCGTGAGCAAGGCAACAGCAAAGACACAGACTTGCAGCACTCCAAAGACCCAGCATTCGACATACCACAGGTTCTCTCTCTCCCTCATAAGGGAGAAAGGGATGTCTCCATTTCACAGTGAGAGGGGAGACGTAACAAACAACTCGCTGGTTTACAATATTAGAAGTCCGTTGCAGGTCTCTGGGCACACAGCCAAATATCGTCCAGCTCCCATGACACACCGGTCTGGGACACCGACCTTTGATATGCACGTCTCCAGAGCTCTGAGATCCTAGGCCTCCAAAGGCGAGCCGAACTCTTAGGTCACGCCCTTGGCATGTCAGATAACGGCCAGTTGTGACACCCTGAGAGGGGGTCCCTTTCCTGCAAAGAACCAAAGTCAGCGTTTAACTCCAGGTCAGTGTCTTCAAAATAACCCTGTAAGGGAAAAACAGAGATGTTAAAGATGGAATTAGAGCTGTTTCCGAGAAATGCAAGCAAAGGAGTCGCCATTTAGCGCCATCTCGACTAAGCTCCGCCCTCCGATCTGGGGGATGGTGCCCTGGTGTTTATTGATAGGGTCATAGTCCAGAGGGAAGTGTGAAGAGATGACAGAAAACTAGTGTCAGGTATCTGTAAGGATATTAATTTTAAATATTTCATCATACAGAATCAGATATGGAACAGGACAGGAGTAAGCCATTCTACCAATGGCCCTTTGGCAGAATGCTCTAAATCTTCCTGCTCTCTGGCTCTTGTCCCATATCCATGTATTGTTTCCCCTTCCCTGTATGTACCCAGTTGTTTTTGAACGCATCACTGGTTTGGCTTTAGCTACCTAGATGGATAACTATTTCTTATGTCACTTCTCATTCTTTTGGCCTAAATCTTCATTCTGCTTCGTCTTGTGACCAAAGCCTACATGACAGGAAACAAGACTTCTTTATTTACTTCATCAAAACCTTTTTTACAGTTTTGGCTTCCTCTGTCATAACTGTTTCAGCATCTCTGATCCTCACAGGCAAAAAAAATCTGCCATCCCGAGTACCATTTGAGTCACTCCCTTCTACGGCCTCGCTTGGGCCTTGATATACTTTCTGAAATGTCCAAATACTCAGAAGCCATACCTCTTCAGAACAGCACTGAAACATGAGGAGGACAATCAATCCTTCAATTGTCACTTGCTCTTGTGAAATGTTTGGTCTATTCATTTGCTTCATCTCTGTCAAATCTGTTCATTTGTCTTTAATCCTATTCAGAACCTGTTATCCACTGCTTGTTCAAGTACCTGTCTGAATGCTGTATAAATGTTGCTATTTATCTTCCTTTACTACAGTCACTGGCAGCATGCTCCAAGTACCTATCACTCTCCATGTAAATATCTTGCCTTTCAAATCTCCTTTAAACTTAATCCCTCGAACCTTAAACCTATGTCTCTCCTATTTTACATTTTCACCCTAGGAATAGACTTAATTTCCACTGCCACCATTCTCTGAAGGCATGAAAATGCACTGTTGTGCATGAAAACCCCAGGAGATCAACAGTCTCTGAGATATTCAAACCACCCTGTCTGACACCATCATTCCACAGTCAAAGTCACTTAGATCACATTTCTTCCCCATTCTGACATCTGTTCTGAACAACAACTGAAATTCTTGACTATGTCTGCATGCTTTAATGCATTCAGCTGCTGCCATGTGATTGGCTGATTAGATATTTTCATTAATAAGTAGGTGTATAAGTGTACCTAATAAAATGGCCACTGAATGTATATATTACATTGCAAGAGTTGGAGCTTCTAATGAGAATTGGAGAACAGCTGTGATTACTTAATTTGTATTAGCTGTATGTGAAATGAGCAAGTAATGTGGAGCCTTCCACAGTTACTTTCACAAGTACCATCAATTTCCTTATCATTCTGGACATCTTGTTAGAGTAGACTGGCATTTGAATAATCATTGTTTACTCAGTGAAATCGCTGATAAGGACCAACATGTTAAACACAATGCTTCCCCTTAAATCAGAATCAGGTTTAATATCGTTGGCATATGTCATGAAATTCATTGACTTCACTGCAGAATATAGAAAAATAAATATAGAGAAAAAAGAGCTGAGTTACAGTAAGTATATACATGTTTATTAAATAGTGAAGTTTAAATAAGTAATCCAAAAAAGTAGTGATGTAGTGTTTATAGGTTCAATATCCACTTAGAAATCGGATGGCAGAGGGGAAGAAGCTGTTCCTGAATCGCTGAGTGTGTGCTCCTTTACACATGTAGAAAATAAACAGAATGCTTTCGCCTAGCTTATAGTATATTATTTTCTTAGGTGTTTGTTTGTGTTGACTCGGTGGCATTCCAACACATTTTGTCAATGTTTTTAGAATTCTTATTTGATACATTCTCTTTGTGACTGTATTTGTGGTTTGTTCTTGGTGCTCTGGTTTCCTCTCCCATTCCAGCAAATTACTGGTTAAGGTTAGGGTTATGTAAGTTACTAGGTAGCATGGAAACATTTGCAGGATGCCCCAAGCACATCCTCGTTATTTCACTATACGTTTCAAAGTGCATGTGGCAGAAAAAAAGCTAAACTTTCTCCCTTAATAGAATTTTTTTTTCTGGAGCCAAACGCATTAACTGCTTTTTCTTATGACATGTTGTTGGAAATTCCTGTCATCAATTCTCCCACTGTGTCTTGCTGAATGCCTTTGGAAAGCATTCTGCAGCTGCGCAGTCTTCGAATGATTGAGCTGTGATAAGTATTTAGAATTTGGGGTGGACAAGCTGTGCTCCTTTGATGAGCAACGTGAGATCAGATCAGATGATCTACTGCCAGCAATCCACATAGATGTTGTCATGGAAGTGAATGGTAAGGTTGAAGACGTTTGATTGTCATGGTGTAGGAATGTTAACCATAAGTTAATTTTTACCACAGTGGCTTGACATGAGTGTTGGTCTGGGAGATGAGGGTAGAGTATGTCATATGAATTTTGATGCTTCAGTGTTTCTTCCAATTAAAAATAATATATTTGGGTGGCACAGTTATGTATGGTTAGTGTAATGCATCACAGCGCCAGCAGTTGGAAGACTGGTGTTCAATTCCTGCCGCTGCCTGTTTGAAATTTATACATTCTTCCCATGACCACGTGTGTTCCCCCCAAGAGTGCCACTTTCCTCCCGTATTCCAAAAGCAAAAGTCATACGGATTGGGGTTAGTAAGTTGTGGGTGTTGGTGCCAGAAGCATGGCTACACATGCAGCCTTCCTCCCAGCAGATTCTTGGACTGTGTTGATCATTGATGCAGGTAATACAGCTGTTGTATGTTTCAATGCACATGTGACAAATAAAGCTAAACTTTGTCTTTAATTGCTAAAAGATTGGACAGAGTATAATCTGGGTCTTCAACACTCAGTTTTCCTATCGAGATAGCAGAGGGGAAGTGACCATAGAAGGAAGGCTCTATTTTTAAATATTCCATCACAATTCTTTCTGCAAGACTTTGTCCACACTCTGGCTCTGCTGGTAAAGTACTCAACGGGATCAAAGACCCCCCACCCTGGATTTTTCTGTGTTCTTTTCTTCCCCCCCCCCACTTTACAGAAGATACAAAAGTTCAAAAATGTGTGCCAGTGGTCTCAAAGACAGATTCTCTCTCACTGTCCCAAATTGACCTCTTGAACAATAAAGATCAACTCTTGATCTCACAATCTACTGGTCTTTGCATATTATTGTCCAATGCACTTTCTCTGTAACTTGAACACTACATTCTGCATTCTGCTATTGATTTTCCCTTCCACCACTTAAATGTACTTGTGTATTGAACTGACCTGTATAGACTGCTTGCAAAACAAAGTTTTGTATTGTAACACACACAAACGAGAAAATCTGCAGATGCTGGGAATCCAAGCAACACACACAAAATGCTGGAGGAACTCAGCAGGCCAAGTAGCTGGAAATCTATGGAAAACAGTAAACAGTCGGCTGAGACCCTTCATCAGGACTCCCCTTCATTTGTGCTGTATCTCAGCATATGTAACAACACTAATTCAAGTACCTTAAAAACTGCATTGCTTAAATGAAGATTAAAATACAGCTCTGAAGAAATTACCTATAATGATATTTTTCAGCATCACGAAACAGCCCAAAATAGCCAAGTGCTTCAAAACCAGAATATAATGTTTAAACTGTCGATGAATTAAGGAGGAGCAAGAAAGAAGCAATCAAAATGCAAGTTTAGATCTTCCTTCATTCGAGAATTGAATTATTTAACATCTGTAGCTTCAAGGTAATTTATATCCTTCAATGAAGAATTTACTGGACAGTTCAATTAGGCTGGATTAAGTAATTAATGGAAACTTAAAATACTGTCTTCTTAGACATAGTGAGCTGAGAAAATTATTTTTTGGCATATAAAAATCCTGATTTTTGAAGAAATATGTCTTTGATCATTGGTACCAAACACATAACATTCATATGCACCTGACAGAAACAGTGACAAAATGTTGGAATTTGTAATTGGTGACAGCACTTAAAAATGATAGGATTGGATTCACGAAAGGGAAATCATGCTGTAATTAGCAAAGAATATGTAGACCTTTATTGCAAGAGAATTTTAATACAGGAGAAGAGACATCTTCCTCCAATTATATGTCCTGATAAAGCTGCACGACAATCATTGTTGACATGTTTCTTCTAACTCCAGATTGAATCTAAACTTCACCAGACTGGTACCCAATTTGCTGAGTTTGCTGTACGAGGAGAAATTAAACAAATTAACATCTTCTCTCTTGAGTTTCCAAGCTGGAGAAGTGATCTCTTTGTGGCAAACAAAATTCTTTTTCCTCTTATAAAGGTAGATAAAGGAATGAAGAAATAAAGATTTCCATTATTTGTCATTCGCACAGCAAAACATTGAAACATGCAGTGAAATGCATTCCTTGCATCAAAGTTCAACAGTTCAAAGTACATTTATTATCCAGGTATGTTCACTTTATACAACCTTGAGATTCATCTCCTTCAAGGCAGCCACAAAACAAAGAAACACAATAGAACTTGTTAAAACAAAAGAAGACTCCAATATGCAGAGAGATTAAGAAAAACAAATTGTGGAAACAATATAAAGGAGCAGACAGCATTCAGAACTGAAGTTCACGAAGCCATGCATCACAGCAGCTGATGCAGAAGTCTAGTAGTTGCAGGTCACAGCCTCAGTTCAGCGCAGAGTTGAGTAAACCTCACAAATTGTGAGCTGGAACAGTCCCTCCTTGCCTCCGACACCGACACCCTGACCATTTCAATCTGGCCCGGCACTTAAATCGTCCAAACCTTGGATCATTCTTCGCTCTCAGACCAAGGCCCTGTCATCAAATCAAATCTGTGAAAATTGAGCTAGGAGCAGCCTGCTCCCAGATCAATCACTGTGCTTCCAGTGCCAATATAACTTGTTCAGTAATCCTAACCACATATCTTTGGAATATGGGAGGAAGAGATCATGGGGTGAACATAAAAAACTCTTTTCCGACTGTGGTGGGAATCAAACCATGATTGGTGATATCTGTCACGGAAAAAAACTGCTATGGAGCTTAGAAAAATAAAGGCCTATGGGTAACCCTAGGTAATTTCTAAGTTAAGGACACGTTCAGCACAGCTTTGTGGGCTGAAGGGCCTGTATTGTCCTGTAGACTTTCTGTGTTTTTCTCAATGCTACACCAACATGCCACCCTTTGACCCAGGTGTCACAGCCTCAAAATAAATTCAGAAACGTGTGTAATATGTGTTAGCTTTCTCAACTAGTCAACCTTAGCCAGTTGGAAATTTTCCTTTTCTGTAGATTGGAGGTTTGGGCTTGTTTCTGCCGCATGCCCAAATGACAGAATATCCTGCATAATGGAGGCACAGTGCCGAACCTGGAGCTCAGAATATTTTAATGAACCATTGTTCAGAATACCGGCATGACTGGCAAGGCCAGCATTTATTTCACATCCTTCATTGTCCCTGAGTAGATAATGATCTCCTTTCGATGAAGATGCTTCCATAGTGTAGATGGAGAGGGAATTGCAGGATGTAGACCCAGTGATTATGAAGGAGTAAGTATGTATTTCGAAGTAAGAATAGAGTGTGACTTAGAGGAGAAACTTTGGGTGGCAGTGCTTCCTATATGTGTGCTGCAGAGGAAGTTCTCCATAGTCGTGTATGAGGAAGGGAAGTGTGAATTTTGAGGTCAGCAGCAAAGGGTGAGTGTCTTGTCACTGACTGGAAATTCATGTCTGATGTTTTTAATCACCAGGTACTCCTGCCCACATTTAGCAGAGGCAGTCAAGGACAAATTATTCTTCCATTCTCCCTTTCTAAATAAACAATGCAGCATAGAGCATAAATCCTTATAAATGCATGCAGATCATCTTCAGCATCTGCTGTACTTTATAACTAGCTGACAAGGCTATCATGCTATATTATTCTGAGCAGAAATGCCAGCAAGAAGAGTTATGTACCTATTTACAATATGTGGTATTCAATTGAGATCAAGCATTACATATTTAAAAACATCTGGAACTGTTCTTTCCAAGAGACAACACGTTAGCTAAATCAAGGGATTGAGTTCCAAGAGAAAGAGCTTGGTTATTAGTTGAACCTGTATTTTGTTTCTCCTTCGATACCTACAACATCTGTTCATTTTCTCTGGTGTTAGTGAGGTATTCATAACGGTGTACATCAAAAGGCATTCATGAGGTGGCTCGTGGGATTTGCACAGTTAAAACAAAGCAGCTGTTGGAAAATAGTCATTGTACTCTCATAGACCTCATAAAACGTGTAATGATGTGAAAAATTGTTTTAATTCAACACTCTTGTTTTAACATAATATTATACTAATCTCTGTCAAATGAATGCAAATATTTTCAAGTGAAAACACCGCTAATTATGGACATATCTGTATTATACTCTATGTCAACATTACTATTCCAGAGAAAATGGTGGAATGAATATAGGAGGATGATCTCCTTCTAAATCTACAACAATGATGAATATTATTTTTTATATATATACTTCAAGCCTCCAATTGTATTAACCTTTCCCTTTGTGCTATTTTACTACTTGGCATTTGAGTGTCATAATTGCATTTTATTGCTCAATGTTATTCAGTGAGGCAGATCTTTAAGTTAACATGTGCAAGCCATTGTGGTAGATAATGGTGCTACAAGTAGTATTGTTGTCTCACACCTCCAGCAACCTCACCTACAGTGCTTTCTACGTGGAGATTACATGTTCTTCATTTAAGTATATGGATATTCCCCAGGTGCTGCCATTTGTATGTTCAACCTACCACATCCCAAATGTGTGTCAGTTGTTTGGCTAATTAGCACTATAAAATCCCCACATTGAAGCAGGTCGGTTGAAGAATTGGAGGGGTGCCTGGGGTATCAATGGATACAGTATGTGCAAGAGAATAGTTTACAGGGAAGCGGGCAGGTGAATGAGCAAAAAATAATGCACTGGAAGAGCTCAGTGGGTTGAGAAATATCGGCAAGAGGAAAGGATTTGTCGATGTTTTGGGTTGAAACATTACATCAGGACTGAGAGTGCTGAGGGTCAGGTGGCAAGTATTACTTAATTTCAGAAGCACTGTGAAAAGCCTCCTATCTGGATATGTCACAATTTGGTGTGGCAGCTGCTTTGCCCAAGACTGCAAGAAACTGGTAGGATGTGGACACAGCTCAACACATCATGGAAACCAGACACCCCTCCATGGACTCTGAATATACTTCTTTCTCTCTCAGTACAGCAGCCAGAATAATCAAAGCCTAAAAGCACATACCACCAGGTTCAAGGACAGCTTCTGTCCTGCTGCTATCAAACTCTTGTATGATAAGATGGACACCTGACATAACAATTTAACTCAATATGATCTTGCACTTTTTTGTTTACCTGCACTGTTATCCTCCATTGTTATTATTTTACTTTGTTTTATCTCAATGCACTATGTAATAATTTGATCTGGATAACAGAGGGCAATGAAGCTACAGATGGAGGACATTCTCCTGCCAGCTTTTCCCTGTGATTTCTTGGTTCCAGTCTGGACCGGTACAAACAGGACAGTCTGCACCTGGGCTGGACTGGAACCAATGTCCTAGGGGGAGCGTTTGCTACTGCTGTTCAGGAGGATTTAAACTAATGTGGCAGGGGGATGGGAACAAGTGCAGAGAGACAGAGGGGTGTAAAATGAGGGTAGAAGCAAAAAGTAGTAAGGTGAAAAGAAAAAGTGACAGGCAGGCAAATCCAGGGCAAAAATCAAAAAGGGCCACTTTTCAACATAATTGTATAAGGGCTAAGAGTGTTGTAAAAACAAGCCTGAAGGCTTTGTATGTCAATGCAAGGAGCATTCATAACAAGGTGGATGAATTGAATGTGCTGATAGTTATTAATGAATATGATACAGTTGGGATCACAGAGACATAGCTCCAGGGTGACCAAGGATGGGAGCTCAACATCCAGGGATATTCAATATTCAGGAGGGATAGACAGGAAAGAAAAGGAGGTGGGGTAGCATTGCTGGTTAGAGAGGAGATTAACGCAATAGAAAGGAAGGACATTAGCCTGGAGGATATGGAATCGATATGGGTAGAGCTGCATAACACTAAGGGACAGAAAACGCTGGTGGGAGTTGTGTTTAGGCCACCTAACAGTAGTAGTGAGGTTGGGGATGGCATTAAACAGGAAATTAGAAATGCGTGCAATAAAGGAACAGCAGTTATAATGGGTGACTTCAATCTACATATAGATTCGGTGAACCAAATTGGTAAGGGTGCTGAGGAAGAGGATTTCTTGGAATGTATGCGGGATGGTTTTCTGAACCAATATGTCGAGGAACCAACTAGAGAGCAGGCCTTTCTAGACTGGGTATTGAGCAGTGAGGAAGGGTTAGTTAGCAATCTTGTCATGCGAGGCCCCTTGGGTAAGAGCGACCATAATATGGTGGAATTCTTCATTAAGATGGAGAATGACATAGTTAATTCAGAAGCAAAGGTTCTGAACTTAAAGAAGGGTAACTTTGAAGGTATGAGACATGAATTAGCTAAGATAGACTGGCAAATGATACTTAAAGGGTTGACGGCAGATATGCAATGGCAAACATTTAAAGATCGCATGGATGAACTACAACAATTGTTCATCCCAGTTTGGCAAAAGAATAAACCAGGGAAGGTAGTGCACACATGGCTGACAAGGGAAATTAGGGATAGTATCAAGTCCAAAGAAGAAACATACAAATTAGCCTGAAAAAGCAGCACACCTGAGGACTGGGAGAAATTCAGAGTCCAGCAGAGGAGGACAAAGGGCTTAATTAGGAAAGGGAAAAAAGATTATGAGAGAAACCTGGCAGGGAACATAAAAACTGATTGTAAAAGCTTTTATAGATATGTGAAAAGAAAAAGTTTGGTTAAGACAAATGTAGGTCCCTTACAGTCAGAAACAGATGAATTGATCATGGGGAACAAGGACATGGCAGACCAATTGAATAACTACTTTGGTTCTGTCTTCACTAAGGAGGACATAAATAATCTTCTGGAAATAGTAGGGGACCGAGGGTCTAGTGAGATGGAGGAACTGAGGGAAATACGTGTTAATAGGGAAGTGGTGTTAGGTAAATCGAAGGGATTAAAGGCAGATAAATCCCCAGGGCCAGACGGTCTGCATCCCAGAGTGCTTAAGCAAGTAGCCCAAGAAATAGTGGATGCATTAGTTATAATTTTTCAAAACTCTTTAGATTCTGGATTAGTTCCTGAGGATTGGAGGGTGGCTAATGTAACCCCACTTTTTAAAAAAGGAGGGAGAGAGAAACCGGGGAATTATAGACCGGTTAGTCTGACATCGGTGGTGGGGAAAATGCTAGAGTCGGTTACCAAAGATGTGATAACAGCACATTTGGAAAGCGGTGAAATCATCGGACAAAGTCAGCATGGATTTGTGAAAGGAAAATCATGTCTGACGAATCTTATAGAATTTTTTTGAGGATGTAACTAGTAGAGTGGATGGGGAGAACCAGTGGATGTGGTATATTTGGATTTTCAAAAGGCTTTTGACAAGATCCCACACAGGAGATTAGTGTGCAAACTTAAAGCACATGGTATTGGGGGTATGGTATTGATGTGGATAGATAATTGATTGGCAGACAGGAAGCAAAGAGTGAGAATAAACGGGACCTTTTCAGAATGGCAGGCAGTGACTAGTGGGGTACCACAAGACTCAGTGCTGGGACCCCTGTTGTTTACAATTATATATTAATGATTTAGACAAGGGATTTAAATGCAGCATCTCCAAGTTTGCAGATGACACGAAGCTGGGTGGCAGTGTTAGCTGTGAGGAGGATGCTAAGAGGATGCAGGGTGACTTGGATAGGTTAGGTGAGTAGGCAAGTTCATGGCAGATGCAATTTAATGTGGATAAATGTGAGGTTATCCACTTTGGTGGCAAGAACAGGAAAACAGATTATTATCTGAGTGGTGGCCGATTAGGAAAAGGGGAGGTGCAACGAGACCTGGGTCTCATTGGACACCAGTCACTGAAGGTGGGCATGCAGGTACAGCAGGCAGTGAAAAAGGCTAATGGTATGTTGGCATTCATAGCAAAAGGCTTTGAGTACAGGAGCAGGGAGGTTCTACTGCAGTTGTACAAGGCCTTGGTGAGACTGCACCTAGAGTATTATGTGCAGTTTTAGTCCCCTAATCTGAGGAAAGACATTCTTGCCATAGAGGGAGTACAGAGAAGGTTCACCAGATTGATTCCTGGGATGGCAGGACTTTCATATGAAGAAAGACTGGATCGACTAGGCTTATACTCACTGGAATTTAGAAGATTGAGGGGGATCTTATTGAAACGTATAAAATTCTAAAGGGATTGGACAGGCTAGATGCAGGAAGATTGTTCCCGGTTTGGGAAGTCCAAAATGAGGGGTCACAGTTTAAGGAAAAAGGGGAAGCCTTTTAGGACCAAGATGAGGAAAGACTTCTTTACACAGAGAGTGGTGAATCTGTGGAATTCTCTGCCACAGGAAACAGTTGAGGCCAGTTCATTGGCTATATTTAAGAGGGAGTTAGATATGGCCCTTGTGGCTAAAGGGATCAGGGGGTATGGAGAGAAAGCAGGTACAGGGTTCTGAGTTGGATGATCAGCCATGATCATACTGAATGGCGGTGCAGGCTCAAAGGGCTGAATGGCCTACTCCTGCACCTACTTTCTATGTTTCTATGTGATCTTTATCCGAAGGGAGCATGTAGCACAAATATATGAGGATATAAATGAGTGAAAGATGTAATCAGTCAGAATATTACAGTAAATGAAAATTAAATGAAAAAAACTGCAGATATTGGAAACCTAAAATAAAGACTTAAAACTTCCTTACTTGGTGATTTCTACCAGCGTTTTGTTTTTGTCTAAAGCCTTCTGAATTTGACTTCAAGTTCAATAATTCGAGATTATAAATATTCTAGAATACTTAGTTCCATTTAGTTCCATTTTGCTGTAGTAATTTCAGATAATCCTCTGGATTTCTGGGTGGTATGGTAGTGTAGCACAATGCTTTACAGTACAGTCAACATGGGTTCAATTCCTGCCGCTACCTGTAACGAATTTGTGTGTTCTCCCTGTGACCACATGGGTTTCTTCTGGGTGTTCCAGTTTTCATCCATTGTCCAAAGACATACCACTTGTAGGTCAATTGTTCATTGTAAATTGTCCCAAGATTAAGCTAGGATTCAACTGGGAGATTGCTGGATGACATGGCTCGAAGGGCTGGTTGCTGTATCTCAATAAGTAAATAAATTTGCATTTCCATTGGGACTTAATCATTTCCACCATCTCAGATTAGTTATTGAATCTCTTCCTCACACACATTCCCTTTTTCCCTCTCTCCCCTTCTATCTTCCACGGCATATTTAATTTGTTTATTTTTCTCTCTCCAGCTCTTTTATAAAATGTCCTGGGTTGAAACTTTACCTTTGCTTTCCTCATGTTTTGCTCAATATTTCTTGCACTTCCTGCTTTTTAAAGAGAATATTTTCCAGGGCTCTCAAGCCAGAGTGAAAATGCCCTTTAAAAGACGCAGGTGCAGTTAAGAAGACTCATCAGAGTCCGACTGTGTCACCACCTAAACATGCATGCTGACAATAAATGGTGTGCATAGTGCTGAATGCATGTAGGATTCTGATAATAAGCTGGCTGCATTAGTTTCTAATGACTATGTGGCCCTCCTGCTGCGCGATTTATAGCTGTGATTTAATTTCTAGGCCACGGCTTAGTAACTTTCACTTCCATTACATACTCCTGAGCCAATAATCTGGATCTGGAATGTATCCACTGTGAGGCTAATGTGAAGTACTGATGTTACAAGCATGCTTTTTTTATACTACAGGTAGTGCTGAAATGCATCATAGTGCAATGGGATAAGGGTCAGCTCCAAATTACAGTAGTACATGAATATTAACCAGAGTTAAAAGCTTACCTGCTGATTGTAAAATGGGTCTCGGATCAGTGTACAGATAAAGCAGCTCTTATCTGTGTGTAGCAGGTAATTTGTGTTCTTCACAGAATACTAAAGAACGAATTAAAAGTATGGCAGGGCCCACATTCTTTGAAGGGAATTACTGATTTCAAAGAACAGGAGTCTGGTTTATAAAGATATTGTTTACATCCCTTTATCTTCAGGAGCTGCTTTCTGTCATTCACCAGTGTGTACACTGCGATTCCAACTGTAGGTTTGTGAGATTCTCCGCTCATCACGCTATGCTTGCCAAAGATTTGCGTGTCCATGTGCACATCATTTAAAACGAAACGTCATGAATTAAAAGCATTGTAAAATAGTACTGACACATTATTGATCATAAGTGAATAATCATCATAGAATTAGATGCTGCAAGGCTTGATCAGTAAGTTTGCAGATGACACAAAATTAGGAGGCGTTGTGAGTGAAGAAGGTGATTATAGATTACAAGGGGATTTTGATCAGTTGGGGAAGTAAGACAAAGAGTGGCAAATGGATTTTAATACAGACAAGTGTAAGGTGATGCATTTTGGAAAGACAAACCAACATAGGACTTACAGGGCACCAGGGAATGTACTGTGACTGAGGGATTAGGAGTGTAAGTGCAAATTGAGGACACAGGTAGACAGGGTGGAGAAAAAGGCTTTGAGTCTGCTGACCTTCATCGACCAGAACACGTGAATATAGGAATGGAGACATTATGTTGTAGTTGTGTAAGTTATTGGTGAGGCCACACTTGAAATACAGTGTAGTGCTTTGATCATCCTGTTATAGGAAAAATGTATCTAAACTGGAAAAAAAAGATAGAAAAAGATTTACATGGATTTTCAAGTACTTTGACTTTTGACTTTGATATTGACTAGAGGGTCTGAATGGCAGTTCTGTGGGTGCAAACACCTTGTTGATAAGAGAGGTAAGAGGATAAGAATCAGATTGGTACAAGCTGGCAGGAAGGTGACAGTAACTCAAATAATCACACATTACAACAGTGGTGTCCAGAAGAGCAGCTCAGAATATGCAACACATTGGACGTAGATGTTGATGGTCTATCGCATCAAAAGATCCCAAACATACATTCAGTGGCCACCTTTTCAGGTACAGGGGCTATCTAATAAAATGGCCTCTGAATGTAATTTAACTACTTTAAAATAAAAGCAGATATCCAGGCACAAATAAATTAATCATTGGAAATAAAGCTGTGTGCCGATATGTCTTCCAATGTATTGTGAGAACACGCAATACTGGAAATATTCAGCAAGTTGGACCCCATATGAGGGAAGAAAAACAGAGTTAAAGTTTCAGGTGAAAGATCTTTCATCAGAACTATGAAAGAGACAAAATAAGCTTGTTATTGTAGAAGGAGTGGGTGAGGAAATATGTCTCTGATAGGGTGAAACTGGGGCAATCATGGGATAAGCTCTAAACAAGGTTATCTGGCCAGGAAGTAAATGGTAACAGTTAAAGAGTGAGAACATGGAGGGAAAAATATTGACGAAAGAATACGTGGGAATTGTCAAAGACAAAACAGGAAGAACAGGTCAGGCTGGACATGCCTTTCACTTCCAGGGGAGAAAAAATGATGAGGAACATGTTGGACACTTGATGCAGGTAGAGAACTCAAATCACCCATAATCAGTATTGAGTCCAAATGGCTGGAGATGAAAAATGGGGTGCTGTTCCTCAAACTCGCATTGGGCCTCATTGTAACAGTCCAGAAGGACCCAGACCAATAGATCAGAGTTCACGTGAGATGTAAAATCAAGTTAGTTGGTAAGGGGAAGCTCCGAATCAATCCTATGGAAGGCAGGTGCTCTGCATTCACTCAAATTGTGAAAGGTTAGAAAAGGTTTACAAGGATATTTCAAGTACTAAATTTACTTTGACTTTCGCACGCAAATTCGCCCAATTTGTATTTGGTATCTGCAGTGTAGAAGGAAGCACATTATGAGTACTAAATGTGTTAAACTAAACTGGAATAAATTCTTGTTTAACCTGGAGAAAATATACATTTGTGTTGGCAAATATAATGACTTATATTGTAACACATTTCTCCTTTTTGAATGGAACAATGTTCTTACATTATGTAAGAAAATGCTTTCAGCACGTTATATACTTGTTTGCAAACCTGAGATGTTGCAAAATACTTTGTGCATGCTACAAGATTTAATACTGATTCCAAACTTAGGAAGCCAGTTAAAAGGATTTGGATAAATTTAGCAAGCAGGCTGACAACAATTACAGTGTGATTAGAGATAGTCTTTGGAACAGGAGCAACAAACAATAGGTTTTTGGGATGTGATGATCAACTGAGAACGTGTTGTGTCGGTCAAACCTATGACTTCTCCTAGACATAGGATGCTGCAGATGTCGGAAATCCAGAGCACACCAGTTTCTTCTCATAGTGAGGTTCTATTTTTGATTGACTGTTGGACAGAGACCATTGCAAAGTAATTGCCTCAACAGGATATATCTGGAATTGCAAATTAAACTTGTTCAGAAGCAAATAACAACAAACTAAAGAGTAATATCTTTTTGAATCCTAGACCTGTAATTGGTTGTGTTTTGGGAGATGGTATGTGAATAGGGATATGGAACTGGTAAGACTCAGGGATATGGCAGTAATTCCAAGTTCCTCTGTACGTTATATTTCAATATCTATCCCAATAACTCTTAAAAGTTACTACTCTTCCTGTCTCCACTGCTTTTACTGGCAGCTCATTTCAGACACCCACTACTTATTGGAATGAAAATTATCCCTCAGAGCCCTTTCATTCACATTAAACCCATGTCCTCAAGATTTACACACCTCTATCCTGGAGAACAGATTCTGATTGTCTACTTTCCTTAGGCCTCTTGTTATTGTGTACACCTATATCATATCATCCATAGAAAACAAATCCAGCCTTTCCAATTTCTCCTTATACTGCAAGCCTTCCAATCCAGATAACATCCTTGTTACTGTTTTTTTTTTGCACCCTCTTTATCTCACTCACATCTTACCTCTAGTGTGTCATTAGTGAAATTAGTATTAATAGGCATGATGGTCGGCAAACTTGCAAATTATTCACCTTAAGGGCGAGGCAGTAAAGTGTAGGTACTGTGATGGCAGAATATTTTTCAAAAGATCTGGAATGATTCATCAAGAAATGTGACTAAATAAGCTGAGGTATCTTTGACAGAGATTCTTCAGCTGCAGCATATAACCGAAGAATTTATGCCGAATTTAATGGGAAATGCCTTTTCAATTTACAAATTTTATGAATTTTCACTTAGCGAAACATTTTTCTGTAACATAATCCCTTCATAAATTCAGGAATACCTGTCTCTCTGTATGGCTCTGTGCCAAATGCTGTTTGATGTTCATTCTATGAAGACAAATTATTTGTAAAACAGCCAAACATTCTTACCAGGATCCTCACATCTGCTCCAGCATGTTTTATGCTTGTTTTTGTTTATGTTCCTTTCTGAAGTTATGCATGACAGCTGGATTTTAAACTTCTGCCGTGTACTGTATAGTTAATCAGATTTATGCAGATTATCTAACTTAAATCTAACTTAAGTTGATAATAACTTTTTCTGAGTAGCAGATTTTTTATGGACAGGTGGAAATTAGCTTTGATCCCTCTGAAAGTAAAAAAGCACTTGTATTCAATTTTAATTGTTAGAGTAAGATTCAAAGTAGCAAGAGCTGGGAAGTTGATTGGTGAAAGAGACAGAAGGCCATGGAAGAAGGAAAATGAGGGAGGAGCACTAAGGGAGGCGATGACTGGGCAAAGAGATACAGTGATAGAGGGAGATAAGGGGATTGAAATGGTGAGTGGGGGGGGGGAGTGAGGGGCATTACCAGAAGTTTGGGAAATCAATGTTCATGCCATCAGGTTGGAGGCTACCCAAATGGAATCTAAGGTGCTGGTCGTCCAACCTAAGTGTGGCCTCATCACGACAGTGGAGGAGGCCATGGATGGAGATATCGGAGTGGAAATGGAAAGTGGAATTAAAATGGGTGGCCGCTGGGGGATCCTGTTTTCTTTCTGGTGGTGCTCAGTGAAACAGTCTCCAAAACTATGTCAGGTCTCACAGAATGCTCAGTATGCAAAGCAAGCTTTCTATTGTGTCTTGCTACATGTGACCATAAAAAAACTGATACCATAACCAACACCTGAACGCAGACAATAGCTCCCCATATTCTTCTCGTTCACATACCTATCCAAACTTCTTTTGAATGTCATAGTTGAAAGCATATCCACCACTTACACCTTCTGATGAGAGAGAAGGGGATATAAGTAGGTCTGGGGCTGGCAATATTTATTGAAGGGATAATCACAACCGTAACAAGGATAATACGTCTGAAGAAGCAGCAAAAGAAATTATGTGGTTCGAGGTAATTCAATAAAAAGGAGAAAATTACATTTTAGGGAGTGCACAAGCATCCTCCAATGTGATGGAGGTAAAATAAAGATACTTTGAAGACATATTTCTGAGAAGTGTGAAAGTACTGAAGCATTTAAGCTCGCGAATTTCAATTACCCTTCTTTAAGGTCTCACCACCCCCTCAGCAGGTCTGTTTTTTTATATCAATTATGCTATTGTTTGCACTGTTGTAACTATATGTTGTAACTATGTGGTTTTGTTCAGGTCTTGTAGCTTTAGTTTTTGGTTTGTTGGGTGCTAGAGTTGGTCTCCTGACTTGTGTGTCTGGGTAATCTTGTTTTGTCTGGTGCATTTGGAGCTCCTTTCCAGTGAATGCGCTAAGATGGTAGCACTATATTAATACGCAGCAGCCTCTCCGGACTCTGGATTGGGAATTGCCAAACGTTATGTAGATTTTCTGGTGTAGTCTGTTTTGTCATGTGCTTTTGTGATATCATTCTGAAGGAACGTTGTCTCATTTTTTTTTAACTTCATTGCATTTGTGGTTTCTAAATGACAATAAATTGAAACTGAACTGAACTGATTAATGTGGCAATGGTACAGTAGTTGTGAGCTCTGCAAATGACTGCTATCGAGAACTTACATACTTATCATCCATTATGCCTGCTGGCATTTTGGGCAGCAATGAAGATCCTCCATCTCTGTCTGTCCTTGGCCATCTTGGTGGTGTTCAAAGTTTTATTCATCGTCTCAGTAGCTTCCTCTCGGCCATGCGAGTCACAGGTGGAGACTCAGGAAAACGGCTGCACACTGATGCATAACGATTCTTCATTGCTGTTTCCTTAACAGTTTTGTTGACCAGTCAATGTTGTTGGCTCTGAGCTGAAACTCTGAAACTGGAGGACCAGTGGACCACTCTTAGTCTGGCCTCTACACTTTGACCTGTTTGGCATGGGTGACCCTATTAAGAGCCAAAGCATGAAGCCCTGACTCCAGCCAGCATAGCCCTCTGTCATTGAGACACACAAGCCACCAAACCATGAAAAGGTGGTGGCCTTCTTGGAGGTGCTATCAAGAAATACGCTGATAAACTGTGATGCATGATAATGCATGTGACTTCTGGTTCTTCTGCACATAGACTGAAGCTACATAGTGGACATAATGAACACAAGAAATTCAACAGATGTTGGAAATCCAGAATAACACTCACAAAATGCTGGAGGAACTTAGTAGGTCAGGCAGCCTCTATGCAGAGGAATTAGTGTTATCGTTTGGGTCAAGACCCTTCATCATCTGTCCTGATATAGGAAGGAAGGTTTAGATTGATCTTAGAATTGATTAAAAGTTCAGTACAACATCGGGGCCAAATGGCATGTTCTGTGTTGTAATGTTCTATGTTCTATATTCTGTGATGTTTTAGTTCTCCTTCAATAAGGGCTTGCTCTTATGTTTGAGACCAGCTGCACCTACAAAGCCTACCTTAGCAGTTTTGTCTGTTGTTCCTTAGCTCAAAGGTCAAAATTCAAAGTAAATTTATTTGTTGAGAAGGGCTTTACCTGTCATGGACTGGGCTGTATCCACTATTTTATGTATTTAATTTTGATCAAGGGCATTAGTATCACTGATATGTGCTTTGAAAACCCTGTGTGTGTATATCAGTGTTTCTCAACCTGTTTTAGACTAAAGCACATTCATGCTTGTCAATAACCCCCAAAAGCACCTTCATACTTGCCAACACCCCTCTTAGACACAATATACTTTCTGGTATCCCCATAGTGTAAAAAGATATCTGCTGTCATGAGAAAAATAATTCTAATTTAAAGTTTTATTTCTTTAAACCAAGGTTACACAGTTCCTGTGCATTGTACAGCAGTTTCAATATCAATGTGATCCTTGAGCTTGATGGTTTTAGCAAGATCTGGTTCAATTTGTGACAGGAAATATCTGGTTCAAACTGAGACAGCAGAAGTCTTAAATCCCCACACATAACAAGGTCTAAGCCGTTTCTGTTTTTTGTGAATATATGGTTCACTGCACTGAAGCCTCTTTCAACAAAGTAGGAGAATGGAAATGCAATGAAGAGCAGTTTGGCTCTTTTTCAAAGTTCAGGAAACTTAGTATGACAGTATAACCATAAACTAGAAAAGCCAACATTTTTGAAAAGCATTTTTGCTTCTTCATTATTGTGAATTTCAACAATTTCTTCTTGCAAACTCTCTTCCTGTTCTTCCACTTCACAAAGAAATGGGTTAATTACCCAGTCTAGAATTTCCAGATTGTTGTAATCCTTCAGTGACTGCAGGTGTAGGCAGTACTCTTGTAAATCACCATCTGTGACAGAGAGTGCTATACTTACCATGCAAGGAAACTGTGAGAACGTTCTTCCCCCAATGTTTTGCTTATGTATTTCCAATTTTCCGATAAAAGTGGACGCTACACTTGTTGCCTGGAATAGATTGAAATTCTTACTCTGCTGCTTCATATTTAGAATGTTCATTTTGCCATACAGATCAGCTAAGTACGCCACATCTCCACGTAAAAGTTCAATTTTATTTCCCTAGCTCTTGTTGACTTAGAGCAAAAATTCAACCATAGTGTCAAAAAGAACAAAGAAACATTTAAAGCGGCAGCTTTTTGGCAGCCAATGCACTTCAGTGTGAAGAAGCAAGTGTTCAAACTCTTCATCGTTTTCTTGGCATAACTTGTGAACTATTCTGCTGTTTAATGGTTGAGTTTTAATCTTGTTGATAGTAGCTATTAGAGAGTCATACTTGAAAAAAGTCATTGGCTAAGGGTTTTTTGCTGCAAGATGTTGATGATAAATTACACAGTGGATTGCAAACAGACTTGGAATTTCTTTTTTCATAAATGTCACTAGACCAGCATGGTGACCTATTGTATATGGTGCTCCATCTGTTGCGCAAGAAATCAGATTCCTAATCTCTTCATTAACTTTTCCATTTTCGATAAGCCGTACATATGCCATTAGCAATGCCTCATTGTCTTGCACAGTTGACTCATCCAATTGTATCCCAAATTATGTTTTTTGTAGCTCTAAGCATAGTTGATACTCAATATCTTCACTCATTTCTTCAATACGATGAGCTACGGAGTTATTATTCAGAGGAATTGATTTTAAAACACTAGTATTCATTTTGAGGACAGTGTTGAGCACTTCGGATACAGCAGGCATTATTAACCTTTCAACAATTGTATGAGATTTTCTACATTTTGCTATAATTTTGGAAATATTATAAGAAGTAATGAAACCACTACCAAGATAATTTTTAACTTCCTTGGCAGATGACTCGAGTGTGTAACACTTTTCAAATGTTTCCTTCATCTTCTGGAACTGAGTAATACCATAAGAGAAAGTTGAGATGGTGCACTTGACTTACCAACTGTTGAACTGCATGAACTCATTCCATGCCGAGAGTCAAGGGAACTGTTGGGCACCCTGGTTGCTAACTTATGCATCCCCAGTGATGTCTGCTCGGTTGGTAAGGTCGGATGAGATTGCTGAGTTTCAGATGCGTTGTGATGACGAGTGCCCACCGCCTGCAGAGCTGTGGTTCATCCTGTGCTCCAGTGCCTCATTTTTTTTTGAAGTGCCTACTCTACTAACTGTCAATTAAGTCTCATACCTCAAGTCAGGGTACCGCTTACTGCCCTCTAAGAATCTTGAATGTTCCCTGAAGACTTCTATTTCCACTAACGCCATGTAACTGTCCCCTTGGGGTCAGTACTGCCCCCATTGGGAATCACTGGTGTATATTATCCGCAGCTCTGTCTGCACATACAGAGTTGTAGGTTGCAATTCGCAATTTTATTTTCTGAAAAACTTTAAATCACACAACACAGTTCTAATATCCAGTAAAATATCTTGTCAAGTGTTTTGTACTTTGTGCTAAAAGCATCATTTTATTGCAAATTGTTCAGAACTTAAGTGATCATTTCAGTCCTGAGCAAGATAATGGAAAACTGGTCCCAAATTCCATTTAAAACCAAGCTGCTCAAATTATAGAACACATAGGATTACAATACAAGAGCAGGCCTTTCAGCCCATGATGTCTGTGCTAAGCATAGTGCCAAACTGAACTCACTGCCTTTGCCTGAACATGACCCAAATACCTTTATCCCTGCTTATTCATGTGCCTATCATACAGACTCTTAAATGTCACCATTGCATCTGCTTCCACAGCCACCCCTAATGACGCCTTCCACTCTTTGTGTAGAAAAGCAACTTGCCTTGCACATCCCCTTTAAACTATCCCTTCTCACCTGAAAGTGATGCCCCCAATACTGCAATGAATCTTAACACACTCAGATCAGTAATTGTTTATTTTATTCAATTTCCATTTTCTTTGTTCTAACACTAAAGCATGTAATAATGTTCTTAATAATCTGTGCAAAGACATTTTCAGCTTTCCATCTGAATTATTATGTCATGTGTCAATTAATTAACAACAGAACAATGAAAGCAAATCAACACAATAAAAAATCCTCTCAAACTACATTGTTAACAAAAGGTGAATTACCATTGCCTTTGTTCCTCAGATTGTCAACTTCTAATTTTGTATTATTACTGGCATATTTTAGTCCTGTGACAATATATGAATTAAAATAAGGACCTTGGATAGGAATTTGTCCTTGGCAGCTTAACCTAAAGACACAATGCACATTGTACTTCACTTCTGAAATTCAGGTCCACTGAAGTCAAATGAACTGAAATCTGGAAGCAGAGTAGAAAGACAGCTGCTTTTATGTCGTGTTTTCAGTACAAGTAATCAAGGACAAATTCCTACCCCTATCTGTTTCTGGCCAGCTGTGACTGATAGCTCAGCATGCGTAATTATGTTCTCTCATTAAGTTTGCCAACAGGTAATGGGTGTAATGGTCCTTGTGCTTCATCTGTTTCTTGTAATTCCACAGACTGTGGCTTCACTGAGACAATCAGGAAATGCAGACAGAAATTCAACTATGCTTTCAAGCTCTTGTGATAAGAGGACTCAGAGATGCACAGTTTGTACACCCACTGCCTCCCAGCTTCAGATTCAGATTCAGTGATCCAGTTTCAATCCTGACTTGTGGAGAGCTCTCCGAGTCGGGTTTGCACATCTTCCCTGTGAGCAATTTGCTTTCCTCCGGGTGCTCCAGCTCCTTAGTATATCCCAGCTCAGAAGGTTAATTGGCCACTGAGAATTGTCCTTACTGAGTTGAGGAGCAGTATCTCGAGGATATCTCAGGGAATGCTGTAACTGCCTACAAAGTGAAACCAAGCGACATAGGTGACAGTCCCAGATGAGCTCAATGCTTTTAGGCTTGCTTTGACCATCTAAACCTCAAGGAATCTTCACAAACTCCCTCAGCTCCCAAAGCCCTGATGACTTCAGTCTCTGATGCCGACATGAGTGCATCCTCCGGGAGGGTGAACCAACAGAAAGTATCTGGTCCAGATGGGATACTTGGCCAAGTACTAAAGAACTATGCTGATCAGTTGGCTGGAGTATTCACTGATATCTCTAACCTCTTGCTTTGGTAAATCCGAGGTACTTACCTGCTACAAACTGGTTTTAATTATACTGATGTCAAATAAGAATGTGGTAACCTGCCTGAGTGACTGTCATCCAGTAACACTTCCATCCACTGTGGTGAATTTCTTTGAAAAGTTGGTGATAAGACATATTAGCTCCTGCCTGAGAAGTGAGATGAATCAGCTCCAATCTGCCTACCAACACAATAGGTCCACAGCAGATGCCATTTCATCAGCTCTTCACAACCCTGGAACATCTGAACAATGCAGATGCATACATCAGGATACTTCATGACTACAGCTTGGCCTTAAATACTGTCATTCCCTCAAAATTAATCAATAAGCTTCAAGACCTTGGCCTCAATACTTCCTTATGCAATTGGATCCTCAATTTCCTGACTTGTAGACCCCAATTGGTTCAGATAAGTAACAACATCTCCTCCACTAGCTTCATCAGCACATGTGCACCACAAAGCTGTGTACTTATCCTCCTGCTTTACTCACTTTATACATACTTATGACTATGAGGCTAAGCACAGCTCCAATACCATATTTAAGTTTACTGATGACACCACTGTCAGTCGCAAAGGTGGTGACAAATCAGCAAATAGGAGGGAGATTGAAAATCTGACTGAGTGGTGCCACAACAACAACCTCTCACTCAATGTCAACAAGACATAGAAGCTGATTATTGACTACGGGAGGAGGAAACTGAAGGTTTATTAGCCAGTCCTCATTGGTGGATCAGAGGTGGAGAGGGTCAGTAACTTTAAATCCCTTGGTGTTGTTATTTTGGAAGACCTGTCCAGGGCCCTGCATGCAAGTGCAATTGCAAAGAAAGCATGGCAGTGCCTCTGCTTTCTTAGAGGTTTGTGAAGATTTGGCATGTCATCTAAAACTTTGACAAATTTCCATAAACGTATGGTGGAGAGAGTATTGACTGGTTGCATCATGGGTAGAGTACTCCCCAATATTGAGCATATCTACAAGAAGTCACAGGAGAACATCTATTATCAAGCACCCCCACCATCCAAGTCAATCTCTCTTCTTGTTTCTGCAATGATAAAGGTGGTACAGGAGCCTCAAGGCCCACACAATCAGGATCAGGAACTGTTAATACCTCTCAACCATCAGGCTGTTGAACCAGAGCTTACCTCAAAACTGCACTGATTCCACAATTTATACTTTCAGCTTTAAGGGCTCTACAACTCATGTTCTCAATGCTTATTGCTTAATGCTGATGACAAGCTCTTTCATGAGCTGACAGCTGAAGACCCATGGGCTTCAATCAATGTTTAGGTTGCATTTGGGTGTTGCTCCTTCTCAGATAGATTAGACAACACTGAAGAAGGTGAAAAATATGAGTGGTGATTGGAAATTGATCTACTGGCACTCCACGGAAAAGGTTTCTGTTGACAGGGCATTAAGTATAAAAGTTAGGATATTATGTTACACTTGTTGAAGACATTAGTGAGACTACACTTGGTCTTCTGTTATAGAAGAGATGCTGAAAGCATTAGTAATGATTGTTCAAGAATCACTGGATTCTGGAATGGTTCCCGAGGAGTGGAAAATTGCAATGTCACTCCACACTTCAAAAATGGAGGACAGGAAAAGAAAGGCCAACCTCAGTGTTTTGGAAGACGTTGGAATCGATTGTTGAGGATGAGGTCTCAGGGTACTTTGAGGCACTTAATAAATCGGCCAAAGTCAGCATGATTTGCTAAAAGGAAAATCTTGCTTGTCAAATCTGGTGGAATTCTTTAAGAAGATAACAAGCAAGGTAAGTGAAAGAGAATCAGTGGATGTTATTTGCTTGGATTTTCAGAAGGCCTTTGGTAAGGTGTTGCACATGAGGCTACTTAACAAGATAAGAGCCCTTGGTATTACAGGAATAATACCAGCATGGATAGAAGATTGGCTGACTGGCAGGATGCAAAGACTGAGAATAAAGGGAGCTTTTTCTGGTTAGCTGCTCATGACTAGTGGTGATCCATAGAGGTCGGTGTTGGAACTGTTTCTTTTTACGTTATATGTCAATGATTGGGATGATGGAATTGATGGCTTTGTGGTCAAGTTTGCAGATGATTAGAAAATAGATAGAGGGGCAAACAGTGTTAAAGAAGCAGGCAGGCTGCAGAAGGACAGGCAGATTAAGAAAATGGCAAACTCATGGCAAAAGGAATACAATGTGTGGAAGTGTATATTTAGGCACTTCAGTAGAAGAAACAAAAGCGTAGACTAAATTGGGCAGACCTTCAAAAATCCGAGGTGCAACGGTACTTGGCAGTCCTTGTGCAGGATTCCCCAAAGGTGAATTTGTAGGTTGAAGTAGTGGTGAGGAAAGCAAATGCAATGTTTGCATGCTTTTCAAGAGCACTAGAATAGAAACACAAGGATGTGAAGCTGAGTCTTTATAAAGCACTGGTGAGGTTTCATATGGAGTATTCTGAGCAATTTTATCCTAGCTCTCGGAAAAGATGCACTGATATTGGAGAGGGCTAAAAGTAGGTTCATGAGAATAATTCTAGTGATGAAAAGGTTATCATGCCTGGTGCATTTGATGGCTCTGGGCCTGTACTCACTGGAATTTAGAAGAATGAGGGTGATCTCATTGAAACTTATCGAATGTTATAAATATAGATAGAGTGGATGTTGAGAGGATGTTTCCTATATTTGGGGAGTCTGAGCCCAAAGGATACAGCCTCAGAATACAGAGATCTCTATTTAGAATGGAGATGAGGAGGAATTTCTTTAGCCGGACGGTGGTGAATCTGTGGAATTTGTTACAACAAGTGGTGGTGGAGGCCAGGCCATTGGGTATATTTAAGGTGGACTTTGATAGCTTCTTGATTAGTCAGGCCATGAAAGGTTATGCAGAGTTAAGATGAAAATGGCTCAGCCATGATGAAATGGCGGAACATACTAGATGGGTCGAATGGCCTAATTCTGCTCATATGATCTTATGGCCTACATCAAAACATACAGTGAAATGTGTCACTTGTGCCAAATCAAATTAAATCAATTATGATTTTGCTGGTCTGCCTGCAACTATTGCCACATTTCCAGTGTCAACATAAGATGCCCACATTTTACTCAAATATCAGAGGAAACCCACACAGTCACATGGCGTATGTACAAAGTCCTTACAAACAGCATGGGAATTGAACCCCTATCTTATAGTTGGCACTGTAAAGTGTTGAGTTCACCTAGCAAGTATAGGTTGGCACTCTTTTTCCCGGGGTTGATGAATCACAAACTAGTAGGCAAAGGTTTCAAGTGAGAAGGGAAAGATTTAATCAGAACCTGAGTGGCAATTTTCCCCACAAAGCATGATGGGGATATGGAACAAGCTGCCAGAAGAAGTGGCTGAGGCAGGTGCAATAGTGCACTTGGACAGATAAATGGATTGGATAGGTGGCCAAATGTGGGCAAGTGAGACTAGCTCTGATGGGTAACTTGGTCGACATTGAGCAGTTATGCCAAATGGACATAATTATGTGGCTTAAAGACTCTGTGGATAACTCTAGGAATTAACCTATCAATACCTTCTGTAATGGACTTGTCATCAAAAGTTTAGGTTCATTATCGCCCGTTAGGTTGAGTAAAATTGATCTTCTATCTTCTGTTAGGGCCTACTGTTCTGCTCATAGCCCTCGCTATTCTCTATCTGTATGAGGAACATAAGCACATAAAAGTAGCAGCACTGCAATGCAATTTAGCCCCCTGCACTTATTTCAATATTAACAATTGATTAATTACCGCAGCATCCCGGTTGTAGACTACACATTCTGGTGCTACTTTAACACGTCTTCAGTGATGAATCCGGGGTTGTAGGATGTTCTGGGTCTTTAATCATCAGACACCCTCGACTGGGCGACCCAGCCGGGGGTGATCAGCCCCCGACTTGTGTCCAAGTGGCGCATTAATCCACGGATCGCCCCCCTCTGGATCCGCAGCCACTGCGAGGTCTTTTCAGCAGCCTCCAGAATGCTCTTGGGGGCTCTTCTGCACTGCAGTCCTTTTACTCCAAAGAGTTTAAGATTTCGCTGTAATGAATGGTCAGCAAAGCCTCGGCACCCAACTTTGGCCAGCTCACAGCGAGCTCTCCAGCCATTGTTCCAGCATTCTGCAAAAAGATCTGTGTATTTAGCCCTCTTGTGCTTGTTGGCCTCTTCAATCCGGTCCTCCTCGGCCAACTTAAATTGGCAGTTCAGAGATTTGAGTTCTTGTCTCAGCTGGCTGATCTTAAGTTCACTGGATTACTTGTTCCATGCTCTTCCTTGATGCCAATCTGTTCTGAGCCTATGCTCATTATGAGGGTGCACGTAGTCTGGAGCTGCTGGTCAGCATTGCTCTCCGATATCACCTCCAGGATCCTGTCTACATCCTCATCCAACTGGAGCCACTCCTTCTTGTTAGCAGCAGGCCACTTCACTTGATGCTGTTCCAACTTCCTGCTTAGCGGGGTGACTTGGCGGGTACTGTGGGGTGAGTCCGGACCTGGCTCCTCCTCCGCCTGACCAGGTTCTGTAGCCAGCACCACAGAACTTGTAGTACCAGCTATTGCTCCTGTGTATTGCTTCACTCGTTCCCCCCTCAAGGAAGCCATCTTTGTCTGGTAGATCTTCAGACCTCTCAGGTTTTTGCACACCTTGCCGCAGATACAGACTGCGCTCATGGTCAATTGTCTGTTTGCTTGAGTCTCTTATTTCTTGATTGCTTTAATATCCAAAAGTCTAAACACATGAGATCCTGCAGATGTTGGAAATTCTGATGATGTGTCTTGGCCCAAAGCATCGACTGTTTCTTCCTTTCCATAGATGGTGCCTGGCCTGCTGAGTTTCTCCAGAATTTTGTGTGTATTATTTTGTCCGTGTTACTATCCAAGAAGTTTATGTTCCTTGTACAATGATCACCATCTCCAATTAATGTAGAGTACCTTTTATGCATTTGAGTTTTATCCCATTCAATCTGTTTGTACATTGTAAAGGTGACTTAAATCCACATTTCAGAAGGGCAGCAGGTAAAAAAAAAACATGCAGAATTGAATTTCTAGGTCTGACTGCTGAACCTTCATGTAAAAGAACAATTTGTTTAGCCCCACGTGATTACTATGTTCAATTCAGGGCACCACTCTTGGAAGAACACCAAGGCCTTAGAGAAGGCACAAACAGAATTTATTAGCCAAGTGGAAAGAAACCAGAGATGCTGAAGTTGTTCTCCTTTAAGCAGAGATGTTTGCTGGATATTTGATCGAAGTTCTGAAAATCATGAATAGCTTTGATGCAGTAAGTAAAAAAAAAAAATCATTTCAAGTGGCAGTAGGTCAGGGTCCAGAAGACACAGTATTGAAGTGATTGGCAAACAAGGCAGTGTGGAGAAGTATTCCTTCTGCAGAGTTGTCCGAAAGGGAGGCTGACTCAAATTCAATGTTGACTTTCAAGTGTGAACAGTTAATTATGAGAAGGGAAACAAAGGAGAAAGAGAAGGAAAGTGGGAATAATTAGATGCTACAAAACAAGCTGGGATGGCCACAATGAATCTCCTGTACTCTTACCATTTTATGGTTCTCTATAATTTTCTGAGCATGGACTCCTGATTGAATGCAATTAAAATTAAAATCAAATGCAGTCTATGTACAAGTGGCTCTAATGAATGTTCCAACACGTGGAACACCTGTACTTAGAATCTGAGTTAATTAAAACACTTGGCTTCGCCTCATGTTTTAGTCAGCTCTTTGTCCTCCTTCAACAACATAAAATGTTAAAGCATTTATTATAGCTGTATGAAGTTATTATTCTGACAATAGTGTAGAATCACTGACCATAACTTTATTAGTGGATTTGAATTTTACACTGTCTAATCTTCTGCACACAATGAGATTCATGCATAATGATATGTTTTTCATAATTTTATTTATTTACTAATTCATTAATTTCTTTCCAATAACTGTAATTTCTAAATCAAATTACTCTTGCTGGATAAGAATAGAAGATGCTGGAAATGGTCCATAGGTCCTGCATGATTTGATGGAAGAGATCAAGTCCAAAATTTCCTTTCTGCGTAAATAAATGATCAAACAACAACTGGGGTCAGTGTAAAATGGCACTGCACATTTAGTATATACAACAGAGGATGAAGGGCATCTTGGTTGGCATGGATCATTTGGGCTGAAAGTCCTGTTTCTATATGATTCTATTACAATAACCTTGGGCTCAACAATGTTAATATTTCAGATTAATGACCATTCTGATGAAATGTCATTGACCTTGTTTCTCTCTTCTCAGTTGCTGCCTAACTTTCTGAGTATTTTTAACTAATTTTGCATTGACTTCAGGTTAATTATATTGGCCTAGAACTTCCCAATCCACACTCGCGCTATTTCCTGGATTTAGTTGCAGAATCCCTGACTGGGGACAAAGCAGAAGGTAGCATCATCCAAACTGTAATGTGCACAGCTAGCTATCTATGTGTGTCACTGGTGAGTGCAAGCCTCTATAGGCTTCTTAGTTCTTGGGTAGGACAACAATGGACCAAGCCTATACCAGCTTAAACTCGGGCAAGTCCAGTAGACCTCATTCAAATAGAAATATAATTCATACGGTAGAAGCCCTTCAGCCCAACTGACCCATACCAAACACCAAACCCATGATCCACACTTGGTCCACAGTCTTCTATGGCCATTCACATGTTTGTCTCCATTCTCCTTATATGCTGTGAGAGCCTATGCCTCCTCCACCTGCTTAGACATCCCCTTTGGGTGAAAAATTCCCCTCAGATCTCCCCTAAAACTCATAACTATGCCCTCTAGTTTTGGAAACTTCTGCCACAGTGAGAAGTTTCCAAATATCTACTCTATATATGCCCCCCATTATTTCATGTGCTTCAAATGTATCTACTCTCAATTTCCTCTGCTCCAAGGATATCAAATTCCATCTGTCCAATCTCTCCTCATAACTGAAATGCTCCATCTCAGGCATCACCCTGGTGAATCACTTCTGAGCCCATTCCAATGCAATCAAATCCTCTCTTAAAGCATAGTGATCAGAACTGTATGCGCAATTCAATTTAAATGGAAGAAGGGTGTTTGTGACTTATTTAAGGTTGTTGCATTGTTTTAACATTTTAGTATGAGTTTTCATATATTATAGGAACAATAAAATTTCTTATTCGTTTCTTTTTACATGCCACTGAATATTTGTGGCCAAGCCATTGGGCTGAACACAATGCCTCACTCTAAAGAGTTCTGTGAGAGTAGCCAGCTCCCTGTGTTCCAGATTGTTTCACTGTGATCAGCCACACTGATAAGCCAGGAATCAGAGCTGCTCACAAAAGTCTGCACCAGAGGCCATGTTGAAACTAGCAGTTTGGCTCAGAAACAAGAGACCAGTGATTTCAGGGCAACAGAATATCTACCCCATGATTAGTACTGCTCAGCATAGAATAGACCTCATCTTCTCCAATCCCTCCTAACTTGCTCTCTAGAAATCGATGTCAATATGCAATATTTTCATGTAAGAAGGCTGTGCTACATTGAGTGCAGGGAAGTTTTGGGGCTGATGATGTTTTGTGAGAATATTTTACCCAATCAGGATTGGAAAGGATTTTTAACCTTATAAGGCCATAAGACATAGGAGCAGAATTAGCCCGTCAAGTCTGCTCCATCATTTCATCATGGCTGATCTACTTCCCTCTCAATCCCTTTCTCCTGCCTTGTCCCCATAACCTTTCACCTCCTGACTAATCAAAACCTGTCAATCTCCACCTTAAGTGTGCTCAGAGAACTGGCCTCCAAAGCTTCCTGTGCAAATAAATTCCACAGATTCACCACCCTTTGGCTGAGTAAATTCCTCCTTAAGTCTGTTCTAAATGGACGCCCCTCTATTCTGAGGCTGTGCCCTCTGGACCTGGACTCCTCCATCATAGGAAACATCTTCTCACATCCACTCACATCCACCCTGTCTGGGCCATCAACATTCGATAGGTTTCAATAAGATCCCTCCTCATTTTACTAAATTCCAGTTACTAAATGCCCAGAGCCATCAACCACTCCTTATACAATAAGCCTTTCATTCCTGGAAGCGTTGTTGTGAACCTCCTCTGAAGCCTCTCCAATGTCAGCACATCCTTTCTTAAATAAGGGGCCCAAAATTGCTCACAACACTCCAAGTGAGCCCTCACCAGTGTTTTATAAAGCCTCCACATTACTTCCTTGTTTTGATACCTGTGCTGAACTCATCGACTTCATCCACTTTGTCTCCAACTTCCACTCTGCCCTCAAATTCACCTGGCCCATTACCGGCACCTCCCTTCCCTTTCTCAATCTCACTGTCTCTTATCTCTGGACAGCTTATCCACTGATGTCTATTACAAACCCACGGACCCTCACAGCTACCAAGACTACACCTCATCCCATCCTCCTACTTGTAAAAATGTCATCCTCCATCTTCACCACATCTGCTCTCAGGATGAGGCTTTTCATTCTAGAATGAAGGAGATGCCCTCCTTTTTCAAAGAAAGGAGGTTCCTTTCCTCCACCACCTTGGCTGTCCTCAACCGCATCTCTTCCATTTCACACACGTCTGCTCTTACCCCATCCTCCCGCCACCCTACCAGGGATAGGGTTCCTCTCATCCTCACCTACCACCGGCCTCCGCATCCAGCATATAATTCTCCAAAACTTCCACCACCTCCAACGAGATCCCACCACCAAGCACATATTTCCCTTCCCAGTACTTTCTGCTTTCCGCAGAGATCGCTCCCTGCATGGGTCCCTTGTCCATTCGCTCCTCCCCACTGATCTCCCTCCCGGCTCTTATCCTGGCAAGCAGAGGAAGTGCTACATCTGCCCATGCACCTCTTCCCTCACTACCGTCCAGGGCCCTAAACAGTCCCACCAGGTGAAAGCAACACTTCACCTGTGAGTCTGTTGCGGTCATTTACTGTGTTTGGTGCTCGTAGTGTGGCCTCTTGTACATCAGTGAGACCTGACATAGATTGGGAGACCACTTCACCGAGCATCTACACTCTGTCCGCCAGAACAAGCAGGATCTCCCAGTGGACACCCATTTTAATTCCACTTCCCATTCCCATTCCAAAATGTCCATCTATGGCCTCCTCCACTGCAGTAATGAGGCCACACTTTGGGTCACCTCCAACCTGATTTCTCAAACTTCCAGTAATGCCCTGCAATGCCCGCCCCGTCTCACCCCTTCTCCATTTCCCATCTCCTTTTCTCTCTCTTGCTTCATCTTACCAGTCAAATTCCTAGCTTCTTATTTCATCCCTCCCCCTCCAAGTTTCACCTATCACCTTGTGTTCTCTCTCCCCTTCCCCCCACCTTTATCTACTCCTCAGCTTTTTTTCTCCAATCTTGCTGAAAGGTTTCGGCCTGAAACGTCGACTGTTCTTTTTTCCATAGATACTTTCTGGCCTGCTGAGTTCCTTCAGCATTTTGTATCTGTTGCTTGGATTTCCAGCATCTACAGATTTTCTTTTGTTTGTCCTTACTTTTATGTTCCAGTTGTCTCAAAATGAATGTAACAATACATTTGCCTTCCTCAGCACCAACTTAATCTGCAAACTAATCTATAGTGAATCCTGCATAAGGACTTCTAAGCCCCTTTGCACCTTAGATTTTTGAATTTTCTCCCTGTTTAGAAAATAGTTTATGCTTTTGTTCCTTCAATCAAAGTGCCCAACCCTATTTCATTTTCCACTTCTTTGCCTATTCTCATCTGTCTGTTTTTCTGTAGCCTCCCTAGTTCCTCAAAACTACCTGCCCCTCCAATTATCTTTGTATCATCCACAAACTTGGCCATAAACACATCAATTCCGTCATCCAAATCATTGACATGCACGTAAACAGAAACGATCCCATCACCGACCCCAGCAGAATGCCAATAGTCACTGACAGCTATTCAAAACAGGTTTCCTTCATTCCCACCCTTTGCCTACTGCCTTTCAGCCAATGCTCTACCTACGCTTGCATCTTACCTGTGACACCATGGGCTCTTATCTTGTTAAGCAGCCTTGTATGTGGCACCTTGTCAAAGTCCTTCTGAAAATTCAAGTACACATGTTCACTGATTCTCCTTTGTTTATCCAGCTTGTTATTTCCTCAAATAATTCCAAAAGATTGGTCGGGCAAAATTTTCCCTTAAGGAAACCATACTGACTTTGCCCTATTTTATCACATGCATCCAAGTAACCCCAAACCACATCCTTAACATTCAACTCCAACATCTTCCCAACCAATTGAGGTCTAGCCTATAATTTCCTTTCTTCTGCCTCTTTCCCTTCCTGAAGAGTGGAGTGACATTTGCAATATTCTACCTGTAACCCTATATATATTCATAATGTTCATCACTAATTAAACTTCTCTTGCTTACTTTCTGGGCTCAACTTACTGGATGTACCGAATTAGATCGACCCCAGCCTAGCCATGTACAGTGATCTACTTCACTGTATGGCCTGTTATCTTGGGAAGAAGCAGAACAGGAGGAAAGCAAACTCAAACCAAATGACCCAGTAAAGTGCAAACAAATGGTTTGCCGTCCATTTGGGATAAGGCTATAGAAACTCATTCTAAAGATGCATTTATGAACCTCCTAAATTCTACTGTTTGTGAATTTGCCTCAGTATTTCACTGAAGACAGCATTTTGCATGAGTGTTGCTGAGTGCAGCTATTTTTGTTGATAACTTGGATATTATAAATGTATTCTGTCAAGTTTTTCTTGAATTATTATCTGCAATCCCACTTCCCTTACTGAGCAGTGCTGAAATCAACATTCTCATTTTCAGCTTTGCAGTGAGTTCATGATAGGTGCCTGAAACTGAACTATTAAACATTTGTTGTCAAGCACAAGTAATCGGAAACATTTATTAATCTCATTTGCCCTGGTTCTTATTGAGAAATTTCTGCGCTCTTATATGCTACTAAAGTGATTGTTGCAGATTGCTGCTGAGAAATTTTGTTCTGTTTGCAGATCCACAAACTGCATTTAGAAAATTACTTTTGCATTAATTTTAAAAGATGGCTCATTAATACACCTACAGACTGTAAATAGCTTAATATTAGAAGTCTCTCAGTGCACCACACTGATGAATTTACACACAAAATACTATTAGAATACCAAGACTGCTGGGCAGCACAGAACCTCTCATTTCACCCCTGGGACTTGGATTAGAATCCAATGCAGATTGATGCGATGAAAGACTCTCTGATGGTTGTAAAAATGCCGAGCAAAATGAGTTTGCGGCAGTCTAATTACTGATAGACATAAGTCCGCAACACAGATCTATCCATTATTCAGAACTAATTGGTAGTCTCACTGGAAATTCTTCAAGGATGGCTGGGATAGAAAATGAAATCTGTGAAGTGGGGGTTATTTTCTTTCAGTTGTAATGAAGACATATCAGGATATAATGGAAAGCACTGCTGTTCCATATCTACACCTTGCTCTGACTGTGGTATCATATCCGTCCTTGCTCTAATTATTACAACAAGGAAATTGTGGTGAGTACAAAATAGGATTTATTGATTTATCCTTTTTTCACTATTACTAAAACAGTTTTGCAGGTATGCTTGCTTACTGAAGCCACATTTGGGTCACGTTGAATCATGGCTAGGTGAGGTTTAAGAATCATACCTTGAGGTAGCCCTTCCATTCTCTTTGAGACACACAGATTAGACAAAGCAACAATAGGCTCTTAAGTTTAAATTTGTTAATTCATGAAAGAAGACTTTGCACCAAGGAAGGCCATTCAGGCCACTGAATCCATGCTGGTTCCTCGTAAAAGTATTTCATCAATGTTATTCCCATGCTCTTGTGCATAGCCTTGCAAATTATTTTGTGATTGTTTTGTGTCCATTCAATTTCCTTTCAATGCACTGACTGACCTTCCATCGTCTATACGTACGGAGTTCCTGATCACAACCACACTGCTTGCACAAAAGAATGTTACCACACATTGATCTTGCATATTTTGTGCAAATGTTTACATCCAACAGTATGTCCCCCTGTACTTGAAATACGTACTGAGACGGGGAAGGCCATTGGCACCATGATAATGTAGTGGTTAGTGTGATATTATTACAGCTTGAAGTGTCAGAGTATAGAATTCAATCCTGGTGTCCTCTGTAAGGTGTTTGTATGTCCTCCCCATGGAATGCATAGTTTTTTTCCAGATGCTCTGTTTTTCTCCCATAGTCCAAAAACATATCAGTTAATAGTTTAATTGGTTATTGTAAATTGTCCTGTGATGAAGCTCGGGTTAAACCAGTGGTTGCTGAGTGACGGGGCTCAAGGGGCTGGAAGGGCAAATTCCACCCAGAATGTCTAAATGCATAATTTTTTGTGCCATCTAAATCTGGAATTTACCTTGTTATTCATTTTCTAGCAACAAAGAAAAAACCATTAAGGATTTTTTTTTAATCTCATAGTTGTGTGGTAGTTTGTAGCACCTGGTTTATTTTTGGCAAATTGCGCTTTAAAAAAAATATCTGTGCATGTTTAACCATTTAGATTACAAGTATTTCAAGCAGTTCAAGTGGGATTCACATTTACTCTCTTCCTAAGTTATCTGTGTAAGTGATAATGCCATAATATGTGTGTCTCGTGGATGAGGAAAGATTGCTTCATTTTAAAGGTGGAGAGGGTGGTGTGGGTCTGAAATCCGATTCTGGTAGAGCCATCAACATCTTTAAGCAGAGGTTGGTTGTACTCCTAACAATGAGACTTGGGAATACTGATCTATATAATTGCTTGAATGTGGCATCACAGGCAGATAGGGCCATAAAGAAGGTTTTAGACACATTACTTTTCATAAATCAGGCCATTGAGTACAGGAGCTAGAGTGTTATGTTGAAGTTGTATAAAATGTTCTTAAGACCTAACTTGGTATATTGTGTGCAGTTTTAGTCACCTACCTACAGGAAAGATATCAATGAGCTCAAAGGAGTGCAGAGAAAATTTATATGGATTCTCAAGCAACACACACAAAATGCTGGTGGAACACAGCAGGCCAGGCAGCATCTATAAGAAGAAGTACGGTCGACGTTTCGGGCCGAGACTCTTCGTCAGGACTCCTGACGAAGGGTCTCAGCCTGAAACATTGTCTATACTTCCTATAGATGCTGCCTAGCCTGCTGTGTTCCACCAGCATTTTGTGTGTGTTGGTTGAATTTCCAGCATCTGCAGATTTCCTCGTGTTTACATGGATGCTGCTGGTACTTGAAGACCTGAGTTGTACGGAAAGGCTGAACAGCTTAGAACCTTATTCCCTGGACTGCAGGAGAATATGGGGAGATCTTATCGAGATATACAAAATTATGTCTTCGGTTGTGGACCGTGGTTGCCATTGGTTGATTGCTTTACAATTAGTTCTGAAGATTACCCTGCCTAGCCGCCATCAAGGATATATATACAGAAAGGTGCCAGAAAAAGGCCAGCAATATCATAAAGGATCCCACATACCTTGCTAATGGACTGACTGTCCTATTCCCATCAGGGAAGAGGCTACACAGTATCCATGCCAGGTCAAGTAGACTTTAAAAATATTATTTCCTCCAAGCCATCAGACTGATCAACACTTCCACCCATTAACCCACCCACCGCTCCCACCACCTTTACCAGTGTCACTTTATGTACAGTCCATCAGTCTATGTCTATGATAGAATCTTGTAAATTTTATCTTATAGCTTTGCTTTATATTTATTTTTATTTTGTTTTTTTTGTGTTTTTGTTGTGTTTTTATGCTTACAGTGTGTTTTACGCTGCATTGTGTCCAGAGTAAAAGTCATTTTGTTCTCTTTTACTCTCATGTACTGAAAAATGACTAAATAGTCCTGAATCTTGACGATCAGCTCCATTCCAGCAGCAAGTTTGTAGATATGAGGTGCAGTAAGCCGCATTTGAAGATATTCAAGAGTCCCTTCACACTGAGGGAGTCAAAGGCTGTAGTAAGGTTGGAAAAGCCATGTATACTGGATGGTGTTTCTCCCTGAATTTCCTTGTAAGTTGTTGTGCATTGAAGATAATATTGATTATGCATCCAGATGGACGGAATCGACACTGCAATCCTATATACAGCTCTTTAACCACCAGCAGGACAAACACGCACACACTTCACTTGCTGCAAACGTACACGAGTAAACTATTCTGTACACTCCCACTCCAGACATTTTTTCTTCTCCCCTCTCCCACTGGGTATGAAATACAAAATCCTGAATGCACGTATCACCAGGCTCAAGGTCAGGCTTCTATCCCACTGTTATCAGACTCTTGTGTGATAAGATGGACTCATGATCTCACAATCAGCTTCATTTTCATCTTGCACTTTCTCTGTAGCTTTTACACTTTATCCTGTGATGTTATTGTTTATTGTGTAATGATTTGATCTGTATGAATACTGTGCAAGAGAGGCTTTTTGCTATATCCTGGTTTTGTGACAGTAATAAAAGAAATGCTACCTCAATATCATACCAAGCATGGATTTGCACACACACAAACACAACCATAAGGCGTAGGAGCAGAACGAGGCCACTCAGCCCATCGAGTCTGCCCCGCCACTCTATTATGGCTGATCCAATTTTCCTCTCAGACCTCAATCTCCCGCCTTCTCCCCGTGTCCCTTATGGCGTTACCAATCAAGACTGTATCAACCTCTGCCTTAAATATACATAAAGACTTGGCCTCCACAGCTGCCCATGGCAAAGAATTCCCCAGATTCACCACTCTCTGGCTGAAGAAATTCCTCCTCATCTCCATCCTAAATGGATGCCCCTCTATTTTGAGGCTGTGTCCTCTGGGCTCTCCCACCATAGGAAACATTATCTCCACATCTGCTCTATCAAGGCCTTGCACCATTCGATAGGTTTCAATGAGGTCACCCCTCATTCTTCTGAATTCAGCCTACACACACACGCTGCAGTTGCTGAGAGAAAAACATGGAAATGGAGTTAATGTTACAGTGTAATAACTTTTGAATATTTATCTGAATTGAGCTTTTAAGAATATACAGTATTTTCTATATTTCTTTCTCTGTTTTATATTTCCAGCATCTATAATCTTTTGATTTTGGATTATAGAGCTATCAGACTTTGGATTGGAAGAGTCATGAACAAAGGGATGTAGTGACAAAGCGAGGAGTCAGACCTTTAAAACTGAATTGCAGTGGAACTTCTTCTCTCATAATCCCTGGAATTGTCTTTCCAGAGAGTGGTGTTGAGTCCAGATCATTAGATATATGAAAGTTGAAGTGGGATGTTTTTGAAATATCAAGGGCTATACAGTTATGGGGGATATGCACAGTAGAGAAGCTGAAGCCAGTGTAGGCGAGTTATGATCACATTGAATAGCAGGGCAGGGTTCGGGGACCAAGCAGCTTAATCCTGCTACTCGTTTCTTGCGTTCTGTTGCTCATAAAGTCAACCTTTTCTTTCTTCACAAATGGCTTCTAATGCAGACACAAGAGATGCCGCAGATTGTGGAGGAACCCGACAGGTTGAACAACCTCTGTGAATGGAGAGGAATGGTGGTTATTGAGTGAACTGTTAAGTGTGAGAGGATCAGAAGTCAACAAATACAATTATTTTGTTTGACTTTTCATTGAAAGTTTCAGACAGGGACAGAAGGTCGATTTGATCAAAGCCTGCAAATTCACACTTTATCCTGAACTGAAAATATTTCACCATCTCTGTAATGTGACTGTGTCCAAATACTGGAACACTTCACCCAGCAATGATGGGTGAATACATTCACTGAACTGATTACAATGGTTCAAGGAGGTGACTCACCACATGTAGAATCAATGCTGAACTTATGGCTTCACATTGAGCCTTAAATGGAAGAAAATCCACACTCAGTCCAAATTACACCATGCAAATACATGTCTGCTGCAATAGCTCATTTTCAGAGAAGTAACAGAGTGAAAGTGTAGATAATTTTCTAATTTTACTTTGCACCATTGAATAATGAAGGGGTGAGTTGGAGCAAATAGAAACAGATTACTTCCGCTGTTGCAGAATCAAGCAGGTAAGGCAATGTATAAAGGTTTAATTCTGAGAAACCTTGTTACAGTTGCTTCAATATGGAATCAGGGATGATTCTCGCTGCTGCCATCAGGAAGGTGATACAGGAGCCTTAGGTCACACACCATTACACTTCCACCATCAGGCTCCTGAACCAGTGTGGATAACTTCACTTACTTGAACACTGAAACAATTCCTATGGACATGCATTAAGGACTAGACTACTCATGTTCTCAGTATCATTTAATTACTGGTTTATTATTATCATTGTATTTTTTTTCTCAGCTCAAGCTGATAACACCTGAGGAATAGGCACAGACAAACGCATTCATTTCTCAATTACTAGGAACTCAGAATCAGAATCAGAATCAGGTTTATTATCACTGGCATGTGTTGTGAAATTTGTTAACTTAGCAGCAGCAGTTCAATGCAATACATAATATAGAAGGGAAAAAAATAACAATACTAATAAATAAATAAATAAATAAATAAACAGATAAATAAATAAATAAATTGCAGTCTGTATATTGAATAGATTAAAAATCAAGCAAAAAACAGAAATAATATATATTAAAAAAGTGAGGTAGTGAGGAAGTCGAGGATCCAATTGCAGAGGGAGGTACAGAGGCCCTGGTTCTGTAACTTCCCAATCAGGATCGTGGGAATAATTGTATTAAATGCTGAGCTATATTCGATGAACAGCATCCTGACATAGGTGTTTGTGTTGTCCAGGTGGTCTAAATCCATGTGGAGAGTCATTGAGTCTGCATCTGCTGTTGACCTGTTGTGCCGATAAACAAATTGAAATGGATCCAGTTCCTTGCTGAGGCAGGAGTTCAGTCTGGTCATGACCAACCTCTCAAAGTATTTCATCACTGTAGATGTGACTGCTACCCGGTGATAGTCATTCAGCCGGCTCACATTATTCTTCTTACGCACTGGTATAGTTGTTGGCTTTTTGAAGCAAATGGGAAGGTCCAACTGTAAAGCAGTGAGAGGTTGAAAATGTCATTGAATACTCCCACCAGTTCATTGGCACAGGTTTTCAGAGTCTTACCAGGTACTCCATCGGGACCTTCCGCCTTGCGAGGGTTCACCCTCTTTAAAGACAGCCTAACATCGGCCTCTGAGACAGAGACCACAGGGGCATCAGGTGCAGCAGGGATCTTCACAGCTGTAGTTGTGTTCTCCCTTTCAAAGTGGGCATAGAAGGTGTTGGGTCATCTGGTAGTGAAGCATCGCTGCCATTCATGCTATTGGGTTTCGCTTTGTAGGAAATAATGTCTTGCAAACACTGCCAGAGTTGCCGTGCATCTGATGTCACCTCCAACCTCATTCAAAATTGTCTCTTCGTCCTTGAAATCATACCTGGTTTTCTGGTACAGGCCTAGGTTGCCAGACTTGAATGCCACAGATCTAGCCTTCAGCAGACGACGTACCTCCTAGTTCATCCGTGGCTTTTGATTTTGGAATGTACAGTAAGTCTTTGTAAGCACACACTCATCCACACAACTTTCAGACTATCAAGCCTATTGTGGCTTATTATTATTATTATCATCATTTGTTTTTTATATTTGCACAGTTGGTCTTCTTTGCACCTTGGTTATTTGTCAGCCTTTGTGCGTAGTTGTTCATTTATTCTATTGTATTTTTTGTTCTACTGTGAATGCCTAAAAGAAAATAAATCTCAGGGTTTTATACGGTGAAATACAAGTACTTTGATAATAAAGTCACTTTGAACTTTTGAACTTTAAACATTTGAACTTTGAACTTTTAATATGAGAAAGAAGAAATCACTGGAAAACTACTGCTTAAATGAAGGATATCAACCAATATGAATTGGTTAAATTGGCCAATCTGTGAAGTAGATACTATGCAATTCACTTCTACCAACTGGACCAAATTATACAACAACCTAGCTTTGACCCTAGGTCTGCTCATCTTCAACAATACTATTTTTGGGTGTTCTCTTAGTCGGTGAGACTAATGACTATGATTATGCCATCAGTACATAAACTGTGCAGTGACGCTTCCTTTCACAATTCATACTTGATTCTACCTTGGACTGTAATAATTCCACATTTTCTACGGTTTTAGAACCAATTCCAGCAAACCAGGCATCTCGCCACTTATTCTAAATGTTTAAGTGAGCTTTGAGCGAGTGTAGCTGATGCAACTTTCTGTTCACTTTAACGTAAGTGGGGATTAAGTCAAGGGTCTCAGCTGAGACTTTGACTGTTTATTCTTCTCCAGAGATGATGCCTGACCTGCTGAGCTCCTCCAGCATTTTGTGTTTGTTGTAAAGGATTTCCAGCATTTGCAGAATCTCTTGTGTCTAAAGTCAAAGATGAATTTACTGTCACATGCATGAGTATGTGTGTACAGGTGTAAGGATAAACTTACTGTACCACAGGGAGATAGCATCATGAAAGCAGCATTCACAATAATAAAAAAACACAATTATGACAAGAAGGACACAATTAGAACAAAATAAACCATTTTAGTGCAAAGTGATCAAACTGATCATGGTGATGCTGGACTCCAGTGATTAGTGGTTGGTTCAAGAACCAAATGACTGAACGGAAGTAACTGTTCATCAACCTGGTGGTGTAAGACTTCAGGCTTCTTTTAGTGTCATCCAGAAGACAGCGTGTCTGGGAGATTTGAACTCCATTAATACTCACAAGATGTCAGCCTGGATTACTGTTAAAATTGGTGTAAAGCCTAATGTCTGGGTATTCTTGGAAGAAGTTAAATGCAGAGGTGGTGGTAACATGCTCCAATTTGTGCAGAAATGTCAGCCTGGATTATGTGCTCAGGTCCATGGCTTGCCTCTTCAGTGCCCGTCTATAATGAGCTGGGGACAAACTGCAAAGGCATGGTCAGCTTGCTGATGGCACTTTGTTTCACCAGAACGTACAACTGTAAGCAATACAGCAAGTGGTGTTATTTTGAAATTCTATAGCATTGCAAGGATCAACATATACAGTGCAGACACACATCAAGTGCTGGGGTATTGCTGACTCAGCTGTCTGGAAAATCGAAGGGGTAATGCACCTCTGTCCTGCAAATTGCTATTGCCAAAGTGTATCATGGCAATATGTGTCATGAACTCTTCGGATCAGCATGGGGCACAGGAGAGCATTAGGTCTCAGCACTGCGACACACTTGAGCATCTTAAATTTGTTTTAACTAGAAGTGACTGGTCTAGTCATTAAGTTTTCCTTGTGTTTTTCTTGCCACTTATTTTTTGAATGTGGGCTCCTTGCGCATTCTTATTTGAGTTTTTTGAGTTTTGATTTTGATACACATGGGGTTCCTGCACGATATGCTCTATTTAAGTTTGTTGTGACTGGCATTCATTGTCGACTCCTGAATTTGGGTTCCGAGTGAACAAGTGTTCTGTGTACTCTAGCCTTCTGGAGTAAGTATAGTCTGGGTCATTTATTATTCCTCTGTTATGTTCGTTAAATTAATCCTCACTGTTACTTTTTACCTTCGAGTCTCGAGTTTACTCTGCACTTGAGTCCGTTTATCTGAAGAAGGCATTATAACATGAATGTGAATATGATCTGTAAATTTGCACATGATACAAACATTGGTGGTGCCTTTATAGTGAGGAATGTTGTTTAAGTGTTATAGGTCATCTGGAAAGTTGGACAAAGCAAAGGAAAATGGAATATAATCCTGAAAAATGCTAGATGATGCATTTGGGTTGGAAAACAAGAGCAGGATATGCATAGAAAGAATTAGGGCCTTATGGAGTGTCAATGAACAGAGAGACTTGGTGTACAAATCCATGGTTCTCTGAAAGTGCCAGTCCAAGTGGATAAGTTGGTGAAGATATATGGGATGTTTGTCTTTATTGACTGTGGCGTAGAATATTAGACCTGGATTGCTATGTTTCAACTTTACCAAACATTGGTTTGTCCATACGTGGAGTCATGTGTGCAATTCTCATTGCTGCAGTATAGGAAAGATGTGCCTGCACCACAGAAATTTACAAGGATGTTGCCCACATTGAAGCATTTCAGTCATAAAGAGACAGAGTAGGCTTGGCTTGTTGTCTCTGGAGCAGAGGAGACTGAGAGACAACCAGGTGCAGATACATAAAATTCTGAGGGAAATAGGCAGGGAAGATTTTTTTCCCATAGTGGAGATGTGCTTCTAAGATAGGATGGCATGGGTACAAGTTGAGAGATTTGAGATTTAGGGGGCATCTGAGAGGAAATTTTATTCACACGGTGGGTGATTGGTGTGTGGAATACACTGCATGAAGTGGTGATGGAAGCAGATACTCACAGAGCATTTAAGAAGCATCTAGACAAATGGTCGATTTGGCAAGGCTTATTAATCTATGGATCTAATGTGGGAGAAGGAGATTAATGTAGATCAGTACAATGGACAATGTACTGTATTTTAAGCACAATGAATACACAAAGCATCAACAGAGAAAAAAGTACTGTAATGTATTACCTTCCAGCTTTTTCACAGCCATAACTTTGTGAGTTAATTGTCACACAAGGATTAATTTACTTTACGTGCATACAATCAGCCCATGTGTAAACTATTCATGTACAGTTACTTGTTCATTGTGTTTTATAGAATTGTTTTTATATTGATATTTATTGTGTTTCTTTGCTTTGTTATTGTGTTTTTATGCTTATTGTATTTTTTATGCTGCATCAGATTCAGAGTAACAATCATTTAGTTCTCATTTACATTTGCGTACAAAAGAATGACAATAATCAATCTTGAACCTTAATGAACATAACAAGCATTGAACCATGACTTTGCACCGTCATTGAATTTAATAATTATTTGACATTTCCAATGCTTTCCTTTGGACCCCAAAGCGAAACAATGAGGCAAAAGGCATTTGCTTTGTCTCTGCAGTGATGTGTCCAAATAGACATGCATTGTTATAGAAAGAAAAGCAGGTTTGCAGGTAATGCAGGGGCAGTGGCCAGATACTTACTAAGCCTGACAATGAAAGACTAAAAGTTGTCCCAGTGCCATAAGGAGTCACCTTACTTTGCACTTTTAAGTTTCCCAGATGTTCAGGTAGTTTTATCTATCCAGCTTAAAAACAATGAATTATGCATCTAGCATATGGTGCTTGCAATTCTGGTACTCCTGGGAGCAATTAAGACTTTAAAAAAGGGGAAAATAGAAGGGAGTAGAACTTGGTTCCTCCTCAGAATAGTATCTCATTTTGAACATGATTAAATTTTAGTCATGAACGTGTTAATGTAACATGACAAAGTACCTCACCCGCTGCTTATTATTTGTTCAGAGACCGATAGTTTATCTTAGAGTTGTATGCACTGTGCACTCCTTAAACAAAGGATAACTATGAAATTTCTGACATTATAGACTATTATTGGAATTTTATGGCTGATAGCTTGAGTGAAAATTGAGACTTAACTCTAATCCTCAGTTGACAGGGGAGTAATATTTAACAATCCTGGAAAGAACACTCTGAAGTACTCAGATGTCACCTATATTATTCTCCATGTTGATGAAGAAATATTGCCCAATATCCTTAGATCTATTTCCATAACCATAGCCTGAAGGAAGTTCAAAGTGATGAGTGATACAGCTGAAGCTTGATTTTTTTTTAATCCAGCTGCACAATGCACTCTAACAATGTCAGAGTGTTGAAAAAATGATTAGACAGTTGAAAAAACTGTCTAGTTTTGCATAAGCTCTACCGTATTTCCTTCATGGGAAAGCCTTTTATTGCAAAAACCAAGAAGCTTAATCATCTAATTTCATACTAAAGATGCAGGATTATTTTATGCTGTTACTTCGAAGAACACAAATTATACAAATGATATTCCTCTTGTAATCATTCAGAGATTATGTGTATCATATTTAATTTATTCTTTGACCGGTTCTGCCACCAATATTCAATACATCAGTTAATTGGAGTGAGACTATTTTTTTGTTTCAGTGCTTTAACTAAGTAGACTGCCAACTTAATTTTGAAAAAATAAACTTGGATACCATATATTACACAACAGAAAGTTTGGGGTACAAATATCACACATTAGAAGCTTGGGTTCCTTAAAATCAGGTAAGATGTTGCTGGGATAATAAAAGTTAATGGGACAAAGGTGTTTTATGGAGATTATTTTATTAAAGTAATATTTAGTTTGATAGGTTAGATCAACACAAAGCTTTTGAAACTCAGTTCATTCATTATGTGGTGTGTCTAATGATATGTGTGATCATGGTGTATGCATCTGCAGAATCTCATGTTTATGAAATCCACCAGTGCTTTCCATCCAGTCTGTTATGAACACATTTTTCAACAGAGCTGATTGCTGTTGCCTTTTCCTGGGCAGTGTCTTTACAAGACAGATGACCCCAGCAATTATCAATACTGTTCATAGATTTTCTGACTGGTGACGGTGGTCGCATAGCCAGGGCTTGTGATATGCACCACCTGCTCCCATTGTTTCACATGACCCTTATCGGAGGGGGGCTTACCTTGCCCAGTGGTGACCTGAAGGCTAGCAGAGGGAAGGAGTGCCTTACACCTCCTTTCGTAGAGATGTAGCTCCACCTCACCACCTATGAAACTCAGTCGCAGAGCGAAATCGATCCAATGTGAATATATAAATTTCTTAAGAGAGCAACAGCAATTTTCGCACAATACCCCCAAAATATTTAACATACAACAAGGATTATCAATCTTTTTAATAGTCACTACATCCATTCGGGGGGGGGGCAACTAATCAAATAGTGTTTCACCATCATTTTACAGTAGTTGCACATACTATTAATTTTGATCTTATGTCCAAATCTATGAAATTCACTGCACTGCAACACACAAAAATGATAAAAGAAATCAGCACCAGTGGAAGCATGTAAGCAGTTGATGTTTCGGGCCAAGATCCGTCATTAAGACCCTCAGCCTGAAACATTGACAATTTATTCTCCTACATAGATGCAGCCTGACCTGCTGCCTCCAGCATTTCTCTGTCTTCAGCTTATGTGTGTTGCTTTAGATTTCCAGAATCTGCAGAATCTCATGTTTATGAAATCCACCAGTGCCTTCCATCCAGTCTGTTTCTTTTTTTTAAAAAATACCCAAGTTTTTCATTGCAATCTTTTCTACTGTGAGAGTTTATTTGGGTAGGGCAGCAATGAAGATCCTCCATCTCTGTCTATACAGGCTGATGCACACAGATAAGGAAGGATTCTTCATTGCTGTTTCTGTAACAAATTTTTTTGACTAGTCAGCATTATTAGCCTTGAGCTGAACCCCAAACCTGGAGGACTGGCTAACCACTCTTAGTCTGGCCTCTACCCTTTGACCTGTTTGGCATGAATGCCCCTAACAGGAGTCAAAGCACAAGGCCCTGTCTCTAGCCAACTTAGCCGTCTGGGTTATTGAGGCACACAAGCCTTCAAACCCTACAACAATGTGGATTGAGAGAGATGAGAGAAGTTACTTGGCCAAACCAGTTTGCTTTTCCAATATTCACCAGGAGAACATGAGCTTTATGACTCTTTGCCAATCAATTAGATTATGACTAGTTTCAAACTTAAATGCACTTTCCATCTTTCTTTTCCATCTTTTAAATGGAAAAGATTTAAATGGAGTTCAGTTTTAAAGCTTTCCAGTTATTTAATATTTTTTAAACCTCTTTATGCAGAAATCCATTCCAGATCCTGCTTGTGTCTGTATGAAGAAACACTGCTACATCAATTCAAGCTTGTCTTCTATCTGTTACTTATGCTCCCTTCATTTGATAAGGTGATGTAATGCCAATCACAATTTTACTTCTCAATCCTTGAATTCCACCTTCCTTAATCACATCTCATTCCTTCATATAATTCCGGGTAGTTAATCGCTGACAATTTTTTAACCATTCCCATGAATTATTGCAACCAATCTGTCACAGGTTTTCAAAAGCACATCATGCTATAACTGACGTTCTCAAACATGTCAATTTTACAGATATGTTCAGACTTGACTAATTTATTCTCCAATTAATGAGGATTTCTGAATTTAAATATAAAATATATTTTCAAAATCCAGAAGTATAATTCAAATTTCATGTGTCCATCTAATTATGTTTTGCAAAATTACTTGACGGTTCCCTTATATTGAGTCATGAAATGGCTGTAAAGTAAAAGAATCATAAAAAATTGTGGTCTTATCAAGTGAAGCGACATTGAGACATGATATTAAAAATTAGGTGATAAACTTGAAAGACTAACTCGAATTAAATATTCTTCCAGTTTAATAATTTATAAAGCTTCATAATTTTATCTCTTTCTCTAACAGGCATATCTTTTCACTTGAGTCATCCTTTCAATGAGGATGTAAAATGAACCTTTTTGCTTTGAATTTCACCAAGTCAAAAAAAAAACATCACAATGTCTTTGTATCTTAAAATTGCACGGATATGAAACCAAAATAAGAAAGATAAAAGTTATCGAAAACAATACTTCACACTATTTAGTTCATTTTTATTTGAATCATGCCAACATTGACAATCGCTGAAAACAAGGTAAGCTCAGCCAAGATTCAACCCCTTACCTCAGAAACTTTCTGAGACAGGCCAACATCTTTTTCTTCTGCATTTATTCTTCAAAATGTGTGTGTGTCACTGGCAAAGACAGCATTTAGTGTGCATCCTTATTTTTCTCAAGGATTTATCATTTGCCTTCTTGTAAAGAAACTATCTTGTAGCAGTGTAGTAAATTGTTGAGTATGATGTTCTCCTAAGGGGTTGTCCAATGCTGGTCCTCAAGTGACTGTAGAGGCTGATCTGGCATCCACATACAGTGCAGTGTGGGCAAGAAGAAGTGGTGGCTGTGTTTGGTGATTGGGTCTTTTGTTTTCTCAGTCTCTCTTTTCACAACTGCCACTGGTTCTCTGCAGCATGGCAGAGGTAATGCTGTTGAGTATGGTGTTTCAAGGTTGGCTCCTGCATTAGTGAAAGGATAACACCTTATTTCTAAGTCGAGGAGTGGAACCCCCATGCACCACTTCACCCGCATCCTTACAGGTGGAAGAGATCACATGTGGCGAGCTGCTGATCGAGCAACCAGGCTAAGTAACTGCAGTGCACTTTGTAATTGCCGTACATGGAGTTTTGGAATATCATGTTGCAGTTAGACAGGATGCCAATGTTGTGTAGAGCTTTGGTTATTGTCATAGAAAAAATGTTGTTAAGATGACAAGAGGGCAAAGAAGATTGACGAGAATGTTGCTAGGACTCAAAAGCCTCAGTTATAGAGAAAGATTGGGCAGGTTTAGACTATTTTTGGGGAGGGATAGGAAATCGAAAACTGGAGGGTTTAGGCTTATGGTGGGAGGGAAAAGATTTAACAGGGACCTGACGGGCAACATCTGGGTACATATATAGAATGACATGCCAAAGAACACGGCTGAGGCACATAGAATAAAAATACTTTAAAAAGGCATTTGGATAGGTACACGTCTAGGAAAATCTTAGAAGAATATAGACCAAATGCAGGCAAATAGAACTCACGTAGATAGTCATCTTGATTGGCTAAAGGTAATATTTCCATGCTATATTTGTCTATATCTCCAGTAATCTGAGAAATTAATCATCGTTCAATCAGATTTCCAGATCATTGCCTTGTTAATCTATGTGGATGCTTGCTGTGCACCGATTGGCTGTACTCTTTTCTAAAATAAAACAGACTCCACTTCAAAGGTGCTCCATTAACTTTAACACAAAGGGTTCTCTATCAGTGCAATAACATTAATTTTAAATACTTACCACGCTGATTTTCTCTGTTAGCATGCCATACATTATTAGGTAGGCCTTCAGGTTTACAAACATAATTTTTTCAACCTAAGTTCATTTTACTGGTGCTAAATGAATTTTAATGGTGCTAATCTGCTTTCATGTCACTGTTATTTGCAAATAATAACATAAATGTACACAAGAATATTTTTAATGAATGTATGTTGCAGCTTTATAAAGCTTTGATTCGACCACATTTGGAGTATTGCATTTGGTTATGATCACCCATTTTAAGAAGGATGTGGAGTTTTTAGAGAGTGCACAGAAGAGGTTTACCAGGATGCTGCTTGGATTAAAGGACTTGTTATATAAGGGGGGGGGGGTGGGGAGGGAACACAACTGAGTTGTTTTCCTGTGGACTGCAGGGACACATAATAAAAGTTTGTGAGTATGAAAGGCATAGATAGATTAGAGAGTTGGTATAACTTTCCCTGGGTGAAAACTTGTGGTTCAGGGCATGCGTTTAAGGTCTGAGGGGTAAAGTCAAAAGAGATGCGTGGAACAAGATTTTTACACAGCATAGTGGGTGCCTGGAATATGCTGCTCAGGGTGCTGGTGGAGACACATACATTAGAGGTATTCCAAATTCTCTTGGATAGGTATGCAAATATCCAGAGAAAGGAGGGACAATCCTTTGACTACTATCAATTACATTGCAAAAGTTTGCAGGAGCTGTCTTATCCACAGCAGGTATGAAAATTTCTGGATTTTTGCATTTAATATTTATATGCACTGGACGTTGGTAAATTTTAAGGTGTTAAAACAAGATACATTAATAGTTTCCCAGCCAGTTCAATCACAAAATCTTCTCCTCTGTCAATAATTTACTTGTGTTTTAAAATGTCTTTTTGTACATAATGGGCACCTAGTTGATTAGAATAACTCTTAGCTGAAGTTCTGTGTATATTTTTTGAAATGTTCCCTTCTGATATTGACATTCTTGTCAATTCCATCATTTATCCCTATTCTATACCTGCCCTTAACAAGATCATGATGCTCTTATTTTTCTAACACTTCCTCTTCGGAAGACGACAGTCAGTATGGACCGATAATGTCATTTCCTCCTGACTGACAATCGACATAGATGCCCTTCAATAATGTGTGTTTAGCCCACTGCTTAACTCTATCTACACTCTTAACTGTGTGGTTAAACACACATCAAATGCCATTTATAAATTCACAGATGACACTACTATTGTTTGTAAAATGAGATGGCAATGAGCAAGTACACAGGTGTGAGATAGATCAACTGGTTGAGTGGCATTGTAACAACCTTGCACTCAATATCAGTAAGACCAAGGAATTGATTGTGGACTTCAGGATGAGAAAATCAGGAGAATACACAAGTCCTCATTGAGGGACCAGTGGTAGAAAGTGTGAGAAGCTTTAATTTCCTGGGTGTCAACATCTCTGATCAATCCTGGTCCCAATACATAGACACATGAAGAAGGCATGCCAGTGGCTCCACTTCAGTAGGAGTTTGAGAAGATTGGTTATGTCATCAAGGACTCTTGTAAATTTATATAGATGTATAGTGAAAAGCATTTGGACTGGATGCATCACAGCCTGGTATGGCGACTCCAATTCACAGGATCAGGAGAATCTGCATAACATTGTAGACTCATTCAGTTCCATCACAGGCACAAATCTCCCCGTGATTGAGAACATCGTCAAGAGCCGGTGCCTTTGGAAGCTAACGTCCTTCATTGAGGACCGTCAGAATCCGGAACATGCCCTCTTCTTTTTACTGCCAAGTAATGAGAAGATGTATTGGAGCCAGAAATTCCACAATCAATTCAGAAACAGTTCCTTCCCCTGTCATCAATTTATTGAATGGTGCATGAAACCATGAATATTAGTTTTTTTGCACTATTAATTTTGTTATCTATAGTAATTTTATGTTTTCACACTCTTTTGTTGTTACAAAGCAACCAATTTCACAATACCTCCACAAATGCTTCCTGACCTGCTGAATTCCTCCAGTGATTGGTGTATTGTGCTATATTCCAGCATCTGTAATCCTTTGTGTCTCCTTTCCAATATCTTCACCTGGATTAAGTGAATAATATGTTTTTCTCTCATAGAGGAAAAATATAAAAAGCATTCTGTCTGCACAGAGAACTCTGTATAATTTGATCTGTTTTGGATGCAGTGTTCATTTTTAGCAGCTTGCTCATGTCTTTAATTAGGAAAATCGTTTCTCCTTTTTAATCTTCAACATAATTTTCTGTCAATCAATATATATTACAGTATTATGCTTCTGAGGTATTTCTGCTGTTCTATAAGCTATTCTTTTAAATGCAGAAAAAAACTAATTTTCTTCATGTTAATGCTAAACGCATCCTGCAAGAGGACCACAAATTTGTTGTAGGGTTTGGAGGCTGGCAGACCTCAATAACCCAGAGAGCTGTGTTGGCTGGAGTCAGGGCGTTCTGCTTTGACTTTTGGTAGGGTCGTCCATGCCAAACAGGTCAAAGGGTAGAGGCCAGATTTAGAGTGGTCCACTTGTCCTTCAGCTTCAGGGATTCAACTCAGGGTTAACAGTCCTGACTGGTCAAAAAAATGTTATGGAAGCAGCAATGATGAATCCTTCTATATCTGTGTGTGACCAAAGACGGGCAGAGATGGAGGACCTTAATTCCTGCCCTGTACTCCAGTGGCATAACAGGCAAATGCATGTAATATGTTCTCCATTTGGAAAGGTTTGTAGTGGAGACAACCCTGTTTAGAGATTGAATATTACCGGCAGCAAGCCAGCCAGCTTTCTTATGTCTTCCCAATGGGCACTAGCTGGAAAACTCATTGAGGAAGTTGAAGCATCTTGAGTTATTCAATAAGCATTAAAAAGCCTTTCATTTCTTCATTCTGCCACAAAGAAAGCAGATCAGGTATGATCACAGCCAGTGAGACCCTGGAGTGGACAAAGTGCTTGGGGAGCTGGAGGGAATTGTTGACTGGGATCAAAAGTGTTTGGGCATTCTACAAGGTAATCAGGCTGCAAAATTCATAATGTGTGCTCTTGGGTTGCTCTGTTGAGGAACAATGAACAAGCCATATGTACATGGGCAAAAATATTCATTTGCCACTGAGCATGTCCAGCCTCCTCCTTGGTTATATTTCATTGTAATTGATTCAGATAAAAGCAAAGAATCATGGTGCTAGGTCATGCAACATGTACAGTAAGTTCAGTCATAAAAACTGTGATCCAGCTGTTACATGTTACAACTTGCCCTATCCTTAACTGTTACTCATACAAGGAGCAGTCTGGAAGAACATTGTATCCAGTGGTTGCATATATGTACAGACAGATGACAATAAACTTGAACTTGATGCATGAACAGTTCCAATTTTCCACTTTTAGATGACACAATGCTTTTCTCTTCCACTCATATTTTTCCTGGCTATTTTTTGGATAGTCAACAAATCAAAAATTGGTAAGTAGTTAGGGTGCAGGATACTATTGGAAAGGAAGAATTATACTTGGGAAGAAAGATTGCATGTGGTTGGGATTTATTTTCCCAGTGGATTGGACTAGTTTTAGGTGTGGCCAGGAAGTCTTGGAAATGATCAAGATATCAGATTGTTTGCACAGAATTTTGAGTGGAAAATTTATCACTCAATAATTGTACATAAAATATATTTTTCCTTCAAGTGATCAGATGCATGTTGTCTGTTCTTCCATTGCTCGAGTATTCTGTAGTTTAATATCTTTGTTGTTGTTTAGCTCAGCTGCTTAATTGGTCTAAATCCTTTTGCATACAGTTTATCTTCCTTTTATTTATCATGTTGCACATAACCTGGCATAATTAGAAAATGTTAATATGCTTTGGTAATGTTCATCTTGTCTTACTTGATATAATTAGTGCTATCAATGTACCCAAGATAAATTTGAAGAGTGTCCAGAGTCAATCAGAGCCTACGATTGTATATAAGGGTCCATTAATGATTTCCTATTCAGAAGGTTTCCCCAGCAGCTCGTTGCTTTTTTTTTAAAATACAAAACTATAATATTTATAGATACAAACTGGCTTTCTGGATATTTTTGCAAATTCAAGTATTTTCAGTTTTAGTTCAAATACGGGTATCTTTAGCAAAACCAACCACTAAGAATTAAGAGGGGTTGCAAGGGAGACTGAAAGTAGTTAAAACAGGATGAGAGGGAAGGGCACATTCTCACTTTGATGTTTTTGTTACTCATTCTACAATTGTTGAGGTTGGCAGGCAATTGTGGCAGTGCTCAGAAAAGTCTGCAGTCGGCAGAATGTTGTTAAGGTTCCTGGTGGTCTCTTGCTTACAAAGTGGGCTGCTTGCATATATCAAAAGCACTGCAGTCACAGTGCCTCCAGCATTGTCAGAGACCCCTCCCGTCTTTCCCACAATTTCTGTGACCTCCTGCTGTTAGGCAGAAGGTACCGCAGTATAAGATCCAGCACTGTCAGCTTGGGTAACAGCTTCTTCCTCCATGTTGTTAGACTTCTTAACATCCTGCTGCCACCCAGCACACATCTACACTGTATCTGATGCCCCAGTCCCCAACTCACAGACACACTCTCATTCTGCACTGGTCACTTATTGCTGCTGTTTAACATACTTATATGACTGCTTTTTTTTTTTTTAACTTTTTTTATTGTTTTCAAATAGTTACAGAATAAAAGTGTATGAGGAAAAAAAATGTTACCCAGCCCCCCTCCCCTTAACCCCTCCCCCCTAACATCCCTAAAAAAAAAGAAAGAGAAAAAAAAAGGAATGCCTGGATATTGGAAGATCCCCACACGCTCCACGGAGTTCGTAATAACTTTAGTGACTTATATGACTGCTTGTTTCATTATAATAGTGCCAATAACATTATTCTGTCTTGCATAAACATGCACCTCACACTTGTGTCAACCTGTCAATCTTCAGGCCGTGCCTCTCATGTTAGGACCATTAGATGTAGGAACTGAATTAGGCCATTTGGCCCATTGAGTCTGCTCCACCATTCCAAACTGGCCGAACTATTTCCCTCTCAGCCCCAGTCTCCTGCCTTCTCCCCATAACCTTCCATGCCCTGACTGGTCAAGAATCTATTAACCTTTGCCTTAAGTATACCCAATGACTTGGCCTCCACAGCCACCTGTAACAATGAAGTCCACAGATTCAGCACACTCTGGCTAAAGAAATGCTTCCTTTTCTCTGTTGTAAATGGACATCCCTCTATTCTGAGGCTGTGTGTGCTGGATCTTAACTATATGCTGTTTGTGACTATGCATGCTGTGTTTTGCACCTTGGCCCCAGAGGAACAATGTTTCTTTTAGCTGTATATTTGTGTATGGTCAAACAGCAAAAACTTGAACATGATCTAGATTTGGCTTTGCTCTTTTAAGCAATTGAAGAAACCTGAAATGCCCAGACTGTACATTTGTCACAAACCTACGTGTAATATTTTATTCACAGTGAGCCATACTTCACCACCCCCTCATATCCTCTGTTTATTTCTTTATCTTTAATGGTATCTTTATCTGCAGTAATTTTAATCCTCATTATCTCTCTGTGCAATATATCACAATTAACATTATAATGATTGTTATAATCCTCTTTGCTCCTGATTTATTTTTAATATCTGGTAGCCACATTGATTGTGCCAAATGAGATTGCAGAATGGCATTACTGACAAGGCCAGAATTTAATGCACATCCCTAATTACCCTTGAGAAGGTGGTGTTGGAGTTCCTTCCTCAGTGTTATTGGGTGCAAGGTTTCAGATCCTGACACAGTAGCAATAAAGGAAAAAGTAGCTTGCAGAACTATTTGCAAATAATTATCATCATTATGTGTGTGATGTATGACATGGGCAATCATGGTCTATCCATTGCCAATTGTTCCTGGCAATTTTTTTGACAGAAGTGGTTTGCCATTGCCTTCTTCTGGGTGACCCCAGTCATTATCGATAATCTTCAGAGATTGCCTGTCTAGCATCAGTGGTCACATAACCAGGACTTGTAATATGCCCCAGCTTCCACTGCTCCACGTGACCCTGTTCGGGGGGTGGGGGGGCTGACCAGGTGTTACACCTTGCAGGCTACTGGAGGGAAGGAGCACGATAAATCTCCTTTGGTAAAAACGTATCACCAATCCACCACCCTTTGTAAATATTCTTCTCAACCTCCCCCTAGTTCTTTTTTGATGGTAAAACTTCCATGACTGGCTTCCTTTCAAAGAAGCTTTTTTATGGATAGCACACTCTTCAACCATGTTAGGCAGCAAGCAGAGGGAGTAAGTGATTAAAGTGGCAGGTGAGGGGACATTCAAGCTGTTTGCTATTCTTGAATAGCATCTGAGGCTACATCCACACCAGACCAGATAATTTTGAAAACGGTGGTTTCGTGTAAAAACGATAGGCGTCCACACTATGCGTTTTCAAAAATATTTCTGTCCACATTGAAACGGAGATTTCGGCGAATCTCCTCCTACTGCGCATGCACAGGACACATCTACCGAAAACAAGTGATGTGTTTGGTGTTGAATCTCGCCCTGAAAGTACGTGTTTGTTACAGACTAGAAAAACTTAAAACGACGGACAGCTGTTGGCTCTTGCGCAGGAGAACTTAAAAGTAAACAAAAAACAAATACTGGAGCGTATAGAGGCAACTGACAGGGAGTTCACGGACAGATTGACCCGGCTGACGATGAACATTGAAAAACTGACTAACTCCGTTGCATTAATAAAGCACCTTGTTAAACATATAAAATGTGTCTGCATCAGTGTTATCTTGTATTTCCATACAATGTTACATTAGTCTGTTATACATCTATTGTCAGAGAAGAACTTGCATAAATAGGTAAACCACCTTCATACGAGCAAGGACAGAAAACGACAAAGTGAGTACGGTGTACTTATTTATTCAGTAAGTTATGGGTCAAAGTATTTGGTGAGTACATTTCTAACTCTTCTGGCTTCAGTTTCGTTGCTGTCTGTTCTGAAGTTGTTAGGTTGCGTTCAAGAAAACAATGAAATAGCGCGCTGCCGTCTGACAGCATTTTCAGATTTCTCCAGTTACCCCGTCCACACTGCTCCGGCCAATCCGGTGTTTTCAAAAATACACACTGTGGAGAGCGTTTCTGAAAAGCTCTGGTTTCCGGGGACGAAAACGCCGTTTTAGTGTGGACGGAGGGTAAAAACAAAGAGAAAAAGCTTCGGTTATGGATTTATCCGGTGTAGTGTGGACGTAGCCTAAGTTCTTGAGTGTTGTCAGAATTACACTCAAGCAGGCATATAGAGAATTCCATCATACCTTTCATGTGGAGGAAAGAGAGGCTTGGTGTCTCTGGACATGAATTACTTACTGCGGGCTACTTTGGATACCAGGGCTACCAAAACAAAATCTTCATGCCTTCTTAAAACTTTCTTCGCCCAGCGAGTTAAACTGATCAACCCATCTAGTTTGTATCGCGACCTCTCTATCTATTGCCTCAATCATTGCTCTGCATTGTAAACACTTCACACCATTTTTTTAGAATGCTTTTAACATTGTAAATACATGCTGGTATTAGTGCATTTGTGTACATTATTCCATATCTAATTTTAGTTCTATATCAATCTTTATTCTTTAAAATTGTTGAATCTTTAATTTTGTTGCATGTTGTGCCAACAGAACACAGCAAATTCCTAATAATTGTAGAAGTATATGGTGAATAAAGCTGATCCTTCATCCTTGATAGAGATTTAACTTCCAACTTTCTTTTTTAGCATTCACAGTATTTGTGGATGTTCATTTTCTAGTAAATGGTGATATCAAGGCATTGAGAATGAAACTTCACAAAATTACATATCATACTAGCTTGAGATATTCATCTTTGTTAGAGATGGGCTTTTTCAGGCATTTGTGTGGCCCAAATGTTAGAAGTTAAACCTTGCCCTATCTTTTAAAGTTACTCATTCAAGGCTGCATGAACAGTTCCACTGTTCCCCTGTTGGATGAGTTACAAATGCCACAATGATATGCATTCATTAGTTAACCTAACTTTCCTGTCTTTCAAGTGATATGGCCGCCACTACTGGTAAGGTAGATACTGCTCATTTCTTATTCCCTTCAAAGTTTTCAGTATTAATCAGATAAATGTTTACAATAATCCAGCATATCATGTTGTTCCAGTACACAATTCATAAAAGATAGTAAGCAAATATGGCAAGTAGGTGAGAAAGTCAAGAGAATATAATTTGTCATGAGAGGAATTGAATACTAAAATACAGAGGTCATGCTTAATAGGAAGACATATCTAGAATATTGTAGAACATAAATGCTTTATTAGCAATTCAAAAAATGGTTTATTGGTCTGATGCATGGAATGGGCAGGGTATCATATCAGAAAAGATTAGTGAACTAAGTTTGTATCTGATGAAATTCAGAATAGTGAGTCGAGACTTCATTCTAACATACAAGATCCTTACGTTTCATATGGGATGTGGCTGTTGCATTTATTTTCAGACACTAAATGTACTTGAGTAGGTGGTGGTGAGCTCCATTCTTGAGTTGGTGCAGTTCCTGAGATGAAGATACTTCCACAAAGCTGCTAGGTTAGCTGTTTCAGAACTAACATTTGGTTTAAAACAATAATAATAATCTATTTATAGAGTACCTTGCATAGAAACAATGTAGTTCAAAGTGATTTACAATGAGATAAAGTGCAAACATAAAAATAAAAGACAAAATGATGTTAGTTAAAGCAAATTTACATGGATTTTGAACTTGATGTTTAAAAGTGTCAACTGACTCTGCATTCCTTATAGTTTTAGGTATTGAATTCCACAGTTTAGGAATATAGTTTAAAACAGTGGACCTGCCATTTTTTTTTTCTTTTGTGGGCAATTGTTTAAAATTAAACGCCTGGTGGAAAAAGACTTGAGAGCTCAAGCAGGATTATAAATTATAAGTGATTCTGTGATGTATTCCAGTCCCAGACTATGGCATACATCTCCGAAGCAGAATGTGTGACCTGTCAGGAGTTTCCAGGTAATGGAGTCTTTAATCATGCACCTGATGCTTTGTCTTTCTGGTGCTATAGTACCCTAGCAAGGTTCAAAATATAAATCCATGTTTTGAGTCTTTTAAGAAATGACTAAGCACCTCTATATTTCCAGTAATTTTGGTTTCAAGGTAGATTAATCGTGCTGAGATTTGATCAACATTGCTTGTTTCTATGGAATGAACAGAAGCATCTTTAAGATTCAATGAACATAAGAACATAAGATATAGGAGCAGAAGTTGGCCATCTGGCCCGTTAAGCCTGCTCCACCATTCAATAAGATAATTTCTGATCTAGCCATGGATTCATTTCCACCTACCTGCCTTTTCCCCATAACCCTTAATAACCCCTTCTATGCAAAAATCTACCCAATCTTGTCTTAAATGTATTTACTGAAGTAGCCTCCACTGCTTCATTGGGCAGAGAATTTCACAGATTCACCACTCTCTGGGGAAAAGCATTTCCTCCTCATCTCCATCCTAAATCTATTCCCCTGAATCTTGAGGCTATATTCCCTAGTTCTAGTCTCACCTGCCAGTGGAAACAGCTTTCCTGCCTCTATCTTAGCTAGCTCTTTCATAATTTTATATGTTTCGATAAGATCGCTTCTCATTCTTCTGAATTCCAGCAAGTACAGTCCCAGATGCCTCAAATCTCTCCTTATAGTCTAACCCTATCATCTCTGGAATCAACCTGGTGAACGTCCTCTGCACTGCTTCCAAGCCATTATCTCCTTCTCCAAGTAAGAAGACCAGAACTGCACGCAGTACTCTAGGTGCAGCCTCACCAGTACCCTGCAGCATAACCTCCCAGCTCTTAAATTCAATCCCTCTAGCATTGAAGGCCAACACTCTTGAGAGCCTGCTGCACCCTCAAACCAACCTTTTGTGATTCATGCACAATGACTCCCAACTCCCTCTGCACATCAGCATGCTGCAATTTTTTTTAACCATTTAAATAATCCTTCATTTTTCCTTCCAAAGTGGATGACCTTGCATTTACCAACATTATACTCCATTTGCCAGACCCTTGCCCGCTTACTCAACCTATCCATATCTCTCTGCAGACTCTCCGTATCTTTAACACAATTTGCTTTTCCACTCAATTTAGTATCATCGGCAAACTTAGATACACTACACTCAGTCCCCTCTTCCAGATCTTTAATGTAAATCGTGAACAGTTGCCGACCAAACACCGACCCCTGCAGCGCACCGCTCACCACTGATTACCAACCAAATTAACACCCATGTATGCCAACTCTCTGCTTTCGATTGGTTAACCAACCTTTTATCCATGCTAATACATCACCCCTAACTCTATGCATCCTTATCTAATGGATAAGGCTTTTATATGGCACCTTATCGAGCACCTTCTGGAAATCCAAGTAAATAATATTCATCTGTTCCCCTCTATCCACTGTGTCCATTATATCCTCAAAGAACTCCAGCAAGTTTTTCAAACAGAACCTGCCTTTGCTGAATCCATGTTGTGTCTGCCTGATAGATCCATTTCTTTCCAGATGCTTCACTATTTCTTCTTTAGTGATAGCTTCAAGCATTTTCCCAACTACAGATGTTAATCTAATTGTCCTATAGTCACCTACCTTTTGCCTACATCCTTTTTTGAACAGTGGTGTGACATTCACTGTCTTCCAAACTGCAGAGATATGTCCTGACTCCAGAGAATTTTGGTAAATTATCACCAAAGCCTCCACTATAACTTCTGCCATTTCTTTCAGTACCCTGAGATACATTCCATCAGGAACAGTGGACTTAATTATCTTCAGGCCCACGAGTTTGCCCAGCACTACCTCTTTAGTGATAGCTATTGTATCAAGGTCCTCACCTCCGATTGTATCCATAACATCTCTCTTTGGCATGTTAGATGTTTCCACCACCATGAAGACGACACAAAATAGTCATTCAAAGCCTCAGCTATTTCCTCATCACCCAATATCAATTCCCCCTTCTCATCCTCCAAGGGACCTGCATTCACTTTCGCCACTTTTTCCACTTCATGTAATTATAAAAAGCTTTTGCTATCCACTTTTATATTTTGTGTTAGTTTATTTTTATAATCTACCTTCCCTTTCTTTATTGCTCGCATAGTAGTATATTTTTGCTTTTTAAAGTTTTCCCAATCTTCCAGTTTCCCACTACTCTAGGCAACTTTGTATACATAAGCTTTTAGTCTGATGCCTTCTTTCACGTCCTTAATTATCCAAGGCTGACTCTCCCCACCTTTACTATCCTTGCTTTCAATTGGAATATACTTTTGTTGAGCACCATGAAAATTCTCTTTGAAAGTCTTCCACTGTTCCCCAATTGTTCCATCATATAGCCCGTGTTGCCAGTCTACACTAGCCAAACCCTCCCTCATCCCATTGTATTCTCCATTGTTTAGGTATAATACACTGGTTTTAGATTGAATTATTGTACCCACTATTTGTACGAGAATTTCAATCTTACTGTGATCATTGTTTTCAAGAAGATCCCTAACTACAAGATCACTAATATTATCTGTCTCATTGCACCAGACCAGATCTACGATAGCACGTTCCCTTGTAGGTTCAATAACATGCTGTTCAAGAAAACCATCACGGATTCATTCTATGAAGTCCTCCTCAAGACTGCCTCAACCAACTTGATTCACTCAATCTACGTGCAAATTGAAGTCCCCCATAATAACATGAAATAGTTGGTCCATGTAGTTTCTTGGGGTAATTAGCTGAAAGGAATGCCCTCTTTTCTCTCTTCCTTTTCTTCAGCAATTATATGGCTTAAGAGTAAAGATTTACTCTAGTTGGTCAAGATTTCATGGGCTGAGAGACAGGATGGATTGATTTCCACCTGCTAGCGAAAGTGCAGTCTCGCAAAAGGTGCGGATGATTGTCCTGGACATTCCTTTTGCGTTTGCGTTTGCAGGACCATATTGGACACTGGTAAAGTAAAATACTGCAAGACCTGACACACATGCCACAGGGTTGCCCTGCTGTATCTGCACTGGGGAGAGACACCAGAGGTGATCTGGGAGAGAGCAGAAGTATGGCTGGCATACTGGAGTAGGTGCTGATTTGGGGTGCTGCCCTCTGCTGTTGGCTCAGTGGAAGACAAGCTGGATTGCATTCGTCTGCAGCTGCACTTGATCGGACAACTGTGGGCTTTTTCTTGCGTGTACCATCAATCTGCAGGACACAACATTCAGGGACTTGGGCTATATTATTTTTTTCTGTCTAACAGTATGTTTACTGTTATCTTATATGCGCTGTTTGGGCCTTGTGCTGTGTATGACTTGGCCCTGGCGAAACACTGTTTTGTCTGGTTGTTTTCATGGGTATTTCATGTATGGTTGAATAGCAAGTAAACTTCAACTTGAACTAGCTGCAGTCTACTTGTTTATCAGTTTTAAATAGATATTGTATGTTTTTGAATGCCAAAGCACATTGTACAAAAGGTAAATACATCAGAGGAATTTTAAAGCACTATATTTTTCCAACTTTGTTTGTCAATACAAAGTAGACAGACTGAGTATAATGTGCTTTGAAGAATATGACTTAATGCTGCCAAAGGGACATATAATTCTAATTTAATATTTAATAAAGTATTACTTGGGAGCAGTCAGATTATTAAGGCTCTCTGCAGCTCCTATTTCAGTCAACTTTAATTTTTATATCCAAGTGCAGACAAAAAATGAATGATTTGAAATACATTGCATGTTACAGTTCTACAAAATTCGAATCTTGCACACAAATTAATGATGTGCCCACTAAATAAAAATATGGATAATTATTCTTACAATGAACAATGAAATTGCAAAAGTGCAATCTCCAGGAACAAATTTTGAAGGACTTTGTACTTTTGATTTATGCTCGACACACGATTTCTCTTTGCCAAACTGATCATTCACCTCCAGAAGACAGTGCAGTTGTGTTAGCCTTCATTCAGTGGTTCCTTTCAGACCTTGCTGTGAGCTTTGACAATAAGTACAAGTAGGCTCTCTGCCTATCCAGGAATGTTGTCACTTCAGCTTGTGATAACTCTGATCCAAAGCCTTGTATATCGTCCTCCAATTAAAAAAACAACCACAAACAAGACTGTTTATTTTTATTTACTTATTGTGATATAGCACAAAATAGGCGCTTTGAACTACGCCGCCCAGCAATTCCCCAATTTAATCTTCGCCTAATCAGAGGACAATTTACAATGCCCAATTAACCTACCAACTAGTATGTCTTTGGGCTACCAGAGGAAACTGGAACACACAGAGGAGTCCCATGCAGTCACGGGGAGAATGTACAAAGTCCTCATAGGCAGCAACAGGAATTGAACACAGGTAAAGAGTTGTGCCTACCACCATGCTACCATGCTGTAAGCACATGGATGATAGAAAAATTGAGTGTTAATTAGGGAGGGAATGGCTGGATTGATCATAGAGTAGTTAATGTTTACATCTTTCATTAACCCAAGTGAAATGAGGCCATTTATAATATTCCACAACTGGGACCACATAATTTAATATTGCTTGACCTAGTAGTACTTGATTTAAGAACTTTCACTGTGATGCTACAGACTCTTCGGACTATATGTTTTTGATTTACAAAGCTATTTCTCATTATAACAAATGGTTCAGTGCTGTCCATGCACTGGGATATATTGTATCAAAAATCCCATTAAACAGTTTACCCATCCTTTTCATTTTTAAAAATTTTGCTCGCTGAACAGATTCAAGATGATTTCCTGAAACTTCTGTATCTGAATGCTCTTAATAATCGATGTAGATTCTGGAAATCTGAAAAAAGAACAGTAAATGTTGAAAATACTAGGTAGGTCAGGCAGCATCTGTGGAGTAAAAAGTGGTGTTAGAAATATTCACTATATTTTTGCTCTATTGGAATGGTCAGTGAACTGAAAGGACTGCAGACTGAAACATTTAATATTTTTGTATTCTAGCCAAAATGCTGTCTGACCCACTAAGTATATCTAGATTTCTCTGTTCCTAGTCTTGGCTTTAACTGGAAAAGCTTTTTGAAGAAAAACTCTCGTAGCATTTAGTTGATAAAATGCAAGCAATATATAACAAGGCTGAACCAGAAAGCTGCAAGTCATGTTACATCTCCATTCTCTGCATTCGGCTAACATAAAATTTTATCAAAATAAATGATTCCTTGTTTTTTCAAGGTTTATATTTTTCCATTTCATTAGATGGAATTTACCAAAACATTCTAAAGAAAATAAAAGCCACTAAAAGGTCATCATATTATATGATGTTTAGCGAAACATGCAATGTTAAAATTATTCCAGCTCAAATTTCCTCATCAAAGTTTAAAGTAAATTTATTATCAAAATACGTATATGTCACCATATACACCCTGAAATTCATTTTCATGTGGGTATACTCAATAAATCTATAGAATAATAATCATAACAGAATCAATGAAAGACAACCCAAACAGGGTGTTCAATCAGAGTGCAGAAGACTACAAACTAAGTACGAAAAGAAATAAATGATTATAAAAAATATGCAATAAATATCAAGAACATGAGATGAACCATCTATGAACCATGAGTCTATAGGATGTGGGAACATTTAATGTTGAGGCAAGTGAAGTTATTCCCTTCGGTTCAAGAGTCTGATGCTTGAAATGTAAGAACTGTGCTTGAACCTGGAGGTGTAAGTCCTGAGGTTCCTGTACCTTCTTCCTAATGACAACGGTGAGATGAGAGCATCTCCTGAGTGGTGGGGCTTCCTGATGATGGATGCTACTTTCCTGCAACAGCGTTTCATTTAGATGTGCTTACCAGTGGAACAGGCTTTCCCTGTGATGGACTGGGTTATACCCACTACTTTTTTTGTAGGATTTTCTGTTCAAGACCATTGTTCTTTTCCATACCAAGCTGTGATGCAGCCAGTCAATATACTCTCCCCTACACATCTATAGAAGTTTGTCAAACTTTTAGATGATATGCCAAGTCTCCACGAACTCTGAAGGAAGTAGAGGCACTGCTGCGCTTTCCTTTGTAATGGCACTTATGTGCTGGGCCCAGGAGAGATGTGCTCTGAAATGATAACAGTGAGAAATTTAGAGTTGCTGACGCTCTCCACCTCTGATCCTCCGATGAGGACTGGCTCATGGATCATCTTCAAAGGATTCACCTTCAAAATCCGAGCAGTTAGAATATTTGTGCCCTGTTGAAGCCCATATCATTTAATGAGGTTTGATCTTTGACAGATTGTAAAGCAAACATAGATCAAGATCAGGTTGGGCTTTGTGCTAGAGATAGATAAATCAAGAGGATATTATATTCTTCATGGCCATTTTGACTTCAGTAACAAAAATGAAATAAATTAAATCTCATTGAGAAGTAAGTGAGGAAAAAGAAAATGAAGATAACTTCAAATAATAATATTTTAGTTTCCCATTTCATTTCACAAAAAATTTAGGGCATCGTGGTAGTGTAGTGGTTAATGTAATGTAATGGCATTGCAGCCTGGGGCATTCTGAAGTTTGGAGTTCAATTCCTGGGTCATCTATAAGGAGTTTGCCCATTTTCCACATGCATCAATTGGGTTTCCTCTAGGTCTGGTAGCTTAATTGTAGATTGTACATTGTTCTATGATTAGGCTAGCGAACAGGTACGTTGCTGAGTGGTGAGGCTTGTTGAATTGGAAGAGTCTGTTCCATGCTGTTTCTCTAATAAAGATAACACAGAATCCGACAGGTGGTACTATGTCGACATCATTTTTATTTGCCATATGTTTGAATATTTCCAGTATCTGAAATTGATGGACAAAGGGAAATGTATTACACAATAATATGACATCCCTTAAGTGTTTCGCCACACAGTTGACGTGCAGTCATTGTTACATTAGAGGAAATTGTAGCCTCTTTACAAAGAGAGAAGTTCTACAAAGGGAAATACAATAAGACAATAACTTTAGTGAGAATGTTTGAGTGATGAATATCGACCATTGTTGTTGAGGCGAAAATATGGATGAGTACACCAGGGACCTTCATTGCACATTATTAGGTCATAGTAGCTTTTATATAGTGCTTTATCCTTAGACTGGTGATTTTAGCAAAGCAGTTTTCCTTCAATAACTTACAATAGCATTATCTGGAACCTAAATCTTCAACTTAGAGACATAAATACCACCAATTGAAATACAGGTGCATATTTCATCTCCATGTTCACCAACAGTTTTATTGCAATAGATTAGAATCCATATATGCCTATAATACAACACAATGATTTGCCTTTGATATACAGAGTCAATTTAAAAAGAGAATTTCTTTAAAAAAGGAACTGAATTGAGTTTGTATCCAGACATAATTTGAAGAAATCCTTTTTGCAAAACTGTACATTGAGCATACTGAATGAGGGGCACATTTTCTTCACAATCTGTTTTTCATCAGAAAACAAAGTATCTGTAGACTTGCATGTCATTTTTTTTCTAGTCACTGGGTGCAGGCATTTCTTTGTGATTCCAACTTTTCTTTTGGTGCTTAAGTGGACAGGTTTTGCCTTTAAGTTTCAAACAGCTTGGAAAATTTGCACTCAGTGGCCATTTTATAAGGTACCTCCTGTCTCTAATAAAGTGGCCAGAGTTCATGGTCCTCTGCTGCTACAGCCCATCAGCTCCAAGGTTCAGTGTGTTAAACATTCAGAGATGTTCTTCTGCACGCAACTGTTGTATCGCATGGCAATTTGAGCAATTTTGGCCTTCTTGTTGACTTGAACCAGCTGACCATTTTCCTCTGATCTCTCAAGACATTTTTGCCCACCGAACTGACACTAGCTGGATGTCATTTTTCCCACCACTCTCTGTAAACTCTAGAGACTGTGTGTGTGTGTGTGTGTGTGTGTGTGTGTGTGTGTGTGTGTGTGTGTGTGTGTGTGTGTGTGTGTGTGTGTGTGTGTGTGTGTGTGTGTGTGTGTGTGTGTTTGTGTGTGTGTCTGAAAATCCCAGGAAATCAACAGTTCGTGAGATACACAAACCACCCTCTCTGGCACCATCAATCAGAGTCACTTAGATCATATCTCATCCACATTCTGACATTTAGTCTGAACAATAACTGAACCTCTTGACCATGTCTGCATGTTTTTATGCATTGAGTTGCTGCCACATGATCAGCTGAATAGATATTTTACCTTGACAGGTAGATGTACCTAATAAAGTGGCCTTTGAGTGTATATTATCCATAAAAGAACCAAATTTGCACACAAACATCAATAGTTTCATCCATTTTACATAACTTGTTAAGTAGTACATTAAAATGTATAAAACAATGGTTATTAATGTACTAATTAAAGGAAGCAATGAGCTGGAACCTTTTGCAGAAAACAACTGGGTAGTGTGGGGGTCTGTGTGATTATTAGATTCAGAAGTTGGACAAAATTTGATTGTATTCTTCAGACTGTTTGAGGCTGATGGGACAAAACGATAAGTGAACAATGAGGGGTATGGACAGGGTAGATGGTGAGTAGCTTTATGGTGAGAGGGAGAAAGCTTAGAGCAGATGTTGGGTTTAAATTTTGTTTTACGCAGTTAATAGTAATGCACTGCCCGGGGGTGGGGGCAGTGGTAGTGGAAGCAGACTTGATGGTCACATTTAAGAGGCATTTACACAGGCACATGGACTTGTGGGGGATGATGGGATATACTGTAGATCATCTGCATGCAAAGTTTACTTTAATTTTACTTGGTCAACACTGACATTGTGGGCCAAAGGCCCTGTCCCTGTGCAGTACTTTTCTGTTGTTATTCTGTTTGTATATTCTGGCAATATTTCTATAAGTGATCTCCAAAACTCTCTGGTGCTATCAAACCCCACCTGTATTTTCTGACCAGAAACTTATTTAGTATTCCAGCTGTTGCCAACAGAGTATCTTAAAATATTTATTTCATTTAGAGATACAACTCAGAATAGGAAAGTAGACATTTTCCGGCCATGTAGCCTAGCAAACAACTGATTTTACCCCAGCCTAATCATGGGCCAATTTACAATGACCAATTGGCTGACCAACCAGGTATGTCTTTGGACAGTGGAGGGGAAACCCCTGTGTGCTTGAGAAGGAATATACAGATTTGCTTACAAAGGATGCCAGAATTTAACTCCAATGCCCTGAGCTGTAATAGTGTCATGCTAATCGCTATGCTACTGTGGCACCCCATTAAACCATTCTAGCCTTTGTGCCTCAGCGCTTTCTGACTGGTTACATCCCTGCCTGGTCAGGAGGCCCCAATGCCCAGGATCGAAAAAGCTGCAGAGGGCTGTCGACTCAGCCATTTCCATGGTCATTAGCCATCCCACCATCGAGGACATCTTCAAACGGCAGTGCCTCAAGAAGGCAACATACATTATTAAGGACCCTCACCATCTAGGACATGCCCTCTTCTCATTGCTACCACTAGGGAGAAGGTACAGGAGTCTGAGAATGCACACTCAACAGTTTAAGAACAGGTCCCCCCCCACACCCCCACCCATCATCAGATTTCTGAATGGTCCATGAACACGACCTCACTATCTTGCTCTCTTTTCGCATTATTTATTTATTCTATATTTCTTATTGGAGCTAATAGTATATTTATGTATTGCACCGTACTGCTGTTGCAAAACAACAAAGTTTCACAAGTATCATAATTAAGCTGATTCTGATTTCCCTTCATCTTCTGTACTGTACTTCCTTTTTGTGGTGTAATGGCTAAAAGAGTACACATTTCCCCACATAAGCTAACTCGAGCAATGTCATATCTGCTCAGTTAATAACTAAGAACCATCTTTACAGATTTTGGAAGAGAGGAACTTGCCATCTGGTGTAAAAACAGAAGCTGCCAACATCCACAATACAACTGGCAGAGCCAAACACAACATTGGCCTGTTGAAGACATGCAGAAGTATTGACATTGTGAGTTGGAACAAGAGGGGAATTATCTTCAATTATCCCATGCAACACTACCTCAAATTCAAAGCTAACAAACAAGGAATCAGCTTTTCAGATGTTCTGTCATTTCAGTGCATATCATTTCACTTTTTGCCTACTCCCTTGCTTTATTCATAATGTGCTTTTAAAAAAATGACATTTAGTTCAAATTTTTCAAAAATGTGTTCACACCCAATCAGATCCCACACTTTAATGGTCTCGTCAGGCACTGACATGTCCTTGGAAGTGCCCATCTCTCTGTTTTTGTTAAGGACAAGACAAATCTCTCAGGCTTTTCCCTTAAGCACAAACGATTCTGCAGATGCTGGAAATCCAGAGTAACACACTCAAAATGCAGGAGGAATTCAGCAGGTCAGGCAGTACCTATTGAATGGACTAACGAGTTAACATTTCAGGCTGCGACCCTTCATCAAGACTGGAAAAGGAGGAGGAAGAAGGCAGAATAAGGTGATGTTGGGAGGGGAAGGAGTAAAAGCTGGAAGGTGGTGGTACAATCTGGCTACTTACCCCTTCCTTTCCAATCCCAATGAAGGTTCTCAGCATGAAATACTGATTCTTTATTCCCCTCCATTGATCCTGCCTAACCTACTGAGTTCCTCAAGCATTTTGTGTGTACAGATTTTTCTCTTCCCTATGGCATGTGCTGAAAAAGTGGGACCCACCCGGAAACATCATTTAGGACACAAAAGCAGGTATATTATATATGTATATATCTAATGACCAAGTTTACCTTAAGTGTTCACATTTAACTTCGAGACAGCAGATGCTGGAATCTGGAGGAACAAATAATCTGCTGGAAGAACCCAGTGTGTCCAGAGGCATCTGGGGAAGAAAGAAATTGTCAACTTTTCAGGTCAAAACACTGAGGCTGGAGAGGCAAGATGGCCAATAAGCGGTGAAACAAGGTTCCAAGTGATTGGTGGACTGTGGCAGGCTGTAATTTAACAGGAAGGTTGAACCACGTAAGGGAGAGGAGCAAGGCGGATTTGGTAGCAGATGAATGATAGAGGAGTCCGAGTCATAGAGTAGTACAGCACATAGAGGAGCGCAGTACAGCCCATGTTTATCCCTGTCAACCAAGATGTATATTCAGGCCAGCACATTTCGCAGGATTTGGCCCATCCAATATCTATCATTCAAAACTTGGGGTTCCCAACCTGGAATCCATGGACCCCTCTGTTTACGGTAAGGGTCCATGGCACCAAATTGTTTGGGAACCCCTGCTCTAATCTTTTGTTAGCCATATACCTGCCCATCCAGTTCTTAAGTGTGTGTCATATACCTCCCTGGACTACGTCTATCTATATATCTATCATCCAAGTGCAAGAAAGTTGCCCGTCAGTTCTTATTAAACCTTTCACCTCTAACCTTAAACAATATCTTCTGGTTTTAGAAAGAAATACTCACCTCTCACTAACTCATTATTTTATGGACCTTTATAAGATCACCCTTGAGCTTTCTACACTCCAAGGAATCGTCTCACCTCTCCCAATCCCACAGAGGAAGGCACAGACTGAGAGCGAGAGATAAAAAGTATGAGTATACCAATCACCTCACTACTCCCTTTCTTTTTATATTGTCTATCGGGCCCCTTCACACGCACTCCTGTGGCAGGGTTTCCCCCCATAATGTCAAGAATTCCTCTTCGTCCTCAGACGCTCGCTGAGTTCCTCCAGCAGATTGTTGCCTCACATTTCGGTTGCAGAGAAGAAGAACCATTCCCACTGATAAATGAACTCTGGCATTTAATTCTACACGTGAGGTGGGCACACGCACGGAGGTGACTACTTCTGGTAATCAGCTCTCCCAACACTGGCAATCAATGAAAAAACAAAGCTGATTTTCGTTGCTCGTTAGGACGAAATCCTCTCAGTCGGCGTGGGCATTCTATGGTAAATGTGGCAGCATTTTACCATTTTCAGAGCTGAATTTTCCCAGGTTGGTGCTAAGCACCTGATTTGAATTGATCTGTGACAGTAAAGAGAAGCTGGACAGGGAGTGGTGAGGTTTCGATGTCCTCCGCCGAGGGGGAAAAAAAATGAGAGCTTAAACACTGTAAGGATCATTCACTCTCTGTTGGATCAGAATGAATTTATGCGCTGTTTGAGAAACTTATCTCCCTTGACTGTCAAATCACCCTGACACCCCTTGCCGAAATTCAACGCACATTAGTAAGTTTAAAACGGTCGATTTTCCCAGAAGGTTCTCAGGGGCAGATTCATAGTGACCTTTTCCTCCCTGGACGTTTTTATCCGGAGTGAGTGTGATTGGAGCTTGGAATGGACATCTCCTATCTCCTCACACCGAGCAACCCGCTCACTCTTGAAGAGGTTTTCTCAATAGGCTTCCGCGTCCTCTTCTGGGCAAAAAATTACATTGCAGCAGCTTATAAAGATCACTGAGGGGGAAAAAAAAGCGTTTCTTTCCCCCACCCCCTCCATACTCCTGGCAGCAAAACGTCTTGACTAAATGTTGAACTCTCCCCACTTGTCGTGGAACACAGTTAGACCAGAAAATCTCTGCTAAACCGAGCCCGAGTGAGGTCAATGGCTTTCACCTTCAACTACCGGCGAACGCCTGGATGCTAGTCACGCCACAGCAAGTTCGGTAATGACAAGCCAGTGTCGGGGTAGGAAGCATGCTGTGATGTTTATCTTCCACCTAGCAGTTGATAGTAAACCCGGGGCTTGTTTGACGGCGTGGGGTAAGGGCTGACCTTAAGGGCTCCAGGCACTTAATTTCGATTTTAATGCCGAAGTCTCTGGGCTATTTTTATTCGCCCGCGTATCGGCGTCCGTGCGTTGAAACCTCTGCGAACTGGTTCTCGACCAGATAGCAGCTGATGCCAGCGCTGTTCACTTATTGCGTATACGTTTTCGCGCAGTGAACGAGTCTGGGGGCTTCAGTTGCTGCTATATTCGTTCATTGTCATTATTAAGTCTCTCGATATAATTTCAGGAGATGTCCCGCAACGGTAATGCGGTCATTGTGTGAACTTTACGAGTAGATAAAATGTATATTCCTTTCTTTAAAAGCATACTTTTATGATAACTTTCTAACTAAATCTAACACGTCTAGTCTTGCTGAAATCTCTTCTGGATTTGTGAGGGTATTTCCTTCCCCATTTTTATTGGAGCTGTAGGCAATTTCCAGTAATTGAACCATTTATTAGTGTGAGCTGATCTTTTCAGAAGTTTCTTCAAAGTGATGGTTCACCCCCCCCCCCTTACAAAAGCGGATCCACACATCACGCAAATGATCAAATTGGACCTTTAAAGGATTGCTGATATACTTTATATTAGTATTAAATATATGTTTGATCGTGGTGTAATATGTTGTATTCTGGAAGTCCACCATGAATTTTAATGAGGATTGAAGTTAGTTAACCGCCATTACGGAAAAGTTTTCCAAATAAACATTGCTTCTGTTGCAAGAAAAGTTTGCTGGAATTTGTAATCAAAAGATGTATTTCTTGGCAATATTATGATTTGACAGGAGGAGTGGTATTGCAATATGGAAAGTGCACATACTTGTTAGTAATTCAGTATTCTTGAGGTAATATACAATTCAAGGAATGGAACATGCCATGGGTGTTCACATTTAAGAAATGCTGATTGTAAATTGGCCACTCAAAAGATAAGGTTCCACGTTTACAAGTAAAGAGACAGGCAATAAGTAAGTGGAGTTTCTTGTGGTTATCAGAAGCTGGATCACATTTTTTATGAAAGAGCTTCAAGTACAAAATACGGATAACATTTTTATGTTATTATTAGAAGCGCTGGCATTTGCATAAGTGGAAGTTTATGTTTCAAATTAAAACGCATTAGCTGCACCATGCAACTTAATTTTATTGAGATTTACAAAAAGGTTAAGGTTAATTTGAAATGTGAATGAAAGATGTTAAAAATGTGTTTGTCACTAGAGGGAGAGCCATGAACAGAGCACTGTCACTAGCTTTCAACTAAATCACTCCTAACTGCTTTGCACCTTGTGTCGCGACTCCAAGATCACATCGGTCAGTTGTACTGTGTAATACTGAGAATCCAGCATACTGGTATTTCTCATTTGTTACAGAAATATATACTGCCTTAAAGGCTTTTTATTTGGATTGGTGAATTTCTTGGGCCTGTAGATATTAGATAATGTATCCGTGGTAACTACAGGAGTGAAATTCAAGCAGTTTGTCAATGTCATTTCAATTCTCATTATGATCTCTCATGGGAGCATTATCTTTTGCAACATGTACAAACCCAAAGAATCTCTTACTTTTCATTTATCTAATTGACAAATCTGGAGAAACCACTGCTTTCAGCAGTATTAGCTCTGTGCCTATCACTTCATTTTAAGTCACTTTCATCGACTTTATTGCCCATCCCTAGCTGCCATTGAGAAGGTGCCAGGGAGCCACTTCCTTCCACTATTTGACTCCTTCAAGAGAGAATAAAGAAATGCCCAAATGCTTACAAGTCTGGATGGAAACTTGAGTGATAGTGTGCACAATTAGTGCTGTAAATACCGGCTTCCTGAGTACACAAAACTTCTAGCTACTAATAGTTCAACTATTTGATGTGCTAGGTGATAATATCAATCTGGTCTGCAGTTGGAGGTGATCTCCTGTGTATGCTAGTTTTGTCATTTTTGGTGGCCTGGCCATTACATGGAACTTTGTTAAGCCCAGATCTGGAACACTGAGTAAATAGTCTGGACTTAACAATTGGAGAGTATCCTTGTATTAGGACATGTAACAAACATGTACCAAATTAAGTTTTGCAAATGAGGAGACCTTGAGCAAATTATGACTATTCTGTTTTGAGTTTAGAAGAATAAGCGGTAAACTTAATGAAAAAAAAATTAAGATACACGACAAACATAGATGTTAAGTTCCTTCTATGTTAGCACAGGGGAGCAATCTATAATAAAGTGTTTATCTTTCTGGATGGGGATTTGAGAAAAGATTTCCTCATTTGGAGAGTAAGAATTCTTTGAAATTCATCTTGAGTTCCGGAAGGGGAAAGAGGGTGAACTTTGATGGATTGGAAGTGGAGAGAGCCTGCAGCTTGAAACTCCTGGGTGTTAACATATTGGTTGACTGGTCATAGAATTACAAAGCAGAGAAATTTACCCTTCAGCCTAGCGAGTCCATGCTGGCCAAGATTCACATCTAAGCTAATCCCTTTTGCCTGCATTTTCCCCATATCCTTCCAAACCTTTCCTATCCATATACCTACTCATGTAGCTTTTATACATTGTACATGCACCTGCCTCAAAATTCCTCTGACAGATCATTCCACCTGAGCCTCCAGTCCTGTATTCACCAACCCTGGGAACAAAAATAACTGCGTGCATTTACCCTGTGTAAGATCATCATGGTTTTACACACTTCCATAAGATCAGTGCCACACACACAAAGTGCTGGAAGAACTCAGCAGGCCAGGCAGCATCTACGGAAAAGAGTATAGTCGATGTTTCAGGCCAAGACCCTTCATCACGACTGGAGAAAAAAAGGAGTTAGAGTAAGAAGGTGGGAGTGGGGAGGAAGAAACACAAGGTGATAGGTGAAATTGGGAGGGGGAGAGGGGTGAAGTAAAGAGCTGGGAAGTTGATTGTTGAAAGAGATACAGGGCTTGAGAAGGGGGAAACTTACAGGAGTGGACAGATGGCCATGAGAATAAAGAAAAGGGGGAGGAGCACCAGAGAGGAGGTTACGGTTAGATAAGGAAATAAGGTGAGAGAGGAGGAATGGAAAGGGGAATGGTGAAGGAGGATGGGTGGGGGTGGCATTAACAGATGTTCGAGAAATTGATGTTATGCCATCAGGTTGGAGGCTACCTAGATGGAATATAAGGTATCGCTCCTCCAGCCTGAGTGTGGCCTCATTACAACAGTAGAGGAGGTCATAGATAGACTTATTGGAATGGAATTGGGAAGTGGAATTAAAATGGTTGGCCACTGGGAGTTCCTGCTTTTTCTGGTGGACAGAACATAGGTGCTCAGTGAAGCGATCTCCCAATCTACGTTGGATCTTACCAATTTCATGACCTTCCGGTAATGCCCTCCACCCTCCTTCACCATTCCCCATTCCATTTTACATCTCTCACCTTATCTCGTTACCTTCCCATCACCTCCCTCTGGTGCTCCTCCCCTTTTTCTTTCTTCCATGGCCTTCCGTCCTCTCCTATCAGATTCCCCCTTCTCCAGCCCTGTATCTCTTCCACCAATCAACTTCCCAGCTCTTTACTTCACCCTTCCCCTCCCCTCCTGGTTTCACCTATCACCTTGTGCTTCTTCCTTCACTCCCGCCCCCACTCTGACTCCTCATCTTTTTTTTCTCCAGTCCTGATGAAGGGTCTCGGCCCAAAATGTGGACTATGCTCTTTTCCATAGATACTGCCTGCCCTGCTGAATTCCTCCAGCATTTTGTGTGTGTGGCTTGCATTTCCAGTAACTGCAGATTTTTTCTTGTCCATAAAATCAGACTTCATTCTCCCAAGCTCCAATGAAAAAGTCCCAACCTGTTCAACTTCTCTGCATAACTAAGTACCTTGAGCCCTAAGACATTTTCATAAATCTCCTCTTCACTCTTTCCAGTTTAATGATATCTTTCCTATAGCAGAAGATGCTTGGAAGACAATAGTTCGAATGCTGCCTCACCAACATCTTATACAACTGCAAAATAAAAAAACACATGATAAAATCTGCAGGTGCTGGAGATCCAAAACAACACACACAAATTGCTAATGCTTTTTTTTTACAGCCTTCATCCACCTGTTCCACTGTTGAGGTCTTGGTTGGATTGTTCTTTGTCAGGGACCTGACCCTCGACCTTACCACCATGGGTGACCCTACCAGGAGCATAGCTCCTGATGGCATCGCTCTCAGGATCTCAGGACCACACAAGCTTCTCCACCACGACAAGGTGACAATCCGCAGAGAAGATCTCCTCTGTACCTACTCCCCAGCACCTTAAACCTCTGTCCTCTTGTGGCGACCATTTCAGCCCTGGGAAAAAGCCTTTGACTATCCACACGATCAGTGCCTCTCATCATCTTATACACCTCTGCTCCCTTCCCAGCTGAGCAAGATTTCTCTGTAAATTCTGATAGCCATCTTCATTGTCAACAGCACCACCTGTTTTAAAGTCATCTGCAAAGGTACTAAACATGACTTGTACATTTTCATCCAAATCATTGATGAGGATGACAAATACCAAAGGGATTGCAACTGAAGCATGGGGAACGCCAATAGTTATGTACCTCCAGTCCGAAAAACAAACTTCCCCTATCACGCTCTGCTTCCCACTATCAAGCCAATCCTGTACTTCTTAGCTGGCTCTCTCCAGAACTCATGCTATCTAATTGTCATTAGCCCAGCACAGAGATACAGTCACAAGGAAGGTACACCAGTGTCTTTATCAAAAGACCTTAAGACATAAGAGCAGAATTAAGCCGATCGAGTCTCTTCTGCCAGTTGATCATGGTTGATTTATTTTCCTGCTCATCCCCATTCTCGTGCCTCCTCCCCATAAACTTTGACATATTATTAATGAAGTTAATCAAGTTTCACTTTAAATACACCCAATGACTTGGCCTCACTGTACAAAAGATATGATGTTCTATTTTGAGGCTGTGACCTCTGGTCCTAGAACATCCCACTATTGGAAACGTCCTCTCCATGTCATCTCTATCTAGGCCTTTCAATATTCAGTGGGTATCAATCTCAAAGCCATTGAGTACAGGACCAGAACCATCAAAAGTTCTTCATACATTAGCCGTTTATTTCACAGGATCATTCTTGTAAGGCTTCTCTAGAACCTGTCCAAAACCAGCATATCTTTCCTTAGATACAGACCCAAACTGCTGACAATACTCCAAATATGGTTTGAAAAATGCCTTGTATAGCTTCAGCATTACACTCTTGCTTTATATTCTAGTCCTCTGTAAATGAATGCTAATATTGCAATTGCCTTCCTCTCTACTGATTCAACCGCAAGTTTACCTTCAAGGAATCCTGCACTCGAAACTCCTAATCCCCTTGCATATTTGATTTCTGAATTTAGAGTATTTATGAATTACTTCAAATTTTCAGGAGTTTTGGCATGTCACCAAACACCCCAACAAACATCTGTAGGTGTCCTGTCGGAAGTATCCTGAAGGATGCATCATAATCTGGTAGAGCAATTTGAATGTGCAGGAACATACAGAGACTCAGTTCAGTACAGGTGGTGGGCAGCATATCCCTCCCCTGAATGTTGTCATGACTTTGTTGCATGCAGTTGAGTGGGGGAGAGGGGATGTCTGCTTTAATTTAAGAGGAGTTGCAACTAGAATTGAACATCACACAATCGTTAGTGAACATTAGCACTTTTGACTGTCTTATTGACGGAAGTGGCTAACTGATAACAATTTTCTGTGGAGCTCCTTTATTATCCAGGCTTCAGTAACTGGCCACCAACAACTCACTTTTCTTACTTTGTTCAACATCTGGGTTCAGCCATTGGAACATTTTCTGCTTGAGACACATTAAGTTTAATTTGTCCATGACACTTTGATACCACTTTCAATCTAATGCTGTCTTGGTGTCAGTGCAGTCCCACCTACCTTTGCTTTGGAATCTAGATCTTGAGTCCATGTATGGGCCAAGCTTATGATGAGGTTTGGAACCAAGTCCATCTCAGTGGCATAGACAAGCAGGACATTGATTGGTGTTCCTCAGGGGTCAGTATTGGGACCACTACTTTTCACATTGTTTGTTGGTGATTTGGATAATGGAATTGATGGCTTTGTGGCAAAGTTTGCAGATGATACAAAGATAGGTGGAAGGGTAGATAGTGCTGAGAAAGTAATGTGATTGTAGAAGGACCTTGATAAATTGGAAGAATGGGAAAAAATATGTGATATATAAGTTGTGAAATATATGGTCATTCATTTTGGTCAGAGGAATAATAATGCCATCTATTAATAGGGAGAAGTTACAAACATCAGAAGTGCAGAGGGAATTGGGAGTCCTCATGCAAGCCTTCCAGAAAGTTAATTTACAGGTTGAGTCTGTGGTAAAGAAGGCAAATGCAATGTTGGCATTTACTTCAAGGGACTATAATATAAAAGCAAGGATATAATGCTGAGGCTTTATAAGACACTAGTCAGGCAGCACTTGGAGAATTGCCAACAGTTTTGGGCCCCATTTCTCAGAGAGAATGTGTGTCATTAGACGGAGTCCAGAGGAAGTTCACAAGGATGATTCCAGGAATGAAGGGGTTAACATATGAGCAGTGTTTGCCAGCTTTGGGCCTGTACTCACTGGAGTTTAGAAGAATGTGGGCTGCACACAATACAACTGACTGATGTGAAGCCTACTGAATGTTGAAAGGACTGGACAGGATGGATGTGGACAGGATGATTCCTGTGGTGAAGGTATCTCAAACTAGAAGGCACCTCCTCAAAATTGCGGGGTGACCTTTTAGAGCAGAGGTAAGGAAGAATTATTTTAGCCAGGGCGTTGTGAATCTGTAGAATGCTCTGTCACAGACTGCGGTGGAGGCCAAGGCCATGGGTATATTTAAGGTAGATGTTGATCGATTTCTGATTGCTTAGGACATCAAAGGAGATGGCGAGAAAGCAGGTGGATGGGGTTGAGTGGGATCCGGGTTCGGGCAGATCAGACTCAATGGGCTGAATGGCCTAATTCTGCCCCTATGTCTTATGGTCTCATAAGCAAGTTCTTGGTGAATAAGTGCTGCTTCATCGTAGAGTGGTTGATACCTTTCATCACTTTGCTGATGATTGGTGGCTGGTTCATTGGATGATAATGATTTGAATCACTGGTATGATGTTGTGAAATTTGTGATTAGCAAATGCGATTGTCTTGCTTTCAGTGAAGAGTACATACCTTAATGATTGTATAGTTAGCAGATTCAAGTTCTTGAAGTGTTGCAAGGAATCAGCTCAAGTCATTGATAATTCTAATGCTTGGGTCCTTTGTATCTCACTATGAATGTTCTCTGGTCTCATGGCCGTTGGTTACATCCATTACTCTCAGCAAATTTTTTAATATTATGTGGTGTGAAATGACTTGGCTGAAGATTTGCTTCTATGATGATTGGAATCTCAGGAGGAAGTGACAGTGGATTTTTATTTTAGAATATCTGGCTGAACTTGGTTCAAAATGCTTCAGCCTGTCTTTCCCACTTGCCATTATTGAGAAAGGAGACATTCTTAAAGCTTTTGGTTTCCTCCTTATGCACGTTTAATTATCTAGCATCATTCACAACCAAATGTGGAAGAACTGCAGAGCTGTGTGTTAATCTTTTGGCCACGAAGTCACACAGATCTGCTGTACTTTATGCATGTTATCCTGTGTTACATCTTCACTGCACGGCCACTTCATTCGTTGGTTCATATGTTGCTGTCCTTGCCATGCCTTTCTGCACGTATTGAACCAGAGTTTATCCGCTGGATTAACAGAAATAGATTGAAGTATATGCCTGGCCAGACTGTGGTTGTATGAATTTCTGCTGACAGCCAGCTGCTCAAGGATATCCATCTTTGAGCTGCCAGATCTGTGCTCTGTGCCATTTAACATGATGGCAGAAGGAGCACTTCTACTGGAAAGATGGGTCATTGTCTCCTCAAGGACTGTCCGGTGGTTGCTTCCAATATGCAATATGTAATGAGGTGGCATGGTAATGTAACGGTTCATGCAAATCTCTATAGCATCCACTGTAAGATCGGGGTCTGATTCCCGCCGCTGTCTGTAAGGAGTTTGTATTCTGCTTGACTGCAAGGTATTTCTCCAAGTTCTCTGGCTTCCTACACATTCATAAAGTCACATGGTTAGGGTAAGTGGGCTGTGGTCATTCTATATTGGGGTTGGAAGCGTCGTGACTCTTGCAGGCCGCCCAGCACAATCCTCGCTGATTTTATTTGACACAAACAACACATTTCCCTGCACGTTTCAATGTTCATGTGAAAAATAAAGCTAACTTTATAATCTTTTTGTTAAAAATTCTGGATGATGCATATTACACAGTTACCTTCTGCTCATGTTGAGGTCAAGTATGTCTGCCTTTGAATATTTCACTCACTGCCTGACAAAGACCCAACCTGGCAGCTCTATCCTTTAGGATTTATCCAGTTCAGTCTGTGGTGGTGTTGTGAAGCCACTACTGGTGTTGGAATTCCAGATGGAAGATTTCAATGCCATGCTAATTTTTGTTCTGTATTTCCAATTTAAAGCAAAACTGGCTAATTAGCTGAGGGAAGATGCCAGGTAGTAATCAGAAAGATGTATTCTTGCTCATGTTTGGTCTGATTTTATGAAGTTGTGCATTGTTCAGTGGTTAGAAGTCAACACTGAGGAGACGTAGGGCTACTCCTCATACCTATGTGGCATGGTGCTGATCCATCTGGTGTGCCTGCCTTTACTTTGGGATAGGATAAAACCATGGATTGTGATGGAAGAGTCACATATATTGTCACTAGTGTGTGATTCTACACGTGTGGCTCAATTAGGCAGTTGTTTGATTCATTTGTGGCATATCTCTCCAAGTTTAGGTACTTGCCCCCAAGTATTTGTGAGGATAATTTTCAAGTTGACAGGCTGAGAGTGACATTGTTGTGTCAAACTATTCTTTCTCTTATTCAAGATTATGCCAATGAAAACTCAAGTTTATAGGCATCAATACAGAGGGTAAAAATGGCATGAAAATTAACTTATTGTAGTGGTACATTACGAATATCAGGTAATATAAGCTTAAACTAACATAACTTACTAAACAAAAGTGTTAGGATGAATTGGTGCAAGTTGAGAGAAGGGAAAGTAAATATAGTCTGAGGTAAAGCTGGAGCTTTTCAGGTCAGAAGCTGTTGTTGAACAATGTTGTTGTGTGAATGAAATAGCCAGAGAAAATTACTGGTAGATATGAAGCAGCTTCTTTATTCGACAAAACAAGGTACAGCAGGCATCGTATGGAGATGCTTTCGGTTGAAAGGTCTGTTGGCTCAATGTGGGGCTGGATATTTTATGCGCCGAACATCAAAGGACAACTCCCTAGTTACAGTGTATGGACAATGCTTTATTTGAAACTACATACAATCTTCATGCTTCCTGATTAAACTCCATACCACAGACGCCAACATTGTCTGGACTGGGATTCACAGATTTTAGGAATCCATTGTTCCAAATTTAATTTACAATACAGCCAAAGCCACTTGCTAAATGTAAATGACCTAAACCCAAATATCATTCTAGCATAGGCATTGATACAGAGGGAAAGAATGACATGAATATTAGCTTATTGTAGTGGTATATTACAAGCATCAGGTAATATAAACTAGCATAACTTACTAAACAAAAGTGGTAGAATGAATTGGTACAAGTTGAGAGAGAGAGGAAAGTAAATATAGTTTGAGGTAATGCCTGGGCTTTTCAGGTCAGAAGCTGTTGTTGAACATTGACGTGTGGGTCTTCAGGCTCCTCAAGTAGATGGCAGCATCAGGAAGATGGCATAATGACCTCAATGTTGGAGGTAATTGATGATGAATGCCACGTTTCTAAGAAATTTCTTTTAATCAGTGTCCTGGATTGTGGAGAGGGCTGTACCCATAATGGAACTGGCTCTTGTATTACTGTGCATTCCATGATACAAGCAGTCAAACTACTTTCCACTGCACTTCTAGAAGTTTGTCAAAATCTCCAGTAATATGCAATGTCTCCTCAAACATGTAAGAAAGTAGAAACTCTAGCTGTGCCTTCATAATGGTTGCATACAACATAATTGCTTCCCCAGACACTTGAAAGGGTGTTTGCAAATCAACGACTTTGGTAGACCAGGAGAATATAGTCCCCATCCATATTCCCCATGATCTACATATAAAATTAATCATTGAAGGACAAAAGACAACCATTGAGCACATTATTTAATGCTTTCTCTTCAATCATTTTTCTTGGGTCCTTTCACTCATTCTTTCTTTCCCTTTATTTATTAAACCCCCTTTGTTTTCTGTAATTAAGTCTGTCTTTAGGCATCTTAGTCCAGTTGTGACACCTATAATGTCATTTTCCTTCAGTCAAATTTGGATCATTTACTAATGCAGGATTTCAACCCAGAACCTCAACAGTTCTTTTCCTCCCACTAGATGGTCATTGACCTTTGGAATTCCTTTACCACATAGTTTATTGCTTTGGATTCCAGCACCTGCAATCTCTTGTGACTCCTTGGATCTTTTGCTGGTTTCTATGGATATGCGTCCTCTGAATATTGATTTATCTTACAGTGAGAACAAATGCACTTATATGGTGAGTCCATCTCACAAAACACCATAATCAGGCACAATCTGACTCCAAGTAACATTAAAAAAATGAAATAGCAGATGATCGAACGATTGGTTTTGCAGAAGAAACTCCAGAGCTCAGAATCTCTGCTAAGCCACTTGTGGTCAGATAGCCCAACAAGCTAAAAATAAACTGCAGATATTATGCAGGGTAGAAGAGCAAGTCTCACATTTACACACATCATCTGTGATCACTGAATGTTGCACATCTCTTCAGAGACAATGACGTATTTTTGAAATGTTGTCACTGTTATGAGGTTTAAAATTAAGTCATCAGTTCACACACAACAAACTCCCACCCACCACACTGTGTTATTGACCAGATAACGCTATTTTTTGGTGATGTCTTTTGAGGGATAATTATTGACCAGGATATTAGGAATAAATGGCTGTTTCAGAACCTCTCTTTCACCCACTGGGATATGTACTGGAGAACAGCCTATAATTTAAACTAACAAATACTTTATTAAGCAAAAGAATAGAGAAGAACGAGCAGCATTTCTATCATGTACTCCCACACAACAGAGTGGTTCTGCCCAGATCTATACTATTGGTAGCGAATACAGAGTGCTGTTGGTCATATGCTGCAGTTCTTAAAGGAGTGCAGAACAAATGTTACATAAACTGCCCTACTCATTTTCAAAACAGTAGGCTGGATCTTTTGCAGCTGAGAGAGTAACTGCAATTATAGTCTACTGTATCAACAAGGAAAGCAACATTTTCAGTGCTAACGCTGGAATATTAGCTTGCTCAAGTGCTCAGCATCTATTTAAAAATTTAAATCCATATAAAGAACATGGGTGGGGTGGTGTTACAGAACTGTTGTTCACCAGGGAGCCAGTTTAAGTTATCAGGTGCTGAGGTTATGGGTGAATGGAAATTGATGTGAATGGGAAATGGGAGGTGGCAATTTTCACAGTAGTAATCAAAAGCAATATGTAAACCTCAATCGTAACTTCTCTAAGAAAAATGGTCACAATTTACTGAATTTAACTGTGAATTACTTTATTTGTAAAGGCATAGAGACATACAGCTTGGAAAATGGCCCTTCAGCCAAATCATCTGTGCTGAATGCGTTGTCCAGTGAGCTGGACTTATTTCACCCATCGTCCTCTAAACCTGTCCTATCTACATACTAAACCAGGATGGATTTTAAATGTTGCTAAAATCCCTACCTCAAACACTATTTCTGGCGGCTCATTCTAAATATGCAACACCCAGAAAATGCTGGTGGAATGCAGCAGCTGGGCAGCATCTACAGGAGGAAGTACAGTCAACGTTTTGAGCCGAGACCCTTTGTCTGCAGATCTCCTCGTGTTTGCATTCCAAATATGTACCACCTTTTGCATGGAGAAGCTGCCATGATATCCCTTTTAAGTTTCCCGTCTCTAATCTTAAGACATCTGCCCTCTTGTTTTTTGTACCTTCAGCCTGGGGGGAAAAATACCGTGATTTCACCTTGTATGTGTCCCTCATAAACTTGTACTGTATATCTCTATGGGGTCACCCCTCAATTCAATCTCCTACATGCCAGGGAATAAAGTCCTGTTCTCCACCACCTTTCCTTTAAACTCAATCAACTTCATAATAAACATTTTTAGCTTTCTCTCTTCAGCTTTAGCATTCTTGCTGAAGAATTGTTAAATTGAAACTGACTGCTTTGCATCCCTATCCCAAACAAAAAAAGAAAGTGTTTCATTTTAACTGTCACCATGTGTATATTTCAGACTATGATATGAAATAGTGAATTCCTATTGACAATTTTATCAAAATGATAATTGTGCAAGGAAAATAGTGAAGGAGATTTGTTGCTGGTGTAAATAACCTTTTATTTTTGTGATAATATTACCACAGAAATAAATTTATGTATCATTTACACTTGCTTCTAATGCAGTGACACTATCAAGAGGTCGTAATGTTTCAGGCAAGGCTTTATTGATAATTCTCAGCAAAAACTTCTCCTTTAATAATAAACACACCAAAGGAAAGCAAGAACCAAAACAACGCACACAAAATGTGGAGGAGCTCAGCATGTCAGGCAACATCTACTGTCTGACATGCTGAGTTACTCCAGCAAATCTGAGTGTATTACTCAAGATTTCCAGCATCTGCTGAATCTCGTGTTTAGGAATCAAATCATTATACATGCATGTTGAAAGTCTGAAATAGCATAAAAATGTTGCAAACGCTCATCAGGAGTGGTACCAGCTGTGTAAAGTGATAGAATTGATAGGCTACATCATGATTATGTGGAAGCTATGGAGAGGGTGCAGAGGAGATTTACCAGGATGTTGCCTGGTTTAGTGAACAAGTCATATGAAGCAAAGTTAGCAGAGCTGGGACTTTTCTCTTTGGAGCGTAGAAGAATGAGAGGGGACTTGATAGAGGTCTACAAGATTATGAGAGGCATAGAAAGGGTGGCTAGTCAGTACCTGTTTCCCAGGGCACCAGTAGCAAACACCAGATGGCATAGGTACAAAATTAAGGGAGGGAAGTTTAGGGGAGACATCAGGGGTAAGTTTTTTACACAGAGGGTTGTGAGTGCCTGGAATGACTTACCAGGGATGGTGGTGGAGGCTAAAACATTAGGGGTGTTTAAGAGTCTCTTGGACAGGCACATGGATGAAAGAAAAATGGAGGGTTATGAGGTAGTGTGGGTTTAGTACTTTTTTTAAGGATTATATGGGTTGGCACAACATGGAGGGCTGAAGGGCCTGTACTGTGCTGTAGTGTTCTATGGTTCTATGGTTCTATGATGATCATTGGGTTGATACAGAAGATAATGCATGTGTCTGACATTCTAAACTGGGTGACCCCAGCCATTATCAATTCACTTCTAAACAGAATGGGAATCAGGTTTAATATCACGGGCAGATGTCAGTTCAAGTTCATTGCCATTCGACCGTACACAGGTTTAAGATAGTGGAAAAATTTGTAGCTCGGGTTGAGGAAGTTGTTGTTGAGTGGCTCGTCAAGCTGGCTTGTTAGCTTGCAGACGTTTCGTTACCCAGCTAGGCAAAATCATCAGTGCAACTATGAATGAAATGTTGGTGATCTATGTTGTTCGTCTTTTATGTGTCCTGTGATTAGTCTGTTTGTGTGTGTGGGTAGCACACAAACCTACTGCCACACTATACCGGTCTATCAAGAATAAAATACCCCATACCTATGATGCACAGAATGAAAACTATACATGAAATTCCATGCAACAACCATTATATTCGACAGACTGGTAGGAAGCTATCAACAAGGGTACATGAACATCAACTGGCTGTAAACCATCATGATCAACTTTCCCTTATATCTATACATTGCAACAGCGAAGCACATCAATTCGACTGGACCATTGTTACTATCCTAGGCCAAGCCCATCAACAACAAGCCCAAGAATTCTTAGAGGCTTTGTTCTCCACACAGAATTCTATCAACACGCACTTCGAGGTGAACTCAGTCTACATCCCATTTCAGCGTCAAGCCATCAGTCCAGAACCAAGAGCCAATTCCCACCTGATTACACGCGTCAATCAATGAGGATGACGTTAATCCTACGTAATGGTCGACTAACACAGCCCGGACAACAATTATCACCTAATTGGATTTTAACGAACCAATGGCGGATTACATGATCAGTAACCAATAGAAATGACAGAAATACCCAAATAACCTCCCCCTCCCGCACACATACGCGTGCGCGCGGAGTCATCACAGGACACATAAAAGACAAACACCATAGATCAGCAACATTTCATTCAAAGTTTCCCTGATGATGTTGCCTATCTGAGTAATGAAATGTCTGCAAGCTAACAAGCCAGCTCAGTGAGCCACTCAACAACAACCGTACACATGTACCTCCATGTACAATGTCCCTCCATACCAAGGGGCACAACACATTACATGTAACGTATAGGGGTGGCACAATAGTACAAAAGCCGAGAGGTGTAGCATGGTAGCCTAATGGTTAGCACAATGCGTTGCAGCACAGGTGACCCAAGTTCAATTCCCACCGCTGCCTGTAAGGAGCTTGTAGGTTCTCTCTGTGACTGTGTGGCATTCCTCTGGGTTCTCTGGTCTCCCCTCACAGTCCAAAGATGTACTGGTTGGAAGGTTAATTGGTCATTGTAAATTGTCCTGTGATTAAGCTAGGGTTAATTGGGAGATTGCTGGGCAGCACGCTTGAAGCCACAGAATGGCCTATTCTGTGCTGTGTCTCAATGAATAAATAAATAAAACTGCACACATAACACATTAAGCAATATTATGACAAGTAAATCGACAAATATTAAGATGGCATCACCATTATCATCGTTATGTGACGTGGGCAATCTTAGAAACATAGAAAACCTACAGCACAATACAGGCCCTTCAGCCCACAAAGTTGTGCCAAACATGTCCCTACCTTAGAAATTACCCATAGCCCTCTGTTTTTCTAAGCTCCATGTACCTATCCAAAAGTCTTAAAGTACCCTATCGTATTCGCCTCCACCACATTTGCCAGCAGCCCATTCCACACACTCTCCACTCTCTGAGTAAAATCCTTACCCCGACATCTCCTCTGTACCTACTCCCCAGCACCTTAAACCTGTGTCCTCTTGTGGCAACCATTTCAGCCCTGGAGAAAAAGCTTCTGACTATCCACATGATCAATGCCTCTCATCATCTCATACACCTCTATCAGGTCAACTCTCATCCTCAGTTGCTCCAAGGAGAAAAGGCCGAGTTCACTCAACCTATTCTCATAAGGCATGCTCCCCAAACCAGGCAACGTCCTTGTAATGATCATGATTGTTCTTGGAAAAATCTTTCTGCAGAAGAGGTTTGCCATTGCCTTCCTTTGATCAGTGTCTTTACAAGATGGGTGACCCCAGCCGTTATCAGTACACTTCACAAGTCACATAGCCAGGACTTGTGATATGCAGCTGTCCACCACTTGCTCTGATGGCTTCACGTGACCCTGTTCGGGGGTTGAAGTATAGTGGAGTAAGGTGTATATATAAGTCAAAAAGTAAACAGTATAATGTTACTGGTGCTTCATGTGTGATGAGCCCTGGGTGATGGCAGGTAGTTCAATGGTATTATGGCCTGGAGGAAGAACCTAACAGTTCTTGTCCTAATGCTACAGTACCTCCTGCCTGATGGTAGGGGAGGTCAAAGAGATTGTAGGATGGATGCAATGGATCACTGACGACGCTAAAGGCTCTCTTTACACATAAGTATCTTTCATGGTTGAAAGCGAGACCCTGAGGATACCCCCAGCAGTCCTCACAATCCTTTGAAGGGACTTGCAGTCAGATACCAGATCAGATTGAGACACAGCTGGTCTCAGTGCTGGTCCTGTAAAAGGTGATGGGGGGGGGGGGGAAGGGGATGCCTCTCTTGCCTCAATCTCCTGAGGAATTCGAAATGTTGCTGTGCCTTCTTGACCAAAGAGGTGGTGTTGAGGTGCCAGGTATGATCGTCTGTTATGTGCATCCCCAGGAACATGGTGCTCCTACTTCTCTTCACAGCCATGTACGTGAAGTGAGTAGTGCTCAGCCTGCACATTTCTATTTGAAATCATCTCTTTGGTCTTGTCCACGTTGAAACTCAAGTTGTTATGCTTGCACCATTCTACCACTGCTCTTCCTCCTCTCTGTTCGTCCTCTCGTTGCTATTGCTGATGAGGCCAACCACTGTTGTAACATCAGAAAACCTGACGATTTAGTTTGAGCTGGATCTAGCAATATAGTCATGTGACAACAGCATGAATAGCAGTGGGATGAGCACGCAGCCTTGGGGGGAGTACGGGTTCAGCATGATAAAGCCAGAGACGTTTCTGCCAAAAGACTGACAGTGGCCTTTCTGTCAAAAAGTCCAGGATACAGTTACAGGGAAAGGTGTTGAGATCCAATAAGGACAATTCACCCACCAGCTTCTGAGGTTTGGTTGCATTGAACACCAAGCTGAAGTCAATAAACAGCATCCTGGCAGATGAGGCACCATTTACCAGGTGAGATAGGATGGAGTGGGATGCAGAAGCAATGGCATCATCAGTGATTGATTTGAACAATAACCGAAGCGGAAAAGGTCCAATGGGGCAGAGAGATGGGATTTAATGTGATTCATTAGCAGCTGCTCACTTTATTATTGTTGAGGTCAATGCCACATGAAATTTGTTATTTTCTGGCAGCAGTAATTTAACGACTATAAATTAAAGTATGAAATATACTGTATATACAGCGGATTCCAGGTAATTGAGACACATCGTGACCAGTACATTTTGGCCCAGTTAAGTGGCTGCCCCAATCAGCCGAACTGTTGATGTTCTAAGTTGAAATCCTACATCAGCAAAATATCCAAATTCGACATAAGGAAAATGAAATTATACCACCAGGTGTCATGGCAGGACTAAGCTGCCTCGACAGACTAATTAGTGAGAGTGTTGCAGGGGTGGGGATTTAAACTAGAGACGTAAGGAGATGGGAACCAGAACACCAGAGCAGATTGTGGAGTGGTTGTAGGGAAAGATGTCATTAAGCCTACTTACAAAGTCAGGAATCAAAAGGTTAAGCTTGGAGTGACTAATGTTTTGAGTTGTGTATATTTCAATGAAAAGAGGATTGTAAGAAAGGCAGATGAGCTTAGGGGTTAGAGCATTTATAAATAAGGGAAAGGATAAATGAGTGGAAAGTCCTGAGAAAAACGATTAAAGAGAATTTTGTGTAGGGGAATACTTTGCATCTAATGATCATAATACCATTAGTTTCTAGATAATTATGGAGAGGATAGGTCTGGTCTTTCGGTTGACATTCTACATTGGAGGAAGGCCAAATTTGATGGTATCAGAAAGGTCCTAGCAAGTGTGCATTGAGACAGGCTATTTTCTGGCAAAGGTCTATTAAGTAAGTGGGAGGCCTTGAAAAATGAATTTTTTGAGAGTACAGAGTTTGGATACTGTTAGAATAAAAGGCAAGGATAACAGCTTTAGGGAACTTTGGTTTTAGAGGGATACGGAGTCGCTAGTTTAGTAAAAGAAGGAGGTGCGTAGAAGATATAGGCACGTAGGAGCAAATGAGGTACTTGAGTATAAGAAATGCAAGAGAACATTTATGAAGGAAATCAGGAGTGCTGAAAAAAGACATGAGTTTACTTTAGCAGAGAAGGTGAAGGAGAATCATGAGGGCTTCTACAGATCTATTAAGAGCAAAGGGATCGAACAGGGCAAATTGGTCCTCCCTAAGATCAGAGTGGGGAAGACTATTAAAACTTGCAGTGGGATCTGAACCAACCGGAAAAATTGGCTGAAAAATAGCAGATGGAGTTTTATGCAGACCTGTGGGATGTTGCAGTTTGGAAGGAGAAACCAGGATGGATGCTTGGTGAGTGTTAGGGCACTGAGGAGTGGGGTAGAACAGAGGGATCTGGGAATACAGATCCATCATTCCTTGAAAGTGGCATCACAGGTAGATACGGTCGTAAAGAATGTTTTTGACACTCTCACATTCATAAATCAATATATGGAGCACAGAAGGTAGGAAGTTACATTGAAGATGTTGGTGAGACCTCAAATGGAGGATTGTATACAGTTCTAGTCACCTACCTATAGGAAAGGTATGAATAAGATTGAAAGAGTGCAGAGAACATTTACCAGGATGTTACCAGTACCTGAGGACCTGAATTATTGAGAAAGGTTGAATAGGTTTGGAACTTATTCCCCAGATCATAGAAGAATGAAGGGAGATTTGATAGAGGTATACAAAACTGTGAGGGGTTTAGATTAGAGTAAATGCAAGCTGTCTTTTCCACTGAGATTGGCTGAGATTAAAACTAGAGGTCATGGATTAAGGGTGAAAGATGAAATATTTAAAGGAGAATAAGTGGGTATCTTCACTCAGTAGGTGGTGAGGCTGTGGAACAAGCTGCTAGTGGAAGTGGTTTTGGATGCAGAATTGACTTTACCATTTAAGAGAAATTCTGACGGGTACATGGATGGGAGCGATATGGAGCATTATGATCTGGAGCAGGTTGATGCAATGAGGTAGATAAATAGTTCAGCATGGATGAGATAAACTGAAGGGCCTGTTTCTGTGCTCTATGACTTTATGACTCCATAATTATAGAGTCTAGTCTTTTTAGTGTACCGGAAGCAAATAAGTGATGGTTAGTGTGGACTCATTGCATGATACAGAAAAGGAACTGGCCATTTGTCTCATGGAGTCCACACCAACCATCACCTATCTATGATACACTAAAAAGATTAGCTTTATGTGTTACATGTACATCAAAACATACAGTCAAATGTGTCATTTGCATCAAATCAAATCAGTATGGATTGTACTGGGGCAACCCACAAGTGTCATTATGCTTCTAGCACTAACGTAGAATGTCCACAATTCACTAGGCCTTATCTGTACTTCGAGTAGAAACTAGAAGTGTAGAAACTAGAATGGAATGTGAGTAGAAACTAGAACACATGGAGGAAACCCACGTAGTGTTGGGGAAAATGTCCAAACTCCTTACAGGCCGCAGCAGTAATTGAACTGTGATCACTCAGCCGATATTGCAAAATGTTGTGCTAACCACTCAGTTACTATGGCAGATGAATTCATATAATATAATTTTACATTGCTCCCACTAATCCCCCCCACACTCTCAGCAGAAGACAAGCCATATTGTGTTCGACAGCAGACTGCTGCAACATTCATGGACTCAGGATCTTGGATTTTTTTTGTGTGACTGTATTTCACTGATATCTTTAATGTGCTTGCAATCTTATATGTGCTATATGTACTTAGTGCTGTGTATGTCTGTTGGTACAGTATTTTGAAGCTTGGCCCCAGAGTTGTGCTGTTTCGTTTGCCTGTATTCATGATGTCCATGTAGGTTTGGATGACAAATGAACTTGAATCACCACCCCCAATACTACCATTGACCTACACACTATGGGCAATTCACAGCAGCCGATTAATCTACCAGTTATTATCTCGGATGGGGGAGGAAACCAGAGCCTTTAGAAGAAATAGGCAGTCTGCTGAGTGAACTCAGTGAGTGGTTTGTTGCTGCAAATTCCAGCGTCTGAAGTTGTTTGTGTCTTCTGGAAGAAGCCTATGTGATCATGGGGGAGAAATGTTGACATAAATGTTGCTGTTGTGTCTGCTGCTACAATTTTCTCTGGCATGGTGTTCCAGGCACAAAATCTTCTTTAAACTTTCCCCTTCTTACCTTAAAGCTTTGCTGTCGAGAATTTGAGTTCTCCACCTTGGAAAAAAAAGCTCTGACTTTCTATCATATAGGTGCCTTTTATAGCTTTATATATTTCTATCAGGTTGCTCCTCAGCAGCCGATGCTCCAGAGCAAACAATGCAATTTTGTCTGACCTCTGATTATAGCAAAATACTCTCCTTTTCAGGTTAAATCATGGTGAACGTCTCCACACCTTTACCAAGACTCCACACCCTTCCTAAAACATTTTCAACAGTGGTCATGATTTTCACGTGGTCAACCAGACTAGCTTGCCATGCATGCCATGAATTTACTGGACTCCTCTGCACTTGGCCATGCTATGATGCTAGCTTTGGAGTGAAGCTCAGAAATACCTGATCATTCCAAGGCTGTGTACATTCTTAGTCATGGTGTGAGAGGAAATGTAATGGTCCATATACCTGGCTGGGTGTTGATCTTAACTGAGAACATTAATTCTGTAGAATATCGCATGAAACTTGAAAGACATTTACAGTTCTAATCTAAAACCCTCAAAAAACATTGTTACGTGTGTGCTAACTATAGAAACTCATTTGTTTGCAGCAAAATTGCTGTATGTTTCAATTAAAATTTTAATTGTACTAATTTGTAACTCCATAAGACATAAGAGCAGAATTAGTCCATTCAGCCCATCATGTCCAGTCTGTCATTCCATCATTGCTAATTTATTATCCCTTTCAACCCCATTCTACTACCTTTCTCCCATAACCTTTGATACCTTTACTAATCAAGAATCGATTAACCTGCGCTTTAAATATACCCATTGACTTAGCCTGAGATTTTGTTTTATTCAATCATTCAAAAACACTTAGCTTGCACATGTTTTTAATGCCAGTGGGGTTATTTTGTTTTGTATATTGGGATAAAATAACAGAAAAAAGGAGCTGGTTTGCATTTTATTTGTTGGAATAATGTAGAATGCAAATGCTTTCCTAGTGGCATGAGCAGATTCAATGAAAACTTGGAAAAGAATGAAGCCTCAAACTGGAATAGGGAAAACTACAAGATTATGGGAAAAAATGGATAGGGTTGTCAAGAACTTCGCATCAGCTTGACAGGTGAAATGGGAGTCATTTTTTATTGGATGATTTCTTGTGGAAATATTACTGTCCATGCATCCCAATCATTCTCTAATGGCTATTCAAGTGTGAGGTACTTTTGTCAGATAGATAACAAGTTATCCAAAAATGCAAGTGTGAACTGGTTTAATAGCAGATGATTGTTTGTCACCGTTGTACCCTTATTATTTGTAATTTCTAAATTAGATCTGAATCTGAAATTTCATGACTTAATTGGAGCATACAAAATATCAAGAAATCTGGTATCTAATTAAGTCTTAACCTCAATGGTAGTTGCAGCAGTACTCCATCTCCAGCAACTGCCTTTAAGATGCCGCAAGTTTTTGAAGGAAATCTCAGCTCTAATTTATTGGTATTAAGAAATCCCAAAATTGGGACTCACGAGATCTCGATTTAAAAAGAAAGCAGCCAAGTCTATCAAGTGACTTATTTTGTCTCTGAATTCTGTTCTTGCTGTATCCCATTTTTTTAACCAAACTGTTTAACAGTTGGTTGAAAAATGTTTAAAATATATAAAATTGAAAACTAATATAAATGATTATTTTTCTCATCTTCTCTGAGAACATGATAATGATACATTTCCACAAAATCACATTCAGCTGATTTGAACCCATTTTAAATGGCCTTAAATAAGAACCTAAATGAAATTGCATTAGGAGTCAAACATTAAAATTGCAAGCATTATCTGTTCGCACCTTTAAAGTGTTTAAAGATTATTGTGGTTAAGAGACCTCTGTCTCTGCTTTGCTCACCAACAACCCACCCCTTCCTACAGACTTCCTCCCAGCTCCAACCCACCAATAACCACCAACCCACCTCCTCCCGCCACCCTCCCTCTCCTTGCACAGCACACGTTATTCCTTTGTTAAAATGATGGAGACTGAAACATTACATATATAGCTTCATCTACCAGTTGCTGATAGCAACAGCACAATTACTGTAATTGTAAGCTTTTTATTTCATCACTGACCATTTATTTCAGATTTGTCTTCGCAGAGAAATGAAAATACTTTTGCAGAAAGTTGAACATAATATTTCCTTTTACTTGCCTCCTGTGTGAACTGAGATTTTGATAACATATACATCAAGGTGATTCTGTCTTTATTAACTTAAAGGAACAATGTTTGACAACATAGGCAGCATTAGTGTCTCATGCCGTGCTCCCTGATGTATTTATAGGTCCTTGGAACCTTGTTAAACTGCTAACACTGATGTTCTGTGCAACAGTTTTTTTTTTCACTCTTCTGTATGCTTTGGAAATATAGATTACCTCCAAAAGCCATCATTAGGCACAAAGGAAGTATACCAACAGTACCTGTGCAGAATCCTTTAACTCCATTAGCAAAAGAAGTGCACCATTTTAGTGTCATGTCCCTCCTCATTGCATGTGGGAAGGGAGGCAGTGCACATGCTCCTGTTTACATCAATTAAACTAACTTTGAGGGGATTGAAAGCTTCAAGTTCCTCAGAGAGAACATCACCAAGACCCTGTTCTGACCCGAGTACGTAAATGTCATGGCAACGAAAGCACAACAGCACCTCTACTTCTTTAGGAGGCTGAAGAAACTTGTCATGGCCCCTTTGAACCTGACCATTTTTTACAAATGCTCAAAGGAAGCATCCTATATGGATGTATCACAGGGTTTGATACGTCCACTGCTGTGCCAGAGATGGCACATCACAGAAGCTAGCTTCTTTCCGTTCCCCCCCCCCCCCCAATGGATTCCGTCTACACTCTTTATTGTCTTGGTAAAGCAGCCAGCATGAGCTAAGACCCCTCCCAACCTGACATTCTCTCTTCTCCCCCATCTCCCATTGGGCAGAAGATACAAAAACATAAAAACACCACCAGGCTCATGGACCCTGCTGTTATGAGATTATTGAATGGTTCCTTAAATAGTAAGATGAACTCTTGACCTCATGGTCCTATTCATTATAACCTTGTAGCTTATTGTCTGTCTGCATTGTACTTTTTGTGTATTTGCAGTGCTTAATTCTGCAATTTGCTTTTTCCCATGTACTTTCTTGATGCAACGATGTGGTGAAATGATCTGTATGGATGGTGTGTAAAACAAACATCTTTTATGTATCTCAGTACATGTGACAATAATAAACCGATTTTCCAGTTTAGTATCCTCCCCAGCAAGGACCTGAAACTGCTAGTAAGTAACATTCTCATTGACTCATTGGAGTTCATGGCCAGTTCTGCTCAAATCAAGGATCAAGGATCACCTTTATTCGTCATGTACATTTACATACATATGGAATTTGCTGAGGTGCGTTGGCGTGACATGCAACAAAAAAACACCAACATTCAACAATTCTAAAGAATAAAGAAATATATAAAAATAATTGAAAGGTTAAAATATAGATTTAGAATAAAATTTGCATAAACGCGCACATAAATACCAGCATAAATTTACAATGTAAAAAAGTCATTCTAAGAGTTTACAGTGCAGTACATTGATGGGAATAATAGATAGAGGGGGTGGGAGGTGAATTAGAATGACTGATCAGATTAATTGCCTGGGGGAAGAAACTTTTTAGATGGCATGTTATTTTTGCTTTAATAGCCCTATAGCACTTTTCAGAAGGGAGCTTTTGGAAAAACAGTTTGCAGAGCGGATAGTGTCTGGAATAAAATGGAGACGCAGTAACCACAAAGGCACCAAGCTCTTTGATTTTGTACTAAGCAGTGTGGACACTGTGCACAAATGGTGGAAAGATTGTAAACTACCCACTCCAGCATCTAACCTTGGGCAAAGTCTGTGAATCCCAAATATGATACAGAAATCACAGAACTGGTATGGAAGCAAATTGTTCTCATCACCATAGAAGATGTCTTATGTAGTTTGCAGATCTCTAGCATATTTATTTATTTCTAACAATGTATTAAATTGGCACCTCGCTCTGACCACAGATGATGAAGAAACTTTTGGAATCCTTTTGCGTTTCCATTCTTTCCATTCATGCACTTTAATTAGTGGAAATACTGTGTTTGTCTCCTTTGGCTCACCAGTTGCTTTTTTTTTTAAAAATGAAGTAGCCTATTTAAGCCTGTAATCTATCTTCTTTTAAAGACCTGTACAGCGGTAATTTTATTGGACATTCTCTAGTTTGCTGCAACAACTTTAGTTTATGATTGGCAGAAAACAGTGTAAATCAAGTTTCACCAATTTTTTGTCAACAGTGTGAAGAAGCTCTGAGGATATTCCTGGCTAGAACATTTGGCAAGTTGTGTCTGAAACGTGACATTCTGTCATTTGCAGCCATTGTTAGTACATTGTTAGGAAATCAATCTTCATCAGAATCACTAGGTGCAAAGTTTTATGGATTCATCCTATTCTATTCTGCCTATGTCAACTTATTTCTTCATTTGCTTGTTTCGACAGGCACTGTAAAACAGCAGCTTGGATGTTTATAAAGTTGTGTTTAATTCTATAGTTCAAGGCACAGGGTCAATGGAAATCAGTGCTGATCCTATGGAAAGTGTTTGTTCACCAACTGCACATCCTTCAGGTTGGCAAGATTTTGGGAGTACCAATTTCTGCCTTGATCGATCGTGTCTCATGTCAGGGATCACTGCATTTCATGGCCAGTATCTGGGGTTTGCCATCAGACTTAGCTTCATCATAGAGAGCAATCCATGAATCTCTAAACAAATGTGTCACTGGCAGCTCTGAAAATGGAAAACAAAAATATTGTATCGGTTCCACAGTTATGAGGAGCTTGGTCAGTTTTGTGTTATGGAAATGTGACCTTCACACTGAAAAATAACAAGCTTTCAACTTGTGTGAGATTGTTCTTACTCAGGCTTACCTGGGCATTTCATTCTCTATTGTCTTCTGCGTTTTTCTTTAATTGGTGGAAAATTGGATGAAATGATGAAAGGAGGGAGAGTTCTCCGATTAAGCACAGCTGATGTGAAGCACAATCTGTTGAGACATTGTTAATATTGTCTTCGAGCTGGCTTTTGACTTTTTAAATTATTTGTGTATATTGAGTTGAAGAGCATGAAAAGAGACCCTTTGCCTCAACTTGTCCATGTTGGCTCCTTTCTAAGCTTCTCTATTTGCCTAAATTTGGCCCATGTCTATCCAAACCTTGCCCATCCTTGAACCTGTCCAAATATAATTTTCACTGTAATTCTACCTGCCTCGATCACTACTCTGGCAAATGCCCACCACCCACTATGTGGAAACTTACCTCTCAGATCCCCTTCAAGTTTTTCTCCTGCCCTGTTTTGCCTGTTCCCTCTAGTTTCAGACTCCCTTACCCTGAGAAAAAGACTTTGTCTATACCCCTCATGATTTTATAAACCTCCAAAAAGTTATAAACTTAGTCAGCTCCATCATGGGCACTCACGTCTGTAATATCCAGAATATCATCAAAAAACAATGCCTCAAAAAGGCAGCATCCATCATTGAGGACCTCCATCACCCAGGACATGCCCTCTTCTCATTGCTACCATCAGGAAGAAGGTACAGGAGCCTAAAGGCACGCACTCAAATATTCAGTAACAGCTTCTTCCCTTGTACCATCTTATTCCTTATTAGACATTGAATCCATGAACACTTAAAAAAAATTTTCCATTACTTATTTAATTTGTGTGTGTGTGTGTCTATTCATATATATATTTATTGAAATTCACAGTTTTTTCTCTATTATTATGTATAGCATTGTACTACTGCCGCAAAGACAACAACTTTCATGACAAATACAGGTGATGTTAAATCTGACTCTAATTCTGATAATGTCACACCTCAGCCTCCTTCACCAGAAGGAAAGCAATCACAGCCTTTCCAGTCTCTCCTTATAACTCAAACCTCTAGCCCTGTAAGTATTTGGTAATCATGGGTCAGAGAATATATTGGTGGTGGTGAGTCCCCATGTTATTGTGGCAAGTGTTTTGTGAGTGGCACTTTGCATGAGAGAGATCCAATCATCAGTGATAACTCTGTGCTGTCATAGCTTTCCAACTATCACAGCACAATGCAAAATATGTTAAAGCTGTAAATCTGAAATAAAATCCAGAAAATTGCTGAAAACAGTTGGAAGGTCAGGTAACATTATTTCAGGGAGAAAGGGTTATTATTTCACGTCAGTGACTTTTCATCAGCACATTGTGAATGCCTCCACCTTTGTCTGTACCCAAATCCTTGTTCAATGCTCAAATTTGTGCTAAGGAATAACTGTCCTAATTTGCTTGATTTAGAAGGGGTTGAATGTAAAGAGGTTACATGTTTTGTAAATAGTGCTTTCATTTACATAATACCTTTTTTAAAAGCATTTTGCATATATTTAGTGAAGGAAAAACAATTTATTTTTAGTATGTAAAATTTAGAATTGGATGGTAACTTAGCATCACATTTCTATTATGACATAGTTTAGTTATGCAGTGTACTTTTATCATCCAATGTATAAGCTGATTTGAGTTGGTGCATTGAGAGTGTTGGGAGCCCAAGATACTATATATGCCTCAGCTATTGGTGAATCCTAAGGGTGTGTGCACTTGGTACCTGTTTGTCTCGGTTTTATGATATGAAATCAATGCCAGCAATAATCGAATGAATTCAAAGCAGGGTCCGTATCTTGCTGCAATAGTGTGCAGTGGCTACCGGTAAGTAAAGTGAAACAAATTAATTCAGTGTGTGATTTATAGTTTTGCCTCACTCAGAAGGAGGGCACATTGGACAGCTGGACATCAAGGTCAGTGTATCCAGTTGAAGGCCTCTTGAGCATCTCATAAGCTCTCGTTAGACTCCAGAATAAGCACACTGTCACATTAATTTCTATACGTTGGTGCATCTGTATGTTTTTGCAAGTGTGTGCAGACAAAATAGAAGTCGTTTAATTGAATGAATTTTAACCCTGATCGTTAATTAAGCATAGCAAATATAGTTTTTCTTCCATTTGCCTATTGCATATAGAATTGAAATGATCATAATATTGCAAAATAACTTTTACTTAAGCTTATCCTGCAAGTGGTTGAGATGTTTGATCTTGGTAGTCCAAGGTTTAAGCTACAGCCATTTAAACTGTATCATCAGATTCCATTGTCTACAGACTTTTGTTTGCTTGGACGATCAGCTCCCAGCTTCTGTCGCTATTTCTACACTTCTCACCTGTATCTACCTATCACCCCCCTTTACCTAGATCCACATTTCTTTCACCTGCTCATGTTCCACCCCATATGTCACTTTTTTCTTACACTAGCTATCTCTCCTCTTCAGTCCAGATGAATGGTCTTGACTTGAAACATCTTGCATCCATTTAAACAGCCAAGTACCTCCAGTAGTTGGTACTTTACTTCAGTTAAAATGAGCTGGGCTTGCTCTGAGTTTGGATACAATTGCTAACTTTGCTGACAATGCAGGGCAACTTTTCATCTGATTATGCAAGAATGAAGGGAAATTTATGTCACACCTTTCATGTACTCTGCTCTTCAAAGTGCAGAATTGTTGTTACAGTGGCAATATACTAGTGTTTTTTGAAAAGCGAGCTCCCATAAGCACCCTTTGTGACTAATCAGATCATTTGTTTTGTACCTTAATTCAACCTCTCATTTGAAAAACACTGCCACTGACAATATAACACACAAATGGCCGGAATAACTCAGCAGTTAGGAAGCATCTTTGGAGGGGAATAAGCTGTTGACATTTCAACCAAGTCCCTTCATCAGCACTGGAATGAAAGGGGAAGAAAGCCTCTCCTGTCAGATTCCTCCTTCTTCAACCACCTCCCTCTGGTGCCCCTCCTCCTTCCTGTTCACCCCATGGTCTACTCTTTTCACTTATCAGATCCCTTCTTCTTCAGACCTTTACCTTTTCCACTTATCACCTCCCAGCTTCTCACCATCCTCCTCCCCACCCACCTTCCCCCTCAGCTGGTTTTGTCCTTCCTCAGACAGCCACGAAAGCCACAGTTTTATTTAGTTGAACTGACCCTTATGTTCACAGGTGCTTCAGTAGGATTTGAATTTCACATAATGATAATAAAAAAAATGGGGAGTTTTGGACAGTGGAGAAGGCTGTTAAAATATATATCAGAAAATATATCAGGTACTGATATGGGTGGAGAAATGGCACGTGAAGTAAGCCCTGAAAATCAAAACAGAAGAGCTACCAAAGAGGGACTGAAAGCTGGGAATTGGTGGGCACGGTGCTGGAATTACAACAGAAAACCTATGAATAAGCTCCAGTGAAGGGTTCTTCACAGTGCATCTCTGCCACACAAAAAAAGTTAAACAAACTTCTTCCCTATCAAAATTCCACCATGTAGAAAACATGAAAGAAAAACATTAGGGAGATTATATTTGAGAAATCTAAAGAAATTCTCTAAAACTGAATTAAATAACTCTTTATGGTTCAGTCTCAAACATGTTGTCCAAATACTTGAATGCTTGTGGCATCAAGGTTAACTTGTTTCCTTTTCCGATTAATAGTTACTGAGTTGGCTAATAAGGCCAAGGTGGGAACCAGAAACTCTTCCACAAATAGGGCAGGAGGTGGTTGATGGGGCAGGCGTGTAGGTAATTTGTGAGGTAGTACATTGCTTCCTCCACTTCAGGGGGGTTTCTGTGTGTCAGTAGGGAGGGCATAAGAGGTTCACAAACCAACTCAAAAGCTTCTTTTCCACTTTGAGTGCTTATAGATCAGAGATTGCAGAGTGTTACAGTTTTCAAGGAGACTTTGTGAGCATCTTTGAATCCTTATCTATGTCCTTCTGGCAATCTCTTCCCGAGGTTGATTTCAGATTAGAATTTTCCTGGGATCTGGTGGTGTTTTTCACAATCATATGAGATTCATTCTCAAAATGATGTGGCCTCTCAGATGGTCCTCATTACTAGGGATATCAACCAGAGAGATGGTGCAGTCATAGGTTTTGTGAAGAAAGGATTTGGAGGATTTTGTGGAGATAATGTTGGAAGTAACTTTACAATGTGTTACAATACTTGCTGCAGGTAGCCCATATTTCAAAAATGTTCCGAAGAGCAAGGTGATTGTTGCTTCATAGACATTGAGCTCCCTGTCAAGTGTGAGGTCTTAATCTTCAAATACTCTGTTTTTCAACTGACCAACATCTGCGCTGCAGTAATTCTGAATTTCTTTGTCAATGTCTGCCATCATTGAGAGGTAGTCTCCCCAGATATGACAGGTGTTCCATGCTATATAGGATCTTTCTTGTGAACACTTGTAGTTAGCGAGTAGTGTAGTCCTGTGGGGGTGGTTTGGCTGATGTTGATAGCTGATATTGACATCTTGGACACTTCATTGAAAGAGGTAATGATGAAGTGGCGTTTAGCCTCCTAGTGCACGTAAAGCAAACTTGGACAGCAGTCACACAATAACATCACTTTATCATAAAATCATGCAGTCTGTTTCCCAACCCTAACATATTGACCAAGTAGTATCTGACATCTGGTAATATAATAAATTCCCTTGAATACCATTATGATCCAAGGTCATCGCCTTTTCAAAACAGATCACGTCACATCAGAAGGTATACTAAAATAAGAGTCATCCTGAACAAAACTCTAGGCTTTAATGCAGTGACAATCTTTGTATTTCAATGGAACATTTTCTCTTTGTTAATCTCACACAATGTGTTTATTGACTGACATATCCATTAGTATTTCTGTCCTCCACTTTTCTTGCAGACAAACTTTAATATTGACATTAATTTACATCTGATTCTTCAAGGTGTAACGTACCATATAACCATATAATAATTACAGCATGGAAACAGGCCATCTTGGCCCTTCTAGTCCGTGCCGAACGATTACTCTCACCTAGTCCCACTGACCTGCACTCAGCCCATAACCCTCCATTCCTTTCCTGTCCATATACCTATCCAATTTTACTTTAAATGACAATATCGAACCTGCCTCTACCACTTCTACTGGAAGCTCATTCCACACAGCTACCACTCTCTGAGTAAAGAAATTTCCCCTTGTGTTACCCCTAAACTTTTGTCCCCTAACTCTCAACTCATGTCCTCTTGTTTGAATCTCCCCTACTCTCAATGGAAAAAGCCCATCAACGTCAACTCTATCTATCCCCCTTATAATTTTAAATACCTCTATCAAGTCCCCCCTCAACCTTCCACACTCCAAAGAATAAAGACCTAACTTGTTCAACCTTTCTCTGTAACTTAGGTGCTGAAACCCAGGTAACATTCTAGTAAATCTCCTCTGTACTCTATTTTGTTGACATTTTTTCAGTGACCAGAACTGTACACAATACTCCAAATTCGGCCTTACCAATGCCTTGTACAATTTTAACATTACATCCCAACTCCTATACTCAATGCTCTGATTTATAAAGGCCAGCATACCAAAAGCTTTCTTCACCACCCTATCCACATGAGATTCCACCTTCAGGGAACTGTGCACCATTATTCCTAGATCACTCTGTTCTACTGCATTTTTCAATGCCCTACCATTTACCATGTATGTACTTTAATAGCAAATTTGACACAGAGCAGATTCTTAACAAGAAAGTATTTTATTATCTGCAATCACTTGGAAACAACTTGAGAACATGAAAGCACAATATGAACACCAGATAACATTATTTCCTTTCTTTTGCTTCCTAAATGTGCATAATGGATGTAAGTGAATACCAACTAATATCTTCACATGCTTTCATTAAGGACTTTTAACTGACCAAGACTGTTGTCATCTTCTGTCACAAGAGTCCTTGTAACAAATTACCCTTGGAACCCTAATTTAGTTTAAAGCCTATATTATTTTATTAGTTACATATTTTATCACAGATGTCATGGCACAACTCGAATCAGCAATTCTGCAATAGAGATTGTTATTCACCCTGTCTAGCAATTCTCTATTATGACCCCAGAATGTGCTTGGGGTAGAGTAGCTGAGGGTAATAGCGCAGCAGCATTATCATTGGTAATGACTCCCAGTATGTGCAATTCTTATAACCTGTAATGACTGCATTTGGAATGGAGTTGAAATTGCTTCATTATTACTTCTGAAATTACGGGGGGGTCTGCAAGGCTACCATATTCACTTGGGGAATGTCACATGATGACCTCTTTCAACCAATCCAAGTGAATGGTGATAAAGGAGCAGGAGGATAAACTGCTGACTTCAAATCAGTAAATCTCTCTGAAATTGAAAAAGTTAATGTTCTCCAGTAGTCCTTTCCTCAGCTTGTCACATGAATCATTTTCTGGTGCTTTAAAAGCTTATTAACCCAGATTTGCTGAAATCACAATTAAATACGGTACATCAGCTGAATGTTTCGGAGCTCTTTCAGGTTGGGTTCTTTGGAAAGGAATGCAAACACATGAATCATTTTCTGGTGCTTTAAAAGCTTATTAACCCAGATTTGCTGAACTCACAATTAAATACCTCATCTAAATGTTTCAGAGCTCTGTGAGCTTGAGTTCTTTGGAAAAGAGTGCAAACTTTCTGTAGAGAAGGATGGAAAATCTGGACAGTTGAAAATTCAGTTATTTTCATATGAGTTATGCATAAGAAAAATGCTATTCCAACCAAGTTGCAGAGATGGCCATTACCCTAATCTTTCACAGTTTGGCCAGCAAGCATTTCTGTTCCAGACTAACTGGAGCCTCAAACTAACTGAATGGCATTTTGGCTCAGAAGCATGAATGGCCTATTTCTTAGCCCACCATCCAAAATCATACAGTCGTTATCAGTTATGCAAATGCTTAGAAAATTGAGCCCATTTCTTCTCTTGTGCCAAGTTAAGAGGTTTCAATGTAATAAGCTATTAATTTGATTTGTAACTCCATCTGCCAGGGAGAAAATAGTTAACATTGCTAATGATGTAATAAATATGCCAGATAAAAATATGCTTTGAAGCTTTTTCTCTCCATTATATTAATGAACATGCAGTGCATTTGTGTATGCTTCCTTTAAAAAAAAGGACAGAGCGATCCCAGAGGAGAATTGGGGTTTAGGAAGAGTATTTACATTGTAGAGGAATTATAGTCCTCTCTGTTCACCTCTTTAATCCCACCCATCTTTACCAACCAACCTGTGACCCCTACCAACCCTTTGGCAGTCATTGTTAGCATTTACAGACAAAATGTCTTGCTTCTTGTATGGCTACCTTCCCACCTCAGCAGTTCGGCTTCTTAAGGGTTCTGCCTCTAACAGGAAATAGAATTGCTTGTTTTTATTCTGACAAAATAGTGTTGGCCCAGATATCACAGGGAGTGAAGATTAAATTCAGCATGCACTTTTGGTTTTCTACCACACCATTCCTAAGTGGATGAAAATCCTGCATGCCCTCTGTGGTAAATATGAACATGGGATGTGGAGATCTTAGATGTTGTGGGCAAATTGCCATCCAAAAGGCTTCATCAGAAATGTCTGTAAGAGGCATCAAAGGTCATTTCATAATTTAATGCAGAACAAGTAATGAAGAATGGGTTGGGATGTTTGACATTTAATTGAATACCTCATGGAATCAGCATATAAGGAAACACACCAAATGTTATTCAAAAGTAATTACAAGGCAGTAATTTAATTCAAGAGTTCAGACAACACTGTGAGCTATGAGAATGAAGCACAAGCAGCTACTATCTTGAAATATTTTGTAATCATAGCAATTTAATTTCAAATTAGTGGAAACTTTGTGCTGGCTTTGTTGGAGGATAAGCCAATTAACTCTTTATTGTGCAGCTGCAGTAGCAATTGGCCCTAAGGCTTGAAAGTCAGTCATGATGATGGACACCGGGGGGGGGGGGGGGGGGAGAACAAGGTTTAATTTTTCTCTTGAAGTCTGCTCCACTTTTCAAGTTGGATAGTCCTTTACTCGCGCTTGCGATATAAATGTTGCTAGAATGACCTAAGTATCTAGCATTACCCTTGGATGAGGACGTAGATAGCTTACTGGTTTGGAGTCACGTTTGTGAGACCGGGTAAGGATAGGAGATTTCTCGTCCTTTGTTCAAAGAGATGTTTTGTTTACCTCAGTCAAGTGCAATTGTCCCTCGGTAATGCCCATGTACACTCCGGGATGCGTGACATTGAAATACAAATCTATTTTTTTGTTGTGATAAATAGCATTTCCCTCTCCATTCATTGGGGTGCACTGAACTGAAGTATCCATTGTGCATTTTTTTTCAATGAGCATTGAACAGCACAGCACGGAAACAGGCCATTCGGCTCGCAATGTCGTGCAGAACTAACTAAGTTAGTAGTTAACTGCCCAACTGAACTAATCCCATCCACCTAAACAACGTCCATATCCCTCCATTTCTTGTGCTTGTGGCCATCCAAGAGCCTCTTGAATGCCTCTATTATATTTGCCTCCCCTAGCACCCCAGTAGCACATTTCAGTGACCCACCACTCTCTGTGTAAAAAAATTTTGTCCCACATATCCCTATTGCATTTACCCCCTTTCGTCTTAAATGGATGCCCTCTGGCATTAGACATTCCGCTCTGGAAAATGGTAATGACCATCTACTCTATCTCGTGATTTTATAAACCTCTATCAGGTCTCCTCTCTGCCCCCGCCATTCCAGAGAAAACAACACAAGTTTGTCAAATCACACCTCATAGTCCTGGTAAACCTGTGACAGGCTGAGCTGCACCGACATCCCCCTGCAGTTCCTTGCAGTCACCGGCAGAGCAGTTGCAATACTTTGCCGTGATGCAACCAAATGGGATATTTTATATCCTCTTTGAATCCTCTTTGGCTGCAGGGGAAGTGCCGGAGGACTGGAGAATGGCAAATGTAGTTCCCTTGTTTAAAAAAGGTAATAGGGAGAAATCTGGGAACTATAGACCGGTGAGTCTTATGTCGGTGGTCTGCAAACTACTGGAAAGGATTCTCAAGGATAGGATCTACGAGCATTTGGAGAAATACAGTCTACTCATGGATAATCAACATGGCTTTGTGAAGGGAAGATTGTGCCTCACGCGCCTGATTGAGTTTTTTGAAGAGGTAACAAAAGAAATTGATGAGGGTCGGATGTGGTCTACATGGACTTTAGCAAAGCATTTGATAAGGTCCCTCATGAGAGACTCATCCAGAAAGTCATGAGGCATGGGATAAGTGGAACCTTGGCTGTTTGGATAAAAAAATTGGCTTAAAGGAAGAAAGCAGAGGGTAGTTGTGGAAGGAAAGTATTCTGCCTGGAAGTCGGTGACTAGTGGTGTGCCGCCGGGATCTGTCCTGGGACCTCTACTATTAGCGATTTTTATAAATGACCTGGAGATAGAGGCAGAAGGATGGGTGAGTAAGTTTGCAGATGACACAAAGATTGGAGGAGTTGTGGATGGAGCTGTAGGTTGTCGAAGGTTACAAGAGGATATAGACAGGCTGCAGAATTGGGCAGAAAAATGGCAGATGGAGTTCAATCCGTACAAGTGTGAGGTGATGCATTTTGGAAGGACAAAGCAAAAGACTGAGTACAGGATTAATGGTCAGTTACTTAAGAGTGTGGATGAACAAGGGGACCTTGGGGTTCAAATCCATACATCCCTCAAGGTCACTGCACAGGTTGATAGGGTAGTTAAGAAGACCTATGGAATGCCAGGCTTCATTAACAGGGGGACTGAGTTCAAGAGCAGAGAGGTCATGTTGCAACTCTACAAATCTCTGGTGAGACCGCACTTAGAATATTGTGTTCAATTCTGTTCACCTCATTATAGGAAGGATGTGGAAGCTATGCAGAGGGTGCAGAGGAGATTTACCAGGATGTTGCCTGGATTGGAGAACAAGTCATATGAAGCAAGGTTAGCGGAGCTGGGACTTTTCTCTTCGGAGCGTAGAAGAATGAGAGGGGACATGATAGAGGTCTACAAGATTATGAGAGGCATAGATAGGGTATTTAGTCAGTACTTGTTTCCCAGGGCACCAATAGCAAACACCAGAGGGCATATGTACAAAATTAAGGGAGGGAAGTTTTGGGGAAGACATCAGGGATAAGTTTTTTTACACAGAGGGTTGTGAGTGCCTGGAATGACTTGCCAGGGATGGTGGTGGAGGCTAAAACATTAGGGGTATTTAAGAGCCTCTTGTACAGGCACATGGATGAAAAAAAAAGGAGGGTTATGGGGTAGTGTGGGTTTAGCACTTTTTTAAAGGATTATATGGGTCGGCACAACATGGAGGGCTGAAGGGCCTGTACTGTGCTGTGGTGTTCTATGGTTCTATATGGTGCATTGATGGAAATTGTTGAAGTTCCAAGCGGACAGCCAAATTTCTTTACGCTCCTGAGGAAGCTGACCAAATGGCTGACCGGGACTGGTTAGTTGTGAGATCCTGATGATGCCAAGGCCAAGGCAATCATGTTTTCACTCCAAATTCCAACCTAGAGTAGATTAATAGAGCATGGAAACAGGTCCAAAAGGTCATTCATCCCAATTGCTACATGCTGAGCTTTTAATCTAGTCCCACTACGGATATTTTATCCCTAATGCTCTAAAATGTGTTTTGATGTGTTATTATTATGCTTGCAATACCTGCAAAGATAATACAAAATGAAAATAAATTTCGGATGCCTCATTTAACTTTATGTAAAATAAAACTGTGTAATTTAGAGCTTCACAATCTGGACTTAAAAGTAGGATAAAGTGCATGATTAATACAAGCTCCCAGCTGTAAGTAGCTCACTCTGAGGATGTTCTGTTTTATACTAGATCAGCTCCCCTAGGATATGTTAAATCTGAATAAAACAGTTACAAACACTCTGAGTACTTCAAATGCAAACTTTCCCACAGAGACGCTTTCCAGAATGTGATTTTAATATTCAAAAATTTCATCCCTCTTCAGCCACTTCCATACTTGCAGCATCTTTTAGCTAGCATACGGTATTTTGTGAGCGGTTGTTCTGGAAACTCTTCCAACTTTCAAAGATGACCTCATTTTCAGAACCTTCATCTCTTACAAATGGCTCCCTAAGACTTTCTTCAATTCTATCATTTTTGCCTGCTCGGAGAAGCTTTCACTGCTTGAATCTTAAATCACTTCCTCCATGATTTGCTTTCTTCTTCCTTAATATCAAACATTTCCAGTTTGTTACAGCATTATCGTGTTGGGAACAGGTGGTTATTAATTTTTCAGCATATTTTATCCATCAAATAGGAATGTACGGTTTATTTTTAATTTCCTACATGTTGTGGTTGCACTCAAAAGTCCACAAATGAATTCCAAGCTTACACCGAGTGGCCACTTTATTCGGTACCTCCTGTATGCTCATTGTATTCTGCTGCTGCATGGTATGCATTCAGAGATGCTCTTCCAGAGACCATTGTTGTAATGCTTGGTTATTTCAGGTATCGTCGCCTTCCCGTCAGCTTAAACCAGCCTGGCCACTCTCCTCTGACCTGTCCCATTAACAAGGCATTTTTGCCCACAGAAGTGCTGCTCACTGGATTTTTTTATTATGTTTTCACACTATTCTCTGTAAACTCTACAGACTGTTGTGCGTGTAAGTCCAGGAAGATGAGCAGTTTCTGAGATACTCAACTAAACCGTTTGGCACCAACAATCATTCCATGGTCAAAGTCACTTAGATGGCATTTCTACTCCTTTCTGATTTTTGATTTGAACAACAACTGAATCTCTTGGCCATGACTGCATGTTTTTATTCATTGAGTTGCTGCCACATAATTGGCTGATTAGATATTTGCTTTAACAAGCATGTGTAGATGAAGAGACCATTGGGTGTATATTTACATTTGAACTGAGTCAATACCGATTTTTATGTTCAGTTTCCAGACTCAGAGATTCCAAAATGGAACGTCCGCGTTGTATTGAAAAACTGAACCAAGAATCCAAGTGTTTTGAATTTTACAGTACCTCCTCTCCAGCCAAATGCAACATTTGAGTAGGGCACATTTCTCTTTTAGAACATTGTAGTTTAGACCCTCATTATATCAGATGTGCGTAATTAATCATTTTGGTAAGCACAGATTGCTTTATGCCTCTTGATGACTCAAAAGATTGCACAAACTGCATTGTAAAACTGTTCGATGTCAGTCTTGTGCAGCGCCGGTCTGATGCCACCAGGTCTGACACATTTTACAGTTAGTTAGGACTTGGAGCTCGCAAAGTAATCTTTGAGCATCACTGTGAGTAGTTGACATACCACCATGACTGAAGGCTGTAAATGAAGTGGAATAAATAAACTTAACTTTTCCATCTTGCCTTTTTGGAGAGTCAGGTCTTCTAATGGACCCAATCTACTTATAAATTGGCAGCAAAAGTTAAACAAATTGGTTGTTGCTGGCCAGCTGCCATGAAAACAGAACCCACAGGATGAAATCTTCTTGAAAGCCTATTTAAAGTTTGTGTTAGAAAAGTCACCATAATGTTAACTAAGCCTTCCTAGTGCTTTAAAATACCTACCCATGATTAATGGCTCTTATTTTTGGTTCAGCGATACTCTTGTTCAGTGATTGTAAATGGTTTTATAGTTCTTGAATATTCGCTATATTTATAGATTCAAAGAGTTGCACAGCATAGAAACCAAGCCATGTGACCCAACTCACCCATTCCAAATAAAGTTCCTCTCCAGTGCTCCTCTCATTTGCCCACATTAGGCCTATATCCCCTAAACATTTCCCATCCGTATACTTCCGCAAATGTCTCTTAACCATTGCAACTGTACCTTCCTTTAGCCCTCTGGCAGTTCTTTCCATGTGCACATCGCCCTCTGTGTGAAAAACCAACCCCGCAAATCCCCTTTTCGTCTTTCCCCTCTCACCTGAATACTGTACCCTCTCGTATTAGACACCCTTGCCCAAGGAAAAAGACTGTGATGCTATGCCATTCAGAATTTTATAAACACCATAAGGTCACCTCTCAGCCTCCTTCACTCCAGCATAAACAACCTGAACCTATCTGGTGTCTCCTTACAGTATATCTCAAGTTCTCCAGTTAAGCAATATTTGAAAGCTATATTAGTAAATTAGTTTAGTATTGTCTCCTCTAGTGAGGTACAATAAAAAAAGCTATCTATAGAGATTATTCCATCTCATCAGTGCATTGAGGTAGCAAAAGGCAAAACAATAATAGAATGCAAAATAATGTATTATAGTTTACGAGAAAGTGTGGTGCATGCAGATGTGGAAAAAAGGATGAATTCAGGGTATATAATTTGCAACAAGAATTATCCAACATCGTTTTCCACTGCCCCACTCCATGTCTCTCACATATCCTCAACCTCAGTAGTCTACCTCAATTGTTGTATTGTAACCTTCATCTCCTGCTCTCTTCCCCTTTTCCCATCCTCTCTTTCTCTTTCCCCATCTTCTCTCCTTCTTTCAGCATCATCTTTCCCATCTCTTCATTCTCTTTCCTTCTCTAACCCTTTCCCATTCTTAGACACAGTGAGAAAATCTGCAGATGTTGGAAATCCAAACAATACCCACAAAATACTCAAGGAATTCAGCAGGTCGGGCAGCATCTATGGAAAGGGGTAAACAGTCATATCTATGGAAAAGAGTAAAAGTCTCAAATAACACACACAAAATGCTGCTGAAACGCAGCAGGCCAGGTAGCATCTAAAGGAAGAAGTACAGCCGATGTTTCGGGTCAAGACCCTTCGTCTCAAATGTTTACTTTTCTCTCTTTTATTCCTTTTCATCCATACTTCGCTATCTCTCCAAGTTTTCTGCCACTTCTGTCCCACCTTCCCTCAATTTGACTTGGGTAGCATGTGCCATTAACAACCCTAAACATCCATCTGCCTGGATGATATGATCCACTTTGGAATGTCATGAAATATGTATGAACTTCTGTAGCTGTTCTCACTGAGTGGTTTCTCCTAGGTGCCTAAGCATATGGAAATTTCCAGTTGCTGAGTGGTAAAACACTGCAGGAAAGATTATTCACAATGTTATTACCATTGCTCCCTGAACATAATAATAAATGCATTACCAACAGTTTGATTTTCTTGAAGAGGCATGCTTTTTCATACCCATCAACAATCTGCACAGTACGGCAACTTAACTGCTTTGTTATTTTGAAGTGCTTTGTTGAGTCGATGAAGAAGCAAAGTGACAAAGGTGAGGGAATTTGCAGATAGCATAGACTGTGCTTACAATTCTGATACTGGGCGAGATTTTCTTGTCAGGGTCAAACCAAGAGTGCTCTTCAATAACGTTGAAGAAACCTCCTCACCAGCATTAAACAAGTTTAGTGTATGTAGAGTTATTTCTTTCCAAATGCTACCAGACAGATTCTGAAAAGCCAAGCCCTTAAGCTAGGGAGAGAGAGAGTGCCTTCAGAAGCCTTTGCCAAGAACTAGAGCAGGAAGTGTTTCAAGGACTTTATACACTTGGCAAGAGTGACTAATACTCTTCTCCTTTACAGTTTTATCATCAATATGATAAATGTCATTTCCACACCTCATGCAACACTATCAGCCAACTGACTTGGCTAGCTCAAGACTATTCCAAATGGCAAAACTTTTGTCCAACAGTGTTGAATATGTTTATTCTTTAGGAAGTGGAGAGCACGTATAGGAGTTAAATGTTTTTTTAAAATTTATGGTCTCTGCCTCATGAAGTACTCGGCTTTTCCTCCTTGAAAAGAGATGAGTGGATATTTTAAGGGAAAATAAGATTAATATTTGAAGATGAGTAAGATGAGAGTGCTTCATGAAAAGCACAAGGTATAGTAGAATTATTTGAAGACAGCTCTAGCACAAAACTTAGCTCAGAGACAAAGGGCCCACAGACAACCTGTTGTGTCTTGAATGTGTTGAGGTTCTTTGTTTCTATCAGTGAAATAAGAGTACCTTCAATGAGGAACTCAGTAACTACGCAGATATACGGTAATTACAGATAACACTGGACTACAAAGATTTTGTTTCCTGAATACTTTTGGGAGTATTTTATGGATTTTGGGCAGCTGATCATGAAAATCTCCTTGAAATTTCCCTATCACGTGCCATGTTTTGAAATCACTGATATTTGTTATTTCTATTCATAATTCAAGTCAATTAAAATGTTGCCTACAATGTCAGCTGGAAGGTTTCCTATCTTGTCCAGGCATGCTTGGACATGCTTGGGCAGCATGGCTGCTGCATTTCAGAATGGGTTTTAGTAATAATAATTGGGTTCAGGACTGCAAGGACAGAATTTGCTATTACCAGTCACAAAGATTTCGATGAAGGATTTTGATATTTGAGACAGATGCTTCCCAGAATAACTGATGCCAAGATTAAGAAAGACATTTTTGTTGGTCCACAAATCAAACAGGTCATCAATGACAGGCAATTTGAAGAATTTCTAGTGGGACCAGAGAAAATAACATGGAAGGCATTCAAGGAAGTTGTTGAAATTTTTCTCGGCATCTACAGAGCACCAAACTACATGCAGCGGGTCGAAAACGTGCTTCAAGCAAATAAAGCCATGAAGTGCAACATGTCAATAAAGATTCCTTTTCTGCATCCCCATTTAAACTTCTTCCCTGCAAATCTTGGTGCTGTTGGTGACGAGCATGGTGAAAGTTTTCACCAGGACATTGCAGTCATGGAGAAAAGATACCAGGGCAACTGGAATCCATCAATGCTGGTGAATTATTGTTGGGCACTTAAGTGAGAAGCCTCAGACACTGAATACAAATGAAAATCATTAACAAAATATTTTTAACTTAGTTGAACTATTGCAAAGCATCTGCAATTATTCAATAAGTTAATTTGTTGTTTCTCCAAACTCCTACGTGATACAAGTAGTCTGAAATTATATTTGTGTTCATCTTCAAGTAGTCTATCATAAACAAAAAAAATTCTGAGGAAGCAACACTTTTGAAAAAATTTGTTGTCCAGTGTAATTGGTACAGGAATTGCAAGGCATCTGACTGCAAATTCCGACAAAGGGTTATGAGGACTGTAGAGAGGATCATCAGGGTCTCTCTTCCACCATCAGAGATATTTATATGCAGCACTTCCTATGCAGGACCCACTTAGTATTGTTTATGATCCCTTTAATCCATCCAGCAATCACTTTGACCCTTTACGATCAGGCAGGAGGTACAGAAGTGTTAGGACAGGAACTATTAGGATGGCAAACAGCTTCTTCCCTCAGCTATAAGACTACTGAATTCCCTGCCATCACGTATGAAACACTGATAAAGTTATACAATTTGTTTTTTAATTTGTGTTGGAATTGCACAGTATTATTTGTTAATTAATATGTAGTAATATTACCTTATTTGGCATGTGTGTAAGTTGTTTCTACTGTGTCCATAGACCATAAGACATAGGAGCAGAATTAGGCCATTCAGCCCATCAAGTCTGCTCCGCCATTCCATTATGGCTAATCCCGGGTTCCACTCAACCTCATACACCTGCCTTCTCCCTATATCCTTTGATGCCCTGACCAATCAGGAAACAATCAACTTCTGCCTTAAATATACGCATGGACTTGGCCTCCACCACAGTCTGTGGCAGAGCATTCCACAGATTTACTACTCTACGGCTAAAGAAATTCCTCATTATCTCTGTTCTAAAGGGCCGCCCTTTGATTTTAAGACTGTGCCCTCTAGTTCTGGATACCCCAACCATAGGAAACATCCTCTCCACAACCACCCTATCTAGTCCATTCAATATTTGGTATGTTTCAGTGAGATCCCTTCTAAATTCTTCTAAGTTCCAGTGAGTACAGACCCAAAGCTTCCAAACACTCCTCATATGTTAACTCCTTCATTCCCAGAATCATCCTCATGACCCACCTCTGGACGCACTCTAATGACAACACATCCTATCTGAGATATGGGACCCAAAACTGTTGATAATAATCCAAGTGCAGCTTAACTAGTGTCTTATAAGGTCTCAGCATTATATCCTTGCTTCTATATTCTATTCCCCTTGAAATAATTGCCAACATTACATTAGCCTTTACCACAGACTCAGTCTGTAAATTAACATTCTGGGAGTCTTGCACGTGGATTCCAAATTCCCTCTGCACTTTTGATGCTTGAACCTTCTCCCCATTTAGATAATAGTCCTCACTATTGTTCCTTTTACCAAAATTCATTCTCGTACATTTTTCAGCGCTGTATTCCAACTGCCACTTTTTTGCCCTTATTCCCCTCTTTTACTAAGTCCTACTGCAATCGCATTGCTTCCTCAGCACTACCTACCCTCTAGCTATCTTCGTATCATCCGCAAACTTTTCCACAAAGTCATCAGTTCCATCATTTAAATCATTGATAAACAATGTTAAAAGTAGCAGTCCCAATACTGATTGCTGAAGAACACCTCTAGACACTGGCGCCCCTTTTTATTCCCACTTACTGCCTCCTGCCTGTCAGCCATTCTGCTATCCATGCCAGTATCCTTCCTGTGATGACAAAGGATTTTATCTTGTTAAGCAACCTCATGTGTGGTACTTTAACAAATGCCTTCTGAAAATCCAAGTAAATGACATCCACTGCCCCTTCTTTGTCCACCCTGCTTGTTACCTCCTCAAAGAACTCTAGCAAATTTGTCAGACAAGATTTCCCTTCGCAGATACAATGCTGACTTTGACTTATTTTTCATTAGTCTCCAAGTACCTCAAAATATCATCCTTAATGATAGACTCTAATACTTTCCCAACCATTGAGGTTAGGCTAACTGGCCTATAATTTCCTTTCTTTTGCCTTCCTTCATTCTTAAAGAGTGAAATGATATTTGCAATCTTCCAGTCCTTAATTTCTTCGATGAAAATTGTATAAATAAGCCAGTTCTAAAATCTGCTAACCAATCATTGCAAACTCCACACCGTCAACACCACCCATCTCATAACCGGAAAGGGAAATGTGAGTGGGTACTTAGTATGCCAACGAGGTAGAGGGTGACAACCTTTTGTGCGCAGTTTAAATTCCTTTCTGCAATAGTAGCAAAAGATGTGTGCGTACACACCTGCACACACCTTAGAGGGAACTGGAGTCCAGAGGAAAGTTGCTTCATTTGGCAATATGCATGTGTGCAGTTTAATAGCAATAATTGAACCTGAAGTTGATAATCATGTTATCCAATCATTTGGTCTTCTTGTTCCAAGAAATAGTGAGCTGAAATATACATATTCCAATTATTTTTAAAGAATGACATTTTATTAACAAAATTAAAAGATACTGAATTAATTTTACTTACTGTGTGTATGACCAGACTTTATGACCTACTTGACATACATGCTTTCTGCCTGTACCTCTTATCTCCCAGCTGAGTAGTTTGGTGTGACACTGGCACAAAATGTTCCTCCTGAAATACTGCTAAAGCTTTTGAGTGATATTCTGTGCTACTTGTGTACACTTTATTCCATGGTGACAGAAGGTGAAGATAAATTTTGTGTCATCAACAAATTTACTAACCCATAATTTTAAAAAAATGACACAAAGGTTGGGGGTGTTGTGGATAGTGTGGAGGGCTGTCAGAGGTTACAGCGGGACATTGACGGGATGCAAAACTGTGGCAGATAGAGTTCAACCCAGATAACTGTGAGGTGGTTCATTTTGGTAGGTCAAATATGATGGCAGAATATAGTAAGACTCTTGGCAATGTGGAGGATCAAAGGGATCTTGGGGTCTGAGTCCATAGGACACTCAAAGCAGCTGTGCAGGTTGACTATGTGGTTAAGAAGGCATGTGGTGTATTGGCCTTCATCGATCATGGAATAGAGTTTAGGAGCCAGGAGATAATGTTGCAGCTATATAGGACCCTGGTTAGACCTCACTTGGAGTATGGTGCTCAGTTCTGGTCGCCTCACTACAGGAAGGATGTGGAAACCATAGAAAGGGTGCAGAGGAGATTTACAAGGATGTTGCCTGGATTGGGGAGCATGCCTTATGAAAACAGGTTGTGTGAACTCAGCCTTTTCTCCTTGGAGCGACGGAGGATGCGAGGTGACCTGATAGAGGTGTATAAGATGACGAGAGGTGTTGATCGTGTGGATAGTCAGAGGCTTTTTCCCAGGGCTGAAATAGCTGCCACAAGAGGGCACAGGTTTAAGGTGCTTGGGAGTAGGTACAGAGGAGTTGTCAGGGGTAAGTTTTTTATGCAGAGAGTGGTGAGTGTGTGGAATGAGCTGCCAGCAACGGTGGTGGAGGCGGATACGATAGAGTCTTTTAAGAGACTTTTGGATAGGTACATGAAGCTTGGAAAAATAGAGGGCTCTGGGGAAGTCTAGTAATTTCTAAGGTAGGGACATGTTCAGCACAACTTTGTGGGCTGAAGGGCCTGTATTGTGCTGTAGGTTTTCTATGTTTCTATAAATAGTTTGTTTTTTTTAGTAGTGCCAAGCATGCCTGCAATTTGTACAGAATAGATCTTGATAGTAGAGTTGACATTTCCTAATGCAGTCCTGGAATGTGATGTTTTAGTAATGGAGTTCATCAAACTGACATGGGATCTTTTGTGCTCTGCTTGAATTTCTAATAAATGTGAGAAACTTCAGCAGGGATGGGTAATTGGCATGAAATGTACACTCTGAACTTGCTGTTGGAATATTTTGTTTCTACATCCTTGAGCACACTTCTTGCTGATATGTCATATGACATGGTTTGCCATTTGTCCCCTCTGCTCTGCCTTTGCTATCTGTATGTGGATCCCATCGTTTGATTACATTATAGTTGTGACTGCTTGGCAGGGTGTTTCAACTGAGGAAAAAGGAAAATGAATTTGCCTTGGCTACATAAAGCAGTGTTAAGAAAATGACTTTCAGACTAGATCTTTTTTGCATCAAAAATATGTTGTCTGTTGCCATCTGTTATTACCCACACCCATATAGTGGAAAGCCTTGCTTATCTTGATCACACTGCACTTTAACGTCAAGATCTGAATCACAACATTGTCTCCAGAAATGTACAAAAGGGGCTTTACTCTTAATACACATGAGTACCTTGGCAGCTTTGCTATCAGTCAATGTTGTACTTCGATTTTGCGTATCTTTAACATTTGGAGACCCTTGAAAATGATTTAAAATGTAATAATGTTTTTAAAAAGCTAATAAAATGTTAATGTTATTATAAATATGTAATCTTATTAAAATATTAACTATTTTATTGAATACAAAATAAAAATAGCATCAAAAATAATAATATAACATTTTGTATAAGTAATAATATAAAATACATAATTTAGTAATAAAAATAAAAATCTCAGAAAATAAAAATACTAATAAAACCATCTGAAAATAAATAATTAACGTAGACAAAGAATTAAAAACAAACATAACCAACTTAATTAATTTTTACCAGTCCTCTGGCCCTGTGCCCTTTTCTGCTGAAGTATTAGAAAGTTCCAATTAATATTGTAATTGTTGACAATGATTTATCTTGTACAACTGAAATCTTGTACAAATGAAATGTTTAAAGACCAATCCTGAGTTTCTTGCAGCCATCCAAAAGCAAAATACAGCAGATGCTGAAAATCTGAAATACTCACCATTTTGTGTAGTTTCTGGGAAATGAGCAACGGAGTTAGTTTTAGCTTTCATCTTTTTCTTCACGGATGATGCCTCAGTTGACCCATTTTTTAAAATTTATTATATTTGGTTTATTCATAAGCATGTTTGCCTATGGCTTCTCTTTTATACTATGGGGATTGTATACACTGCTCTATACACTCAATTTTAACCTAATTTTTTTCTCTTCTTTAAGATTAACCATTTCATTAGATTCCAGATTCATTATTCAATTTGATCACTTGCTGTCAATAAGCTCCCTCACTTTCTGTGCACTTTCTTTCTGTTCAATCTATATTTAGGCTGCTTATGTTTCCTGTCAACTCCACACAGAGGCAGAGACACAGACACAGACCATCAGACGCACATGCACACACGTACACAAACCCCCACAATTTATACACACACACACACTCCCAACCCAACCATGATCTACACCATGGTTCTCTGTCTTCTCTTCACAGATTGTGTAAATGGTAAATGTTATGCCTCTTAGACCAACGAGTACCAGCAGAACAATTAATTTTGTTGTTCCTTTTATAATCTGCTGATTAATTCTCTCAAGCCTGACTCAAAGCTTTCCTCAGGCATGACTATATTCTCAACTGTACAGAATGTTCTCCTCCACCATATACTCAAGGACTCTGGACGGAGAGACTAAAGATGTATACATGTCCTGCAAACTCCCTTTCTACTGACCCATACTACCAACACTCATGGAGTCTAGGAGAAGGCAGTGCCCATCCCAACAGTCTAGTTCTCTCTCTTTGCTTACACCCTGTGCTCTTGCAACATATGCTGTTTCACATCACTATTAAGCAATAGTAAGTGGAAATTTATGGTAGTACATTGACCACCCTGCACAAATATATACACTGCCCGTGGTTAAGAATCAACCCAGATCCTTGAATTTGCAAGCTGTTGCATCACTGCCATATTCTATGTATACAGCAGTCTACACGAATGTGCTGCCCTGCTATATTTTATATTAGTCCTATTTATACAATTAAAACATTTTCAACTGTTATTTATAGTTATATTTATGTAGCCTAATTAGTTGAGCAATGATTTTAACGCATTTTTGTCTTTGTCCTACTTGAAACCGCTGTGTTAATTGGAGGAAAGAAATATTTAAACAGTCACCAACCTACTGTTCTGTGAGGCTATATCTCTTTTCTGTGTTGTTTAAAAAAAATAAAGAGAATCTTTCCCTGTCACTGTTTTTTTAAGTGAAGCCTCTGTTTTTCACACATTGTTTCCCAATGTGATGTTTTAAATACTCATTGCACATGGGGTTTTGATCTGTGAAACTGTAAATAAAGCCCATGGTGACATTTACTTCTACTTACACTTAAGAAGTCCTGTGGAAAGCTATGTATGGAAGCAATTTCACTGGAAAATCATCATAAATCACACATACCAAGATGCAATTTGTCTCACTTCTGTGTCAGGTCTTCCATGTATATAATTTATAGATAGTGTTATTGTCAATTTTTTATGTGCTAACAAGTGTAGATGAACTAATGGTCATCACTTCAACCTATTTATTTGCACTCTCTGCAGTACAAGGCACAGATTATTCTGTAGCAATAGCAAAAGCAGCAATACTGATTTCTTGACAGAGTACATTTAATTGTATCATCTTTATACATCACATCTTCCAATGACTTATGATAGCCTTTTTACAACACTGACACTGTGTTGGTCTATGAGGGACTATGTTACTAAGATATATACTGCTAAAAATTAGTTTTCATGGTAAGTAGTGAGATGTTGTTTTCTCTAGTCAGAAGATGAAGTAGTAAAATGGATTCAACAGTGGCTGGATAGGAGATGCCAGAGAGTAGTGGTGGATAACTGTTTGTCAGGTTGGAGGCCGGTGACTAGTGGTGTGCCTCAGGGATCTGTACTTGGTCCAATGTTGTTTGTCATATACATTAATGATCTGAATGATGGGGTGGTAAATTGGATTAGTAAGTATGCAGATGATACTAAGGTAGGTGGCGTTGTGGATAATGAAGTAGGTTTTCAAAGCTTGCAGAGATTTAGGCCAGTTAGAAGAGTGGGCTGAGCGATGGCAGATGGAGTTTAATGCTGATAAGTGTGCAGTGCTACATTTTGGTAGGAATAATCCAAATAGGACGTATATGGTAAATGGTAGGGCATTGGAGAATACAGTCGAACAGAGTGATCTAGGAATAATGGTGCATAGTTCCCTGAAGGTGGAATCTCATGTGGATAGGGTGGTGAAGAAAGCTTTTAGTATGCTGGCCTTTATAAATCAGAGCATTGAGTACAGGAGTTGGGATGTAATGTTAAAATTGTACAAGGCATTGGTAAGGCCGAATTTGGAGTATTGTGTACAGTTCTGGTCACCAAATTATAGGAAAGATGTGAACAAAATAGAGAGAGTACAGAGAAGATTTACTAGAATGTTACCTGGGTTTCAGCACCTAAGTTACAGGGAAAGATTGAACAAGTTAGGTCTTTATTCTTTGGAGCGTAGAAGGTTGAGGGGGGACTTGATAGAGGTATTTAACATTAGGAGGGGATAGATAGAGTTGATGTGGATAGGCTTTTTCCATTGAGAGTAGGGGAGATTCAAACAAGAGGATATGAGTTGAGACTTAGGTGGCAAAAGTTTAAGGGTAACATGAGGGGGAATTTCTTTACTCAGAGAGTGGTAGCTGTGTGGAATGAGGTTCCAGTAGAAGTGGTAGAGGCAGGTTCGGTATTGTCATTTAAAGCAAAATTGGATAGGTATATGGACAGGAAAGGAATGGAGGGTTATGGGCTGAGTGCGGGTCAGTCGGATTAGGTGAGAGTAAGCATTTGGCATGGATTAGAAGGGCCGAGATGGCCTGTTTCTGTGCTGTAATTGTTTTATGGTTATATGGTTATAAGATTTAGAACTAGGACAGATTGCCTTAGAATAAATTGTGAACCGTTTAGGACTAAAATGAGAAGACAATTCCTTAATTAGAGATTTTGAATCCCCAGTACTTTTTTCCCCAAAAGACTGGACATGTTCATTTGTTGAATATGTTCAAGCCTGAGATGATTATATTTTTGGAAATTAAGAGGATCGAGGGATATGGAAAGCTTAGAGTAGTAAATGTGCAAATAAAACCATGAACTTATTAAGTAGCAGAGCTGGCTTAAGAGACAATTTGTGACATAAAATCAAACAGAAATCTATAGAATTGTACTTGCTTGAGGCAATTATAATATTGTGTTGAAAGAAGAGCTGACCCAAAAAGGACAGTTAATTAATGAGTTTGAAGAACCTTTATCTATAATACAATTAGAATTACTACTATAATATTAAAGATAGCCAATATCTTGCATCACCTGTCAAAAGAAAGGGGGTAATATTATGGATGTTTTGGCAGTGGTAAACAGGTTTTCAAAATAATATCGACCTTAACTTGCAAAACCTTGGTAGGAGCGAAAAGAGATCCTTGCAATAACATTAAGTGAGTGGCCTCTCAGTTGAGCAGGTTCAACAGCAGCTTATGTATGGTGGTATACCAAGATGGCGGCGCGACGCAGCTTGCAGCGGCCACTCCGGAGCTGATTATGCGTTATTTGTGAAGTGGGGTGCCGTGCGCAATCATAATCGGATGAAAAACGGACGTGGGAGCACGGAGGAACATCGGGAAATCTCCAGGAAGAACTTCTTCGTTGCTGCTGCTGCTGTGAGGTCCGGGACTCTGCTGGGAAGAACAGGCCCCCAGTCCTCAGGGTCACGTTGCCGATGGCCGTTGGCGGGGCCATCTTAATTCGCTCGGCAGAGGATGGTGCTCGGAGAAGCTGTGCCGGAGGGGATGGTCGTCGGCTCGGAGGTTCGACGGACCCGGAGTCTGTTGCGGTCAGGTCACATGCGGTGTGCGCTGCGTCTGCGAGGCTGAGTCGGGCAACGCCGTGGAAGTCCATAGCAGGGGTATTCCCTTCTGCTGCCGGCGTGGGATGGCAAGTCTGTCGGGACCCTGGGGACTTGTGGAAACTGTGTGGTGATTTCTTTTGAACTTATAGTCCTTTAACATCTTTGGACTATTTTTACTGTGCCCATGGTCTGTTTTTTTTTTATCAATTATGCTATTGTTTGCACTGTTGTAAATATGTGGTTTTGTGCAGGTCTTGTAGTTTTAGTTTTTGGTCTTGTTTTGTCTGGTGGATTTGGAGCTCCTTTCTGGGATACGTGCTAAGACGGTAGCGCGATATTAATACACAGCAGCCTCTCCAGACTCTGGATTGGGGATTGCCAAACGTTATGTGGATTTTCTGGTGTAGTCTGTTTTGTCATATGCTTTTGTGATATCATTCTGGAGAAACATTGTCTCATTTTTTAACTGTATTGCATTTGTGGTTTCTAAATGACAATAAACTGAATCTGAATCTGAAAATATGTGTTAGATTTTGACTGTGCAATTGTGTAAATCAGACGATAGTACTTGTGTTTATTCTTCATCTCTTCTGAATTACTTTTGCTTGTTTCTAAGATCAACCCTATTCATGATTAAAGGAGAAATGTATTGCATTTTGAATACTTCCTGAAAATTGTTCTCGGTCTAGAGCAACTGTTAAGTTACACAGTTAACAGATTCCATAACCTTGCATGTGGTATTTCTGGTGTCCTCGGGTTCATTAATTTCATTCTTACTTTTGGAGTTGTAATACGGTATTTAGATTCAGTTTCCAAAGCAAAACATGACCATGTCAACTAACCGGCACATTATTATTTAAATGCCAGTGATGCCGTTTTGTGGATATCAGTGGCATAATTTTTCCACTATAACCTTTTGTTTAGTTTCCCACCCCCTACCTACTCCCATTGTACCATTGACCAGATAGCTGATTTACAAATTCTCCCTATGGTCAACCTGGTTTCATCCCATCAAAAACCTTTCCATCCCTCACGCTCCCTGCAGCTTTACAAGTTTCCTTTTGCCTCCTTTTTGGCTCTGCCCAAAGGTTTTCAATCCAGAGCATTCATTATTTTTCTCTTCCTACAGATTTGACCAGATCTGCTGAGTACTGAGTATTTGGAAGGTTCTCTTTTTTTTTTCCTTTTCGATTTCCAACATCAGTAATTTTTGTTTTGATTTTCAAAAAAAAAAATGTTATTTAGCAGAATGAAAGTTTAAGGACTAGAAATGTCAGTGTCATTCTGGATAAAAAAGGCTCAAGAATACTCAACATGTTGAGGCGAATGGCTATTTATCCAGATGGGAGATGATGAACTTGTGAATTGCAAGGATCAGTGCTTGGATCACTTCTTTTTGATGTATACAAATGCCTTTGATAGTGAAATACAGAGTGGAAAAATGCTGATGGTAGAAAACAGTGTGGTAAACTGTGAAAAATGATACCAAATGACTGTAAAAGGATATAGATTGCTCACTGACTCAGCAGAAAAGTGGCAGAAAGAATTTAATACAGAGCAGTGTGAAGTGATGCATTTTGGAAGAGAAAAGACAATACAAACAATATCATAATTCTGAAGAATGTGCAAGACAGGAGAAACCCTTGAAGGCGGCTGGACAAGAGAGATTAGTTAACAAAGCAAACGGTTTATTAGACTTCACAGAGACACTGAGTGCAAAAAAACATGGAAGTTATGCTGAACCTTTAAAAATAATGTTTTGTTTGGCTGCAGTGATGTAGAAGTCATTGAGTTTTGAGACTTACCAGAACGCTTCAAGCTTTGAGGGATTTTAATAAGGCTGGAGAAATTTTGATTGCTCCCCTTAGAGCACAGGAGTTTGAGGGGAGATTCACTGGGGGTGTACAAGGTCAGGTGAGGTAAAGAGAGAAAAGCTATTCTCATCAACTAATGATGCTAGGGCTAGAGGATTCACGGTTAGGAGAACTATCCCAGATGCTGATAATCAGATTAGCCGTGACCTTGGTGAAGAACCAATCAGGCTCAATTAGCCAAGTAGCCTACTCTTTCTCCTAAATTGCATTTTTGACAGGGATTTCAGGTTATTAGTGAAGGAGCATTACACACAAAACACAGGAGGAACTCAGCAGTTCAAGCAGCATCTGTGGAAAAGAGTAAACAGTCAATGTTTTGGGCTGAGCCCCTTCATCAGGACTAGTGAAGGGTATGGGGAAAGATACATGGATCGCTCTGCAGAGAACTGTCATGAATCTTAATATGCTAAATGGCATCCTGCCCTTTAATAACTGTCATATGAGCTCTTGTCTGATTTGAAAGGTTGAGTGAAAATTTCTTTTGGAACTAATTGACTGGGAAATAAGAATTCTGATCAACATTTCCAACCTGAGCAACAAATAAAATGCTGCTTACTAGCTATTAACCTTGTTTGTTATCTCTTGCACTTTGCTTTGTTCAAAAATGTTTATCTGCATGACAACATTTGTCTAGAATTATGTAACGCATTCAGATATGGATGACTTAAGATGAGAAAGTACATTAGTTATATCTTACAATGCTATTATTGAACCCTGTGTTTGTGTCACTGATTTCTTACATACTCTCAGGCATGTCATCTTATATTTATTCCATGGATGCGGTGATTCAGGACACGGAGTACATTTTTCTTATTCAACTTTCTGAATTTGCATAATTTATTCTGATGCAGGGTCAGAGTTATTTTGCTCCATTCCGTCACTAGAATGAGTGCAGTCAAAGCTCTAAGCAGGATATATTTTAATAATTTGTCACAGGGCCTGTTTAAATTGCTATCTTCATCACTCATCAGCACTGTACACATTACAAGAATTTAATTATGTTTTAAAATCAGCAGGGTTAGTGAATGAGCTTTGGCTACCCCTGCGACAAGTGTTTAATTCAAAGAGTGCATGGCAATGTGAGAAAGTGTATTAATATTCTTGTGCTGTGAAAATGCCAATGAACCATGGAGCTCAAGATTTAAGCCGATGTTTGATATCAAGTTCTGCTTTCAATAGGTGCACACCTTCCAAAGCTCCAATGAATTGATGCCAGGACTTTTATGTTGAAATGCCCCTCACCACCATTGCCTTCTTCACCCTTACCTGAGAGTTTTCAAGTCGCGTACATCAGTGATCATTGAATAATAGTAGTAGTGCCATCATTTGAACCGAGTATGATGTTCTCCTTAAGAGTTGTCTGTTGGTGGGTCCTCAGGAAACTGTGGAGGCTGATCCAGGATCCACATATTTTGGTGCATTGTACACAAGAGTATATGGTGGCTGTGGTTTGTAGTTGGGTCTTCTCCTTGGTCATTCTCTCCTTTCACAGCTGCTGCTTGTTCTCTGTGACACAGCAGAGGTCACTCTCATGTAGCACAGTTCCCTCTTGAACAGCTCTCCTCCAAGTGAATCTGTTAAGTGCAATGTCTTACCAGTTTTTAGGTATAATGTTGAATTCCTTCATTTTGATTTGGATGTTATCTTTGAAGCATTTCCTTTGCCCACCAGGAGCTCACTGACATTCCTTCAACTGGGAGTAAATGATCTCTTGGAGGAAAAGTGAGTTAGTATCTCGATGACATGACCGATCCTTTGGAGTTGGTGTTGCTTTATCATGGTGGAGATGCTGCTCTTGTTGGCCTCTTCCAGTACGCTTGTGTTGGTGCATTTGTTCTTCCAGCTGATCCTCAAAATCTTTCACAAGGATATTTGGTTTTGTTCCAGGGCTTTTAGGATCCATCGTTCAGTTCCATTGAATACACCACTGGCACACCCCTCTCCAACATCAGTAGTATCTATATGAAGCACTGCCTCAAGACAACATCCATCATCAAAGATCCTTGCCACTGGGCCACACCATCTTTTCACGGATACCATCAGGCTGGAGATACAGAGGCTTGAAGTCCCATACTACCAGGTTCAAGAAAAGCTCTTTCCCTTCAACCATTCGCTTCTTGACCTGCAAAACACTAATTACTAACTTAGTAAAGATTTCAGACTTAAGTTTAGTTGCCATGTGTATATTGAAACGTACAGTGAAATACATTGTTTGCAATAATAACCAACAACTATGGTTGTTATTGCAACACTACGGCCACTGTACATTAGAATGGACTTTCTATTTGCTTTCATTATATATATATATATCTTAATTTATGTTTTTCTTGGAAATATTGTATATCTGATGTTTCAAGCCTGTAATTCTGCAGTAAGTTTTTCTTTGCACCTGTGCATACATCCTCATTCACAAACTTGTGTGTATGACAACAAACTTGATCTTTACTTGAACTTTGAATCCAACCTCTTTGAACCCTTCCCCATAATGCAGTTGAATGGCTAGGCTGAGCTACAGCAGGAATGGTTCATGTTTAACTACATATGTTGAGGTTCAGTTGTCTGTTCATGTCATTCAGGCTCATGAAAAAGATTGTGTTAGTTCTTTTAAGTTATCCAGATTCAGAGCAGGATATTGCATTGTATTTCCATGAATGCATTGCATACTTTTGGCAAGGCTTTTGTTTGACAAACGAGTACATTTTCCATTTCTGTACATTATGGTTCAGTGTGGCCCAGCATTGCAAAAATACACAGTGATGATATGGGATAGGTGGTTTGTGTGGATTCCTATCACCCAACAAAGTTCACTTGTAGAATCTGAAAGTAAGTGCACATGAATATGGAACATAGAACAGTACAGTCACAGACTAGACCCTTCAGCCAATGATGTTGTGTAAACCTTCGCCAAGATCAATCTTACCCTATCCCACCTAAACCTTCCATTTCTTTTTACATCCATGTGTCTCTCTGAGTCTTTTAAATCCGCCTATTATATCAGCCTCTACCATGGCACTGAGCAGTGCATTCCAGACACCCACTACTTTGTGTCAAAGGAAAACTACCTTTGACATCTCACCTCAATTTTCATCCATTCATCTTAACTAGTTGTCCTCTGGCATTGGTCGTTGCTACCCCAGGAAAAAGGTGCTGTCTGTCCTTTGTATTTATGCATTTCATAATCTTGTACACCTTTTCCAAGTCATCTCTTACCCTTGGTTCTCCAAAGAGAAAAGATGTGGATTTAAGACACATTTTTTAAATGTTTTACAATATACTTTGTTCATTAAAAAAAGATGCATCTCATACAGATTGTTCAAGGCAGGATTTCATTACAAGTTACATTATTTTCACTTCTGAATGCTACCACATTATTGGTTATCATTTATATATAGCCCTTAAGCAAACAGATCATGGCTTTTGACGCTAATTAATGACATTTAATACATGATATATTGTCATTATTCAAAGAGTGCCTCTCTGGAATATTCTGCAGTATATTGTTGCAGCCCAGAGAGTAATTAGATATTTTACACAATGTTCAAAGAAATAACTGCTCTGAAGCAACGATTACTGTTCATAATCAGAATTACACATAAAATGGGAGTAAAGCTGCAAACCAGGGTTTACATATTAGTTCTTAACCTCTAGATTGCTTGCCTACAGTTTCCATATTTGTGTATAGGGAATTCCTATGATTTGTGCCTACCTGTTCATGAGTGAGCATTTTACCTTCATACAGTGGCAGTTCAGTAGCCATTGTCTTGTTGCTCTCCATTAAGAGTGCAAATTGCTTAATCAATCATTTTATGGGTGTGTGAGACTGCTTCACATCAATGGCACCCTACTTCAAAGAAGCAAAATGGAGTATTAAATACTTAAGGATGATGATGATGATGGACAGTATAAATCCTAACAAAAAAGGAAAACCTACATTTATGTAGTAGTTTCCAGAATGCTTCAAAACAGCCTACAGTGTAATTACATTTCCGTTTAATTTAGAGGTACAACACATTAACAGGCCCTTCCAGCCAAATGAAACTGTACCTCCTAATTTCATCAGTGTAACTGACTAACTGGCATGTGTTTGGAATGTGAGCGGCACTGTAGCACTCAGTGGAAACCTACAAAGTCGCAGGGAGAACGTACAAAATCCTTGTAGGCAGTGGTGGGAATTGAATACAGGTCGCTGGCACTATAATAACGTTATGCTAACCACTATGCTAACATGCAACCACAAAATGTAGTTATATTATTATTCAGGAAAAGTAGTTAATGCCTTAGTGCATAATATGCAAGGGAACATTAGGTGTGCAAAAGATTTGACATTGCTGTGATACCCACATACGCATTGAGGCGTCAATAAAGTCAAATTGATAGAGGTTCTGATGGGTAAGTACGACTGGTGTGTGAACGCACAGCTGTAAGATGGTATGACCTCGGAAGAAGAAATGAGGGAGAAACACCGAGGAATTTTAAAATAAAGCTTTCGTTGAAAGGCTCATTGGTTTTTGAATTAATCAAGATCTTTGCTTCGCATTGATAAATGTTTACAAAGTTTGCAGTACAGAAGTGGATCATTTAATCTATGTTGTATGTGCTGGAGCTTACACTGCAAACAATGCTTCTCCTGTTCCTTATCTGACCTTCCAGTATATCTACTGGATCCTTTCTTATTCCCTCCATGTACTTATCACAGAGTGATGGATGAGTAGCAGAGCATGATGCTTTACGGAATATAATGCACTGAATGACAATAGCTGCTTAACTCAAAGCACAGCTGTGTGACTGAGTGCTGTTGACTAGGTTACTATTTGTAGATGACAAATTGCCTTTGCCATTCTAAAGCAGTGCTCCGATGAAGAACATTTTGAATCTGAAGGCATTGTTTTGCTGGATAATTCTTGGGATAGTTGTCATGGAGATATACAATATGGATGGAGGTCCTTTGTCCCATTGACTGTGTGCCAGCCCTTTTACAATAATCCCATTTTTTGTTCTCGTCAACTTCTGGTGAGGTTGTAGATTTGATAATAGGTTGTAGATTTTTCTCCCTCATTTCCTCTTCCGAGGTAATACCACCTTACTGCTATGCGTTCACACACCAGTCATACTTACCCATCCGAATCTATCAGTTTGACTTTATTTTGTTTGCTGCCTCAATGTGTATGTGGGTATCACAGCAATATCAAATATTTTGATTTGATCCACTTCTGATCCACTTATGGTGAGGTATGTTATGGTGAGGTTGTATAAGACATTGGTGAGGCCAAATTTGGAGTATTGTGTGCAGTTCTGGTCACCTAACTATGGGAAGGATATCAGTAAGATTGAAAGAGTGCAGAGAAGATTGACGAGGATGTTGCCGGGTCTTCAGGAGTTGAGTTACAGGGAAAGATTGAACAGGTTAGGACTTTATTCCTTGGAGCATAGAAGAATGAGGAGGGATTTCATAGAGGTTTACAAAACTATGAGAGGTATAGACACAGTAAATACGAGTAGGCTCTTTCCATTTAGATTAGGAGAGATAAATACCAGAGGACATGGCTTTAGGGTGAAAGGGGAAAGGTTTAGGGGGAACATTAGGGGGAACTTCTTCACTCAGAGTGGTGAGAGTGTGGAATGAGCTACCAACTGATATGGTAAATGCAGGCTCACTTTTAAGCTTTAAGAATAAATTGGATAGATACATGGATGGGAGTTCTGGAGGGTTATGGACTGGGTGCAGATCAATGGGACTAGTGGAATAAAGTTTTGGCACAGACTAGAAGGGCTGAATGGCCTGTTTCCTGTGCTGTAGTGTTCTATAGCTCTATAACTTCTCCCGATTCCTCCTCTCTCCTGCACACTAGAGGCAATTTAAAATGGCTATGTGACCTACCAACCTGCACAAGCTAGAGATATGAAAGGAAACAAGAGCACCTAAAGGAATGATCACAGGGAGAACGTTCAAAATCCATTCTGTCAAGTACAGAATTGAATCTGGATCACTGTAGGTGAGGAACATCAACTCTACTACTCTATTCATAGCTGAAACCAACTACTGTATGCCTCGAATCTACATTTCATTAATGTAGAGCCTGTTTGAGGCTGGCTGGAGCTTATGTTTGACACAAGCCCAGAAACTCAATATCAGCCGTCCTTCAATGAGCTATAAGTTTTGTGCCTGATCATTTATAGCCTGTTGTGTTGTTGGTCCATATTATTTCATTAGTTCGCTTTGGCCCACACTGTTGTGCTCACCTTTAAAGTTACTCATTCATAGCAACATATATGAATCTGCTTGAAAAGACAAAGGAGCATGATTAGACTGTGTTAATTGTGATTATGGTCTGTGTATCATTTTGACTTCCTTGTGGCTGGTCGCTTACTGAAGTATGCACTTGCTGAAATTGTACACTGTCACAAAATTTCATCCATCGAAGAAGTATTCCAAAAACAATGGCAAATACCATATGAACCTTGGTCAGGAGGTAACCTTAGAGAAAACTGTCCATAAATTGTAACCATCCTTGACAAGAAAAGCCACATGATTCATTTTCTCTGTTCATCCGGAGGACTCCCTTGATGTTGTTTTGTCTGTTGTGGAGCAGAAACTATGTTGCTCTTCCTGTTCCGTTGGCTGCACCAATCGCAATATTCTTTTTAAAAACTGAAAAGGGATTAACACCTCAGCTGTAACAGAAAATAATTATCAATTAAGCATAAAATTATGAACACTTCATAACCTGGAATCCTACAGGGTAGTTTTGTGATCCATATTTTGATCAGACAGTGGGATGTTGGACTGTTATCAAAAGGCCTGGACTATTTATCTGGAGCCATGAGTGTAACTCTCTGATAACTAATAAATATGATTAAGATTCTTACACCCAAAAAAGAAAACAAGAAGGACAAGATCTCTTTGGAATGTTTTATTTTACTTGACTGCCGTCTGTCTCATATTTTAAGAATTTCCACGACTTTACCCTGAATGGATGTCCCGCTCCTTTTCAAACACGAGCAACATCTGCCTTTCTCCCCAGGCACCTCTCCAGAATTCAGTGATTTCTGAAAGAGTTGTGCCAGTGATCCTGTTGTTTTCTCACTGGGTGTTCCTGAAGGATGATCGGAAGTCTCTTACTTGGCTCCGGAGATTCATTTATATTAACGCTGCACATCTGTTTGGGCAACCATGTGATGGCAACCAAGGGGCCAAGCATACCCTTGCATCGTTTTCTGTTTTGCATTTCATTTAAATTACTTCTCAGATTGCTTGTAAAACTGAGTCAAGAGTTTCAACTGACACACCCTCCACGGACTTCGTTCTTTCACTTTTTTTGTTGTATATTGATTTTCAGTCTCTCATTATTAAGATTCAACTCCCACCTTTGTCCGTTGTCTGTAAGGAGTTTACACATTGTCCCAGTGACCATGTGGGTTTCCTCCTGGTACTCTGGTTCCCTCCCACAGTCCAAAGATGTACCAGTTGCAGAGGTCAGTCATGGAAGATAACTTGGGGCAAACAGAGGAGGATTTGACATTTTTTTTTTGTCAGCAAAGATAATTTCTACAGACACGCGGTGTCGGGCATTCTGACTGGTTGCATCACAGCCTGGTGTGGAGGCTCCAATATGTGGGATCGAAAGAGGCTTCAGAGGGGCTCGAGCCTCCCCACCATCGAGGACACCTTCAAGAGGTAGTGCTTTAAGAAGCTCAAATCCATCATTAAGGACTCTCACCATCTGAGATATGCCTGATTTTCAATACTGCCTTCAGGGAGGAGGTACAGAAGCTTGGGGATGCATATTCAATCTCTTAGGAACAGCTTCTTCCCCTCCACCATCAGATTTCTGATTGGTCCATGAATCCATGCACACCACATTGTTCTTTTGCACAATTTATTTATTTATTCATTCATTCATTCATTCATCCATTTATTTATTTATTTATTTATTGTGACTTGTAGTCATTTTTATATATTGCACTGTACTGCTGCCACAAAACAACAGATTACATTACAGTGATGATAAACCTGATTCTGATTCTGAAATTATTTTTTGTTTAATTTTGAAGGAACTGCTTGCATATAATGATTCATTGAATAAATAAGGCTGGGCTGGAAGGAAAGCATGACGTGGTGTTTAATGAGCTGGGATTAAAATTATTATAACATGCTATCTTACAAGTACCATGATTGAATATACAGCCCTAGAGACCCTTGGCAAAAATCTTTTATTATTTGTGGAAGCTTGTCAGATTTGTACAAGCATTCCCTCAAGTGATCACAGCTTTTTCTTCGAGACTGAGGTATACAGCAGGCAGCCACATCTGCTTTATATATCAAGAGAGGACTTCATCAGGATCCTTCCAATCTGAGCTCCAGACATTACACTGAAATGTGCATGGACTTTTCATACCCACCTATGCCCCCTGCTGGTTGTTTCTTTAAGGTACTGTAAATGCTTGGAAGTTTCACACCTTGGGCTGTGTTCGAACATTAACATTTTGCTTCACTCTGTACTACATAAGTGGAAGGAATGTATTTTCTGCTTACCTCTGGTCTAATGTGACATTAGACTTTCTAAGAGTTGAAGTTTAGAACTTTATAGTTTTATATTAAAAAAACAGTCACTATTTTAATTGTCACTCTATGATGTGGTAATTGGATTTTTATAAGTAACTAAGATCATAAGGCAGATGCAGAATTAGGCCATTTACCTCAACGAGTCCGATCACCATTCGATTATTCCTTATTTATTATCCCTCTCAACCACGTCCTTCTGCCTTCATCCTGTAACCTATAATGAATGCCCTTACTGATCAAGATCCTATCAACCTCCACTTCACAGATGAACAGACAGACATATTTTATTGATCCCAAGGGAATATACCCATATACCCAATGACTTGGTCTCCACAATCATCTGTGGCAATCAATTACCCAGACTTACCAAGCAATAGCTAAACAAATTTCTCCTCATCTCCGTTAGTGAAGCTATGGAACTAGGGCCGATGGGACCAGAAAGATTAAGTGTTCAGCATGGACGCGATGGTCCAAAGGGCCTGTTTCTATGTTTTAGTGTTCTGTGACTCCATGGCTATGTTCCAAAGGGATGTCCTTCTATTCTGAGGCCATGCCCTCTGACATGTGACAAAACAACATGAAAAACTTTTGATGGACATTCAGATGATTTCAAATGTAAGTACACAATTTAACTAAATGCAAAATATAGAGTTTACAGTCTACAGTCAGAGAAAGTGCATTGCAGGTGGGCAAATACCTGCAAGGAAGAGGTAGGTCGAAAGATCTTTATCATATGAGAAGTCTGTTCAAAATCTTATGACAGCTGAAAAGAAGCGGTCATTGAGCGAGATTGTACCTTTCCTCAGGCTTTTGCATCGTCTTCCCAGTGGGTTGGAATGGGTCCTTGATGATGTTGGCTACTCTTGTGAAGCAGCGAGAAGTGTAGACAGAATCATTAGAGGGAAAACTGGTTAGCCTGATGGACTGGGTTGTGTTCACATCCTTCTGCAATCCCTCGCAACATTTGATTACTTTTGGGATCTGAATATGGGTCAAGACCAAGATTCATTGTCGTTCCTGATTGCCTCCTTCCTGATGACAGCAGCGAGAAGAGAGCATGGCCTGGATGGTGGGGGACCTTGGTGATGATGATGACACTTTTCTCACTTCTGGAGTTGCTTTTTGGCCAATAGGAGCTAGGGGTCAATCATGCTAAAGTAAGTCCAAGTTCAAAGTAAATTTAAGTCACCATATACTATGCCGAGATTCATTTCCTTGTGTGCATTCACAGCAAATACAATGAAACATAATAGAATTAATGAAAAAACACACACAAGACATACAAACAACCAATGTGCAAAAGTCAACAAGATGTGCAAACACAAAAAGAAAATAAACAAACAAACAAAATAATAAGAATAAATAACTAGGCAATAATTATCAAGATCAGGAGATGAAGAAACATTGAAAGTGAGTTCATAAGTTGTGGGAACATTTCAGTGCTGGGGTGAGTGAAGATGAGTGAAGTTACCCCTCTAGTTCAAGAGCCTGCTGGTTGGGGCAATAACTCTTCCTAGATCTGATGCTGTGGCTCCTGAACCTCCTTCCTGATGGCAACAGTCAGAAGCGAGCGTGCCCTGGATGATGAGTGATCTCGACAATGACACCTTACTCAGTGTCTGGAGTTGATTGTTGGCCGATAGGAGCAAGGATGACTGATTTTCTTCCATGAAGGGAATTAGTGAATCAGGTTGATTTTTACAGCATTACACTTTCAGTTTCCCTACCACAGATTGATTTATTTGGCTGAATTTAAATTTCACTCTTAGAACAAAGCAATTTACAGTCAAGTTTCTTGATCAATGGTCCATATGTGGCAACACGATAGTGTTAAGGATAGTGTAACGCGATTACAGTGCAAGCAACCTAGGTTCAGTGTTGTTCTCTCTGTGACTATGCGGGCTTGCTCTGGCTGTTCCAGTTTCCTTCCATATTCCAAAGACATGCATGTAAGGAGGTTCATTACATATGGGAGTAATTGGGCAGCATCAGCCTGTTGGGCTGGAAGGTCTTGATATCATGAATAAATAAAAGAACAATAAGTCACCAAAGCTAATAGTCACCGTGAAATTCCTGGACTGTGTATAAAATCTGAGTCACTGACATCCTGTCAGTGATATTGTGGGCATGTTATGTTGGTGCCTGACTGTGTGGCAACACTTGTGGATAACACCAGCACACCCTTGTATGTGTTGGTTGTTAATGCAAATGATGCATTTCACTGTATGTTTCAATATACATGTGATAAATAAATCTGAATCTGTTTGGCAAGAACATTTTCCATTGTAGTTCAAAGTGAATACCATTGATGCAGTTGACATTCAATGTTCTAATAAGTCATTCAATGCAAACAGTAATTATTGGTGTCAATAAATGCTCTTCCTACTGATATTATGAAGATCGCACGTGTGATTAATGAAGTAGTTATATTGTACAGGCTGAAATTATATGAGTTTCACAAAGAAATTCTACATTTCCAGTATCTATAGACACACAAACTTCTGGAAGATCTCAGCAGGCCAGGCAGCAGCTGTGGAAAAAAAGTACAGTCGATGTTTCAGGCCAAAGCCCTTCAGCAGGAATCCCTTCAGCATTTTGTGTTGGTTGGATGTCCAGCATCTGCAGATTTTCTCTTGTTTGTGATCTGTACAGACTGCCGGCCAGCCAGCCCAATGGCAATTGTGAGAGGTTCTCCAGAGGTGACTTGCATTATTATCAGTGTGCATAGAGCAAGACATGGTAATGCAGAAGTGACTGCAGAGGTAGGCGAGAGAAAGCCTTTGCAGCAAGTGATGTCATAGGGTCAGAGAAACTGACCTTTCAGCCCAACTCATCCATGACCACCAAGCTAGTCCCATTTATTCATGTTTGGCCCATTTCATTTAGAGTTATATATTAATTTATATATAAATAAGTTTGTATGAATAATCGATAAATTAATCAAAATATCTTTTAAATGTTGTTATTCTACTTGCCTCAACCTTTTCCCCCTGGCAGTTCATTCCATACACAACCTCTCTCTGCATGATGAAGGTGTCCCTCACTGATTATTCACTGTAAAGTCCTACCCCTACCCTGGTCTGACTTCCCAAAATGCAATGCTTCTCACTCATCTGAAGTGAATGTCATTTGCTAGTCTTCAGCCCACTTGATGAGATGATCAAGATTCCCATGTAATTTTTGATAGCCATGTTTGCTGTCTATGATACCTCCTATTTTGGTATCACCTACAAACGTATTATCCACGCCTTGTACATGCACATCCAGATCATTTGTATGAACAATGAAGAACAAAGCTCCAGCACTGACCCCTATAATACAGGTTTCCATTCCAAGAAACAAACTTCAGCCACCACCCTCTGCTTCCCACCATTGATTTAGATTTTTAGATTTGGATTAAATTTTGAGACACAGCATGGTAATAGGCCCTTCTAGCTCAATGAGCCCATACTGTCCAATTATACCCATGTGACCAATTAACTTACTAACCTGTGCATCTTTGGACTGTAGGAGGAAGCACCCGGAAGAAACTCACACAGTTGCAGGGAGAACTAACATATCCTTTACTGACAGAGGCAGAATTAAATACTGGTCATTGGCCCTGTAGTAACGTTACGCTAACCACTTCCTACTGTGCCACACCCAATTACAAATCTAATTATCTACCTCTCCCTGGATCCCATGCAACCTAACTTTCCAGACTAGACTCCCATGCAGGTTCTTATTGATATAGACAATGCCCGCCACCTGACACTCATCGATCCTCTTGGTTACCTCCTTGAAAGCTCTAAGAGATCTGTCAGTCATCATTTCCCATGCACAAAGCCATGCTGACTATCTATAATTAGACCTTGCATGTGATCGTGGGCGGTCTCTTTTCTTCATCACGGTCCTCTTATTCTCCCTGTGAATTTAGCCCAATAAACTGAGATATTATGTACAGTATATAATCTATAGTTAGCTATCCTCCATTCACTGTATTGGTCTGGAAAAATCACCTCACTTTCATTAGAAGTTGTTGGAGTTGATCTCATCAATTCAGCTTGTTTATACCAAAATAGATGAACTATTTTTGCTCCACCCACCTCTAATATAATACTTGATGCAGTGTAGTTAAGAGGCATTCTGAATATTAAAACTGACCCACTTGATCTCATCTCTGTAATATTTCAATATTTATTTATTTAGGTCTGGGAATTCTTTTATTGAGGTTGTTTCTTCAAATTTTATTACAAGGGATAAGGGTATTTCAATATCAGGTTATTAATGTGGTAGCAAAATCACTCATTTCCAAAAGCCCTGCAGGTGAAAATATTACATTTCATGTGCCAAAACTGCATTTAATTAAACTTGGTGTTTGGTGGATTAATGTAATATAGCTCTGAACCTTAATGTTACTGAATGATTTGATATTAGTTTTTAATATGCACTCACCTGTCTGAACTGGAGCTAATTTGAATAAGGATCCTTGGCATGGTGACAAAGAGGAATTAAGGAAAATGTGGCTTTGAGTATTTTTCTCTTAATCAAGAAAAAATTAAAAACATTTATTTCTAAAATTAAAGCTGTTAGGATGAAACCCATTTCTCCCCTCTTATCTCATGCTGCGGCAGTTTCCATTTAAACATTTCATTTCTCTTATTTTAATGGAATTGTGAGATTAAATGTGTGTCGGGATCTCTGATGATAATTTTCATTTTGGGTTGTTGTTGCCACTTTCTTATTTCAAAGTTCTAAATAAATTTATTATCAAAGTGCATATAGATCACAAGACGCTACCCTAAGATTTATTTTCTTGTGGGTATTCATGGTAAATACAAAGAAACACAATAGAATCAAAGAAAAGCTGCACAAAGACGGACAATCAGCCGAAGCATAAAAGATGACAAATTGTGAAAATACAAACTGAAAACGAAACAGTAATAAGAAATAAACAAGTAATAAATAATACTGAGAGCGCAAGTTGTAAAGTGTTTGAAAGTGAGTCCTTGGGTCGTGAGATCAGTTCAGTGTTGATGTGAGTGAAGTTATCCACTCTGGTTCAGGACCCTGATGGTTGAGGAGTAACAGTTGTTTATGGGCCTGGTGGCGAGGGATCTGAGGTTCCTGGACCTCCTTCCCGACGGCAGCAGTGACAAGAGACCATGGCCTGGATGTCTGGATGGTGGGAGTACTTGATGATGGATGCTGCTTTCCTGCGCTTATTCTAGATGTGCTCCGTGGTGGGGAAGGATTTTCCTGCGATGGACTGGGCTGCATACATCACTTTTTGCAGGCTTTTCTGTTTTAAAGAATGAAAGGATTTGGAGTGAAAAGAAATCGATTATAAAATGTTTCAGTGGCAGTACAACAGGTTATTCAGAGAGCATCTTTTCTTGGTGCATGTTGTGTGTGGCTCCCATCCTGATTAAGCCCTGGGTAAGTTTGGCAGATGTGCCGCTCTGAGCCACTGCAGCCCATGAGGTGAATGTATTACCACGGCACTGTGGGACTGTGACTTGGAGGTCAGGTTTCTTCTCACTTTATGCTCTAACTTCCTTTCAATAAGAAAGAAATCATCAGGGTTGGTGTTCCTTTCCTGACTGTCATTCAGCAAATGCAGTGGCTTGACACCCATGTGAGAACAGTGTGAAGAGAGAATCTCCTTGCCTCATACAGTTAATAAGCGTGGATACAAACTAATGGCCCAAAGCTGAATGTCATTTGAGCAACAAATCTAGGGCTGCCTTCAGAACTGTGAATACAATTAGCCGGCATAACCTTCACCAATTTACCTGGATTGCTGTGTTGAAGAAACTAAAGGTTTGCTCTCCAGAATAACTTTGTCATACTGTACAATCATAAAAGCTTGAAATGATGTATATAGTATTTTGTGAAGATCATGAGAGGAACTGACTTACTCTACAGTTGGAAAATACTATGCATTTGATGATTCATCCAAATTACCAAAGCGCATGTGCTGACCTTGAGCTATTAGCCAGAGATTGAAGCTATTTTATTGCTTGAGTGAGAAGTCCTTGATATCAAATTATTATATTGTGGCGACCCACTTCCCAGCGCACTCGAACTGGCTCACAAAGTGGCGCGTGCCGGCATAGAGGCCGGTTCCAAAGAGGGCGCCAAGTCTGCTTCACCAGCAAGGAGAAAAGCCCACGTGCGGGACGGGACTACAGCATTCCCGCCCAGAGAGGGCGGGATCAGGAAGGCTTTAACGCAAGGCCGCTAAGTTTGAATAAATCTCTTTTTGCAACTGCAGCTCATCGACTCCGTGTCGTTTATTGCAGCGCTGCGTGTAGCACACCGCTACAATATATTATTTTTTCTCTGTTGAAAGCCAAGATACAATTCTCTCCTTTCTAGCAGTCTCTCAGAATGCTTCTGAATGGCTATTGAGTCATACAGCATGGAAATAGGAGGCCCTTTGGCCCAAATGGTCTGTGCTGACCAAAATTCCATTCGATATTTGTAAGATAAGAAAGCATATAGAGGAATAACAGTCCATTCCAATATAGGGAAGGAGAAAGGGTGTGGTAATAGTTCAAGCACAAGAGTCTCAGCCTGAAATGTTGACTGTGTTCATTTCCATAGATGCTGCCTGACTTGCTGAGTTCCTTCAGCAGTTTGTATGCATTGCTATAGGCTTCCAACATCTGTAAACTTTCTCTTGTTTATAGTGTTCTCTGAAATCCAACCTGGGCTATTCACCAGGACATGTTGGGTAGCAACCAGGCAGTGGAAGAGGTTGATTTATTTCCTCCAGCTGTTTCAGGCTGCAGAGGCTGTTGCTGGATTCTGCACATTGCAGGGATGGAACTTTGGACTTGCTGCTTTCAGTTACTTGGTTGCTCACTGACTGATGATATAACAGTTGAGCCATCCTTTCATATTTCCTCCCCTGCACATTACGCCTCAACAAGTAATTTATGGTCAAATTAACATTCTTTGCAGCATCTCTCACCCCTAGTTCCTGTTCCTGAATTCTTTATATCTATACTCTCTCTCTTTATCCTTCATGGTACTTCAGAAGATTCACCAGGGCTTGAAACATCTAACAACTTTGGCAGGGCTCAAGCTTCTTTGTGCTGTCAACAAGACACAAATCTTATGTTCCTCTTTCTATAGGTGCTGCCTGACCCACTGATTTTTACCAGCATCACTTACTTTAGATGAAAATACCCTTTGTAATGTTATAACTGCAACCTCGCAATATGTCATGAAATGGAGAATGGGTCAAATTATTTTTGTTTGGGAGATGGAGTTATTGACTTTCTAACTGTTGATATATCCGTTCTAATATGGCAAAATGATATATTCAAAGTTCAAAGTACGTTTATTATCAAAGTATGCATACATTATACAGCCTGAGATTCATCTCCTTACAGACAGCCACATAACAAAAAAGAGCAAAAGAATCTATTAAATATAAAGACGACTGTCAAATACCCAATGTGCAGAAAGAAAAAAAAACCAAATCATGCAAGCAATAAAAAGTAAGTAAATAGGATTCAGAACTGAAATGTATGAAAGTGATTCCATCGACAGACATGAAGCCACGGCCTCTGTTCAGCTCAGAGCCGAGTAAACGTTGTGGAGCAGCGAGCTGAACTGACCCACCCCTCGCCTCCGGCCCTGACACTCTGCCCTGTCCAATGTGGCCCAGCAATTAGGTAAATCGTTCAAACATTGGATCGATCTTCACTCTCAGACCCGGGTCCTGCTGCTTCGATATGCTCTAGGACTTGGGCCCCACAGCCACGATTCTCCCTGTTCCCGACCTTTCCAATTCATCCCCGCGCTTAAATCGATCAAACCTTGCGTCTTTCCTCGCTCGCAGGGATGGGCCTGGGCTCCTCCTCGACTCAGCCTCACCTCCATTCTTTACAGCGATTGTTTGCCAGAAAAAAAGTGTTATTAATAAAAACTTAGTTTGTTCTTTTGTTTGCCACCATGAAGTAGTCGCTGGGTTTCACCAGCACCATTTTAAACTGATGTTTAGGGCCTCATTATCATAGAAGCAAGCTGGTGACTGTTTATCGTGTCCCTTTGTGCCGATGATTCAGACAAGCTCTTGTAAAGGGACTGCTTTCCAAGCCTGCTGCCTTCCTTTATTCTTGCAAAAATGCAATGCCTGAGGCAGCCTTCAGTATGAAGCTCTACCACTTGCACTCAATCGCCACTTTATTAGGTACACATGTACACCTGCTCATTAATGCTAATATCTAATTAGTCAATCACGTGAGAGTAACTCAAATAACCTCGTGTTCCAACAGTTGTGTGCAGAAGAACATCTCTAATACCTAATAAAGTGGCCACTGAGTGTATTTGAACTTAGCCAAGCTTTGGTGTTAATATTTTTCACACAGCTCTGGTTCTTTTGACAAATATTCTTAACCCATCCTTTTGTTTTGTCCACATATTATAAATCCTGATTGAAAAGTACAGAATTCTTCATCGTGACAATCAAATTGGAATATGATTGGCAGTGGTGGTTGTAGTTTAGCAGCTGTTATTCATATCAATAGACCTAGTTTAGCACAACATAGTTATGCTGAGCTATGTGAAATGGCAAAATGATAGATTACACTGTTTTCCCTGACAATTCCCATGAGCTTTTGGAGTCCGTACACCCCCTATTGTTCTTGCATACGTGACTTTAATTTTGCTGTTGGTGGAGCCTTCATGCAAAATAAAAGGGTTCACAGCGTGATGGAGTGTCAGTCAGCTTGTTGCAGAGAAAGTGTAAGTTTTGATAATTCTTGTAACTGTCCTAGCTAATGTAGCAGTGTGAAACTGTAGCCTTTATGGTGTGTCTGCTGTGATATCAGAGTTTATCACACTTTTAAAGACAAAGAAAAGAATATTTGGGTGTCAAATTGATTGTCTGCCGTCATTAACTTACTTACTTAAGCCCATCAGCAGCGCCCACTGACAGCAGCTTGCCAGAGTCCTCTCGCCTGGGTTTCTGCTGGCTAGCCCCATGCTCAACACTTCTTCCGCAGCCTATTTGGGACCATCTATGCCGGAGTTCTTTGACATTAAGGTCTGGTCTTAATGGGTAATATTTAAATGAACTATTCCCATGCAAGAGTGCATAAATACTCGTGGTTATTTTATTTATTTATTGAGATACAGCGTGGAATTGACCCTTCCAGCCCTTCGAGTCATGCAGCCGGGCAATCCCTGAATTTAGTCTGAGCCTAATCATGGGACGATTTACAACGACCAATTAACCTACCAACCAGAATGTCTTTAGACTGTGGGAGGAAACCAGAGCACCCAGAGGAAACCTGTGCAGTCATGGAGAGAACATGCACAACATCCTAACAGGTGGCGGCAGGAAGTGAACCTGGGTCACTTGTACCTTAAAGCGTTGTGCAATACCATGCCGGCCCAAAGCATGTGCTATGCATTAATGAATTATTCGTAACAGAACTAAACTCATACTCTTTAATTTTTAAAGAGAAGATGCTATTTTCATGATATAATTTTTATTCCTAATTAAGGTGAAAGGATCACTGGCAATGGCAGCGTTCATTGTCCATCCCTTACACTTGTTGAGCCAGGATGTGCTGCCCTGATAAATCACTATAAACTAGTTTAAACCTCTCAGTGATAAACCACCTGTAAAGATACCAACCGGTGTCCTGACTTTTGAGGTCCAGCTTATTTAGTCTGGAAATTCCTCTCCTTTATCCAGAGCTGTTCTCAATGCTCGAAGGGCCGAATGGTCTACTTCTACACCTATTGTCTATTGTCTTTTCAAACTTCAAAGTGAATTTATTGTCAGAGTACATATATGTTACCATATCCAACCTTGAGATTAATTTTCTTGCAGACATTTACAGGGGAAAAAAAAGTACAATAGAATTTTACAAAACTATACATAAACATTCAAAGACCAAGAAACAGCAATGTGCAAAAGGAGACAAACTGTGCAAATAAAAGTAATACTGAAAACGTAAAAATGGTTAAAAAAAAAGTTCTTGAAAATGAGTCTGTAGATTGTAGAATCGGTTCAGCGTAGTGGTGAATGAAGTTATCTTCGCTGGTTCAGGAGCCTGATGATTGTCAGGTAGTAACAGTCTGAATCTGATGGTGTTGGAGCTAAGGGTTTTGTACCTCCTACCTGATGGTAGTAGTGAGAAGGGAGCATGGCCTGGATAGTGGGGGCCTTTGATATTAGATGCTACTTTCTTATCATTTGATGCATCTTTGTTCTTGTACCATTGTGTTCAGTTTTAGTGAAGTGCCAATAAACTATTCTGAATATAAGTGCTCTTGTAAGTAGCTACCATTTTCAATAAATTGAAATAAACTCTTCATGAAATAACTGTGTCTGGCTGCCCTTGGTTGAGTGCAAGGCATTGAATGTATCAAGTAAAAGTACAAAACAAATTATCATGAATCATTATTCTGCATTTTCTTTGTCTACCTGAAGTGCAAAGGCCAGATCTTGATATAATTGTGGAGATAAACATCTCGAATCATTCAGCATATTTTCCAGACAATGGACTCAATGAGTTTGCCACCGTTTAATTATGTCTAGAGGAAGCAGAGTGAGACTGGTCAATTCAATATAGTTTTATGATTGATTGTTAAACCTGAACAAAGTGAGAAGAATGCAGATGTGGTCAGATTTGGAGCTGGGATATGGTGATGTGGTTGAAGTGTTTTGGCAGAAGTTGTGATAAATGTTTAGTGGTTCAGGGACACCAATCTATGACAGGATTCCTCTTGCATTTATCAGACAAAATCTGGGTGAATAAATTGTAAAGCATAGCTTATTTTTAAACAGGCAATTCCTGTCTGTCTCACTTCATGGAACTTGTTGAAACACAGAATACTTAGGGAGGCCACTTCGAAGGCCATCCAGTACTTTGAAGGAGGTTTTCCGGTATGCTGAACCCGTAACAGCTCTACGAGCAATCCAGCTGGTCTTACTCCTATGTCTTTTTCCCAAACACTCTGCCAACTAATTACTTTCAGTTACATATTCAGCTTCTTTTTGGATCTGCCTCCAACCACTATGCCTGTGCCATAACATACTGTTCCTACAAGCACTCTTAGACTGGTATCTTCTACTCAACTTTCTACACTTCATCAATCATCTATCTTCTGTTCTTGAGGCATTCAATACTCAGTTCCATTCACAAGTCCTAAATGATTTTAGTTAATTTTTATTCAAGTGATACGGCATGGAGTGGGTCCTTCCAGCTCTTGAAGCTACACTTCAACCGCCGACAAACTCGACTTACCCTAACCTAATCACAGGACAAGTTACAATGACCAGTTAACCTACCCAGTACGACTTTGGGCTGTGGGAAGAAGCTGGAGTCCCTAGTGAAAATCCATGCATTTCACGAGGAGGACATACTGACTTATTATCGAACGGCGCTGGAATTGAACTCCGAACTTCAGAACACCCCAAGCTGTAACAGCCTTGTGCTCACCACTATGCTGCCGTGGCACCAATAAATAGAGGTGAAAATAATGATACCATGAAGATATCCTTGCATCAGTGATATCAGGACAGGATCCGGCATGGGTTGGTGGGCAATTTATAGTCCTGGACAAGCAGGGAATGGAGAGATATAGATCATGTGCTGGCAGATGAGTTTGGTTTAACGTGATGTTGTGGACCAAAGGACCTGTCCCTTTGCTGTAAGTCCATTTGATCATCAGAATCATTTTGTTGGGGCAAAAGGCCTGTTTCTGTGCTGCTTCCCTCTATAACTTTATGGCAATTGAAAATGGACAATGAATGCAGTTCTTGCCTACACCACCACCCATATTCAACTCATGAATATGGAACGGAAGGAGAGCTTTGTCAAAGTAAGTTTAATTTATACAGAAGCGGGCTTTCAAATATGCTGGCTTCCATGGTTATATACGCAGTGTATATAATGTGCAGGCTTTCCTGAAAACCTGCACATTAGTGAAAATATCTGCACATTAAACAGTGGTGTGCAGAGGAGCATCTCTGAATGCATGATACATCAAACCTTGAAGTGGATGGACTACAGCAGCAGAAGACCATGAACATACTCAGTGGCCACTTTATTAGGGAAGGAAGGTACTTAATAAAGTGGCCACTGAGTGTATATATATAAAAAAAGTACCATGTTCCTCATGGCGTTAAAGCAGGATATCAAGTCAATACTGGCTTAGAGGGCAACTTCATTTCTCACTAATTTTAATTTCAGCCTATTCTCCCTGGATTCCTGTCAGTTCTTGTTAAAATTGCTCGATTCAAAATAGATGCATTTGTATTCAGGAGTGGGATAGAATGACCTTGGAACTTTAGACAACAGACATGAGACATATGGGTTTCTTTCAATTCCCAAAATCTTTAAATGGAGCATTTGCCCTTCCCTTCTGTCATCCAGTCTTGTGCAGCTCATTTTTAATTAAATGGGACTTCAGTAATTTTCCCCTCATTAGCTGTTATTTCTGTCTGCCTCACACACTGAGCCTTGGATAAATGAGTCTGTCAAGCAACAAATCATTCAAGAAATCAGAAGGCATTAATTATTCTTGGAGCTTGTGTGACAAAGTGAACCGTGATGGTTTGGAAACAGCATGAAAACGGTGGACACACTGATGAACATTGTATTGCAGGGCACAGCGAAGAGGATGAGTAGAGAGGGTAAATTTGTGGATCCAGAGGCAAAGATGGGATACGAGCAAAACTGAGAGAATGCACAGACCTGGCCAAGCACAAGTCTGAGTGAGGGAGACACTGAGTTGCAGTGACTGCAGAACTCACTTCACTTCCATGTGTACAAAATATTGTGGTTAGAAAACTGCACATGCTGTAAATATTTTGTTGAGTAGTTCTCATTTTACACTTCTTTCCTATGTGTTCCATCGGGTTTATGGAAGGGGCGATGTGATTTTTTCCCCCCTCTTTTGCAAAAACCGTTACCTTCATAGCACAGTTTCATATATGCAGTGGTGGTGAATCTGTGGAGGCCAAGTCATTGGGTTTATTTAAAGCAGAAGTTGATAGGTTCTTGATCAGTAATGGCATCAAATGTTATGGGGAGAAAGCAAGAGAATGGGGTTGAGAATGATAATAAATCAGCCATGATGGAATGGCCAAGCAGAATGATCTAATTCTTCTCCTATGTCTTATGGTTTTATGGTAAGTGGGATTATTCTTAATACAATTTAATGTCTGTGTTACTGAAGATTTTATGGTTGGACAAGCTGAAAAACCTACAGGTTACAATGACCAGTTAACCTACCCAGTACGACTTTGGGCTGTGGGAAGAAGCTGGAGTCCCTAGTGAAAATCCATGCATTTCACGAGGAGGACATACTGACTTATTATCGAACGGCGCTGGAATTGAACTCCGAACTTCAGAACACCCCAAGCTGTAACAGCCTTGTGCTCACCACTATGCTGCCGTGGCACCAATAAATAGAGGTGAAAATAATGATGCCATGAAGATGTCCTTGCATCAGGTGATATCAGGACAGGATCCGGCATGGGTTGGTGGGCAATTTATAGTCATGGACAAGCAGGGAATGGAGAGATATAGACCATGTGCTGACAGATGAGTTTGGTTTAACTTGATGTTGTGGACCAAAGGACCTGTCCCTTTGCTGTAAGTCCATTTGATCATCAGAATCATTTTGTCTTTTGTCACTAGTGCTGGCTATCGCTGGAGAGCTTCACATGAAAGTTGTTCTCCTGGTGTCAGTTTCTACTGATTTCAGTGATGATAGGTTCATGGAAATGGGTTGCCTTAGAATTGGAATCAGTTTATTATTGTCACATATGCTAAGATGTAGTGAAAATCTTGCCCTGCACACTGTTCATATGAATAAGTTAATTAAACAGAGCATTGGGGTAAATCAAGCTAAAACAATGACTCTTTCGGGACAGTGGTAGAATTGAACTCAGGCTACTAACTCTAGTGCTGTGCTAGAAATCCGGATTCAATTCTTCTGCTGTCTGTAAAGAATTTCTATGTTCTCACTGTGACTGTGTGGATTTCTTCCGGGTGTTCCGGTTTCCTCCTATGCTCCAAAGGAGTATGAGTTAGCAGGTTAATTAGGCCCGAAAGGCCTGTTACCGTGTGATATCTCTAATTTTAAAAAATGCAGAATAAAATGTACGCGCTACAGTTAAAGTGCAGTGCAGGTAACCAATAAGGTACAAGTTCCTAACAAGGTAGATTCTGAGGTCAAAATTTATCTTACTGTACCAGGGAGTCATTAGATAGGCTTATCACAGTGAGGTAGAGCTTGTAGGTACACTCTCTCATTCTTTTTGATCTTCTGTCCAATGAAAGAGGGAATGTCCAGAGAGCGCAAGATCTTTGAATGTGCTGGCTATTTCACTGAGGCAGTGAGAAGTATGGACAGAGTCGCCAATGGTAAGGGCATGATGATCAAAGGAGAGTTTTGATTCGAAGCACAAGGGGTCAAATTTCTTTTTCTGGATTCTTTGAACTTCCTAGATGTTTAGTTTCTGGGAAGGTCTTTTTTTCCTGTTTGTCTGTTGATTGTGTATGCAAGTTTATTTGCGCACTACCAAAAAAGATCTTCCTGCTAATTTATTAATCAAAATGTCTACATCACAACATTTTCAACAGAAACAACTTACAAAATAATTTCATGTTGTAATTCTGTAACTATATTTCACCTGCCATGCCCTTTTCTCAATGCTGCCATTAGGCATGAAATACAGTCGTAAGAAGATCCACACCCTAAGTTCAATAACAGCTTCTTCCCCACTCCCTTCAGATTCCAGAACCAATCTAAAAAACCTTAACACTAACTTGGACTATATTTTCTTTTCTGTCACTCAATTTTGCATTGTTGTCATGTTTATTTTGTTTTTGATTTTGCGCACATGTGCTTAATATATAATTTATGTTTGTTTAAGTGTATGTGAACTTATGTTTATCGTCATCTTGCAATGTATGCTATTGCATAAAGCTGATTTTCATGGCATTTGTACCCGGTATGCAGGCCTATAATAAAAATGAACTTGTACTTGAAGCTCTTCAAGCTTTTATAAACATTTTTTCTGGAGGTAACCAAACATGCTTCGATGATTAATACACATGCTGCTGATGTGCCCCTCCAGCTCTGTACTGTCTGGATGAGTAAACTTGTTTGAACAGTCAACAGTTTAAAAGCGACCTGAAGTAAAGAAATAAATAAGTATTGTTATTTCAGAAAATGGAACCAACCAGGCATGCGTGAAAGTCGGTGTGCTGCTCATGCCAAGGGCAGCGAGAGGCAATTTAGATTGTGTAAGATTAATTGAGCAATTATACTTCCAGTCATGTTTCATGATTCATATTTAAATGCAGAAGCACTACCAGTTGCATCCTAATCATGAATTTAATCAAGGCTTCAGAAGTCTAATTTCTACTGGGTTCAACCTTTCATTGACTTCATCATGGGCACTGTGTGGAGGCAATAGCCTTTTGCTGCCCTGGACCAGGTTGTGCAGAAGAGCTAGGTGGAGGAGCTGGTCATCTAACCTTTGAACCTGATCCACCATTCATCAGGATCAAGGCTGATTTTCTTCCTCAGTTCCACTTTCCCTCACTATCCTCATATCCCTTAATTTTCTTTGAAAATTTTCTTTCTCTGTTCTTTATGAACTTGATGATTGATCCTTCACAGACTCTGGTATCCGTGAAGAATTTCAAATATTTGCCATCCTCTGAGTGAAGACATTTCTCTTCATCTCAGTCCTACCTTAGATGTGATGCCTGGTTCTACTAAGGCAGGGGCTGCCAACTTTTTTATGTCATGGAGTCTTATCATTAACTGAAGATCTTAGGTTGGGAACCCCTGTACTAAGGGAAATGTCCTCCTTGTACTCATAAACATGAGAAAGTTTGCTGTTGCTGGAAGTTCAAAGCAACACACACAAAGTGCTGGAGGAATCAGAATCAGATCAGGTTTATTATCACCAGGATGTGATGTGAAATTTGTTAAATTAGTCGAAGCAGTTCAATGCAATACATAATATAGAAGATAAAATAATAATAATAATAATAATAATAATAATAAATAAGTAAATCTTATTTGGTATACTTTATACACTATACATATATTGAATAGTTTAAAAATCATGAAAAAAAACAGAAATACTATAAATTTTTTAAAAAGCGAGGCAGTGTCCAAGGGTTCACTGTCTGTTTAGGAATTGGATGATCAAGCAGCATCTATGGAAATAAATAAACAGTCAATGTTTTGGGCCAAGAACTTCCCTCAGGACCTGAAGAAGGGTCTTGGCCTGAAATGTCTACTGTTGAATCCTGAAGGAGGGTCTCAGCCCAGATGCTCCCTGACTTGTTGAGTTCCTTCAGTATTTTGTGTGTGTTGCACTCATCCTGATGTGTCCTCCGAAAACCTTTGCTAGTTTCACTGAGACCTCCTCTCATTTTACCAACCCCTAGTGAACGCCTGAACAACTCAATCTTTCCTCACATGGCAACCTCACCTTCTCAAAGATCAATCTGGTAATTTTTTTTTGTTCACTCCATCTAAATGGAGTACAGTCTTAGTTTTTGTGTAAGGATTAAAATGGTGGGCAGTTATGCAAATGCAGTGCCATCAAGGTTTTGTTTTACTGCATCTTTTTTTCTGAACACACATCTTCCGGCAATAAAGGCCATCATACCACTTGCCTTCCAAATTACTTGCTGCATCTGCATTTTGGCTTTTAGTGACTTTTGTACAAGGACATCTGTTTTTTTAAATTATCCATAGTTCCCCATCTCACCATTAAAAAATACTCAGCATTTCTGATTTCTACTCCAAAGTGGATGAACTCATATTTTCTACAGTATGTATCATTAGCCATGATTTCAATCATATGTTTAGCTTACCTGCATGCCGTTGACAATTCATTCTGTCTTCCTCTCCGCTCACAATCCTGCCTCATTTACTATCACCTACAAACTTGAAAAAATGGCAAATGGTCACCAGGGCCAAGCAACAATTTTTGGTCATACCCTGGCAACTCAAAAGGCTTATTTATTCCCATTTTTAGCTCTTGGTCAATTAACCAATTCCATATTTATACCAGTGTATAAGCCTTAATTTCCTCTGCTATTACTATATACTCCAATTTCCGATGTGGGATCTAATCAAAAACCTACTTAGATATAAATATAACATATCTAATTATCTATACTACTAATTACATCAATAAAAAACTCTGATAGGTTAGTCATCTGTGATTTCCATTTCAGAGCTCTATCTTTGCTTTGTTCAATCACGTTCATATTTTCTGAGTTCTTTATTACTTCCTTAATACAGATTCCAGTCCAATGTTTTTCCAACTAATGTTAGACTTATTGTTCCATAGTTTGTTGTTTTCTCTTTTCTTCTTTTGTAAGATAGTTTTGAACAGAGAACAATTGTTGGATGTACCATGCATGTTAGCACATTCCCATCTTCTGTGTCTATGCTTTGCAATCCTTCATTCCACCCCTAAACCGTGATGTTGAATTCAGTGCCAATATCAAGTTTTCCTTTAATTTAAATGTTTCTTACCAACAGAAGCTTGGAGAGACGTGTAAAAAGGCATGAGCTGCCAGAAGCCCAAGAGACATTGTTTCTGATTAAGGGTTTCAGCTTGAAACGTTGACTGTTTATTCCTTTCCACCGATGATACCTGATCTGCTGAGTTCCTCCAGCATTTTATGTTTTACTCTGGATTTCCAGCTTCTGCAGAACCTCTTGTGTGTCAGACTTGGCTTCTGTAACCCGAGGCCTAGTTGCTGCATGTTTTGTCATAGTTTGACTCCTGCAGTGCATTGAGGCCCATACATCGGAAGAATGTTCGTGTAGATACAGGACGAGCTTGAAGGCGGATGGGGTAAACTGAAGTAACCAGCTTCAGTTACATCTTATTTTCAGTCAGAGTTATTATTATCTGCTGAAAATATTTATCCTGAACAATTGAATGTTACTACCAAATGCATTTTTAATTGTTTTGGGGCGATATTTTTATTCCCTCACTGATTAACATTATGGTCTTTCACTGGTTTATCAAATAAATTCCACTTGGCCACTTTTGCCAAACAAAAATAGTTGCCTTTCCTTTTGGAAATTCTCTATGTGTCTGCACCTCCTATCTAGACAGTCAGTGGAGAGTTTTATTGGGCTGGTATTCTGACTGATCTAATTCAGTTTAGCATAGAATAGAGTGAAATGGCAAGAAATACATGATGGGTAGCTGAGATCAGTGTGGCATTTCAGAGCTTGTGGCCCTGATCAAAGGAGATCACGGAGTCCAAAGGAAACGCAGCAAGGAGCCGAGATTGTCAGAGTAACAGAGGAGCAGTGATTGCATAATAAAGACAAGCAGAGAATAAGGGATTGACATGAAAGCAATAAATATACATTATGTAATGGCAACAGTGGGGAAAAAAGAGAGACGTGGGTTTGTGTAATGCACAGTAAGAGGAATTGGGAGTCTGTCGGAAATGCACCAGACATTTGGGATGTTGGGAAACAGGTGCAGAGTCAAAAGGAGGGAAAGTTGAAGTAGATTATCTTTTCTGGCCAGCAACCTTAGACATACTGTACATGCAGATTCTGTGTGTGAGATCAGATGCCATGACATGGTTTTGACAGGGCTGTTTAAATACTTAGAACATACAAAAGTACAGCCCAGAACCAAGCCCTTTGCTCCACATTGTCTGCGCTGAACGTGATGTAAACTGAAATTAAATTTCTTCTGCTAGTACGTGATTCACTTCCCTCTATCCCCCACATACTTACTTTTTCAACGGCCACTTAAATGTCACTATTATATCATTTCCATCACCACCCCCTGCAGCCTGTTCCAGATACCTGCCTTGCTATCCGGAAAGTGACTAATTGACTCCAGTGGACTCAATGGCAGAATTAAGCACCTTTACTTATTTATTTAGTCATAGCAGAATGACTTTTTAAATCCACATGATTGTGGATGACCCCATGCCTCAAATCAAGGTTGCCAAAAAAACACTATATTCTCTAATTCCCTTAATGTTAAAAATGTATTGATTTTATCCTTGCATGTGCTGAACAACTGAATATCCTCAGTCCTTTGAAATGAGTTCCAAAGGTACAGTATAAGACTCTTGCCATCTTACTAAAAATCGCCTGACCCTTATGTTAACCATTCAGGATGTTCTCAAGTCTTGCATTTTATCACCAGACCAAAAGAGCCTGTCATTATGCATCCTGCTAATCCTTTTCCAAATGTTGAGGATCCCATTGGACTCACCATCTTCCTAGCTCATTCTCAGTCCCATTCAAGCTCTCTTCATAGAACAGCCCCATCCTCCAGGGTCACAGCTTTAGTCGGTGGTTAGGAAGGAAAATGCAATGTTGGCATTCGTTTTGAGAGGACGAAAATATAAACTTAAGGATGTAATGCTAAAGCATTGGTCAGGCCACATTTGGAGTATTGTGGGCAGTTTCAGGCCCCTTATCTAAGAAAGCACGTACTGGCATTGGAGAGCATGCAGAGGAGGTCACAAGAGTTATCCCGGGAATAGATAGATAGGTAGATAGGTAGATGGATAGATAGATACTTTATTGATCACAACGAAAATTACAGTGTCACAGTTGCATTACAAGTGCACATATATAAATATTAGAAGAGAAGTAGAAAGAATGAAAAATAAGCTACTTTAAATAGTCTAACAGGAGGTGGTCATCACTTCCCGAGCTATAGGTTGACACATTATAGAGCCTAATGGCCGAGGGAAAGGGTTAACGTATAAGGAGTGTTTGGTGGCTCTGGGCCTGTACTCACTGGAGTTCAGAAAAATAAAGGAGGATCTCATTAAAACCGATCAAATATTGAAAGGTCAAGATAGAGTGAATGTGGAGAGGATATTTTTTAAAAAGGGTAAGTCCATGACCAGAGGGAGCAGCCTCAGAATAGAAGGATATTTCTTTAGAACAGAGGTGAGGAGTAATTTCTTTAGCCAGATGGTGGTGAAGGTGGCTGTAGAGGCCAAGTTACTAGGTATACTTAAAGTGGAGGTTGTTAGATTCCTGATTAGTAAGGTCATCAAAGGTTCAAAGGAAAAGGTAGAAGAATGGGGCTGAGAGGGGCAATTAATCAACTATACTGGAATGGCCAAGCAGACTTAATGTGCCGAATGGCCTAACTTTGCTTCTATGTCTTCTGGTCTAGTGAGTCTGTGCTGCACAGACTCCAAACTCCAAAATATTCTGACACATGTAAATCCAAGGTAGCAAAAAAAAGATGGAATTCTTAGAGCCTGTACTTTCAAGATGCACGTTATACCATACAGCTTTGATTTTGTGATTCGTCCTCTGGTGATTGTCATTTCCCCATTTTAGTATCAACATTGGTGTTTTGAGAGGATCCTGAAGAAAATTACACAAAGAGCACTGGGGTCATGTGAAGACTGGAGATGCTTGAGATATTCTCCCTGAAGTAGAGATTTAGCTGATATTTCATAGTGTTGTTCAGAATCATAGTGTGTTTCAATTGGAAAAAAACTATTTCTGCTGGGATTAAAAATGTCACCAGAAGTTACAGCTTTTAAGGGAATGAATCAACAGTAGCATGAGATTGTCACCATTTGGAATACATCAGAGAAAAGAGTAGCAGAAGCAGGTTTGATACTAAGTTATTTTTTTGGGAAGTGTTAAATTTTTAAGAGATAACATTTTGCAGAGCTCCAGGGAAAGAATGGGTTAGTTGCATAACTCTGCTAAAATACTCCTGTCATTCTGTATCATTCTATTTTTAAGATTTAAAATTTTTTTATTGTGATCGAGCACGGAATAGTCCATTCAGGCCCTTTGACCCTCTCTGCCAAGCAATCCCCTGACTTAACCCTAGTCTAATCACAGGACAGTTTATAATGTCTGATTATCTACCGACTTGTACGTCTTTGGCTTGTGGGAGGAAACCAGAGCACCCAGCGGAAACCCACATGGTCACGGAGAGACATATAAACTATAAACAGGCAACGACGAAAATTGTGGTTCTGTGAAGCGTTGGGCTAATCACTGTGCTATCATACCGCCCACACTATTCATGTGAATAGTGTTACCATCAGGAGCCGGTGGGATAATAAGAATGGATGCATGTTAAGGATGATAGAAAAAAAAACAGAAGGAAGAGTTAATTAAACATGGTGTTTAGATTCTGCGAAAGATCAGTTGGGCTGAATTCTGTGCTTTACTTCCTTTGCAATTTTGTGTTGGATTACCTTTTTTGTTGGCTTAATTGGCTCTCAGCAATTCATTCCACAGCAAGTCTTAATGCCAGGTATTAATTTGACTCGTAGCACGAAATTTAGTGCTGGAAAATTTAACAATCAATAAAATTTCATTCCAATAAGCCTACCACTACTCCAGGGAAGGGAAGGAAACTATAAATGCATAGCTGGACAGGAAAGCATAAGCTCTGAACAGAGCTCGGAAGGGAGCTCAGGTTGGTAGTTTCTGAGTGCAGGTGCAACAACCGTGGGAAGCTTCAGAAGGAGATTTAATGGTCCATAAGCAAGCTATTTTTGGATTCTTTGATGTGGAAATTTTGATGAACCTCTTGACTGTAAACTGCTGGTGATTTGGCATAAATGAGCATTTGTATTCATTGTACTGTTGTGTGTCAGCTGCTGTTTTGATATAACATTGGACACTGATGCTGGCTGCGTATTGGTTCCAAATGTTAGGTGTAGTTCAGCAGTGAAGTTTATTATTTTAATATCTGCAACAAGCCAACTTGCAGACCATTCTTGGCTAAAATAGGCAAAAATGCATTTAAGAAAATGCTGTCTTAATGAAATTTTCAATTAATTTCATAACTTTTTTCCATATTTTATCCAAGGAGTTCCAAAAAATCTCGGACAAAGCTCTCTAGTTGCTGATTAACCTACTAGCCTAAACAACTCTACTCCACAAGGAACTACAGTGTATTCTATCTGTAATACTTCCACTGGGCCACTGCACCACTACCATAGTTCACATATCCACAACCAAGGGACATTGGAACACCACCATCTATAGGTTATTCCCAAAGTTCTATTCAATCATAAATTGCAAGTACATATTGCCATTCCTTCATCATTGCCAGGTCTCACATCTTACTCAAGGGCCCTGTGGAAGTAACTTCACCAAAAGCACTGAAGCAGATCAAGAAAGAGGTTCACCCCTGCCTCCTTAAGGACAATCAGTGAGGGACAATAAATGCTGTCATTGCCAGTGATGCCCAAATCCTTAAAAAATGAATAACATAAAAAACTACTCCATTCTTGATTCAATTAACAAAAACAAAAGCAAAATTTTAGATAAGTGATCATTGCCTAAAGTCGCCAGTTTCACGTGACATATCTGGTCAAGATTGTGCCAGTGAACAACGCTTCCTCAAGTGATGTCTTCCAGATAGACCACAGAACTTTTCATCTCACTTTTTCTACGTCTTCTTTTTACCTTAAATGGGTTTCTGGAACTGTTGGAGCTGCAACTTACAGTTTGGAGATCTAGTGCTCTGCTGTCTCCAAGTAAATTCCAGGAGGCAAGCACAAGCATGAACAGCCTTGAAGAAAAGAAGCTTAGAGACAGGGTGCAGGACCATGATCGACTCCGTTTCTTGCTGATAAAAGTGTTGAGGAAGATTGAAACATCAAGGCGAATGCAGAGGCGAACGAGTGCTCAGTGCTAACCACCACCCTCTTGCTGCTTACCTGGTACGTTGTCCATGTGTGACAGATCTCGGAAGGTCTCTCTGTCAGACGATGTCACTGAAGTTCTGTGATTTATGGATTGGACTGTGGACTGTAGTTTAAACTAACAGTAGTTCTGTTTGGTTTCTCTCAGTTCTATTTTTTTTTTTGCATTCTGTGTGTTATACCTGTTCTTTCTCATTGTCGTTTGCTACAATCTGCTTGTTTTTTTTGGGCAAGGAAGGGGTTTGGGAGTTTGGGGTTTGATGGCGTTATTGCCATTTAGCTTTTTGCACAGGTTGTGGCACTGATGATCATGTTGCGAGATTTGTCTTTTTTGTGCGGGGCAGGGTTGATATTTTTCTTTGACTGATTCCATGGTTTTCTTTGTTTCGTGGTTATCTGGAGAAGACAAATTTCAGAGTTGTATACTGCATAAGTACTTTGATAATAAATTAATCTTTGAACCTTTTGAAGCCTTTGGAGCTGTGCAAGTGAGTTAAATCCAGTCAAATTTCCAAATCTACAATGTAATGTAGTTTAGTAGTTTATCGCATAAACATATACCGCAGAAATACCAGTAAGCCATTCTCTTTTGCACACTGTATCCTTTAATTTTAAACATAATACATGCAATAGTCTAACTTTAATTGACTGTGAATTCTAATTACTCCAGTGAAGACTTGGAAAAATCTGTTCTGCTATCTGTTGATAAATGATTAATTCTTTTGTAAGTTACCAAAGTCTGCTTTAAGTAGATTTTTGAAAAAGAATTACACCCATGACAATTTGATTGACCAGACACTTCCACACTGCATCCCCACTCCTAACTCATCCCCTTTGCTACACCATCCTTTTAGACCATAAGACCATAGATATTGGAGTAGAAGTAGGCCATTCGGCCCATCAAGTCTGCTCTGTCTTTCAATCATGGGCTGATCCAATTCTTCGAGTCATCCCCATTTCCCTGCCTTCTCCCCATACCCTTTGATGCCCTGGCTAATCAAGAACCTATCTATCTCTGCCTTAAATACACCCAATGACTTGGCCTCCACAGCCGCTCGTAGCAACAAATTCCACAGATTTACCACCCTCTGACTAAAGTAATTTCTCCACATCTCTGTTCTAAGTGGACGTCCTTCAATCCTTAATCAAGCCCTCTCATCCTAGACTCCCCTAGGAAATAATTTTGCCATATCTAATCTGTTCAGGCATTTTAACATTCTGAATGTTTCTTTGAGATCCCCCCTCATTCTCCTGAACTCCAGGGAATACAGCCCAAGAGCTGCCAGACGTTCCTCATACGGTAACCCTTTCATTCCTGGAATCATTCTCGTGAATCTTCTCTGAACCCTTTCCAATGTCAGTATATCCCTTCTAAAATAAGGAGCCCAAAACTGCACACAATATTCCAAGTGTGGTCTCATGAGTGCCTTATAGAACCTCGACTTTTATTGCTGGTCTGTTGCAAGGCCATGAATTGATTAATTTACTGAACAAATCTATTAGCAAATGGAAAATTTCTTTCATTTTGATACTGAATCTTTATCAGTACAAGAATAAAGTTTGGGATTATCGGCATTCTGAAGGGAAATCTGAATTGGTAAAATTTGAGTTGGATTTCTGATGCTTAACACTTTCAAAAATTACTGGGAACAAATCTGGACTTAATAAGACCAAGACTGGTTCTTGACAGGTCAGTCAATCCCACTATTCAGTGAAGGAAATGGACATTTTAACTTACAATAATCATATGTCATTGTGTGGTTCTATTTACTGCCTTGGATTAGTGCAAAGTTTGTCCCTCTTTTAAGTTTATTTGAGCAGTTCCCCTCAAGTTTCCTGCAGCTCATAGCCTTCCAAAAACCTCATTTAAAATCCTTTTGGAACTTGCTAGGATATGGCACATGGTCAAATATTTTGTTCCCAGCTGCTCCCATAATAGATTTGTACAAAGGAAAAACCTGCACAGGTTTCTTAAAGCCCTGACAAATAGCTGAGGCATACCTTATCCTTCAAGTTGACAATATGATAAAGGATTTGTGGAAATTCCTGATTGAAGTATACAAACATTGCTTAGATATCTTTGGTTTTACAACAGCATTGTGACTGAAACTTATCATCACTATAATTTACATTTAATTTCCATCTGGTGAAACCACTCCTCATCTTCAACACTTTCTCCTTCAGTTCCTCCCACTTTTTCCTGACTTGAGGGGTAGCAATGGGCATGTGCATAGGCCCCAGCTATGCTTGCCTGTTCAGTGGTTACATAGAACAGTCCATGATCTTAACCTTCCATGACAATGCTCCCCAATTCTACCTGTGCTACATTGATGACTGTATTGGTGCTGCTTCATGCAGCCATGCTGAGCTTGTCAATTTCATTAATTTTGCCTCTAACTTCTTTCAGGCCTTTAAGTTCACTTGGTATTTTCTGACATCTCCCTTTACTTTCTTGATCTCTCTGTCACCATCTCTGGAGTCAAACTGTCTACTGACATCTTTTGTAAATCTACTGATTTCTATGGCTATTTTGACTTTACTTCTTCCCACCCTGTCTCCTGTAAACATTCTATTCCTTTCTTCTCAGTTCCTTCATCTCTGCCGCATCTGTTCCCAGGATGAGGCTTTCCTTTCCAGTCCGGTTTCTTCAAAGAACGAGGTTTCCATTCCCACACCATTGATGTTGCCCTCACCCACATCTCTTTCATTTCCATTTCGTTCTTAACAGAAATAGAGCTCCTCTGGTCCTCACCTACCACATATGCCTCTGCATTCAACACATCATTCTCCACAACTTCCCACATCTCCAATGGGATCCTACCACCAAACACACTTCTGCTCCCCCCATCTCCACTTTCTGCAGGGATCACTCCTGCCAGATTCCCTTCTCCATTCATCGCTCCATGGCATGTACACCTACGAGGGACTGAAATGCTACACCTGCTCATCTACCTCCTCCCTCACCTCCATTCATGGTGCCAAACAATACTTCCAGACCGGAAACACTTCACCTAAAGGTCATGGGAACATTTCAGTGATGTGGCAAGTGAAGTTGAAGGATCCTTGGCAATGCAGGTAGATAACCTTGTTAAGAAGGCATATGGAAAGCCAGCTTTCAATAGTTGGGTCATCGAATACTTGAGCATTGAGGTTTTGCTCCACTTTATCAAGAAATGGTCATAGTTTATCAAAGTATTGTGTGCAATTCTAGGTATCATGCTTTATGAAGGATATGATTCACCTGGAGAGGTGAACCTCAAGAGGGTGCAGTGGACATTCACCAGGATGTTACCTGCAGGTAGAGCAACTTAGTTATGAGGAGAGACTAGAGAGACATGGTCTCCCAAGAGCAGAGGAGGTTAAGAGATGGCATGGTTGAGACATATAAAATTATGAGGGTTAATGATAGGCTAGATTGCAAGAAATCTTTCTCCAATTTAAAGTTAGGTAAAACTGGAGGACAAACGGTAGGTTTTGGATAATGGGTAAGCAAATCAAAGGGGGTTTGAGGAGGGCCTTATTCACTCAGAAAGTATCAAATCCCTGGAGAGTGGTGGAAGCAGTGTCACTGATAATGTTTATCAAGTGTCTCGATGGGCACTTGCCTTGCAAAAGAAAGCTACAAACTAAATGCTGAAAAATGAATTAATAAACATGGATGGTTGGCATAGACATCGTGGACTGAATGGCCTGCTTTCATGCTATATAACTCTATGACTCTAAGAGATGAGACTAGTTGGTTTTATTGAGTGCCTAACATTGCTTAAGATAATTTGCCCAGAAATACATCCTTGGTCAATAGTGTGAAGTAGAGTAAATATTAATGGCTGTACTGTCTATTCTGCTTCCAAATCTCACAATCTATTAACTTCAATGAAAGAAAGTTCTACAAGCAATGCAGAATTCCCTGCAGTGGCAACATACTGGAATGATCTGATCATTATCTCATTATTGTTTGTTAAAGCTTGTTGTTCACAGATTGCTGTTTTTCTTTCACCACAACAGTCTCTGAACTTTAAAAAATATAAGTTCATTGCCTGCAATAGACCTTTTGACTCTGAAACAGATATGAAAGGCATGGTAGAAATTAAAGTCCCTTGATTTTATTGTCCAAGACCTCTGACACCAAGGTTATGAACTTTGATAATCCTTATCAGTGCTTTAAAAGGAATAGAGAGGGAGGAAAAAGGGGAGGAAGGGTGGCATTACTGGTCAGGGATACTATTACAGCTACAGGAAGGGTGGGTAATGTAGCAGGATCCTCTTTTGAGTCAGTATGGGTAGAAGTCAGTAACAGGAAGGGAGCAGTTACTCTATTGGGAGTATTCTATAGGCCCCCTGGTAACAGCAGAGATACCGAGGAGCAGATTAGGAGGCAGATTTTGAAAAGGTGCAAAAATAACAGGGTTATTATCATGGGTGACTTTAAATGCCCTAATATTGATTGGCACCTGATTAGTTCCAATGGTTTGGACGGGGCAGAGTTTGATAAATGTGTCCAGGACGGATTCCTGTCACAGTATGTTGACAGGCCGACTAGGGGGATTGCCGTACTAGATGTAGTATTAGGTAATGAACCAGGTCAGGTCACAGATCTCTCAGTGGGTGAGCATCTAGGGGACAGTGATCACCGCTCCCTGGCCTTTAACATTATCATGGAAAAGGATAGAATCAGAGAGGACAGGAAAATGTTTAATTGGGGAAAGGCAAATTATGAGGCTATAAGGCTAGAACTTGCGGGTGTGAATTGGGATGATGTCTTTGCAGGGAAAGGTACCGTGAACATGTGATCGATGTTTAGGGATCTCTTGCAGGATGTTAGGGATAAATTTGTCCTGGTGGGGAGGATAAAGAATGATAGGATGAAGGAACCATGGGTGACAAGTGAAGTGGAAAATCTAGTAAGGTTGAAGAAGGCAGCATACATGAGGTTTAGGAAGCAAGGATCAGATGAGTCTATTGAGGAATATAGGGTAGCAAGAAAGAAGCTTAAGAAGGGACTGAGAGCAAGAAGGGGACATGAGAAGGCCTTAGCGAGTAGGGTAAAGGAAAACCCTAAGGCATTATTCAATTATGCGAAGAACAAAAGGTTGGCAGGAGTGAAGATAGGACCGATTAGAGATAAAGGTGGGAAGATGTGCCTGGAGGCTGTGGAAGTGAGCGAGGTCCTTAATGAATACTTCTCTGCAGTATTCACCAATGAGAGGGAACTTGATGATGGTGAGGACAACATGAGTGAGGTTGATGTTCTGGAGCATGTTGATATTAAGGGAGAAGAGGTGTTGGAATTGTTAAAATACATTAGGACGGATAAGTCCCTGGGACCTGACGGAATATTCCCAAGGCTGCTCCACGAGGCAAGGGAAGAGATTGCTGAGCCTCTGGCTAGGATCTTTATGTCCTCGTTGTCCACGGGAATGGTACCGGAGGATTGGAGGGAGGCGAATGTTGTCCCCTTGTTCAAAAAAGGTAGTACGGATAGTCCGGGTAATTATAGACCAGTGAGCCTTACGTCTCTGATGGGAAAGCTATTGTAAAAGATTCTTAGAGATAGAATCTATGGGCATTTAGAGAACTATGGTCTGATCAGGGACAGTCAGCATGGCTTTGTGAAGACAGATCGTGTCTAACAAGTTTGATAGAGTTTTTTGAGGAGGTGACCAGGAGCTGATCATATAGATAAGGATAGTGCAGTGGATGTAATCTACATGGATTTTACTAAGGCATTTGACAAGGTACCACACGGTAGACTTATTCAGAAAGTCAGAAAGCATGGGATCCAGGGAAGTTTGGCCAGGTGGATTCAGAATTGGCTTACCTGCAGAAAGCAGCGGGTCATGGTGGAGGGAGTACATTCAAATTGGAGGGTTGTGACCAGTGGTGTCCCACAAGGATCGGTTCTGGGACCTCTACTTTTCAAGATTTTTACTAATGACCTGGAAGTGGGGGTAGAAGGGTGGGCTGACAAGTTTGCAGATGACACAAAGGTTGATGGTATTGTGGATAGTGTAGAGGATTGTTGCAGATTGCAGAGAGACATTGATAGGATGCAGAAGTGGGCTGAGAAGTGGCAGATGGAGTTCAACCCAGAGAATTGTGAGGTGGTACACTTTGGAAGGACAAACTCCAAGGCAGAGTATAAAGTAAATGGCAGGATACTTGGTAGTGTGGAAGAGCAGAGGGATCTGGGGGTACTTGTCCACAGATCCCTGAAAGTTGCCTCACAGGTAGTTAAGAAAGCTTATGGGGTGTTAGCTTTCATAGATCAAGGGTTAGAGTTTAAGAGTCATGGGATAATGATACAGCTCTATAAAACTCTGCTTAGGCCACACTTGGAGTACTGTGTCCAGTTCTGGTCACCTCACTATAGGAAGGATGTGGAAGCATAGGAAAGGGTACAGAGGAGATTTACCAGGATGCTGCCTGGTTTAGAGAGTATGCATTATGATCGGAGATTAAGGGAGCTAGGGCTTTACTCTTTGGAGAGAAGGAGGATGAGAGGAGACATGATAGAGGTGTACAAGATATTAAGAGGAATAGATAGAGTGGATAGCCAGCGCCTCTTCCCCAGGGCACCACTGCTCAATACAAGAGGACATGGCTTTAAGGTAAGGGCTGGGAAGTTCAAGGGGGATATTAGAGGAAGGTTTCTCACTCAGAGAGTGGTTGGTACGTGGAATGCACTGCCTGAGTCAGTGGTGGAGGCAGATACACTAGTGAAATTTAAGAGACTACTAGACAGGTATATGGAGGAATTTAAAGTGGAGGGTACATGGGAGGCAGGGTTTAAGGATCAGCACAACATTGTGGGCCAAATGGCCTGTACTGTGCTGTATTATTCTATGTTCTATGTTACCGGTCCAGTTTTTCCACCACTACTGCCTGTGTAGTGTTTAGCTGTGCTTTTCTTCATCTGGGTATCTTCACACAAATCCAGACAACTTGTGCTCACTAACATTCCATTGAATTTTGCAATATGGATTTATGTGAAGAAAAACAGGGTTAAACAAATATTTTACATCGGCAGATAATATGCACTCTGCAGTTGGTTGTTAACACAAATGACACATTTCACTGAGGTACATGTGATGAATAAATCTGAATCTGAATCAGTTACTTTTGCTATAGAAATGTACTTTATTAGTGGAGTATGGAATAGGAACATGGCTTCTGTTGAATTCCCCTGACATCCATTTGCCTCTATATCACCAAGTCTGGGTCTGATATCAAACAAATCTCCTAAATTGTTGATATTTTACCTATAAATAATTTGAAAGCTCCTAATTGCTAAAACATATAGTGTCTTTTCCCATAATTATTTTATAAGATAACAGAACTTTCCCTCTGATTTATTCAGTTCTTAAGACCAAGGAGAAATAAGAATAACTTTGAGCTATTTGCAGTTTATTTTCAATAAATTACTTATTCAGTCAAATTCATTACAAAGTAAGATATGGAATAAAATTTGATGCTATGGACAATGCAGGGAAACAAATGCACCTCCTGTTCTTATCCTTTTCAGTTAATTAGGTGATAATATTAATAGGTTTTTATTGTTCTTTCATCTGAAATGCAGTTTAGATGTGGACAAGAAATCAGTGATAACAACATTATATATTTCACAGGCAATAAAACACCTGGTGAGTTGTACTAAGATTGCTGATGATTCCCAGCATACAGTAATGATGTGTATTTATAAATCTCGATTAATAGAGTAAAATGTCCCACAGCAGTTATCAAACAAGCTCTGAAGCACATAATCATGATTGTATGTAAGCATGACTGTGAGTGCACTTGAGGTTGAGAAAAATTGTTTAAATTTAAGATTTTCTTGTGTGATTATCAAAACCATCAGTTTGTTTTATTCTGATGAGAATAAAAAAATTAAGAGAATTTTGCAATTTGCCCACACCACTTGTTAAAAGCAAGCATTGTTTGATAAATATGAAGTACAAAAAGATGGCCCCATGCTGAGAAATTCAGATGATTCAAAGCAGTAAATAAATTCAATTTATATAGTTTTGCTTGGAACATGGAGGTCAGAATTATCAGAAAGTATTGAAGGATCTGACCATGCAAGGCTTCATTTATCTGAAATGTGCTGTAAAACAGCAGTGGAGAAAATCAAAACTGATTTGCAGCCTACTAAAGTTGCAGGACAATTTGTGTTGTTTGACATTAGCTTTATGCAGATAACATCTTTAATTTCATTTTAATGATTTTTAGATTAATATTTAACAACTCCCAATCAACTCCTTAAATACAATAGCTGAGCAATTAGGTGCACACATCATTCTTCAGGCTTTAAGTTCCTACTGGAGATTTTATCAACAATTAATTTTGTTTCTTTTTTCTTTTTCCTTCTTTCATACTCATTATTTCTTTTACTATGCGTGATGTAGTTTTGAATTTATTCTCGTCAACATATCCCCCGAATTCTTCGGCTTCATTTTAAAACTCCGATAAATTTGCAATCCAGCTGTTCAGAAAATCCAAAGGTTTGAAATTAGATTCATGAGGTAATGCTTGCATGGTCACTTCCCACTCACCAGATCCCATAATCCTTTTCAAACCACCATTTAAATTTATTGTAATAAAAACATGAACTCAAAGTATGTTTAATTATTCATCAAAATAACATCTCTGATAATCTAGCATGTTCTGCTATCAAACATGTTAGATTATCAGAGATTAGCTGTATTGCTTGATCCTTAAATCTCAGTGGCTAAGGAGGTCACGTCCCACTGTTCAACAAGGGCCCGTTTCTCTCTTTGTGTTACTCTCAGTTCGCATATCCAGCAATGGATTGGATGCAGCTTTTGAAAAGATGAAGGTGTAGAAAGAAGTCAAAGCAAGAACTGTTGCCTTGCAGGTCTAATGACCCTGGTTAAATCCTAACATCAAGTTCTGGCTTCGTGGAATTGGACTCTCTCCACGTGTGTTTCCTCTACGCATTCTGGTTCCCCCCCACCCCCCCCCCCCCCCACTTCCCAAAGGCATGTCGGTCAGGGCTTTGATTTTCTGCAAATTGCCCCCACTATATAGGTGAGTGAATGAATCTGGCGGCAGTTGATGAAACAGTGGGGAGAATAAAACAGGATTAGTGAAGGTGGGTGCTTGATAGTTGGCACAGACTCCGAACTAAAAAGCCTGTTTCTGTGCTGTATGACTACTTGATGCTGAAAAACATTCAAGGGAAAGGGAGAATTCTGTTTTCTGCAGAACGCTTGGGCCAAATCATTTTAGGACCAGCTTAAAGTGAATACTTGAATATTCAGATGGTTCAGAACTGTCAAAATTTAAAAGAATTGTTTAAAAATATATATTTTGTTCAAAAAGAACAAGATATTTGAAAATGCATAAGTCACAAAAACACTCAGGTAATGCAAAATGTTATTTTGTGTAAAAAGGAGTTTGTTTTGTCCGTTACCTCCTTATTTACACCACTGACGTTCCCAGTTAAATTGGTGTCTTTCTTGGATCCTACGTTGGGAAAACCTTCATTTGGATTCTGCCTGGTCGAGGATCATAGAGTTAATATTCGCAATGTAAAAGACCAGGTTCTGTCACTGATCTGTGAGGGAGATTGACGAATTGGTTCTTCAAACCCAACAGTAAGTCATCTATGTTTGAGTGCTCTAAACAGCAGATAGAACATGAAACAATATGGCACAGGAGCAAACTCTTTGGCCCACAATATTGTGTCAGACTCATTAACCCAATGCTGCCTCATTAAAGTAATCCCTTCTGCCTGCACATGGTCCATGTCCTCCCCCCATTCTCTGCATACTTGCATACCTACCTACCACAGAAATTTTTAAACACCTCATCTGTACTTGCCTCCACCAGCAGCCCTGAAGTGCGTTCCAATCACCCACCACTTTCTATCGATAAAAAAACATGTCTGATGCACTATCAATAACTCTCGGAGACTGGAAGTGAACGACAGGCTTTTATTAACGGAGCATGACCATGTTGAAGACTGAGGGAGGAGCAGTGCCCCAATCGGCTTTATCCAGGGGTCTGTGGGAGGAGCCACAGGAGCAGTCAGCAGAGGGGCGTGTCCAGACAGGTATACATGTTTTACCACAATGTCTCACACATCTCATTTGAACTTTGCCCCTTTCAACTTAAATGCATGCCCCTGAAGTAGTACTCATTTGAACTCTGAGGCATAGATACTGGGTATCTATCTATACCTCTCTTAATCTTAAAAGCTTGGGCCTTGCAATGGTTTGAATAGTCAACAACAGATTTTTCAGTAATGAATAATCAGAGGGATCTATTGATGAAATATGATTTTAGAGCCAAACTGAATGTTCTACTAAAGGGATTTGCCACAAGGAGGAGCTAAACACACACACACACACACACACACACACACGCACACACGCGCACACACACACACTCACGCACGCACATGCATGCACACATAAGCAATGTAGAGTAAAACGTAGCACCATCAGTTTGCATTGAAAGTTGTATGTTTTGATATATTGGACTACAGTCTCTGGAGGCATATTTCTATCTACGTATGACACAAGCAGAATATTTACATAATGTCTTTAACCTTATCACAGGTTAAAGGGCCAACTTCTGTATAATATCTTTAAAAGCATGGACATGCTGTCTCCGTGTTTCTGTGTGGTCTGTCAGCCGATTGCACACAGAAGTGACTTGTGCTGTGCCTGCTTCATAACAACATAGTAATGATATGGACTGCAGCGGGGCATTTGAAAAACAACATGCACACAAAAGTGGAGAGTTCAGCCTTGTAAATAACCCTTCTTCTTTTGATTGTTCACATTTATTGAGTCCCACTACATCAACAATTATAGACATTATGCCACTGGGAGAGTGTATAATAATTACCAAACTCCAGAAGGAACCCATTCAGATTAATGCTAGCTACTAAGGAAGAACATAGAATGTAAAGTAGTACAGCGCAGGAACAGGCCTTTCAGCCCATCATGTTCGTGCTGACCGTGACTCAAATTTAAACTATACTTCTGCCAGCACATGGTCTACATCCGTCCATTCCAGCTTGTTGCTGGAGGAACTCAGTGAGTCAGGCAGCATCCAGAGGGAAATTTGAAAGATTAAAGTTAAAGGTTAGATTTGCTTGTTACATGTACATCGAAACATCAAAAACATAGAGTGGAATGATTTGTTTGCGTTAATGCCTAACACAGCCCAAGAAGATGCTGAGGGCAGCCAGCAAGTGTCACCACGCATTGGGCGCCAGCTTACTCACCATTACATCTTTGGAATGTGGGAGGAAACCAGAGCACTCAGAGGAAACCCACGTGGTCATGAAAATGTACAAATTCTGCACAGACTGCAGTGGGATTTAAACCCTAACCATTGGCACTGTAAAGCAGGGGTGTCAAACTCATTTTAGGTCACGGGCTGGATTGAGCAAAATGCAGCTTCATGTGGGCCGGATCAGTCGGACGCATGCGAACGCAGCTTTCGTTGCCTCCGTTTTTTCAGCCTGCTCTCATGTGTCTCAGTCTCTGCTATAACTACAAAGTGTTTCACTTTACAAATTCCGTTTCTTATGAAGAAGACTGCCGAGCAAGACTGCCGAATAAACACTAAAAACCCTGAAAACCTGGTACCTGAATAAACTCAGCATTAGCCATATCATACGCCATAGGCGCTTCGATTACTGGGGCCAGCTTTAATAGTAATTAGATATTATCTCGCGGGCCAAAGATAATTCCACCACGGGCCGGATTTGGCCCGCGAGCCTTGAGATGGACATATATGCTGTAAAGCATCGTGCTAACCAGAACACTACCTTGCTCAAGATTTCCAGTATCTCTTTTGTGTTTGATCTTGTTAGTAGAAGCACGTTCAAACACTTATGCCGCATTGGCAGACTTGCTTTATTTGTTTGGGCAAATAATGTCCAATCTAACAATACAACAGAAAAGCTGATGCAACTTAGCATTGTTCAAGGTTGCAGAAATTTCTATGTTTGGAACCCAAAGCAAAGACAGGACTGAGAAAATAGACCACGTTAGAGCTTTCTTGAATAACATGATGTGCTGTGTGTGTGTTTATTAACAGATGAGCACATCCAGTACACATTGCCACACCAGTGGATGTGAGATCCCGCAGACATGTCAGATGCCTACATCAATGGAAACGGATTCCTGAATGTGAAGACATTTTAACCAGTACAAAGTGATGTTGTAATGGCTGTCTTTAGATCAGTGACAGATGCAGTGGTGGGAGCCCTGATAAGGAATCTGTGCGTGTGTGAGTAGCACATCACTCGGTGCAAGTCTTTCACTTCACAGCAGCAGTAATTGTAGGCACAAAGCTGCTTCAGAGGCAATCCAGAATATAGGAAGCCAAATCTGTAGCAGTCAAGATTGGCCCCAATTGAGGGAAAATGATTACAGTACAAAAATAGCAAGGAAGATTTGCACAATATTGAGACTATTGAGCAATATGAACAGTGTATTTTAAATAGCATATACACCACCAGTGGTGATTAAACAAAGCATAGCAATTTTAAATGTAAGAATCATAATCGAAATATCAGTATGTGTGAACGAGTGACACAGCCACGGGGGGTGGGGGGGATGGTGCTTTGTTTTTAAAGTGATTGTAGGGAAGTATAGGAATGATGTAAGTTTTATACACAGAGACTGGTGAGTCTGTGGAACGTCCTGCTGGAGTGGTGGTGGAGGCAGATACTAGACCATAAGATATAGGAGCTGAATTGGGCCATTGGCCAATTGAGTCTGCTCTGCTATTTCACCACGGCCAACCCATTTTTCCTCTTGGCCCCAATCTCCTATCTTCATCCTGTATTCCTTTATGCTGTAGTGTATGGATCTATTTCTTTCAGAGTAATGATCCACCCCCTTCACTTCAGCACTACGTTTTGATCTGCTGTCTGTGCATACTCATTGTTCTTTCTCTCGTTGTAATGTGAATACACCAGTTAAAGCCATCTCCTGTGTGTGTGCTTGCATTTAATATATACATAGTTGCTCATAGACACCACAAATTGGCGATGAGTACGAACCTGAATGTCAGAGAATATCATGAACTGCGCCAACAGTTATGGGACGAAACAGCAAGAGTTAAACGGCACAAGAAGGCTGTCACAGATGTCAACAAATGCATGAGTAACAGTGAAAGACACACTGAATTTAAAGTGAAAATACTGTGCGATGACTTCATTCGGGAACATTGACAAATTTGATAGCGCGAATGAAGACTGGGAGTTGTATGTTGTGAGTTGGACTGTATTGTAACATGAAGAAAGTGGAGGAGCAAAAGAAAGCCCGCACACTTCTTATCTTAATGGGCCCAAGGATGCAACTTAGTAACCCCTGCAAAGCCAGCAAGCAAGACGTTCGACGAAATTTTTACAATTTTACAATCTTACAAAAATCCCTTGAGCCCTGAACTTGGCAATAGCTGAGAGATTTAGATTTTACTGAAGGAACCAGTCAAAAGATGGAAGCATTTGTGTGTACATTGTAGAACTGCGCAAACTTTCCCAGTACTGTGACTTTAGAGATAGTCTTTCTGATGCATTAAGGGACAGGCTTGTATTGTAGCATGCATAGTCAAAGCATTCAAATGTGGCCACTGGCAGAAAGAGACCTATCCTTCAAACGGGCATTGAGATATCATTAGAGATTGCAGCAAGAGATGCCCCAGATGTACAGAAAAGGTTAGAATGTGCAATGCACAAAATGTTCCTGAATGGTGCAAAAAGCCAAAGATGTTATCGATGTGGCAAATCCTCCCATGATGTAAATGACTGTTGCTTCAAAGAAAACATCTGCAGAAAGTGTAACAGACAAGGTCACATAGAGAGAATGTGGGAGGCAGATAAAAAGCTCAGTGGTGTGAAAAGTCTCAAACACAAAATGAAGCGAATGCATCAAGTTACAGAATGTAAAACAGAACCAGACAACATCGAGTCTGACAGAGGTGAACTGTCATGCCTAGAAATGCATAGTATTACTGGAACAGATCACAATATAATATGGAGCACAAAAGATGTGTCTGGTGTGAAAACTGAAAATGAAGCTGGATACAGGGTCTGCTTTGTCCATAATTCCAGAATCTGACTACAACAGACTGTTTTCTAAGATACCATTAGAGAAGCCCTCAGTGATGCTAAAGACTTACATAGGCAAAAAAAAAGTCTCCCAAAGGCAAACTAAAAATAAATGTGATGTACAGAGGCCAAACACAACAATTAGAGCTCTATGTATTGGAAGATAGAGGGCCTGCACTTTTCAGACGTGGATGGTTGTGAAAAATCCAACTAGACTGGCACTCAGTCAAAGCTTTCAGTGTGACATCAAGAGGCAATGGCAGCCCAAATGGTAGCACTAACCAGAGATTAGCATAGCCGCTTAATGCTAATTGGAAGCTGTTTGAGATGAGGATTGGTAAACTGAAAGGCAGGATGGCCAGAATTGAATTGGATCAAGGAGCAACACCAAGATTCCATAAAGCATGTCTCGTGCCTTCTGCACTACATCTTAAAATGGATGCTGAACTTCAGAGCTTGGAGACATCTGGCATTCTCTCCAAAGTTGTGTGAAGTGATTGGGCCATGCCCGTTGTCCCGGTGATCAAGAAAGGGAAGACTGGAAAAGTTTGCATATGTGGGGATTTCAAGGTGAGCATCAACCCTGCGCTGCGTACTGTATCCCCTACCATGATGAGAAGACATTTTTGCATGTTTCGCAGGTGAGAGGAGGTTTTCAAAGATTGATTTGCCGACCTGCAAATGGAGATTGAATAATCGAGCAGAAAGTTCCTCATAATCAACACTCACAAGGAACTGTTCCAGTATAATCGTCTCATCTTTGGCGTCACATCAGCCCCAGCAATTTGGCAAAGAGCAAAGGACCAAATGCTCCAAGATATCCCAGAAACACAGTAGTACCTTGATGACATCACTGTGACTGGCAACAGTGATGAAGTGCACCTCTAGAACTTTGGTAAAGTGCTTACCAGGCTGAGTGAGCATGGTCTGCATAGAACGAGAGAGAAATGTGAGTTTTTCAAGAATGAAATCTCATCTTGTGGACATGTCATTGACAAGCATGGCTTACATAAGTCACAAGAGCTGACTGCATCAGTGCTACAGGCACTCTAACTGGAAAATGTGTCATAACTCAGGTAATATAGGGCCTCGTAAACTACTACCGCCGTTTTTTTTCCCGAACATTGTTACAGTGCTGCATCTATTGAACACACAGACAGGAGCAAAGTGGAAATGGTCAAAAAGATGTGAGAACGCATTCAAGCAAACAAAGAGATTAATAGCATTATGACCCATCCTTGCCTATAAGGCTGGCATGTGATGTGTCCCTTTATGGTATTGAAAACATTTTATCACACATTATGAAAGGTAGATCTGAACGTCCAGTTGCATTTGCCTCAAGGTCACTGACAAGCGCAGAAAGCAACTACGCACAGATCGACCGAGAGGCCATTAGTTTAGTAAGGGGAAAAAGAAGTTCCACCACTACCCCTATGGACTGAAGTTTATGCTCGTGACAGATCGGCAGCCCCGTGTGTCCATTTTCGATCCCAGGAAGGGAATTCCAGTGATGACTGCTACCCAGTTATATCGCTGGGCACTATTCCTAGGAGCCCACCCTTCTGACATTAGTGTTCAAGGGTATGAAGCAATATAGCAACCCTGATTGCTTGTCACGTCTTTCACTATTGCCAACTGAAGAAGAAAAGTCTTCATACTGTGACCCAGCAGAAGTGGTCCACACAGCATCGGTGGACCATTTGCCAGTAACAAATTCCAAAATACAAAGGGAAGCAAGGAGTGAACCAACATTGTCAAAAGTTTATGACATCACCTTGCAAGGATGGCCAACTGATGGTGACCCTATATTTCTAGAATTCTCAAATGAGACAAGACCAACTGTCAGTATCTCAAAGAACACTGATGGGTGGATCTTGTGTTGTTGTTCCCTCTAAACTGCACACCAGAGTGATAGAAAATCTGCATGAAAGACTCTTGGGTATAGTGAAGATGTAGAGTTTCGCTTAGAGCTACGTGTGGTGGCTGGGAATAGTTATGCAGATTGAAGACTTGGCCAAAAGTTGTTCAGGATGCCAGAAAGTTTGAAGTGTATCCCCTCAGGCACTGTTACTCCCATGGAAGTGACCATCATCACCCTGGCAAAGAGTATGTATTGACTTTGCCAGGCCGTTCATGGACTTCATGTTCCCAATTGCTATGGATGCTTATTTGAAGTGGCCGGCCATTTTACCGATGAATTCAACCATGTCAGCAAACACTGTCTCCGCCAAAAGTGGCTTACCAGAACAAATTGTTAGTGACCACATACAACAATGCATGGCAGAAGAATTCCTACTGTTCATGAAGAAAAATGGCATCAGACATTTCAAGTCAGCTGCTCACCACCCAGCAATGAACGGGTTAGCTGAAAAGTTTATCTAAACCTTCAGGAAGCCCATTAAAGCAACGGACAAGGAGGACATTTCTCTACAGCACAAAGTAGACAACTTCCTTTTTGTATATCAGAACTCTGTTCATACAATGACAAATTAAACACTTGCAATGCTGTTCATGAACAGGAATCTGAGATCTCGCATAGACCTCCTGAAATCAGATCTACGGGAGTAAGTGCAGAATAAACAGGTCAGCCAGTTGTCAAGTGAATCAGCATGGAGCTTCAAGATTGGACAGTAAGTCCTAGCGCGTAATTTCTGAGAAAACAAGTGGACACCTGGTAGGATAGCTGCAAGAACTGGACCGCTGACGTACACAGTGGATGGTGACCTCATGTGGACCAGATACTGAATGCTCAACTGAAGAACAAACCTGAGTTGATTCCATCCAGCAAGATGGACACATTACAGTCACGGGACTTACCTCTCAGTGATGATCACGTCACTGACACTGGTAAATGAGAACGTTTTTTTAGACAAGACACCTGCCAAACTTGATGCCACTCCACAGGTCCAGAGGTGTTATCCCGATTGAAACAGGGCACCACGCAAAAGACTGAATCTTTAGAACTGTGAAAGTTAGTTATGGACTGTTATTGAGAAAGCATGTTTATTTGGAATATGGGTTTATGAAACGGAAATTGAATGGTTTGGACATATACGGTTTTATGATGTATTCATCTAAAGGAGGAGGAAGTGTAATGTATAGATGTGTTTCTTTTCAAGCAATGACACCCCACCCCCAGCATTATATATTGATCTATTGTCTGCACATGTACTGTTGTCTATGTTGTTTTCTCTCACTCACTCTCTCCCCCCCCCCATTGTAGCAATGTGAATATACCAGCTAAAGCCATCTCCCATGTGCGTGCTTTAATTTAATTGATATGTAGTGTGCACAGACACAACACATGCCCAGACCAATCAATTATCTATCATCCTCTGCCTTCTATATACATAGAGACATGGCCTCCACAGCTGCCTGTGGCAACAAACTCCACAGATTCACCACTATACAGGAGCTATGGGCATGATATTTGCCGACCTTTTAAACCACTCTCAGATGAATCTAACACTTAAAAAACTGTTAGGTGACCAAATGGATGACATAAAAATAGAGGGCTATGTATGAGGGAAGAGTTAGATTGATCTGACAGTAGTTTAAAATGTCGGCACAGTATTGTGGCCTGAGTAGTATGTCAAGAATGCAGAAAATAACTTCTTAAAACACCATTCCAGATGGGAAGTGATCTACAGAACTGTTGTTGTAAGTCCATACAGATGATTGTGCAAAAAGGCATGGGCAACTTCTTTAATATCAGCAGATAGCCAATCACATTGATGCCTTTATATCAGGCTACAGAGGGAAAAAGAAAGTCCAATTTATGTTGATCAATGAAAAGCCATTTCACTCCTTCTCCATCATAGCTTCAAATGGAAAAGCAAATGAATCAAACCTGACTAGAGAGGAAGCAATAAAAAGCAGGGAAGATAATCAAACATCCCTGTGAAACTCTGATGCACCATTTCTTCTAAACTGTAGAATAATGCTACAGTCCAGCAGAAATGTCTATACACAGGGGAGTCAGAATGCAGTTGAATCTCATTCAGCTCAGTTTGGAATGAAACTACACACAGAGTGAGCAATGGGCAGTATTGACTGTAGCCACACTGTGGCCAGGAGGAAGGAACTCCTTTTACCCTTTGCACTCCCAGTGAATCAGTGGTCCTCTGTGCAAACAACTGTACGAAATGCTCCTGTGTTAACAACGTACCAGAAATACAATTCCTGCCTCAAAAAAATTGATCAGTCCATGCAATGGTACTTCATTGCCAGCAGATGTCTTTATAACACTTTGAGATTCCATTGAGTGCTAAGATTTATACAGTGCCTGTGAGTTTTTTAAGGCTTTGGATGAACTCGTGAACTTGCAAGATCAAAGCATATATTATAAACATTGTTTCAGCTCTTCAAGCACACTCCATAAAAGTGTTTTGTTTGGAAGCATAACAATACTGTTAAGGCACACTAATTGCTGCAAGCATCCTTCAGCAAATCATAATTTGAGTGGAAATGGTATTGTATCGTGCGACAGGAATACACAGTGATATCCAGATGTATTTCACTGCATGTCATAGAGTGTTAGAACTTGTATGCCGAGTAATATTTAAAAGTACTGTCATGTAAAATTTTAATTTCATTCCACCGTTTGAAATGTATATTAAAAATAGAAAATACATAGCAAATTATGAGTCAGGCACATCTGTGCATAAAGGAAATAGTGTTACAATTTCAGATCAATAAACTTTCATCAGAAATTGTCTTTCAACTGAATATAAAAGGTTTATTTAAATTGAGTTAGTTCTGACTTTATACTAAGCATCAAACATTATTTGATCTGCAGTGTCGATAATGTATTAAACTGTCCTGCAATATATTAATTTTGCTGCTGATTACAATTTCTTTCTGCACCATGCACTTCTTTAGGATAGTTAGGGAAAAGATGGCAGATAAATTCTGTTGCTCTGTGTAGTGTTAACATTCATTCAGAAAATGATATGTGAAGGTCACTCTGGGATTCTCTGCTTCCTTTGGAAAGCCCATACATTCAACTGATAACACAGAAACATCAAGGTGCCCTCAATAACTGTAACCTATGAGATCAGATTTGATGTAAGTTGAAGAGGAGCATGTACCAGCCCATGTCTCCCTGCACTGAGAATTTATCGCACATGATATGGAGGTTGGGTGAGGCTAGAACTGGAGGTCATGGGTTAAGGGCTAAAGGTGAAATATTTAAGTGGAAAATGAGGGGGAACTTTTTCATTCAGAGGGTAGTAAGAGGGTGGAATGAGCTGCCAGTGGATGTGTGTTCAATTTCAATATTTAAGAAAAATTTGGATAGGTACTGTACATGAGTGGGAGGGGTATGGAGGGATATGCAGGTGCAGATCAGTGAGACAAAGAAGAATAATAGGTTGGCATGGACTAGGTGGGCCAAAAGGTTTTTATATTCGTGCTATAGTGTTTGATGGCTCTCTGGTGGCTCTTGCCCCAGATCTCTTAACTCTCACAAAATAGATGCCTCCACCCCAACTGGTAGACCCTAAATGATGCCCTGACTTAGCCCAAATAGTCACATTTTATCTGTCTATCCCTCTGCCTCTGCTTGTCTGCAATAGCAGGGTGAGCAAAAGAGGCCTCTGAAGGGGCCCTGCCTACTTCTCATTCCTATCATCCAGAAGGAGGTACAAGAGCCTCAAGACCAACACATCTGGGTTACACAACAGCTTCCTTCCCACTGCTATCAGGTTGTGGAACTGACTAAAAAGCCCTAATTCTATCTTCGACTATATTTTCCTCAACTTACTCCGATGTTGTTGAGTTTAGTTTTGTTTATTCTACTCTGTAAGTTACATATATGTTAATTTTAGCACGTCTTTTATGTTATCATGTTCATTATGTGCTGTGCTTCTGTTATATGCTGGATAAAGCTCATTTTCTTGCATTACTATGTATGCCCATGATATTCAACTTGAAACTGGAAGTGTGAGTGTTGTATGTGCAAGGTCTATTCAATTGCCTCTTGGGCATAGATTTGTAGTAATGATCCATCAAGGATGAAAAAAATTAACTTGCCCTTCTCAGAGTTACTAGACCTCCTTTGCTCAATGGTTTGTGCATTTGAATTGACTACGACTGGCATACATTCTGCAGTTAAATAGAAAACATGTGTAAACTGCAGTTCTTTTGCTTCTTTATAAAAGTATGTTTTCAAATATAAAGCAGTCACAACATTATCTGTACAGGTACACGTTATTTAGTCCACACAGACTGTTCCTAAGGATAGATTTTAATCTGGTACACTGGTGATTGTAGCCAGCTGGTGGTGTAGTGGCATCAGCACTGGACTTGAAGGCAAGTGTTCCCAGGTTCAGATCTGGCCATCACTTTGCACGCTTTCCATCAGTGCGGGGTTGAGTGTTCAGCTAGCTTTGTAAAGAAACAGACAAATGCTAAAGAAATGGCAAGGTTGCCACGTGATGTGCCACAAGGTGTGGAAAGGAACAACACCTGGTGATGCATCTTTCTTATGTCATACCCAGGCTTGCATTGTTGAAAAGTTGAGGCTTTCTAATTCTTAATTCGGACATAAAGTTTCATAAGGTCTGGGGACCTGTTATTGAGTATTTTCATAACTTTCCTTTTGACTAAGTTTCTTTTTCAGTCCCTTGCTTTCAGCTTTTTTTTTTGGTAGTAGGCATTATTATCTTCTGTTTTTAATTGTATTTACAGTTTTGGGGGTTTGAATGTTCTGATTTATATTTTCTACATTTTGCTCTGGTTGGTCTGGAGTTTTTTTTTCTTGCGGGGTGGGGGTGGATACTAACTTCAATTACACGACTTCAATTTGGGTGATTTTTCAATTATTATATTTTGTATTATATTACCATTGTATGTTTATCTTGCACTGTATTAATTTCCTATTTCGTTCTTGGGTTTTTTTCTTTGTAGTGTTGTAGAAAATGCATTAAAAAATCAATTAAAAAAAAAAGAAAAGTTGCGGCTTTCTTAGATCAGTAAACAGACATTCAGACCCTTGATCAAACAACATACATATTTGCATGGCAATGTGACATTTTGATATTTAAATAAGTCTGGAATTGAGAGTGAAAATTAGACTCTGTAACAACAACCATAAACTTATGTTTAAGTTAATGTCCCTCTGGGAAGGAAATTATTGTTCTGATCTTTATCACAGACTACATAAACCCTGGAAAGAGGTATTTGTTCTGTTGGATCTGCATCACCTTGGTGTAGAACATCCAATTCCACTCCCCTGTCCACTCTCCTATAGCCCTTCAATTTCCTTCCTTTCAATTATTTATCCAACTCGCCTTTTAGATTCTATAACCCGAGTTTGTCTCTAAAAACACTCTGCCCACAGCATGATTTTAAACACCTCACCCAGACTCTTTCTTCGATTCCAAATACAACCATCCCAGAATCTCAATCTTTTGCCCATTACACCACTGATGTTTAGGACAGCAATGAAGCTCCTCCATCTCCAGCCATATTCATGGCTTCCTTCATCGTGCCAGTTGCTTCCTCTCGGTTTACTGTCAGTCATGCAAGTCCCGTGTGGAGACTCAGGAGTCCCATTGCACACAGATGTAGAAGGATTCTTCATTGCAATTTCCATAACAGTTTTGCTTGACTAGTCAGGGTTGTTAGCCCTGAGCTGAATCCCTGACCCTGGAGGATTGGTGGACCACTCATAGTCTGGCTTTTGCCCTTTGACCTGTTTAGCAAGGGTGATCCTACCAAAGCCCTGACTCCAGCCAGCATATCTCTTTAGCTCATTGAGACACACAAGCCTTCAAACCACAACAAGGTTGTGGCCCCCTTGGAGGAGTCTATCTATATAACAATCCCAATCTCTGGAATCATTTTAGTAATACGCTTCTGCATCTTCTTTGAAGTCTTAATGTCGTTCATAAAAGGTGATGCCCATAAAGGTCAACCTGATGTCTGACAAAAGCTTCGTCAAGATTTATTGGTCTTGTACTTTGCACTCAGGGATCACTTAGAGAAACTTGCTTGTAAATGCAAATATCTAATCAGCCAATCATGTAGCAGCAGCTCAATGCATGCAAACATAGTCAAGAGATTCAATTGCTGAGACCAAACATTGCAATGGGAAAGAAATATGAACAAAGTGACTGTGGAATGATTGTTGGTGTAAGATGGGGTGGTTTGAGAATCTCAGAAACTACTAATCTGGTATTTTCACACACGGCTTCTCTTGAGTTTACAGAGAATGCTGCAAAAACAAAATGAGAACATCCTGTAAGCTGCAGTTTCGTGGGTGGAAACACCTTGTCAGTGAGAGAAGTCAGAGCAGAGTAGCCAGACTAGTTCAAGCTGAAAAACAGCGGGCAGTAAGTCAAATAAGCACACATTACAAATTAGAAGTGCAGAAGAGCATCTCTGAATCACAACATGTGGGACCTTGAAGTAGATAGGTATGAACATACATTTAGTGGCTACTTTATTAGGTATAAAATAAAGTGCCCACTGAGTGTACATCTTCATTGATAAACTCCTGTATTTTATTTTGTTGCATTGAACATGATATCTTCTCTATCTCTGCATCTTGTGCTTCTTGCTGTCGCAGTAAACCTGCCAACATAATCAATGGCCCTACCCACTCCGGACATTCTGACTTTTGCCCCCTCCCATCGGACAGAAGGTACAAAAAGCATGTACCACCAGGCTCAAGGGCAACTTCTACCTCACTGTTGTAAGGATATTGAACGGTCCTTGAGTACGATGAGACGGACTCTGGGCCTCAGAATCTACCTCATTTTGGCCTTGAAACTTAATAGCTTTTGCACTGCACCTTCTCTGCAAGCTATCATTACCCCTTACACTTCCTTAATAGGCTGATTTGACAGAACGATCTGTATGGATAGCTTGCAAAACAAACTTTCACTGTACCTCAGTATATGTGACAATAATAAACTAATTTACCAATTTTTATTGCCTCCTCTTGTTCTCCCTATCAAAATCTAACACATGGTTTACAGCACTAATTTCCCTCTGCCACAATTCACCCAGACTCTCTGTCCTTGAGGTCTATCGTCCTCCACATAGCTCATGATCCCTGCAACTTTTGTGTTCATCTCCAGATGTTTGTTACTGCCCTTTGTGCACGCAAGTTCACATCATTAGTACCATCGGGGAAGTGGTCCTGCAGCATAAAAGCCAGGACCAACGGGATCTGGGACAGCTTCTTCCACCAGAACTCACGCTGACGCGAGTGTACTCTATATCAGACAGACAGACAGACAGACATGCTTTATTGATCCCGAGGGAAATTGGGTTTTGTTACAGCCGCAGCAACCGAGAATAGTGTAGAAATATAGCAATATAAAACTATAAATAATTAAATAATAGTAAGTTAATCATGCCAAGTGGAAATAAGTCCAGGGCCAGCCTATTGGCTCAGGGTGTCTGACACTCCGAGGGAGGAGTTGTAAAGTTTGATGGCCACAGGTAGGAATGACTTCCTATGATGCTCAGTGTTACATCTTGGTGGAATGAGTCTCTGGCTGAATGTACTCCTGTGCCTAACCAGTACATTATGGAGTGGATGGGAGTCATTGTCCAAGATGGCATGCAACTTGGACAGCATCCTCTTTTCAGACACCACCGTCAGAGAGTCCAGTTCCACCCCCACAACATCACTGGCCTTACGAATGAGTTTGTTGATTCTGTTGGTGTCTGCTACCCTTAGCCTGCTGCCCCAGCACACAACAGCAAACATGATAGCACTGGCCACCACATCCTCAGCATCGTCCGGCAGATGTTAAAGGACCTCAGTCTCCTTAGGAAATAGAGATGGCTCTGACCCTTCTTGTAGACAGCCTCACTGTTCTTTGACCAGTCCAGTTTATGGTCAATTTGTATCCCCATGTATTTGTAATCCTCCGCATGTCTACACTGACCCCTTGGATGGAAACAGGGGTCACCGGTGCCTTAGCCCTCCTCAGGTCTACCACCAGCTCACTGTTCTATTTATTATTAATTACTATGATTGCACATTGCACACTTAGATGGAGATATAATGTAAAGGTTTTTGCTCTTCATGTATGTGAAGGATGTAAGAAATAAAGTCAATTCAGTTTAAGTACCATTACTAACCCATGGAGAGGTCCACTATTTACCTCTCACCAGTTTTAAAAACAGCCTTTCACCACTCATCTTTCACATACTTTAAAATTCTACAATTCTATCAATAGCAATTAACAAGAAACAGCTTCCACAAGCTGATAATCCAAAGATTTTGTGGAAAGGGAGTGATAATGGGAAGGTGCCTCAAAGGCGACAACGATATGAAATATGAGATATCCTTACTGCTGTACTCATCATTTAAGAGAGAACAAACAATCCATTAAACAGCAATGAACCCTAGTGGGTTTTGTTTTTTAACTTTTATTCTGTAATGTTGCAGCTATATAGACCCTGGTCAGACCCCACTTGGAGTACTGTGCTCAGTTCTGGTCGCCTCACTACAGGAAGGATGTGAAAACCATAGAAAGGGTGCAGAGGAGATTTACAAAGATGTTGCCTGGATTGAGGAGCATGTCTTACGAGGATAGGTTGAGTGAACTCGGCCTTTCCTCCTTGGAGCGACGGAGGATGAGAGATGTCCTGATAGAGGTGTATAAGATGTTTAGAGGTGTTGATCGTGTGGATAGTCAGAGGCTTTTTCCCCAGGGCTGAAATGGTTGCCGCAAGAGGAAACAAGTTTAAGGTGCTGGGGAGTAGGCACAGAGGAGATGTCAGGGGTAAGTTTTTTACTCGGAGAGTGGTGAGTGCATGGAATGGGCTGCCGGCAACGGTGCTGGAGGCGGATATGTAGGGTCCTTTAAGAGACTTTTGGATAGGTACATGGAGCTTAGAAAAATAGAGGGCTATAGGTAAGCCTAGTAATTTCTAGGGTAGGGCCATGTCCGGCACAACCTTGTGGGCCGAAGGGCCTGTATTGTGCTGCAGGTTTTCTATATTTCTATGTTTCTTTTCATGTGTCCAAACCATTTGTGCAATCTCAAATTAAATCATTTAAGTGAAAGCAATCCTCACCTGACGGTTTTAGGAAGGAGAAAACAGGATCAGTAATTCTGTTCCTTATGTTGGGTTTATTGCACATTCAGTGAAAGTCAAGAGTTTTGGGACCATTATAGAATCCCAGAAACATGCAATACATTAGGTCTATTATATCATACTGACAGCTGTACACCTTGTTGCAGTTTTTTAAATCGTTTGACCGATTTTCTTTCTGGAGTTAATATTGAGTGTTTTTTTTCCTCTTTCTGCCTTACACTCAGTAAGTTTCGGACAATAATAACTTACTGCGCATTGTGGCTCCTCTCTTCTCTGTTGACACAAGACGCTGCAGGCAATAATGCATGTTCTCATGGAGAGGGTCAGTAACTTTAAATTCCTTGGTGCTATTATTTCGGAGGTTCTGTCGTGAGCCCAGAACGTAAGCGCAGTCACAAAAAAGCATAGCAGTGCCTCTACTTCCTTAGGAGTTTGCAAAGATTCAGTATGACATCTGAAACTTTGAAAACTTCTATAGGTGTATGGTGGAGAGTATATAGAATGTCTGCATCACAGTCTGGTATGGAAACACCAATGCTCTTGAAAGGAAAATCCTACAAAGTAGTGGATACGGCCCAGTTCGTTACAGGTAAAGCCCTCCCCTCTGCTGAGCACATCTACATGGAGCACTGTCGCTGGAAAGTACCATCAATCATCAATACCCCCCCCCCCCCCCCACCTCACAGGTCATGCACTCTTCTTCCTGCTGCCAGCAGGAAGAAGGAACAGCATCCTCATGACTCACACCTCCTGGTTCAGGAACGGTTACTACCCCTCAACCACCAGGCTCTTAAATCAAAGGGGATAACTTCACTCAACTTCATTTGCCCCATCATTGAAATGTTCCCACAGCCCAATGGACTCACTTTCAAGTTGTCTTCCTCTCATGTTCTCAATATGTATTATTTATTTATTATTTCCTTTTTCCTTTGAACACTTCATCACTTTTTTACAAACACCCAATTTGGTGTGGTCTTTCATTGATTCTATTATGGTCATTACTCTATAGATTTAATAAGTATGCCTGCAAGAAAATGTATTTCAGGGTTTCATATGATGACATACATGGACTTTGATAACAAATTTACTTTGAACTTTTATCTTTGAGGATCACAGCATGTCAGGCAGCATCAGTGAATGCAGAAGGATGTTTGACATTTCCGGTCAAGACCCTGTCACCCTGATGGGGAGTCACAGTCCAAAATGCCAACCATCCCTCTGCCTGACTCACTGAATACCTGCAACACTTTGCTTTTCATCCACTTTTCTCTGGTACACTCTCACGCCCTCCCCTCCTTATCTAAAAGTTATTCTCCCTTTACAGAGTTCAAAATGTGAGGTTAACACTCCCGTGTGGTGCTGATGCAGTGCTGCAGTGATGAAGGTGCTTTCTTTTGATCAAGATGTCATCCCCTGACTTGTGTACTCCTCACGGTGAATGAATAAGCATTGTGAAGGAGCAAAGAGCTGGTTTCTTCCTCATGTCTTTGCCGATGTTTATCCACCAATCAACATCTGATAAAACCGACTGAGTTACTTCACGGAACCTTGATAGGTGCAAACTGAGGGCCACATTTCTTATGTTTTCACAATTGCATTTCAGCTTTAACTGATTGTAATGTTGACAGGATATGTGAGCTTGTAAAAGCTGCTGTCTACATGTTGTAATATGTGTATTTCTCTGGAACCACGAGGCCTTTGAGCTGATAATTTGCCAATATAATGTCAGATTGGCTTATTGAAACAGGTAGTAGCTGAAGCATTTCCACCACCTTCAATCCCTTCTGTCTCTCACCTTCACATTCCAATCAAAATCTCTTCTATATATTGTAATAAAGCAGTTATGCATCTCTGCACGTGTCCAAGTGTGTGTGTGCTCTGCCAATCACATGGAGCTTCAGAAGCGTTCCCACCTCTAAGTCCTTCATATCCCAGCTCAGAGACTTCATTGAGAAAACCTGGGCTAATGTTCCAGTGGATTGCAGAACAAATGGGTGTGCCTCACGTAATGTTAAACTGAGTCACAGTCTGCTCGCAAGTGGACTTGATGGATATTATTCTGAAGAAGAACAGAGAAGTTAGTCCTCATTTAGTATTTCAGAAATAGAAAGCTAATGAGAATTTTGCTTGTTGTGTGAAAATGAGCAGTCATGTGTCCCACATTACAAGAGTGACAATGCTTCAATGATACTACTTTGATTCTAAGTGCTGTGGGAGATGCAGGAGTGTGCTGGATAAATTAAAGTAAAGATTTACAAAGTTACTGACATCTTTGTGTGGGTGGTGTAATTAAATTTGTGTAGGATATTAAAGGCTAGTGTAATAAACCTCACATCACAGTGGTCTTTCAGTTACAAATAAACATAAAGATCCAATAGGTCAGTGGAAAACACCTCTAGATGTTTTCTTGGCTCGCAGAACATCAGGACAAGCAAAATAGTCATGCAAATTAGGATTTACAGAATAAATTGAATTAAATTAAATCAGCAGATTATTTGCCAACATTGTGAAAAATATCGACACCCAACAAGCTCTGCGCGCCTCCTCTTAATTAGTGGAGATTATTGAAATACAAATGAGACACCGATGGGAGAAGGAGCCATGGGTACCTTCAATGATATCCTAAATTTAACAGCTCAAGCAAAGATTAAAATAATGACAAGGTTCAGTCATGCATTAGAGAGAATGTGACATTTAATTAGATCTCAGGTACGGAGCGCCCACCTAATATTTAGCCTTGAGGTATTTAAGAGTGATTTTTGGTGACTTGCCAAGGAAAGTGCTTCTGCTGATGGTGCAGTATTTACTCTAAGCTAAACTGGTGACAAATTACAATATATTTAAAGAAATGGTGATTAAATAAGGGTCATGATCCAGTGAATGCATAGATATGAGAAATGGGTTCGTAAGATTATGGATCAATAATTATAAATTAAACAAGCAACTGTCAGTTTGTAAAATGTGGATTGTTCCTGATTACTTGACAGTGCTCTCATGTTAGCTCGGATGCATGTGGCCTTTACAATCAGGCAAAAATAGATAATGAAATGAGTCTTGAATTGCAATATAACAGTGACAAGAGGAAATGAGAAGCTAAATTTTGATTCTGTTTCATCTCAAGAAGTGAGCGATGCAGCATTATCATTCCATTCCAAACTTTTATCTCCAGAGTTCGATACTGACTACCATTTTGAGTGATGATTCTGTTCAGCTATATTTCTAACCTTTACTCTCCTTCATTAAGCCAAAAACCTCGAAGTTGACTGTTGTGCTCCAATGAGTTGTCTGACAGCAATTACTTAACTCAAGTTAGGAATCAAACCTGAGGCCTTCTAGGTCTGTATGGTTCAGTTGAATAATAGGCTAGACCAATTAACAGAGGAACTATTTTGACATGGTGTTTATTTTCTCTTACTATTTTGACAGCACCACCAAGAGAACCAGGTTTGGGAATTCATACCCTATTGTTTGTGCTAAATGTGCTAAAGTTGCATTTGCTCAATGAACTCTGCTCCCACAATATTTGATCCTAATGGAGTCAATAGGAATAGATTGTTTAAATTAGACACAATACAATAATGCCAATATATCAGGTTTTCAAAACAATAATGGATGACTTAACAATGGATATCTTAACCATGGATGTCCATCTTTCAAAGAGATGGATCTGGTGATAACTTATTGATAGAAATTTTCCCTTTGGCCATAATTCCCATTCAAATTATGGAATTATAAAATTATGGACTTGTCTTAAATCTGAAGGAATCATAAATGTGTGCCTTGCTAATTGTGTCAGCTACCCAATTAGTTCCACTGTCTCATACCCTTCCCACTGGTCTGTATTACCTACCAGAATACCTCAATTAGTTCCACTGTCTCATACCCTTCCCACTGGTCTGTATTACCTACCAGAATACCTCAATTAGTTCCACTGTCTCATACCCTTCCCACTGGTCTGTATTACCTACCAGAATACCTCAATTAGTTCCACTGTCTCATACCCTTCCCACTGGTCTGTATTACCTACCAGAATACCTCAAGTATATTTTGAAAGGTGCAACTGAATCTGTCAGCAAAACTACACAAAACAAAACCAGTGGGAAGAAAGAAATGTGTAATTTTTTTTTAGCTCATCCAAGTTGTTATTTGTTTTTGTATTCCTCAAAGGAAAGAGGGTAATAGGTAAGAAAAATACAAGAATAGCAAATTAGTGCCTTTGAAATAAATTCAAGAATGAGTGAACATTGTTAAGAGCTGATTAGATTTAGCAACTTAATACATTCAGACCAAATTTTGTCAACATTGGGTTAGTGGACTGCTCAGTTGAATTTAAGAGGAAGTTAGAGCACAAAGTCTTTTAATGTCAAAACCATCATGACCCTCTGAAATAAACAAAAAAAAAATCTCAAGGCAATAAGCAAAGTAATGTTTTATCCCATCACTGTGCATACTGTTCGAATTAGAATTGGTTTGTTATCATCACATGGATCAAGATAGAGTGAAGAACTTTGCACATCATTCAAATGGTTCATTCCAAATATGAATACATTGAATTACAAAGCAACACACACAAAATGCTGAAGGAACTCAACAGGTCAGGCAGAATTTATGGAAATGAGCAAACAATTGATGTTTCGGGCCAAGATGATACTTCAGGATATTGAAATCTTAAGAATTCATTATCACTGACATATATTGTGAAAATTGTTGTTTTGTGGCAGCTGTTCAAGTCAAGTCAAGTCAAGTCAAGTCAAGTCACTTTTATTGTCATTTCAACCATAACTGCTGGTACAGTACATAGTAAAAATGAGACAACGTTTTTCAGGACCATGGTGTTACATAACACAGTACAAAAACTAGACTGAACTACGTAAAAAAAACAACACAAAGAAAGCTACACTAGACTACAGACCTACAGAGGACTGCATAAAGTGCACAAAAACAGTACAGGCATTACAATAAATAATAAACAGGACAATAGGGCAAGATGTCAGTCCAGGCTTTGGGTATTGAGGAGTCTGATAGCTTAGGGGAAGAAACTGTTACATAGTCTGATCGTGAGAGCCCAAATGCTTCTGAGCCTTTTCCCAGATGGCAGGAGGGAGAAGAGATTGTATGAGGGGTGCATGGGGTCCTTCATAATGCTGTTTCCTTTGCGGATGCAGCGTGTGGTGTAAATGTCCGTGATGGCGGGAAGAGAGACCCTCATGATCTTCTCAGCTGACCTCACTATCCGCTGCAGGGTCTTGCGACCCGAGAAGGTGCAATTTCCGAACCAGGCAGTGATGCAGCTGCTCAGGATGCTCTCAATACAACCCCTGTAGAATGTGATCAGCATGGGGGGGTGGGAGATGGACATTCCTCAGCCTTCTCAGAAAGTAGAGACGCTGCTCAATGCAAGTCATAAAAATTACTCTGTTACAATAAAGAGATAGATGGGTAGATAGCATAAAAGAGGAATAATGAGATAGTGTTTATGGGTTCTTGGACCATTCAGAAATTGGATGGCAAAGAAGCTGTTCTTAAAACTTTGCATGTGGGTCCAGCTCCTCCTTCCCAATGGTAGCAATGGAAATTGCCCATGTCTCAGATGATTAAGATCTTTAAATGGTGTTAGCTGAGGTAACACAAATGGAGAAGCGGTAGCAGAATGCAGACTATAGTGGTAAAGTTACAGAGAAAGTGCAGTGTTCCATACCTTATTCAATATCTCAAAAAGACATTACGCAGTTGTCCTTAAAATGATGTTTGAGGGAGCTTGCTGTGTGCAAATTAGCTTCTGTAAAATCAACTTAGCAATATTTTCTACATTTCATTGCTTGAAAATGCTTTACAACATAAGGCTATTCCAACTTTTCCCAGTATAATACTGAATGTAAAAAAGAATTTGATAATTTTTTAATTAATTTTAAATCCGCGTTAATGAAGTAAGTCATTTCTGAATGCATAAAATAATTAAACCAGCCAATCATCGTAACACTCAGTGACAAACCGTTGAGACCTGTGGAAAAAAACTAATAATTTTTTATCTGCCACAATTATTGGGGGAGAAAGAAATTTATGCACCCAGCTGTGGAATATGCTGTTTAGGAGAGAAGTGAACTTTTGATAGCATCCATAAATATACCAGTGATCTGTGTAATGGAGAAGTGAAAGCAGTGATATTTTACACCCTCCTATATTATCAACTTCTAACCCATCCACAAACATAATTTAACTCATGTATATTAACTCTACTGTATGTACAGTGCCTATAAAAAGTATTCATCCCTTGTGAATACAAGCTCCCATGTTTTATTGTTTTACAATATTGGAAAATAATGGACTTAATTTGACTTTTTTGACACTGATCAATAGAAAAAGGTTCTTCTGTGTCAAAGTAAAAACAGATCTCTACAAAATGATCTAAATTGATTACAAATATAAAACAAATTAATTCATTGCATAAGTATTCACCCACTTTAATTTAACACAGCAAATCATCACTGGTGCAGCTAATTGGTTTTAGAAGTCACATAATTAGTTAAATGGAGATCACCTGTGTGCAGTCAAGGTGTTTCAATTGATTGTAGTAAAAATACACCTGTAGCTAGAAGGTTGAATGCCTGGTGAGTCAATATCATGGCAAAAAAACTGTACCATGAAGACAAAAGAACACTCTGTGAAAAGGTAATTGAAAAGCCTATGTCAGGAAATTTCCAAGTCACTGAATATCCCTTGGAATATAGGTAAGCTACTCTTCAAGAAATGGAAAGAATATGGCACAGCAGTAAATGTGCCTGTAGTAGGCCGTCCTCAAAAACTGAGTGACCGTGCAAGAAGGTGACCAGTGAGGGAGGTCACAAAGAGACCCATAATAACTCTGAAGGAGTTACAAGCTTCAGTAGCTGAGATGGGAGAGACTGCATATGCAACAACTGTTGCCTGGGTGCTTCACCAATTGTAGCTTTATGGGAGAGTGGCAAAGAGGAAGCCACTGTTGGAAAAAGAAATGCATGTGAAATCTCAGCTAGAGATTCCCAGAAGTCACATGGGGACTGAAGTCAGCTGAAAGAAGGTTCTGTGGTCTGATGAAACCAAAATTGAGCTTTTTGCCCATCAGATTAAATGCTATGTTTGGCATAAGCTAAACACTGCACATCATCAAAAACACACCAATCCCTACCTTGAAGCATGGTGGTGGCTGTATCATGCTGTAGGGATGCTTCATAGCAGCAGGCCCTGGGAGGCATGCAGCAACATACAGAGAAATCCTGGAGGAAATCCTAATGCAGTCTGCAAGAGAACTGTGACTTGGGGGAAGATTTCTTTTCCAGTAAGACAACAATCCCAAGCATAAAGCCAAAGCTACACAAAAATAGCTTAAAAACAATAAAGTTAATGTTCTTGAGTGGCCAGGTCAGAGTCCAGACCTCAATCCAACTGAGAATGTGTACTGGATTTGGAAAAGGCCATTCGCTCACAATCCCCATGCAATCTGACAGAGCTTGAGCAGTTTTGTAAAAAAAAAGAATGGGGGAAAAATTGCAGTGTCCAGTTGTACAAAGCTGATATACAGACAGACACAAGGTTGCAATTGCATCCAAGGTGTGAGTAATTTATCAACATTTATTTTCACTTTGATATGGAAGTCTTTTCTGTTGATCAGTGTTTAAAAAAAAACAACTTAAATCCACTGTGATTCAACGTTGTAAAACAATAAAACGTGAAAACTTCCAAAAGGGGTGAATGATTTTTTAATAGGCATTGTAAATAGAGAACAAATTGCCATATTAACTCCTAACCCTTAATTAACAAAACAACTCACTCATGGTTAAGATTAAATATCCAACTAATTTAGTATGATCTTGTGTTAGTTACTTCTTGTGTAGAAAGCAGAGTAATATCATTGGAAGGTTTCAGTTGGTTAATATATAGATGACTAATGAAAATCACCTCAGTAAATGAATCACATTGAAGCTAAGAGAAGAAGAGTGGATTTTTGGAAATCACATGTAATAGAGACCAGGCAGAAAGTAAAGATCGAGGTCAGGTCAACTATGATGTCATTAAGCATCAGATCACTTATAAGAGGCAATGTTGATATCCTTGCACTTACTATGCTTCTGGAATGTTAGATGGGGAGGAACTTTTTGTATACAATGTGGAGGTTATGAGTGAAGGCTACAGTGTCGCAAAAATGAAGGCTGCAAGTATTCCTTTGAAATAGCACACAGACAATGTAGACACAGTGATAGAAGAGGGATTGTGCTGAGATTCACTTCGGGCTTGGTGATGTGACGTAAAGGTGTTAGCAGGAGAGAACAATTGAAATACTCCAAGATTGTAAAAAGTGCATAGAGCAGGCATGGGCAAACTGCGGCCCGTTAAGCTTTTTAATCCGGCCCGCAGAACTTGATGAAATTATATTAATAAACCTTGTTAACGTTTTTTCCCCGCAATTCTGGCGTTTTCCCAATAGATGACGCACTCTATATACATTGACCTTTGTTGAGGTGCAGCGTATTATTCCACATTTGCGCTTTACTCTTTGACCTCTCACCCCTTCTGTAAAGATGAGTGGAGCTAAGAAAAGAAAAGTGGATAGAGAATGTCGGGTGTTTAATAAGGAGTGGACAACTAAATATCTTTTTACCCAACACCGATCAACTGCTGTATGCCTGATATGCCAAGAGACTGTGGCGGTTTTTAAAGAATATAATATCAGCCGTCACTTTGCCACAAAACATGCCAACTATGCTAGCAACCAGTCAACGAAAGAACGGGAAGCTAATGCTCAGAGGTTGGCAGCTAATTTACAGGCTCAACAAAATTTTTTTCACCGTCAAACTGCCATTCATGAGTCAAGTACCAAGGCGAGTTTTATGCTGTCATTCAAATTAGCAAAGGCCAGCAAGCCTCTGTCTGGAGGCGAGTTTTTAAAAGAATGTATGGTGGAGACAGCAGGTGTATTGTGTCCGGAGAGCAAAGACAAATTTGAAAAAATCAGTTTATCACGCAGGACAGTGACTCGCCGTGTGGAACTGATAGATGAAGATATAACCAGCGACTTAAATAAAAAGGCAGAGTCGTTCACTTTATATTCATTAGCACTGGATGAAAGCAACGATGTAAAAGACACTGCTCAGCTCCTCATTTTTATCCGAGGAATTAACAATAATTTTGAAATAACGGAGGAGTTTTTGACAATGGAGTCTCTGAAAGGAAAAACACGGGGAGAGGACTTGTATGACCGGGTGTCTGCTGTCATCGAAAATATGAAGCTCCCTTGGAGTAAACTTATCAACGTCACCACAGATGGATCTCCTAATTTGACAGGGAAAAATGTCGGCCTGCTGAGGAGAATACAGAATAAAGTGAAAGATGAAAATCCTGACCAGGATGTTATTTTCCTTCACTGCATCATCCACCAGGAATCTCTATGTAAATCGGTATTACAGCTGAATCATGTTGTGAATCCTGTCGTAAAACTTGTCAACTTTATACGTGCAAGGGGACTTCAGCACCGTCAGTTCATCAAGTTCCTGGAGGAAACTGATGCGGATCACCAGGACCTACTTTATCACTCCCGTGTCCGCTGGTTAAGTTTGGGCAAAGTGTTTCAACGAGTATGGGAGCTCAAAGAGGAGATCGGTGCATTTTTGGAGTTACTGAGGAAGGCCGGCGAATTTCCTGAGCTGAGCAACAAGAGCTGGCTTTGTGACTTTGCGTTTGCTGTGGATATATTTTCACACATGAATGAACTGAATGTGAAGCTACAGGGAAAGGATCAGTTTGTGCATGACATGTACACAAACGTGAAAGCCTTTAAATCCAAGCTGGCTTTTTTCTCCAGGCAAATTTTGAATACGTTATTCACTCATTTTCCCACACTAGCCACGCTGGAAGAGACCGGTGCAAATGTGAAAAAATACAGCGAGTCACTGGTTGCGCTGCACAGAGAATTCTGCCGTCGCTTTTCTGATTTTGAAAAAATTGACAAGTCACTTCAGTTGGTGGCCTGTCCCTTGTCACAAGATCCTGAAACAGCACCAGAGGAGCTACAGCTGGAACTGATCGACCTTCAGTCTGACCCCGTCTTAAAAGAGAAGTTCAACTCTCTTAAACTGAATGACTTTTATGCTTCACTTGGTAAAGAGGTGTTTCCAAACCTCCGGAGGATGGCACAGAAGATGCTGGCGTTGTTCGGCTCGACCTATTTGTGTGAACAGGCGTTCAGCATCATGAACATCAACAAAGCCAGCCACAGATCCAAGTTAACTGACCAACACCTCAGATCCATCCTGAGAATCGCCACAACAAAACTAAATCCAGACTTTGATGCACTGGCTAAAAAGGGAGACCAACAACACTGTTCCCACTGAAATTAAAAATAAGTTTCTTTGTTGTGTTATGTAAAAAATGCATTTGAAAATATTTTTTTCAATAAGCCTTACATGTTACATGTCATTTCTGTTAAGTGATGGACATGAGTAGTGCGCAGGTGCACGTACGTTCTCAAAATAAAAAATGCGCTCCAGATCAAATAACGCGCTCCGCATACTGGCGCGCTGTCACTGTTCTGTCCTTGTGCTGATCGTTGTTGAGTTTTGGCACGGGACAATTGAATAAGAAGGAGCAGGACAAGTAGACCTGCATCTCCTACCGTTTTTGAAATAAAGGCAGTCAGGAGGAGAGTGATGATGATAATATCTTGAAGGATAACAGAATTTTCAGTGCTTTAAAATAATAACTGTTACTATTAAAAAAAGCTGTATTTTATTCATTTAATTTTCAGTGTTTTAAAAGTCATTTCAATAAATAGCTAAATACCATGGGACTTCAAAGACAGATATTTTGTTGTAATGCATTTGTTCATTTTCAATTGAAATTAAAGCACATGTTTTCTACATATCCCATGATATTTTATTTTCTCTTATGAGGTGTATTACCAAAACACTCCGTCCATCTGCTCCTGGTCCATCCCCCCTGTCAAATTTTAGAACCCTTTGTGGCCCACAAGTCAAAAAGTTTGCCCACCCCTGGCATAGAGTCTCTTTGGATCACAGACAGGAAGAAGTGCAGGAAGCAGGTATCCAAGCTCACTCATCAGTTGTTTTTATTTTTGAAGGCATAACCAACACAAACCAAATTGGAGCTGTATGAAGCAAACATCAAAAGTTATAGAGGTCCACCTATATGTTCCACCTACTGACTTGCAAATCTGCTTTGAGCATGTAGGTTTCATCCCACAGTCCAAAGATCTACCTGTTGGTAGATTAATTGGTCACTGTAGATTGTCCTGTGACCCCAGTAGGGTTAAATTGGGAGTTGCTGAGCAGCACAACTCAAAGGACCAGTTCTGCACTGTATTGCAATAAATATTAAATCCCTTCTCTCCCCCCACACCCCATTCAATGTTTAATTACAATTTAGAGTGCAATACCCTGCAGTTGTTTTACATTATGCACCTTAATAATAGTCCACTGGGACCTACTTCCAATATTACTCTGCTTTCTAAACTGGAATTAACAAACACAAAAAATCCAGAATTGGTTGGATATTTAATTGCAAAGAGAGGGTTAACAGCCGTGTCAGCAACTTGTGTTTATGTGCAGTAGTGGTCTCTGGAATGGGTTCCACTGAACTCAGAAGAGGGGCCCTACTCATGTAATGACTTCACGCATCTGATTCATACAACAAAGGAAGAACTTCCTGCCCACATGTAACTTAAGGTTGTTTGCAGCAGAATAAATGTCTTGTAGACAGAAATTGATCATTTCCTAGTTGGTACGATGTTATAAATGATGTGTCACAGTGATCAGCTTTTAAATGACAAGGATAAATGACTAAGGGTACGGCTGCTAAATTTGCAGCTCGCACAACATTAGGTAGGAAAATAAGTTATATAGGATAATAGGAGGCTACAAAGTGACAAGTGAGTCTCAAATATTTGTCAAAATACATGCAAAAACATAAAATTGTTCATTTTGGCAGGGAAGATAAATAAAATGTTTTGGCTAAATTGTGAGAGATTGCAGGGCTCTGAAATGCAAAGGGATCAGGGAATTCTACAGCATGATTTGTCACAACTGACTAGGTAACCAGTTTTAACTACCCTCACGCTGAAGAGTGGTGAACCCAATTGCAGAGAAAAGTCATGCAGAATTGGAGGAAAAAAGCCCAACTAGGCTTTACTGGATACTTTAGAAGACAAGGTACAAGCAAAGTCAAAATCCAAAACACATTAACTAGGGTTTCAGAAACTACAGATTCCTACAAACAAAGGCAAGATTCCAAGACCAGGCATAGAAACAAGTGACAAGGAATTTGTATAAGGCTAAGAACAAGGCAGAGGTGATAACAATGAACTAATAATTAGCCTAGTAAGCAGGTGAGTAGAAAGGGGCATCATCCCGCCTCCCTCTGGTGGCCAGTTTAAGGTGTGACAGGATTTGCGGAAAAAAATTCGGAGAGCTATTATTACTATTTATTCCAAAGTGAACTGTGCACAGAAGTAGGAAGTTTATGCTTCAGATAAATGGGATACTGGTAAGACCACAGCTGGAGTACTAGGTATAATATTGATCTTATTTTTAAAAGAATGTTAATGAAAAGGATGCAGTTCATTGCAGGTTTTCTGGTTATTAACTGGAATTATAATGTTAGCTCGTGGAGAATGTATGGACAGCCTGAACTTGTAACAATTGGAATTTATAAGAGCCGAGGTGACCTAACAGAAGGACAGAAGATCCTTCATAGTGTGGGTGTGTAGAAGATGTTTACATTCATGGGAGAGTCTTGAGCAGAGGCCATTGAATACAAAATGTCAAATTTTAAGATGGAAATCATTTTTTTAACAGAAGGTGATGGAGTTTTTGGGTTTTTTTTACAACTTTCTCCAGCAAAGAACAGTAGGAGAGTTCTTGAACATTTTGAAGGCAAAGGTAAATAGCTATTTGAGAGGCAAGTCAATGAAATGTTACTACCATGGTTTGACAGAACCATTTATAGAGATGGTCATTGGTGCTGAATGTATTGACAATGTCCTTGATAGTGGGGAGCTGTGCTACAGCTGGCTGAGTCTACAAATGTCTCAACCTCTTTCAACCCTGAAAATTGGGGCTTTCATAGCTGGCTGTGATGCAACCAGTCAGAATGCTTTCCACCGTACATCTATGGAAATTTGTTGGAGTCTTTGTTGACAGATCAAATCTGCTCAAACTCCCAAGTTGGATCCTGCATGTTAAGACTCAAAGGATCACAAGACATGTGGTTCCTAATAATAAAAATGGAACATGCTGTGCATGCTCAATCTCTTGACAGTAACTGTGAAAAGAGAAATGGACAATATTTTGGGTTTGAAATCTTTCATCTGACACTTTTAAAAAAAAATCACCGTAAAGAACCTGAAATGTAATCTGTTTCTCTCCGACAAATGTGGGAATGGCTAAGATCTATTATGTTTGGACTGGGTGAGTGTTTCTACCATTTTCACTTCATCTTTTTCATTTTGTATGTTTTTTTTCAGTTATTGTGAAAACATCACAATCATCAAAGTGCATTGATGGCACTGTTTACCTGAGTATCTCATTTCCGTGCCCATTCCTAGTCCCGTCACAGAATATTTATAGGGGCTGTGAAGCAGAAACTGTGCTGGTGGTGAAAAGAGATTTCTGTTTGCTTATTACCCAGAATCAGACATGGGATTGTGTTCATAATGAATCCAAACTTTTAATTGTGCTGATAAATTTAAACTGATTTAAATTAATTATAATTTAAACATTATTAGAAAGAACAGTGGCAATGACAGTGCAAACAAGTACTGCATTTGAGGAATAGTAACATGTCTTGCTCCTGGCTTAATTTATCCTTTTTACATTTAATTTTGTACTTTTTCTGATCAATCGTTAATACGACATAACTTCCTTTGAAAGACATTAGCTTTATTTGTCACATGTAGATCAAAACATACAGTGAAATGCATCACTTGCATCAAATCAAATTGTGCTGAGCAGCCTGCAAGCATGGGTACAGGATTGGCTCCTTGGGTATGTCATTAATGAGTAGGTGTACAGGGGTACCTAATAAAGTGGTCACTGAGTGTATGACATTGTGAGCTTCAGTATTCAATCCCCAATCAACTGGGGATTCAATAACACTATCACTGAGTGCTTAGACTTTTACATGGTACAGTAGTAATTTTATGTGTTACACTGTACTGCTGCAAAAAGAACACAAATTTCAAAATGTATGTGAGTCATGATAAACCTAATTGTCTACTATGGACTGGGAGTGGGAAGGGGGCAGCAAGAGGGAAATCATGGTTGGGAAAAGGAGGGCAGAGAGTGGAAAGCACCATAGAGACATTCTGTAATAATCAATATACCAATTGCTTGGAATCAAATGATCTCGCCCGGTGTCTCAGGGCTAGGTGTGTTTTCTTGGCCCATTTTCCTTGTGAATCATAATATCCTTGCCTACAGACAAGCTGCCATTTTCTTTTCACAGTAATGTAGTGAAATTATTCCAAGTTTCATTCTTCCTCAGCTGTATAATATTTAATTTCATGGTTGCAGTCTCTGTTTAGCAATTTTTCTGTATAGTACCAATCCTTGTGATATGGAAGAGCTCTGTCCCTGCTGTAACATTGTAAACAATTCAACCAATATGTATGACAAACTCTTGCAGATAGGTTACTATTACTACCATGTACTCCCATGTGTGGGCACGTGGCCAAGTGGTTAAGGCTAGTGATTCGTCTAGTGATCTGAAGGTCGCTAGTTCAAGCCTTGGTGTGTGTCCTTGAGCACTTAACCACACATTGCTCTGCGACGACACCAGTGCCAAGCTGTATGGGTCCTAATGCCCTTCCCTTGGACAACATTGGTGGCGTGGAGCGGGGAGACTTGCAGCTTGGGTAACTGCCGGTCTTCCATTTAAAAAAAACCTTGCCCAGGTTTCCAAGGCGCAAATCCATGGTCTATCGAGACTAATGGAGGCCTACTCTTCTTTTGTGTTGACCAACAAATAATTCATGGTCATGGTACAAAGGATAACTGTACTGGTATTCCTTGATATAGTGACTATAAGAAAGATCACTTGAGAAAGCATGTGACTCTTCCTCCAGTTCCCAACTCTAGGATGTTAGCCTTGATGTTGATGGCATTTCCTATGTAAAAGTTTCTGACTTGGGCAATATTCACCAGGCTAATAGATTTCATTGGACATGGTACATAAACTGTGAACATCATTTGGAATCCAGTGATAATTTTGCATAATTTCTCTATTTTGATTTTGTTTCTTACTTGCTGTGGAAGATGAGCAAGCCTTGCAGAACCCCTAAAGTGATTCATCAAAAAGATTTTTCTCTTTAAATTCAATAAAATTGATATATTTGTTTAATATTAATAACTGCTTCAAGGGAAATTAAGCCCATCTGGAATTCATCTTTAATAATGTTCCACATGGTAGATTAGTCAGGAAGTTTCAGTGGCTTGGCACGAGGTAGCAAATAGGATTAAACATTGGCTTCAAGGGAGAAGCCAGAGAGTGATGGTAGATGGTTTCCTCTTTGCCTGGAGGCCTGTGACTAGAGGTGTGCTGCAGGAATTGGTGTTGGGTCTGTTGGGTGTTAATCATCAATGTCAATGATCTGGATAATGTGAATTTAATCAGCAAGTTATTGGATGACACCTAGTTTGGGGGTATAGTGGACAGCAGGGAAGACTATCAAAACTTGCAGTGGACCTTGGACCAGATTGAAAAATGGGCTGAAAACTGGCAGATGGAATTCGATGTTGAGGTGTTGCACTTTGAGAGGACAAACCAGGTTAGGACTTGCACGGTGAGTGATAGTGCACTGTGGAGTGTGGTAGAACAGAGGGAACTAGGAATACAGATCCATAATTCCTTGAATGTTTTGCCACAGCTGGATAGGGAGATAAAGAGAGCTTCTGATGTACTGACTTCATAAATCAAAGTATTCAGTGCAGGAGTTGGGTTGTTGTAATGAAGTAGTATTAGATGTTGGGGAGGCCTAATTTGGAGTATTGTGTGCAGTTTGGTCACCTCTCTACAGGACCAATATCAATAAGGTTGGAAGAGTGCAGAGAAAATTTACAAAGACATCGGCAAGACTTGAAGACCTGAAGAACAGGCAAAAGTTGAATAAGTTATGGAGCATAGGAGAATGAGGAGGAATTTTATAAAAGTATACAAAATTATGTGGGATGGAGATAGTGCAAATGCAAGCAGGCATGTTCCACTGAGGTTTGGTGAGATTAGTACTAGAGGTTGTCGGTTGAGGGTGAAAGGTGAAAAGTTTATAAGGAGAACATGAACTTCATTCAGAGGGTGGTGAGTGTGGAACGAGCTGCCAGTGGAAGTGCTGGACGTAGGTTTGATTTCAACATTGAAGAGAAATTTGGATTTCATGGATGGGAGGAGTATAGAAGGCTACAGTGCAGCTGCCTTTTGATAGGACAAGGCCAGATAGTTCATTAATGACTAGATGGGTCAAAGTGCCTGTTTGTGTTGTGTCCTATCACACTATGACTCCAAAAGCAAAACATGGTGATCATATCTGTTGATCTTGGACCAGATATTCCAGGAATTCACTGCACTCTTTAGAATAGGATATTTTGTGTTACATGCACAGTTCTTGTTGATAGTTTGGTATCTATTTGTCCACTTTTTTGAGTCCTTACCCTCAAATTATGCAAAAAAAAAGCAGTTACATCTGTAGCTTGCAACCTGAAAGGTCAAGCTGAAAATAGTTCTAATTCAATGGGAGTTTGGTAGCACAATGGCTGTTTCTACACGAGAATCAGAGGCCAGGGCTAATAACTAACAGATGCCTGGTCAAATCCATTCACATGGAATAAATCTGGACTAATGACCATAACACTCTTGGATGATCTTAAAATCAAGCACTAATATCCTTTACAGATGGAAATCAGCCATGAAGAGAAAGCTTCAACAGTGTCCACCTGTTTCCCAGCGGACAACACAGGAAAGGTGTCACAGCTGCTTACAAGCTACCTGTGAACGCAGACATCATTTTCTACCAGATTTCAAAGGAAGAAATGTGCCACATTACTTCCTTAAACTGAGGAGGTCACCATTTATTTTTTTTTAGGTGATCGCATTGCTCACAGATCAAATTGGGCAGGCCCTATTATGGGGGGGGGGGGGGGAACCCAACTTCCTAGCAACCTCACTATTAAAACTTTTCATTGTATTGAAAGCTTGAAGTCTAAGTCACTTTGAGGATGATCTGATCTAGTCATCCTTTTCTTGTAGAAGATGGTGCATCTCTGCAATTCTCAGCCCCAAGGAACATGGAAGCTAGATCAATGTAGGTATTTAGAGGGAGTGAATGAATTGCTTGAAGGATTAGGGAATTCAGACTACAGGGAACTGGTAGAGTGGAAGCTTTGACCCTTGGGCAGGTCAGCCAAGATCATGCTGAAATGCAGAGCAGGCCTGAGTAACCTACACCTGCTCCTTTTATTTTGTGCACTCACATTTACAATGCTATCCTAATAAATCTCTACGCACTCTCCAATATTGCAATCAGAGCTCCATGCAACATTGAAAGCATTGTCTAACTTGGCATAATTAGCAAAACGTACCAACTTTTCAATTCTCTCTTACTCTTTCAATGCATTTAATATCTCGTGAGCAGAATACTGTACACAAAATACTCTAAATTTGGTCTCACCAACATACAACTTCAATATAATGTCATTTCCCATACTCAGTACTTTGATTTATGAAGGCCAATTTGCCAAAAGATCTCCTTGCAGCTCTAGCTAGTTGTGACATCACTTTCAAGGAGTTGTGGATCTCTATTCCCAGATCCCGCTGTTCCACCATTTTCCTCAGCACCCTACCATTCACAGTGTAAATCCTACACCACTTTGACCTCCCAAAGTATAACACCTCACTTGTCTGCATTACATTCCATCTGCAATTTTTCGGCCATTTTTTACAGCTGTTCCAGATCCCTCTGCAAGCTTTGATGACCTTCCTCATGATCAATTATGCCCTCCAATCTTGGTGTCATCCACAAATTTGCTGATCCAGTTTACCACAAATTATCCATGTAGATGACAAATGACAACAGACCCAGCACACTACCTCTCCTGCACACTACCAATCTCAGGGTTCTAATCAGACAGGTATCTATCTACTGCCACTTTCTGGCTCCTATTTGAATACAAATTTCAAAAAGCCAATGTTAAATCCAGTTTGCTACTTCATCCTGAATACCAAGCAACTGAAACTTTCTGGAAGGTCTTCCCATATGGGGTTTTGCCAAAGGCTTTGATAAAGTCCATCAAAGGCACCATCACATTATCTATATCGAACTTAATTTGTTGGCTGTTTGTCCATTCTGGAAGCTTATTAATGCCCTCCTGTAATTTGTACCAAGCATCCTCAGTCTTGACCACTGCTCTTGCCTAAAGAAGGTTCTTGGCCCGAAACGTGCTGAAAAAGGGTCTTGGCCCGAGAAACGACTGTTAATTTCCATGGACTCTGCCTCACCTACAAAGTTCCTCCAGCAAGTTGTGTATGTTGCTTTGAATTTCCAACATCTGCAAAGTTTTTTGTTTTAAGATTCACTGCTCCAAATTTTTAAAAGTGAATTTAATCCCAGTCTCCAAAT